>NC_081851.1:19366161-20702093 GCF_963259705.1 Myotis daubentonii | reverse complement strand
AAGATGTGGTGACGTTTTCATGCCTCACAGCTAGCAGTGGGCAGAGTCACGAGTGTGTGCTCACCTAGTTAGAAGCTCGTCCAGGAACCGTTGGGCTCTGGAGCAGGCCAGCGTGGAGACGTGGGGGACGATTCCCCCCAGGAAAGCTGGTGCCATGTCCATGGCCACCTTCTCCGAGGTGCCTTCCTGGAGGGCCTGCATCCTGCAGGACTCATGCAGGCTACCAGTTCGCTCAGCTGCACACTGGGTGGGAGAAGGAAGGATATCCATGTCAGCGGCATGACCGTGAATCCCACAAGGATGGAGATTTGGAGCTCAGTCCGGAGGTCCCAGCCCCACTGGGACGTGTGTGAGAGGAGGGAGAGGAATGCCCTGCAGGACGAGGTTCTAGGTCTTCAAAGTGCCACTGAAGTCCCGTACATGTTCATACAATTGCCACCTCTCGGCATCTTCCCCCTCCCCCTTCCCTTTAGCGGAGGATCAACCAACCTCCTTGTAGTAATAGTGTATATGAAGAGCCCAGGCCCTGTCATTCCTCAAGAAACGTCCTCGTTATAGAGATGAGAACACAGAGGCTTAGGAAATATCAAATGTCTGCTCAAGGGCATGTAGGTTCGAACTGGGTACTGTCCTGCATGACATTCCTTCTCAGGTACCGGGGACTTTCCTGCTACTGACATGGGTGGAAAGGGTGTGGGAACCTTGTCCCTCCCCAGCGTGGGAACAGTGTACATGGTAGATATGGCCTGTGAAATCCTTTGACTTCAAAAGAGAAAGTTATGTTTTATCCTTTTACATTAATGGGCATTTTAAGACCCTCATTATGGAGATGACTGAGTCTGCAAAATGGCAAATGCCTGGAGACTGCAGATGGGAGAAAGGCGATCACGGGGCAGGAATCTGACCAGAGGACTCGGGGAGGAGCTAATCCATGTGGTGGATGAAGTGTGACCGGTGCCTCAGTGTCCCCATGAGGCAATTGCCTGGGATGGAACACTGTGTTTGAGTTGGACACCTTGACGTCGGCCAGGTGAAAATTTCAATGAGTGAGATTTCCCGGGCCAGGCTGGGAGCAAGGCAGCAGCCATCATCAGAAACTGCTGTTGGCAACGTCCCTGCCACAGCCCTTTGGGTTTGGAATCTGCCTGCAGCCGTTCAAATTTTACACGTGCTCGTCCTTCCCCCAGCAGTGGGCGTCCATCTCCAGCTGGGGACATTATATGTCCTGTGGTCTGAATTGTGTACCCCTAATCCCATGACTTTGCAACCCCTAGAACTTTATCTGCATTTGAGTTGTGCCATGCCTTGTCTCCCAGCCTTTCCCTCATTAGTCGCTGGAAGTCTTGTGTCCTTTCAGGTATCCCTCATCTTTCCCCTGTCCTGCTCTCTGCGCCCATAGTTTTTTGTTTTCATTTTTGTTGTTGTTGTTGTTGTTTTTGCAATACCATGAAATGCTACAACCATGTCCACCCTCAATTGTTTTAAGTTTCTCATTCAGTGTGGAAGCTAAGAATTATAAGCAGAAGAATAGTGATGAAACTAACAGTAACTTGTTAATTTGTTTTTCTCACAAAATATCAAGTCCACAGTTAGGTGGATCCAGTTTTGAATTCAGCTGCTCAATGATTTCATGCTAATCTCCCAGCATCAAGGAGAGGAAAAACCCTTCTCTTTGCTATTGTCTTTTATATCAGGGAGGAAAATAGTGTCTCAGAAATCAACTATGAGACTCTTGCCTGAACCCTTGGGTAGAACAGGCCGAATTGCAAGGAACATGGGTCAGTTTAGTGTCAAACTGCTCCTGAAGGGAGGTGCCTCAGTCCAGGAGGAGGTGGTGAGGGGAAGGGCAGTGGGGACGTGTCAGATGGTGAGCTTCCTGTTTCTACTGTGAACACTTATGGCCTGTCCATGTCTTCTTTGCGGACTTGTGGTGGAAAGGTGTCCTGAGATTCAGGGATGACTGTTTCACAATTGTTTCCTAGTATCTTAATCTACTCTGTCCAATACAGTCAATATTAGCCACATACAAGTTTTTAAAAATATGTTTTTATTGATTTCAGAGAGAGGAATTGAGAGAGATAGAAACCTCAATGATGAGAATCATTGATTGGCTACCCCCTGCACCGCCTCTATGGTTTATCAAGCCTGCAACCCAGGCATGTTCCCTGACTAGGAGTCCAACTGTGACCTCCTGGATCATGGGTGGATGCTCAACCACTGAGCCACACATAACTTTATAAGATTAAATGTATATTGATTAAAATGAAGTAAAATGTAAAATTCACTTAGACATTGGGTTTCCCTTTTTGGATACCTGGGGAGTGCTGTCTAGGTATATAGACCGGCTGGTTTCCATTCACAGCAAATAGAAATGAAAGGAATGTGTCTCCCCTCAGAGCAAGTGTGTTCACATGAGAATGAGCACCTTTGGGTGATTCGGCCACATGTGTGCATGGGTCCCTCTTACACAGCTTGCCGCCTCTGAGATACTCACCTATAGATGGCATTCTTTATCTTTTTTCTTAAAAAGTTTTGACAATGGTTTTAATTTTAATTATAGGTTGCTCCAGTGGTGTCAGTGAACTATGGCTCTTCCAGTAGAACCCAGGGTGTGTACCTTGTTTCTGTACCATCCTGTGCCAGTGGGACCATTGGCTAAGATGAGTTTGACTGGTGAGTTAAATTCTGGGATCATTGAGGAAGGGAAAAGATTAAGGAAGAGTTTAGTGGAGGGAGTTGTTTTGAATTATTCCAGTTGCTACCATGCAATGCTCTTTCTATCTCTAGTGATTTTGAATGTTAACAGCTACACTAGTGGTTGTTGCTGCTCCAATAGCATATCAAGCTACACACTGAGTGAAGTGAAATGTAGCTCACTAAGTAATTTTTACTTGTAATGAAACCATTTCAAGATGGGAAACAGTGCTTGGAAATTTAACCGAGATCCAACAGTCCATGGGCTGGCGCTCTAACCACTGAGCCAAGCTAGCTAGGATTTGCCACTCGCTTTTGTATGGCCTGTGAGCTAATAAGTCTTTACATTTTTAAATGATTAAAAACAATTTTTTTTTAAGAATGACATTAAAAAAAAACTCTATAAAATTCAAAGGACAATGTCCACCAGTAAAGGGTCATTGGAGCACAGCCTTGACCATTTATTGACAGATGGCCTAGGATCGCCTCCTGCCCAGCGGCAGCATAGAGTAACTGCACAGAGACTGCATGGGTCAAGCCCTCCATGTTGGCCGTTCTGCCTGCTCCCTGCATGGATGGAGAGAACAGCCTCCCAGGTCTGGGTGGGCTGCCAGCACAGTCACTTTCTGGCTAGTGGTTATGTCCCCCATCCAAGCCAGCTCTGCAGCCAGGTGGCGCCAGCCCCACCCCATCCCTCTCTGTGAAGTTGCTGTCCAGGTCTCTCCTCTGATCCAGGTCCATCTGAGGGGAGAGAGGAAAGAGCGCTCATTTCACTGAGAAATCTGGCAGCACTTCCTTTGCATTTCATGTCCTGACTTCAAGGCTGCCAGGCCCTTCATGTTCTTGGGGAGAATTGCAATGAAACAGTTCCAAATGGCCCTTGAGTAAAACCCTATTTTCTTGAGCTGACACATGAGTTTCAGAGCCAAGGGCTCAGCTTCCTCATGAGGGAGAAGCCAAATGGTCAGCTCCCCCTGGAGAAGGCCCTTAGTGTCCATTAAAGTATAATTGTCTTCAATCAGACTGCATCCACGGCACCAGCGGCTGCTGCCTACCCTCTGACAGCTGCTCCAGCTCCCAGCACAGGTGGGCAGACTCCTCCACATTCTGCCCCTGTGCAGTCTTGAGGGCCAAGTTCTTTTCCTGCAGCTCTCAAGGTGTTTCTGGTCTGTGTCCTGGGCCTGGATGTGCAGGAAGGGGGGGTGTGAGGATGCGGACTGGGGCACGCTCTGGACAGGCCCCAGCCCGCATGCATCTGTCCTCATTCCCCCAGGATGAAGGACCTCCATGCCCCTGCTCACTTCCCAAAACACAGCTGCACAGAAATGACTCCAACAAATAGCCCTGCTGTGAGACTTACAACCACTAGAAGGTATGCTGACCCAGTGACCTAGGGGATGAAGACACCCAAAATCTCTGAGGGGTGTCTGAACAAAGTGACGTACAGCGCAGGGCTTTAGAGCAAGTGCTATGGTGACGGCAGCTCTGTGGCCCCTTAGCAGGCCTAACGCCTTGGAAAGGCCGTAGGGACTCACACATCACAGCTCAACCCACATCATAAATGCCAGGGAGACCCTTTTTGCAAAAGAGGCCCAATCCCTCCATCCTCACAGGAAAGCAACACAGCATCAGGCCTCTCTGTGATGGAGCCTTCAGTGGTGCCCACTCAAGCCACTGAGCTTAGCAAGCGACTCTCCACCATCAGCGAGTCACTGTGCCGGCGGCAGCACCGACCCAGTAGCTGAACATCAGAGAAGGGCACAACATGAACCGAAAACTGCCCCCATCTACGTTACACTTGGGAACAACAGCCTGTCCTACCAAATGTAGGCAGCGCAGCTTTGATTTCAGTTGCACATTCTACTCCTCAAGCTCGTACAGCTTATTGACCTGGGACCAAGCGACCGTCAGCTGCTCCTGGAGAAGGCTCTTGGTGTGAGGTTAAGGCCCCTGGTCATCACGATGGCTCTTCCAGGCACCTGGAACCAAACCAACAACCTAGGGATGACGCTGCTGCAGTGGGAAGTCCTATCTCCGCTTTTGAGCCCCTGCCCTTCTCCATTAGGCCAGGCAGATGGAAAAATCCCCGAAGCAAGACACTATTTAAATTCGGGAAGGCTGTCTGGCACGTACAGCTTCAGGTGGTTGGAAGAGTGCACCTGCTGACAGGTATGAGACTTGCCTGAGCCCCTTTCCTTAATAAGGAAGGGGTGGGGCTGAGAGTCTGTTCTGGGTTTGAGGGCTGAGGCTAGGCCTCTCACAGTCACTCCACTGATCTGGGTTCTGGAACAATATTCAGAGGAGCTCTTGTTCAATACGCAGTTCCTATTTGAACATTTCACACACCTACTCTCAGCAGTTTCCTGGAAATGAGGGGTCTGTAAGACACAACAAGTACTATGGCGTCTGTGTGTCAGGCACATGCTGAGTGTGGAACACAATGGCTGGGCCCTCAAAGCCCCCCCCCCACACACACACACAGGAGGACTCCACTGCACTTACCCCTGTCCCAGTGCCCAGCACGCACAGGGAAGCCATTCAGCTCGTTCCCCTCATCCCTGGTCCTCCCCTCCAGATTCCTCCCAGCGCCACTCATGTCTTAGGGGGCTGAGTCTCCCCTGAATGCCCTCACAGTTTGCGAGCACCGATACACGCTGATGTGTCTGTTTCTCTTGGGGAGCAGTTTTCCAAGGCTTGCCCCACTCATGGGTTCTAACACCTGGGAGATGGGCCAGTAGCTCCTGCTTATGCATGTGTTCATTTCCCTGCACGGGCCTGAATCCCAGATTCTCGGTATAGGGGAAACCATGCACCTACCACCAGTGGACATGGTTCTGGTCAAAGCCTGGCAGCGGGAAGGGTTTGGTCAGTGACTCTGGCTTCACCTGGCAGCCCCTTCGCTGCCTGTCCCCAGCCCTGCACTAGGTGCTCTCTGTCTCTGCCACATTCACTCTTCACAACAGCCCCCAGAGGGAGGCAGGAACAGTCCGTTCCTACACACGAAGAGGCTGACTTAGGTCAATTAAGGAATGAGCCCCAAGTCACAAAGCCAGCCAGTGGTGAAGTTGGGCTGGAACTCAGGATAGAGAGCTCCAGACCTGTCTCTTCACTGCCCTCAGCAGCCTGCACCCCATCCTTATGGAGCCTGTGTGGTTAAGGAGCCCCGACTAGTATCAGCGATGTGAGCTGGAGCACATGGAGGGGCTTCACGCAGGAAGAAGGCCCAGCTCTCCCTCTATGGCCACTGCCCCCAGCATTCTGAACTAGTGTTCCAGCTGGTCTACCCACCACTGGTGATACTCACCAGTATCACCATAATCCCAGGCCCTGAGCTCCCATTACACAGCCTGCCCCTTCGCCCTTACAACCAACTCCTAACCAGCCTTTAAAACCCAGCCGGAATTGCACCCTCTGAGTAGGACTTCAACTCCACTCTGCCCCACCCACTGAGTCAGATGCTGGGCACCCAGAGTGCGTACTATGAGGCAACACTAAGGTGGCCTGTCCCCCACCCCAAGGCTAGTCCTGCAGGACAGGCCTGTGCACTTCTGTTCTCACGGGGCCCCCAGAAGTGTTCAGAGACACTTGTCAGCTGAACCACACCATGAGGGGGAGTCAGAGGTGCCATGTGAGTTGGGTCCTGACAGACCTGGGGAAAGGCAGGGATGGACAAGTGTCCAGAAGCAGAGTACAGCATGGAACGAAATGATTTATAGCTACTATTCCAAGGTGCCTCAGTTTTCTGGGGGTGTCAACCTTCCCCATGTATTAGGCAGCAGAAACATCTAAACCTGCTTTGCACACCCCACCACCGCAGAAGTGAGAGAGACCAGACCCCGAGAAGCTGTGCCTGCGTCCTAAAGTGGCAAAGGCTCCTCTTGCTCCCCCTTCAGTCCCTCAGACGGGGTGTCCCAGTGGTTCACCTCCAGCTGTGTGTCCTTCAGAGAGGTTTCAACCTCCTTGGTATGGGTCTGCAGCTCCTCCTGCTCACGCTTCAGTCCCTAGTACAGGGCCGGCCAGTGGTTCACCTCTAGCTTAGTGTCATTCAGGGAGGTTAGCACCTCCTTGGTGTGGGTCTACAGCTCTTCCTGCTCCCTCCTAAGTCCCTAGTACAGGGCCTGCCGGTGGTTCACCTCCATCCAGCTGTGTTTTGTACAGAGAGGTTTGCAGGTTACTGGTGTGGGTCTGCAATTCCTCCTGCTCCCCCTTCAGTCCCATGTACATGGCCTGCCAGCGGTTCACCTCTAGCTTCGTTTCGTTCAGGGAGGTTTGCACCTCCTTAGTATGGATCTGAAGTTCCTACAGCTCCCCCTTCAGTCCCTCGGACAGTGCCTGACAGTGGCTCACCTCCAGCTAGTGTCAGTCAGGGAGGTTACCACCTCCTTGGTGTGGGTCTGCAGCTCCTGTTTTGCTGTCCCTCATGCCCTTTGAACTGGGTGTGCCCGCAGTTCACCTCCAGCTATGTTTCGTTCAGAGAGGTTTGCAGCCAATTGCTGTGGGTCTGAAGCTCTTCCTGCTCCCCCCTCTGTCCCTTGGACAGGGCCTGCCAGCGGGGTTCACCTCAAGCTGCCTGTCATATAGGGAGGTTTGCAGCTCCGTGGTGTAGATCTGCAGGTCCTCATGCTTCTCCCTCAGCCAGTTTCATTGGGCCTGCCCGCGGTTCACCTCCAGCTTTGTTTCATACAGGGAGGATAGCACCTCTTTTTCGTGGGTCTGCAGCTCCTGCTGCTGCCTCTTCAGCCCTTTAAACTGGGACTGCCAGCAGTTCCCCTCCTGCTGCTGTCATTCAGGGAGGTTTGTAGCTCCGTGGTGTAGATCTGCAGCTACTCCTGTTCCTCCTTCGGCCAGTTGCACAGGGCTTGCTAGCAGTTCACCTCTGGCTGTGTGTCCTTCACAGAGGTAAGCATCTTCTTGTTGAGGGTCTGCAGCTCCTCCTGCTGCCCCCTCAGTCCCTTGTCCGGGGCCTGCCAGTGGTTTACTTCTAGCTTCCTCCTGTTCAGGGATGGTTGCACCTCCTTGCAGTGGGTGTGCAGCTCCTCCTGCTCCCCCTTCAGTCCCTCTTAGAAGGCTTCCAGCTGTTCATGTCTAGCTTCGTGCAGTTCAGGCAGGGTTGCATCTTCTTGGTGTGGGTTTGCAGCTCCTGCTGTTGCCCCTTCAGCCCTTTAAACTGGGCCTCCCAGTGGTTCACCTCAAGCTGCCTTTCATAGAGGGAGGTTTGCAGCTCCTTGGTGTAGATCTGCAGCTCCTCCTGTTCCTCCCTATGGCAATTGCACTGGGCGTGCCAGCAGTTCACCTCCAGCTGTGTTTCCTTCAGAGAGGTTTGCAGCTTACTGGTGTGGGTCTGCAGCTTTTCCTTCTCCCCCTTCAGTCCCTTGTACAGGGCCTGCCAACAGTTCAGGTCTAGCTGTGTTTCCTTCAGGGAGGTTAGCACCTCCTTGGTGTGGGTCTGCAGCTCCTGTTTTGCTGTCCCTCATGCCCTTTGAACTGGGTGTGCCAGCAGTCCACCTCCAGCTGTGTTTCATTCAGAGAGGTGTGCAGCTTCTTGGTGTGGGTCAGCAGCTATTCCTACTCCACCCTCAGTCCCTTGTATAGGGCCTGCCAGCGGTTCTCCTCTAGCCTTGTACTGTTCAGGAAGGTTTTCAGCTTCTTGGTGGGGTCTGTAGCTCCTCCTGCTCCCCCTTCTGTCCCTTGTACTGGGCCTGCCAATGGTTCACCTCAAGCTTAGTGTCATTCAGGGATGTTAGCACCTCCTTGGTGTGGGTGTGCAGCTCCTGTTGGTGCCCCTTAAGCCCTTTGACCTGGGCCTGCCAGCAGTTCCCCTTCAGCCGCTGTCATTCAGGGAGGTTTGCAGCTCCTTGGTGTAGATCTGCAGTACCTCCTACTCTGTAGATCTGCAGCTCCTCCTACTCCCTCAGCCATGTGCTCTGGGCTGGCCAGCAGTTTAGCTTCAGCTGTGTGCCTTCAGGGAGGTCTGTTGCATCTTGGTGTAGGTTTCAGATCCTCCTGCTCCCCGTTCAGTCCCTCATACAGGGCCTGCCAGCGGTTCACCTCTAGCTTCCAGTTGTTCAGGGAGTTTTGCACCTCCTTGGTGTGGGTCTGCAGCTCTTCCTGCTCTCCCTACAGTCCCTCATAAAGGGCTTGTCAGAGGTTCACCTTCAGGTGCCTGTCATTCAATGAGGTTTGCAGCTCCTTGGTGTAGATCTGCAGCTCCTCCTGCTCCTCCCTCAGCCAGTTGTACTCTGTGGGCCAGCAGTTCACCTCCAGCTGTGTGCCATTCAGGGAGGTTTGCAGCTTGTTGGTGTGTGTCTGTAGCTCCTCCTGCTCCCTCTTCAGTCCCTTGTACAAGGTCTGCCAGCGGTTCTCCTCTAGCTTCCTGTCCTTCAGGGAGGTTTGCACCTCCTTGTTGTGGGTCTGAGACTCCTATTCCTGCCTCAGCCAGTTGCACTGGGCCTGCAAGCAGTTCACCTCTAGCTTCGTGTCGTTCAGGGAGGTTTGCACCTCCTTAGAGTGGGTCTGCAGCTCCTCCTGTTGCCCCTTCAGCCCCTTGAACTGGGCCTGTCAGCAGTTCACCTCCATTTGCCTGTCATTCAGTGAGGTTTGCAGTTTCTTGTTATAGATCTGCATCTCCTGCTCTTCTCTCAGCCAATGGCACCGGGCGGGCCAGTGGTTCACCTCTAGTTTCGTGTCGTTCAGAGAGGTTTGCTCCTCCTTGGTGTGGGTCTGAAGTATTTCCTGCTCTCCCGAAAATCCCTCATATAGGGCCTGTCAGAGGTTGACCTTCAGCTGCCTGTCATTCAATGAGGTTTGCAGTACCTCCGTATACATCTGCAGCTCCTCCTGCTCCTCCCTCAGCCAATTGCACTGGGCAGGCCAGCAGTTTACCTCGAAGTGTGTGCCTTTCAGGGAGGTTTGCAGCTTTTTCCGGTAGGTCTGTAGCTCCTCCTGCTCCCCCTTCAGTCCCTAGTACAGGGCATGCCAGAGGTTCACCTCTAGATTCTTGGAGTTAAGGGAGGTTTGGACCTCCTTGCTGTGTTTCTGCAGCTCCTCCTGCTGCCCATTCAGCCCCTTGAACTGGGCCTTCCAGCAGATCACCTCCATTTGCCTGTCATTCAATGAGGTTTGCAGTTCCTGGATGTACATCTGCAGGTCCTCCTGCTTCTCCCTCAGCCAATTGCACTGGGCAGGCCAGCATTTTACCGCCAACTGTGTGCCCTACAGGGGAGTTTGCACCCCCTTGGTGTGGGTCTCGTGCTCCTACTCTTCCTCTCTTAGCCAGTTGCACTAAGAATGTAAGCTGTTAACCTCCATTTGCCTGTAATTCAGTGAGGTTTGCAGTTCCTGGGTGTAGAGCTGCAGCTCCCCCTGTTGACCATGCAGCCTCTTGAACTGGGCCTGCCAGTGGATCACCTCCATTTGTCTGATATTCAATGAGCTTTGCAGTTCCTGGGTTTATATCTGCAGCTGCTCCTGCTGCCCATTCAGGTCCTTGAACTGGGCGTGCCAGCGGATCACCTCCATTTGCCTGTCATTCAGAGAGTTTTGAAGTTCCTGGGTGTAGATCTGCAGCTCATCCTGCTGCCCATTCTGCCAGTTGCAGTAAGAATGCAAGCAGTTAACCTCCATTTGCCTGTCATTCAGTGAGGTTTGCAGTTCCTGGGTGTAGATCTGCAGCTCCCCCTGTTGACCATTCATCCCCTTGAACTGGGCCTACCAGGGGATCACCTCCATTTGTCTGATATTCAATGAGGTTTTCAGTTCCTGGGTGTAGCTCTGAAGGTACTCCTGCTGCCCATTCAGCCGCTTGAACTGGGCTTGCCAGGTGATCACCTCCATTTGCCTGTCATTCAATGAGGTTTGCAGTTCCTGGGTGTAGATCTGTAGCTCATCCTGCTGCCCATTCAGCCAGTTGCCCTAAGAATGCAAGCAGTTAACCTCCATTTGCCTGTCATTCAGTGAGGTTTGCAGTTCCTGGGTTTAGATCTGCAGCTCCTCCTGCTGCCCATTCACCCCCTTCAACTGGGCCTTCCAGCAGATCACCTCCATTTGCCTGTCATTCCATGAGGTTTGTAGTTCCTGGGTGTAGATCTGCAGCTCCTCCTGCTCCTTGCTCAGCCAATTGCACTGGGCAGACAAACACTTTACCTCCAGCTGTGTGCCTATCAGGGCAGTTTGCACCCCCTTGATGTGGTTCTCCAGCTCCAACTCTTCCTCTCTTAGCCAGCTGCACTAAGAATGAAAGCAGTTAACCTCCATTTGCCTGTCATTCAATGAGGTTTGCATTTCATGGGTGTAGATCTGTAGCTCCTCCTGCTGCCCTTTGAGCACCTTGAACTGGGCCTTCCAGCAGACCACCTCCATTTGCCTGTCATTCAATGATGTTTGCAGTTCCTGGGTGTAGATCTGCAGCTCCTCCTGCTTCTCCCTCAGCCAATTGCTCTGGGCAGGCCAGCACTTTACCGCCAATTGTGTGCCCCTCAGGGCAGTTTGCACCCCCTTGGTGTGGGTCTCGAGCTCCTACTCTTCCTCTCTTAGCCAGTTGCACTAAGAATGTTAGCAGTTAACCTCCATTTGCCTGACATTCAATGAGGTTTGCAGTTCCTGGGTGTAGATCTGCAGCTCCTCCTGCTCCTCACTTAGCCAATTACACTGGGCAGACAAACACTTTACCTCCAGCTGTGTGCCTATCAGGGCAGTTTGCACCCCCTTGATGTGGTTCTCCAGCTCCAACTCTTCCTCTCTTAGCCAGCTGAACTAAGAATGCAAGCAGTTAACCTCCATTTGCCTGTCATTCAATGATGTTTGCAGTTCCTGGGTGTAGATCTGTAGCTCCTTCTGCTGCTCATTCAGCCCCTTGAACTGGGCCTTCCAGCAGATCACCTCCATTTGCCTGTCATTCAGAGAGTTTTGAAGTTCCTGGGTGTAGATCTGCAGCTCCTTCTGCTGCCCATTCAGCCAATAGAACATGAACTCCCAGGAGATCACCTCCATTTGCCTGTCATTCAGTGAGGTATGCAGTTTCTGGATGTAGATCTGCAGCTCCCCCTGTTGACCATTTAGCCCCTTGAACTGGGCCTGCCAGGGGATCACCTCCATTTGCCTGATATTCAATGAGTTTTGCAGTTCCTGGGTGTAGCTCTGAAGGTACACCAGCTGCTGATTCAGCCCCTTGAACTGGGCTTGCCAGGGGATCACCTCCATTTGCTTGTCATTCAATTTGGTTTGCAGTTCCTTAGTGTAGATCTGCAGCTCAATCTGCTGCCCATTCAGCCAGTTGCCCTAAGAATGCAAGCAGTTAACCTCCATTTGCCTGTCATTCAGTGAGGTTTGCAGTTCCTGGGTGTACATCTGCAGCTCCTCTTGATGCCCATTCAGCCCCTTGAACTGGAACTTCCAGCGGATCACCTCCATTTGCCTGATATTCAGTGAGATTTGATGTTCCTGGGTGTAGATTTGCAGTTCCTGGGTGTACTCCTGCTGCACATTCAGCCCCTTGAACTGGGCTTGCCAGGGGATCACCTCCATTTTCCTGTCATTCAATGAGTTTTGCAGTTCCTGTGTGTAGATCTGTAGCTCATCCTACTGCCCATTCAGCCAGTTGCCCTAAGAATGCAAGAAGTTAACCTCCATTTGCCTGTCATTCAGTGAGGATTGCAGTTCCTGGATGTAGATCTGCAGCTCCTCCTGCTCCTCGCTCAGCCAATTGCACTGGGCAGATAAACACTTTACCTCAAGCTGTGTGCCTTTCAGGGCAGTTTGCACCCCCTTGATGTGGTTCTCCAGCTCCAACTCTTCCTCTCTTAGCCAGCTGCACTAAGAATGCAAGCAGTTAACCTCCTTTTGTCTGTCATTCAATGAGGTTTTCAGTTCCTGGGTGTAGATCTGTAGCTCCTTCTGCTGCTCATTCAGCCCCTTGAACTGGGCCTTCCAGCAGACCACCTTCATTTGCCTGTCATTCAATGAGGTTTTCAGTTCCTGGGTGTAGATCTGTAGCTCCTTCTGCTGCTCATTCAGCCCCTTGAACTGGGCCTTCCAGCAGATCACCTCCATCTGCCTGTCATTCAGTGAGGTTTGCAGTTCCTGGGTGTAGATATGCAACTCCTCCTGCTTCTCCCTCAGCCAATTGCACTGGGCAGAGCACTTTACCGCCAGGTGTGTGCCCTTCAAGGAAGTTTGCACCCCCTTGGTGTGGGTCTCCAGCTCCAACTCTTCCTCTCTTAGCCAGCTGCACTAAGAATGCAAGTAGTCAACCTCCTTTTGCCTGTCATTCAATGAGGTTTGCAGTGCCTGGGTGTAGATCTGCAGCTCCTCCTGCTTCTTGCTCAGCCAATTGCACTGGGCAGACAAACACTTTACCTCCAGCTGTGTGCCTTTCAGGCAATTTGCACCCCCTTCGTGTGGGTCTCCAGCTCAAACTCTTCCTCTATTAGCCAGTTGCACTAAGAATGGAAGCCATTAACCTCCCTTTGTCTGTCATTCAATGAGTTTTGCAGTTCCTGTGTGTAGTTCTGTAGCTCCTCAGGCTGCCCATTGAGCCCCTTTATACTGATAGCAGATACTCATTTGCAATGGCTCATGTACATAATGCTATTTATAAGGTACAGGACTCCACAGAAGCAATAGGGAACAGGGCTACATAGGAAGCATCCTGGGAGGCTGCCCTAAAACCAGTGGGGCCTCTACAGATTCTAGTGACTCTTCCAGACCCTGACCTACCCAATCTAAAAAATGTGAAATCCATAACCAATCTTTTTCTTTTTTTTTATTGCTTAAAGTATGTGTCCATTTTTTCCCCCCACCCTAGACAGTCCCCTAGCCTCCCCTATCCCCCGGTGTCTTATGTCCATTGGCATAACCAATCTTTATTCGAGGCCTTACAGGCTTTACATTCCCCCCAGAAAGCAGTCCAGAAGCACGTGCAAGATGCTCTGCCTGTATCAACTTCTGATCTGGTCCATCCTTTCAAACCCGGTGACTATGTTTAGATAAAGAAATTTGCCACCCAAGGACTGACTCCTACCTGAAAAGGACCACCCTCATGGCAATCAAGTTCGATGGGATCCCGAAGTGTCTTTACCACAGCCAGCTTAAGAGAACCAGGCAAAATAGAGAGTCCAGGACTCTTCAGGCCCTCTAGAGCAGTGGATCTCAACCTTATGGCCCTTTAAATACAGTCCCTCATATTGTGACCCAACCATAAAATTATTTTCTTTTTAAAAAAAAAATATATATATATATATTAATTGATTTTTTACAGAGAGGAAGGTAGAGGGATAGAAAGTTAGAAACATTGATGAGAGAGAAGCATCGATCAGCTGCCTCCTGCACATCTCCTACTGGGGATGTGCCCGCAACCCAGGTACATGCGCTTGACCGGAATCGAATCTGGGACCCTTCAGTCCGCAGGCCGACGCTCTAGCCACTGAGCCAAACCGGTTTCGGCCATAAAATCATTTTCGTTGCTACTTCATAACTGTAATGTTGCTACTGTTATGAATCGTAATGTAAATGTCTGATATGCAGGATGGTCTTAGGCGACCCCTGTGATAGGGTTGTTCGACCGCTAAAGGGGTCGCGACCCACAGGTTGAGAACCACTGCTGTAGAGATTATTCCTGGCCCTCATTCTGGGCCCTTATCTTATAAACAGGCCCACTGACTTTATTTGGCAGAGAATTAATTCTATGAAGCTTATAGTTCTCAGGGGTCAATATAACTCCCTCCCCAACAATGACACAAAAGAGTCAATGATTTGACTCATGTACATAAAACCAGTGGGGAATGAAGTATCCATCTTATACAAAAACTGTTTGAAATTTTAACCCTACTATTTGGCTTCTGTAAATGCTTGCTTGGTTAAATAATAAGGAAAATAAGACTACTCCCATTCCAGAGAGGCCATTAAACCTTCCCCGATGAACTTCTCAGTGCTGGCACCAGGCCAAGCCTTTGGCTGAGGTTTCAAAGCCCCAGAAAACAGGGGCTCTTTAAGAACTCGCAAAGGTGACCAGAAAACCCCATATTTGGGAGACAAAGAGGGTAAAAAGGTATAAATACAGGAAACTTCCTGTGTGACTTCGCCCAGAATTCTAGAGGCATTTTTCTCTGGGCCCGTGCGTAATAATAAATGTAATTCCATCTCTCTAAGCGTTGCTTGGTTCTTCTCCGGTCTTCTGTAACACCTGCTCCAGGCTGGGAGGTGCTGACAGAAGGTGGCAGTCCCCAGAGCAGGGTCAGTACTGGGCCTCCATGGGCTCTGCCCACCCCCCTTGTGGTGGGAAAGGACTGGTTGTGTCACCAAAGGGAAGCCCAGCTGGCACGCTGCTCAGCGGGGGGCAGCCTGAAGGGAAAAGTGGTGGGGTGGCCATCCCCTGCATAGCCTCAGCCTTGAGTTCCCCTCACCTGCCTCACTGGTTCCCTCCTACCACCCCCTTTCCAAGATCAGGAGAAGGGTCTAGGTGGCTGCAAGGGCTTTGAGTGGGGCTGGTCTTCACTCATTTCTCTTCCTTGTGGCCTAAGATGAAACCCTCGCCAGGCGCCTGAGCTGGTGGATTGAGGACAGAGCACAGTCCGCCCAGTCAGCTCCGCCTCCCCCTCTTCTGGGCGGGAAATGAGGAACAGAAGGAAACAGTGGGCTGTGCTCAGGTTTCCAGGTGTGACCTGCCCTGAGTGGATGAGTTTGTGGAAAGCCCTTCCCTCTCTGGGTCTGTTTTCTTGCTGGTGAAGTTAGGGGCTGCCTCGTGCCATCTGGCTTTTCTCCCTGACCCTGTGTTGCACCGGCCCCGCCATCCTCACCAAGGGCAGTGTGTGTGCTCTTGCTTCTCCCTTGCACAGCCCTGCACACTCGTCCCCAGTCCCCAGGCCCCCGGGCAGAAGTCAGCCATGGCCCACCAGTCGGCACGGTGGGAGGTACCCAGGGATCAGGGGCAGGCCAGTGCCCCAGGCACCCCCTCCCCCTGCTCCAAACCCCTAGACTGGGGGCATTGGCTGGGAGTCTCTTCGCCTGGGGCACTTGTTTCCAGGAGCTTAGGAGACTGTGATCCAGGCAGGTGGGCAATGACAAGAGCTGTCCACACTGAAGCTCGTCCAGTCTCCAGGGCTCCCACCTCAGCCTGTGAAATACTGGCTGAGGGCCGTTTGCAGGCTGGCCATGCCCCCACTAGGGTGAGAGTACCCGCTCGGGGGCATGGCTGGCCTGGGCGAGGAGCTGAGGGCCGTTTGGGGGTGGTTTGCAGGCTGGCCAAGGCCCGGCTTTGTCTGTGAAATACTCATCCCCAGAAATCAAGGTGCGGGCAGGGTGGGCTCCTTCTGGGCCGCAAGAGAAAATCGGTCGAGGTCCACCCCAGCTGCTGGTGGCGGCCAGCTATCCTTGGTCCATGGCTTGGAGACCCATCCCCCCACCCACCCCTGAGTCCCAGTCACATGGCCTGTGAGTCCAAATTTCCTCTTAGAAGAACACCTGTCATTGCAGGTAAGGCCCACCCAATCCAAGCCCTCCTCTGAACTTGATTACATCTGCAAAGGCCCTATCCCAAATAAGGTCACGGCCACTATTCCCATAGGCATGGGTTGGGGACACTGTAGAACACACCCCAGGAGAGGTATCACAGGCCACACGAAGGAGACAGAGGCCTGGGGTTGAGTGGAAACACAAGTCTCAGAGCAGCAAGCTGAGTATGAAATACCCCATAACTACTGGTAAACACAAGCAAGAATAACTCAACACATTTTCTTATGGGTAGATGGGCATCCAGGTAAATGAGCCCATGTGTGAAAAGGTTCATGCCCTGCTGACGAGCAGGGTTCCTTTGGTGGCAGTTTCTGAAGAGGCCTCTTGTCCATAATTGGTAGGGATCTCCTGTACGAAGTGAGAACATATCCTTGCACTCACCACCACGTCAGGGGACCAAGTGTTCTGAGAGGAGACATACTGAGGTTGCTGAGCCTTTTCTGGCACTGCCGCCCTCCCGCCAGCAGAGGGCGCCACCCCACCCCTCGAAGAGCGCTGCTCCCTGCCTGGATCCTGCCTGGCCAGAATTCAGCATTGGTAGCTGTGGAGGATGCTGCATCCACAGGTCAGGGAGCTTCTGCTGGTGGTTACCCGCACCAAGTGGCCTCTGGAAGCCCGGAGGGGGCGTGGGCTCTGGGGCGGCTAAGGCCATGGTGAGGAGTCTGTGCTGGGACCTCTGAGGGCCAGCCTCAGCAGTGCTCATTGCAGGTAGTCCATTCCCTTCCCCCAGAAGGTGGCCAGGGCAGGGCATAGGGCAGGACGGGCTCCGGGCCCTCCTGGCTTGGGGGCTCCCGCTCTGTGGGTACCAGCTGCTTAGGGAGCTGGCCTTCTGAAGTCAAGGTTCTTTTTCATCCTCACCATGGCCTGGCCCGCTCCTCCCTGCAGAGTGTGACAGAGCCCGGGCGCCTTCCTTGTGCCCTGTGCTGCCAGGATTCGGGGCTGTACCAGGGCTTCCTAGAGCCTCCCCTGCTCCCACTCCTGTGTCAGACTGAGATCCTCCACAACCAAATGGTTCTGGTTGGGACAGAATTTCAGAGAGTTGTAGTTAAAGCCATAGATCCTGACCACCTACAGCAGGCCAAGAATTCAATGGAGGTGAAAATACTGGTAAGAAGTTATTGGTCCACTTCTCACTTAACCTTCACTCATGGCATGAAGGACACCACAAATGACTGGTTCCAGGGAAGTCATTGTGGTGCCTCAGCCAATGGCATCCCCTGAACCCTGTGCCCCAGCGATGAGCTCTCCCGATGCTGTGCCCATTAAACTCCAGTTCTGTGGGGCCAGGAAGGTTCTCCAGTATCCAGATTTGTGTTAAAATTCCATCAGAATGAATGTATGTGCTTAAATAACTTTATCAATGTGAACAGTATTTCTATTTTTAAATGCTATACTAAGTTATTTTTTAATACACCAATATGAAATTTGAGAAATTTGATATAATTAAACTGGAGGCCCAGTGCATGAAAATTCATGCACTGGAGGGGGGTCTCTCAGCCCAGCCTGCCCCTTCTCACAGTCCAGGAGTCCCCAGGGGTGGGAGGTGACCCAGCGATCAGGGGAAGGCAATGACTCATCACACCTCTGCTGCTACCACTGCTGGCAATGCAAGCCATGCTTGGCTCTGGTTACTGAGCCTCGGGCCGGCCCTGGGCAGCTGGGCAGCCACCATCGGTAGCTTATCTGCATCTCAGGCCAGCCCTGCTTGCCTGAGCCTCAGTCAGTGGGGGGTTCAGGAGGACCCGAGGCTCCTGGCAGGGCTGAGGTGACCCCGGTGGCAGGCGTGTGGAGCAGCTGGCCCCACCCCTGCTGTGGGTGCCGCCATCTTGTGAGGGTGTGATGGTCCATTTGCATATTACCTCTTTATTATTTAGGATAATTCCACTTGTGTGTTGAAAACATTCATTCAACCTGAGTGGCTTTTATGCATGAATTTTCCTTGATGTCTAAAGAATTCTAATTTCTCTTTTTAAAGTTAAATTTGAACATAATATAGTGTATGCTCCTTAGGTTGATCTTTAGTGAAGGGGCCTCAATGGGGAGTTTACAGGTGACAGTTCACTGTCTTCCTCCTGCAACAGAAGACACCCATGAGTGGGCTGGCTTACCCCATCGGGTCCAGCACTCTTCAGCATGCTCCCTGGAACCAGAGAGGTCTTGCCACAGCCCAGGCCTGGTGTGCAGGGACCCTGGCCCATTGTCTCTCCAGCAGTAAGAGGCACCCGCATTTGCAAAGTAGGTGGCAGTTGGCCAGCAAACCCAGGCCTCACTTCAGTCCACACATGGGTGACACTGGCTAGAGTAGCCTGGCTGGGGGGACCTTTCCTCTCCAGGTGAGTTAGGGGTCTGGAAGGTCAAGTGGAGCTTCCTTAACAACTTGGGGCTCCTCGCTTTTCAACCTGGAAGCCAGAGTCCCTCCCTCCACAACCTACATCCTACAGGCTCTGTCATGGTTCCTGCTGGACCTGTGGCCCCCGAGCCAGGGCTCATGAAGTGGGTACAGTGTGCTGGGGAGGGGCTCAGAGACATCAGTCCAGCAGTTCCCTCCCTGGGCTTCATGGAGGATAAACTTGAGGCATTCCCTGGAAATCAAATTCTCAATCTTATATAAGTACTAGAGGCCCGGTACACAAAATTCGTGCACTGGAGGGGGGGGTCCCTTAGCCTGGCCTGCACCCTTTCACAGTCCAGGAACCCTTGCTCCTTACTGCCTGCCTGCTTGCTGCTCCTTACCACTCGGCTCGCTGCTCCTTAGTGCTGCCATGGAGGCGGAAGAGGCTCCCACCACCGCCACTGCGCTTGCCAGCCATGAGCCTGGCTTCTGGCTGAGCGGCGCTCCCCCTGTGGGAGTGCACTGACAACCAGGGGGCAGCTCCTGTGTTGAATATTTGCCCCCTGGTGGTCAGTGCGTATCATAGTGACTGGTCGTTCTGGTCATTCCGCTGTAATAGTCACTTAGGCTTTTATCATATAGATGTGCATTTTTTCTGGGAAAGGGCCCTGCAGCTTTCATAAATGTCACTAAAATAGGTGAGAGATGGGTTTGGTCCAAAACTGCTCCCTTCTCACCTGGACTCCCTGTGGCTCTCTCTCTATAGCCAAGGTCTCCCCCTCATGCCTCCAACCGTTATCCACCCAACACCTACAATGCAGACCAGATCCACCTCTTTCTTGCTTAAACCCACTGAGATGGTTTCTTATCACACCTATGGCAGAACCCAAATTCTTTATGGAACCTACAAGGCCCAACATGGTTCCAGCTCCCTACACCTTGCCCATCACCACCACATTCCAGCCACACTGGCCAGCTTCTGTGCCTTGGTCACCCAGCCTCACTCCTGGTCTTGACACCAGCCGCTGGCTCTACTGGAGCGCTGCTGCCTTCACCCCAACTCTACCTCCACCTCAGGGTTGGCTCCTTTGCTGCCAGATGTCAGCTTAGAGGTCACCTCCTCCTCCTTGTGAGGCCTTCCCTGACCACCCTGCTGAAATCAACCTCTCCCCAGTCACCATCTCACCATCCTATTCCACTGCTACACAGAGCACCCATCAGTATCTGAGATTGGGTTCATTTATTGACTTGTCGGCTTGTTGATGATCTGAGAATGTAAGTTCCAAGGGCCTTGTGTACCTTGAATGGTGCCTGGCATAACAGAGGCACTCATGAACACTTCTGGAAGGAATGAGTGAATGCTAACTCCCCATTTCACAGGTGAGGAAACTGAGGTCCCAAAGGGGAAGTGACTCACCCAAAGCCAACCTGAGGAAGGAAGTGTTGGTGTTAGAATCCAGGTCTTCTTGCTCCACATTCCATCTCCCTGCCACCTTCAGTTCCCACCTGAGACTTACCCGCAACCTCTCAGTACCTGGAAGACAAGACTCCATCAGGCTCACCTCTCTGCCCTCTCCTCTCCTGGCATTCCAGTGAGGGTAGTGGAGTGTTATCATTGTTTTCAATTGTGGTTAAATGTACATAACATAGCATTTACCATGTTGACAATTTTTTCAGTGCACTGTTCCCAGCATTAAGTACATTCACATTGTGTGAAACTGTCACCACCACCCCCTTCCAGAGCTCTTATCTTCCCCAACTGAAAAACTATCCTCATTAAACACTAGCTCCCCATTCCCCTCTGCTCCCCACCCCCCAACCCTGGCACTCCCCATTCTACATTCTGTCTATGAATTTCACTATTCTAGGTCCTTCATAGAAGTGGAGTCAGGCAGTATCTTTTTTGTGACCAGCTTATTTAACTTAGCATAAGGTCCACAAGGCTCATCCATGTTGTAACGTTTCAGAGTTTCCTTCCTTTCTTCTCTATGTATATTTTGTATTTTGTTTTTTAATTCACTTGTTAATGAACATTTGGGTTGTATTTACCTTTTGGCTATTGTGAATATTGCTGCTATGAACATGGGTGTGCAGATATCTATTTGAGTCCCTGCTTTCAGTTTTTGTGGGTATACACCCAGAAGTGGAGTTGCAGGACATACTGAACCCTTTTATGTAATGATGTTTAGTTTGAATTTATATTAGTTCACACAAAAACTCCATCCATGCTTTTGTTCCGGCCCTCTGGTCCAGTTTAAGGACCCATTGTGGCCCTCGAGTCAAAAAGTTTGCCCACCCCTGTTCTAGACAGTGGTTCTTGAACTTGGGTGCCTCTGAGTCACTGGAAGATTTGCTACAACAGGTTACTGAACCCCACCTCTGGAGTTTCGACCCTAGGGGTCTGAGATGGAGATGGAGAATTTGCCTCAAGTTCCCAGGTGCTGCTAGTGCTGTGGGCCCGTGCACCACACTTTGAGTAGCCAGGACTCAAAGGTCCAGAAGGTCTGGGGCTTGCTCTTGATCAAGTGTCCTACATGAGTTCCCAGGCTGGGGAGCAGAGGCAGCTAGAAGGGGAACTTGAGACCCAGCCAAACCTGTGGCCAGAACTAGGACACAGCCTTTGGGAGATCAAAGCCTGATTCAAGTTTTCAAAATATAGTGACTGAATTTGTATTTCAAAATGTAGTGACTGCATTTACACTTTATGTTTGCAAAATCTTTTACAGTTATAAACTCTGCCCCCTTGCCTGGCTTTCACAACAGACTTGTGATTTTCCCCATTTTGGGACAAGGAAACAGAGGCCTAAAAAGATGGAATGGCTTACACGATAGCCCAGAACCTCTGGGTTTCATTCAACAAGTATTTGTGAGCAGCTATAATGTCCACAGTAGCAGACTAGACACAGGAGACCAAGAGATAAGGAAGAAATGGCTCCCGCCCTCAGGGAGCCTTTAGTCCTGTAAGACAGGAAGGCCACAGGCACAAAGGACTGCTACTGGGCAGTAGATGGTGGGTGCTTGCTGCACGTCCCTCCCACTCACATTTACTGCTGGCTTGTTTTTGTCACTTTATCCTCTCTGTGGGACAGCAGCTCTTCTGTAGTTTCAGCCCCTCTACCCTCTCAGGACACCCAGATTGCACCACCCTCCCCGGGAGAAAGTTGACATAACCAGCTTCCTGCTACCACATAGGACATGTTCAGTGAGGCCAGCCCCGCTTCCATCTCCACTAGTCTATTGCCTGCCCAGTCACTCACGTCAGGTGCCTGACCTTCAGCTTCTTCCCTCATCTTCAAGACACCTCACCAGAGGTGAAGTTAGAGGAATGGTACCCTGAGAGTGCACCTTTTCCTCTCAGGAATTTCAACAAGTTAATCAGCTATAATTCAACAAAGAAATCCCTGCTCAACACAGATGCATGCCTGAGAGATCCACACACTAAAACATATAAAGGTGGGCAATGGGAATAAATGGGGTGATGGCCCTTAATGCAGCTGTGCAGCTGGGAGCTTGTGGCTTAGCCCTTTGGCTGGGAAGAACAGAGAGCCGCCTGGGGGGTGGGGCGGATAGAGGGGGCAACCCAAAGGGAGAGTGGCGAGGAAGCAAACAGTGATTGTGTCAGCAGACGCCTGACAGAGCACTTTCACGGGGTTCTGCTGTGCAGCTCTCCACTGTTGAGCTGATGGTGGTGTGTCAGACAAAGAAACAGAACCACAGAGCCCTGAACCCCCTGGACTCCCGAAACTTGCCTCTTGCCCTTGGAGCCGGATCCAGGAGTATATTATCTGTAAACCTAGAGCTGTTGCAGTAGAATCGCTGTTTCCCTCTGTGACTGATGCCCAGGAGGGGTGGTTGGGGTGGAACCTCATGGAGGTCAGAGGTCACTATTATGGTAAGAGCAAAATAAACTGCACCCCCAAGCAGCCCAGCTGTACTGTCTTACAGAAGAGGCAGAAGTTCAAGACTGGGAGACCACAGAGGTAAAAAGTCTCATGATTCAGGGCCTTCTACTGGAAAATAATAGAAAGACCTCTTCAGAGATAAATGCTTAAGCAAAGAAGGACAGCAAATACCATAGAGAGACACAGCAATGAGGATGACAAGAAAGAAAATGAAAAATACCCAAAAAGCGAGCTGGAACACCTGGAAATTTGTGATATAAATGGCAGAGATTTCATGATTGCAGTTCTGAAAATACTTGACAAGATGTGAGGAAATACTGACAGAAAATGCAGAGCATTCAGAAAACAAATCGATGAACAAAACAAGAACTTTACTAAAGAGATTGAAAGTTTAAAAAAGAACTGATCAGAAATTTTGGAAATGAAGCATGCAGTTAAAGAGATTAAACATGAACTACTGAGCAGAGAATATAGAACCAACCAGATGGAGGAAAGAATTAGTGATATCCAAGATAGGAATCAAGAAATGATGCAGAAGGAAGAAAAGAGAGAGACATGAGCATAAAGAAAAATGAAAGCTCTAGAAGGCCTATATGACTCCATCAGAAAAAAAGCAGTATTTGAATTTTAGGCATTCCAGAGGAGGAAGAGAGGAAGCAGGGTACAGAGAGTCTATTCAAACAAATAGTTTATGAGTACTTCCCAAATCTAGGGAAAGAACTAGATCCTCCTATCCAAGAAGCAAACAGAACACCTAGTCACCTCAATCCAATGAGGCCTTCTCCAAGGCACTTGGTATTGAAGCTGTCAAGAATTAATGACAAAAGAAAAAATTCTCAAAGCAGTCAGGGGAAAGAAGGACATGACCTACAAAAGAGAACCCATCAGAATTTCATCAGACTTCTCACAGAAACGCTACAAGCCAGAAGAGAGTGGAACTAAATATTCAAATGTCTGAGAGAGAAATTACCCCACACAAATAATATATCTAGCAAAATTATCCTTTAAATATGAAGGGGAAATGAAGATGTTCCATGACATATAGAAACTGAGGGATTTTATCACCAGAAAACCTCCATTGCAGGAAATACTCAAGGGAGTTATTCTACCTAAAACAAAGAACATAAGGTCACAACACTACGAGTAAGATCACCAAAAAACCTACAGCATAAGCAGGGATAATTTGTGACAAAAACATAAAACGGGAGGAAGGAAAGGTCTGAACTGGCAAAGGAAGATGAAGGTCAGATGCACTCAAAAGGGAAAAAAACTATGGTATATATGCAACTTCACTTTTTATGAACCTAATGGTAACCACATACAAAAATCACCAAACCAGGACATATAGCTAAAAAAAGAGGAAATAGAATACCACCAAACAAAAACAACTGACAGAAACATAAAGAGAAAAAAACAAACAAACACAAAACAATGGAGGCACAGAGCTACCAGAAAACAAAAGATAAAATGGCTATAGGAAATCCTCATACATCAATACTTAACCTAAATGTCAATAGTCTGAATTCACCGCTAAAGAGGCACATAGTAGTAGAGTGGATCAAAAAACGAAACCCAGTTAAATACTGCCTACAAGAGACATATCTAAGCTGCAAAGACAAAGGTAGATTCAAGCAACATCCACAGAAAAGCAGGTGTTGCCATACTTATATCTGAAAAAATAGATTTCAAGATAACAAGAGACAAAGATGGACACTTTATAATGATAAAGGGGACACTACAGCAAGGAAACATAACACTTATTAATATATATTCACCCAACCAGAGAGCACTGAAATATATAAAACAACTACTCACAGCACTAAAGGGAGAAACAGATCAAAACACAATCATAGTTGGGGACCTTTGTACTCCATTGACAGTTCTAGGCAGATCAACCAAACAGAAAATCAAGAAAGAAATATTGGCCTTAAATGAAACACTAGACCAAATGGACATAATTGACATTTATGGAGCCTTACATCAGAGTATACATTTTTCTCCAGCGCACATGGAACATTCTCAAGGATAGACAATATGGTAGGTCACAAAACTAGCATCCACAAGTTCAAGAAGATTGAAATGATACCAAGCATATTCTCTGACTATGATGCATTGAAATTAGAAATCAATGGCAAAAAGGAAGTAAACAAACCCACAAATATGTGGAGATTAAACAACATACTACTAAAAAATGACTGGGTCAAAGAAGAAATAAAAGATGAGATCAAAAGATATATAGAGACAAATGAGAATGACAATATAACGTATCACAACCTCTGTGATGCAGCAAAAGCAGTAATAAGAGGGAAGTTTATGTCATTATAGGCCTATCTCAAGAAACAAGCGAAATCCCAAGTAAACAACCTAACATCACATCTTAAAGTACTAGAGAAGGAAGAACAAAAGCAACCCAAAGTTAGCAAATGAAAGGAAATAATAAAAGTTAGAGCAGAATTAAATAAAATATAGAACAAAAAGACTACACAAAAAATCAAGAAAGCAAAGAGCTGATTCTTTGAAAAGATTAATAAAATTGACAAACCCCTGACAAGACTCACAAAGGAAAAAGGGGGAAAGACCCATATAAACAAAATCAGCAATGAGAGAGGAGAAGTCACCACAGACATCACAGATATACAAAGGATCATACTAGAATATTATGAAAGACTATATGCTATCAAATTCAATAGCCTAGAAGAAATGGATAAGTTTCTGGAAATGTGTAAGCTTCCTAGACTAAATCATGAAGAATTGGAAAATTTAAATAGGCCAATCAACAGTGAGGAAATTGAAACAACCATCAAAATCGTAAAAGTCCAGGGCCAAAAGACTTCACCAGTGATTTCTACCAAATGTTCAGAGAAGATTTGAAACCTATCCTTCTCAAACTCTTCAAAAAAATGGAAGAAGAGGCAATACCTTCCCAACACATTCCATGAAGTCACTATAATCCTGATACCAAAACCTGGCAAAGATAACACAAAAAAGAAAACTACAGACCAATATCTCTGATGAACACAGATGCAAAAATCCTAAAGAAAATACTAACAAATCTAATACAGCAGTACACCCCAAAAAACAGTACATCACAATCAAGTGGGTTTCATTCCAGGGTCACAAGGATGGCTAAACATACACAAATTAATCAATGTAATACACCACATTAACAAAAGAAAGGATAAAATCATATGGTCTTATCAATAGATGCAGAAAAGGCATTTCAAAAGATACAGCATCCATTTATGATTAAAACACTCAATAAAATAGGAAAAGAAGGAAAGTACCTCAACATAATGAAGGCCATAAATGATAAACCCTCAAGTAATCTCATGCTCAATGGTGAAAAACGGAAAGCTTTTCTTCTAAGATAAAGAACAAGACAAGGATGTCTACTCACCACTCCTATTCAATATCCCTGCAGTGCTGGAAGGTCTAGCCAGAGCAATAAGGCAAGAGAAAGAAATAAAAGGCATCCGAATAGGGAAGGAAGAAGACAACTGTCACTTTTTGTGGATGCCATGATTCCATATATAGAAAACTCTAAAGATTCCACCAAAAACCTATGAGAAACAATAAATACAGTCAAATTACAGGATGCAAAATCTATGTGCAAAAATCCATTGCCTTCCTATATACTAACAACAAACTTTAGCAAAATAAATGAAAAAAGAAGGTGATACTGAGGCTTAAAAAGAGCGTAGATGATTATCTCAAGTTAATAGCTCTAATAGAGCCAAGATTTGGACCCAAGCCATCCGGTTCCAGAACCGAGCTCTCAACGGCAGATGCTCTGGTCCATGTGGTCCAGTGCGCCCACATTGCTCCAGCCTGCTTCCTTGGGGAAACTCCCTTCTTCTCCCTCCTGTCTTCTGGAAGCTGCAGGGGTGGGGGCGAAAGGGATGTGTAGAGCAAAGCATCTCAGTTTTGTCTTCTTAAACCATCTCACTTCTCTTTTGTCCTCACAAGCCTGCTGGGAGGTGGTCATGGCTAGTATTTATCTCCATTTTACAGAGTCCCAGCTACAGCAAGTGACCTGCCCAAAGCCACTGACTGCAAGTCAGTGGTCTCTCCTCTGCCCACTGCTAAATCCCCAAGAGCCTTCCCACGCCCTCTGCGCCCGCATCGCTCTCTGGGGATTACCTGCATCCACAGGATTCCCTTGTCCACACCATTGCCAGCCAGGAGGCCCTACCCACCAGCGACCCCAGCCTGCGCTCTGTGGCCACTCATAGGCCAGCTGTATCCTCCTCCAAGGCCCAAGCCCTTGTTTGGACTGTAATCCCCCACCCCCCGCCTCCCCGCACCTAACAGCGGCCCTTGGTCTAAGAGGGAACAGGGAACACACAGCCTGGCAGGAAGACAAGGAAGTGTTGGGTCAGCTGTGTGGAGGAGCTCTAGGAAATGGTTAACTGTCTTTTCACCCACGAGGACCACAGGGTTATATTGGCCTCGTAGAATGTGTTAGGAACTAATTACCAGGTGGCCACGGTGCCAGCAGAGGGGTGGCTGCTAAACCAGAAGAAACACCCCACCCGGAAGAGTGCCGGGAGCCGGTGCATCCTTGCTGTTTCAAGGGACCTGGCATATATGGCATACGGTTCTTAATATGTTTGCTTACCTTCTTGGCGCTGTGTTTTAACCAAGGTCACCTCTCCGAGAAAGGTTGAATCCCCAGGTAGGGATTTTCCCCTGAAGTTAGGGAGGGAATAAAACCCCTCAACTAAGTGCCAGGCGGGTAATTAATCACTTTAACTATGAACAATCATGCTTAAGCTACATAATCTTTACTCCCTGGAATAGAGATAAGAAACGCCCTAACCTTTGCAATAGAGATTGATAGGATTGAATGAACTGGTATAAATATAGATGTAGCAAGACACAGGGTTTGGAAGACAGGACCAAGAGAGAGAGAGCCTAGGCACAGAACCTACACAGAACGTTCTCTAGAGACAGAAGAACTTCGCTGGAGAGAACATGGCAAAAGATCCTGGACTGAACCTGACTACAGAAATTGGCAAGAGAACCTGACTAGAACCTGGTGACTGAACCTGACTGGAGTACCTGGCCACAGAACCTGGCTGGAGATCCGAAGCAGAACCTCTCTGGAGATCCAGCCCAGAACTTGGCTGGAGATCCTGGCTAGGCTGCTGATCAACTGAACGCTGTCTCCGTGTCCTTCCTTCTTCGCCGACTCTGTCCATGCCTTTGGGGACCCCTGGACCTGCTGGGGTTGGACCCCGGCAGAAGAGGAACTGGGACGCCCCACGCTGCTGTTCAGCACTGGCAGTGCTCCCTCCAGCGTGCCTGCACCTGGAGGAGCAGCTCCTCCAAGCCCGCACTCTCACCACTTCCCAGGGCCTGAACAAGAAGATCCAAGGGTGGGCAGGGACAGCACAGAGGACCTCCCACTGGTCTTGTTGAGAATTCACGGAGGCCTTAGGGTCCTCTGCCCCCCAGGCTCAAAATGACAATAACAATATTCACAGCTCCCAGTTGTTTTTTAGATCTTTATTGTTGAAAGTATTACATCTGTCCCCTTTTTCCTCCTATTGACCTCTTCAAACCCACTCCCCTCCCCCACCTAGGCCTTCACCACCCCTTTGAGTGTGGCCGTGGAGTATGCATATATGCAAACTGGTACACATTCTTTGGTTGATCTCTTCCCATCTCTGTCAGCTTCCCTCTGACAGAGCTCCCAGTTTTTGAGCACTTTGTGCCAGGCCCTGTTCTAAGCACTGAAATGCATGAGCTCATTTGATCCTCACCACTCTGAGGGAGATACTTTTATCCCCATTATACACATGAGGGAATGAGGCACAGAGAGGTCAGGTAACTTGCCCAAAGTCACACAGGTAATAAATGGAGGCACTGAGATTCACACCCAGGCAGGTGAGTCCACAGCCATCATCACCACCTGTATCCCATCTTAAACCACCCTGAGCTGGACCCTCAGCACCTTGTTGTATCAAATCCCGTGACCCTTTCCACTCAAAAGACCTCTTGAACGCCAGCCCCAGTTTTCAGACAGGAAAGTGACTTCCCCTATGGAGTGTCTTGTTTGGCCCAGGCAATCTGTGCTGTGGGCCCTCAATGCTCCCTTGACTCCCTTCCCAGCATTCTTTGCACTGCCCAGTGGGGTCGCTGTCCCACAGCTGTCTCTCTGCATGGCCTTCCTTCCCGCCAGTGCCTGGCTCACAGCAGGGTGCCCCACACCTGTCTGTGAATGAGTGTCTGGGGTTGGGCGCTGCAGGAGTTGGTTGTCAGGACAGGTTGGAGGGGCAGGGATGGAGGGCAGCTGGAGTGCAGCAGGGAAGTAAAGGCAGAGGTGGATGTCTCACTTTCTAACTCCTCTGGGCAGCTTCCAACTCCATACCTTCTGACTGGGTCCCGAGGCGAGTCCCTGGAGGGAAATGTACAGTGGCAAGAAGGCAGAAGATACCCCAGCAGCTGGCAGGGAGGCAGAGGGAGCAGGTGGATGGGGCAGCAGGGAGTTTTGCTTTTCTTGCTGAGCACTCACCCAGCAACCTCCCAGCAGGCTCTTCTCTGGGGCTGGATCAACCTCTTCTGCTTGTCCTCATTGTGAAATTTCTCCTTCTTGCAAAATCTTCAGGAATGGAATTTTCCAAATTAACTATTCATGCCATAAAATTGCACGTGTGCTTTTTAAGCATTGCTGAACTGAAAGCAGTTAAGAGTTTGGCCTTGAAAGCCATAGTTCACGAGTTTGAATCCCACCTCTGCTACCTACTAGGAGGGTGGCCTGGACAAGTCCCTAACCCTCTCTGTACTGGGTCCTTGTGGGTGAAACCTTGTGGGACAAGGCTTCAAAGGGGGCTGAGATGACTGCATGAGGTAAAGCCCTCAGCTCACCACCCAGCACGTATTAGGTTCAGTAGATGTTGGCTGTTACTATTCCTGTCCACTCCAAATACCCTTGTGTCTGTAGCTCTTCCCTTTGGAATGTTCACTGTGCCCTTGGTGCTTAGGAGCAATCTCTTTTCATCCCAAGTAGTTTTATTCTCTGAGGTTTGGTGAATAGTCTAAGGCAGCCGTGGGCAAACTACGGCCCGCGGGCCGGATCTGGCCATTTGAAATGAATAAAACTATTGGAAAAAAAGACCATACCCTTTTATGTAATGATGTTTACTTTGAATTTATATTAGTTCACACAAACACTCTATCCATGCTTTTGTTCTGGCCCTCCGGTCCAGTTTAAGAACCCATTGTGGCCCTCGAGTCAAAAAGTTTGCCCACCCCTGGTCTAAGGCCACTCTGTTCTGAGTGCCTGAGTCAGGAATTGAATGGAGTCCTGACCTGCCAGGATCATGCTCACCTTATCTTAACCCATGGGGAAGAAGTGTGTGTTAGAAAGCCCAGCAGCAGCTGGATCCAGAACCCTGGCTCCCAGGGCACAGTGCCTGCCGCGTAGAACCTTTCGTGCAGCGAGTCCTGGCAGGGCGGCCACATTGCATAGTCCAGGGGAGCGGGAGACTGTACACAGCACTTGGTGGCCCGGTCTCTCCGCCTCTGTTGTAGCCCACAGTCTCTGTTTACAGATGTCCAAACATATCTAGAGCCTGTCACACTCTACTCTTCAATTAAAACAAGGTTCGTTTTGCTTCATGCTTCACTTTTCAGAAACAGAATAGCATGGCGTCTGCACCAGTTACTTAAAGATCAGAGTGGCCTGTGGGTTCCGGCTGCTCCTCTGGCCGCGCCTTTGTTACACAGCAAGGAGCTAGGGCAATTCCAGGGCAGGAGGAATGGGCAACTGAGACAGGAAAGTTAAAACAAGGCCAAGCAGGGTGGGCCATTTGCAACCAGCTTATGAATAACAAGCCATTATCTTCTCTAGCCAAGGACACGGAGCAAATGGGTAAAAGCCTCCCTAAGGAGAGAATAAGAAAAGGAGAGGAGGAGAAAGGGAAAATGGCAGTTTTATTTGTTTTTACTCCCTAACAGACACGCCAGCAGTCTCCGGCTTGGCAAGATCAAGTTGCCAGGTGCCTCTCATGAATTCTGGGAAGGCCATGCCAAAGTAAAGAGGGGCCTTGAGAATGAATAGGCACCAAACAGTCAGCAGAGGAATTTTGAGACCTACAATCAGGAGGATGTAAAACGCCTCAGACCCCCACCCAACCGGCTCTTCAGATTAGCTGAGAGCCTGTTTGCACTTCCTAAGCCAGATGGATAGGTCTGCTCGCCCTGCTTCTTTAATAAAGGTGCTTGCTTTAACTGCTTTAGTAAATCGGCTTAATCACACGCAATCATGGTCTCTCGAATAAATTCATTTCCATGATAAGGATCGAGGTTGGGGAAAGCCCTCTCCATGGACTCGGGGCTGCCCAGTGTCACCTTTCTGGTGTTGGGGAAAAGGTCCTCGAACATGTTCCACCTGAATGAGGAGCTGCGAGAGCTTCCTTTCATTGCTGTGTTTCTCGGTGTTGAGATACCTACTTCTTGGCAGGAGCAAACACCACCAGGCATTGGATTTGTGCACAGCACCCAGATCACTTAATTAAAATGAAGTACAATTGCTTTCCAGAACCTTCTAGGACCTAGAAAATGGTGATTTATGGCCTGTGCTCAAGAAAAGCTGATCTGAGACGCTGCACTGATAGCTGTCTTTCTTGCCCACAAAAACCACTACAGTAGGTTGGGCCCCAGAGACAGGGCCAGAATCTCTCCATCCAGCATGAGAGGCGTTGATGTCATTCCCTCTTTCCAGTCTCCAGGGTTTGTGACCTTGGCATTTGCATTTTCCCAGTGTCAAGCCCAGGGAGGCACAGGGTAAGTGCGCAGAAAGGGCAGCAGATGGATGGACGTATGAGCTGCTGCCACAGGCCGGAGTGTGCTGGGGACTTTTTACAGCCCCTTAACATCTACTCTCTCTTTTTGTTGTTGTTAATCTTCAACTGAGGAGGTATATTTCCCATTGATTTTGAGAGAAAGTGGAAGGGGTTAAGCGTTGGGGGAGGGGACATCAATGTAAGAGAGGCACAATGACTGGTTGCCTCCTGCACATGCCCAATCAAAATTGGTGGATTGAGCCTGAAACTGAGGTACATGCCCTTGACTGGAATCCACCTTGAGACACTTCAGTCCATGGGCTGATGTTCTAACCACTGAGAAAAGCCAGCTGGGACTTGCCACTCGCTTTTGTATGGCCTATGAGCTAAGCAGTCTTCTTACATTTTTAAATGATTAATTTTTTTTAAGCAGACTTTTGTGAAAACTCTATAGAATTCAAAGGACAATGTCCACAAGTAAAGGGTCATTGGAGCACAGCCTTCCCGTTTATTTATTGACAGAGGGTCTAGGACCGCCTCCTGCCCAGCGGCTGCGTAGAGTAACTGCACAGAGACTGCATGGCCCAGGCCCTCCATGTTGGCCTTTCTGCCCGCTTCCTGCATCCATGGAGAGAACAGCCTCCCAGGTCTGGACGGGCTGCCAGCACAGTCACTTTCTGGCTAGTGGTTATGTCCCCCATCCAAGCCAGCTTTGCAGCCAGGTGGCGCCAGCCCCACCCCATCCCTCTCTGTGACTTTGCTGTCCAGGTCTCCCTCTGGTCCAGGTCCATCTGAGGGGAGAGAGAGTAAAGAGCACTCCCGGCCTCACACAGCATAGGGGGAGCCCGATCAAGCTCCTAGAGGAACTCCCCCAGGGTGACCATCCTCTGCTCCAGGGGGCACAGGTCCACACCAAGCCTGGGGCTGGGCCACACCCCTCTTCTGGATGCCTCCTGGTGGAGAGGCCCATCCTGGGTGGCAGATACTCCTGGAGGCTGAGGGTAGTGTGTCCTGAGGTGCTGGCATCGCGGGGCGGGGCAGAGTGCTGTGTCCCTGCTGGGCATCAGGTCCTCACTGCTCTTGGGTTTGTGGTGGAACCGGCGGGGTCGGAGGAACCTGGTGTCAGGGCGAGGGGACACAGAGGGACACACGTCAGTCTCTCACTCTCGCTCACCTACCTCCAGTGGGCTCTGTGCTGCCTCCGGCTCACGGAACACAGGGAGCCCTGCTGGGGAGCCCAGAGCACACTTCTCCCAGGCTGGCACTGGGGATGGCAAGGACATGCTGGGATTCTCTAGAAGTTCACAGTGGGGTTAAAAACAAAATAATGTGGGAGGGAAGTGCAGAGCTCCTGCTAAAGCTGAAATTAGCAACAGCTGTGAGGCACCACACTCCTTAGCCCTTGGGACAGTGACAGACCATCTTCTGCACCATTAACAAACTTAAACGCTGTAAAGGAATCACACTCACCCGTGTCCTCTGACCACGATGGACCGGAACTCCCGGCCCTGTACCCATCCGGAAGCTGCAGGAACTCAGACTCATAGGATGGGTGGTTCACCCAGGTGCCCAGAGCCAGTCAGTGAGGAGAAGGAATCTGAACCCAAATCCGTGAAAACTCCCAGGCCTGAGCCTGAAACTGTATGATGTGCCCTATGGAGGCAAACCCATCATGCTGTGAAGAACTTGCTAATTGTCTTCTTTAAATCACACAAACAACACAAAGCTCAGAGCCCAGATCCAAGGGCACTGGAAAGTGCCCAGAAGGAAAGCCAACTTACCCTTCAGGCCCTGAGGTGAGCTGTCACTGGATGCATCCCTATGGCTCTCCAAGCTGCCTGGCTGGGACCTGAGCGGAAAGGACAATCCTTAACCGAAAGGGCCGATGACCCACTCTAGCCCAGACTCAGCCCTCCACTATGACCATTAGGACATAACAGAGCGATTCTGCCACAGCTCAGGGGAGCGCCCCCAGGAGCACAGACCTGGATTCTGGAGATGCCCCAGGAGGGGACCCACCTCCCCTGAGTGCCTGGCCCTGTGCACAGTGGGCATGAGCTGTGCGGGATGACAGCCTGTGCTTCTGTGTCTGTGAGGTCTGGGGCTGGGCTCAAACAAAGGAAATTTGTTTAGACCAAACAAGGCGGCTCTGAGAAAGCGAAGTGTTAGAGGGGTGAGGAGCCCACCCTTACTACACATGGAGCTTTCTAGAACACGTGGAAACACCCTGCCTGGACCAGGACAGTGGCACCTGGTGAGGGCGGGAGCCAGGACAGGGCAGAGTGTGTGCGCCACGTGTGCCCAATGAAGCCTGAGCCCGCTCCAGGGCCCACTTCCCCTTGGTGGTCCGAGGGGCAGATGCTGTGGTCTCAGGAGGAAAGAACGTGCTGGCTTTCCATGGCTGTTTGCTGTCCTTAATCTCCTTCCCGCCCCGCCAAGCAGTCTGCTCTGGACTCACTGGGGCACAGGGCTCCCAGGTCCCCAGCCCTCGAGCGCTCCCCAAATAGCAAGCATCAGATAAAGCCTCTTAGCACCGGGGTTTGGGGTTAGCCAACAAGTACTTGGTTCCCATGAAGAGCACAGAAGCAGAACCAGCCCCCCCTTTGAGAAGGAAAAACTTGAACAAAAAAACCCACCTTCCTCTTGGAAAAGGACGTGTCACTGAAAGGCAACTGTGATACAGATCAGCGGCTCCCAAAGCCTCCGTCCATTCCAGCCCTGCTCTGCCCACCCCTTCGCCTCTGCCTCTTGATGAGAGAAGCTCGAGGAATCAGAACACTTAGGAAGACAATCCCTTTCCTCAGCGGATTCAGCATAAATCTGGCCCCTCGGTGACACTTCCAAGAACAGTGGCCAACTCCTCCTGTCGTGTTACCCTCCACCCAGTGTGAAGAGGGGAGGGCTCCGCGGTGTCACAATGCCCCCCACAGAGCCTGTCTCTGCCCATAAGTTGCAGGAGCCCATGCCAGCACCATGGAGCTTTCTAGGCAATGGGAGGGTGGGAGATAGTGCTCCTCCTGCACTTATTGTTGATACTTCAGACGCCGAAGCCAATGTAAACGCTCTCAGTTTTTGTTTTAATTAAAAATTTAGCTCCCCACCCTCCTAGGGTTTTGTTCTTCGGAAATTATAAAGACCCAAAGCGCCTGTTAATGGTCGAGAAGACTGGTCTCATTCCCTGATTCCCTTCTGCCTCCATGAGATGGCAAGAGTTTCCACCAATTTCTAAGATGAAATTTACCACTGGGAGCTGCTCTGGGCAACTCCACTCCAGGTGAGGAAGGTGAGACCTTCCTGCAACCAGTGCTCTCTGCCTGGGCCACTAGGCCTTCCTTCAGGCAAGGGCAGTCCGAGCCTCCAGAAGAGTGACCCCCCATCACGGGAGAGATGGAAGCAGGAGCTGCATGCTTAGGCCCCTCGGGGAGACAGGGAAGGGGTGTTGAGGAACTGCGGGTCCCCATTCCCGCTTCAGCATAACACCTCCACTTTCACCTCCTTTGTGTGTGGGACTTGCACACAGGCCTTAGCTTGAAGGAAAAGCACTGATGGTGGAAACAGGTCTGAAATCCAGGCTGAAGGGGACCATGCACCGCCCACTCCCCGTGCTGCCTGTGGTTGGGAACCACTCACAGGGGCTGTCATCTGAATTCTAGCCCATGGAGAACATAATGCTGGTGAGTCAGCGGACCTGGAACATCCACGGGGAACCTGGGCCTTTTGCCAGACGGCCACCTCTGACTCTGGCCCAGCCCTGAGTCGTGGTCGTGTCCAGCTCCTGGAGGAGGGAGGGGTGGGTGGACCCTGCCCTTAGGGAGTACATGCCCTGCATGTCCTATCTCTCCCCATTTCTCCTGCTGGGACAGCCTCACACTGGGGACTCTCTCTGACTTAACTTTAAATCACTCTTCCTCCTGCGCAATGACTGGGACTCCAAAGGACAGCAGTGTCCTGGCCTAAGGGCCATGCAGCAAAGGCAGCTGATACTTAGCATCCCAGGAGCCCCTCCACCTCCAGGGCCAGCTGCACCCAAAGCAGGGCCCTGAGAGCAATCCCCTCCCAGGGGCCTGGGCTCTCCAGCGGGGGGCGGGGGGGCGTGTTGGAGGAAGGTAAAGGAAAGAACCACCACCTGAGGGAGGAGGCGGGTCCCCTAGAGAATGAGCCTGCACCAGCATCTCCTCACCAGCAACGTCGGGAATCCATGGGCCACCAGTCACTGCTCTTCCCTGAGAAGGACTAGGATGCCCTGTGCCTCAGGCCTGCCAGCTGCTCTCTGACAGCAGCCCTGGGTCCCCTCCAAACAGACACCAGGGTCTCCATTTTGCAGACAGTTCTAGGTCCCCCTGAGCGTGAGCACTGCGCTGCCAGGAATCGCCGTGGGCAGTGCTGGGTGTGCAGTGTTGAGGGCCCTCGGGCAGGCTCCGCAGGCATCTGAACAGGCCTGGGCTCTGGCTCAGTGGGGATCCAGGCTGTGGTAACCCAATGGTTAGCCTGGTGGGCCGGGCCTGGAGCCACACAGCCTGCTGGCAGGCCCAGGGGAGGGGGTGCTCCCGGCTCCTGCTGGAGCCCAGGCAGGGCTTCCGCTCTGCAGAGCCTGGGAGACTGGGCCGACTGCTGAGTGGCCACAAGGAACACAGAGCGAGCCCACCCCAGCCACGCAGGGCACAGCACCCCTGACACCCAACAGTCAGTGGCTGCCGTTTCAGTGTCTGTCCAGGAGCACAGAGGGACTGCCTCCTGCCCTGTGCTCACTCACCTCACCTTCTCCCAGGGGTGCTTCTGATTTGTAAACCAGGGGCCAGGTTCTGAAGCTGAGCCTGGCAGCATTGAGGGCAGAGGCCCTGTGTGTCTTTGCTGGGCTTGTCAAATCACAGTTATGCTTGTCATAGCTTCCAGGGTTCAGTGGGAGGTAAGATGATGAAAAATCATAAACACTTCTTTTCTCATCAGTTTCTAACACCTCCAGGGCAGTCATTTCCAGCTCTTCTGCTGTCCTCAGACGTTGTCATCTCTAGGTCATAAGCAGAATGTCTTTTTAAGTTTGAAGCTGTATTTCTCCCCTCTGTTGCATATTTTAAATTTCCCAGTGCTCATCCCCAGATGCTCCTTTTCACAGCATCCTGCTCTGGTTGCACCCTGCAAAGTGGCTAACTCTGATGTCATGACGGGCATTTTAAAGCTTTTGTCTCTGTAACAATGCCCGCTGACCCTGTTGCTCTCAAATCGGTTTGTCTCTGGTGTTGCAGGTGCTCCTGAGGTGTCTGGGGACCCTGACCTCTCATGGGCTCCCCCTGGCAAGATGTGACCCGACTGCCCTGCTGGGAGTGTCTCCCACTAATCCGATGCCTTGAAGAGGACTGTAATGTCCCATCTAAGGTGTGAGCACGCTGGGCTACTGGCATCTAGGAGACATCCAACCTGTCAATCCTCCCCAAGTCCCCTTGTTGTTCAGTCTGGGACACCTGCCCTCCACGCCATGGACCGACCTCCAATGCAGGGACCCAGTCAAGTCTCTTCCCTGGAGAATAAACCTCCAATGTTGCCTGATTTTAGCCCAAACTCTGGTTCACCTCCGTTAGGAAGCCACCTGGTGCCACCAATTCCTGAGCAGTGGTGTGGGTCTCAGGGCTCAGGCCCAGTCGTCCAGATGGCGGAGTTACCCTCCCAAAGGTGCACAGCTGTAGGTGGAGCTGAGCTCTGAACCTGTGTGTGTGGGACGCCATCCTGTCCACAGCGTCACCCACCTGCTGACCACCTCTCAGTCTGAGAGGCACCTCCTGCCCCTGTGAGCCGGGGTCTTTGGGAAGGACCTCGGGCCGAGATGCTCATCTCTCTTGGTTCTGGAGGGACCCGTGACTCACCGTGGGTGCGGCCTGGGTGGCGGGAGGTGGAGGTGGAGCTGGAAGGAGCTGTAGTGATGGCTGAGGATGAACAGGCCCCGGAGCCCAGCTCTGATGGCCGGGGCTTGGTGGCTGGGTCAGCGGAGGCATCTCCTGGAATGCGGTCAAGGCTGCCTCTGGGTGGGGCCACTCCTTTTGGTATTAGGTCCCCAGGGCCTGGGGCAGAGAAGGACAGTGAGAAATGAGGCTGTAAAATCCCATGCCAAGGTGGGGCGATCACACTGAGGCCTAGAAGCAGAGGCAGCAGGGCCAGGGAGCCCAGGGACAAAAGCGGGGCTGTGTGCCTCACAGGCTGTGGTCTAAGGGGGGGCCCTGGCGGCAGCCTGAGTTGGACGCCCCGGGAGGCCGGCCCTGGCTCTAACCATGGCTCACAGTGTGAGCCTCCAACAGCCCGGAGAAAATAAAGGGTGAGCTCAGGAGGCTCAGCAAAATGTTGGTAAAAGTCCAACACATTAGCTACTGGGCCCCCTGCCATGTCCCTCAATCCCTGATTCACTAGTGAGTAGACCTGGCCTGTGGCTGCTCAGGTCCACTCCCGACCTGTGGGCCAGGCCCTCCAGGTCCAAGATGTGCACCCTGCCAAAGGGCTTCCCTTATGATTTGAGAAAGAAGTTCACTGCCACCCTAACAGTCATCTGTTTAAGAAGTCTTCATCTCTCATGGTGACTGACTGCAAGAATGATTTTTACCTTGTATGTTTGGCAATCTCTGAATTTTCTACTGTGAACATATACTCTAGTCAAAGTTAAATAAAATCCTAATAAAAACAACAACAACATTGGGAGGAAAAACACTCCTAAAATATCTTCAACTACCTTGTAGTAGGAAAGGGGATGGCTAACCAAATACAAGTGAAAAACGAATGCGGCTGGAGTTCCTCAGAGCATCAGGACAAGGCTGTTTTGCACAGTGTCCTGCTCCAGGCAGCCGGAGGGCTATGGTCCCGGAGCCACGCCCACTGTGGGGATTCTGGGCCCTCCACACTCTCCCAGGACCTGCCCCCCTTGCCCCTCAAACCCCCAGTGTCTGGACTCATGGGGAAGTTTTAAGCACCCAAGCCTTGCAATTGAAATCAAGGGGAGATTTGGATTCTGAAAGATAACCTTGATGAGAAGCAAGATTCAAGTCTGGTGGAATGAATCTGACAGGCGTCCACTGCGTGAAGTCAGCTTGAGGAGCAGCAGGGAGGCGGATGCGCCAGACAGCAGCCAGGGCAGAGAGCGTGCGTTTCCAACAGCATGCTGGGCAGGTAGGCAGGGGACCAGCACACGGCAGCCCAGGAATCAGAGGGATGCATGTGACAAAGTCAGTGCCACATCAACTGACAGGAGCAGTGCGAGAGTCACCCGTTTACTTTTACGGTGACCTTGTGTTTATATGATAGTGGTTTTCCATTCACAGTACCGATAACAATCTTTCTTTTTAAAATAAAGTGGAAACCACAAGTCGATTCAAGGGAAAGTATGTAAGTATCACTCAGGTGAAATAGACTTTGCAAAATCATGGAGATGGTATGAGGATGCTGAAGACAGAAAACAATGCAGTAGCTAAAGGCTTCTGTGGACCAGTGCTCCCAGCTGATGGTGACTGTGAGCTGATGTCCTGTCTGTCCACTGCTGCCCTCACAGCAGCATCCAAGACGTCAGAGGACCTCAGCACGGTCCTAAAACGTCACTCTGGGCTGAACCCTGGCTTGGCAACATCAATCCGATTATTTGAGATGCTGAGTGGAGCAGTCAATTCTTCAAACACAGAACACATCTAAAAAGGGACTGCCAAGATTCTGCGCTCTGACACAGAAAGTGGAGACAAGGGCAGCAGATTTAAAGTTAGCTGCCCAAAAATAAGTCTTGAAAAAATCTCACTTGACAGGGGCCACATAGTTTTGGAAGCATAGCGACCGCTGATTAGTTCTGTGCTGCACAGGGGCATGGTCTACAAGCCTGCAGGTGCGAGAGGGGGGCGGCACTGGGGCCAGGGCCTCACTTAGCACAGACACCCTGGCCCAGGGACCTGGCGTGGATGCCCCGAGGCTCCCCTAACACTGCCCTGTGCTGGAGTCAGGTCCAGAGGCTGGGACAACTGGTTTCCTTTAAAGTCAGAATCCAGGTTGGCTACTTTAAGCTTGGCTTGGAATTTGGGTCAGGAGGAGGGGTCCACTATGGGTCATCTGGCCTTTAGCTACTGTTTTTCTGTTTGTTTGTTTGTTTGAATTTCAGACATGAAGGCAGGTACATTGTGAAGACACTGATGGATTAGAAATCCCCAGTGTCTGAGAAAGGGAGGGGTTAGTTAGAAGCAGGTTCGATGTCAGAGGAAGAGGAGAACCTCAGGCGTTTATAGAAAGCCAGACGGGACAATGGAGACTTGGGCTTTTCCTCGGTTCTGCTTCCCCAAAAGTGACTCTTTTTGTGCTGAGTTGCTAAATTGTGATCCCCTGGATAACCCAAGAGAGGAAGGAAAAACAAAACAAAACAGCAAATAAATGAAATGAATAATAACAAATGACTGCATTAGCTAAATGTTCTTGGGAAATCAGAGTCCTGTCCTGTCCAGGAGATTTGGAAACAATACCCACGGCACAACCAGAATCAGGACTCAGTGAGCCATTATGCTCTGACTCCACTTAATTAATTTAGTGGCATCCTTGTGCCCAGGATTTACTTAGCACGTGAGGAGGATTCTATATTGCTCTAGGAGCCGATGCCTTAGACTATTTTTCAATGTCAATGTGTTAAACTATCAAATAAGAATGTTTACTAGTTTAGGTTTTTCTTACTCCTAGGCCCTAATGACAAGCTCCCTGGCAACTTGGCTCTCACACAACTAACTCCTGCTCCTGTTCAAACACTTTGGGACACTTCCTGGGGTGCTTCTGGCTGCTGCAATGGGACAGGTCACCTGAACTGCTCACTAGTAGTCCTTGTGCATCTCAAACAGCCTCTTATGGAAGGATGAGTTTGAAATTCATCTTTTTCAGATCAAAATACTGTCAACATCAAGAATTATTCCCATTTAGATCCCTACGCATCCTCTACTGCAAACCTATGCTTCATTACCTTTAAATTATGGAGTCTTATCGGAGCAGCCAATTGGCCTAACTTCCTGAACATGTCATGTACATGAGCATAACTGATTTATCCTATTTCTGACTTAGGATTCAAGTCCATAGCAGGCCTGCTGTTATTTCTCTGTCCACACCACCACCTGGTGGCCACAGCTCACACCACAGGAGAAAGAACCCACTATGCAATGCTGGTGCCCCAGGCTTGGTCAACACCTTCAGGGACCAAAGCAGCTTCAACTGCAGGCAGTGCTCAGAGTGGTTAAGAGTTCAGGCTCTGTAATCTGTCAGGCACAGGTTCAGATCCCAGCACCACCCCTTATTCTCTGGGCAAGTGCTTATTCTTGTCAAGCATCACTTTCCCAGCCCCGAAAAGGGGATAGGAATCGTGCCTGCCTCACATGGCACTTGGAACTAAAGGAGAGACGTAAAATGTGAAACTAGCTAAAGGGTGCTGAGCCCAGAAAGAGCCCCCATTACATGGCTGTCGTTACTAATATCTACCACTGACCTCCTCATTCAGGGATCCAAACAGTTGTTTGTTTGTTTTATTAATCCTCACCTGAGAATATTTTTTTTTTCAGAGAGAGTACAAGGGAGGGGCAGCGTCAGAGAGAGAAACATCTATGTGAGAGAGACACATTGATTCAGTGCCACCCACATAGCTCAACTGGGCCGGGCATTGAGCCTTCAACCCAGGCATGTGTCCTTGACCAGAATCAAACCCTGGACTCTCTAGTCTGAGGGCTGACACTCTAACCACTGAGACAAACTGGCCAGGGCAGTCAAGCATCTTTTCTCTGAAAGTTTTGCTAGCTCTATTAGGCTGATTATCATTAATTAAGTCAACTTAGACAATAACACAAGGGGAGGTGGTGAATGTAAAAAAAATTATGTAGCCCCCATGAGCACCCGTGGCAACAGACGCCTCAAGATAAATGTTAATAAGCTTCATTATCATTTCCCTGCATGTGAGCATTTGACCTAATCCACCTCCTGTAAAGACTGGGAATGAGAGCATTAGTCCCCAAACACTGGTATGGATGCTTGTGCACACTTTGCTTTTTGCATTTCGAGGTCCTAAAGTGGTGAATGTCACCCAGAAAGGCATGTACACAGGTCACACTCAGGAGGCGGCTTGTCACGGGCTCTGGTGCTGTCACAGCCGCCCCTGAGAGGGCACAAGTCTCAGGCCTGGGCTGCTCTTCAGGAAGTCCAGGTGTCCTTCATAAAATTTAAATTCTCAGGGTGCATGTTTGGCAGGTTTATAGGTAAGTCATGTATGAAATGATATTTAAAACTTAATTGAAAACTAAGCCAAGTTTAAGGCAAGTAAGGTGCACTTTCCCCCTTGCCGGAAGCCGGTCCATCCTTGCTGCTTGACACAGTCGCTGCAGGGAAGAAACATCTGCACAGCATATGTTTCAAGGGACCTGGCATATATGGCATACTGTTTTTAATATGTTTGCTCCCCTACTTAGCAGTATGTGTTTTAACCAAGGTCACCTCTCTGAGAAAGGTTGTTTCCCCAGGTGGGGATTTTTCCCTGGAGTTAGAAATTAACAGGACTAAGGAAGGGAATAAATCAGTAAAACCCCTTAACTAAGTGCCAGGAGGGTAGTTAATCACTTTAACTATGAACAATCACGATTAAGCTACATAATCTTTACTTAGGATAATCTCCTTCAGTTACTTCCTTGTAGCTTAACAGAAAAATAGAGTAGTGACCTTGGAATGGAGATAACAAAAGGCCCTAACCTTTGGAATAGAATAGATAGGATTAAAATCAACTGGTATAAATACAGATGTAACAGGAGAATAAAGACAGAACCTGGCTGGAGAACCTGACTAGAGAACCTGGCTAGGCTGCTGATCAACTGAACGCTGTCTCCGTGTCATTCCTTCTTCCCCGACTCCATCCACACCTTTGGGAACCCATGGACCTGCTGGGGCTGGACCCCAACAGCCCCTCTCCCAAACCTTAACATCTCTGAAATCAGGATGCAGGTTCGATCCTGACTCACAGTCACTGTCAGCCAGGTGGCAATTATGAAAAAATCGTCACTGCCACAACCCATTTATCTTCTTATGTGAGCACCCTTGTCCTGACTGCCTCTTAGATTCCATTAAATACATACAGCACATGCAACTAGGAATCCGCTTCAGAACCTATGGCAATTCCACATGACAACCCTGAATGATGAGGTACAGTGCACCCCGTGGTGGCAGGACTCAAGGCCAGATCAAGTTAGAGAAGGAAACCAGACCCACTTGTCAAAGTGACAGGAAGATCAGAGCCACAAGAGGCCTTGCTGAAGACCTTGCAACTGTCAATCACGTGTTAAGTGCACCGCGGATCTCCCTACAGAAATGGCCTGTTGTAGGCCTGGAGGAAACAGGGAACCCCAAAATCCTCTGCTGTGGAGCTTTTCTCTGCAGTAACTGTGTGGACACCAGGTCTGGATATTCGAGTCCCTACCACAGTGTCCATGAGGCATGAGGCTCCTCATGCTAAAGGAACTGAATTGTTCTGGGATGAGAGTACAACAACACTGGGGGTTATATTTCCTACTTGGATGTTCACATACCAAAGGAGACAGATGTGCATGTGTGGAGCACGCCCCCTTCAGCATCATACACACACACACACACACACACACACACACATGCACACACGCACACGCACACACATGTACACACCTAGCACGCAGTCTCCTTGGTTCTCCCATCCCTGAGGGAGACCTGAGATCCTCTCCCCTTCACTTCTTGCCTGCAGCCAGGTAAGCCCTTCCTACCTTTTCCCCTGGGCCCCCTGCAGGTGCCTTGCTCTTCTGTCCCCTTTGAGCAGCATGGGGTGGCCTCGAGGGGCTCCAGCTGCGATTGAAGAGGCTGAGAAGTACTGGGCGAGGCCTGGTCTGAGGACCCCAGCAGGCAGGGAGGCCTCTCTGGGGTTGACTTTCGTCGTTCTCTGGAACCGCCTTTCTTTAGTTTGATGAGTTTGAGTAAGAATTTAGCTCCAATCCAGTGCTTTTTCCTGTAAGAAGTAGGTTTTTAGGATACAGCCAACCCTCACTGCCCCTCCAGCAGGTGTCTCGGATGCCCTATGCGAGCTGGGATTTCCATCACCAGCCTGAGAAGGTGGCGCTTAATCTGGTTCAGAATGAGGGTGCTTTTTGCCATCACCATGCTCATCCCACCTGAGGTTCAGGAGGTGGCACACAATGTGCAGTTAATTCGCCCAGACCCAGGGGTGGTAGAAGCCTTCATCGTGCAGGAACCCACACTAGCCCCTCGGAAAAACAGAACTTCAAACCCAGCTCTCAGCTCTTAATTACTGTGCAAAGGGTAGGAAGTGGTGCTGTGCTGACCTAATCATGCTGGTTAGCAAAATTCCACCAAAAGGCTATTTTCAGAAAGAGTCAGGGACCTCCTCACTTTCTGCTAGAGGTAATAATACGTGAAATAGGCTGGCATACTCTGCCCATTCCCGGCATTGAGGAATCTGGGTGAGGGGAAGAGGGCAGGAGAGTGGGCCGCTTAAAGTAAAAACAGTGAGCCCTGGACGGGTTTCCTGGTGGTTGGAGCATCAGCCTGAGCACTGAAGGGTGGTGGGTTCCATCCCCCGTCAAGGGCACATACCTGGGTTGCAGGTTCGATCCCCGGCCCCGGTCGAGGTGTGTGCAGATGGAAACCAATTGATGTGTCTCTCTCATCTCTCTCTCTCTCTCTCTCTCTCTCTCTCTCTCTCTCTCTCTCTCTCTCTTTTTCTCTCTCTCTCCCACTGCTGTCACCTCCCTCCCTCCCTTCTACTCTCTCTAAAAATCAATGGGAAAAATACCCTTGGGTGAGGATTAAAAAAAATAAGTAAATAAATGAAAACTGTGAATGTAAAGTGTAATACATTGCAGCTAACAGGAAATGAAGCATTCTAATCTAACAGGGACCATAGCTGGGTTCTGATCCTGGCTCTGCCACGAAACAGCACTGTTCTTACACAAGTCACTCAATTTCCTCACCCGTGCCTCAATTTCCCTGTCAACAGAAGGGTCAGGTGGCGGTTCTGAAATTCTGTGGTTCTGTGATTTCTACAGAGAGGCCCTGCCGGATTCATGTGATTTGACCTCAAGGCTGGGCTGGGACAGGTCAATGGGAAGGTGCAGCTCCTGGGCTCAGGCCCTGGCCCAGGGGGAGCCCTGCTTGACGGAGGCCGGCAGTCTCGGGGACCAAGCCGGCCCACCAACGGGGCTGCTGCTCTCTGTGGAAGGGAACGTGTTTGTGAACCTGCCCTGGGGGTGGGGTCCAGTGAACCCAGAGGAATGGAGGGCAGAACAAAAGGTCCCTGTGCTTGAAGACAGGGGTGCTGGTCCAGGCATCTGCCCCAAGCTTCCTTCCCAAAACTGAAGCATAATTTTCTAGGTCCGGCAATCTTGAGACAAAAGCTGATATGCCTGCTTTAGTGGCTCTAAAAGCACAGACTCTGCCCTTAAACAGGCTCCTGGCCAGCAGCATTCACCATCCCTCATAGGATAACCCTGAGAACTGAGGGCGGGACTGAAAGAAACTCTAAATTCTTTCCATGCTGGGAGGGACCTGCACACAGGGACCTGCCATACAGCGGAAGGTACGGGCCCAACAAACTGGCCACTGCTCTAGGTGCTACAGCTTCCCCCACTCGTGAAAAAGCAAGCTTTCTGTCCTGTGTGTAAGCTACTGACGCTTAAATCAACTCACTTCCTTGGCGCTGGATCATGGACCTTGTGCTGAGCCATGCTTTTTTCTTCCAGTTTTTCATTTTGTCTCTGTAAGGCATTTAATTTGTCTCTAACAGAGGAGAGAGAAAAAACAATCTGGTTTTTAAAATAAAACACATAAATTGACGCATCACCCCCGCCTGGGACCTGGCCCAGAAGGAGCCAGTGTGTTTCTGGGACTCAGACATCACGGTGCTCATGACCACCATGACCCCTGAGCTGGGAATACGGGGATGGAAGCATGTGACGTGGGTCCAGGAGCCTAACACGTCGAGGAGACGGCTGAACACCGAGGGTCAGGCTGGATGTCACCTCAGGAGAGAGACCCCGAACCATCTGACACTCAAGCTGGGAAACCCCGAGGGTTCCAGCCATGTCAGCTCAGGACGTTGGGCACTCGGGTCAGACCCAGGGCTAGGCTAGCTCCTGCGGGTGCAGACCAACGATACCTTTAGTGGTGGGGAGGGGTCTGCCCTCGGTGAGTTAGACGGGCATCAGGTTAAAAAGGTCAGTTTAGCAAAGTCAGACCTCCGACCTGGGCCCACTCCAATGTTGGGCTTCTGCTAACACTTCTAGTGAAGCAAACTCAAAGCCTTTTGGGAGCCAGACAGAGAAGGTCAGGAGCAAAGCGGCCTGGGAGGACCTGAGGGAGGAGTGGGGGCCTGTGGCGAGGCTGAGCGCTTGGTGCCACCTGGGACCTAACGCGGGGCCTGCAAACAGCGCCGCTCTCCATGTGGCGGAGCTTCTGACTGCATTTCCCGAAGGATCCAGAAGCCCCAGCTCTGAAGCACAATCTCTTAATTCCTAAATGTGGGAAGTCAGTTCACATTTATAAAACACAGAAAGGACCAGAGAGACACCTCTTAAACCTTGGGCTGCCAGAGGCCACCTCTGCTCCTGGGAAAGGGAGCCTGTCCTTCCTGAAGCAGAAGGCATGCCATGCTTTCCTGTTGTCTGTCTAGGAGCCATGCACACAGTGCTCGCTATACAGCGCCCCCACTGGGCGGCCGGCGCCTGTCCTGTTCCTGTCTCCTCACCCATGTGGCCTTGACAGCTGAGACCCCTGCTTTTCCTGCCTGAAAATGAGTCCTTGGCATCCAGGCAGCTGCTCAGGTTCCTTCAGTCAAGAAGGTGACCAGGCCCCCTAATCCAAGGGCTTTCCCACAAGTTCACCACGAAGTGAGCACCCGCGAGAAGTGATCGCTTGCAAACCACTGGGTCCCTGGCCACGGACCTGCTCTGCTCCCAGCGCCCTCATTTCGGACTCTGTTCTTCTAGTCTGTGTTATTGTGTTCCCACAGCTGTCCCTTAGCCCCACAAACTCATGGTCCAGCTATCCCAGACTGGGGCAGACTCTGCTCGGAGCAGGCTCAGGAAGCCTACCCTCTCTCTGACCTCCTACAGACACTTTCTAATGCAAAACCATCATCAGATCATCCACAGGGTACCAGGTCCCCACTCTTCTAGTTTGCACCTGCCCAGCCTCTGCTGGTAATTTTTACCAGCTGCATTAGAGAGAGCCCTCTTCAGGCTACAATCTCTCACTTCTACCCCAAAAGTACAGTGTGGTTTCCCATGTCAACCATCCTTGGTAGGTGTTGAGCCCCCTGTAGAAGAGCAGATGAATCTGGGAGATCAGTGAGCAGAATCGTCACCCTGGGGAGCTGGGATAGTGCCCCAGTGGCCACTGTGGCCATGTCCCTCTGTCCCACACTGGCCAGCCATTCCTGATCACAAGGAAGGACAGTCCCAGCAGCACAGCCCCGAGGGGTGAAGACCACCCTGGACCCACAAGATGCATCTCAGATGACTTGACTTCCAAACCACAAGGTTTCCAGCACCAAGGCTCTTCCTCCTGCCCTCATTTCTGGCAGCTTCCTAGGCCCTGTACACCAGCATCCCTTAATCACCCACTTCCCAGTGAATCTTACTCATTAGCCGGGCATGGAAGCCTTCCATGGCTGAGCACTGCCTCCCCTAGCCTTCCTTCTTGCCACTCCCTGCACCTTCCCTGCACCCAGACCACACCAAGCTCCACCTTGACGTTCTCCACCCCCTGTTCCCCCGACACACTGGCTAGCCTTCTCCCCATCCCTGTCAGCAGCAGAACTCCAACTCCCACCACCATGCTTCCTTCCATTTCCAGGAAGCTCCTCAGCATCTTTCTGTGTGCACATAGCTCTGCTCACATCCCACCACCCCTACCGGTTCCTGAAGACCGGGTAACTGGTTATGTGTACCTCACAAGGCCAGGCCTGTCAGCAAAGGCAATGTCAGCAGAGGGAGGACAGCCACTGTGCACCAACAACCCACTCTCCAGCCCATTAAGGGAAAAACAGACCCAGAAAGGGCTCAGCCTGCGATCTGAAGTCCTTCCCTAGGAGCCTCTCTTTATCACTGTTGTATTTTTCAAAGTGAACTTGATCCCAAAAGAAGATTAAGAAGTGTCTGGCAGGGGGCAGTGTCTCTGAAAAGCCAACAAAGCCAACCACCCCTATTTGCAGAAATCTAGAACCATTCCCCGGAAAATGAGAAAGATGTGCTGGTAAGATAGTCTGTCCCCTTGCCTGGGACACCAGTGCACCCAGGGGGTACTCTGCTGCCCAGAATGGCGCGGTCTAGTCATGGAGCTGGAAGCCACGACCCCTCTGTTGACGGGCGTCCGTCAGCCCACACCCCTCACACGTACTGCTGCTGCTCCTCATGGAGCTGGTCCTTGTTCTCCACATCCTCCTGGAGAAGCCTCTGGTTCTGCTCTTTCAGCCTTTGGATTTGGCTCTGCAGGTCACGTTTTTCTCCCTCCAAGTTGCCCTTGAGGCGGGAGACCAGCTAAAACACAGATGGACAATGTCTCAAACACCACACGCTCCCATGATTCCACTGCTGAGAATCGACTTCCAAAAAGAGAAAAAGGCCACGTGCACAAAGATGGCCATTTTGGTATGATCTACGTCAGCTGGCATGACCAATACGGCCAATGCCATGGGGATGGCCAAGCCTTCTGCCGCTGCACCGTCCAATCAGGCAGCCACTGGCCACGTGTGGCCACTGAGCACTGAAAACGCAGCCAGTCTGAGCTGATATGAGCCATAAGTGCAAAATATATAATAGGTTCCGAGGACTTAATAGTGATTCAAAAAATAGTAAAATATCTCATTAATAAACTGCCCGGTGCGTGTGGCTTGGTTGAGTGTCATCCCATGCACCAAGAAATCACCAGTGTAGTTCCTGAGGAAGGCACATGCCTGGGTTGCTGGCTCCATTCCCCAGTAGAGGGCATGCAGGAGGCAGCTGATGGATGTTTCTCTCAAAAGGTCAGTAAAAACATATTATAAAAAAATCTCATTAATAAGCTTTTGGGGTTACATGTGATACTTTAGATATAAGGGTTAAATAAAACAGACCCCTACATCAATCCCACCTGATTCCTTTTACTTTTTGAATATGGCTACTAGAAAGCTGAGTGTTACATGTGGTGGCCTGCATTATATTCCTATTGCACATCTCTGTTCTAGGCAGGGTTGGCACGTTTATCCTGTAAAGAGCGAGGTACTAAATATGTTAGGCTTTCCGGGCCAACAGTGGTCTCCATTGCAACTGTTCAACTCTGTTATTACAGCAGGAAAGGAGCCAGAGAAACAATGCACATGCATGGGTGTGTCTGTGTTTAAAAAAACAAACCAAAATTCTTTACTCGTGGACACCAACATTTAAATTTCATGTCACTTTCACTTGCCCCCAAATATTATCCTACTTTTGATTTTCCCCCGTCATTAAAATCTGTGAAAGCTATTCTTGGTTCTCAGCTGTACACAAACAGGCATGAAGCTGGACCTGAAATTTGGGCTGAGGCTGGCCAGCTCCTGCTCTAGAATATCATCGCGGTTGGTGTAGCAGGAAGTCCCAAACTTTGTCTTCAGACAAACGGGGTTCCAACCCGCTACTTCAGAGGGACAAGGATGGGAACCCCAGCTCACAAGATCATTGTGAGAATTAAATGAGATGACATAGAGAGCAGAGTGCTCAGCCGAGAGGACAGAGATAAAACGGTACTTGACTGTTTCCATGCACCTCCCCGACAAAAAGCAAAAATCAGGTGAAAGGTGTTCTGTAGCACACCCCTGCCAGTCATGGTTTTTGTCCCAGTCAACTGCCTCTGGCTTCCTCTCTGCCTCTGAGTGACATTCACACACACCCTTCGAGCAGAGATGCCAATGAGGACCCATTCCCACCTGGCTGAGCCCACCGCATCAGCCCAGGAAGCAGGCCCACCCAGGGTCCTGGGGCCTCCAGCCCTGGCCTCACCTGGCAGTGGTTGTCCTGCTCGGTCAGCGAGATGTCCGTGCTCTGGAGCTCCTCCCTCAGCCAGTTGCACTGGTTCTGCCAGCAGTTCACCTCCAGCTGGGTGTCGTTCAGGGAGGTCTGCAGCTTCTTGCTGTGGGTCTGCAGCTCTTCATGCTTCCCCTTCAGTCCCTCGTACAGGGCCTGCCAGCGGTTCACCTCCAGCTGGGTGTCGTTCAGGGAGGTCTGCAGCTTCTTGTTGTGGGTCTGCAGCTCCTCCTGCTCCCCCTTCAGCTGCTGGTGCAGGGAATTGGCCCTAGGGGTGGAGAGACACAGGGCCAAGGGCTGAGGCGCATTCCCAGGCTCTGTCCCAGTTGTGCAACCTTAATCTAAACTGCAACCTCTCTGGGCTTCAGTTTTTTTCATGTGTTAATGAAGGGTTGAACAAAATCAGCGTTTTTCAAACTGTGTTCATTGGGGTTCCAGGAGGCTACCCCAGGTGCCCCACTGCGGGCTGGGGGAGAAGGACAGGCAGGCTCGGACACCACGGCAACAGAGCATCCCTGTAAAAGTCCTTTCTGCTTTTCTGCTTTGGCACATCTGCCTACTTGGAAAAGGGTTCTTTGTTTCAAACACTTAAATACTGAATCAGACCATTTTTGCTCTAAGACTCTATGTCTATGTCCTGCTCTTCCAATTCCAAGCCCCTTTCTAATTTCAACACTTGAAATAAATAAAATAGGAGATTCTGGACTGTTACCTAAACCCACTGAAATTATCACCATCATCATTACCCGAGTGGGATTCCTGGGGAAGATATATACCAAAAAGCTCATATGACCAGAGGCTCATGGACTCAATTTGAACACAGGTGTGTCAAGTTTGGCTCACACAGCTTTTTTTTTTAATTTTTAACATTTACTTATTTTATCCTATTTTATTTCATTTTAAAGCATGTATGGTTTTATTAATTGATGTCTCTCCAATAAAGTCAACTACAAAAAATAAAATAACAAAGAAAGGAAACAGAAAAAGATAAAAAGATTCTTCTGTTGTGGTCCTGTGAATAATCGCTGGGTTTAGGTTTAAGGGTCCAGAGCCTCAAAAATGTTTCCAGGTCCTCCCGGTGCTCTGTCCTGCCCCCAGAAAGCAGCTTTAAAAAAAATTATTTTACCAGCATTCAAAAATTTTAAGTTTCCCATCAACATTCAGATATCTTCTTCTCAGGAAAAAAAAAAAAGCATAAAGAAGGATGACCTGGCAGCCAGGCCTGCCTCCCAGCTGACAGCCTCTAGCTGAGGTGTATTCTCCACCAGGGCCTGGTCTATTGCTGACTCTAATTCCCCACCTGCTGGACCTGCCTGGCCACTGCAGGCAGCTGAGTTTACAGCCCCACAGCACATGTTAAATCAGGGCTGTGGGAAGGAAGGGTTCATGTGGTCATACTTCTGGGTTGAGGCAAGATCTGGATTTGAATCCTGCCTGTGTCACTAACTAGGAATATTGACCTTAAACAAGTTGTTTAATCTCCCTGAGCCTGTTTCCTCCTCTGTTGCTGTGGTTGTTTTTTTGTTTTTTTGTTTTTTTTTTTTTAAAGGATAACAATAGCTCAGTCAATTCTCGTGATTTGCAGTATAATGTTCTACCCAGCCACGTGAACCCTGAATTAGTGAGTACTGAAACTTTCCCACCAGTTCCTGACAGTCTCTGGTCACATTTTGTCAACTGATGAAGACATAAAGATGCCTCGTGTAATATACTCAGAGCCAACAGCACCATACCTGGGACCGAATGACCCTTGTGTGCCACTCGAATATTCCCCGTGAGGCCCAGCGCAGCCTTGCACTTGGGAACACTAGACAGCACTTCAGCACTCCATTTGGGGGCCATTTCAAACAGCGAAATCGCCACCAAAGCGCACAAATTAGAACACCATGGCACTCAGTGGCCCATGAAGAGGACGCTGGTAGGTGAGAGCTGAAACAAGTCTGGGGTCAAAGGCCTTGTTCAACCTCAGCTGCAAATGTGCACATCAGGAGACTCCAGTATCTCCCACTCTGGGCACGTCCATGACAGGCCACGGGCACTGATTTGGGGGTCACCAGTACATTTCAGCCAGGAGGTGAATTCACAAATGGGAATGCGTGAATGCTGAGGACCGAGCCTCTCTCCCTCACGGAATCGCTGGTGTGAGAGGATGCAGGTGCCCCTGCCTGACAGTCATCAGCATCATAACTGTGGGAGGGGAGACTGTCCAAACCGAGACAATGCCCCATCCCAGCTGCCGAGTCCTTCCTTCCAGCCACCAGCTGGAGGCCCCTTTACCTTGATCCCACCAGCTGCTTCCAGGGCAGGGTTGGTAAAAATGCACCATCACCAGGGGTCTCGCTTGAGCTCAGCTCAGTGGGTGCTGAGTGAGTGGGTCTGAATGACATCCCGGCAGAGGCACTGCAGGGGGCCTGGTGGTTACCTGTCCAGCTCTCTCTGCAGCCTCTGGTTCTCCTCGGCGGCCATGGCGCTCGTCCTCTGCTCCTGCTGCAGAGCCTCCCGCTCGGTGGTCAAGAGCGTCCCCAGCTGCTCCAGCGCCGCCTTATGTTGGAGCTGGTCCTTGTATCTGTTGAAGGGAAACACACCCGCTAGGAATGGACATCCAGGGAGACCTCAAAGCCTGGGTGAGCGACTTCTCTCTGCAGAGCTGAGGGAGAGGGGATGGACAGGGGACGGGGATGGACAGAGAGAGGGGACAGACACTGGGCCAGCTCTGGGGGTCTCCTCCAGCCCAGGAGGCAAGTCCCCCTCCTCCCACCCGACGTGTCTCCATGTTCCCTTCCAGTCCCTGTCAAAGCAGCCTCCCTCCTTCATCCCACTGGGAACAAAACCACTGTTTTCTGAACTCCATGCCCTTCTCAAAGAAACCACTGCAAATACAGCAGAATTCCGCCGCCCATAACAGCTGATCCCCCTCACTGGGCCCTGGGTGAGCTCTCCACCCCAGCTCAGGAACACAACTCCGCACCCTGCTCCTCAAGGCACCCCCAGTCCAGCCCTTGCCCTCTCTCTCCCACAGCCTCCCCCTCAGCTCGGGCTTTTATTTCCTTCCTGTCTCAGTCTGAAGAGGGTCCCCCACAGTCCTCGCTGGGGGGCAGCAGAACACAAGAGGGAGCCCCTGACCAGTCCCAGTCTGTGCCTCGTCCTGCAGGAACGTTCCCTGCTCAGGGTGACTCGGGGGGCCCCCCAGGTCCAAAGTGGAGACTGAGTCATCACCTTTCAATCTTCCCCAGGCAGGCAAAACCCTTTCCAGACCCCATTCCTAAGGTGTCCACACCCAGAGACAGGATGGCAGAGACCACCCAGGTTCCAGGGTTTCAGCCCCTGCCTGCAGCCCTCCATCCAAGCCCACCCCATATCAGCTGTACTTGTACCATCTGCCTGGAGCCAACACTTGTGCGGAGTCAGACTCAGACACCTGCTCAGGTGGCTGTTGGAAGACAAACGTTCCTTCCTGTGGCCTTTAGCCATGGGTGGAGGCTGCTGGGACGGGATGTGGGAAGTGGAAGGTGGGGGTGGAGGCTCTATCAGGCTTTCAGGTTTGACAAACAGTTTATGGACCATTAGGGTCCCCACCTCCTGCTTCCCTGTTGTGTCTTGGAAAAGCACAGGATCAAGCATATTGCAACCATTAGTAACCACCCTCCTGCAGGGCAGAAACTGCGAGTGCTTCTCCCCACTGACTCCCAGGTATGAGGCTTGACACCCAGTGCATGTCCACCAGGGAAACGAAGGAGCGAGTGTCCCAGGCAAGTGTCAGGTGAAATGAATACAGAGCCCCCGGCCAGTGTTCCAGGCACCTCCACCTCCAACCTGCAGCCCTGCTGCAGACACACCAAGGGCCTCCAGGTATCTGTCCAACCAGCAAAAACCACTGAATCACACAGTAGGTCCACCAAGCAAGGAGTCATAGGCAGAGCAATGAACTCCTCCCTCAGACCAGTCAAATGCCACCTGCACAAACCTTCCCATGTTAACAGCCATAAGAATATATCCACACGGTTATCATAGGGCATTGAGGGTAGGGCCCGCAGTGCCTGGTGAGGGGTGGGCACCACAGGAGGCTCCCATCAGTAGTCAGCTGGGTGCATTCAAACCATGTTAGACAGCACCAGGCGCCCAGTGGGTGCTCACTAAGCATCTCGTGAACACAGGATGGGTGCGGAGGAGGCAGAGATGGAGATGCCAAAGGCAGAAGATGCTCATTCTGGCTGGAAGAACGAGAGTCTGATAGGAGCAGACGTCTCGGCACCCCCAAAGGATGGGAATCTGGGTGGAGAAAGGGGTGGAAGGCTAAGGAGAGAGAGTCCACAGGAAGCACTGGGTGAGTGTGTAAATGAACATCATCGCCCCCAAGATCAAGTAGCAGCAGGCGCCCTCTGCAGGCTCTGCAGGCTCAGTGCCCTCCTGGTCCCTGTGATGCCAAATCCCTGCACCTCAGCTGCTCCCAGGGAAGCCCCAGCCTTTGCCTAGCATCTTGCTGAGGCAGAGGCAAGAGAAGTACTCAGCAGGGACAACTCACAAGCACAGGAAGTGGACAGCTCCCTCCTGTGCTGCTCCAAGTGTGGGAGAGCCTCTCTGTAGTGCATCTCTCCCTCTCTCTCCCCCGCCTTGGAGCCCTGTGCACTACACACCTCCCCCAGCCTCTGGGTCCTGCTGCACCTGCCGGGGCCATTGCAGTCAGGGATCTGCCAGGACAGGAGCTCAGCCGAAGTTGGCTGACTACATGCACACAAAGCCCTGATTTGGCAAAAGCACAAAGTTAAGATTTATGCATTTAAGGTACATCAGTTTTACCTTTAAAAAAGGTGTATGAAGAGTCAGAGGTGAAGGTGACATGAGAATGACAGAGTATTGGTAATTCTGCTGCACGTGAGGGGAACATGGGGTTTTCACTATACTATCCCGTACGGGTCCATATATTCCAAAGCTTCCAAAATTAAAAGTAAAAAAGAAAATCAGAAGCCAAGACTGTGAGACTTGTACAGGGAAAAGGCCCGGGGAGCTCGGTAAGGCACGCCCCTGAACATAGGCAGCCGAGGTGAACCTCCCCCTCCTTGTCCTTGGTTTGGAGAAAAAAGGAAGAGGGGGTAGGAATCCTGAGGGGAGCTGGGACGCCAATGCTGACACCTGGTGTCCCAGAGCCGGGATTAGTGGGCACACCCTTCTCCCCTGGGGGATCCTCCTGCCCCTCAGCCTCCAGGCGCACCAACTCCACATCGCTGAGGGTGATGGTGGATTTATTTACTTCTCTTCAATGTGAAGCAGCGGGACCAGAGGAAACATGAGGGGCCAGAGTGAAGAGGAGACAGGAGCCTAGGGGAGCCCGTCAGTCACCCACCAACTGCAGGCACGCACCTGTCATTGAGAGCTTTGCTCTCCAGCTCCAGGGTCCGTCGCAGCAGTGTCTTCTGGCGGCTGTACTCATCCATGAGGGCCTCATGTTCCCCAGACAGGTGCTCATGGAGCGCACCCAGGCACGCGTGTTCCCGCTGCAGGGCCTCGTGGGCTGCCACCAGCTGCTGGTGCTGGAGCTGCATGTTCTGCTCTGTGAGCGCAGTGAGCGAGGCGCTCTGGGAGCTCAGAGTGGAATTTTCCACCTGCCGGGAGGGAGAAGGGGATGATGCCTCACCAGGTGCAGGCCCAGGGGGACCACAGACTCCAGAACCCCACATCCCCACATGCAGGGAGGGGCCAAGAGCAGGTCAAGTGTGGACACCAAAATAGCAGGACCCTCAGGACAGGCAACACCCAGCTGAGCTGAGGACAGTTCTACCTGCACTTAAGGAACTGCTGTGGGAAGGCCAGGGCAGAAACAGACTGTCACATGGGCCTAAGCTTAGTCCTGGGCCCCTCCATGCCCCTGTGACCTTTCTTGGCAATTTGTGCCCTTTCTCTGGATAAGCTCCTTGGGTACCCTCTCTGACTACTTTGAAAAGTACATGGAAAATCAGTACGGACATAGAGAACCTGAACAGCACTACCAACCCATTTCTCCGATATTTACACAACACCCATCCAACCGCATTCAAACCACCAGAAAGTTGACAGGGAGGAATCCGTCCTAACTCATTCTGAGGCCAGAATTACCCTGGTGTCCAGCTGCTTGTCCCGCTCCAGACCCTCGGGCTGCAGGGTGTCCAGAGACGTCTGCAGCCTCTGGTTCTCCAGCAACAGGTCCGGGCTCTCCCGCTCCAGGGCGTGGACCCTCTCGGGGGCTGTCCTCAGGGCGCTGACCTCCATGGCCAGCATCTCGTTCTCCTCCTGCAGCCGGTGCAGCTCCCGCTCCAGCTCCTGCGCCCGCGTCGCCTGCTCCTTCACCTGCTCCAGGTCCTGGTGCAGCTGCTGCCGCTCCCGCTCCAGCTTGCTGACTCTGCTGCTGGTCTCCATCACCGTCTGGTGGAGGACTTTGCTCTCATTCTCAATGTCCTGCACGCAGGCCTCACTGCTGGCCTGTGAACGCTCCCGCAGCGAACACACCACTTGTTCAAGATCCTTGATCTTCAGGAAAACACAATGGAAAGGACACAGGCGTGATTTCAGTCCAAACTAGGAGCCCAAAGTGTAGGTCTGGAATGACCATCTCATCATGGACCCAAAAGACGTCCTAATGTTCCCCAAAGGGCTGATATGGACACAAGGTGAAGGGCACGGAGATCCTCACCCAGACAGTTCAAGTCTAAACACTTTCACAGCAGCCAGATGACTTAGAAACAGAAACCACATCTTCTCTTACTTAAAACAATGAAACCGATTTCCTTGGTGCTTTTTACCCTGGTCCACAGGGGCCCGACAAGCTGGCCGCCCTCCCCAGTGGCGGCTCTTCACGCCACTCTCCCCTGCAGACATTGCACATGATCTTCCCTCTGCTGTGAATGCTCACCTGCCTGCACCCCCAGCCTCCAGCTTCTCTGGCTCCTTCTCATCATCCAGGTCTCAGTATGATTGACTGCACCTCAGGGAAGCCCTGCACCACGATTCTAAATGTCCTGCACCTAACAATACTCGCCCTGGACCCATGTATATTCCCTCAATAGCACAGATCTGAAGTCACCTGGCTTGTCATCTATCACTGAACCTGCTAGACTGGAAGCCGTATCAGGGGAGGGTGGATGCATGTCTCTTAAGTATACACAGCACCACTCCAAGCCCCCTTTTCTGCAATACTAGAGAGGCTGAAGAACTCAAGTACCTGATACCCAGCCTCCCCTGCAGCTATGGTTAGTCATGTGTCAGGTGTGGCCTATGAGATGTCCACAGAGGATCCCGGGAGGCCTTCCCTCTGTCTCTTCACCCTCCACATTCTTCCTGCCCACTTCTTGGCGAGGTACTACAGTCACGGCCAAGACTGGCAGAACAGAAAGAGAGAAGCCTGGCTCCTGGGTTCCGTCCCTGAGCCACTGCCCCAGCACTGGGCTTCCTGTAATGTGGGGGTGGATCAACCCTGGAGGTTATCCAGGGCTCTGAGCGTGAAGCTGGACCTTTGAAGGGGGATCTTCATCCTGCGGGCTGTCCCATGTGCTGCAGGACATTTTGCAGCATTCTGGCCTCTCCCACCACAGCCAGGAGCATCTCCCCTCTCCTCCCCCAAGTCATCACAATCAAAAACAAGATGGCCAGTGTCCCTGGGAAGCAATATCTGTCCCTGCCCCCCTGCTGTGGCTGGAATTGCTGGTCAGACTGCAGCTGACAAGGAAACTGGTAACCCAGGAATCACTGCTGGATTCCCAGGACATGGCTGTGACCCTGGACTCTCCCTCTTGCAGGCAGGGGTGCCAGGGGAGGCACGGGTGCTGGAGGGCCTACCTCCTGAGCTTTCTCAGCCTTCAGGGTCTCTATGTCATGGAGTAGCTGTTCTCTCTCCTCCATCAGCTCCTCACTGAGGGTCTCCAGATCCTGACTGGTCTGCTTTTCTCTTTCCACCTGGACTCGCAAATCTTCAATCTGCAGAACCAAAGACCCAGCCCGTGCAAAAGTCTGTTTCAGGAAGTGAACTGTGTTTTAAATCAAACCTGAAACCTGTCAGCCCCATGGAACACTTTATGAAGTATAGTAACTTTCATCTTGGGTAAAAACTGCTGTTTAAAACTAACCCTGCTACTCTGTAAACATTTACTTGCTTAAATAATAGGGAAATAAGACTACTTCCCATTCCAGAGAGGCCATAAAATATGCCCCAGACAGAGTAGTCAGTGTTGGTACCAAGCCAGGCCTTGAGATATGGTCTCACAGCCCTGTCCCAGCAAACACGACTTTTTCTCAGAAGGTCCTGAAGTCTCATTCCAAATTTGGAAAACAAAGAGCTGAAAAAGATATAAATTGAAAAGACTTCCACCATATTGGGCCCCAGGATTTGAGAAGCAAGAGTTCCTCTGGGCCCGCTAGTGCTAGCGAAAATGAATAGGACTCCAAATAAATTTGGCTTATTGATTAAGGCTTCTTCTGATTTACTGCAGAACAGGAAGGGAGAAGCCTAGAGCCTGGTTGGCATCCCTGAGCCCCTGACCCAGCACTGGGAGGCCTACCCTGGGACTTCTTTTACTGTGAGGTGGATCAACCCTGGAGGTTTGCCAGGGTTCTCAGTGATGCTGGACATTTAAAGGGGGATGTTTCTTTGTCCTGCAGGCTGTCCCGTGTGCAGCAGGACATTTTCAGCATCCTGGCCTCTCCCCACCACAGCCAGGAGCACCTCCCTTCTCCTCCCCCAAGTCATCACAATCAAAAACAAGATGGCCAGTGCCCCTGGGGGCAATAACTATCCCTGCCCCCCCTGCTGTGGCTGGAATTGCTGGCCAGACTGCAGCTGACAAGGAAACTGGTAACCCAGGAATCACTGCTGGATTCCCAGGACATGGCTGTGACCCTGGACTCTCCCTCTTTCAGGCAGAGGCGCCAGCGTAGGCACGGGTGCTGGAGGGCCTACCTCCTGGGCTTTCTCAGCCTTCAGGGTCTCTATGTCATGGAGCAGCTGCTCTCTCTCCTCCATCAGCTCCTCACTGAGGGTCTCCAGATCCTGACTGGTCTGCTTTTCTCTTTCCACCTGGACTCGCAAGTCTTCAATCTGCAGAGCCAAAGACCCAGCCCATGCAAAAGTCCGTTTCAGGGAGTGAACTGTGTTTTAAAGCAAACCTGAAACCTGTCAGCCCCACGGAACACTTTATCAGGCCTTTTCTCAAGGGGAAAATCTTCCTGCCCACTTCTTGGGGAGGTACATCAGCCACTGCCAAGGCTGCAGAGCAGGAAGGGAGAAGCCTGGCTCCTGGGTGGCGTCCCTGAGCCGCTGCCCAGGTCAGGCCTAGTTGGGCAGTGAGCTCCCCATACCCTTGACCATCACCTCTCAGCCCATGGTGTGTACTTCCAGCTCATGGTAGAGAAAAAGGCCATGGACACCAGTCGGTCAGCTTCCCTCCCAGCTTTCCACTGCTCACTCTCACTTCTTCTGTCTTAGGCCGTGTCCACTACTGTCCTGAGGGTAAGGCCACATTCCTGGGGCCAGCAGCCACCACTGGATGTGCTACAGGGACTTCACCCAGTTGGTGACATTCCTATTCATCCAGCTGCTCTCAGGGGTCCTCTGCTATCTCTCTCCCTCCTCTCCCCTCCAAGTAAATGGACCACCAAGGCCTGTCCTCATTCCCCATGTGGCTCCCCCTCCACACCCCACTGCGCCCAGGCCAGACCAGCTCCATCCTGCCTGGACGACTGCCCAATCAGCGGCCTGACACGGAGCTCTTCTGCAGGAACCACCAGTGCCCACTCCCTGAACATGAACTGCCTGGACCCACACGTCTCACACTCTGTGCCTGACACCTGAACACCGTGATGGATGCAGATTGAGTCTCAGGGTGGGCCCTGAGGTGCAACTCCCAGGCGAGGCTCGTGCTGTTGTCCCTTCCCACTGACACCAAACTCATGACCACACGGGAGGAGGAAAGGGTTGCTCCCTGCTAACACTGTGACCACAAGCGGGTTTCTGTAACTGACAGGGCCAGCAAGCAGCAGGCATGGGCGCCAGCTTCTGTCAGGGTGACGTGCTCATCTCACACCTGGCAGGAGGCAGGTACAACAAGAGATGAACCCTCCTGAGAGCGCCAGGCCCCTCCCACCCTCAGAGCTTCTGACATGGTCATTCTGGGCTGGGGCCCAAGAGCCTGCATTTGACTTGTGACCCTGATGCTGGTTTGGGATGACGGCTCTAAAACTAAAACAGAGGAGCCCCACGATCCAGATCAGGTGGCTCTCAGAGCTTTTAAACATCCCAGATCTCAAGCCACCGACTAGAACCTCTGGGGGCAGGACCTTCAGACGTCCAGCGACCCTGTGAGCAGCAGGACCTAGAGCCAACTCCATTCACCTGGCTGTGGGCGGCCTGGCACAGGCAGGTTGACAAACTCCCGGAAGGATCGCTGCTCTAATGCCAGCTCTGCCTACTTCTCCTGGGTGAGGCCGCCCTGCCTTTATCTCACAGCTCTGGGCACAGTTTCCAGACTCCTCGGAAGCAGCAGGCAGGCAGCTTCTTGCCCATGACGGGGAGGGTCAGGCACAGTGGAGTTCATATCCGTGCCCTCACAGCACCCTGTGGGCACACCCAGCCCTCTGCCCCAACATGGGGACCCGAGGACGGGGCAGCCCCACCCAGCCAGGGTCAACAGCAAAAGGCGCTGCAAGGAGCTATGTGTCTGAGTCTTTCTCACAAGTGAGAACACCTTTCTTCTCCTTCCTGATCGCTGCCTCACTTCCTAGCACCAGGTCTGGGCTCAGCAGGAAGCAGGCATCTGCCCTGATGGCAGCGCCTGCTCTGGAGCCTGCCCTTAGGGGGAAGGCCCTGCACAGCTGTCACTCCCCCTCATTCAGAGAAGGACACCGGCCCAGGGAGTCCAGTGATCTGCCCAGAGCCCCACAGTGAGGATGCAGCAGAGCCAAACGCACCGCAGTGGGCCGACCCCAGGCCTGCTCTCTCAGACGGGGCCTGGGGTGTGTGCCCCCCACCTCCTCCCTTGTCCACCCCCCTCCCCATCTTACTGTTAATTCTTCTCCCCTGCCGCCCTGTCTGTCCCAGTGAAAGGAATGTTATGTCCAACCTTTGCATATGTGGTGTGGCTGCTTCTGGTCTGAAAATGTGACTGCCCCCTGTCCACCCGCCTTCCCCCCCACCGCTGAACACCCCCATCTTCTCTGCTTCTTTTTTCCATGGAACTGGAGCCCTCACTCCTGTCCTTCCCTGAAGGCCCTCCCTTCCCCTAGTGAGAGCTCTCTAGGCTGAGATGGGTTTCCCGTCATCCTCAAAGCACCAGGCTTGGGCCGAGGGCTCCTGTGGGGAGGTCCAGGTCTCCAGAGCACTGGGGTGCCAGGGGCCTGCCCATCAGTTCCTGTGCTGCGCTTGTGTTCCCATGATAGGCCCCAAAGGGCTGCCCTCTTCCTCTCAAAATCAGGACTCCTGCCTGAAGGAATGAACTCTTAGATGTCAGTGCCAAGTAAGGGTGGGGGACGCACCCTCTCTATGGTCCACAGAAGGGTCGTGAGTTACAGGGAAGGATGAGAACTTAGGAAACTAAGGTTTACACAAACCAAAGCGAGCCTACAGCCTGGGCGACACTGGGCGGTGGGAGAGCCGAGCTGGCACCGGGGGGGCCTGGAACTCCGGGCCGACTGTCCTGGCTGACCCTTGTCTCTCCTTCTCAGACACCACCCAGAGGGCCATGTTGTCTGGACGTGTCCAAGGCTGGGCCTGCCCTGGCTCCAGGGAGGTCAATGTCAGGCCATGTCCCCCATGGTTTTTAGCTGATGGCCCAGATGCACCATCGATCCAACATTAGGGAGGACCCATGATGCAGCCAGGCCCCGAACGGGCGGAGGACAGGGAGCCCCTCCCTCCCACCAGGGGCTCAGAGCCAAGAAAGGCCTCCCAAGGGCTGTGGCAGGACTGCCCTGGGGTCCTACAGGGAACTGATCAGGAGCAGAAGTGGGGATGGGACCTGAGAGACAGGACTAAGGAGTCATGTGGGGAGGCAGCACCCACCGCCAGTCCTGTGTGTGCGGAGGGGGCACCGGAGTGGACCCCGAGGGCAGGAGATGCGTAAGGGGTTATCTCTCAGCCCTGCCAGGAGCTGGGCCAGAGGCTACAGCACAGGCCTCTGCAGCTCACCCCTGAGGACCCGCCCCGTTGGAGGTTCTCATCTTTCTAAAGGTCAAGCCTTTCTATCTCGGCCGAGGTCGGGCTGCCATTTACAGAGACATACCCTGTGCCCCGCCCACATGAATCTAAAACCCAGACTGTCTGGTGGCTTTCCCTGAGCTGTGCTGCAGGGAGAGACACGGCATGAGGAGGGGCTTCCTCCTGGCCCCCAGGGAGAAGACACACGGTGCCTCAAAGGAAGAGAAGCCTGAGTCACCGAACCTCAGATGTCCCACGAGAGGCCTGGAGAAACCACTGCACAGGAGGAGGGGCGGTCCCAAGCCTCACCCAGAGATGAAGTTCCAGCAGAGCCATGACCTCCGGGACCCAGGTCTCCGGTCTGCAGCCCACGTCCCTGCCATTGCCGGGGCCGCCTCAGCAAATGACGCTGGCAGGACCGCTGGGCAGGTCAGGAGAGACACCAGACACCTGAAAGCACCAGTCCTGCCAGGTGGTCAGCAAGCAAGAGTGCCCTTGCGCCTCCCTCATCCGGAATCCAGGCACCCGACAAGGTGTGCTCAGAGCCCACAAAGCAGTTCTGTCACCCGTGGTGGCTACATGGACTGAGGCCCTCTGACCTAGAATGACCTGCACAGGGAGGCTGTTGCTAGCCTCTCGGGGCCCTTCTTGCCATGTGAATGGGGTCCTGGTAACTGTAGGATGAACCTGGCTGGGAAGCCTGTCTGTCCTCCCAGATGTCTGTTCTACTGCGCTACTGGGAAGACCTGGTTTGTCCAGAAAGGCAATGCAGTCCTGCCATCTCCTCTTTCTCATCCCCTCAACCGAAAGGAGAGAGTGGGCACTGCACTCCTGTCACCAGCAGCCAAACCCTGAAACGGCCCATCCATGGTCTCCACACGGGAGCGAGTCTTCCACCCCGGCTTCTCTTCGGAACCCACCAGTGTTTTCTGTTTTATTTTTTGTTTGTTTGTTTTATGTTTTCAATATATTAAAAAGTAACAGTACAAAATGCTATAGTTATTAAACAGGATCCAAATATATCCTTTATAAACTAGTTCTACAATTTAAGGGAAACATCTTGATACATAAAAGCTTTAACAGGATTTAAAATGTTTAAAACTAGAACGTGTATAAGACTTAACTCTTTCAAATGTTCAAACAGAAAGACAACATGCATAATCCCTATAATAAAATGTGTCCTTGCACACATACCCTAGGGACTTTAAAAATTGTAAACTTTTAAAGTTTCAGTAATAAAAAGAAAAAAAAAAAGTTTCAGTAATAGAGGCAGCACTGAAAGGCTTTGTGAACCTTTTCCCAAACAACCATACTTTCAGTAAATCATTTTATCTGACTCCGCATTTGCATTTTTGTTCTTCCTGAAAAGGAGAATTTACACTAGCACTGAATTTTTAATTAAAAAAATACATTTAGAGATATTTAACTTCCTGAGTGACTTCAGTTATTTAAATATGATTTAACAAGAAAATTCTAATGTTTTAGAAAGAAATAGGAAGTGAAGATTTACACTTGATAACCAATTAGGGCAAAACTCAAAGAGCATGTCACAGAACTTACACTTACATTCTCTATGAAGTTAAACAATATGATTAATCCCAAACTTCACCAATAATCTTTCTCAAATGTTAGTAAAATGAATCACTGAAATGACATTTTCTCATTTGTTAACAAAATACTACTGCATTTTAGACTACCAACTTGAATGTTTTCTATTATATACACAAAATGTGATTCACTAATAAGCAGGTTCTTGCAATACCATAGATAACAGAGCATTAAAATATTTTCTTTATGATACAACCGATACATAGAACACGCGCCTTCCTCAATTTCTAAAACGATTAGGAATTGTGGAACTTTCTTTTGCATAAAACCCTTTCCTCTTCATGAAACCCTGAGGTGAAAGGCTATCCATGTAAAAGCTGCCATCACAAGTCTTCTCAGTTCTGTATTAGAATATAGCTATATGTTTAAAAAATTTTATAAAGAAATGTGGCAACTTATAAAACTGCTCTGTACAGTTTTAACGAAACATTCACAGACCAACTCAGCCTAGGGCGACCCTATAAAAACACTGTCCTTTGGACACTTGCTCGTTTGGAGATGAAGCCCCTTCCCAGCTCTCCTGCTGCCTCTTCTGTTGTCGGGGCCATGGCTCCAGCCAGGTGGTTCCTGTCCTCACGGAAGTGACCATCTCCGTGTCCTCTGGGTGCTGCTCACGGCTATCGTGTCTGCTCCTGGGCAGGGAGGAGAGCTCTGCCTGGTTGGCGCAGCGATGACGGTGAGTCCTGACGCCATTGGGAGCTTGGAGACTCGTGATAACCAGGATTGTGTGACTGAGCTGATGGGGAAATCCTGACTGATCCAGCTGTGGAGAACCACATTTCCTGCCCTATGACATCTGTCTCAGAACGTTCATCACTGCTTGTTTCTGAACGTTTTCTGGAGAAGAGAGAGATCTCTCAATTGCCTGTGGTGATGGAGCCATGTTATCCAGGCCCTTCCGTGTCTGTGAGGAGATGTAGAGGCCGGGCTTGAATTCCCACATGACGCTGGGAGGCATGGCTACTTCCTGAGGAAACTGGGTTTTGCTGGGCCTTCCAAAGAGTTTTATTGCATTAAGTAGATGCGTTGCATAAAGAACAGATAATGCATGTTGGAGATTCACAAATGCAAACTGCTTTGCTTTGCCATCCTACCTTCTGGGATTTTCACTGTTATCACTGGCCCCTCCTGGCGGGAAGGCGGGAAAAGGAGCCCCGCGGTCACTGCAGTGTCCAGGTCGCCACCTAAGCGAGCAGATCCGCTTCCGCCACTGCCCCTGCGGGCGCCGCCCTCCCGTGTGAGGCCAAGGGGGGCCTCCTGACGCTCCCACTGCGCACTCTCCAGAGCCCAGGTCCTCGGCCACCAGGCGTCGCCTACATAAACGTCATCACGCTCCTCTGGCCTGCGTCAAAGTGCACTGACCGAGTGCGCAAGCTCGGAGGACAGCGCTCTGTGAAGGCCATGGCTCCCAGGGAGGCTCGCGGAGCCGGAGTCCGCGTGCCCGACACCGGCTGGACTGACCTTTGGAGCGCGGAAGCCTCCCTGGACCGAGGGACGTGGGACGGACACAGCGGCCTCCTTGGAAGGTGGCCTTGAAGGAGGGGTCCCTGTGCCTGGTGACCAGGAACACGGTGGCCCTTCGCGCTCCCCTCAATGGCCTCAGCCCGCTGGCCTCAGGGCCGGCGACAGTCTCTGCAGACAGCGCCCTCGTGCCAGGACAGAGGCGACCCACCGGGGACCTCCTCCTCCGCAGAGGACATGGCCAGGCATCTGGACCAGAGCCCTTGAGAGACTGGCAGCGGCTGGAGCCCATGATGCTCAGCAAAGGGAAGGGACCCAGATGGGCGGTGCCAAGGCCTCGAGGTGAGACTCTCCCTGTACCCGCCCCGCCCCCTGCAGAACCGGACCTGCTGCGGAGCTCGGGGTGCAGGACGCTGCGTGAGTGACCGGCCACTGTGTGACCCCGGCCCGCACTTTGGCCCCGCCCGGTGCTTTCTAACAGGGCGCTGCTCTCCTTCCATGAGGCACTTACCACACGCGGGACCCTCTGCCTGCACTAACTCACACCATCCTCACCACACCTACTGGTGGGTGCATCGCTAACCCCATTTCACAGATGAAGGCAACGAGGCACACAGAGGTCCATCGTGTGCGGTCTCACTGCTGCAGGGACTCCTCATGCTGCCTCGTGACGCCTCTCCAGGAGGCCTCCTGTCCCCCTACCATAACCGTGGCTGCACTGGACTCTGCCTTTCCCCAGCTGTGCATGCTCACCAACACCTAGGTGCTCCCCCTGGCCACTTATATGCCCGTATGTTCCGGACAGCACCCACGGGTACCTGCTTTCTGAGCTGCTGGTTCTCCTTCTCCAGCTCCTGGCGCTGGAGGCTGCTCTCCTGCATGGCCAGGGAGGCGTCCCGCAGCCCCTGGATGGTGCCCTGGAGGCTCTGCTTCTCCTGGTCCAGCTTCAGGAAGCAACTGGAGGCTGAAGAGCAAAGTGGAGTCAGAGCCCATATTCCAGGGGCCTCAGCTTCTGCTCTCTGCCCCCGGCGCTGAGATGGCCATTAGCCTGAGCCTTGGGTTTGGGGGGCTGGGCGTGTCAGCTGGGTGCCCTCCCTTTTTCCCAGGGTGCTGTTGCTGTCTGCACATGAGGGTTCCTCGGGCGGTTATGGCCCCTCTGCTGGTTCAGCTGGGATTGTTAGGGGAGCAAGCAGAACTTAGAAGAAAGCAGGTGATGGCAGAGAGAAGCCAATGCAAAAGTTCAAGATGGTGGAACTGCTGGAACCACTTTTTTACAAAGTTGTAACCTGACCATCAAGTCAAGGATTGCAGAGACTAACAGATGGCAAAGAGAGTGTGTTCTCTGTGCCAGCCTCAGAGTGGTGGGTGTCCGGGAGTTTAGGGGGGACACGATCATTGACCCGCATGTCTGTGGGTGGAAGAGGCTATGGGGCACATATGCCCAGTACTTGCCACCTCTGGGTAAATTCCTTCAGTCAGAGATTTCATTTTGTACTTTCACAATTGCATTGAAAAAGAATGAGACAGGGACACAATGTCGTTAAGAGTTCTCACTAGCGCCCTTGCGATAATTGCCGATAGGCTACTAGAGACCAGCCACTACGATGTCCAATCCAGTGACGAGAGTGAGAGCTGCCAGGAGACAGAAGAAGACCAAATTATCCCAGGAAATAGCACATGCTGCTGTAGTGGAGACAAGGAAAGGTTCTCAAGCGATCCAGCCACACGAAGATTATATCAGAATCCGAAACAATGGAAATAATAGAGATAGCAACTACTCAAGAATCTGTGACACTGAATCCTGAGATAATGGAGCAAACAGTTAGCCAAGTACAGGGCATGCTGTCAGTTGCCCAGACTCAATCTGCAGAATCAGGCTGCAGCATTAGAACCGCGCTTCTCCAGCTGATCCACATGTTAAAGAAACCTCCTGAAGCATCTGCTCCTCAATTTCAGGTCATTATAGAAATGATACACCATGTTTTGAGAGACCTAAAGGACATTCAGGAAGAAATAGCTGACATTAAGAGGCACATAAGTCGACTCAGCCTGTCATCGTACGTCTCAACATGTGCACCACAAGGCCACGTTGACTTAACACCTTGCTTAGATCCACAGCCGATTGCATCTACTCTACAGCCCTCCGTGGATCAGCCCGCACCACCTTTTCAGCCAAGCGAGGTCGAGTCCTCCCCTGACGAGTTCTTCCGCTCATTCTCATCAGCAAAATTTAAGAAAAATAAATAAAAAGAATGAGACAATATATCCAAATTGCTTAAAAAATTCTAAGCGAGATGAAAACATAAGGTAAAGCCAGAAAAAGGCAGATTTCCTCTGTTGCTTTTAAACAGCTTGAATGCAGAACAGAAAAGGGAGCACAGACCTGAGAAGAACGGGCGTTCTTGGCCCCGCCCTGCCACCAGGAGGTGCGTGATTTTGGATAAATCCCAGGGCTTGTTCAGGAGGAAACCATGAATGTATGAGGGGTCAGGGTTGTTCCCTCACCTGTCCCTCCAGGGCCACACACTCAGCCCTGGGAGCCTTATCACACTGTACTGCTAATAGGGCTGCTCATGAGCACCCCAAGAAGCAGAGCAATGGGTATCTTTGGATAAGACAAGGGCGAGAAGAACAGCCATCCTTTGTTGGCACCCTGCGGGCCAGGCACAGTCTAATGCTTCACTGCCTTCTCTCACAAGATACCCATAGCAATCCTGTGAGGCAGCTTCATTACCCCCATTTTGCAGATAGGAAAACTGAGGTGCAGAAGAGGTCACCTGGCTAACAAGTAGAGGAGCCAAGACTTTAAACCAGGCCTTTCTGATTCAAGAAGCCACCACCCCAACCACACATAAGTATACACACTTTGTTCGTGAGCTCCCAGCTAAGCAGTAGGAGTTGGGAACACCAAGAAGTCAGTCACTGACCTGAAAGGGCTCATAAGCTACACTGAGCATCTGAATCAGGGAGGCTTTCCAACCCCATTAGCCACCTTGGTCTCTAACAAGCACATTTGGTCTGAGCCACTCCCTGTCAGCCAGCACCAGTTCTGTGTCCCACCAGGGGGCAGTGGTGCTCCCCAGGAACCTGAATTCCCAGAGCCTGGGTTCCCAGGAGTGAGGAGACACCAAACCACAGAAAGAACTAACTTCTCACACAGACTCATAGTTCAATGAACTGATTTTAGGTTTGGAGCTGATGGGACACCTTGAAGAGAGGAATACCCAGCTGCTTTCAACAGCCTTTCCATGATGCTGAGGAATGTTGCTCAGAATTGAGAAATAGTTCCTCCCCAACCCAGCCAAAGGCCTTCCTGGCTCTAAGCAAAGCCTAACCTGCACTCACAGGTGCACGCGTGCTATTGTTGGACACAGGAACTGGCTTGTTGTTTGCTGGGTGCTGAGGCTCCTGCTGCATGGCCACCCCACCCACCTTCCCTGGCCAACCCCTCACCTCCTCTGGGGGCTGGGAGGGGGAAAACACCAGAGGAAGTGGAAGAGGCCTGGGTCCCCTGAACAGCAGCCACTGAGCAGCCCCAGCCCAGGAAGACGGAGAGCAGACTACACCCATCTGTCCGATGATGAAATCAACGGAGGAAACCATGCCCCGGGTACAACTATAATGGAGGCGAGTGACCACTGGGGACGTCTCCTGCATCCAGAGCTTCCAGTGCTCCACGGAGAGATCTAAGACACCCTCTGGGTGTCAGCGTGCTGTCATTTGGAAGCTCCTGTGTCTAGCTGAATGGGAACTGAGAAATCTGGCAGCACTTCCTTTGCATTTCATGTCCTGACTTCAAGGCTGCCAGGCCCTTCATGTTCTTGGAGAGAATTGCAATGAAACAGTTTCAAATGGCCCTTGAATAAAACCCTATTTACTTGGGCTGACATATGAGTTTCAGAGCCAAGGGCTCAGCTCCCTGGCTTATGGAGAAGCCGAACAGTCAGCTGTTCCTGGAGCAGGCCCTTGGTATCCATTAAAGTGTAATTGTTTTCAATCAGGCTGGCTCCATGGCACCATCGGCTGCTGCCTACCCTCTGACAGCTGCTCCAGCTCCCAGCGCAGGTGGGTGGACTCCTCCACACTCTGCCCCTGTGCAGCCTTGAGGGCCAAGTTCTCTTCCCGCAGCTCCTCAAGGTGTTGCTGGTCTGTGTCCCGGGCCTGAATGTGCAGAAAAGGGGGTGGGGTGAGGATGCTGACTGGGGCACGCTCTGGACAGATCCCGGCCCCTGTGCATCTGCCCTCATTTCCCCAGGATGAAGGGCCTCCATGCCCCTGCTCACTTCCAAAAACACAGCTGCACAGAAATGACTCCAACACACGGCCCAGCTGTGAGAGTTACAACCACTAAAAAGTATGTTGACCCAGTGACCAAGGCCCTAGGTCAGGGGTGGGCAACCTTTTTGTGAGTGCGTGCCAAAACCAGCAAAATCTCTGACTCAAAATTCTTCTGCGTGCCAACCCTAATTTTTTGAGAACATGTTATGCCTACTTGGTATCTCTTAAGGTGCACATATGTGAAGAACCTTGAAGAAATAATAAAATTCATTTGAGTAACAAAAACACAGTATATGATGATGAAAAATACATTTATTTTTTAATGTATACATGTACACTGATAGTCTGACAGAAAATGTTATGACTCTGTTTGATATTATCAGTGGAACTTTTGCTGCTGCATCACTGATGACAGAGATTTTACATCAGGTTTCTATTTCGTGACCTTCAGGGATATGCATGAGCTACTACTTTCATCCGTCAGGCTACTCCTATTATGAGACTTAACAAAATTCATCACTGAGAACAAAGATTCACAATTGTAAATGAAAGATTATAAGAGAGGGTTTCGCGTGCCAGCAAAAGTTACTGGCGTGCCATGTTTGGCACGCATGCCAGGGGTTGCCCACCCCAGCACTAGGTCCTAGGGGATGAAGTTCTCTGAGCGGTGTCTGAACAAAGTGACATACAGCACAGGGCTTTAGAGCAAATGCTATAATGATGGCAGCTCCGTCGCCCCTTAGCAGGCCTAACGCCTTGGAAAGGCCGTAGGGACTCACACATCACAGCTCAACCCACATCATAAATGCCAGAGGAGACCCTTTTTGCAACAGAGGCCCAATCCCTCCATCCTCACAAGAAAGCAACACAGCGTCAGGCCCTCTCTGTGTTGGAGGCTTCAGTGGTGCCCACTCAAGCCACTGAACCTAGCAAGCGACTCTCCACCGTCAGCGAGTCACTGTGCTGGCAGCAGCACCGACACAGTAGCTGAACATCAGAGAAGGGCACAACATGAACCGAAAACTGCCCCAACAGTTTTACACGTGGCGACAACAGCCTGTCCTACCAAATGTAGGCGGTGCAGCTTTGATTTCAGCTGCACGTTCTCCTCTTCAAGCTCATACAGCTTATCGACCCGGGACCGAGCGACAGTCAGCTGCTCCTGGAGAAGGCTCTTGATGTCCATTAAGGTGTAGTTGTCTTCAATTAGCTCCTGGTCAGCAAGAACACACATGAGAGCAATGAGGTTAAGGCCCCTGGTCATGACAAGGGCTCTTCCAGGCACCTGGACCCAAACCAACAGCCTAGTGGTGACCCTGCTGCCATGGGAAGTTCTGTCTCCACTTTTGAGCCCCTGCCCTTCTCCATTAGGCCAAGCCAGATGGAAAAATCCCCGAAGCAAGACACTATTTAATTTCGGGAAGGGAACACTGTGAGAGTGTCTGACATGTACAGCCTCGGGTGGTTAAATGAGTGCACCTGGACAAGTGTGGGACTTGGCTGAGCCCCTTTACTTAAGAAGGAAGGGGTGGGGCTGAGAGTCCTGGGTTTGAGGACTGAGGCTAGGCCTCTCACAGTCACTCCACTGATCTTGGTTCTGGAACAAAATTCAGATGAGCTTTTGTTCAATATGCACTTCCTATTTGAACATTTCACACACCTACTCTCAGCAGTTTCCTGGAAATGAGGGGTCTGTAAGACACAACAAACAAGTACTATGGGCCTCTGTGTGTCAGGCACAAGCTGGGAATGGAACGCAGTGGCTGGGCCCTCGAAGGCCACCTCATAGGAGTCCATGGCACTTACTCCTATCCCAGTGCCCAGCACACAGGGGAACCGTGCAGTTCATTCCCCTCATCCCTGGTCCTGCCCTCCAGAGTCTTCCCAGCGCCACTCATGTCTTAGGGGGCTGAGTCTCCCCTGAATGTCCTCACAGTTTGTGAGCACAGATACACATGGATGTGTCTGTTTCTCTCAGGGAGCAGTTTTCCAAGGCTTGCCCCACTCATGGGTGCGGGCCAGTAGCTCCTGCTTATCCATCACGTGTTCATTTCCCCACACGGGCCAGAACCCCGGATTCTTGGTAGAGGGGAAACCGTATACCTACCGCCAGTGGACACAGCTCTGGTCAAAGCCTGGCAGCAGGAAGGGTTTGGTGACTGACTCTGGCTTCACCTGGCGGCCCCCTCTCTGCCTGACCCTGGCCCTGCACTAGGTGCTCTCTGTCTCTGCCGCATTCACTCTGCACAACAGCCCCCAGAGGGAGGCAGGGACAGTCCCTTCCTACACACGAAGAGGCTGACTTGGGTCAATTAAGGAATGAGCCCCAAGTCACAAAGCCAGCCAGGGGTGAAGCTGGGCTTGAACTCAGGCTGGAGAGCTCCAGACCTGTCTCTTCACTGCCCTCAGCAGCCTGCACCCCATCCTCAAGGAGCCCGGACTAGTATCAGCGATGTGAGCTGGAGCACATGGAGGGGCTTCACGCAGGAAGAAGGCCCAGCTCTCCCTCTTTGGCCACTGCCCCCAGCATTCTGATCTAGTGTTCCAGCCGGTCTACCCACCAGTACTCACCAGTATCACCATAATCCCAGGCCCTGAGTTCCATAGCACAGCCTGCCCCTTCACCCTTACAACCAACTCCTACCCAGCCTTCAAAACCCAGCCGGAATTGGGGGCGTGAGCACTGTCCTTGCTGATCCCTGGGCCCCGGCACATGGGCCTCGGAGAACAGTGTGACTCATTCTCTATGTGGCCTGGCCTTCACGGACCACTCTATTTCTCTTGTAATTCATTTACTAATGCCATGTGTAAGGCATTACTAGTTTCACAGCAAAATTATTAATCAATATGAGAAATGTTGCTGCTGTTATCCAGAGGCACACACCTTGAGAACACGAAAAAGGGGTTCCCACGGGAAACCCTGCAAAAGCCCAGAAGCTCCCCAGTGCCAGGAGCGAGTCTTGCTTTGTGTTAGATCCCCTGCTCCTGGCGCAGGGCTTGGCGCCACACAGGCCTTCAGTCACTGCGTCCGCATGACTGGGCGAGGCTGCTTGGACAGGCCCGGAAAAGACACGGAGACAGAGGCTGAGCCCTGAAACCTACCCCCATCCACGGGGCAGAGTGTTGGCTGAGATGTGGGCCTGCCTTAGATTCCCCGTGTGCAGGAGGCTGCGGAGGCGGCAGCCTGGGGAAGCTTGCACATGACCTTCCGCAACCCTCCTACCTGTGAGTGAGGGTGCCCGTGCCCCACACCTGTCTGTGCTGCAGATTGATGCCCTTCATCACCAGTAGGGCCAGGGGACCATTTCCAGGACAAAGCCGAGAGCTGGCCTCCCACCCCCACCTCTCCTGGGCCGGGCTGCTTGGGCACAGCACCCAGGGCGCCTTCTCCCCAGGGGGTAGGGGAGTGAGCCACCAACATTCCTGGGGGAACAGACACACCCTGAGTAGGTGGGAGGAACCAACAAGCCTGGACCACAGTCATCCCCAACCCGCACCACCTGGCCCCGGGACCCCTGGGCCGGTCCGCAGCAGGAGAGCATGTGGAAGTCTCCGGCCAAACTGCCTGGCCCAGCGCACCTGCCTACCAGCTGCTTGGCCAGGAGACGGACAGCCTGTGCTCCCAGACCTGTGCTCCTCTCACAAGCTTCCTGCTGGCAGCGGGATGATTTCTTACCACCCAGCAGCCCACTCAGTGTGTGCTGACATCCTGGTTTCACACCGCTCCCTCAGACTGCCTCTAACCCTGGGCTCAGCAGAGGAAGCAACATTCCCAAATCCTCAAAGAGAGGGTCCCAAACCCGCTGGTGATGTGAGCCGTCGGATGCATGGTCAGAGTGTCAGTAACCCTGCCTGGGTCTTGGTCTCCATCCACCCCCTCAGCCCTGACACCCTCCCCTGAACAGACCCATAACCTTGAGATCTGAGTAGGCTACACCATGGAGAGCTTCATATGGGACTTGCCCAAATACCATATATCTTTCCTATTTCACTGTATAAACCTCACGGACTAGCACAGTTATCTCTGTTTTATAGATGAGGAAACAGTCCTGGTAAGATTTAGTCATAGAAATTACAAGGAGTCTTAAAGAAAAAGATTAGTGAATAGAAAGTCATCACTACAGAATGAAGGAGGAGAAGGAAAAGTCCTAGAAGAATCAGGGCCTTTCAGCCACAATCTGAATCCTATTCCTTCCACTACCAGAGGGAGCCCAGGGGTCTGGCAGACAGTCTGCAGTGCAGGGAGAGGGCCAGCTGGGGAGGCATCACGGCTCCTCTCCACTCTTCCAGGACCCAAGTGCCCACCGGCCACCTAACCTGGGTCAGACTCACCTTCATGCGGGCTGCATAGAAGTCTATGTCTTTCTGCTTCTGCCTGAGGCCCATCTCCAGCCTCTCCACGTGCCTCGCCTTCTCCCTCAGGGAGTCCAGCTCAGGGAGGGGGGCACGGGCAGCCTGGGCTCTGGCTGCCAGCTCCATGTTCTGGGAGGTGGGCAAAGGCAAGGGACCTGGCTCAGGGCACCCTCGGGGCTGGGGAAAGGCCCAAGTCCCTGCAGCCCCAGGAGAAGCCAGGGGCGGCCAAGCTGGTCCGTGTGCAGGCCCCTGTGTGGGGGCCCCACATGCTCTCACTGCAGCATGTCATCCCCCAGCAGCTCCCAGGACAGCTGGCTCTCAGGCAGCGCTGCTTTGAGCGGGAGGGAGAGGTGTCCCAGGTCATGTTCCTGGGCCTGTGGCCCCGGTGACTGGGGCGTCCCAGCCCCCCACCCCCGGCCCACATGATAGGCCTCCTGCTCACATTGCGCCGGGCCTCCTGCAGCTCCAGCACCAGCTGGTACAACTGATGCCTGGCGTCCGCCAGCTGCTTCGTCTTCTCCTCCCTGGGGGCGATGAGAACACGTGGTGAGGGCTCCTCAGAAGCATCCGGAAAGCCCACCACCTGGGAGACCACAGCAGGGAAGGAGGGGGTCCTGGCTTCTAGGCGTGAGGAGGGCGTCTGCACGTGGGGCTGCAATAACGCTCTGGAGTCCAAGGTGAGCTTTAAGTTGTCACTTCAGCTCTCAGACTACACCACAGACCTGAGCTTTCCTCTGAGGTGCGGACAGGGAAGGAGCCCCCAGAGCCACTGCTCCCTCCACAGCCAGGCAGGCAGGGAGGCCCCCTGGCAGGGAGGTGAAGGGGGCAGCTTCCCAGATACCGGGCATGGTGCCATCACCAGCTGCAGGAAAGGGGGAGCAGGCCCACTGGACGGGACAGGAGAGACACATCCTCCCTCCAGCCAAGAGCACCCACACTGGGCCCGAGGCTGAGCGGCAGGCTGCTGCTCTGAGTCTGACAGGTCTGGACCGGACGGAGCCCTACAGGCCCAGCAGAACCCTGATGTGCAGGCCTGGGGAGGGGAGGGGGCGCGCTAGCCCAGGCCCAACAGGGTCCCAGCTCAAAGCAGAGCCGCAGAGCCCCGTCACCCCAGGGCACTGTGAGAGCTGCCCGGTTTGCTGCACCGCATGGCAGTGAACCACATGTGCGAGCAACGGGTGGTGACACAGGGCACAAGAGTGGAAAGACCGGGTCACTGGGGGACTCACAGCTCCTGCCTGACGCCGTGCAGTGTGGCCTTGGTGTCCGCCAGCTCCACAGCCAGGGGCTGCGTGTCCTCGCTGGGGCGGCTGCTGGTGTTCCACTCCTGGGTCATGGTCACGACTGGCTACAGGAGGGCAGACAGAGGGGTCTCACCGGCATGCTCCTGTGCCCGGCACAGTGCCTGCACTAGAACGTGGTAAAGAATGACCAAAAGATGGAAGAAAGTAAAAGAGAAGATGGCAGCCGCGACTGCAAAGCCAGGAGGGAGGCAGGAGAAGGTGGGGAGTTTTTAAGAAGCGAGGATATATTTAGTGAGACAGAAGGGCCGAGGGCATGGATCAGGCTCCCCAAGCTCAACCTCTGTCCTCACACAGGTGTCTCAGGGGACTGGGCCTGCAGGGAAAGTGCCCACGCCCTGCCCCCTCAGAAATGGGCCAGGAGGACAGACAGTGTGCAGGCTTGAGAGTAAGTCAGGATGAGGAGCGCGGCCATAACTAGGGCCCCAGACCCAGGCCCCTCCCCAGCCATCCCCCAGGCTGTTGGGCCACCCGCAAACACACCTCCCTGCAACTGTCTCGTTCAGTTACGAGCCTCCTGAGGCAAAAAGTCGTGTTGCTGGAGAGAGACTCCAGCTCCTCCAGGGCCATGTCTGGGACCTCCAACCTCTGCATGTCAAACAGGCTCTCCTGGTGGCGGGTCACCTGTGGGCACACAAGGGTAAGGTGCTGCGGAGGCCGGGCAGGGAGCAGCGCTGGGGTCCCCGAGAGCACCCACCTACCAAGGCCACGCCCCCTGGGACCTAGTCCCCATTCTCCCACAGCTGACCCACCTCACTGACATTATTAACCCTCAGCCACCAAGTTCCTGTGGGGGCGGGCAGGCTCCTCAGCAAGTGCAGCCACACTCTGCAGCCCAGCTCTTTCCTCACACACCACTGCTGCTCTCACACTAGCTCGAGGAGGACACTGACTTCCCACCAGACAGCACTCCTCCCAGGGTGGGAGCTCCCTCAACTGTCCCAGGGATTTCAGTCACATCTATCCATGTGTCACACAAAGAGGGTAAGCCTTGGGAGTGGAGGGTGAGGAGGGATAGCATCTTATTCTCCAAATAAAATCTAACGTGAAGATGGCCAGGGATCAAACCTGAAACCCAAGTACATGACCTTGACGGAGAATCAAACCTGTGACCCTTTGGTTGGCAGTCTGACACTCTAACCACTGAGCCAAATCGGCTGCGGCCTGACCTCACCTTCTCAACCTGATCCCAGACCTGCTAAGGAGGCAGAAGGGCTGTTTCCATCCTTGTCTTCTCAGTTTGGGAAGGTGAGTGTTCGTGCACGTGGGCCTCAAAAGGGGAAAACAAATGGCAATCCACTGAGTGATGTGCACCACAAACGTTCTCACAATTTCCAGAGGGGTAAGTGGAGGTGGAGAGTAACTTAAAAAAACCCTGCTCTGGCAGGTTTCACTCAGTGGTTAGAGCGTCAGCCTGTGGACCTAAGGGTCTCGTGCTTGATTCCAGGTCAAAGGGCACATACCTCAGTTGATGGTTTGATCCCCAGCCCCATGCGGGAGGCAACCAGTCTATGTCTCTCTGACATCAATGTGTTTCTCTCCCTCTCCTTTTGCCTCTCCCCTCTTCACCCTTTCTAAAAAGCAGTAAAAAATATCTTTGGATGAGGATTAAAAAACCCCACACACACACAAAAAAAACCACAAGTAAAAAGGACCTTTCAGTTCCTCAACTGACATCCACTTTCTCACCTTTCCCACCTCACAAAGGAAACATTGGGATTCAGCGGGTCTCAGAGAATTCAGAGAAATCTCTGCCTGTGGCGAGAGGCACCAGAAAGGCAGGGATGTGGGGCTCTGAGGCTGGGCTCTAGGCCTCCCCGCCCCAGTGCTGGGGAAAGGCCTCTCATGTCCCAGGGGATCCTGGGACACAACCCAGCCACACAGCAGTCACATAAGCAGCTTTTAAAAAAAAATGTTTTACTTCTTTAAAATATGTTTTTATTGATTTGAGAGAGGAAGGGAGAGGGAGGGAGGGAGAAACATTGATGAGAAAGTGCCTCCTACACTCCCCCTACTGGGGATGGAGTCTGATACCAGGAATCAAACCATGACCTCCTGGTTCCTGGGTTGACACTCAACCACTGAGCAACACCGGCTGGGCCACAGGAGCAGCTTAATTAAAGGCTCGTGTTGCTCCTCCCCCAATTCTGACTCGGTGGGTCTCTTATGGGGCCCGGCACCTGAATGCTTGAGAAGCACCAATAATTCTGATGGCCCGTCCGCAGGGCCAGGCCTAAATGTGATTATCACTCAAGACCCTCTGGCTGCATTATAAACCCTCCCCCCTCCTTTATTTTAATTATCCTGCTGGCTGAGCAGGGAAACAGTGAGTAGCAAAGACCTAGTACCCGGATACATACATGTTCAAAACACAAGGACACACAAGGATAATTAAAAGGCAGAATAGCCCTACCTAGTTTGGCTCAGTGGATAGAGCATTGGCCTGCAGACCAAAGGGTCCGAGTTAGATTCCGGTCAAGGGCATGTACCTCAGTTGCTGGATCCTCCCTGGCCAGGCCCTGGTCAGGAAGCACTCAGGAGGCAACCAATTCATGTGTTTCTCTCACATTGATAGTTCTCTTAGTCTTTCCCTCTCTCTTCCTCTCTCTCTCAAAATCAATGGGAAAATATCCTGGGATGAGGATTAAAAAAAATAAAAAGCAGAATGGTCCTCAGGCTAACAGGTGGCCACTCACCATCATGAATAGCTGAGCGTATTTAGGACAATGCAGACTTCCCCTTGACTGCGACCAGTGGCTTCTCACTCCTGCTCCAGTGCTGACTCAGCACCCACCACCCATGGTGCCCATCAGCCCAGCCTGTCCCTGGCTCCGGCCTGGGGTATGGCAGCGGCCCCTGCCAGCCCCACACCTGCTCCTTTGTGCTCCTGCTCATGCCTTTTTCATGCCTTTATCTCAGCTGTCCAATCAGACTGAAGGCTGAGCCACATCCCCTAAGATAACTAAATCATACAAGGCTTCTTCTGGAGGGAGGAGGGGGTGTCAGGGAAATATACTTTCAGGTCAGTGCTGCCCCCACAGGCCCGGTTTCCGGGGAAACCACTTCTCTGATGTCACCGAGGTGCATGGCAGAGGGGCTGCCCTCAGTGCACAGCCCTCCCGACCCCACCCCAAGGCCGAGTCTACAGCGACAGCCCTTCTGGGACTTGGCAGCCTGTTTCTCTGCCACGTCCCTGACAGAAACGGACACCCTTTCCCCAGGAAGATCAGCCATGGGAAGCAGAGCCACATTGGCCAGAACACATTTTCAGGGCACATCAAACTCTGAGCCCAAGCCCCTTGACAGTACTCAAAACCAGTCTGGCTCCATATTAGGCAAGAAGAGGAGGCAAATGAAGACTTGATTTGGGTGTATAATTTTTTTTTGAATTTTTCCCCCCATTTTGTTTTAGCTTGCTGATGACTACCTTTCCAAACAGGTTCAATATGTCTCGTGTATGAAACCTAAAATTAGGAAAATCACTAGTGGGTGATGTAGTTTTTAAACTTTTCCTTGGTGGTGAGAGCCTGCCTCCTGCTTGCCACGGTAGAGGGGGTCCACGGCTAAGCCCCACAAAGCCAGCCTCACACCTACCTGCCGGATATGAGCCAGGATCCTGACCTGGGTCTCAATGTCAAGCTGTTGGATTTTTTCAATAAACTCCCCTTTCCTGTCGCACTGCGGAGGTAACGCGTGTTAATGGGAGCATTCTGCAAGCGAGGCAACCTGGGCCCACCACAGCCACAGAAATAGTTTCCAAATGAGCTGCCCACCCAGCCCCTGGCTTCCTCCTTTATAACCATCAGCTTGTCCTCCCTCCTGTCCCTGAGACAGAGGTTTCTCCAGAAGTTGCTCTGACCACCCACAGCAGAATCACCGGGGGAACTTGTGTTCAAAAAGCCCATCAGGTTGAAAACACTGGAGGTGAAGCACAGAAATCTGCACGTTAAACAAGCTCCAGTGACTCTTAAACCAGTAAAGGTCAAGAGCACCAGGGGTGACAACCTTCGTCTTCAAAGGGCCGGATGTAGGAACATCTCGGAGTCTGCGGGCCATTCAGTCTCAGCTCTGCCATGTGCTGTGCGAGCAGCCAGAGATAATACAGGAAGAATTGAGTGTGGCCCTGTGCCCATGAAAGTTTTTTCCAAAATCAGGGGGTGGTCAGATGGGGCCTCCAGGCTGGATGGAGTTTCTGGTCTTTGGTCTAGGCGTCCCTATACTGGGGACAATTTGCTAAGGGCACCCCGGGCTGAGGAATCCCCACTTGCTTCTTGCCAAAGGTGCCCTGGGAGTAGAATCGGCTGCCACCTAATGAGTGGTCCCTTCTCTCGGGAAGCTGGGATGTGTCATGTTGGACTGAAGGCAGCGTCCCTCCTACCTCACTCACTAAGGGGGAGTTTATCCCCACAAACCCACACACAAGATGGCCAAGGGCAGGCCCCCTCCACCCTTGCCCAAGCCCTACTTGGACAGCACAGCCCAGCACCAGCACCAGCATCTTCTCCATTTCCTCCATACTTTGTCCTAAATCAAAAGAGCAACATATTTAATAGACTCATCTTCTCATGAAATCTCACCGGTGATACACCACTTTGCTGTTGCGGGGGAAATCAGATAAGCTAAAAAAATTCATTTCAACCTGGGTGTACCCCGCCATCTGTTTTCTATGTATGGGCTTGTATATTATTTAAGCCAAATGAGAATTCTATACCTAAGTATGTGTGGTCCTTTCCCACTCAAATATGTCATAAATATTGTCCCATGATAATCCACGAACCCCAGCGTCAGCATCTCTTGTTAGTGTGTGCGGGAAGCAAGCCCAGTGGCAGAGAGGCATCTCCGCAGGCAGTGCTGAGTGGGCTCTAAGGTGAGGTGCACACAACTCTCCCTGTTCATTGTGCAGCATTGCAAATAGACAAGCCCAGCTTCACGCTGCCAACATCCTGCACATCTGTCCCGCCGCCCTCCTCCTCCCATTTCTGTCAGTGTTTGGCTGGAATGTTCCAAAGAAAACCCAGACAACGTAAGGCGTCACTTTTGTACAAAGGCCACAAACTTACCAGTTTCCTTCCAGAGGCTCAAGTTTTCAATGTTTTAATCTAAATCAGTGGTTCTCAACCTTCTGGCCCTTTAAATACAGTTCCTCATGTTGTGACCCAACCATAAAATTATTTTCGTTGCTACTTCATAACTGTAATGTTGCTACTGTTGTGAATCGTAATGTAAATATCTGATATGCAGGATGGTCTTAGGTGACCCTTGCGAAAGGGTCCTTTGACCGCTAAAAGGGTCACGACCCACAGGTTGAGAACCGCTGATCTAAATGATGCTAAACAACATCTCAGTGGCTAGTTTGTTTGGTTTTAGAAGAAAGAAGAGCAATTTATTTAAAAAGAAATTTAGAGAGGAAGGGAGAGAAAGACAAATCGATGTTAGAGAGATGCACGGGCTGCCTCCTGCACACCCCCTCCCACTCACCCCCATCCCCCCCAACTTGAGATAGAGCCGGAAACCCAGGCATGTGCCCTAACCAGGAATGAAACCAGCAACCTTTTGATGCACGGGACGATGCCCAACCAACGGAACCACCCAGGCCAGGGCTTGGAAGCAGGGGTGGGGAATGTCCTGCCCAAGGGCCATATACGACCTCCAAAATCATTTGGTCTGGCCCTCCCAAAGCATTAGGAGCGAGTTAATGAAATGTTTGACCAAATATAGCAGCTAATTTTTAAGTTGATAATTTGGTATGGCCCACGAATTATATACATACTCAAATGGCCCTTGGCAGAAAAAAGGTTCCCCACCCCTGGCTGCTGGTTCATAAAGCAGATTCTTATTTACCTCTTAAGGGAAAACTCATCCTTTAAGCTTTTCCTACTGCCGAATTGTCAGGAGGAAAGGCTTTTACCATTTCACTCTCTCACACCAACGTATGATAAGCCCGATTTCCCCAGACCCAGACCAACACTATCACACTGCTCCTTCTCAGCCCTGCCAATCAGGACCAAAAAATATCACACAGGGTCCCCTCAGACCATCCAGATCCAGCTCTTTGCAATATGCTCAGTAAGGGTGGGTGCTGCAGATCCAACTACTACGGTCAAAAACTCCCTTTGCTAGTAAGAGTAGAACTTCTCAGTCTTTAAATGGAATAATTCTCAAAGCCTTATGATTGTTTTTTCACTTGAGGCATTTCATTTGCCCCAAGAGGCTCCAATCCATAGTCAGTCATAAATAGAATCACAGCCCTGACTCACTTCTCTATTAATGCTGAGCTGATGATCAGCCACAATTTCAGTTTTGATAAAAAAGAAAGAGAACGAGCATAGGAGTGTTAACAGCCTCCAAACAGTCCCACTAAAACCTTTCCATGGCCACAGTGCTCTCGCCCACCAGCCGGTGTGCCCAAGTGACCGTCCCACCCAGGGTCCCCCCAGTCAGTCCCCACATGACAGGCAAGTGCCTCTTGTAAGCCCTTTGATGGATATTACAGGCACAGACCCTCCCAGCCATCACCAGCTGCTCTTCCTACATCGATTCACTTCCCCCAGGATTGTACATGGTGCTGTAGCCACCAGAGAGCTGACACATAAGCAAGAACGTGTTTGGAGGGCTCAGACAGCAGAAACAGAAGGCAGAGTTCACACAGAAAATCTTGATGTTCACAGCAGAGGGTCTAAGTGTACCATACTTTAGAATAACTCCAACAGCTCTGAGAATCTTTGTTCCCAGTCACAGCAGAGGAAAACAGCATTACAAATGCAAACACATGTAGGATAGGCCCACTGCTAGTAGCAAGACCATAAGCAAGGAGGAGACTAGAAACCCTGTACACACAGACACACACAGATACACACAGACACACATGAGCTCAATCTACAGTGTGAGGCGGCTCAATGAAAGAGCAAAGGGTTCCACTTCCTCAGCACCAGCAGTTACACACATGACAACCATGAGCCATTCATTCATTCATTCATTCATTCTATTCATTCGTTCACACCCATCAGGCATTAAGACAAAACTAAATCTGAACCAGAGCACTGTTATAAAAGCATAGAATTTCTGTTTGCTAAGTTTTGTTAACACGGGGTTAGAGGGGGAAGGTTTTAAAGGTAGAGAATTAATTTTAGAAAAAATCTTCATGGAAAAAAATGATTTAAAATAAGCTTTGGGGCAACAAACAGGGCACTAGGAGATTCGGGTGAAGCAGTGCTCTGTTTGTTCTCACCAGGTGAGTGGAATAAAACATGTGGTGCAAACAAAGCACCCTGTGATTTTTATCCCTACACAGATTCCGATGAAACTTATGAGAGAGAGAGAGAGAAAGCAGAAGTTCTCTAATTTCTTATGGGAGGCTGATTTCTCTCAGGAATTTAAAGTAAGAAGAACTGTTATTCTCTTAAATCTACCAGATTGTGGGTTTTGAATAGTTTCAAACATAGAGAAGATAGTGGGTCCCTGTCAGTGAGATTGGCTCAGGGACAGTTAAGCAGGCAAAGAAGAAACAAACCTACAGACAACTCCCTTCCAGGCACCCATGTGTTCTGGCTGCTGGGAGCTTTGTTGTAATCAACACAGTCCTCTGGCTCAGACCAAGAAAATCCACAAAGAAAAGCTGGAAAGGGAACCTGAGAGAAGGACCTCTAGTCTGCAGTGAGATTCAGGCAAGGCTTCTTAAAGGAAGTGACCTCTGAGCTGAAACCCACAGGGTGAGGGGGGAGATTTAGGACACAGGGACGAGAGCGCTGCAGGCACAGGAACAGCACGTGCAAAGGCCCAGAGGTAAGAGGACAGGGTGCTTGTCCGGGAGCCGTGGTGCAGGCAGAGACACAGGATGGGGCGGGAGGAGATCCGCCGCCCTGTTTAACTCCCAGGGAGCCACCTGACAAGCATGAATTAACTCTGACTTTCTGGAAGATGTCCAGGAGCACATTTCATTCTGTCTTTCAAGGTCACAGCGCATGTCTGAGGCTAGGACTTGGAACCCTTGCCCTCTCGGGCTTCAGGGCCCAGTGACAGACATGCCAGGTCTTCCTGGTGAGACCCACCACGGACTGAAAAGGGCATCACAGGGTCCCCGTGGAAGAGAGATGTGAGTTCCTCCACAGATTCCTCCTTTCTTACCAAAAGGTACCCACCCTGTGAAGGTGGCCCTGACCCCACATTTACTGAGGAGGAGAGACCCCCAGAGAGGCCACAAAGACTGGGGCCCCTAAGCCCACCGAAGCAGGGGCCTTGGCTTCATGCCTCAGAGGAAACACCCTTCCTTCAAACTCTCACCGGAATGATCACGTGTTTTCACTCTGCTGGCTCCAAGCTGGCAGCCAGAGCTCTGTGTCCAACAGCTGCCCAGAGCCACTGGCACTGGCCGCGCCCGCCAAGGTTGGGGGGGGGCGTGGTTTCACTCACCGGACAGCGGGTCTTTGCTAATCACTGAAACATCCGGCAGGCTCATTACGATCCGCTGCTGGAGAACTTCCTACAGAAACAAAGAGGAGAGATACCACTGAGAACAGGAAACGAAAATAAAGAATGACTAACAGAATGACAGCTTATCCAGTCACTGGGTGGGCGCACAGCCACTACACGGTAACTGGGAACATGCTATGTAAGAGGAAGGAATAGTTAGAATATAAATAAATGTGAAAAGTCAGAGCTACCTGGACTTCCAATCCTCGTCATAATCAAATAAACATTATGTCTGCATATGAGCAGAGACCCTGGGAAGAAGAAGATAGGCTACATGCCAGGACAGCAGCATCAGGTGTGAGTGTCTTTTTAATTTTTTAAATACGTTTTTATTGATTTCAGAGGGAGAGGGAGAGGGAGAGGGAGAGGGAGAGGGAGAGGGAGAGGGAGAGGGAGAGGGAGAGGGAGAGGGAGAGGGAGAGGGAGAGGGAGAGGGAGAGGGAGAGGGAGAGGGAGAGGGAGAGAAACATCAGTGATGAGAGAGAACCATTAATAGGCTGATTCCTTCACGTCCCCTACTGGGGAATTGAGTCCTCAACCCGTGCATGTGCCCTGACTGGGAATCCAATCGTGATCTCCAGGTTCATAGGTTGATGCTCAGTCACTGAGCCACACCGGCTGGTTGTGAGAGTCCTGGCCCCAAGCCCAGAGGAGTCCAAGCAGCGAGCCAGGAGGAGGCCGGAGACACTGGCTGAGACACCAGCGCTCAGGTGAGCCTGGCCATGCTGCTTCTCACCCGCTCCTGTCCTCTGTAAAAGGTCAAGGACAAAGTCTCCCCAGGTTTTCAGAGGCAAAACTTGAGCTTCTTGAATAGCTGGTGCTTTTCAGAGGGGCCCCTGGTATTCCTAAGTGCCCTGCCCTGAAGCCTCAGAGAAGGACAGACAGGGTGGCTGAAGTGTTGCCTGGCAAACAAGACCAGGCCTGGGTTCTGTGACTGTGACGTGTCTCACTGAAAAGCCATGGGCAGAGGGATCCCACTCTACATGGGGGTGACCTCTCACCCTCCCTGGTCAGAGTAAGGAATGACTGTCTCGCTTCGTCCAAGCCCTCACAACAAGGTGACGCTGGGTGGTACTTCTTCTGAAAAACTTTCTTAACTGTCACCTCACGACAGTAACCAGTTATGCACATGCTATCATGTCAGCTGGGAGGGAAAAAGGCAGAATATGAAAGGCAGGGAGTGAAACACAAACTACTCATTCAGAAACTGGGGGGAAACACTAACACCGCTCATAGTGACTGTCTTTCAGTGGTGGGATTCTGGGTGGCTCTTATTCTTACTACCTGTATGTCTTCCTAGCTGTTTGTAAGAAGCACATATTACTTATATGGGCAGAACTTAGCTTTATTTTCCAATAAATCAGAAGGAAATACACACCACAACCCTGCCCACACCTGCCCGTGTCAGCCCAGAGGCAAGTGGCCTGCGGCTTTCTCAGCATGAAAAGGACTGAGGCAGGGACGCCCTGCAGCCCTTAGCAAGTGCTGCAGCAAACATTCACTCTCAGGCCGAGGGGCTGAGGCTGCCATGCACACCTGCCCTGCCCTCAAAGAGCTGCCAGTGCAGAAGCCGGGCCAGGAGGCAGGGTCCTTCTTTCTACCTGCCTTTCTCTCTGGGCCCTGAGGGTAGACTGGCTGTCTTTTCCTTCCTGGGACGGTTCCCGTGTTCTGGAGCGCTACCCAGTGCCCAAGAGCAGCAAACTGCCTGCAATTCCACATGGTCAAGCCCCCTTGTCCAGCCCAGACCCGAGTGGCATGCACCCTCCACGGCCACCGAGACGAGAGGACCGCATGCTCATGGCCACACAGCTCGCCCGAGCCTGCCTGCTCTGTGCTGCTCACGGAGAGCCTCAGACACCTCCCCGCCCCTGAAGCCTCCATCGCAGCCCCAGGGAGAGGTGATGCCCTCCCAGCTACACCTGAGGCGGGAGGCCTGCCTGTCCAGAGTCTCACGTTGGCATCTCCCTGGTTTTGATTCATGTGAAACCAGGAAAACAGGCCGTCATCCCAGCAACTGGGGCAAGTGCTGACTGTGACAGACGTGGACAGGATTTACTGCCCCTCAATGCCCTTTCCCCCGTCTCCCGCCCACAACCCTCCAAACTGGAAACTCAGTTGTGCACCGTCACTCCACTCAGGTGTCATTTCCTCCAAGAAGCCGGCCCAACTGCCCCCACGCAGCCTGAGTTAGGAGTCTTGTCTGTTGACCTGTCGGCACCATCCGCCTTCCCTGGCACTTAGCACACAGCATCAAAAGCACCTGCTAACCACGAATGGTGCCTGCAGCCAGGAATCAAGCCCCTCCACACGCAGACCCAAGTTCAATGGCAGCACCACCCCTGCCCCCTGCCTGTGGGCAGCACTAGATGAAACCCACCAGCCTACAGCATGCCCAGCGCTGAGTGTGGCTCCCCTCAGACAAAGAAACAAGGCCACTTCAGCCCCATCATCTGAGCTCTCAAAGGCCCTGCCCAGAGGCTGCTCGGAGTCATGGTGCTCTGTTGCCAACAGGCGATGGAATGAGTACAGCTGCATGCTGGGAACAGGGCTCAGAAGCGGAGTCTGGCCAAGATCTCAGTGAAACCCAGTCATAAATCTGGGACTTGTTGGGCAGTGAGTGTTTCTAAAAAAAAAAAAAAAAATATATATATATATATATATATATATATATATATATATATATATATATATATATTCTCTCTCTCTCTCTCTCTCTCTCTCTCTCTCTCTCTCTCTCTCTCTCTCTCTCTCTCATGGCCCGGTGCATGAAATTGGTGCACATTAAAAGGGGATTAATTAGAGGAAATATTTTAATATTGCTATTTGCCCTTTCTCTATAATAGAAGTGTCAGAGATGAAAGAAAAATAGTAAAATGTATATGAAAATCTTCCTCCTGTCATAGTTGGGGCACACCACGGGACCCAGAGTCAACCCACGTGCACCTCGAAATTGTGTGAGACCCAGACCAGGCCGCCCTCTCCCCCATTGGGCTAGATCCAGACCTGGCTGGAACCCACCTTTGTCAAGCCCCGCTGGGCGGGGTCGTAGCTTCAGGTCTGGCATGGCATGTGGGGAGGGCAGCCTGAGGACCCCTGTCAAGCCGCATGGGGGAGGGTTTTGGGGGATGCAGCCTCAGGTCCCTGCTGATTGCTCATTAAGGCTCATTACAGGAACTTGGCCTCCACTCTGGGTGCAGCCTTCTTGTGTTATAGAACCCTCCCCCATCCCCACCCCCACCCCCCGCCTCCACTGTGGGCACCGCCATCTTTGTGGCAGAGTGAAAGTCAATTTGCATATTCCCTCTTTATTATATAGGATTTATTTCAGAGTGAGAGAGAGACAGAAACATCAAAGATGAGAGAGAATCATTGGTTGGCTGCTTTCTGAAGGCCCCACACTGGAGATGGAGCCTACAACCCAGGTATATTCTCTGACCAGGAATTGAACCATTGACCTCCTGGTTCATAGGTCAATGCTCAACCACTGAGCAACACAGGCCAGGCCAATGAGTGGTTCTTAAACCATGTTCCCTGAGGTCCCAAGAACCCACTAAGATTGTCTAGGGGAAAAGGAAGGGGCTGAGCAGAGGGCATTAGGGTTCCCCAACCCCCAACTCAATCAGAGTCATTGGGCTTCACCTGAAATCTTAAAAAAACTTATAGGGGGGATATTGATGTTCAGAAAAAGTGTGAACATCAGGGCCCAGCAGGGCAGTTTCAGTCCATATGGCATCTGTGCTGGTCATATAAAGATCATAAAGATCAAAGATTTCACCCCACCTTCCCAAGGCTGGGGTGGGGATTTTAACAGCCCTTCACCATCAGGTCCTCCTGCCATGGACTATCTGAGATAGAGACACGGTGAGCATGACAAGTGGACACTCTACACGCTGAACTCCAGTGCTGCCATCTGCACCCGGGGGCTCATCCATGATGATCCTGACCCAACATAACCCTCTGTGGTCCCATATCTCCTTCAACACCTTGAATTACTGCTGTACAAAGACTCGCTGTCCCGTGGACAATAACCAGATCAGCGTGCCTCTCCCAGAGTCCATTCCAGACACTCCCCATGCGCCTGGTGCTTGGGGCCGCAGTGGCGACTCATCTCTGAGGCCCTCACAGCACCAGACCCAATGCCATGCGCACCGGTCAAAGGACATTAGCTGGACAAAGTAAAGCAATCCAACATCTGACCCTTCTCACAACACGGGGGGAAATAAAAGATGGAAGTGATAAACCCCCAAGTGCCAGCGAGCAGCTGCCTCACCGTGAACACCATTTCCTCTGGGCTTCCTGCGGGGAAACCTTTTGAGGTACAACATTGCCAGGAACACAGAAGTCCTGGGGCACAGAGAGCTGCCCTTACCTGGTAGAAGTTCTCAATGTGTCTGACCAAGATGGTCAAGTTCTCAATGCGGAGGTTCACATCGTTGTTCACGTGCTGGTGGAAGCGCTGATTAGGCCTGGGGTCTCTAGGGGAAGAAACACGAGACTGGAAACGGCGTCTCCCAGCATTTGACACACTTCCCTCCCCAGCCTGGGTAGCCCTCACCAAGCCTAGGTCAGTGTGAGGCTGAAACCAGTGTGGCTCAAGTCAAACCCTAATCCTGCCCCTGCCGAGCCGTGGACCTTAGACAAAACACATCCCTCCCAACCCCAGGACAAACCCAACTCAGGCCCTTAGTCAAAGTCATCCCGATCCCACTCCTGGCAGCACCCAGAAACCACCACCAAATGCAGTGCAGACCCAAAAGTTTACACTGTGTGAAAATCAATAATCCACCCCAGAATATATTTAAAGATTAAGAGTGTTAGGAACTGAACACACCAAAATATACGAACCATCAAGAAAGAAAAAGGGAAAACATGGTACATTTTCTAACTTAAATCAATAAAATCATTAATGTTCTACTTCACATGGGTTCCCCTTCTCTGTCACCAGCCTGGGTCTCGGGCTGGTCCTGTGATTTTACATTCTAGGGACACAATTCCACCTGGACAAACCGACACCATCAGTCTGTGGCACTATATGGTGTACAACGCCGCCTAGGAGACATTCTAGCAGTGGAGACAAGCAATTCATGCGGGAACCCCCAAAGCATCATTAACTTTCACTCTCCAGCAAAAGTCAGGTCTGGTCGTGATAAAACTGGAAATCTCAATCAAGCGACATATAACTTCATCCAGCGATATGTTTTCAGGATATTTCTCAAAATTCTCAGGCTCAAAAAGTTTTCCTATCTGAAGAGAACAGATTCAACAGGAGGCCTTAGCTGCCACCTTGCCTTCTTTTTATAACAACCCCCCCCCCAATAGTTACTGTCCCAGGACACAGGGAGGGGTGATAATTCAAATGAGGGCTGTCTTCCTGGGTTCATGAGGGCACTGAGCCTCCTGGGAGCTGGTCTGATGGAAGAGAGGCAGGCCTCTTCCTCTTTCTGCAGTAACCTGCCCCCCTCCATAACGAAGGGGAGATGGGGGAGGCATGGAAATCCATATCAATGCCATTCTGCTCATTTGAAGCCAATAATTAATACAAAATTGACAAATAGGAAAAATATCTACAAATAAACGTGTCAGATGTCACTGGAAGTACAATTTAAAAACCACCACCACCACAAGCTGTTTGAAAGTCAACCAAGACACAAGCAGCTGACTTGGAGAGGAGGACACTGGGGCTGGGGCTGTGGCAGCCCCGACTGCCCGGCTGGGAACCCGAGAAAACAGTCACCCTCAGAATGTCTGCGAATGAGATACAGTGTCTGCAAAGGCCGAATTGAAATCTTTCCCTGGCAAATAGCACAGACCATGATGAAGGCCCGATTAAAAGGAGCACCGACAGGTCATAAACCTCCTAAAGAAAGAATCCCATGCCTTCACCTTTGATTCCCACAGATCCTAAAGATTGTAGAGACTTAAATGTTGATGGGTGAAGTGATGAGAGAAGATGTCTCCCACTCACTGAGGCCAAGTTCACAGCAGGGAACTTGAGCACCAAGATGTAAACAAAGCCCAAGTGAACATGTGAGGGAAGAAAGAGGATGTAGCAGGTGTTACTTGGCCAGTATTTGAACATGCCCATGAAGGAACTGACAGCTATGAACTGACGGGATTAGCCAGAGGTGGGGAACAATTGGCGGAATTAAGTGAGGAATTATGCCAAAGCAATGGGACTACTGGTGGATCTGGCCTCTGGCAGCCTTCCTTGGTGACTTGGGATGAAGATAACCAAGAGGTGTGCAGATGCCACTGAACATGTCATCACCCCCTGGATTGAATGTGTCCCTGCATACATCATTGCAGTGCTGGACACAGAGAGCGAGAAGAGTCCTATAGGTCAAGGAAAACACAGGAGAAGAAAAGAATCTCAAGGAAAAATTTGAGAAAGACTTGGCGCAACAAAGGGCCTCTGGGGAGGGGCGGAGCCTGGCAATCTTCTGTCTGAAGAGAAGGCTGAGGCTCTTCTGATTGACAATCTTTCCTGCCCTGGTTCTTTCAAAGTCTTAACATGGCACCATTTTAGTTAAAGACTAGATTAATTAAATTAACTGCAGCCATGAAGTACATATTTGTTAGCTACACTAGGAGTCCCCACCTTGCATGGCATGTATGCAAACCCCTTTATCCATTGCAGGCAATACTCAGCCAAGGGCTTCATTCAATTGCCCTGGGCCCCCGAAAATAGTCACATGAGGAAACAAGAGGACCGCTTTTCAACTGTCAGGTGACAACAGTTCTTACTGACCCCACACAGTAGGAGAGTCTGGCCAAGCCACCTACACGTTACAGGTTTCCCATGGAGCCATTCATTACTGAGGAAATAAAGGTGAGCGGTTCAGTGGAAATTAATTTAGGAACAAAGGAGGCTTTCAGAATTCAAACCACAAAGGCTCTTTGGTTGCAGAAGTGTGGCTGGCATCACAGAATGATTTACCTGCAGGGTGCAGTTCTCCCTGGATGAGAGCACATCCAATCTAATAAAATACAAAAAGGGTAATTGACCGTACCTTCGCTACACTTCCCATTGGCTAATCAGGATGATATGCAAATTAACTGCCAAGAAAGATGGCGGTTAACTGCCAGCAAAGATGGCAGTTAATTTGCATACATAGGCGCAATTATGGGAGGAGAAAGGGGAAGGATGGAAGAACGGTGATTGGAAACCCAGGCGGCAGGCAAGAGCCAGGGGACAGGGCAAAGGGGGCTCTAGGGGCCACCTTTGCCCTGCTTCCCAGCCCTGGATTGGAGAACCGGGGCCGCCTTTGCCTGCCCCCTAGCCGGTAATCACGATGGAAAGCTGGCCTGCATGCAAGGTAGCACCTCCGGGACCCAGGAGCTGCCTTGCCTGCGGCCCGTGATCCTGATCGTGATCCAAAAGCGGGGCCGCAGGCAAGGCGGCACCCCCGGGACCCAGGAGCCCCACAGCGAGGTCTGCAGGCGCGATCAAGCTATGAGGGGGAGGGTGGAGGGCGGAAGGAGCTACAGGAGCAGCTCTGGCCAGAAACTGAAGACTCTCGCCGGAACGAGGAGCAAAGACTGAAGGCTCCAGCCACAGAGAAGACTGTGTCCAGAGCGAAGATGGAAGGCGGTGGCCAGAGTGAAGGTCTGGTTCCCGGGTGCCAGAGGAAAACTGGTGCCAGCAGCCAGGGGAAGGGAAAGCCTGTTGCACAAATCTTTTCGTGCAACAGGCCTCTAGTTAAGAAATAAGAAACAAGTTCATAAACTGACAAATGTGCTTCTTAACATAGCAGAGCGTAGGGAACACGCAGGGCTTTTTCCTGTTTTGTTGTTGCTGTCGCCTGAGCTTTCATTTTTTTTCTGTAGTGAGTCACACGGGAACTCCCCAGGAGTGCCAGGAACCAAAGGGCCTCAGCACACAGGCACACTCCACGCACCAGGGTGGGGCCGGGGCTCTCACCCCCTGCTTCTCCCACCAGCTCTGAAGAGCAGTACTAACTGAAACTCCACTCCAAAGAGACCTGGCATTTCCTACCTGAGCAATCAGACTAATTACCATGATCATCCATAAGTACTCCCTCCTTTAAGGCTCTCAAGGCAGAGAAAGGTTATTTGGAACCAAATCCAAACAAGCCAACTATTGCTAAGGAAAGTCTATCCCACTTTGCCCAGGATGTGTAACCCCCTCCTCTCCTGCTGCGGGAAAAATAGATCTAATGCTGCTGATTCCAATCTGGGCCAAATCAAAATGGTGTCCACTCTCACAAGTACATGCACACCGGCACAGGCATGCAGGCACACGGGTGTGCACGCACACACATGCATACACACACACACACACCAGTTCTGGGCCTCACTCTAATGACAATGATGATGGACATTTGTTGGGCATTTTCCATATACGTGATCTTTTTAATCCTCCCCAAGTCTATAAAATTCCATCCCTTATTACAGATCAGGAAATGGAGGCGTAGAGAGTTTAAGGAATTTGCCCAAAGTAATAAACCAGTAAGTGGCAAAGGGGGGATTAAAATGTGCCTGCCTGATGCCAGCGTCAAAGCTCTTAGATGACTTTCCCACAAAACAGTGAAAAATGTGTGTAACGTGAATCAGACCCCTTCTTTTCCCTGGGGTATCAGTGGGTACCCGGAGATTCTGCATTTACAGAGGAGCGATTCAGCAAGTTTCCCATGCATCTCCATCCACGCCCCTCAACGCCTCATGTTCATTCAGCGACTCTCCTAGACCAGGGCCTCCCCAGAAAGCTGAGCTCACAGGGCTTTCCTGCTTCCAGGCTCTCATGCCACTGGGAGGCCAGGGCCCAGAGACTGCTGCCCTACCGCAGCCTTCTTCAGTGCCCAGGTGCAGTCACCTGAGCTCCAGCCAGCCACCTGGTGGCTCTGAAGCATTAGGTAACATGCCTCTTATCTGAGCTCCAGCAAGCCAGTGAGCAGATTGCTGCTCTCTTTCCTCAGTCCCATCAACCTGGGGAGAGTTGGTCCAAACAGGTGAACACCACTCAGTCAAAGCTCTCAGCACGGGCTTTGGGAAAGCAGAACAGCCTTCCCTGCTGGGCAGTTACATTTCTCCACTTGGCAGAAGTGAAAACAGGCTTAGCTTCAGTACAGTGTCGGATGTGGGGCTAGGACGTGGGTCCCAGAGTCCAGTTCTGTCCTAGACCTCATGGGAGAGGGCTAAGGCTATGAATTATCATCATCTAGGAAACTAAGAATGTGGGAGGAAGACTGAAGAAACACAAAAACAGTTCTTACGGGGTGCCTCAAATCCTTCCTGGATAAGGAGGGTATACACATAAGTGAGTGACTGACACTAACACCTTTTACGTGGCAGGCGCTGCGCTACATGCTAACACATCATCTCATCTAATCCTCACAACCATCTCTTAAGGGAGGCACTTCACTTCCCATTTCACAGATGAGCAAACTGAGGTGATGAGTGCCCCGCCCAGCGTCAGGCAGCTAGGCTGTGAGATACCTGGACTTCAGGCCCCGCTGGCTCCCTACGTGTGGACACTAGGGCTGGGGTTCTTTTTCTTTTTTAATTGAGGGGATTGTTACATAGAGTGAAGTGCATACATCTTAAGTGACAGCTTGATGAGTTTTTAAAAATGAAACATACTCCAGTCATTATATAGAAAACCCCTCCCCCTCCCAGTTCTCCTGCACCCCTTTCCCAGTCAATCCCCACCACTTCCAAAGGCCACCAATGTCCTCATGTCCACACCTGGAGCAGGTCATGCTCCTCCCCAAGCAGTAAGCTCTGCTGCTGGGGCCGCTCTCGCCTGCACTTCCTCCTTCTGGAACGCCACCCAGAGGGATTCCCCGCTGTCCCTCTTCAGTGCCTGCCCTCACCAGAAAGACCCAGAAGCCCTGCTTAAGGCCTTAAGACCCTCAAATGGGTGGGCTCTCACTTCTGGATGATTCCCTGGGCACATCACTGAGGAGAAAATAACATTTGAAATTGTCAAGGGGAGGGGAAAAGCCCTTCCAACTGAATTTAGCCACAGGCCAAGTGTGAACGAGGGATGAGCTGGCATTTCTCACAGGATCGTCCAACAGGCTTTCTTTCCTCCAGATCCACAAACAAGTGGTGAAAGCTCAGGGATTCCAAAGCCAGGGAAGAAAGAGCCACAGCCCCCGGGCTGTCGTCCTCCCTCTGCCTGTAAGAGCTGAGGGAAGAGGCTGGGGTGCTGCTCATTCTTTAAACAGTCTTGGGCTTGGGTAAGGGCAGGTGGGAGTTTCATCCCCCCTCCCCCACACCAATGGAATCCAGTAATTTTCAGGGTCTAACAGGGGTAGGCAAACTTTTTGACTCGAGGGCCACAATGGGTTCTTAAACTGGACCGGAGGGCCGGAACAAAAGCATGGATGGAGTGTTTGTGTGAACTAATATAAATTCAAAGTAAACATCATTACATAAAAGGGTACGGTCTTTTTTTTTTTTTTTTTTTTTTTTTTTTTAGTTTTATTCATTTCAAACGGGCCGGATCCGGCCTGCCGGCCATAGTTTGCCCACGGCTGGACACCATGGGTGGGGGAGGGGGAAGGGTGGTTGCCAGAACTTGACTCTGCCCGGGACAATGCCAGGAAAACTCATTTCCATCCGCGTTCTCAGAGAAGTACTGCCAAAGCTAACGGATTTGTTGTTTATGATCTAAGCAAACACAGGGTTGGTGGGTTGGTAAGGTTGGTGGGGCTTTTGAAAAAACACAGTAGTACTGAAGTGCCTCTCCCACAGCATGATAGCACATGACTTATTAAAACAGAAGGAGCTATGTGCTTGGGAAATTTCTTAAAACAGATCTTTTGAGGTAAGTCCATTTAAAACACGTAATATGCCAAAGTTAACTCCTCCCACTGCGTGGGCCACAAATGGAGCCGATTCTCATTAGCCAGAGGGTTTACGCTCAAGTCTGACAGCTTAGCTGCAGGTGAGTAGGTGAGCATCAGGGGTTGCTCCAAGGAGAACGTTGGGATGTTCTCTTTTCCTTCAAGTGCCTCAGAACCACACTGACACTAAGTTCCAGCACCTCCCCTGCCGTTTCTGAGTTTGACACACAGTGCAGAGGTAGGAGCCACCACCTCCGTGGGGCAGGCTGGCAGTCAGGCAGGCTCTGCAGAATTCAGCAGCAGGAGGGGATGTGGTCCCGCATGCACGCTAACAAGTGCAACCTCCACCGGACCCTGTGTGAGATGCTAAATGGGTCCCTCAGCATCCTGACCCCTGTGCCTCTCCCAACACAGTGGCTTTCAATCCAGAACGGGAGAAGCCACTTAACCGACGGCACTCCCTGTGGGGCAGCTGAACAGGGAAGATGACGTGGCTCAGAAACACGGCGTCCTAACCAGGAGTGAAACCTCAGTCACGCTCAGTGCTCCCGACCCACCCAACACTTCCTGTAGCCAGACACTGTCCGCTGCAGTTCCATGACCCCCCAAAAGCTTTATTTTTAAAATGTCATCGCTTAAACCACATTAATAGCTGAGTTTGAACCATCTACACCAAGTGCTTGCCAGTCCCTCAGTTCTGAATATCCTTCATCAGACAAACTGCCAACCCAGTGTCCTGCAGTTCATCCCCAACGAATGGCAGCCAAAGGGCCCATATCCTGAGGGACCCCTGGCCCACGAGAAACCCTCCCATAGCAACCGTCCATTTCTACACCCTTAAAGCAAACCTTAAATCAAATGCTTCCATTTCTACACCCTTAAATCAAACCTTAAATCAAATGCTTCCATTTCTACACCCTTAAATCAAACCTTAAATCAAATGCTTCCATTTCTACACCCTTAAATCAAAGTTTTGTCCTTTGCCTGTGAAGACAACTTACATTTCCGACATGACTTGGTGTAACAAAATGCCATCCACCAAGTGCATGTACAGGTGTTCATCGTTGCCGCTGGCGACTGGGCTCAAAGTTTTCACCTGCGAGGAGGGGGGTGCGGACAGAAAGGCAGGAAAGGTCACCCCATGTGCACATTCTGAGGCTCCCGTGGAAACGGCGAGTAGGGCCCTGTGGGCTGCACCCTTGTGGGCTGAAGGGTCACCCAGCGCCCACCCTCACTGCAGTTGGCACCAAGCCCACCTCTCCCTGCCCCAATTGCAGCTATAGATGAGAGACAGCAGGAGGCAAACTCTCTTGCCACTTTTCTCCAGCGTCACAGGACAGGGAGAAATGAAAAATAAAAGGGACTTTTCAACGCATTTTTCACACCTCTGATCTATCGGAGACACTGTGCCCATCCCAGCCGGTACACGTTCCCACTTGGAGACCCCTCCCCCGCAACCCTCACCCGTCACCGCCATCCACCGGCTGGTCTCAGTTCAAACACTACATCAGGGTATTTGGGGGGAGTGAGTGCTTCTCCCGAGTGGTCCAGCCACATGGGCCGGGGTGATGACTCACATCCCATCCGCTCCTGGACCCGCAGCCTAGCGCCCCGGCAGGAGCAGGTGAACTCATCTCAGTCCAGGGCTGGGAGCGCCGCCACGGGGTCCTGCACCTGGTGCATGGGGTCCAGAGTAGGAAACCCCTCAGGCCCCCAGGCCTGGACCCCCGCCCCCAGCTCAGAAACCTGCGAAGACTCCCGAGTCCCGGGACTGCCAGGGCCCAGGCGGGTGGGGTCTGTGGAGACCCCAGGGGGGCGGGAGAGGAGCCAGGGCACCCGCAATGGGACAGGGAGGCAGGTGCACTCACCCCCGCCACCAGCGGGCTCTGCAGAAAGAGCTCCATGAGTTCGCGGACAGTAACGTCCATCCTGAGGCTGTATCCGCCGTCCATCGCTATGCACACAGGCTCTGGGCCCACCGTCTCTGTGCCCACCAGCTCTGCGCCAAGCAGTGTCAACGGCTCCTCACCCCACATTCCAAACGGCTCCTCACCCCACATTCCAAAGGGCTCTTGAGCCTGTATTCCTAACTGCTCTGGGCCCCATATTCCCAAGGGCTCTGGCAGGGAACGCAGCTGGGTCGGGGGCTCTGGCAGCTCCTACCCAATGCTCAGTGCTTCGGAATACACACACATTATGTAATTTAAATTAAAAATCTCTATGAAATTTAAAACCTCTCTGGGCACATAAGATATAAGGAAATATAAAGGTTCTATATCTACATCCTATAGGATTATAAATGGAAATTAACCACTTAAACGTAATTTTGCCAATTTCCATTTTAAAAATTATTTTTTTCCATCAGCCAACTTACAGAAATTTGATCAGTTCCTTTGAGGTAACCATTCATTTTATTTTGTTAATTCTGACCTAGTAGCTCAGCTTTGGAATTCTCCTCTCCATTGGCAGTGAAAGGAGATGCTCCAGTCAGTAGTTCATACAACACCTAAGCTCCACCAGTCAAATATTCTAAAACGATTTGTTAGAATATTAGCTAATATGTAATTTCGAAGAAATAAACATGAACAAAATGAAGCTGTGTATTTGGAAAATATTTCAACACAAAGATTTTGTACATAACTTTCTGTGCAAGGAGCATTATGCTAGCACATGCAAGAAAGACATTTAGAGAACAGATATGCAGGATTCTCAGAACAAAATTTAAACATCTAGGCTGTCAATAAATGAACTAAAAGGGTTTAAATTATTTTCTGAACTAGTAATGGTTTTATTTTGGTAAACTAAAGTTTTTTTAATTTAAAAATAAATATAAAAATTTTAAGTACATGGACTTATGATGGGGGCCGGGTACCAATTAGCATCCTATCTAATAAAAGAGAAAAATGGTAATTGGCGTACGACGATACCCTTTTCATTGGCTAATCAGGGCTATATGCAAATTAACTGTCAGCCAAGATGGCGGTTAACTGCCAACATAGGCGCAATGCTGGGAGGCGAAAGGGGAAGGAGGGAAGAAGCTGCCTGCTGCTGACTGCAATCGGAAACCCAGGCGGCAGCCAAGAGCCAGAGAACCAAGCTGCCTTTGCTCGGAGAAGCCAGGCCTCCTTTGCTGGCTTCTGTGATAGGAGAACCTGGCCACCTTTGCTGGCCCTGGGCCAGTAATGGGAGAAGCTGGGTGGGGCAGGGAAGAGGCGGATATCTGCCTGGCTTCTCAGATCACTGATCACCAGTGAGGGGAGAACACCCAGAGGCGGGGCCAGAGGCCAGGCTGCATAGCTGCCTGGGGACACCATCTGGACCCCAGGGGCGACGCAGCCAGGCCCCAGAAGGAGACCCAGAAGGTGACCCAGGCGCTGGGGCTGCGTTGCCGCTGGGGCACGCGATCCAGTCCCCCGGGGGTGACGCAGCCAGGCCCCATAAGGAGACCCAGAGCCGGGGGCTGAGTTGCAGCTGTGGTACGCAATCCAGTGCCTGGGCTGAGGAGACCCAGAAGGAGACCCAGGCGCCGGGGCTGTTTTTGCCGCTGGGGCACACAATCCGGTGCCCAGGCTGAGGAGACCCAGGGCCCAGGGCTGCGTCACAGCTGGGGCACGCCATCCGGTCCGGGGGCGATACAGCCAGGCCCCAGAAGGAGACCCAGGCACCAGGGCTGTATCGCTGCTGGGACACGCGATCCAGTACCTGGGCTGAGGAGACCCAGAAGGAGACCCAGGGGCCTCGCAAGAGGAGAGTCTCTGTGGTCAGATGGCATGGTGTTGGGACAGGAATAAAGACCCGAGGTGACTCAGATGCCTGGCCACAGGGTTAGACCAGCCAGCCAGTAGGGCCTTTCAGTTGGGACTGGGGTGGCGGTGGGGCGAGGGAGGCAAGCAGGAAATAGAGAACTACAACTCCCAGGAGGCTTAGCGGCCAGGGCCTGGGTGCCTGGCTGTGAAATCGGATGGGCTGTAGTTTCGCAAGCCACTTTAAACTAGAGGCTTGCAAGGTTGTAAGTTCTGCGTCGGGAGCCAGGGAGAAATGGAGCTGGAGCAGAGAGAGGGGTCCATGGCAGCCGTGGGCTTTGAGGAGTTCTCAGCACCTCCCAGGTGGGAGCTGGCGCTGCCTCCGCTGAAGGTGGTCACATCCTGGAGAGCGAGCTTGAGCCCGAAGTGGAGTTCGTGTCTGGGGGTCTGGGCAGCTCCAGCCTCCAGGAGCGAGACGAAGAGGAGGAGGCAGCATGAGGCCAGCAAGGGCGGCGCCAACAGGAACTCAATTGCAGGAAGTACCAGGCGCTGGATCGGCACTGCAGGGAGATTGAGCAGGCGAAGGAGCAGGTCCTGAACAGGCTCCATCAGATATAGAGGATAACATGGAGACTCCAGCAGGAGCGGAGGTTCCTCATGAAGGTGCTGGATTCCTACGGTGACAACTACCGGGCCAGCCAGTTCACCATCTTACTGGAGGACGAGGGTAGCCAGGGCAGAGACGCCCCCAACCCAGGCAACGCTGAGAACGAGCCTCCAGAGAAAGAGGGGCTGTCCCCGCCCAGGAGGACGCCAGCGCCCACAGAAGCCAGCAGCCCGGCCCCTGGCGAGGGGCCCAGCAGTTGGAAGAGGCGGCGAGTGCCATAGGAAGGGCACTGGGCAGGAGTCCTGCTGACTCTGGAGCTGGCCCCCGTGCAGATAAAGGTGGAGGAAGACTTTGGCTTCTAAGCCCTCGAGGCTCTGGACTTAAGTTGGGTTTCTCGGGGGCCAGACAAGCTGCTTCCCTACCCCACCCTAGCCAGCTCCCCCTTTGACTGACCCCCCAATAAATGGACCCGATGCAAAAAAAAAAAAAGCTTATAGAGGCATGTTTATAGGATCAAATAGTATAAATATAGATGTGACAGGACAATAAAAAGAGAACCTGGCTATGATGATAACCTGAATGCTGCCTCTGTGTCATTCCTTCTTTGGGAACCCCTGGGCCTGCTGGGGCTGGACCCCAACATTCCTCTTCTTATAAGGACTTCAGTGAGATGGGCTAAGGGTCCCACTGGAACTGCCACAATTTAATGTAATCCCCTCTTTAAAGATCTTATCTCCATATACAGGTACATTCTGAGGTTCTGGGGATTAGGATTTTAACATACATTTTGTTGATTACCCAAATCAGCCCTTAACAACCAGCATGTTTCAGAAAGTAGATTCCTACAGGGTTATTTACCAAACATTCAGAAGTATTTTTAAAAGAGCTAAGCCCCTCACCCACCGTGTGGGCCCCTCCCAGCGAAGAGCGAAGGCCTGGGTTCCGGGCACTGGAGGAAAACTGGTGCCAGCAGCCAGGGGAAGGGGCCCCCAAGGGGCCCCAGATTGCGAGAGGGCACAGGGTGGGCTGAGGGACCCACCCGAGTGCACAAATTTTTGTGCACCGGGCCTCTAGTTTTTAATAACCATCCAGCTCCAATGAATAGTATCAAATTGCTTAAAGTCAAAGGACAAAAATGAAAAACAAAACCCCTCCTGAAGGTGTTATTTTTTCATAATCACCTACATCAATTCATCTTACAGAACCTACCACATAAATCTAGTAGCCCTCATTGGTGGGACGCATGATGAGATTTAAAATAATGTAAAACAAAATGTGATCTAAACAGGAAACAAATTTATAAATGTAGTTACCTGAACTGAGAACACAGCAAATGACATACAATGTAAATAATCTTGATATATCGAAAATTACTTCTTTTATAATTACATGAATCAAGATTTCAATAACTATTGACTATATGAGCTTATGCCAATGAGATAGTAACTGGATGCTAAAATTTTAAACTCTCTGCTTCCAAATTTCAGGGTCAAGGTTTCAGAGAAATGCAGCAAAATTTATGAGCCTAGAACTGTTTTAAAGAAAACACATAACAGTGACATAGAAAACAGGATCAGGCAGACTGAAACCACAAAAGAGTGAGTGCAAGCCAGGCACAGTGATGAGCACATTGCATACATTATAGGTCAATCAACAAAGGCCTCAAGGTGTTCCATCAACTCCCATTGACTTAGCTGAACTTTGGACCTCAGGTATGCAGAAATTCTAGGAGTAATTATAAGGTTTTCTTTCCTGAAAACCGGTTCCATGCCCTGGCTGCTGTGGCTCAGTTGGCTGGAGCATCATTCCATTGAAAAGTTGTGGGTTTGATTCCCGGTCAGGACACATACCTAGGTTATGGGTTCAATCCCCAGTCAGGGTGCTTATGGGAGGCAACCAATTGATGTTTCTCACCACATTGAAGATATTCTCTCTTTCTCTCTCTCTCTCTCTCTCTCTCTCTCTCTCTCTCTCTCTCTCATAAATAAACATATTCTCGGATTAGGATTAAAAGAAAATTGGCTCCATTAGATCTTAGAAGGTAATTTTCAAATTTTATTAGTTATAAATTCCTATGAAAATTCCCAATAGTTTCAGAGAATACCTTGACCCAAACTAACAATTCAATTCTTTTATTTACTAGTATGCAAGCAGCTTTACTGCCATCTGAGTCAGACCCTCAGAATGTTCTGCCGTGGGATTGTTAATCAATAGATATAGCGCTACAATCAGGCTCCTAGTTGGGGAAAGTTGAACTACAGGCTTTAAACATATGATGAGTCATAAGCAAACATCTCCACACTTAAGATATGTGGGCTGTACATGTGGGGCTTTGAAAGGGGATGAGGAAGAGGGGATGGTAAGAAGCAAAAAAGAGTCAGAATCCCTTACTTGGAGAAAGTTACTAATAAAGTAAAAGTGTTAAGAAAGAACTGTACAGGTCTGTACCCTTTCATATATGAAATAAATACATGTGAAGAGATAAAGTCCCCAGTATGTCTACAAGGTTAAAAGCAGAAATTGGGAATAAGAAAATAGGAAAGATCCCCTTTTCAATGCCCTCTTAGATAGCAAATATCAACCTAAGGTGGCACAGCCAACTATATGCCCCGTGTATTTTTCTAACAAAAATCAATAATGCTGCCCTAACCAGTTTGGCTCAGTGGATAGAGTGTTGGCCTGAGGACTGAAAGGTCCCAGGTTCGATTCCGGTCAAGGGCATGTACCTTGGTTGTGGGCACATCCCCAGTAGGGGCTGTGCAGGAGGCAGCTGATCAATGTTTCTTTCTCATCTATGTTTCTAACTCTCTATCCCTTTTCCTTCCTCTCTGTAAAAAATCAATAAAATATATTTTTTAAAAAATCAATAATGCCAATGTGCGCTGTCCAAAATCATCAAGTGAAACTCACACAGGAGCAGTGGCAGTTTGCACGTCCAGTGACACCTCTGCACTGTGCTGTGGCTCAGCTGAGTCCTAACATTCCCACCACCAGTTCCCTTTTCCCACATCCTCACCAACACTTGGTACCTGTTGACTGATTGGCGATAGCCACTCTGACAGGTGTGAGGTGATACTCACTGTGGTTTAGTTTACATTTCCATGATGATTAGTGACATTGAGCATCTTTTCTTGTCGATTGGCCCTCTGTAGGTCCTTTGGGTTTGCAGCCAGTCCATCAATGGCTAGTCCCATGACTGAAAGATTTGTTCTCAAGGAAAAACATATTTGGCTGGTTAGATGCTATTATCACAGTGTTGACACCCACTAGTCCCTCAAACAAAATCCTGAGAATCTTTACTTCTTGATTTAGTTTTTGCAAGGAAATATTTATTTGTGGTGTTTTTTTTTATTGATTGATTTCAGAATAAGAGGAAGAGAGAGAGAGAGAGTGAGTGCGAGTCAGAAACACATGTTCCACGTATTCATGCATTCATTTAGTTGATTCTTGTATGTGCTCTGACCGGAGATCAAACCCGAAACCTATCGGCCAGGGCTGGGAACATTTATTTGAGTATCTTTATATGTATATATAAAGTTTTAAAACTGAAAAATGAACAGCCATATGCTTACTCAGCACCCAGTGTAAGACACAGAATGCTATCCTCCTAAAACCCTGAATGCCCCCTACCCATCACAGCCCTCTCTGTCCTCACCAGTGGCAACCACTATTTGAAATATTATGTTTACCCAAGTCACCTGATCATTAAGCACTTTCTGTCATTATATATTGTTCTAAAACATCATATTCAATTGTATGGCTATGCTATAATTTCCTAATTTTGAATATTTAGAAATATTTGTGTTATAAATAATAAAGTAAAATATTATTGTGGATAAAAAAATACTATGTTTACCATATCTTTGATTTCCCTTTCAGTTTCACCTCATAGGTATGCACCTCTATACAATACTTCATGAAATTATGAATGTAGTCCAACTCTATGTAAATGAGGTCATGCTGTGAGTGTCTCTCTGCATCTTGCACTTTTTCTCAGCTTTGTTCACCTTCAGTGCTCATGGCTGTAGCTGACTTACTGTCACTGGAGTAAACTCCTCCTGGCAGAATTGCATTTATGGCTGCACCACATTTGTTCTCCTGCGGAGGGGCATTTGGGTTACGTGAAGCTTTTTGCTGTTGCTAAGATCTGCGCTGTGAACATTCCTGTCCGTGAAATCTTTGGCACCTGGGCAGGGGCTGCTTCGGATGTAACAGGAGGAAAGCGGCTTCACAAGTATTGCTCTACTTTAGGCATCAGCACAGGGGCCGTGCTGCATTGCTCAGTATCCTGGCCAATCTTGGCAGGAGTGAAACTGGGCGTCCTTTTGGTCTTAGTGTCCATTTCCTGGCCACTAGTCATGTTGAGCATCTTTTCGCGTGTTTTTCAGCCACTGAAAAGGACCTTTTCCTGGGAGGTGCTGGTGGCTAGGTCCTGCCCATTTCTCCAGTGCAGCGGTTCTCAACCTGTGGGTCGCAACCCCTTTGGCGGTCAAACGACCCTTTCATAGGGGTCGCCTAAGACCATCCTGCATATCAGATATTTACATTATGATTCATAACAGCAGCAACATTACAGTTATGAAGTAGCAACGCTAATAATTTTATGGTTGGGGCACAACATGAGGAACGGTATTTAAAGGGCCAGAAGGTTGAGAGCCTCTGCTCTAGTGGTTTTCTGCTTCTCTCCTGATGGACTTTAGTTCCTTCTTTCTAAATGCTGGGCTCTAGCCTCCTCTAGCTCTGTGCGCCAGGAAGCTTCCCTTTCCCTCCTCACCATGTCCTTTCAACAGAGGTTTCCATTTTAATTTGGTGAGATTTCTCAGTTGTTTTGGGTTTTGTTTAAACAATCCTTACATTGTGATGAGGACACTATGCTATATCCTCTTCCAGATATTCAGTTTTTTCTGTATGCATTTAATCCTTGTGCACATGGCACCGATTTTCACCATCGCTGTGATTCGGTCTGATGTCACTCACTCTCCCATGTCTCCCCAGTGGCACCCACACTCCTTATTGATTCATACGTGTCTGCTCCAGCCATCTGCAATGCCACCTTTATTTTTCAAGTTTCTAGATGTGAGTTTATTTCTGGTGCCTATAATGGTGCCACTGACCTATTTTTCTATCTCTGAGCTGAGTCCACACCCTTTTCCTTAGCACTTTAGTAAATCCTGGTATTTACCAAGTTCTCCATGTTGTTCTCAGAGTCTCTTGGTCTGAGAACAGATCCAGCATATTTTCTTACCTTATTATAACTTGTAGACATAAGCTGTCAAGTCCCATGAGTGGGATAGATTTCCACCTTGGCATTCCTGATACGACGATTCTAGTGTGAAGCCATCAAGGTGAGCAGCAAGAGTACTAAGCCACATTGACCTCAGGGCCTCCTGATCCCATGTGTTCTCTCTGACCTGTCAACCTCTAGTATTGCCAAGTCCCTAAGCATTCTCTACCCGCAGCCCGAAGGATCTTTTGAAAATGTAAATATGATCATGTCTCTTATGAAAACTAACAATGGTTTCCTATGGCCTTTAGAAATAAGTCCAAAATCCTTAGCGTATCCGTCTAGGCCCTCTGTGATCTGACCTTAGCTTCTTTTCCAATCTTGTCTCTCCCTCACCCCTTTTCTCTGGTCACACTTTGAGATCCTCATTAGCATCACACGCTCCCACCCTAGCTTAGAGGTTCCAGTCAAGGGAACATGCCAAGGTTGTTGGCTAGATCCCCAGTAGGGTTCATGCAGGAGGCAGCCCATCAATGATTCTCTCTCATCATTGATGTTTCTATCTCTCTCCCTCTCCCTCTCCCCTTACCTCCCCCCCTCTCTCTCTCTCTCTCTCTCTATATATATATATATATAGATATAGATATAGATATAGATATAGATATAGATATAGATATAGATATAGATATAGATATAGATATAGATATAGATATAGATATAGATAGATATATACACACACACTAGTGGCCTGGTGCATAAAATTCATGGACATTAAAAGGGAATTCATTAGAGGAAATATTTTAATATTGCTATTTGCCCTTTCTCTATAATAGAAGTGTCAGAGATGAAAGAAAATTAATAAACTGTATATGAAAATCCTTCTCCTGTCAGAGTCTGGACTGTGCCGTGGGACCCAGAGTCAAGTCCCTGCCCACCAGTGTGCTCCTCAAAATCACATGAGACCTAGACCCAGTTGGCCCCACCCCCATTGGGCAAGATCCAGACCCAGCCGGGCCACCCCGATGAAGCCCCGAGGGCAGGGGGAATGGCCTGAGGTCCCCCATCAAACCCCACAGGGTGAAGGGCATGACCTGAGGTCCCCCATCAAGCCCAGCCTGGCAGGGGGTGCAGCCTCAGGTCCCCTGCCCCAGCCCAGTGCCACGCAGCCTCAGGACCCTGCTGATAGCTCCTTAAGGCTCATTATGGGAACCCCGCCTCTGCTGTGGGTGTAGCCATCTTGTGATGGCATGATGGCATGAGGGTTAACTTGCATGTTACCACTTTATTATATAGGCTATATACACACATACATTTAGTCTTACCCTGGCTGATGTGGCTCAGTTGCTTGGTCACTGTCCCTTGCTCTGAAAGGTTGTCAGATCAACTCCCAGTTAGGGTACATGAATGGGTTTAGGGGGATCTATCTACAGTGGGGGATGGGCAGGAGGCAACTGTTCCACCTTTCATCCATGTTTCTTTTTCTGCCTCTCCCTGTCTCTCTCTCATCTGTAATAAAAGCATAATATACAAATCAACCGAATGACTGAACAGCAGAACAACCATCCAGATGACCTTCCAGATGACCATGCTATGACACCCACTGGCGCCAGGCCAGCAAAGGTGGATGCGATGCAATTGGTCAGAGGCTCGGTCATTGCCCCATGATTGCCCTGCAAAAGGAGGCCCAGGACACTGACTGGTGGGCTGTGGGGGGTGGCAGAGCCTCCCTCTGTGGGGGCAATCCATCACGGAGCCCTGACCGGTGGGCAATGCCTACCTCTTTGGGGCGATTGATTGCAGGACTCCAGGACTGTGAGAGGGCACAGGCCAGGCTAAGGGATCCCCTCTCACCCCAGAGTGCATGAATTTTGTGCATGAGGCTTCTAGTAAATAGTGTATTCCTCTTATTTATTTGAGGTAATGCCTAGAACTCTTAGGACAGAGGGAGAGAAGGCTTTTACTGTAGCTGGCTCCATAATAGCTTCAGGTACTGCCTCAGGCCAGGCCAGGCTGGGGTGGGTGCTGGACCAGGTGCTGGCTCCCAGGCAGGCCCCTCCTCTGGCTCCAGAGCTCTGGGCGTGGACATGGAGCAGGAGGAAGAGACAGATTTACTCACAAACCTGGCTTTCCCATGACGTTCCACGGACAGGAAAGATGCCACTGCCTTTGGGGAAACTCCAGCCCATGAGCCTGCCCTCCCCAGATCATCTGCACAGATGATCATTCCCCCTCACCTTCTTGAGTTGCCTCAGTGGGCTCCAGATGCTCTAGCTCAACCCAAAGATTTTGGGCGTGGCCCACCAGGTGTGAGGCAGCGGAGTTGACGGACACCAAGGCCTGCTCTACCTCGAAGCAGGTAAAAGGAAGGGGCTGCCCCAAACCCTGAACCTGGTCCAGCCAGGTCCCCACCATCGAAGCAATGGCTCTGGGTAGAGGCAGGTGGGCAGCAGAGTCAGAGTCCTGGGCTTTCCTTCCCTCTGCCCTCCCATGGCACACTTGCTTAGATCTGAGCTTCTGTGCAGGCCCCCCTTGCCCACCCAGGGGACAGCCCCATGCCACCCCCGGCCCCTGTGTGGCTGTCCTGGTTGTAGCAGTTGTGGGATCCAGCAGGTTCAACACGGAGTCTGTGTCAGACTCTTCTTCCCACTGGCAGCTCTCCTGAAGGTCCAGTGCACTGCCCACCCCCACCCTCCAGGCCCTGGGCATCTGGGCTGAGGACTGAGACAGACTTGTGAGCATCCTGCTCACCACAGTCCTGTTCTGAGCCTGGCCACCGCGGTCAGGGGAGATGGATATGGAGAGGGGCAGGCAGAGCGGGGTGGGTCTGTGGGGGGTGGGAGGGAACTGTGAGGGACAACTCAGCACAGGGTCTCCTCTGGGTCTACAAGGCCCAGGACCCCACCCACTGTCGTCTTTGACTCCTGTCCTCCTGGAATAGAAGACTCCAGAGCCCAGGCCTTTCTTGGGAATCAGATGATGTATAAGATTAGGGTTCTGCCAGGCACTCTCCACCCTCCACCCACCACAGTCCCCACGATGCTGACTCTGGGGGCCCTCCCTCTGGACCCAGAGACCACTCACTTTATGACTTGGTCCTGCGGTGTGTACCCCGGTCACTGTAAGGAGGTGTGCCTCCCAATGTAGAAAACACATTGATGGCATCAGTTCTGATGGATGGTGGACAGCGTGACGGCTGGACCCACAGCCTAGAACTGAGGCCCAGGGTTTGTGTCTGTTTCATTCACTAAGTCAGGCTAAGTGTCTCCAAAATTGCCTGCTGGGAGTAAGAGCTTAACGCACGGTGTTAAGTGCATCGGAGTGGGCCTGGGACCCTGCTCTCCCCTGCCATCCCCCATGTGGCTCCACCAAGGACCAGGACACGGTCAGCCAGGTGACATCTCTCACTGCTTGACAGGTTGTTCCCCATGTGCTTTTCCACACTCAGATGCCACAGGCCGCTGATGGGAGAGTCAGGAGACTTTCCATGGGACAGAGAGACATAATTGGCACGAACAACCTCAGCTGGCCCAGCAGCCCTTTCTGCAGAGCCGGCAGCAGGTAAGCCCTGCCATGGCTGGTCCCCACAGCAGTGCCTACCACAGCCCTATGTGGTTGTCATTGTCAAGACCCACAGCTGGCAGTGGGCAGAGGCCCCACTGTGCTGAAGAGGGGCCTGTGCTCACCTAGTTAACAGCTCGTCCAGGAACCACTGGGCTCTGGAGAAGGCTGGGTGGGTGGGCATCAGGGTGCAGATGTGGGGGATGTTTCCAGCCGGGAAAGCTGGTACCAGGGATGCCGCCACCTTCTCCAATGTGCCTTTCTGCAGGGCTCGCATCCTGCGGGCCTCACACAGTCTCAGAGTGAACTCAGCTGCACACTGAGGGGGCAAGGAGGGACATCCAGTCAGCGGCATCGCCAAGAATCCCAGGAGGATGGAGGTCTGGAGCTCACACAGGAGTCCCAGCCCCTCAGGGACAGGAGGGCCCAGGCTGAATGAGGTTCTAGGTTTTCAAAGTTCCACTTTAGTTCGGTGGGTGGGGGATGTTCCTACAATTGTGACCTGCTAGGTATTCTTTTTAAACTGAGGAACAACAAACCTCCTTGTAAGACTAGTATTATCTCTGTTGAGTCCTCAAAAAATATTCCCATTATACAGATGAGGCTTAGGGATGTCACATGTCTTCTCAAGGTCATGAGGGCAGAACTGTGAACTGTCCTGCATGACATTCTCTCACAGCTACCTGAAACTTATCTGCTCCCGAAATGGGTGGAAAAGGTGTGGGAACCTTGCCCATCCCTGTGTGGGGGCAGTGTACATGGCAGACATGGCCTATGAAAACCATGACTTCAAAAAAGACACTCTCATTTCATCCCTTTACATTAAAGGGCATTTTGAGACCATCATTATGGAGATCCCAGATTCTGCAAAGGGGCAAACACCTGGAGACTCCAGACTGGAGAAAGGCGATCACCAGGAGAAGTGGATCAGCAACCAGACTTCTCACCTGCTTATCCCTCACCGCGAACCAGCTGTGGTGTAAACCGGCCCCTGCAGACTGGCCTGTGCTCATCCGTGTTCACTGGAATACCTGTGCACACACCAGCAGAACTGGGACGAGCCTCCGTGCTGTCCAAGCCCTGCCCCTAGAGTGGGGATGGGGCTGTGCCCCTCAGGTAGGGGGTCCTCAAATAGAAGAGGCTGTTGATGCTGGGGGCAGACTGTCAATACAGAGATTAAGAATGCAGACACCCCCCCCCCCATTCCTGTCCCTTTTGGATTAGCTCCACATGAAGGAATGTGCAGGCCTGGGCAGCATGGTGACAGTGCCCTGGCTCTGTCTGCGGCCACGCCACTCCAGAAGCACAAACCCAAAAGCTCCCTGCAGAGCCTCTCTACAGTGAAAGGGAGTCCTGGCTGTGTTTAAAGGTGTCACATGGCAGAGGTGTCTTCAATGTCCTCACAAAACACTCTTGCTTTGCTACAGACACCTAGCTGGCTTACAACTCCAACACATTACCATATTTCTGCCAAGATAAGTATATTTTTCCAACTGATAGAATGATGGAGACCTAGGCAAAGATGTGAGCATAAATCAGGTTCTAAGGATTCCAAAGGTATTCCAAAGGTGTGGGTACCAAAGGCTGAATTACTTACAAAGGTGCCTCTTCTGCGCCCTCTTGTGGTGAATGAAGGACAAGCAGCCCCATGTGGCAACATAAGTCTGAATGCCTGATGGGAAGTGTCTCTTCTACGCCCTCTTGTGGTGCCCATAGGTCATGCAGCCTCGCAATGGGTCCCAAGTGTGAATTCCTGATGGGAGATGTCTTTTCTGCACCCTCTTGTGCTGCACAGAGACCTTGCAGCCCCGCAAAAGGACCTAAGGCTGAACGCCTGATAGGAGCCATTCCTTCTGCGCCCTCTTGTGGTGAACGAAGGATATGCAGCCCCAATGTGAGGACCAAAGACTAAATTCCTGATGGGTGCTGTCTCTTTTGCGCCTTCTTGTGGTGCACAGAGAACATGCAGCCCTAGTAGGGACCAAAGATTGAATTCCTGATGGGATCTGTCTCTTATGCACCCTCTTCTGGTGCACAGAGAATGTGAAGCCCCTATGTGTAACAGCCTGAATTCCTAATGGTAGCTATTTCTTCTGTGCCCTCTTGTGGGGTACAAAGAACACGCAGCCCCACAAGGGGTCCAAATGCTGAATTCCTATGTGACCTGCCTCTTCTACACCCTCTTGCGGTGCACGAAGAATAGGCAGAGCCCACTTGGAGCCAGAGGCTCAATTTTGAACTATGTTTTTAAAGATTTACATTTTCTATTATAAAAAGGAGCCCTAGCTGGTGATGCTAAGTGGCTAGAGCATTGGCTCTCAGATACATAGAGCTTTGGCCCCCAGACTGAAGGGTTGTTGGTTCAATTCCAGTCAAGAGCATGTACCTCAGTTGTAGGCTCAATCCCCTGCTCCAGGTCGGAGCACATGCAGGAGGCAGCCGATCGATGTGTCTCTCACATCGATGTTTCTCTCCCTCTTCCTCTCTCCTTCCCTTCCACTCCCTCTAAAAACCAATGGAGCCTTGACAGTGTTGCTCAGTTGTTGAGCATCAACCTATGAATCAGGAGGTCACAGTTTGATTCCCAGTCAGGGCACATGCCCAGGTTGTGGGCTCGATCCCCAGTGTGGGGCATGCAGGAGGCAGACAACCAATGATTCTCTCTCATCATTGATGTTTATATCTCTCTATCCCTCTCCATTCCTCTCTGAAATCAATAAAAACATTTTTTTAAAAAATGGAAAAATATCCTTATGTGAGGATTAACAAAAAAAAATGAAACAAAAGATGCATACTGACTATTTTAAAATGTTGAAAGACTTAAAACTTTACCTGATAGACAAGTCAGGAGATATTAAAAACGTTCAAGAATGAATGAGCTGTGGTCCATCCAGCCACCATCATTATTAACTTCACAATATGTCTCTTTCCAGTCTTTTCTCTGTCATTTTCATTTGTTTGATACAACTGAATCACTGCTTTTATGCAATTTTGTTAAAATTATTACATGTAACACACTATTTTTAAGTGTAGATATGAAGAGTGATCCAAAGAGCTGTAATAATTTTGTATTCTCAGTGGTAGAATGCATTAGATGTTAAAAATTGTTGCCCTGGCTGGTTTGGCTCAGTGGTTACAGCATTGGCCCAGGGACGTAAGGGTCACGGGTTCAATTCCTGACCCCGGAGAGATGCCGGTCGTCTCCTTGAGCAGCCTGGAGGCCACGCTTGGTACTCCAATGGACACGGGTTCCCAAGGTCAGTGGGAACAATCATGTCAGCGGCTCTTTTCAGGGAGAGGGGCCAGGACTCCTGTGGATGCTCAGGGACATCACCACAGGGCGTGCTGAGTGCCACACAGGGACGGTACCACAGGAGGAACTCACTGGGGAAGAAATGCATAATGTGAGGGAGAATGGCAAAGAGGAGAGAGGATCGAGGCAAAGGGGAGAGAGGACTGCTCAGGCCATGAAGGAGGTTGGAAAGCAGGTGTGAGGGAGAAGCCCCTGGCCACGGAAGGAGGAATGACAAAAACGCAAACGCCTTGTGTTTGGTCAGGCCAGAAGGGGGACAGTGGCAGGAAATGCAAGCAATCGGGAAGGGAAAGTGCATGCCCATCATTTCCCTGGCAGGGCTGCCTTACCTGGACACGGAGGGTAGGACAGCATGAGCAGCCCCGGGCGCAGAGCAGGGTGGCCAGGCCCTGGCCATTAGGTGGTGGAGCAGGATGATGCTAGGAGAGAGCCAATGGGCCACAGCTGCGAGGCTGCCAGGGAATCCTATAAGGGAACCGCTGCCCACTCCCATGCTCCCAGATCTCTGGCAAAGAATTGCCTGATTTTTCCTCTCATTTGTTGTTTTTACTGAAATGGAGGTCATATAACATAAACTAACCATTTTAGCCCTAGCCAGTTTGGCTAGTGGTTGGAGTGTCAGCCTGTAGATTAAGCTGTCCCTGGTTTGATTCTGGTCAAGGGCACTTACCACCTATGAACCAGGAAGTCATGGTTCAATTCCAGGTCAGAGCACATGTGGGCTTGATTCCCAGTGTGGCTCATTCAGAAGACAGTTGATCAAAGATTCTCTCTCATCATTGATGTTTCTATCTCCCTTTCCCTCTCTCTTCCTCCCTGAAATCAATAAAAATATATTTAAAAATAATCTGTCAAATTGCTATAACATTTTCCAATATCTTTCCATTTCTCTGCTTACCATGCCATGGTTGGCTGGCGAACTGTGCCAGTGGAAGCACTGGTCCAGGGAACTATGTGATGCCTTGTCCCCAGAGGCCACTTGTGAGAATGGGCCCAGCAGGTCCTCCGTCTTTGGGCTTTAAAACATTCTGGCTTCAATTAGGTTGTGATTGGGATGGCTTCAATGTCTGGCAGGATTTCTATTCATTATTCTTAATAAAAAATAAATGAAAAATATTGACTATAAACTGTAATTAGAAATTAATTTTTTTAAATTTAGAATCCATAGGCAGCAACATACAGACATATCTCATAGCAATATGTTTATCAATATAGCTCCTAGGACAGTCATAGCGAACCTATGACACGCATGTCAGAGGTGACACACGAACTCATTTTTTCAGTTGACTTTTCTTTGTTAAATGGCATTTAAATATATAAAATATATATGAAAAATATAAGTCTTTGTTTTACTATGGTTGCAAATATCAAAAAATTTCTATATGCGACACGGCACCAGAGTTAAGTTAGGGTTTTTCAAACTGCTGGCACTCCGAGCTCAAAAGGTTCGCCATCACTGTCCTAGGACAATGGAAACTAAAGACAGCACAGACATGCTCCCAGGAAAAAACTTTAATTACAACTAAAATACAGAAAAACTTCCTCAATAATCAATGGAAAATTCACAAGAGAGAACCCTGATACCTGAGGACCGAAAGTGGAGACCACATAGAGACTGGTAGGAGATTTGGAGATGCAAAACGGGCTGGCCAGGCACCCACAGACAGCAACTGAAATCTAGAGAGATATCTCAGCTGTGGGGGGTTGCCACTGACAACTCTGGGATCTAATCCCCAAGCTGGGTCCCCCAGCAGTGAGTACCAAAACTGAGAAGGGTACCCCATAAGATCTGACAATGCAAAGCAGCAAGGTGCTGTCTGCCAGGAGATGACAGCTGAAAATTAAGATACCCTCTTAAAGGGCCAACACACAAAATTCCTTGTGGAGCCACCCACCTTGTCCTCTGGTAGAGGGAGGGTGAAGTGGACTGGAGTTGTTGAGAGAAGAAGTCAGGACTAGGGACTTGGAGGATAGAGCTCAGAAGGCAGATACCCCAAATTTCATGGGCTGAGTCATTCTCTCATGCAGCAAAGGACATTTTCCCCACATAGGCATTTACCTTGCCTGCAGGGAAGACAGTTGACACACCCTATTGGAAAACACCTTGCCCTGAGGGCACTTAAGAGACTAAAAATAACAATTAGCCTCCAGGTCGAAGCAACTGCCCCACACTGTTGAAACAAAAACCCTTGCCACACCTGAGGACACTTGCCTGGGCGCAATTCAAGTTGGAATCCTATCAGTCTGTAGGCAGAGGTGGTCTCAGGGGGCTTTGAGTCTTTGCCTGATCTAATTAGTCAGAAACAGCCTTTAACACTGTCCTGCACTAGAGATTGAGAGGTGTAGAGGATATACCTAACACATAGTCACAAACCCAAACAGACATCCAAAATGAGGATACAAAGAAACAACCCCCAAATGAAAGAACTAGAAAATTCTCCAGAAGAAAAGATAAATGAAGCAAAGGTAAAAAAAAACAAAAACAACTTATCTGAAATAGAGTTCAGAGTAATGATGGTAAAGATGCTCAACAGCATGAAAAAAGATATAGTAACTATGAGAAAAGAACAGTCTGAGATAAAGAATGACCTAACACAAAGAACACATTGGAAGAAATACACAGCAGATTAGGGGAAGCTGAGGATCAAATCAGTGAATTAAAAGACAGAGTTGAAAATGTTGCTCAGTCAGAGAACAAAAAAAAAAAAAAAAAAAGAAATTTAAAAACAGTAAAAACAGGAGGACAGCTTGAGGGAGCTGTAGAACAATGAGAAATGTAACAATATCAGAATAGCAGGTGTGCCAGAAGAGGCAGAAAGGGAGAAAGGAATAGAGAAGGTGGTTGAAGAAATAATGGCAAAAAACGTCCCTAACCTGGTAAAGGAAAAAGTCACACAAGTTAAGGAGGCACAGAGAACCCCAAGCAAGAAGAACCCAAACAGGCCCATGTCCAGACACATCATAATTAAAATGCCAAAAATAAAAGACAAAGAATCTTAAAGGCAGCAAGAGAAAAGAAAACTGTTACCTACAAAGGAGTTCCCATAATACTGACACCTGATTTCTCATTAGAAACTCTACAGGCCAGAAGGGAATGGAATGAAGTACTCAAGGTAATGAAAGGCAAGTATCTGAGACCAAGATTACTATATCCAGCAAGGCTATCATTCAAAACAGAAATCAAAGAGTTTCCCAGACAAAAAATGCTAAAGGAGTACATCACCACCAAGCCAGCATTACAGGGAAATGCTAAAGGGATTGCTGTAATGAGAAGAAGAAACAGAGAGAGAAACCTAGCCATACAGAATTAAAATGGCTATAAATAAGTACTTCTCAATAATAACCCTAAATGTAAATGGATTAAATGCTTCAATCAAAAGGCATAAGGTAGCTGAAAAAAAAAAAAAAAACATGACCCAGCCATATGCTGTCTACAAGAGACCCACCTCAAAACAAAAGACAAACAGCAGATGAGAATAAAGGGATAGAAAAAAATTTTCCAATCAAATGGGGGAAAAAACAAACAGCTGGAGTAGCAATACTCATATCCAACAAATTAGACTTTATAATGAAAGCCATCACAAGAGACAACAAAGGTCACTACATAATACTAAAGGGATCAAACCAACAAGAGGATATAACCCTGGTAAACATATAGGCACCCAACATAGGAGCACCTAAGTATATAAAAAATGCTTCTAGAGAACTTTAACGGAGAGATTGACGACAATACAATCATAGTAGGGGACTTTGACACCCCTCTGACTTCACTGGATAGTTGTTCCAGACAAAAACTTAACAAGGAAACAGAGACTCCAAAGGACACACTGGATCAGATGGGTTTAATTGACATTTATAGAACATTTCACCCCAATGCAGCAGACTACACATTCTTCTCAGGTGCACAGGGATCATTCACAAATATTGACCACATGGTAGGACACAAAACAAGTCCCTACAAGTTCAAGAAGATTGAAATCATATCAAGCGTCTTCTCAGATCACAGTGCAATGAAATTAGAAATCAACATAGTAAAAACACTGAAAAACATTCAAACACATGGAGGCTAAATAGCATGTTATTAAACAATGTATAGGTTACCAATGAGATCAAGAAAGAAAGAAAAAACTGCCTGGAAACAAATGCAAATGAACGCACAACAACCCCAAATCTCTGGGACACAGTAAAAGCAATCCTGAGACGGAAGTTCATAGCACTACAGGCATACCTAAAAAGAAAAAAACTCCCCCCAAAAAACAAGAAAAATCAGCAATAAACTATTTAACCCTACAACATAAAGAACTAGAAAGAGAAAAACAAGAAAAGCCCAGAGTAAGTAGAAGGAAGGACATAATAAAGATTAGAGCAGAAATAAATAACATAGAGACTAAAAACACTATACAAAAAAAAATCAATGAAACCAAGAGCTGGTTCTTTGAAAGGATAACAAAATTGATAAACCATTAGCCAGACTCATCAAGAAACAAAGAGAGAGGAAACAAATAAATAATATCAGAAATAAAAATGGAGAAGTAATCAATTACACCACAGAAATATAAAGAATTGTAAGAAAATACTATGAACAACTCTATGCCAACAAGCTGGACAATGGGGGTTAAATAGACAAATTCCTAGAAAAATATAGTCTCCCAAAACTGAACCAGGAGGAATCAGAAAACCTGAATAGGCCAATAACCACTGATGAAATAGAAGCAGTAATCAAAAAACTCCCACTAAACAAAAGCCCGGGTCCAGATGGCTTCACAGGGAGTTTTACCAAACATTCAAAGAAGAACTAACACCTACCAGTATACTCCTCAAACTATTTCAGAAAATCCAAGAGGAAGGAACATTTCCAAGCTCTTTTTATGAGGCCAGCATTATCCTAATTCCAAAACCAGATAAAGACACTACAAAAAGGAGAAGTACAGGCCAATATCCCTGATGAACATAGATGCTAAAATCCTCAACAAAATATTAGCAAATGGCACCCAGCAATATATTAAAAAGATCATACACCATGATCAAGTGGAATTTATCCCAGAGTTGCAAGGCTGGTACAATATTCACAAATCAATAAACATGATACATCACATAAACAAATTGAAAGACAAAAATCAAATGATCATATCAATAGACACTGAAAAAGCATTCGACATGTAATATTATGTTTAAAATAATTTTTCTTGAAATGTTAATGTTTATTGCATGTAAATGGCTAAATACTTTGTATTTACAATCTGGGAATAGATTTACTTTGTATATTATCCTATCTAATAAAAGAGAAACATGGTAATTAGCCATACATCCGCTACCCTTCCCATTGGCTAATCAGGGTGATATGCAAATTAACTGCCAGCCAAGATGGTGGCCGGCAGCCAGGCAGCTTGAAGGTAACATGAGACTTGCTTGCTTCAGTGATGGAGGACTCCATCATTCCCCGCCTGCCGCTGCCAGCCTCTGAGCTTGCAGTTTGAAACATTGTTACAAATATAAAAGCTAACCAAACCCCAGAAACCTGCTTTCAGCCAGCCGGGATCTCAGAGCTGGAGTTGAAACATTGTTTCGATTATAGAACCCAAACAAACCAGATACCTGATTTCAGCAGCCGAGGCCTCAGAGCTGGAGCCAAGCCTCAGAGCTAAAGCTGGCCCAGAAAAAAAAAAAAAAAAAAAAAAAAGATAAAAAGGAGTGGTTGGGAGCTTCAGTCACCCGCCAGCCTGAAAACAGCCCTCAGCCTCTCACCCAGACTGGCCAGGCACCCCAGTGGGGACCCCCATCCTGAAGGGTGTGTGACCAGCTGCAAACAGCCATCATCCCCTCATCCAGGCTGGCCAGGTACCCCAGTGGGGACCCCACCCTGATCCAGGAAACCCTTCAGGGCAAACCAGCCGGCCCCAACCCATGCACCAGGCCTCTATCCTATATAGTAAAAGGGTAATATGCCTCCCGGCACCGGGATCAGTGTGACAGGGGGCAGTTCCCAAACCCCCTGATCGCTCTGCGGCTCTGTGTGTGACAGGGGCCGGGGCCACAACCTCTCTATCCACCCTGCTCTGTTCATGACAGGGGAAGGCACCCCAACCCCCTGATCTGCCCTGCTCTGTGCCTGATAGGGGGGAGCTCCCCAACCCCCTGATCGCCCTGCGGCTCTGTGTGTGACAGGGTGCGGCGCCCCAACCCCCACCCCCACGGGCCCTGTTCTGTGTGTGACGGGGTAGAGCCATAACCTCCCCATTGGCCCTGTCCTTTGTGTGAGAGTGGTGGCACCCCAACCCCCTGATGGGCCCTGCTCTTTGTGTGAGAGGGGGGAGCTCCCCAACCCCCTAATTGACCCTGCTCTGTGCGTGACAGGGTACAGAGCCCCAACCCCCTGATTGGCCCTGCTCTGTGCATGACAGGGGCTGGCGCCGCAACCTCCCCATCAACCCTGCTTTGAGTGTGACAGGGGGCTGTGCCCCAACCCCCCAATCGGCCCTACCCTGAGCGTGACTGAGGGTGGCATCACAACCTCCCAATCTGCCCTGCTCTGTGCGTTACAGGGGGCGGCACCCCAACTCCCCAATCGGCCCTGCTCTGAGCCCGACCAGGGGCTGCACCTAGGGATTGGGCCTGCCCTCTGCCACCCAGGAGCAGGCCTAAGCCAGCAGGTCGTTATCTCCCGAGGGGTCCCAGACTGCGAGAGGGCACAGGCCGGGCTGAGGGGAACCCCCCCCCCCGGCCCCCGCGAGTGCACAAATTTTTGTGCACCGGGCATCTAGTATATATATAAAAACGATACTGCCAAGAGCTAGAAGTTTTCATACTTTCATCACTCAGAAGTGAGAAGACATAATTCATTTTCCCTTAGCAAGCAGGGGTTGTGACTGATGCACACTGTACAGGTGAGCCAGGTGGTAGAGGTGAAATAACTTCCCTCCATGGGCCCAGCCACCCTAACCTCTGGGGTGTTCCCCAAACGCGGTCCAACCCTGCCACACCCCCCGCCCCCAGCCTCTGCAGCTCGACATGGGCGTGGGGGGCGCTTGCCCTGGGCACCTCCAAGCTCTGAAACCTGTCATCTGCCGCACCTCTCACTGATGGCATGGCCACCACAGTGAGACTGCTGGTGCCCACATCGCCTCCCACCTCACTGCTGCCCCCGGCCAGTGAGGGCCCTGTGCTGTGGTCGCAGCAGTGAACGGCCGGCATGGGCCTGCTGATGGCACTTATCATGCTGCTCACCTGCTTGCCTTGTCACAAGCTTCCTGGCCTGGCCGCCTCCATCTTTGTCACAACAATTTGTTTATTCCCTCCTTATTGGCTGTGAGCGCACACATCTTTGTTGCAGAGTTATGGTCAATTTGCATATTCATTCTTTATTAGATAGGATAAAGGTCCCCTTCCCTAGCCAGTCATGGAGATAGCATGGACTCTCCAGGAAATGGTTCTGAGTTTTTTCAATGGTTAGAACATTCTGCAATACAAGGGTTTCCGGAAGGCAAGGCTCGGTTTCAAGAAGATAACACATGAAGGGGATGCATTGTGGCTGGTGTGTCCCCTCCATAAGATGGGCCTGTGCAGAGCAGACCCCTGCTCCCGTGGTGAAGTGATGGACCCAGGACTCTGGGGGACAGTCTGCTAATGGGGGATGTGGTTGAGACAGCAGAGAAGTTGGGGTTTTGGACAGTGTCAGTGAGGGGGTTTCCTGCCAGCACATGGGGCTGGGTGTACTGAGGGAAGGCTCTAGGGATGAAAACTTGGCTCAGGCTGGATGGAAGGCAGCAGGTAAGGGTGGGCAGCACCTGTAAGGAGCGAGGGCATGGACACTGTTGAGCCAGACTGTTCCAGACTCTGGAAGTATGGAGCCCCCCGTCCTTGGGAGCTGGCGTTCTGGTGGAGGACAGCCCACAGATAATGGGTGGGATAGCTAGCACAGTTGAGAGAAGCTCAGCCAGAAAGGTGCAGCCAAGGGTGGTCAGTGGGGGCCTCCCTGAGAGAGTCTGGGACGGGGTGGCGGAGGGCAGGTTGGGGGCCCACAGGGAGCCTGCCCTGCACATTTGGGGGCTGAGATAAGTCCCTGTGGCTGGTTTGGACAACCAGGATTAGCAAGTGGGCCATGGCTGGGCAGTGGGTGCTGTGAAAGGACTTGACCTTCTCAGGAAGCCCCACAGTTTGCCTTGATCCCCAGGCTGCCTCCTGAAGGGCTGGTATGTGGCCCCTTCAGCAAAATCAGCTTCCAGAGGGACATTCACAGACCTGAATGCAGATAATAACGCCAGGGGCTTAAACATTTTTGCTTATTATGATTAAACATTTATCTGTAAAGTACTTCACTATATTCCCCTCAAGGACAGTTCTCCAAAGGGAAATGACAAATGCAGAAATTTACGAGAAGCCAGTAATAATGGTAAGCTTCCACAGAATTTCAAAAAAGAACCTGGCCAAAGGTCACAAATATGGGCTGGGTATGCAATAGATGAAATCATATTTGAGATAATGAGGAACCTTAGACATTTACAGTACATCAGTGTCAGGAAATCATCCTTACAAACCCGGCATCAGCCTCCGCATGGTCTCCAGGGGCTTCTCTGCTGTAAGAAGCCCTGCAAGTTGGCTGACTCGTGCTTCCTGTGTCACAGCAGTGCTTTTACACATTAGAAACCTGGGCGTCTCTTCTTTTGCAAAAAATATTTTTTATTGATTTCAGAGAGGAAGGAAGAGGGAGAGAGAAATGGAAACATCAATGATGAGAAAGAATCATTGGTTGGCTGCCTCCTGCACGCCCCTAACTGGGGATCAAGCCTGCAGCCAGGGCATGTGCCTTTGACTGGAATCAAATCCAGGACCCTTCAGTTCACAGGTGGACGCTCTATCCACCTAGCCAAACCGGCTAGGGCCTGGGTACCTCTTCTTAAAAACAGTTTCCAGTTCACTATGGACTCTAACACTCCAGTGTCTAAAGCTACATTGGATCCCTCAGCATGACCTTCTCCCATGGGTAAGTTCATTTTCAACACTCAAAGTCTAACCTAAATGAAAAACAAAGAGATGACTTTATTCAGCAATCATGGGAGTTAGTGCCTAAATGAAAGCAAGCTGGGGAGCATGACAATGACACTGATAGTGTGAGATTTTTCTGAGATCCATGATATGGATTCTAGTAGCCTCTTAGGTGAAAGGAGACACACATGCCCTGAGTTCAAATGATTCTGATAACTGTTTTAAGAGAGATTGTTTTAGATTTAATGGTATGTTTTGAAAAGTCAACATTTTATTTATTCTTATTATTTTTATCTTCAACTAAAGATATGTTTTCTATTATTATTATTTTAGAGAATAAGGAGGGGAGAGAGAGAGATAAAAGGAAACAGTGTCATAGGAAATATCAATCAGTTGCCTCCCGGGCATGCCCCACCAAGGATCTAACCCCCTGGCCAGGCATCACCTTAATTCTTAATGTTTCCTTCAGAACAGAGTATTAGTTTGACTCAGCATTTGGGGGAGTGTCAGTCCAGTCTGCATGTGTGGCTGTTGGTTGGATGTGTGAATTTGCTGCCCCTTTGGGTGTTCCTGGTTGTATCTGTGTGGGTTTGTCTTTTCTTGGTGTCAGTGTTCTGTGTCTGTGTATGCCTGTTCTGGTATGTGCCTCTGTGTGTCTATTGTGTGTGGGGGTATGGCCTGTACTGACTGGGTGGCCCAGGGTGTTTGTGTCGGTGTGTGTTTGTGTGTCTGTGTGTTCCCCTCAAGGTGTTGCACATGTCTACAATGTGGGTCTGTGAGCCTGGGCATAAGCCCTGCACCTGAGTGCCCAGCTGAGGCTGGGGGTGTTCTGTACTGTGTGTTCCTGTGCCTGTTGTGTTTGTTGTTTCTCTGTGAGTTTGTGCGTCTATGCACCCCGGCAACAGGCAGCTGCATAGACAATCTCCTGAGGGATGAGGGAGAGGACAATATGTTCTTTTCCCCACCCTCCAGGCTGAGCTCCTTCTACCCCTGCTCATCCAAACCGAGGTTGTCCCCAAGGGGGACCCACCTCAGGCCCCAGGGATGGATGAAGTAAAGGGTCTTGCTGAGAAAAGGTGGGGAACTGTGGGAGACTCAGAGGGCAGAAAGGAGTTATAGAGTGTGGAGGTGTGTGTTTGGGGAGGACTCTGAACCTGTGAGGAGCTAGAAGATCCAGGATTCCTGGAATGAATAAGTGGAAGGGCAAATATGGGGGAAAGCTGAGGGAGAAGAATCCTAGGCTCCAAGTCCCCCCCTAAAACTGAGACACTGGATACCCCAAGAGAGGGTTGGGAGAGTCCTGTGGGAATCTCAGGCCCTGGAGAGCAGGTAACACCATTGCCCCTGAGAAAGCTAGGCTGACACCTAATAGAGGAAGGTGTGTGGGGCTGCACAGGGCATCACTGCCTGACCTCTGTGATCTGGTCATCCACTGGGCGCGCATGGCCACAGGAAAATACTGGTGCCACGAGGGAGAATGAGGTGCAGTTCTCTTTCCAATGGGGATGAGAAGACAGATGGAGGGACCACATTTAGCAGAGGTTCACACACAAAATGAATGGAAACCCAGGTTCACCATTGATGTTAAGGTCAGCATTCTTACCATCAGCCCCACCTGATGGAACACTCACCTGGCAATGGAAAAGGAACAGAGACTTGGAGACAAGGTAGTAACTGAATGTTGACATAAGAGAACATAGATGCTGAGTGCTTGCATTCCTGTACCCAATCAACACTCCTAACATGTGCATCTTCACCTCCAAATAGTGGGTGGACTGAGGCTCTCAGGGATTTATTTACACTAGGCCACACTCGGAAGTGGGTTGAGTTTGCTGCCAATGACATCTGACCAAACTCCTTGCATTGAAGTTCACTCCTTTGAATCCTGCCAGTGAAGGCTTTGGGAAGCTCGGTGACAAAGTCCATGAGGATGAAGAGAAAGAAAACCATCTTGACTGATCTCCACTGTCATTTCCTACCACTCCCCATTCCTCCCCTTTGCCCTTGCACAGCCCCCAAAGAGGTTGGCACTGTGTGGTCGAGTTCATGGGGCCCACCGAATAGGCCAGGTTTTCCTTCTGACCCCCTGAAGCTGGCTGCAACCTTGTTATGTGCTTTGACCAATGAAATGTGGTGGGAGGGAAGCCTGTCACCTCTAAAAGAAGAGCCTGGAACCAGTGAGCATGCCTACCCTCTCAGCCCATCTATGATAATACCTACATGTACCTACATGGTGGCTTTTCCTTTAACTGCTCCAAGGAGAATGAGGGTGGGCATGTGTTATGAACAAGAAAGATGCCTTCTATACCATAAGCCACTAAAGCTTTGGGACTGTTTGTTACCCACAATAACATCTATCCATCCTAATGGCTACGCATCTCCTATTCTAAGTTCTAGGAGCCAGCAGAGCCTCACATTAGAAGCCAGAACTCTGTTATTAGAGACACATGGGTTTGACTTCCAGTCCTGCCTTGTATTAACTCTACAATCAGGCAATTTACATTGAGTCTCTGAACCTGGATTTCCTCTCTGTAAAACAGATGGTTAAATGACCTCAGGTGGCAGACAGGGTTACCTGAAATAATAATGCATGTAAAGCACCGAATCCAGAACCTGGCACATGTGGTAAACATTCAGTAACTCTTCGCCCCGTAGCTTTACAATGTGCACTGACTACAAACATTCTGACAATGTGCGACACGTGAACTTGGACTATGTATCCTTTCAAATTAGTTTTTGTTAATAAGATGAGATCACATATATTTTGTCATAGCCTGCTTTTCCTTTTAATAATGTGATATTTTTATAGCTGAGGCAGTTGATGGGTGTGAACAAAAGAGGGACATTGTCTCAGGTAGGGTTCTAAACATTTCCCCAAAACACTCAGAGGAAGAACACACAGGAAGAGAGAGGATACCCAAAGGAAAGTGAAGTCCTTTGAAAGATAATGAACTTGTCAAGAGTGTGCACTGAGGCCTGAGGCCTGAGGTAATGCAGTCATCTCTAGATCACCTGGCCCCAAGGCTGGGCAAGGGTAAGGAGCAGCCTGAGTCTGTGGATCCAGGAGGTGGTTTCCAGGCTCTCAACAGCCCTTTCCCTTTCCACAGATTCCTGCAAATACACAATCGCTTAGACCTACTGGTTTGTGGAGCTTATTTCACAGCCTCACACTCTGGTTGCCTCTGAGATAGTGGTATCCTGGTACTGTCCAACCACTCTTCCAGTCCTTGGATCTGGGGAACTTGAAGAGACACCAAGCCCAGAATCCTAAGTCCAGGTTTAGAGTTACATAAGTGGTCCCTGGTTTTGGCAAGCAATTCAGTGGAATTGGATGTGATAGGACCTTCCATGGCTGGGTTCCAGAATGTGCAAAGGCTTGGAGTGAAGGCTGAACTAATTCAGGGACTGGCAAGTGTCCATTTATTTTTCTTACATAGGAACTGCTAACAATGGGACAGGAGTCAGGTCTAGTCGAATGTTGTGACTACTTGGGTGTCTGTGCTGCAGGTGATGGGTGCAATGAGGGTTATAGAGCAGTGGAGACAGGTGACATGACCCAGGTCTCATTAGACTTCCTGTGGCTGCAGCATGATGAATAATGTGGGTGTGAGGGAGGCAGTAGGATGGCTAGGAAATTAGCTATTGAGATAGTCGTGCTAGTGTGATGGTAACTGGCCCAGGAGGGTGGCTGTGGAGATGGAAGAAACAGTTAGATTCTGGATTAGTGTTTTAGGTGTGGCCACTTGGATTTCTAATTTTGAGGTCGAGAGAGAGAGGTAAGAGTCAGGGATGATGGGATGTCATGGATTTAGCAGCTGGAGGTATGGAAGCATCACCAACTGAGATGGGTAAATGTATAGGTAGAGCAATGTTCGTTGGGGATATAAAAACTTTATTTTTTAGGCTGTTAGGGTATAACATAGTACTGAGGGTATTTCACCAGAGTCTGGAACTCTGAGGAGCAATTCAGGATGAAGATTTCTTAAAAAGGTAGTGGAGAGTGTATGGACCAGAGTGGAGGTATAGATCACCTTTTTCTAAAAAATATGTTGTTACTGAATTTAGAGATAGAGAGGAAGGCAGACCAAGAGAGGCAGAGAATCATCCATGAGCAGGATCCAAGGATCGGTTGCCTTCTGCAAGCCCCCTACTGGAAGCTGAGCAGGAAACCCAGACAAGTGAACTGACCAGGGCTTACTCCAACCAGTGACCTCTCAGTGAATGGGTCGATGCTCAGCCAACTGAGCCACACCAACCTGAGCTGTAGATTACTTTAAAATGCGGAATCACTTCAGGATGAGAATGGTAGCTTAGGAAGGAGAGTGTCACTCTGAGGACTGGGTTTCCTGCTTGGCTCCCAGTTTGTGGGAGTCAGGTGTCGCAGCACATAATAGAGATGGAAGTGGCCAGCTAGAGGATGGGAGAGATATTACAATTTGGCAGTGTTTCAGCCCCTGAAAGTTGTTTCAGCCCCTGGACCTTCCCTTTGCACTCAGTCCTGCAAGGTTACTTCTGGGCATGGAGTTTGCTGGAGGTGCCCACAGCAGCCCTTCTGAAGGCAGCCGGGGGCTGAGATAAACTGCGAGTCTTCCCGAGGGGAAAGTGAAGTCCTCACCGAGCACCCACAGCCCAGCCAGGACCCCACCTTCTGATTCTGTTGTTCAAACCAGCCACAGGGCCACCCTTCAGCTCCCAAAAGGGCCTGGCTGCTCCCTGAAGCCCCTCCACCTAGACTCTGCCACACCTTCCTAGACTTGCTCAGGAAGGACCCACTGACTAGCCCTGGCTCCACCTTCCCCCGAGCTCCCGCCTTCTGTCCCAGCTCTCCTGCCCATGGTTTGTGGGCTGTCCCCCACTAGAACCCCAGTTCCCAAAGGAAGGAGACTCAGTACTTCCAGAGTCTGGAAGAGGCGGGCTCAACAACATCCATGCCCTCAGACACTACAGATCTCATGTGTGCCTGCCCTTGGCTGGTCCCCTCCATCCAGCCCGATTCAAGTTCTGGTCTCTAGAGCCTTCCTTCCGCCCACCCACTCAAGAACCCAGGCCCATGGGCTGGCAGTAAACGCCCTCACTAACCATGCTCAACCTCACAGCCCAGCAGCACACTGTCCCCTAGAGGTCAGGGTTCATCACCTCACTACAGGATCAGGGGTGTGCTCTGCACAGGCCAAACCTAGGGAGGGGGGACACTAGCCACAATGCATCCCTACAATGTGCTGTGATGTAAAGGCCAAGCCTCTCCTTCCAGAAACCCTGGTATTGCAGAATGTTCCCGCCATTGAAAAAATCCAGCACCATTTCCTGGAAAATCCATGGTACCTCCAGGAACCTTTAAGGACAGGGCTTTATTTTTAATTAAATCAAAGTGGGAAATTACCCCCAGAATGCAAAAACAGAGACTCAAACGACTCCAGTGGTGCTGTGGGATGGTTGTAGGCAGGACTTTCCAAAGATGAACCGATCAGACCAAAGAATCAGAAGGTGCCCCCCATACAGAAGGAGGTGCAGCCGCAGTGGGTCAGGTGACTTCGGGATGGGGAAGAGCAGGCTGGAGAGAGCACTGAGTGGAGACAGACGGTGCCTGGCCAGCTCCTCTTAGGCAGACACAGAACCCACATTCCTACCAGGCCACCTGTTTGGGCTTCATTCTGCCAACCCCTGGGAGGGACAGACAATGTGCCAACTACAGTAGGAATATCCCCGGCAAAGGCAGGAAAGAGTGAGGAGGGGGGCGCTGTGCAGGCAGACATCCAATCTCAGGGCAGTGGGTGAATGGTTCTCTCTCTCTCTCTCTCTCTCTCTCTCTCTCTCTCTCTCTCTCTCCCTTTCTTAGTTAATCCTCAACTTAGGATATTTTTTCATGACTTCTACAGAGAGTGGAAAGTAGGAGTTAGGTAGGGAAAGAGAAAAACATTGATGTGAGGGAGACCAATTGACTGGATGCCTTTCCCACGCAATTCTACTCCAACTCATTTTATTACAAACCCATCCTTGTGTTCCAGAACCAATGGCTAATTATTACATGTCACAGCACTCGGAGACAGAACACATTTGCACACCCAGTTCTTTGTCAGCACATTAACTCCAAAGGAAAACTTCTTTATAGAGCCCCAGTCCCCAGGCCAAGCCCATCCCAGGAGAGCACCTTAGTAAACCGGAAACTATGTGTCAGGAAACCGGCCATATACACACTATAGGTGAGACCCCAGGACAGATGTGGGCAAATTATGGCCCGTGGGCCAGATCCGGCCTGTTGGAAATGAATAAAACTAAAAAAAAAAAAAGACCGTACCCTTTTATGTAATGATGTTTACTTTGAATTTATATTAGTTCACACAAACACTCCATCCATGCTTTTGTTCCGGCTCTCCGGTCCTGTTTGAGAACCCATTGTGCCCCTTGTGTCAAAAAGTTTGCCCACCCCTGCCCCAGGAGAAAGATTGATGCCAATTGATGTCAATATACGATGTTTCCCAAAAAGATATAGGGAGGGCAGGCTATTGATGGACAATGAGTCCCCATTGAATGTAAATACAGGCTGTCCCCCAAAACAGATCCAAAGAGGTCAGACACGTGATAGAAAATGACACCAACAGAATGTAAATATAAGGCGTCCCCCTTAAACAGGTACTAAGAGGTCAGACACATGATGGAAAATGTCACCAACGGAATGGAAATATAAGGTGTCCCCCTTAAACAGGTACTAAGAGGCCAGACACATGAGGGAAAATGACAACAACGGAATGTAAATATAAGCTGACCCCCAAAAATGGTATAGAGAGGGCAGGCTGCTGATGGACAATGAGTCCCCACTGAATGTAAATACAGGCTGTCCCCCAAAACAGGTACAAAGAGGTCAGACAAGTGATAGAAAATGACACCAACAGAATGTAAATATAAGGTGTCCCCCCAAAACAGGTACTAAGAGGCCAGACACATGAGGGAAAATGTCACCAACGGAATGGAAATATAAGGTGTCCCCCTTAAACAGGTACTAAGAGGCCAGACACATGAGGGAAAATGTCACCAACGGAATGGAAATATAAGGTGTCCCCCTTAAACAGGTACTAAGAGGCCAGACACATGATGGAAAATGACAACAACGGAATGGAAATATAAGGTGTCCCCCTTAAACAGGTACTAAGAGGCCAGACACATGAGGGAAAATGTCACCAACGGAATGGAAATATAAGGTGTCCCCCTTAAACAGGTACTAAGAGGCCAGACACATGAGGGAAAATGTCACCAACGGAATGGAAATATAAGGTGTCCCCCTTAAACAGGTACTAAGAGGCCAGACACATGATGGAAAATGACAACAACGGAATGTAAATATAAGCTGACCCCCAAAAATGGTATAGAGAGGGCAGGCTGCTGATGGACAATGAGTCCCCACTGAATGTAAATACAGGCTGTCCCCCAAAACAGGTACAAAGAGGTCAGACAAGTGATAGAAAATGACACCAACAGAATGTAAATATAAGGTGTCCCCCCAAAACAGGTACTAAGAGGCCAGACACATGAGGGAAAATGTCACCAACGGAATGGAAATATAAGGTGTCCCCCTTAAACAGGTACTAAGAGGCCAGACACATGAGGGAAAATGTCACCAACGGAATGGAAATATAAGGTGTCCCCCTTAAACAGGTACTAAGAGGCCAGACACATGATGGAAAATGACAACAACGGAATGGAAATATAAGGTGTCCCCCTTAAACAGGTACTAAGAGGCCAGACACATGATGGAAAATGACAACAACGGAATGGAAATATAAGGTGTCCCCCTTAAACAGGTACTAAGAGGCCAGACACATGAGGGAAAATGTCACCAACGGAATGGAAATATAAGGTGTCCCCCTTAAACAGGTACTAAGAGGCCAGACACATGATGGAAAATGACAACAACGGAATGTAAATATAAGCTGACCCCCAAAAATGGTATAGAGAGGGCAGGCTGCTGATGGACAATGAGTCCCCACTGAATGTAAATACAGGCTGTCCCCCAAAACAGGTACAAAGAGGTCAGACACGTGATAGAAAATGACACCAACAGAATGTAAACATAAGGTATCCCCCAAAATGGTAGTGGGGCCGAGGCAGAGGCAGTTAGGGGTGATTAGGCCAGGAGGAGAGGGCAGCTGGGGGCAAGCAGGCTGGCAGGAAAGGTGGGGGGGGAGCAGGCCGGCAGTAGGGGGCAGTTGGGAGCAAGCAGGCCATCATGATGTCAGTTGGGTGGCAAGCAGGCCAGCAGGAAAGGCAGAGGGGGGGAAGAAGGCCGGTAATTGTGGGCAATTGGGGGCGAGCAGGCCAGCATTGGAGGCCATTTGTGGGTGAGCAAACCCGCAGTGGGGGGCACTTTCTTGTCTTTCTCCCATTAGACTTCAAAGGTCCTGCCTTTTAAAAATCCAAAGGAGCTGAAAAAACAGTAGGAAGCTTCAAACCTCCTTTGGAAAGCAAACGTTAAGTCAGCAGAGTGGAACATCTTCTCTATGAGTGTTTCTTTGCTTCTTTGTTCATTCATTTGCCAAATGTATGTTTTGCAGACATTTCTAGAACTGACCTTTTCAGTACTGGCTCTCCCTCTCAGAAGGTGCCTAGGCCTGTGCTAGGACCAAAGAGTCCCCAGTGCTGAGTGGGAATTCAGCAATGACTTTTGAAGGTTTCTGTTTAAGAAATATATACAAATTCTGAATTTACTTTTATCACTAGATACTAGGAAGGGTTCTCCCGTCACAAGAGCCTTTATGCTATTTTCACAAGACGCCTGCTCAGTATCTGGTGAAAGAAGCTCAGCTTATTTCACAGAAACACAACAGCTGAAACCATAGCACTATTTTTATAATAAGAAGTTTCCTTTGCACATTGTAGCGAGGAAGAAAAACCTTTAAGAAGAAATGTCAGATATAGTTGCAGTTTTGTATGAATAAAGATAAGTATGTCTCCAAGTAGCAAATATATTCAGTATGTTAAATGTGCAGAATAATTGTAGCTTATTTACTTATTTCTAAATGAATTTGCTCTTGAGTCCCCCACCAATGGATAGAGGGGAGAGGAGCAAAAGAAAATATTTAGCTCAATTTAATATCTGAGTTCAGCCTCATGAACTGAATCCTGTCTTTAAATGAACACAGTGCCTTTCCCATTGGTGTTATATGGGATGGGAGGTGGAGCTATTTTGTTTTTCTGGCAACAGGGGCAGAGTCTTTGTATCTCCTATTGTCGCTCAGGGAGTAGCTAGTCTGGGTCCATGTGTGGGGTCCTACTCCAAGTTTCCCTCTGGAGTTCTACTCACCCAGAGTGTGAGGACATGCAGCATCCCTGCTGGGGGCTCCCAGGCTGCCCCGATAATCCCAGGGGAGCAGTCCTCAGCCCTCCAATTCTAACCCCAGTGTCTGTGTGTCCCCCTCTCCCCTCTGAGAGTCCTGGCTGCAGAGGAGGGGACAGGAGACATCTGCAGTTCCCTGTCCTCAATCTCTTCATTTGTTCCTACAGTTACCAGAGCTCAGAAGGCCTTGCTTCTACTGCATGCAACATTACAGAAAAAGAATTCAGAATAAGGGTCCTAGAGTGCATAAACCAGATGGAGGATAAAATCAACAACTTATGCAAGAAGCAAGAAGAAACAGATGAAAAAATCAATAACATACGGAAGAAGCTAGAAGAAACAGATGAAAAAATCAACAACTTAAGTAAGACCAAGAAGAAATGAAGAGTGATATAGCTGCAATAAAAAACACCATTGAAAGTATCAACAGTAGGCTAGGAGAAGCAGAGGACCAAATTAGTGAATTAGAAGACAAGGAAGCAAAACATACCCAAAATATACTGCAATTGGAGAAAAAAATTAAAAGACAGGAGGAGAGCCTAAGGAGGCTTTGGGACACCATGAAACAAAACAACATACGAATAATAGGGGTACCAGAACAACAGAAAGATGAACAAGGATTAGAAAACCTATTAGAAGAAATAGTATCAGAAAACTTCCCTGAGGTGGGGAAGAAAAAAGTCACACAAGCCCATAGAGTCCCAAACAAGGTGAACCCAAAAAGACCCACACCAAGACACATCATAATTACCATGGCAAATGTTCAGGTCAAAGAGAAAATCTTACAGGCTGCAAGAGAGAGACACAAAGTCACATACAAGGGAACTCCCATTAGATTATCAAAGGATTTCTCAACAGAAACACATCAGGCCAGAAAAGAATGGACAGAAATTTACAAAGTGATGCAAAGCAAAGGGCTGAATCCAAGAATACTCTATCCAGCAAGGCTACCATTCAAACTTGAAGGGGAAATAAGAAGCTTCACAGACAAAAAAAGGCTAAGGGAGTTTATCACCACCAAGCCAGCAATGCAAGACATGCTAAAGGGTCTGGTATAAAAAGAAGAAATAAAAAGCTCAGAAAGAAAACAGCCACACACAAAAAAAGAAATGGCTACAAACAAGTACCTTTCAATAATAACTTTAAACGTAAATGGACTAAATGCTCCAACCAAAAGACATTGAGTGGCTGAATGGATAAAAATACATGACCCATACATCTGCTGTCTACCAGAAACCCACCTCATTAGAAGGGACTCACACAGACTGAAAGTGAAAGCATGGAAAAATATCTTTCAGGCAAATGGAAAGGAAAAGAAAGCTGGGGTAGCAATACTTATATCCGACAAAATAGACCTCAGAGTGAAGGCCATAACAAGAGATAAGGAAGGCCACTTCATAATACTAAAGGGATCAATACAACAAGAAGATATTACCCTGCTAAACATATATGCACCCAATGCAGGAGCACCCAAATTCAAAAAGAAAAACAAAAAAACTCCTGGAAGATATCAAAGGAGAGATCGACAACAATATAATCTCAGTAGGGGACTTTAATACGCCACTGACAGCACTGGATAAGTCCTATAGATAAACAATCAGCAAAGATACCGCAATCGTAAATGATTCACTAGATCAGATGGACTTAATAGACATCTTCAGAACCCTTCACCCCAAAGCCAGGGAATATACATTCTTCTCAAGTGCTCATGGGACATCTTCAAAAATAGACCACATATTGGGTCACAAGCAAAGTATCCCCAAATTCAAGAAGATTGAAATCATAAAAAGCATCTTCGCAGACCACGATGGCATAATATTAGCAATAAACTACAACAAAAACAACCCAAATACTCAAACACCTGGAAGCTGAATAGCATGCTATTAAATATTGATTGGGTTACCAATGAGATCAAAGAAGAAATTAAAAACATCCTGGAAACTAATGACAATGAAAACACAACAATCCAAAACCTATGGGACACAATGAAAGCAGTCCTGAGAGGGAACTTTATAGCTCTACAGGCCTATCTCAAAAAGCAAGAAGAAATGGTAGTAAATCATCTAACTCTACAACTCAAAGAATCAGAAAGAGAGCAACAAGAAAATCCCAGAGTGAGCAGAAGGAAGGAGATAATAAAGATTAGAGCAGAAATAAATGACATAGATCAACAAAAAAACAATACAGAACATCAATGAAACCAAGAGCTGGTTCTTTGAAAGGATAAATAAGATTGACAAACCTCTAGCCAGACTCACCCAGAAGCAAAGATAGAGGACCCAAATAAACAAAATCAGAAACGATAGAGGCAAAATAACAACAGACCGCACAGAAATACAAATGATTGTTAAAAAATACTATGGACAGCTCTACTCCAACAAACAAGACAACCTGGAGGAAATGGACAAATTCCTAGAAAAATACAACATTCCAAGACTCAATCAGGAAGAATCAAAAATCTCAACAGGCCAGTAACTATGGAAGAAATTGAAGTAGTCATCAAAAAGCTTCCATCAAACAAAAGCCCAGGACCAGACGGCTTCACAGGGGAGTTTTACCAAACATTCAAGGAAGAACTAAAACCTATCCTCCTCAGACTACTACAAAAAATTCAAGAGGAAGGAACACTTCCAAGCTCATTCTATGAAGCCAGCATCACCCTAATACCAAAACCAGGTAAAGACAACACAATGAAAGAGAATTACAGGCCAATATCCCTCATGAACATAGATGCCAAAATCCTCAACAAAATCTTAGCACATCGGATCCAGCAGTACATCAGAAAGATCATACACCATGTCCAAGTAGGACTTATTCCAGGGATGCAAGGATGTTACAATATCCGCAAATCAATAAACGTGATACATCACATAAACAAACTGAAACAAAAAACCCATATGGTCATATCAATTGATGCAGAAAAAGCATTTGACAAAATCCAACACCCATTTTTGATAAAAACTCTCAGCAAGGTGGGAGTAGAAGGATCATACCTCAACATAATAAAAGCCATATATGACAGGCCCACAGCCAACATCATACTCAATGGACAAAACTAACACCATTTCCCCTAAGAACTGGAACAAGACAGGGATGCCCACTCTCACCACTCCTGTTCAACATAGTACTGGAAGTATTAGCCATTGCTATTAGACAAGAAGAAGAAATAAAAGGCATCCAAATTGGAAAAGAGGAAGTAAAACTGTCCTTATTTGCAGACGACATGATATTATACATACAAAACCCTAGAGACTCCATCAAAAAGCTACTAGACTTAATACATGAATTTGGCAATGTAGCAGGATACGAAATTAACCCCAAGAAATCTGAGGCATTTCTATTCACCAACAGTGAACTTTCAGAAAGAGAAACTAAAAAAACAATCCCATTTACCATCACACCAAAAAAATTAAGCTACCTAGGAGTAAACTTAACTAAAGACGTAAAAGACCTCTACTCAGAAAACTACAGGACACTGAAAACAGAGATAGAGGAAGACATAAACAGATGGAAGAACATACCGTGTTCATGGATTGGTAGAATCAACATCATTAAAATGTCCATACTACCCAAAGCAATCTATAAATTCAACGCACTTCCCATTAAAATACCAACGACATACTTCATAGAACTAGAACGAACTCTACAAAAATTCATCTGGAATAAAAAAAGACCCCGGATAGCTACAGCAATCCTGAAAGAGAACAAAGTAGGTGGGATCTCAATACCAGATATCAAGATGTATTACAAATCCACTGTTCGCAAAACTGCCTGGTACTGGCACAAGAATAGGCATATAGATCAATGGAATAGAATAGAGAGCCCAGAAATTGGCCCGTACCAATATGCTCAATTAATATTGACAAAGGAGGCAAGAACATACAATGGAGCCAAGATAGTCTCTTCAATAAATGGTGTTGGGAAAATTGGACAGATATATGCAAGAAAATGAAACTAGACCACCAACTTACACCATACACAAAAATAAACTCAAAATGGATAAAGGACTTAAATGTGCGACAGGAAACCATAAAAATTCTAGAAAATCCAAAGGCAACAAAATCTTTGACATATGCGGAAGCAATTTCTTCACTGATACAGCTCCTAGGACACTTGAAACTAAAGAGAAAATGAACAAATGGGACTACATCATAATAAAAAGCTTCTGCACAACAAAAGAAACCATCAACAAAACAACGAGAAAACCCACCATGTGGGAAAACATATTTGCCAATGTCATATCTGATAAGGGCCTAATCTCCAAAATTTATAGGGAACTCATACAACTTAACAAAAGGAAGGTAAACAATCCAATCAAAAAATGGGAAAAGGACCTGAACAGACACCTTTCAAAAGAGGACATTCAGAAAGCCAAGAGACATATGAAAACATGCTCAAAGTCACTAATCATCCGAGAGATGCAAATCAAAACAACAATGAGGTACCATCTCACACCTGTCAGACTGGCTATCATCAACAAATCAACAAACGACAAGTGCTGGAGAGGTTGTGGAGAAAAAGGAACACTCGTGCACTGCTGCTGGGAATGCAGACTGGTGCAGCCACTATGGAAGACACTGTGGAGTTTCCTCAAAAAACTGAAAATGGAACTCCCATTTGACCCTGTGATCCCACTTCTAGGAATATACCCCAAGAAACCAGAAACACCAATCAGAAAGGATATATGCACCCCTATCTTCATAGCAGCACAATTCACCATAGCTAAGATCTGGAAACAGCCTAAGTGCCCATCAGTAGATGAATGGATTAGAAAACAGTGGTACATATGCACAATGGAAAACTATGCTGCTCTAAAAAGAAAGGAACTCTTGCCATTTGCAACGGCATGGATGGAACTGGAGAGCATTATGCTAAGTGAAATAAGCCAGTCAATGAAGGAAACATACCACATGATCTCACTCATTCATGGATAACAGAGACCGTTATAAACTCTTGAACAATAATAGATACACAGGCAGAGCTGCCTCAAACAGATTGTTAAACTGCAGCGGGAAGTCCGTGGAGGGTTCGGGGGCAGGAGGTAGGGGGGTAAGAGATCAACCAAAGGACTTGTATGCATGCATATAAGCATAACCAATGGACATAAGACACTGGGGGATAGGGGAGGCTAGGGGACTGTCTAGGACGGGGGGGAAAAATGGACACATATGTACTACCCTGTCTAATACTTTAAACAATAAAAAAAGAATAAGGAGTGTTATAAAAGTTATATGCTTTGGTTTAAAAAATGAGAAAAATTGTGTGGATCCAAAACTTTACCAATTTTATCCATTTTTAAATAAACTACAGATATTCAAACCAATAAAAATAAAATTTACTTATTAAAAATAACAAAGGGTATATGATCAAGACAGGGATAAAGGGAAAGGATTATAAATCTTCGTGGTCAGAAAAAAGGGAGAGGCAAGTTAGGGAGGAGAGGGTGGGTGCATTAAATGCAGCATTTCATGACATTAGACCAAGCAGAGCTGGCCACTGGAGGCTTGTCTTTGACCTCGACATGCTTCTTTCTGCTCCAAAAGGCACTCTTTCGTTGTTCCGTCGCTAAATTGTCATCCCGGATAACCAAGTGAGGAAGGATAAAAACACAGAAAACAGCAAATCAATGAACTGAATAATGGACAAATGACGCTACATTCGCCAAATGTACTTGGGAAGTCAGAATCCAGTCCAGCCCAGGAGAGATGGCAACATTCCCCCCAGCACAACCAGCATCAGGGCCCTGTGAACCCTTTCTGCTCAGACTCCAGTCAAGTGTGGGAGTGGCAGCTGGAGCCAGGGCTCCATGTAGCACGAGAGGAGCATTCTGTACTGCTCAAGGAGTCGATGTCTTAGACTGCTTTTCCATTTCCATGGGTTACATTATTAAGCAAGGGTGTTTATTGATGTAGGGGGCAGCTTTCCTTACTCATCCGCTTTTTTGTCCAATGTGTTTGTATTGATTTTCAGAGAGGGGGAGGGAGAGGGAGATAGAAACATCAATGACAAGAAAGATGGATCGGCTGTCTTCTGCACGCCCATACTAGTGTGCCCTGACCGGGAATCAGAAGGTGATCTCCTGGTTCATGGGATGATGCTCACCCAACTGAGCCACACCAGCTGCGCTTACTCATCCATTTTAATGACAGGCTCCCTGACATCCTGTCTCACACACAACTAAATCCTGCTCCTCTCCAAACACTTAGTGGCATGTTTCTGGCCTGCTGCATGCAGTGAAACAGTCCACCTGGACTCCTCAGTCATAATACTTCTTTTTAAAAAGTCCTCACGGGAGGATTTTTTCTATTGGTCTTTAGAGAGAGAGTGGATGGAAGGATGTAGGTGGAGGAAGGGAGAGAGCAAGAGAGGGAAACATCGATGGGAGAGAGATACATCCGCTGGTTGCCTCTCTCACAAACCCCAACCGCGGCCAGGATCAACCCTGCAACCGAGGTATGTGCGCTTGACTGGAAATCTAAGTTGCGCCCCTTCGGTCCTTCGATGCTCTAACCACGGAGACAAAGGGGCAGGCTCACTAAGAATTCTGGTACCTCTCACAGCCTCTTATGGCAGGATGACTTTGCACATAATGAAAATACCTACCTCTATCTGATACCAAAACATCCTCAAACTCAAGCATTATTCCAGTGTAGATCGCGCTGCATCCTCTCCTCTTGGTTTAGCCCTCACAGCCTTTAAGTTCTAGTCTTATGAGAGCAGACAATTGGTCTAGTGACTTCCTCAACACATCAATCCATGAACAGAAGGGATTTCTCCAGTTCTGATGGAGGATTCCAGTGCACAGCTGCACCTCTGCTATTTCTTCCCCCACAGTGCCACCTGCTGACACAGCTCACACCACAGAGAAGGGACACACTCCTCAGTGCTGGGGCCCCAAGTTGGTTGAGCATCTTCAGGGACCAAAGCAGCTTGAAGGGCAGGCAGTGCTCACAGCGGTTAAGAGATCTGGCCCCGGAACCTGTCAGACGCGGGTTCGGGTACCAGCTCCAACACTGATTCTCTGGGACAGTGCTGACCCAGGTCAAGCATTCCTGAGCTCACCTCCCAGCTCTGAACGGGGAACAGGAATGGAGCCGACCTCCCACGGCAGCTAGAACTCAAGGAGACGGACAAAGTGGGTCAACTACCGAAAGGCTGCTGAGCCCAGAAAGCCCCCTCGCACGGCTGTCGTTACTAACTGCAGCCCCTGACCTGCTCACTCACGGATCCAAACCACAGCGGGGATCTGTCAAACAGTTTTTTCTCAGAAGGTTTTGCTAACTCAATTGGGCTGATTATAGCTCATTCATCAACTTAGCCAATCACACCAGTGGACGTGTTACATGTCCAAAAGTGTGAGGAGCCAGTATGAAAACCCGAGGCCACAGAACCCTCTGGAGAAAACAAATGCTAACAAGGCAGTAAGCTTCATGATCATTTACCTGCACGTGAGAGTTTCCCTGACTTCACCTCCTGTGAGACCGGGAATGCAAGCAGCAGCCCCCAGACAGTGTGCCCGCGTGCGCGCACTTCATTTCTGCATCTCGAGTGACACAGCAGGACTTGCGGTGGTGACTGCCACCAGGAACGGCTGGTGCACCCGTCACACTCACAGGGCGCCTTGTCACGGCCCCGGGTCCTGTCAGGGCCTGTCACCCCAGCCCCTGGGAGCCCACGAGTCTCAGGTCTGGCCCGGTCTTCAGAACGTCCTAGTGTCCTTCATCAAATTGTTAACTTCCTCAGGGGCAATGTTTGGCAGGTTTATAGGCAAATAATCAATAAAATGATATTTCAAAGTGAATGTGAAAACTAAACCACCTTTCAGTCGATGGCTTTCTTTAATTGGTTCTAAGAGAACCCCCCCACCCCCGCCAACCTTCCATTTCTGAAATCAGGGTGCAGCTTGGATCATCCCTCCCAGTCACTTTCGGCTGGTGGCGATTCTGACAAAACCCTCACTGCCACCACCCGATCACTTTCTTTCTATGAGCACAAAATCGGGCAGCTGACTGCAGACAGCCTCTTAGATCCCAGGAAATACAGGCAGCACATGCAGCTGCAAATCCACTGTGGACCCAATGGCTCACTCCCATCACAGCCCTCAATGAGCAGGTCCAGCGCCCCCTGGTGGGAGGACTCAGGGCCAGGTCAGGTGGGAGAAGAGAACCACACCTGCTTTTCAGAGCCACAGCAAGAGCAGAGCCCGAGCCTGGCTGAAGGCCTGGCAGATGTCCTCGACGGGTTACATGGGGGCTCTCCTGACAGAAATGGCTAATCCGAGGCCTGGCAGAGACCAGGAGCTCCAAACACATCCTCTCCTGAGCGTGTCTCCGTGGTAACTGTCTGGAGATCCGCTCTGGATATCCGAGGACCCACCACAGTGTACGTGATGGGGAGGCTCCTCATGCTGAAGGAACTAAATGGTTCTGGATGAAACTGCCACCACAGTGACGTGGGCTTACATGTTCTACTTGGGTGTTCACACACCTGAGGGGGCAGACGGGGGCGTGCGGAGCCCCCTTCAGGCTCCAAGCACGCGTATGTGCACCCAGCTCGCATCTCCTCGGTTCTGCCCTGACCTCGAGGAAGGCCTGAGATCCTCCCCTTCACTGCCCTCCTGCAGCCAGGCCAGCCCCTCCTACCTTTTGGTGGGGGCACACTGCGGGCGTCTCCCTTCTCCTCCCAGTATGAGCACGATGGGGTGGCCTCCAGGGGCCCAGGAGGGCTGTCTGCTGGTGACTTGGCTTGTCTTCGTGAGCCATCTCTCTGGCGTTGGAACAATTTGAGGAAGGCTCTGGCTCGACTCCAGCGCTTTTTCCTATTAGGAGTAGAGGGTTAGGACACTGCCAACCCCCACTGCCCCTCCAGCCGGGGAAGCGGCCCTTCACTTGGGGTTCAGCACCAGGTTCCCCACGAATCTGCATCGCCAGCACCAGGATCATCGCATGTGGCCTCAGGGCGTGGAGCACCATTTGCAGTTCATTCGCACAGACCCAGGGACTGGAGAAGCGTTCTCTGTGGCAGAAACCCGCACTAGCCTCTCGGGATACAGAACCTCACATGCAGCCTCCACTCTGCGCCACCGGGGTGCACCGGGAGAGGTGCTGTGCTCATCTAGGTGTGCTGGCAATTGTGCATCCCAGGGCCATGTCAGGGAGAGTCAGGGCCTCCTCATTTCCCGCTGGAGCTCCCAATAGGTGAGACAGCCGGGCAGACTTAGCCCCTTCCGGGCACTGAGGAGTCTGGGTGAGGGGGGAACAGGGTGGTCCCAGTGGGCCATGTGGATGAAAAAGAGTGGACACTGGCTGGTGTGCCCCAGGGTTAGAGCAGTGGCCCAAGCACTGAAGGGTCAAGGGTTTGATTCTGGGTCAAGGGCTTGTACCTGGGTTGCAGTTTTATCCCTGGACCCACTGGGGGCGTGTGCTGGATGGCAACCAATCAATGTGTCTCTCATATTGATGTCTCTCTCATTGATGTCTCTCTCTCTTCACCCCAACCATTAGTTCCGCTCTACTCTCTCCAAAAATCAATGAAAAAAATCCTCAGGTGAGGATTAAGCAAAATTAAAATAGCCCTAGCCGGTTGGGCTCAGTGGGTAGAGCATCACTCTATGGACTGAAGGGTTCTGGGCTCCATTCTGGTCAAGGGCACATACCCGGGTTACAGACTCAATTCCCGGTGGGGGGTGTGCAGGAAGCAGCCAATTAATGATTCTCTTTCATCACTGATGTTTCTCTCTCTCACCCTCAGCCTTTTTCTCTGAATTCAGTTAAAATACACTAATATATATATATATATACAGTGCAGCTAACCAGAAATGGAGGCATTCTAATGTCACAAGAAGAACCACAGCTGGTTCTAATCCTGGCTCTGCCACAGAGCGATACTGTGCTGACTCAACTCGAGTACTTTCCTCATCGAGGCCTCAATGTCCCCGCCAACACAAGGGACAGGAGGAGGGTGGGAAATTATGTGGTTTTGTGATGTCAACAGAGAGCCCTTGCAGGATTCATGGTGATTTGGCCTCAAGGCTGGGCTGGGGCAGGACAGTCTGAAGGCCCAGCTCCTGGGGCTCAGGCCCGGACACAGGGGAAGGCCTGCTGGACGGAAGCCCGCAGCCTCGGGGACCGAGCCGCCCACCACCGGGGCTGCTGCTCTGCAGAAGGGAACATGTTGGAGAACCACCCTGGGGTCCAGAGACTCCAGAGGAATGGAGGGAAGACCAAGAGGTTCCTGTGACTGAAGAGCATGGGTGCTGGCCCAGGTGTCCTGCCCAAGCTTCCTTCCCAAAACAGAAACATGGCTTTCTAGGTCCTGAAACCTGGAGACACAGCCTGATAGTCCTGCTTCAGTGGCTGTAATCCAGACTCTCTGCCGCTTCAACAGGACATGGCAGCTGGCATTTGCCATCCCTCAGAGGATAACCCCGAGGAAGGCCGGAAAGAAAATCTAAATTCTTTCAGAGCTGGGAGGGAGGTGCGCACAGGGGACCTGCCATAGAGGGGAAGGTGCGGGCCCCACACACTGGTCACTGCTCCACATGGCTTTCCCCACTCGTGAAAGAGCAGCTTCCTGTTCTGAGTTGAAGTTCCTGCTGCTGAAATCAACTCACTTCCTAGGAGCAGGACACTGAGCCTCCTGAGGATCCCCAATTCTGTCCTCTTCCGCCTCTCCTGTAGGCATAGTCTGCCGGGTGTCGCTGGAAACAGAGGACAAAGAAGAACAGTCTGGTTTTATATAAAACGTATAAATGGACTCATCAGCCCCGGCTGGGACCTGGCCCAGAAGGGCCGGCATTTTCCTGGGACTCGGGCATCACGGTGCTCATGACCGTCAAGCTCGCCGAGTGGGGAAGATGGGGAGGGGAGCTTGTGGCATGGGTCCGGGAACCCTAACACGTGAGGAGACCTGCTGCAGCACCAAGGAGCAGGCTGGACCTCATCTCAGGAGAGCAAGCCCCGAACCATGTGCAACTCAGGATGGCAAACCCATGGGCCTTGACAGCAGAGACCCTGGTTTCCTTGCTTGAACATGAGTCCCCTGGATCAAGGCAGCAGCTCAGGCTCCTTTAGCCCTGAGGCTGCCGAGGTCCCACCTAAGACACGGGCTTTTCTGAGAGTTCACCGTGAAGTGAGCAGCTGTGAAAAGCCATGACTCGCAAACCGCTGGGCCCAGGACCACCGACCCTGACCTGCTCCCAGCGGCCTTGACTCGGCATCTGTTCTTCTAGTCTGTGTTCCTCTCTTCCCTCAGCCGTGCTGCTGGGCCTTATGCTAGAGCGTTTTCCCATCTGGCTCTGACCGACCTCCACCACTAGGCGCACAAATTCACACAAGACAGGCCCCCAGCCCGCCCCGGGCTGGGAAGACTCCACTCGGAACAGCTCAGGAAGCCTGCCCACTCCCTGGCCTCCTGCACACACTGTTTAATGCAAAACCATCATCAGATCATCCCCCTGGGTACCAGGCCCCGATGCTTCTAGTTGGCACCTACCCAACCTCTGCTGGTCATTGGGACCCGCTGCGCTGTAGAGAGCCAACTCAGGCCACAGTCATTTCCACCCCAAACTACAGTGTGGCTTTCCCTGTAAACCATCCTGGGTAGGTGGCGAGCCAGCTGTAGATGAGCAGAAGAATCCGGGAGAAAAGTGAAGCAGCACCGTGACCCCGGGGGGCTGGGTCAGTGCCCCTGTGGCCACTGTGACCATGTCCCTCTGTCCCTCATGGCCAGCCACGCCCCATCACAAGGAAGGACAGGCCTGCAGCTCAGCACCGAGGGGTGAAGACCACCCTGGGCCCACCAGATGCATCTCGGGTCACCTGACTTCCAACCGCAAGGTTTCCAGCACCAAGCCTCTTCCTCCTGCCTCCTCTCTGGCAGCTCCCTCGGCCCTTAGACCAGCCTCCCATAAACACTCACTCCCAGGGAATCTGACTCCTTAGCAAGGCATGGAGGCCTTCCCCATCTGAGTGCCCCTTGCTCCAGCCTTCCCTCCTGCCACTGCCTGCACCTTCCCTGCACCCCGACCACCCGTGCTCCACCTTCACGTTCCCCCATCTCCCCCCGCCCCCCGGCTAGCCCTGTCCCCATCCGGGTCAGCTGCAGAACCCCAACTCCCACACCACGCTTCCTTCTCCGCCACCTTGGAGCTCCTCAACATCTTTCTGCTGGGCACACAGCTCTGCTCACATGCCATCACCCCTGCGGGTGCGTGGCCACCAGGTCACTGGTTCTGTGCACCTCGCAGGGCCTCCGCCACAGCCAGGTATGTGTCATGTCAGCAGAGGGAGGACAACCGCGGCGCACCCACAACCCTCTCTCCAGCCCCTCAAGCGGAAATCAGACAGAGAACGGGCTCAACCCGCGACCTGGATGGCTTCCCTAGGTACCTCTCTGTACCTGTGTCATCATTTTTAAACTGAGCTTAATTCCAAAAGCAGATTAAGAAGCGGGAGGCAGTGGGCCATGTCGTTGAAGCCAGCAAAATCCAACCACCGCTCCTTGCAGAATTCTAGAGCCATTCCGGGGAAAGGAGAGCAGGGTGCACTGGGAAGATGGTCTGTTCCCTTGCCCTGGGGACACCAGTTGGCCCGCGGGCTCTCTGCCCAGAATGTGGAGGCCTGGGTGTGGAGCTGGAAGCCCGCAGCCCTGTGAGGACAGGTGTCGGTCACCCCTCCCCCTTACACGTTCTCAGTGCAGTGCTGGTCACATGCGTCCAGGATGCTCTGGTTCAGCTCTTGCAAGGTGTCTATCTCCCTCCTCAGGCGACATTTATCCTCTTGCCAGTCCTTCTTCGCACGGGTGAGCGACTGAAACACAGATCAACAATGTCCTCAACACCACGGGCCCCTGTGACTCCACTGCTGGGAATCTGCTCCCAAAAGGAGAAAAGGGCCACGTGCATGAACATGGCCATTGCGGCATGAGCTTCACCAGTCGCAAGGACCAACACATCCAATGACATGGGGATGGCCGAGTGCACCGGCCAGTCGCGCAGCCCTGCCCACGTGTGGCCACTGAGCACTGAAAACACAGCCAGTCTGAGCAGAGAGGCGCCATCAGTGCAAAATGTACAAGAGGCTCTGAGGACTTGACAGCCATTTTTCAAAAGAATGTAAAGTATCTCATTAGGAAGCAGCCCAAAGGGTGTGGCTCAGGTGGTGGAACGGCCCCCCATGCACCAGGAGTTCACAAAAGAGATGCCTGGTCAAGGAACATGCCCAGGATGAGGGGTCGATCCCCAGTAGGGGGTGTGCAGTAGGCAGCCCATCAGAGGTTCTCTCTCATCATTGAAGTTCCCATCCCTCTGCCCCTCTCCCTTCCTCTCTCTGACATCAGAAAAATAAATGCCGGGCTGGATAGGAATTCGGGGCTGAGGTTGCTCAACTCTCCACCCAGAACATCATCGGGCTGGAGTGGCGGGAAAGCCCAAGCTTTGGCTTCAAACAAACTGAGTTCAGACCCAACCTCAGAGGATGAGGATGGGCGCCAGCTCACAAAAGCATTGTGAGAATTCAGTGAGATGACACGGGGAGCACAGAGCAAAGAGCTCAGCCTCGAGGACAGAATGAAAACAGCACTTAGCTGCTTCCATGCACGTCCCCCGGCCTTGCGAAAAGGAAAGGTCAGGCCCTAACCAGTTTAGCACAGTGGAGAGAGCATCGGACTGCAAACTAAAGGTCCCAGGTTCGAAACCGGTCAAGGACACATGCCCAAGTTGTGGGCTGGAACCCCGCGGGGGTGGTGCAGGAGGCAGCGGAACCACGATTCTTTGTCCTCATAGATGTTTCTATCTCTCTCTCCGTCTCCCTTGTTCTCTCAAATCAAGAAAAATAGATTTAAAAAATACAAAAGCAAAGGTTGTTGAGAGGTCTTTTCTAACACATCCCCACCAGCCAAGGTGCTTGTCCCCGTTAAATGCCTCTGGCTTCCTCTCGGCCTCTGGGTGACATTCCCACACAGTCTTTGGGCACAGGTGCCAATGAGGACCCACTGGGACCTGGCTGAGCCCCAGGCTGTCAGCCCCGGGCTCAGGCCCTGTGTCCTGAGGCCCACCAGCCCCAGGCCTCACCTCACACTGCATGCTCAGCTTAGTAAACAAGATTTCCTTGGGCAGTTGCTCTGCCTTCAGGTCTCGGTACTCGGCCTGCAAGATCCGCCTCTTCCGCTGCACCTCCTCTATGGAGGCCTGCAGCTCCTGGATGTGGGTGCGTAGCTCCTCCTGCTCCGCCTGAAGCAGCTCAGTCCAGGAAGTGAGCCTGCGGGTGGAGAGCCACACGGCCCAGGGCTCAGGAGCACTCCCAGCCTCTGTCCCATGGACACCTCAATCACACCCCCATCCTCTCTGGGCCTCAGGTTTTCCCCTGGGAAATGAGGGCTGAGCACATTCAGAGGTTCTTAAACTGTGTCCGTTGGGGTTCTATGCGGCCACCCCAGCTGCCACACTCTGGGCTGGGACACAGGACAGGCAGGCTCGGACACAATTCAACAGAGCAGCCTGTGAAAAATCCTTCCCGTGGAAGGCTTTGCACGTCTGCCTCCTGGGAAAAAGGGTTCTTCGACTGAAACACTTTTGAAAAACATGGAATCAGAACATCTTTGCTCTGAAACTCTGCCTTTGCCTAGCTCTTCTCCCCAATTCCAAGTCCCTTTCTGATCCCAACTCCTGACACAAATAAGATATTCTGGAGCATTATGTAAAGCCACTGACATCATCATCATCATTTTCATTGGCATAATTACCCGACTGGCTTTCCAGGGGTAAGGGTTCTACCTGAAATCTCAATGACCAGAGGCTCATGGACTCCATGTGAACACAGATGGGCCCTGTGAGGCCCACACAGTCTCCGTGATTTAATTTAAATTAATTAGTTATTCAATATTTCTAAAAATGTTCCGTTTCACATCAACATTCAGCTACCAAGATTCTGGGAGGGTGGGAAGAAAGCATCAAGCAAAGGCCCTGGCAGGGGCAGCTGAGCAGTGATAGCATCAGCCTGTGTCCGGAACGGTCACGGGTTGAATTCCCAGTGGCATGTCCCTGGGCTGTGGGATTGCTCCCTGGCATAGAGGGGTGTGTGCTGTAGGCATCCAATAGATGTGTCTCTCCCATCGCTGTTTCACTCTCTCCCTCCCTCCTTCCCTCCCTCCCTCCCTCCCTCCGCCCCTCTCTCTCAGAAGGGCAATGGAAAAAGTATCCTGGGATGAGGATTAAATAATAAGAAGAATAAAAAAGTAGAAACAAAAGGATGGCCTGGCAGCCCGGGTCCGCCCCGCAGCTGACCGCCTTCAGAGGGTGTGTATTCTCCAGGAGGGCCTGCCCTGCCGCTGACACTCCCTCCCCACCTCCTGGACCTGCCTGGCCCCGCAGGCACCTGACTTTTAGCTCCAAACATATTAAAACAAGGCTGTGCGAAGGAAGGCTTCACGTGGTCAGGCCACTGGGCTGAGACAAGACCTGGATTTGAGTCCTGACTGGGCCACTACACTCAGGACTGGCCCGAACAAGTTATTGAATCTCTCTGAGCCTCTTTCCTCATCTGTTTGAAAAGAAGGATAAAAACGCAGTCAAATCTCAGGATTCGCGGTATACTGTCCTATGGAGCCCCCGCGAGCACTCAGCAGTGTAGACTGCAACTGTCCCCACCAGTTCCTGTGAGTCTCTGGCCACATTTCTGTCAACCAATCAAGACATAAGGACGCTTTGTGCCATATGCTCACTGGGACAGCCAACAGCACCAGACCTCGGGCCTGAACGACCCTCATGTGCCACTCAGATATTTTCCCTGAGGCCCAGCGCAGCGTGCACTTGGGACACTAGACAGCACTGCAGCACTCCATCTGGGGGCCGTTCCAAACAGCGAAATCGCCAGCAAAAAGCAAGAGAAGAGGACTCCATGGCACTCAATGGACCACAGAAGGGACGCTCATGTACAGTGTGAGAGCTGAAACAGGCAGGAGTCAGAGGCCTTGTTCAATCGCAGCTGCAAATGTGCACATCAGGCGATTCCAGGATCTCGCCCGATGGACAGGCCCCTGACAGGCCATGTGGACCAATGGGGGGTGACAAGTGCATCTCAGCGAGGAGGTGAGTTTGCCAACACTGAACGCGGGAATGACGTGGAGCAAGCATATGTCCTTCTGGAATGGCTGGTGAGAGAGGATGAAGATGCCCGTGCCCGACACAGTCATCACCATCATCCATGTGGGAGGGGCGGACTCCCACACCTGGACGATGCTCCATCCCAGCCACCAGCTGGAGGCCCTTCCCTCCTGACCATCAGCTGTGACCATGACAGGGCGGGTGAAAGGGCACCATTACCAGGGGACTCACCTGAGCTGAGCTCAGCGGGAGCTGAGGGAGTTGGTGTGAATGAAAGGGGGCAGATGCCGCTGCAGGGGCGGGGCAGTTACCTTTCATTCTCTTGCCTCAGCCTCTCATTCTCTCTGGTGGCGGCGGCAAGGGCCTTGGCCTCCTGCTCCTGCTTCAGGGCCTCCTGGACTTCGGGCAGCTGCTTCTCCTGCTCCCCCGGCTCCGCCAGCTCCCTCTCCTCAGCCCCCTGTTGGTTCTGGGGGCCCAGACTGGAAGGTTCCTCCTGCCCAGAGGGAAAAGGTGAGGATGCCTCACTGGGTGCAGGCCCCGGGGAGCAACAGACCCCGTATCCCTGCACCACCCCCACACGCAGTGAGGGGCCAAGAGCAGGGCAAGTGCACACCCCAAAAGAGCAGGGACCCTCGGGGCAGGCAGCACCAGCTGTGCTGAGTGCGGTTCTCCCAGCACTGAAGGAACTGCGCTGGCCGGTCCCACATGGTGCTACAAGAGCCCTGTGCCCTCTCCACAGTCGGGACCTTTAGGGGCACAGGATGCCCACTCTCTGGATCAGCTCCTTGGCTGCCCTCTGTGACCACATGGAAAAGCCTATTTTTTTTTAAAGTACATAGAGATCAACCAAAGGACTTCTATGCAAGCATATAGGCCTAACCAGTGGACACAGACAACACGGGGCTGAGAGCATGAGTTCCCTCCCCCCACCAATAGTGGGTAATGTGGGGATATGGACACATATGTAATAACTTAATCGACTGTGGTGGCTGGTAAGCAAGGAGGCATGGAGGAGTGCGCTTGCCTCTGCGGCTTGGGCTCTTCGCGGGGATGTGGGTGTCCTCAGGAGCGCCAGGGCCCAGCTGAGACAGCAAAGGCCGAGGGCAAGCGGTGTCCTCAGAACTGCCAGCGTCCGGCCGAGAAGGCAGCGGCCGAGGGCAAGCTGGCCCCGGCAGAAAAGCACCTCGAGGCGGACGCCGCAGCGGGGTGCTGGGTGGGGAGTGGAAGAATCGCGAGCCCCAGGCCGCCCCCGCACTGCTGGCTGCTGGACCTGCGGGTGGAGATGCTGGTGGTTATCTTTGCCTTGCTCCCCGTCACCGACCTGGCCAGCCTGGCCCAGGTCTGCACCAAATTCCGCCGCATCCTGCACATCTACAACATCTGGAGAAGGCGCTGCCGGGAGGAGCTTGGCCTTTGTGAAACCTTGCAGAATCTGGGGACAGTAGGTACGTCTTACTGAGAAGTCTATGCGAAGCCGTTTCAGCCATACAGACACATTTTGGGTTTGTGGGGGCGAGATATTGAGCTCTATAAAACACTGCTGTATGTAGCAGTGGACGGCTTAGGCATTACTGGTTGGACTTACAGGCCTTGTCTTAACACCCATGTGGACGGCCCAATGCAATTCAAGCCCGCGTTCCGAATCCGCCTGAAGGAGCGGAAATCAGCCAAGGTGGAGTGCATGGAAGGCCGCCACCGCAGGCCCCACCACCGCCACCTGCAGATTCGGAAGGATAGGCTCACCAGCCAGTGCAAGAAGAGAGACCACCCAAGGGATTCACCAATGCGGCTTAGGGAGGAATTCCGGACAGCGCTGATATGGATTGTCACAGTGCGGCATCACTGCTGGACCTACCGCTGCCTCTACCTCCCGCCCAGCCATCCGGACGACCTCCTCAGGCCTGGCCTCTTGTAAGGCAAATGCGATCACTTGGGCCTCATGATTTTCATGCTCAGCTTCCACGGGAAGTGTGCCAGGCTCACGCACATCACGGGAATCGCATTCCACATATTAGAGATCCACCTCACGCGCCGCATCCAGCTGCGAGATGGCGAGATCTTCCACGACTTCCACGAGCTCTCCAGTGTGATCCGGGAGATGGAGGAGCAGGTGCTCCGGGAGCAGCAGCAGCAGCAGCAAGAAGACGGGACCGAGGAAAGTGAGGGCCATGGCTGGCAGAGCCCTGCCCAGCCCAGCGTCGGGGAGTCCGGGGCTGCAGCTGCAGAGGAGCAGCCTGTCCCGTTTGTTCTGCCTGTGGGCGTGAGCCCAAGGGACCAGAACTACCCCCGGACCTGCAGGATGTGTTTCTATGGCGTGGAAACTGTTCCTCTATGTCCCTCAAACTGGTGCTACCCTGGAGTCGTCATCCGGTTCGATGAGAACCACTTGGGGTTCATCGATCTGGAGGAGAAATCCTTCATCCTGTTTGGCAGAGTCCAGAACACCTTCCAGAATGTGGAGGCAGCATCCCCGCAGGCCTTCCTGGAGATGCTCAAGAACATTCACCCCCGACCAGGTTTACCACCCGAGAGGATATTTGATGTTTAGAGAGGGTGGGGGAGAGAGGGAAAGAAAGAAAGAATCGATGTGAGAGAAACACATCAGTTGGTTGCCTCCTGCCCAAGCCCGGAACAGGGCCAGGCTAGGTAGGGGCCAGCAATTGAGGTCGAAATAAACCTTAGACCAGTGGTTCTCAACATTCCTAATGCTGCGACCCTTTAATACAGCGCCTCATGTTGTGGTGACCCCCACTTTCATTGTTACAAATTGAACATCATAAAAGCATAGTGATTAATCACAAAAAAATAATAACTTAATCAATAAAATGTTTTAAAAATAAAAGAAAAAGAAAATGTACATAGAACATCAGTCAGGATACAGAATATCTGAACAACACTAGCAGCCAACTGACCCTGATATTTACGGAACAACCATCCACTGGGCACAGCCAGCAGCACCGACCTCCTCCTCCCCTCAGTCCTGTCAACCACCACCAAGATGGCCAGAGTCCCTGGGAGGCAACACCTGCCCCCGCGGCCGGCAGCGGCTGAGAATGGCTGGTCTGAGCTGCAGCTTAGCGAGGGAACTGGTCACCCAGGAATCACTGATCAATGACCAGGACACGGCTGTGATCCCGGAGGCTCCCTCGGGCAGGCGGGGGCGCCAGGGGGACATGCCCTCTGGAGGGCCTACCTGCGTGGCCCTGGAGGGCCTCACAGTGTTGGAGATGTTAGACTGGAGTTCTCCCTCCAGCTCTTCCTTTTGGCTGTTGGCCTTGCCCTGGGTGAGTTGGGTCCCCAACTCTTCCAGCTGCAGAGCCAAAGACCCAGCCCGTGCCACAGTTAGGTCACAGAGTGAACTTGGCTTGAGAGCAAGCCCCAAACCTGTCACCCCACGGGACACCTGGCCACCGGCTTGCCCGTCTATTCCGGACACCGCCCGCTGTTACCTCTTTCTGGAGCTGCTGGTTCTCCTCCTGCAGTGTCTTGACTGTGCCCTGGAGGGCATGGGTATTCTCCTCCAAATCGGTGATCCGCGTGCAGGCTGAAGAGCAAAGTGGAGTCAGAGCCCATCTTCCAGGGCCTCCACTTCCCCTCTCTGACTCTGGCCCCGAGAGGACCATCCCCCCAGACGACCATCCCCCCCACCCCGAGGCCTAGGTGGGAGGGCCGGGGATGGTCAGCTGGGTGTTGTTCACAAGGTGCTGTCGCTGTTGGTTGTGGCCCCTGTGCTGGCTCAGCTGGGGGCCGGTAGGGGAGCCATCCAGAGCTTAAGAAGAAGGCAGGTGACCGTGGAGAGGCCAAAGCAGAAGTTCAAGACGGTGGAACTGCTGGAACCACTTTTTACCGAGTTCTAACCTGACTGTCTAGTCAAGGATTTCAGAGACTCACAGAGACGGCAAAGACCTGGCATGGTCCGGGCCAGCCGCCAGAGTAGGGGGGTCTGGGTGGCTCAGCTGGGGAGTGGGAGGCACGGTAATTGACCAGTATGTCTGCGGGGGGTAGCGGATCTGGGGCGCGTGTGTCGAGGACTTGCCACCCGTGGGTGAGGTCCTTCGGGAGGAGAGGTCAATGAGCAGCCTCTGCGCAGGGAGACAGAGAGCAGACTGCACCCATCTGCCCGAGGTGGACATGAACGGAGGAAATCAGCCCAGGCCTCTGTTATAATGCAGGTGAGTGAGCACTGGGGAAGCTCCTGCCATCCAGAGCTTTCAATCCCCTAAGGACAGATCTAAGACAGCCTCTGGGGTCAGCGTGCTCTCATCTGGAAGCTCCCGGGACTGTCCGCACGGGCACTGAGAAATCTGTCAACACTTACTTGTAGTTCATGTCCTGACTTCAAGGCTGCCAGGCCCCTCATGTTCCCCTTGGGGAGAATGGCGATGAAACGGTCCCAAATGGCCCCTGAATCACACCCTACTGACTTGGGCTGAGGGTGGGCTGACCCAGGAGATTCATAGCCAAGGGCTCAGCTCCCTGGGTGAGGGAGAAGACACAGCCAGGGTGGCTCCCCGGCGCCAGGGGCTGCTGCCTACCTTCTATCAGCAGCTCCGGCTCCCAGCTCTGGTGGGCGGGCTGGTTCCTCCTCTGGACCTGTTCAGCCTCGAGGGCCATGATGTCCCCCAGCAGCTCCTCAAGGAACTGCTGGGGGATGTGTTCACGATCCTAGTGCAGGAAGAGGGGTGGGGTGAGGATGCGCACCATGGAACCCGCTGGCCTGCCCCGCCCCGCCCCAGTACAGCTACCCTCATTCCCCAGGATGAAGGGCCTCCATGCACCTGCTCACTTCCTAGAGCACAGCTGCACAGAAGGGACTCCAACACAGGGTCCTGCTGGGAGACCTACAGCCACTAAAATCATGCTGACCCAGTGGTAGGTGATGAGGACCCATGAGGCCTCTGTGGTGTCTGAGCAAAGTGACGCACAGCACAGGGCTGTGACGCAGGTGACAGGAGGACGGGCGGCTCTCAGGCCCCTTCGCTGGTGTACCATGTCTTGGAAAGGCCGTAGGGACTCCCAAATCACAGCTAGGCCCACATCCTAGTTGCCAGCAGAGACCCTTATTGCCAGTCACCCACCTACATCCATCCTTACAGAAAGCAACACGGCAGTCAGGCCCTATCCGTTTTTTTTTTGTTTTGTTTTTTTTTAACATCCTATAGAATAAAACCCTAATATGCTAAGTGTCCAGTCATCCATTCAACCAATGAAAGCATAATACACGAATGATATGCTAAGGCCACTCACCAGCTTGCCATGACGTGCACTGACCACTGGGGGGCAGACGCTGCAACTGGCAGGTTGGCTTGCTGCTGGGGTCTGGCTGATTGGGGCTGAAGTAGACAGGCCTGACATGCCCTGGGGCCCTCCCAGGGTCCCTCCCAGGGTCCCTCCCCACCAGCCAACCTCCTGTGTCCCTCCCCGCCCTCATCATACACCAATGGAATCCCACTGCCTCGCCTATGCCCTCTCGCAATCCGGGACTCCTCAGGGGCTGTCAGAGAGCCAGTTTCAGCCAAATTCCCACGGGCCAGGCGAAGGGACCCCAATGGTGCACGAATTTGTGTACTGGGCCACTAGTGTGTGTGTGTGTGTGTGTGTGTGTATATATATATGTGTATGTATGTATATATATATATATATATATATATATATATATATATATAATTTCTTTTAAATATATTTTTATTGATCTCAGAGAGGAAAGGAGAGGGAGAGATAGACACATCAATGATGAGAGAGAATCATTGATCGTCTGCTTCCCAAAGCCACCCCTGGTCATGGAGCCCACGACCTGGGCATTGGCCCGGCCGGGCAGGCCCTGCCTCTTTTGAGGGCCTTCACTGCTGCCCACTTAAGCCACTGAGCTTAGCATATGACTCTTCGCTGGTAGCAGGTCACTGTGTCGGCAGCAGCCCCCGCCCAGTAGCAGAAAATCAGAGAAGGGCACCACATAAACCTAAAGTGGCCCCCATCTGTTGTACACAGGATGCGAGAGTGTCTGAAATGTACAGCCTCGTCTGGTTGGACAAGCGCACCTGCTGACAGGTGCGGGACTTCCCTGAGCCCGTTTCCCTAACAAGGAAGGGGTGGGGCTAAGATCTATCCCGGGTGTGAGGGCTGAGCCTCGGCCTCTCAATTCCATGGTCACTCCGCTGATCGGGGAGCTGGAAATAAATGGCTGTTCCGGTGAGTTTTTGTTCAACACCCAGTTCCTATGTGAACAGGTCACACACAACCTCTTGGAAAACCAACAGCCCTGGGCAGTTTCCCGGAAACGAGGGCTAAGGCACAGCAAACGGTACTATGGGCCCTTGGGTGTCAGGCACATGCTGGGTGTGGGATGCCATGGCTGGTCCCTTGCAGGCTCCCTCAAGGGAGGAGTCCGCGGGGCCTATTCCGGTCCCAGGGCCCAGCACACACGGGGAGCAGGTCAGCACTTTCCCCTCATCTCTGCTCCCGCCCAGGAGCCCTCCCAGAACCACTGGGCTGAGTCTCCCCCGAGCGCCTTCACAGTTTGGGAACACGCATGCACCCGACGCGTCCCTTGCTCTTGGAGGCAGTTTTCCAAGGCTGGCCCAACACACGGTTCTAACAACTGGGAGTGGGCGGTAGCTCCTGCTTTTCCATCTCGTGTTCACTTCCCCGCACCGGCCAGAACCCAAGGTTCTTAGTAGAAGGGAAGCCCTGGACCTGCCGCCAGTGGACACGGTTCTGGTCAAAGCCTGGCAGCGGGAAGGGTCTGCTCACAGACTCGGGAGTCACCTGGGCACTGTCTTTCTGCCCATCCCTGGCCCTGCACCAGTTGCCCTCTGTCCATGCACATTCACTCCTCACAAGAGCCCTGAGGGGGAGGCAGGGACAGTCCCTTCTCACACAGGAAGAGGCTCTGCACTCACCTACTCTACGACCACCGACTCTTCTTACTCCAACTCTTCACACCGACTCTTCACACACTGACAATTCACACCGACTCCGCACCACCAACTCCACACCACCAACTCTGCACCACCAACTCCACACCCACCGACTCCACACCCTCCAACTCCACGCCCACCGACTCCACGCCCACCAACTCCGCACCTAACATTCCACTGTCTCCTTGGCCCCCCAACCAAACTGCTCTAGGCCCAGCATTCTAAAGGGCTCTGCCAGAGGCTCATGCCCCATGCTAACTGCTTTAGGAATACACAAAAATTAGGACACTCTCCCCCTGAAGATTAAGATCTATCTGGCACATAAAATATAAAGAAACATAAAGGTTATGTTTATAGATCCTATACCATTATAAATGGAAATTAACCACTTCATTCTGATATGTCTATGTTTCAAAAAATTATTTCTTCCCATCTGCCACATTACAGAAATTTGATTTGTTCCTTTCAGGGAACAACACAATCATTTTATTTTGTGAAGTCTTACCTACAGAGCCCAGCTCGGAAATTCTCCCCATCAACTGTCAATAGTTCATACATAAGACCCCTCAAGTCCACCGTCAATTGCCTAAAAAACAATTTGACAGACCACTCACTAATGTGTAGTTTATAAGGAAAATGAACAAAGTAAAGCTATATATTTGAAAAATATTTCATATACATATATATTTTTAAAAATATATATTTTATTGATTTTTTACAGAGAGGAAGGGAGAGGGATAGAGAGTTAGAATCATTGATGAGAGAGAAGCATCGATCTGCTGCCTCCTGCACACTCCCCACTGGGGATGTGCCCACAACCAAGGTACATGCTCTTGACCAGAATCAAACCTGGGTCCCTTCAATCCCCAGGTCAGCCCTCAATCCAGTGAGCCAAACTGGCTAGGGCTATACTTTATATATTTTTTAAAAATATATCTTTATTGAGTTCTGAGGGGAAAGGAGAGATAGAGAGAAAGAAAAATCAATGATGAGAGAGAAGCATTGATCAATTGCCTCCTGCACGCCCCATAATGGGGATCAAGCCCCCAACCAGGGCATATGCCCTGACTGGGTATCTAATGGTGACCTCCTGGTCATAGTGATACACTCAATCACTGAGCCATGCCGGCCAGAGTGGAAAATATTTTAACCAAAGGACTTTGTATATAGCTTTCTGTGCAAGGAGTACTAAATTAGCACATGCAAGAAAGACATTTAGAGAACAAATATACAGGCACCCTCAGAACAGAATTTAAATATTTAGGCTGCCAATCAATTATTTCTAAACTAGTAATGGTTTACTTGGGATAATTAAAAAACTCATTCTTAATTTAAGATAAATTTAAATTGTTTAAAGTAGATGAAATCTTTGGACTTAGATTGGGGGTGGGGGGAGAGTACTGATTAGCATTTTGATTCATTATCCAGCTCCAATGACTGTTATAAAATTATTGAAAGTGAATCTGCACAAGCAATGTGTCCGGGCTGCTGGTCACTCCTTGAGCCAATGAAGCAGAGACAGGGTTGAGATCATTTATTCCATGATTGCAGCAGAAGGAGAGAGCAGCAGGTCACCCACAAACGTCTGCTCTACCCCCTGTCCCCCACCCCCAATAAACCAGCTGCTTATCTTGGGTAGAAGGACAAAGATCCCATGGGAAAGCAAAGGTTTCAGGCCTGGGAAAGTAGGAAGGTATAGTGGTTACAGGTTACAGGCAACTCGGGCTGGGGGTTGGCAGAGGCCGGGTGGCTCCGGGACCAGATTACAGGCAACGAGGTTGCTGATCTAGGCCTTTCTCAGAAAAGAGGGTGGCCTGCATTCCCTTGTTAGCTCCCATGTCCCAGGGCAGACAACTCTCCACCAGATCAGAACGTGATTTCCCTCATTAGAACAGAACAATTATGGTTAACAGAGCACCATTAATATTCCTTGTAATCATAGCGAGTCCCCAACAGTCTAGTCCTGCCCCGAACAAAAGAACAAAACTGAAAAAAATCCCACCTAAAGTGGTTACTTTTTCATAACTATCTCAATCAATTCCTCGTACAGAAGCTATTCCATAAATCTAACCGCCTTCATTTGTGGGCAGCATGATGAGATTTCAATTAATGTCCAACGAAATGTGATCTAACCTGGAAACAAATTTATAGATGCAGTGACCTGAAGTGAGAACACAGCAAATAACATATACTTTAAGGAATCTTGAGATAATGAAAACTATTGATCATTATGCAAATCAAGATTTCAAGAACAGTTGAATTGATGAGCTTATGCCAAAGGGATATAAACTGGATGATAAAATTTCAAACTCTCTGCTCCCAGTTTTCAGGGCCAACATTTTAGAGGAACGATGCAAAATTTATGAACCTAGCGCTATTTTTAAGGAAAATACGTAAGAATGAGACAGAAGACAGGATGAGGCCGAGTGAAACCACCAAAGAGTGAGCACAAGCCTGGCACAGTGATGAGCACATTGCACACATTGCATCTCATTCAATCAACTCAAAGTCATCAAGGTGTTCCATGAACTCCCATGGACTGAGCTGTATTTTGGACCACGGATATGCACAAAGGTTAGGAGTCACAGAAAGTTTTCTTTTCTAAAAATTGGTCCACGACATGGCCAGTGTGGATCAGTTTGCTGGAGCATCATTCTCTACATGGAAAGGCTGTGGGTTCAATTCCCGGTCAGGGCACATACCTAGGTTGGGCGTTCAGTCTCCAGTGGGAGTGTTTATGAGAGGCAACCAATCAATGCTTTTCTCTCACATCAATGATTCTCTCTCTCAAATCAATAAGCACATCCTTGCCATAGGATTTAAAGAAAAAGTGGGTTCCATTAGGTTGTAGAAAGTCATTCTCAAATTTTCAGTTATCAATTCTTAGCAACTTCTCCAATAGTTTCAAAGAATACCTTGAAGCTAACTAAACCAGCAATACCATTCTTTTCTTTATACAAGCAGGTTTACCGGCACCCGAGCCTGGTCGGCCTGGTTCAGTGGTTGAGTGTCAACCTATGAACCAGAACCAGGGAGTTATGGTTGGCTTCCAGGTTGGGGCCCATGTCCCAGTTGTGGCCTCCATCCCCAATGCGGGGTGCCCAGGAGAGAGCCAATCAATGGTTCTCATCATTGGCATTTCTCTTTCACGCTCCGTCTACAGTTTTCTGTGAAGTCAATAAAAGTATATATAAAATAAGAATTCTCCTCAAAAAAATGAATAAAGAAGTAAGGGTAGAGGACACCCTGACTGGAGAGGGTGGTGGGTCTCTGCTGTGGCCCCACGTAAAAATACCTGGGGAGGTTACATAGACAAGCCCCTCTCCTGCTGGGCTAACCCCTCCGGTCCTGGTGGACCCTCTTCCAAAGTGATCAGAAGGTCTATGGTGATTCTGCTGCACAGCCGAGTCCAGCACCACCGGCTAAGTGTGGGGGATGCTGATCTCACAGGGACTCATTGCACACGGGCCCCTCACAGGGTCTCACCGCAGAAACACAGCTGCCATTCGATCCCTCGCAACTCTTGCTGACCAGGCCGGGCACCCGACTCGCGGCTCCAACTACCTCCCACCCTTCCACGGTGGGTCCACATCCACAGGGAACTCACTTCCCCTCTTAGCAATTTCTTCAGTTTCTCCACAGGCTCAGGCTCACAGCCCGGAATCCTCTGCACGTCACTGTTCTTCAGAACCAACATCGTGTCCAGCACACAGCGAACGTTAAAACATAAAGAAAAGAAAGAGAGAGCCATCCATTTCAAATGGTCATCACTTCAACTTGGGAAGAAACAAACCAACTCTGCACATGGCCACCACTGCTGATAAACCCGATGGTCGCAGGCAGACCATCCCCACTCCAGCCTCTGCAGCCTTTTAACCTCCCCCGGCACCAGACCCCCGCCAGACCTCCACCGGGGCCTGGACCACTACCCACAGAGCTCCCCTTCCCTCTCCTGCTCCCCTCCACCCTCATCCTCCCACTGGTTCTCCCCCCTCTCTGCACTCCTCCCTCCTGGCCCTGGCCTCTGAGCCACCCCTCCTCTCCACAACATTGGCCATTCCTTCCCCACCCCTGGCCTGTACACTCTTTAACTTTTCAAGTGGAAAGAATGTCACACTGAGAGAAAAGTCGCAAGCACAATTCAGAGACCTCCCAGACACCCCTGTCTGAAATTTCTCCAAGTATTCACTTTTCAGTGAGAGCATTCACACATCATCACACCCACCCATTCACAGTGTCCACTGCGTATGTTAAGGGCTGTGCGTCCTCAGAGGGCTCAGACCACAGCACATCCCAGTGAGCATTTCGGGTTTCAGGATGGTCGCGTCCTCCCTTTTGAGCCTGTGTCTCCTGCATGCACTGCTGCCCACTAAAGGCCCAGCTGAGAACATGGGCTGACCCACCTTCCCTCCCACCCATTCACCGCCTGGTCAGTTCAAACTCCCACACCCTCTCCCACACCCACATCCACTACCACAGAGCTAATTCTCCCACCACCGACTCTGACCCCTGAAGGGGGTCTTCCTGCCTGACAACCTCCGTCTTCTACGTTGTAGCTAAGGTGACCGTTAGCACGAACCCTTCCCAATCCATTTTCCCACTCAGAACCCTCCAGGTGCCTCCAGGATCAACGCCCAAGTCCTTGCAACGGCCTCTGCCCTGCTCCCCTGTGGGCCCCACACGCACCCTCTCCCTACTCCTCACACATCCCTCGGGGCTCCCCTGCCCTCCCCTATCTCTGATCTGCACAAAAGGAAAAGAGGCAGGAGCTCTGCTCAGCCCTGTGTTCTACAAGGGGAAACTGAGGCTTGGAAGACTCAGGTCACATTGCTGTGCACTGCTGAGCCAGAAGTCCAGGTCGCTGACACCTGAGCCCCGAGCCACACGGCCTTCCTCAGTGAACATTTGTTGAACAGTTGAGTGTGAATTAAAGCGATTCTTAACTCACAAAAGTTAGTTTTAGTAAAGGAATAAGGTTTGCTCACACACTCACGATAAAAACATCTTCATCCCAGGAGCAGACGATAACAGATGGGCTAGGGCATGGCCCACAGCATTTCCCCACTTATTTCACCTGCTGCTCAGCATCTGCGCACTTAGGCACTTAGGAGGCAGCTCGAGGGACCCACCGTCCCTGGTCTGGTCCCGGAACGTGCTGCCTGCCCCGCTGGCTTTGCCCTGGTCTCTCTGATCATTGCCAGGGACATAGCATCGTGTTTTCTCAATGAAAATCCCCATTTCTCAGCCTGAACAGGATCGGTTCCTTATCTTTCTCTGTGAAAGTTCCAGTCAGTTTTTCCAACATGTAGGAGATGCGGAGAGACTGTACCAGGTGGAAGTCATACAAAAGGGCAAGGATGGTGAGCCGGCTGCCACCCTCTGTGCATGGCTTCCCTTTCTATAGATGTCATTGAACTTCCTCAGCGCGGCCTCCAGAAAGGGAGCTCAGACCTGCAAGAGTGAAACAGACCCAGCGTCATCGCACACACCTGACCATCGTGGCAGCGCGCTCCTCTCAGGGACCCTTCTTTTCAGCCAGCTATTGCGTTTATGCTGAAAGAGTCTGTCCTTTTATAACCAGCGCATCAACGCACACCTGGTAGGACACTCATGGCCACGGGACATACCCTCTAAGACCCGGTCTGAGTGTGCAGGATTGGCACAGGGCCACGCGGACTGCTGGCTCCAGCCCAGAGCAATCCCCCACAGCACTGGGACCTGCCAGTGAGCCACCCTCTCACCTTCTCAGTCCAGGGGGACCGCCTCGGCCAGCAGCTGTCTAGCTCCTTGGAAACAGAGCACCGCACATCTGTCTGCAGCGCTGCACATCCCACAGCCCTCATTCTGAAGCACAGCAGAGCCCAGAGGAGGAGGCCGGAACAGCACCAGGTGGGGGCATGGAGCCCTGTGGAAGTGGCAGTCGGAAGGTAGGCCTGCCAGATGCACTCCTGCTTGATCTGGGAAAGAAGACCCAGAGACCCAACAGCTGTGACCTGCCACAAAGCCGCTAGATGGAAAAGATCAAACTCTGAGGAACAGGAGCTGGAAGAGGAAACCTGGGGGGGGGGGGAAGAGCAGGTTATGGGGGGCGCCTTCAATTGTGGGTGCAGGTGAACTCGGCCCAACAGTTCAGAATGTCGTAAACACATGTCACTGCTGAAGGAAAACACTAAATGCTAGAAGCCTCCAGGAGGGGCGCAAATGGACAGGAGGGAACCATGACTTCACAGAGGCCAGCGCCCATAGACAGGGGCTACTCCTAATTGAATAAATAATAAATTTAACCTGTAAACTCCCAATTGGAGCATTTTCACTAAACATCAACCTAGAGAGCAAGCCATGACCGCGACATTATGTTCAAATAGAACTTAAAAAAGAGAAATTAGCCAAGCCGGCATGACTCAGGGGTGGAGCGTCGACCTAGGAGGCAGAATGTCGTGGTTCAATTCCTGGTCATGGCACACGCCCAGTTCAATCCCCACTGTGGGGCGTGCAGGAGGCAGGTGGTCAATGATTCTCTCTCATCATTGATGTTTCTATCTCTCCCTCTCCCTTCTTCTCCTAAATCAACAGAAATAGATTTTTAAAAAGAGAAATTAGAATTCTGCAGATATAAAAATTATGTATAAAATGGAATGTTTGAATGGTTGAATGTTTTCAACACATAATGGAATTACTTAACTACATCAAATTTTCTCAAAGTTTGAATTTATTTGAAGTCTTTAAAATACAGTATAGCAATATCTTGACCCATACAGCTCCTAGGCCAATGGAAACTAAGGAGAAAAGAAACAAACGGGACTACATCAAAAGAAAAAGCATCAACCAAAAGAACAAGAAAGGAAGGAGTTAATAAAGATTAGAGCAAAAATAAATGACATAGAGACCAAAAAACAAACAAACAAACAATACAGAAAATAAATGAAACCAAGAGCTGGTTCTTTGAAAGGATAAACAAGATTGACAAACCTCTAGCCAGACTCACCAAGAAGCAAAGAGAGAGGACCCAAATAAACAAAATCAGAAACGATAGAGGCAAAATGACAACAGACCCCACAGAAATACAAATGATTGTTAAAAAACACTATGGACAGCTTTACTTCAACAAACTAGACAACCTGGAGGAAATGGACAAATTCCTAGAAAAATACAACATTCCAACACTCAATCAGGAAGAATCTAAAAATCTCAATAGGCCAATAAATATGGAAGAAATTGAAGCAGTCATCAAAAACACTTCCAGCAAACCAAAGCCCAGTACCAGACGGCTTCACAGGGGAGTTTTACCAAACATTCAAGGAAGAACTAAAACCTATCCTCCTCAGACTACTACAAAAAATTCAAGAGGAAGGAACACTTCCAAGCTCATTCTATGAAGCCAGCATCACCCTAATACCAAAACCAGGTAAAGACAACAAAATGAAAGAGAATTATAGGCCAATATCCCTCATGAACATAGATGCCAAAATCCTCAACAAAATCTTAGCACATCGGATCCAGCAGTACATCAGAAAGATCATACACGAAGACCAAATAGGATTTATCCCAGGGATGAAAGGATGGTACAATATCCGAAAATCAATAAACGTGACACGTCACATAAACAAACTGAAACAAAAAAACCATATGGTCATATCAATTGATGCAGAAAAAGCATTTGACAAAATCCAACACCTATTTTTGATAAAAACTCTCAGCAAGGTTGGAGTAGAAGGATCATACCTCAACATAATAAAAGCCATATATGACAGGCCCACAGCCAGCATCATACTCAATGGACAAAAACAAACACCATTTCCCCTAAGGACAGGAACAAGACAGGGATACTCACTCTCACCACTCCTGTTCAACATAGTAATGGAAGTATTAGCCATTGCAATTACACAAGAAAAATAAATAAAAGGCATCCAAATTGGAAAAGAGGAAGTAAAACTGTCCTTATTTGCAGACGACATGATATTATACATACAAAACCCTAGAGACTCCATCAAAAAACTACTAGACTTAATACACGAATTTGGCAATGTAGCAGGATACAAAATTAACCCCAAGAAATCTGAGGCATTTCTATACACCAACAGTGAACTTTCAGAAAGAGAAACTAAAAAAAAAAAACAATCCCATTTACCATCGCACCAAAAAAATTAAGCTACCTAGAAATAAACTTAACTAAAGAGGTAAAAGACCTCTACTCAGAAAGCTACAGGACGTTGAAAAAAGAGATAGAGGAAGACATAAACAGATGGAAGAACATACCGTGTTCATGGATTGGTAGAATCAACATCATTAAAATGTCCATACTACCCAAAGCAATCTATAAATTCAACGCACTTCCCATTAAAATACCAACGGCATACTTCAGAGATCTAGAACGAACTTTCCAAAAATTCATCTGGAATAAAAAAAGACCCCGAATAGCTGCAGCAATCCTGAAAAAGAACAAAGTAGGTGGGATCTCAATACCAGATATCAAGTTGTATTGCAAAGCCACTGTTCTCAAAACTGCCTGGTACTGGCACAAGAATAGGCATATAGATCAATGGAATAGAATAGAGAGCCCAGGAATCGGCCCGAACCAATATGCTCAATTAATATTTGACAAAGGAGGCAAGAACATACAATGGAGCCAAGACAGTCTCTTCAATAAATGGTGTTGGAAAATTGGACAGATATATGCAAGAAAATGAAACTAGACCAACTTACACCATACACAAAAATAAACTCAAAATGGATAAAAGACTTAAATGTAGGACAGGAAACCATAAAAATTCTAGAAGAATCCAAAGGCAACAAAATCTCAGACATATGCCGAAGCAATTTCTTCACTGATACAGCTCCTAGGGCACTTGAAACGAAAGAGAAAATGAACAAATGGGACTACATCAAAATAAAAAGCTTCTGCACAGCAAAAGAAACCATCAACAAAACAACAAGAAAACCCACTGTGTGGGTAAACATATTTGCCAATGTCATATCTGATAAGGGCCTAATCTCCAAAATATATAGGGAACTCATACAACTTAACAAAAGGAAGATAAACAATCCAATTCAAAAATGGGCAAAGGACCTAAATAGACACCTATCAAAAGAGGACATTCAGAAAGCCAAGAGACATATGAAAACATGCTCAAAGTCACTAATCATCCGAGAGATGCAAATCAAAACAGCAATGAGGTACCATCTCACACCTGTCAGACTGGCTATCATCAACAAATCAACAAACGACAAGTGCTGGAGAGGATGTGGAGAAAAAGGAACACTCGTGCACTGCTGGTGGGAATGCAGACTGGTGCAGCCACTATGGAAGACAGTATGGAGTTTCCTTAAAAAACTGAAAATGGAACTCCCATTTGACCCTGTGATCCCACTTCTAGGAATATACCCCAAGAAACCAGAAGCACCAATCAGAAAGGACATATGCACCCCTATCTTCATACCAGCACAATTCACCATAGCTAAGATCTGGAAACAGCCTAAGTGCCCATCAGTAGATGAATGGATTAGAAAACTGTGGTACATCTACACGATGGAATACTATGCTGCTGTAAAAAGGAAGGAACTCTTACCTTTTGCAATGGCATGGATGGAACTGGAGAGCATTATGCTAAGTTAAATAAGCCAAAGGAAAAATACCACATGATCTCACTCATGCATGGACAATAGAGACCATTATAAACTTTTGAACAATAATACATACAGAGGCAGAGCTGCCCCAAACAGATTGTCAAACTACAGTGGGAAGGCCGGGGAGGGTTGGGGGCAGGAGGTAGGGGGGTAAGAGATCAACTAAAGGACTTGTATGCATGCATATAAGCATAACCAATGGATATAAGACACTGGTGGATAGGGGAGGCTAGGGGACTGTCTAGGGCGGGAGGATAAAATGGACACATATGTAATACCCTTTGTAACACTTTAAGCAATAAAAAAAATAAAAAAATAAAAAAAGATAGTCTCTTCAATAAATGCTGTTGGGAAAATTGGACAGATATATGCAAGAAAATGAAACTAGACCACCAACTTACAACATACACAAAAATAAACTCAAAATGGAAAAAGGACTTAAATGTACGACGGGAAACCATAAAAATTCTAGAAGAATCCAAAGGCCACAAAATCTCAGACATATGCCGAAGCAATTTCTTCACTGATACAGCTCCTAGGACACTTGAAACGAAAGAGAAAATGAACAAATGGGACTACATCAAAATAAAAAGCTTCTGCACAGCAAAAGAAACCATCAACAAAACAACAAGAAAACCCACTGCGTGGGAAAACATATTTGCCAATGTCATATCTGATAAGGGCCTAATCTCCAAAATTTATAGGGAACTCATACAACTGAACAAAAGAAAGGTAAACAATCCAATCAAAAAATGGGCAAAGGATCTAAATAGACACCTTTCAAAAGAGGACATTCAGAAAGCCAAGAGACATGAAAACATGCTCAAAGTCACTAATCATCTGAGAGATGCAAATCAAAACAACAATGAGGTACCATCTCACACCTGTCAGACTGGCTATCATCAACAAATCAACAAACGACAAGTGCTGGAGAGGATGTGGAGAAAAAGGAACACTCGTGCACTGCTGCTGGGAATGAAGACTGGTGCAGCCACTATGGAAGACAGTATGGAGTTTCCTCAAAAAACTGAAAATGGAACTCCCATTTGACCCTGTGATCCCACTTCTAGGAATATATCCCAAGAAACCAGAAACACCAATCAAAAGGATATATGCAACCCTCTGTTCATAGCAGCACAATTCACCATAGCTAAGATCTGGAAACAGCCTAAGTGCCCATCAGTAGATGAATGGATTAGAAAACTGTGGTACATCTACACGATGGAATACTATGCTGCTGTAAAAAAGAAGGAACTCTTACCATTTGCAACGGTATGGATGGAACTGGAGAGCATTATGCTAAGTGAAATAAGCCAGTCAATGAAGGAAAAATACCACATGACCTCACTCATTCATGGATAATAAAGACCATTATAAACTTATGAACAATAATAGATACAGAGGCAGAGCTGCCTCAATCAGATTGTCAAACTGCAGTGGGAAGGTCGGAAACGGTTGGGGGGCAGGAGGGAGTGGGGTAAGAGATCAACAGAAGGACTTGTATGCATGCATATAAGCATAACCTATGGACATAAGACACTGGGGGGTAGGGGAGGACGGGGGATTGTCAAGGGCGGGTTGAAAAAAAAAGGACACATATGTTATACCCTGTGTAATACTTTAAGCAATAAAACTTAAAAAAATTAAAAAAACCTATAAAAAAAGGAAAGAAAGAGTACACACAGAAGGCCAAGAGACATATGAAAACAGTCAAAGTCACTCATCATCCAAGAGATGGCTTGACAGGGCAGTTTTACCGAACATTCAAAGAAGAACTAACACCTTTTAGTATACTATTCAGACTGTTTCAGAAAATCCACCAATAATGAACTCACACAGAAAGAAACTAATAAAACAATCCCATTTACCCCTGCACCCAAAAAATTAAGATACCTGGGAATAAACTTAACTCACGAGGTAAAGCACCTGTACTCGGAAAACTACAGGATGTTGAAAAAAGAGATAGAGGAAGACATAAATAAATGGAAGGATATACCGTGTTCATGGATTGGTAGAATCAACATCATTAAAATGTCCATACCACTGATAGCAATCTATAGGTTCAGTCAAAATCCCATTATGATACAAACGGAATATTTCACAGACCTACAACAAACTCTTCAAAAATTCATATGGAATTTAAAAAGACCCCGAATAGCCACAGCAATCCTGAGACAGAACAACAAGGTTGGTGGGCTCACAATACCAGATATGAAGCCATATTATGAAGCCTCAGTTCTCAACACTGCCTGGTACTGGCACCAGAACAGACGTGTAGACTAATGAAATCAAACAGAGAATCCAGAAATCAATCCAGGCCATTCAACTCAATTGATATTTGACAAAGGAGACAAGAGTATACAATGGAGCCAAGATAGTCTCTTCAATAAATGGTGTTGGGAAAATTGGACGGATACAAGCAAAAAAAAGAAAGAAAGAAACTAGACCACCAACTTACACCAAACACAAAAAGAAACTCAAAATGGATAAAGGATTTAAACATAAGGCTGGAAAACATAAAAATCTTAGAAGAATCCATAGGCAGAAAAATATCAGACATATTTCCATAGGCAGATGAATCCATAGGCCGCCAAGTATCAGACGATAATCATCAGAGAGATACAAATCAAAACGACAAGGACATACAATCTCACACCTGTCAGAGTGGTTATCATCAACAAATCAACAAACACAAGTGCTGGCGAGGATGGGGATAAAAAGGAACCCTCTTGCACTGCTGTGGGAATGCAGACTGGTGCAACCACTGTGGAAGACAGTGTGGAGTTTCCTCAAAAAATTAAAAATGGAACTCCCATTGGACCCAGTAATCCCACTTCTAGGACTATATCCCAAGAAATCAGAAACACCAATCAGAAAGGACATTTGCACCCCTCTGTTCATAGCAGCACAATGTATAAGAGCTAAGATTTGGAAACAGCCTAAGTGCCCCACTTAGCAGATGAGTGGATTAGAAAACTGTGGTACGTCTATACAATGGAATACTACGCTGCCGTAAAAGAGAAGGAACTTTTACCATTTGCAACAGCACGGATGAACCTAGGGAGCATTATGCTAAGCAAAATAAGCCAGTCGGAGAAAGACAAATATTATGTGAGCTCACTCATTTGTGCAATATAATTAAAAATGTAAACTGATGAACAGAAAATAGAGCCAGAACAAAAACTATTTTAGAATATAATAGAAGTAATCCTGTTATTTGCAGATTTTTAATATTTCCTACAACTTTTGTGATATACTATGTTAGTATAGTTTTGGTGATATTATTATATTTTAAATCTTTTTTCCTTGAAATATTAATATTTATTACATGTAATATTATATTTTAAAGCCTTTCGTGAAATATGAATGTTCATTGCACATAACATCTTTACTCTTAAAAGGTTAATATGTTAATTAGACCAGGAGACCTTCTAGATCAGAGGTCCTCAAACATTTTAAACAGGGGTCCAGTTCACTGTCCCTCAGACATTCCACACATGCGCACTGCGATCACGGGACGAGTTGGCTGCTAAGCAGGACAGGCAGCAGAGGCAAACCACCTGGAGGGCCGGATAAATGTTTTCAGCGGGCTGCACGTGGCCCGTGGGCCGTAGTTTGAGGACCCCTGTTCTAGATGTCCTTGGGGACAAAGCCATGGTAGTGGGCCCGAGGCAGAGGCCATTAGGGGTGATTAGGCCAGGAGGAGAGGGCAGTTGAGAGCAAGCAGGCCATCAGGGGGGTCAGCTGGGGGGCAAGCAGGCCAGCAGGAAAGGCAGATGGGGGGGGAGCAGGCCGGTAATTGTGGGCAATTGGGGGCGAGCAGGCCAGCATTGGGGGCCAGTTGTGGGTGAGCAGACCGGCAGTGGGGGGGCAGTTGAGGGTAAGACAGATGGCTGGGGGGCTGCTGAGGGTACACAGGCCGGCATGCAGAGTGGTTAGGGGCAATCAGTCAAGTGAGTAGTTAGGAGCCAGCGGTCCTGGATGGTGAGAGGGATGTTTGACTGCTAGTTTAGGCCCGATCCCAGAAATCATGCCTAAACCAGCAGTCAGACCACCCCTAAGGGTTCCCAGATTGGAGAGGGTGCAGGTAGGGCTGATGGACACCGCACCGCCCCCACACACGGGCCACTAGTCTATATACACTGAGTGGCCAGATTATTATGACACCATCAGTATTTCGTTGGGCCACCTTTTGCCTTCAATACTGCGGCGAATCCTCTTGGCATTGGCTCCCCGAGATGTTAAATGGTGATGTGAGGAATCTGACACCATGCCTGATGAATAGCACTGTCCAGTTCTGTGAGATTTGAGGGTTGTGGAACCAGCTGCCTGATGGCTCTTTTAACTTCATCCCACAAATACTCAATTGGATTGAGATCTGGTGATTGTGGGGGCCACATAAGCAAGGTAAAGTCTCCCTCAAGTTGTTGAAACTACTCCTGCACAATACGAGCACCGTCATGGCACACTGTCTTGTTGGAAGATGCCATTGGGATACGCCATCAACAGGATAGGATGAACTTAGGTATGTTGTGCTATTCAGATGTTGTTCCACACGAATTAAAGGGCCTAAATCATGCCAAGGAAAACATGCCCCAAACCATAGCACTGCCCCCACCAGCTTGAAGGGCTGTACTCATGCATGTGGGGTGCATGCTTTCATGTTGTTTCCACCAAATCCTCACTCTGCCATCTGCACGATGCAACTGGAAATATGATTCATCTGACCACATGACTTTTTTCCAATGCTCAACTATCCAATCCTTGTGTTCCTGTGCAAATTGGAGATGTTTTATCTTGGTAACAGCAGGCAGCAAAGGCGTTCGACCAGGCCTTCAGCTTCCATATCCCAAACAATGCAGTGTATGGCTTATTTGCCTACACACATCAGGTGGTCATTATAATCTAGCCACTCAGTGTATATTAAGTCCTAAGCTACCCTTGGACCAGTGCTATGATGCGCACTGACCTCCACGGGTCAGACACTAAAAGTTCAGGCATGGAACCATGGAACAGACAGATGAATCTCAGAGGGAAGGAGGAAGGGGGAAGGTGGGAAGAGATGCACCAAAGATCTTATATGCATGCACACTAGAGGCCCCCGGTTGGGTCCCTCAGCCTACCTGCAGGGATCTGGTTGAAACCGGCACTGTGACTTGCCCTGAGTGGTCCTGGACTGTGAGAGGGCCCAGGCCAGGACGAGGGACCCGGCTGGTGCACCAATCCGTGCACCTGGCCTCTAGTTCAATTTAATTTTTTTTTTCTTGAAATATTAATGTTTACTGCACATAACATGTAAATATATAAAAGCCTAAGCGAAAGTTGGACCAGCGCTATGATAAGCAGTGAGCACCAGGGGGCAGAGGCTCAATGCAGAGGCATGGAAACATGGAACAGCCTGGTGAATCTGAGAGGGAAGGGGTTAGGGGAGGGCCGGAAGAGATTCACCAAATATCTTATATGCATACTAGAGGCCCCCGTGGGGGTCCCTCCTCTGGCCTGTGGGGCTCGGACATATCCTGAGGGGTCCCGGATGGTGAGAGGGACAAGGGACCCCACTGGTGCACAAATCTGGGCACCAGGCCTCTAGTTATAGGTCAAATTGTTTTTCTTGAAATCTTGTTTACTGCATGTTGTTGTGCCCAGATTTCAAGGTTCCCAAAATGCCCACCAGGGAGCCAGCGAGTCCGATGCAAAAGCAAAGAGTCCATCATTTCGAACTAGTTCGGCTCCCCAACCACACTCACCGATGCAACGGTAAGCCCCAGTGGCCGAGAGAGAGCGAGGCCTGATGGGATTGTGGGTTTTATAGAAAGGGCAGGGGAGGGGACTGTGGGCCCCGCCGATTGGCCAGGCACGAGTTGGGTCTTGTTACACAGGATGTGGTCATCTCTATGGCGCGCACGTCCCTTGATTGTCATTGGTTAGTTCAAAGAAATCCCAGGCGTGGCCAGCAGGGGCCCGGCAGCAACCGAGACACCTGACCTTCAAAACGGGGGGCGGGGGGGGGGGACTTCCTGCAAGGGGGGGAGGCGCAGTATGATTTCTGGAAATAAAGGGCTTAGACAACATGGGCTGGAGAGGGGGCAGACGTGGGCGGTCCTCTTACCACGTCCTCCCCTCAGTGCTCAGCCGGCTGACAGAGCCCGACAGTGGCAGAGCTGACCCACGGGAACTTAGTGGGAAGCCTGGACCGAACCCCAGTACCCCCGCCTCCCTCCTCCTGCCCCCCCACCCTCCCCTCCCATCTCACTCAGGGCCTCTCACCAGGCCCTCCCACCTCCTGTCCTCACTCAGGGCCTCTCACCAGGCCCTCCCAGCCCCTAGCCTCACTCAGGGCCTCTCACCAGGCCCTCCCACCCCCTGGCCTCACTCAGGGCCTCTCACCAGGCCCTCCCACCCCCTGGCCTCACTCAGGGCCTCTCACCAGGCCCTCCCACCCCCTGGCCTCACTCAGGGCCTCACCAGGCCCTCCCACCTCCTGTCCTCACTCAGGGCCTCTCACCAGGCCCTCCCAGCCCCTAGCCTCACTCAGGGCCTCTCACCAGGCCCTCCCACCCCCTGGCCTCACTCAGGGCCTCTCACCAGGCCCTCCCACCCCCTGGCCTCACTCAGGGCCTCTCACCAGGCCCCTGCCCCTTGGTGCCCTCAAACAGCTTGTGCTGCCAGTTGGAGTAGGAACCATGAGGGCGTTGGGTGCAGAGCCCAGAGGTGCCCCGCCCTGGGACCCGCCCCCGAGGCTGCTCCAGGCTGGGGGCCGAGCCCCCTGTGACCGCAGATCTCCCTTTTTCACCGAACCCGCCGGAGAAAGGAGCCGGCGTTCTCACAGCAGTGCCAGTGCCCCGTGAGCAGCGCCAGGCCTCCATCGCAGGCCTCACCATGAGCTTTATCTGCAGTCATGCCCACAGGAACGGGGGACCAGGCCCAGGACAGTGTGCATGGAAACCAAAGCAAACGCGGTTCTGTTCCTCACCCGAGGGCATTTTTTTCATTGACGTTTAGAGAGAGTGGAAGGGAGGGAAGGAGAGTGGGTAGAGACACAGAGAGAGAAACATTGATGTGAGAGAGACGCATCAATTGGTCGCCTTCCAGGTGCGCTCCGACCCGGCCAGGGAGCAAACCTGAAACCCACGTATGTGCCCTTGACCAGGAATTGACCCTGAGACCCTTCGGTTGGTGGGCCGACACTCTAACCACTGAGACCACGTCCAGGGCCGATTCCAGTTTTAAGAGGATCCTCTATCGGGAAAGAAACCGACGTTGTACACGTGCAGAAACCCTGCTGTGCTATCCACATGCCACTCAGGCACGCAGACCAGGGTGGGATATGTTCAGGCTACAAGGCATCACCTCCATCCCTGGAGCACGCGGCTGCGAAAGCGCTTGCTTACCAGCTGCTGGCCTTTGGGGGCCCAGCCTGCGTACTGCAGCTTCGCGTCGCTCACCTCCTGCGGGTCTAGGCTCTGAGGGTCCCTGGAAAACATGACAAAGAGAGCAAAATGGTGGGAAGGAATGGAGAGTTAAGGGCTGTACTTGTTCTGCCCTGAGCCTCACTCCCCCTTGCCCCCCCCCATACACCGCGTCACCCTCTCCAGGGGCCGTCTCATCGGGACCAGGGCCCCCAGGTGTGTGAGGTGGACTCAGGTCCTCATGCTGAGCCCAAATAGCAAATATTCCCCGGGAGAGAGCCTGTGGAGGAGTCTATGAACCGATTTTTAAAAATATTCAGAACCGCCTGGGTGGGGGAGGGGGGGCGGCGCGGGCGGCACTGCTCTCAGCCCAAGACCTGGTTCCTTGTTATTTAATGGACTGAAATCCTCAGGGGTGTGTTCATGCATGAGAGAGAGAGAGAGAGAGAGAGAGAGAGAGAGAGAGAGAGGATGCATTTATTTATTTTGGTGTTAGTTCATGCTCTCGCCCCATGTTTCTGTCTTTCTCTTCATTTACTCATTTGTTTTAAAGAATCCAGTCCAGGCTCCATATGAATCATGTCGGGGAAGAGACGGACTGGTAAAAATTGACTAAGGACAAATACAATGATCTGGACTTAACTCCATCCCAAAGCAATCACACAGTCCCTTCTGACTTTGCGTATCTGAGCAAGAAGCAAGCAGCATACATCATGCTGACTTTTGCAGAGTACATTAGTGAATGGAAGTCTTTTAAAAATATATTTCATTGATTTTTTTTTACTGAGAAGAAGGGAGAGGGATAGAGAGTTAGAAACATGGATGAGAGAGAAACATTGATCAGCTGCCTCCCACACACCCCGTACTGGGAATGTGCCCGCAAACAAGGTACATGCCCTTGACCGGAATCGAACCCGGCACCCCTGAGTCCACAGGCGGACACTCTATCCACTGAGCCAAACCGGCCGGGTCATGAATGGAAGTTTACTCGTTCCTCTTCGTGAGCTGGGCAAAGGGTTGAAAGCTTCCAGACCAAAGGCGCCTTTGGAAAGAGAAAAGCCAAGAAGTGCTTTCCTGGCTCCTAACCCTTCAGGCTAAAAACATTTTAAAAATTAGCATTTCAGTGTCCAATAATACATGTTTTCAGAATCTTCCTCATGGTGGATAATATAAACATATAAAAGACCCTCACAGTCGTAGCAGAGTGTCTGACACATTGTAGATGCTCATACAGATTAACTGGATAATGAATACAGTGAATGGAACCCCAGTTCGTGAACCTGCTTCGTTCTGGAAGGCTGTTTGAAACCCGAATCCTGCTTTCCTTTAGAAATAATGTAAATTGAATTAATGCCTTGCAGACCTCCAAGTGACCTCCTGTTTGAATGTTTCTCATATACAACACATGTCTAATATACAGTTTAATCTATAAATAAACACCATAAAAACAAAAAGGACATGAAATGTAAATGAGGATTTGACAAAAAGGAAATGAAATGTACAGTAAAAAAAGAAAATCTACACTAATAAAAGACAAACATGCAAATTGACCATACCTTTGCTACACCTTAAGCCACGCCCACCAGCCAATCAGAGCGACTATATGCAAATTAACCCAACCAAGATGGCGGGCGGCAGCCATGGAGCTGGAGCAAGCAGGAGGCTTGGTTGCCCCAATGATGGAGGAAGGCAAGCTTCCTGAGGCCAGCTCTGAGCTCCACTCAAAGCAACAAAGTTTCAATTATAGAAGGTAAATAAATCCCAGAATAAAAAAAAAAAAGAAAAGAAAAAAAGGAGAGGCTGGGAGCTTCTGTTGCCGGGGGGCTCGGCCAGCCTAGAAACGGCCATCAGCCCCTCACCCAGGCTGTCCAGGCACCCCAGTGGGGACCCCCACCCTAAAGGGGGTGTGACCAGCCTGCAAATAGCCATCAGCCCCTCACCCAGGCTGGACAGGCACCCCAGTGGGGACCCCCACCCTGAAGGGGGTGTAACCAGCCTGCAAACAGCCATCAGCCCCTCATCCAGGCTGGCCAGGCACCCCAGCAGGACCCCCACCCTGATCTGGGACACCCTTCAGGGCAAACCAGCCAGCCCTGACCCATGCACCAGGCCTCTATCCTCTATAATAAAAGGGTAATATGCAAACTGACCCTAACAGCAGAACGAATGGGAATCACTGTTCACTATGACACACACTGACCACCGGGGGGCAGACACTCAATGCAGGATCTGCCATCTGGTGGTCAGGGCACTCCCACATGGGGAGCTCTGCTCAGCCACAAGCCAGGCTGATGGCTACCAGCACAGCGGTGGTGGTGGGAGCCTCTCCCGCCTCCTCAGCAGTGCTAAGGATGTCCGACTGAAGCTTAGGCCTGCTCTCCGCTGGCAAGTGGAAATCCCCCGAGGGCTGCCGGGCTGCCAGAGGGATGTCTGACTGCCATCTCGGGCCCAATACCCCAGAAAGCGGGCCTAAGCCAGCAGGTGGACATCCTCCAAGGGGTCCCAGACTGCAAGAGTGCATAGGCTGGGCTGAGGGACCCCCGCAAGTGCACAAACTTTTGTGCACTGGGCCTCTAGTGTAATAATAATGAGCAGCAACAAAAGCAAAAAACAGGAAAATTTTCACAGCACAATTTCCTGAGATGTTAGCAACGTGAGGTTTAGCAATAAACTGACACACACTCACGCATTCTCTCCCTTGTTTGTTGCCTGAGACACGCGTGACTGATCATACAGGGATCAGCATGAAAGGGTGTGGGTGAAAAGCATATTGTTTGAGATGGAGACGTTTGAGAGCCAACGTTCCACTATAGAAGGATAAATGGATGGATGGACATATCGGATACAGTTTAGTCACCAATGGATTGTTGGTTAGGGTCAGTACAACCTTAAACTCATATAACATTGAAAGATTTGTATTATTATTTTAATATATATTTTAAATTGCACAGTAATAATCTTTTTAAAAATGTTTTTACCGATTTCAGAGAGAGGAAGCCGAGGGAGAGAAGGATAGAAATGTCAATGATGAGAGAGAATCATTGATCAGGTGTCTCCTGTACACCCCTTACAGGGGATCAAGCCCCAACCTGAGCATATGCCCTGACTGGGAATCAAAACATGACCTCCTGATTCATGGGTCGAGGCTCAACCACGGAGCCAGGCTGGCCAGGCCACGGTTAAATTCCTGAGGGCAGGGTCCTTGCTGGCATGAACCCTTCGCCTGGCCAACATTGGGGCTGGTTAGTCGGCGCTGTCTGTGTCTGTGGGTTCAGAAGCTCTGCCTGTGAAGAAGGACTTGGGTACAGAAGTCCTCCCATGGAGACTGTAGGGTTGACTCGTCCTGAAACATGTGTGATGGATCCCACACCCAACTCACAGAGGCACTTCCACATACATGGTCCCACACATACGTCCTCAATAAAGTCAGGGAGATTTTTTTAAATAATAGGGGACACGTCGTGTCTTCCATCAGTGCACCCCGTGTCTACACCAGCCCACTGCCCAGGGAGCTCCTGCTGGAGGGGCCCTGGGAGGGCTGTGGGGGTGCGGGGGGAGGAGTGGTGCAAGTTCCCAAGGAACGTCAGCAAACCTACCATTTGTGCGATTTTATGGTTTCAGAGTATTTTCATAAACAAGGGGATTTCCTCATGGATATTGTATGGGGAAAGGTTTTGTAAGGATGACTCACAATTCTGAAGCAATAACATAAGAGAGTGACACATTTGAGGACATAAACATTTTTTTTGAAAAAGTACAGGACAAAACATGCAATGTTGAGCTGAAGGACACAAAGTGTTGGGGGAAGATGAAAAGTTCTGACACTGAATGGGGTGGGGCTGCCCACCTCTGGGAACACACTACAGACACTGAGCTGTACAGTCTCAATGGGTGAATCCCAGGGGGTGGAATTCTATCTCAATGAAGCCAGGACAGGGAGGAGGAGAAGGTCCCTCACGGTGCCCCCACACCTGCTCGCGCTCTCCGCAGCTTCTGCCCTGTCCCTCCAGGCCCTGGTGTGTAAGGGCAGATGTCTGGTCGACATGATAAACACCTGTATGTAGCAAGCTCTCAGGGGAAAGCACACAGAGCCGTTCTGAGGATGAGAGGGGTGGCCTTGGACCCAGACGCAGGCTGGGGTCCCAACGACCTCCCTCCCAAGCTTTGTGGTCTTGGGGACTCACTAAACCTTTCTGAGCCTCCGCTTCCTTCTCTGGAATTTGGGGTCCGTCTGCTTGGGTTATTGCGAAGTTTTGTTTTGTTCTTAAATGTGTGTGTGTGTGTGTGTGTGTGTGTGTGTGTGTGTGTGTGTGTGTGTGTGTTTAGTTCAGAGAGGAAGGGGGAGGGAGAGAGATAGAAACATCAATGATGAGCCGAAACCTGTTTGGCTCAGTGGATAGAGCGTCGGCCTGCGGACTGAGAGGTCCCAGGTTCGATTCCAGTCAAGGGCATGTACCTTGGTTGCAGGCACATCCCCAGTAGGAGGTGTGCAGGAGGCAGCTGATCGATGTTTCTCTCTCATTGATGTTTCTAACTCTCTATCTCTCTCTCCCATCCTCTCTGTAAAAAATCAATAAAATATATTTTTAAAAACAGAAACATCGATGATGAGAGACAATCATTGATTGGCTGCTTCCTGCACACCCCCTACTGGGGACGGAGTCCACAATCCAGGCATGTGCCCTGATCGGGAATTGAACCATTACCTCCTGGTTTATAGATTGATGCTCAACACCTGAGCCACACTGGCTGGGCATATCATGAGTGTTAAACGAGGAGATGAATGTAACAGCCCAGCCAGCCCCTGGGCCCTGGCGTGAGTCCAGAAGGGTCACTGCTCTGATGTCACTGCTACTGATGATGACGGGGCCAGGGATCCAATTCATTTGTTCAAGTTTTCTCCAAAGTTAGATGGTCTGTCGTCTGAAGCACCTGTGATTCAGAAACCAGGCGATCTGCAGTGGGATGTGCAGTGAGATGGCCGAGGGAGTCAGTCCCCGGGGCTGTGCCCGAGGGCCCCCGAGCTGGCGCCCGGAGGCCAGCCGCCTGCACTTTGATGAGTGCATCTGTTTACTTCCTGTAGGTTTCACCTGACACCCCGCACATTCATCAGCCTGAAGAGAGCGGGTGCCAGTGACCAGCCCTGGTGGAGGAGTGTGAACAGGCTTGGGGTCTGGCCCTCTGTCACACCCTGCCCCTTGGCCGCGTGTCTCACCCCGTTCCACTCCATAGAAGCGTGTCCACGCCCTGTTCTCTCCAATACTTTCGAATGAGATGCCTATTGTGTGTGGATTTCTCTCAAGAGCTTAAATAGCTTGGTCAAGTCTTAGAATAAGTTGAGCTTCTTAACTAATGTCTGCTCAAGTTTGCAACCTTCGGCAATGAACTAAACCACAGGCAGCCGGTGGCCTGTTAACATTTCAGTGGAAGAAGCACCTAATGAAAGGATGGTGCTCGACCCGCAGGGCCTCCCCGTTCAATGACCGGTTTCACTGGGAACGCTCACGGGTCCCCAGGCCCCACTTGCTGTCACTCGCCAGCATCGCACAGACCAGCAGCCATGCTTCCTATCTGTTCCGGCTATGCGTGCTTAAACCACTTGATTTTCTGTCTCTTAGAGGCAGCCATCACCAGTTTGCTCTTTTCTATTCAGGCATCTCTTCCAAGGAGGGTTGGGAAAGCAGCCAGCGGGGATATTTGAGGGGAAACGATAGACAGTTTGGTGATAGGCAGTGAGAAATCAGACCATTTAAACACAGGCCCCAGGGACCTGACCCGTGAACTCTGAGTAGCTCTCACATGTGAGCTGGTGGGAAGCGGAGGGAGGAGGACTGCCCTCCGCACGTGAACACGGCCGTCCTCACTGAATGTGACCTTCCAGCAGGCCCACGCCTGAACTTCAGGACAGAGTGTGGGTTAGTTAACAGTGCATATTTAATAGGCCCCTGTCCTCAAAGCATACATGGCAGAGAGAAGGCCCAGCCAAGCCTTGGCCCGCACACATGAACGTGCATTATTTGTGGTCCCAAATGCTTTTTGAAAACCTGGCGTTCCACATCTCAATGGAACTCATTTCCTCAGAACCAGGCAGCTTTCTGGCGGCGCCCCTGAGTAGGAAGTGCGAGGGCCTCTGTGCCGGGCTGAGGCACAGGCGGGAAACTCACCCGTGGGATCCAGCCGCCACTGTGTCATCAGGGAGTCCGGCCCCAGGTGGAGGCTGCATAGTGTGTTTCAGACACAGGCCCAGCCAGGTCTCAGCTGACCGCCAGGCGGGTCAGGCCTGGCCTCCACGCTGCCCAGCGGATGCCCAGGAGGAGAGAGGACCCAGCCTGTTGCCCCATGCGAACTGCAGATTTATGCGCACGATTATAAAGCACTGAACCTGGGGCAATCTAGTACATCAGCATGAGTCAGGGCGAATACAGAGAAAGTGTAAGCTGTTTGGGACCAAGTGACCTTCACCGTGTCACGTGGTGCAGACACACAGCTGTGTCAGGGGATGAGCCCCTCTCTGTTCTCCAAGCCATTCTGAGTGCAGAGCAGAGGAGGGAAGGCGAGAACTCCCTCCCCGAGTGTTCTCCCCATGCGGTGAGCGCAGTGGCTGAGGGAACTGGGGCATCACAGCCTCCTTCTGAAATGCCTCCGCTCCCACGGACACCTCTTCCTCCCCCCTTCATGCAGCCCCCAGCCCCGTGTTATCTCCGTCCTACTCTCTGTACCCCTCTTTCTCTCACCTTTTCTATCTACACGTTAGATGCTGACACGCTGGGCTGGCACAGATACCCAGGGCATTGGCCAACGCACCGGGCATTTCTCCCCAGGAAAAGGACTGTGAACAGGCGAGAGCAGACCTCATGGGAGCAGGCAGGTCCTCCTCAGGGGACTGACTCTCAGGCCCGAGGAAAGGGCTCAGCGAACATGCCAATAATTTGGTGTGACTTATCAGTGGCCTGTGACTTGTAAGACCAGGCAGCACAGAATCCAAAAATGCACAAATAGAAGCGGCGACCCCACTGCCAAGCCCACTAGATGGTTCCAAAGTCTAACGCCATGTGCTGATGGGACAGAGGAGGGAGGGGATAGAGGCTGATGGGACAGTGGAGGGAGGGGACAGAGGCTGAGGGGACAGAGAAGGGAGGAGACAGAGGCTGACCGGGACATAGAAGGGAGGAGAGAGAGGCTGATAGGACAGTGGAGTGAGGAGACAGAAGCTGGTGGGATAGAGGAGGGAGTGGACAGAGGCTGAGGGGACAGAGGAGGGAGGGGACAGGGGCTGATGGGACAGAGAAGGGAGGGGACAGAGGCTGATGGGAAAGAGGATGGATGGGAGAGACGGTGATGGGACTGAGGAGTGAGGAGACAGAGGCTGATGGGACAGAGGAGGGAGGGGAGAGAAGCTGATGGGACAGAGGCTGAAGGGACAGAAGAAGGAGGTAACAGATGCTGATGCGATAGAGTAGGGAGGAGACAGAGGTGGGAGGGACACAGGAGGGAGGGGACAGAGGCTGATTGGACAGAGGAGCAAGGGGGCAGAGAAGGGAGGGGACAGGGAATGATGACACAGCGCAGGGAGGGGACAGAGGCTGGTGGGACAGAGGAGGAGGGAGGGGACAGAGGCTGATGGGACAGAGGAGGAGGGAGGGGACAGAGTATGAGGGGACAGAGGAGGGAGGAGACAGAGGCTGATGGGAAAGACGAGGGAGTGGACAGTGGAGGGAGGGGACAGAGGCTGATGGGAAAGAGGGGAAAGGAGACATGCTGATGGGACAGAGGAGGGAGGGGATTGTGGGTGATGGAACAGAAGAGGGAGGGGACATAGGCTGATGGGACAGAGGAGGGAATGGAGAGTGGCTGATGGGACAGAGGAGGAAGGGGACAGAGGCTGATGGGTTTGAGGCTGCTGGCACAGAGCAGAGAGGGGACAGAGGCTCATGGGACAGAGGAAGGTGTGTACAGAGGCTGATGAAACAGAGGCTGATGGGAAAGATGCTGATGGGACAGAGGTGAGAGGGGGCAGAAGCTGATGGGACTGAGGGTGATTGGACAGAGGAGGGAGGTAACAGAGGCTGATGGATAGAGGAGGTAGGAGAAAGAGGCTGAATGGACAGAGGCTGATGGGACAGAGGAGGGAGGTGACAGACGCTGAAGGGTCAGCGAAGGGAGGTGACAGAGGCTGATGGGTCAGAGGAGGGAGGGGAAAAGGCTGATGGGACAGAGGAGGGAGGAGACAGAGCCTGATGGCACAGAGGACGAGGGAGAGTACAGGAGCTAATGGGACAAAGGAGGAGGATGGGATGGAGGCTTATGGGACAGAGAAGGGAGGGGACAATGGCTGATGGGAAAGAGGAGGTAGATGACTGAGGCTGATGGGACAAAGGAGGGAGGAGACAGAGGCTGAAGGGTCAGAGGAGGGAGGGGACAGAGGCTGATGGGACAGAGGAGGGAAAGATAGAGGCTGATGGGATAGATGTTAGAGGGGCAGAGGCTGATGGGACTGAGGCTGATGGGACCGAGGAGTGAGGTCACAGAGGCTGATGGGACAGAGGAGGGTGGTAGCAGAGGAGAGATGGGACAGAGGAGGGAGGGGAAAGAGGAGGGAGGGGACAGAGGCTGATGGGACAGAGGAGGGAGGGGAAAGAAAGGAGGGGAACAGGGGCTGATAAGACAGAGGAGGGAGGGGACAGAGGCTGATGGGGAAGGGGAGGAGGGAGGGAACAGAGGCTGATGGGACAGAGGAGGGAGAGGTAGAGGCTGATGGGACAGAGGCGGAAGGAGGGGATGTACTGGGCTGCATATCGGGGCGCGCTGTACTGTCTGTTCCTGGACAGACAGGAAGGTACTGACATCAGGTCAGGCCTTGAGATATGGTCTCATGGTCCCTCCTCAATATACTGTGCTCTCTGTTCCCGGAAAACATAGATAGGAAGGTTATAATGCTATACTGTGTCGGGAACAAATTGTGTAAACAAGGGCTTGTAACTTTGTAGATTTTGCAAAAAATAGGCTGTAATGCTTGCAGTCATGGCTGCAGTTTTGCCTTTGCTTCGGCAGGGTGCTGGGACTGCAGACATCTGGCCAGCTTAATAAAGGTTCCTAAATATAAATTTTGAGTCTGTGGTCTATCTCGCTGAGTCAACCCCTAACAGGGGACAGAGGCTGATGGGACAGAGGAGGTAGGGGACAGAGGCTGATGGGACAGGGTTGGAGAGAGGGGACAGAAGCTGAAGGGACAGAGGAGGAGGGAGGGGACAGAGGCTGATGGGACAGAGGCTGATGGGACAGGGGAGAGAATGGAAAGAGGCTGATGGGACTGAGGCCGATGGGACAGAGGAGGGAGGGGACAGAGGCTGAATGGACAGCGGCTGATGGGACAGAGGAGGGACGGGAAAAGGCTGATGGGAAAGAGGAGGGAGGAGACAGAGGCTGATGGCACAGAGGACTAGGGAGAGTACAGTAGCTGATGGGACACAGGAGGAGGATGGGACGGAGGCTTATGGGACAGAGGAGAGAGGGGACACAGGTTGATGGGACAGAGGAGGGAGGGGAGAGAAGCTGATGGGACAGAGGCTGAAGGGACAGAAGAAAGAGGTAACAGATGCTGATGCGATAGAGTAGGGAGGAGACAGAGGTGGGAGGGACACAGGAGGAAGGGGACAGAGGCCGATGGGACAGAGGAGCAAGGGGGCAGAGAAGGGAGGGGACAGGGAATGATGACACAGCGCAGGGAAGGGACAGAGGATGGTGGGACAGAGGAGGAGGGAGGGGACAGAGGCTGGTGGGACAGAGGAGGAGGGAGGGGACAGAGGCTGATGGGACAGAGGAGGAGGGAGGGGACAGAGTATGAAGGGACAGAGGAGGGAGGAGACAGAGGCTGATGGGAAAGAGGAAGGAGGGGACAGTGGAGGGAGGGGACAGAGGCTGATGGGTCAGAGGAGGGAGGGGAAAAGGCTGATGGGACAGAGGAGGGAGGAGACAGAGCCTGATGGCACAGAGGACGAGGGAGAGTACAGGAGCTAATGGGACACAGGCGGAGGAAGGGGCAGAGGCTGATGGGACAGAGGAGTGAGGTGACAGAGGCTGATGGCACAGAGGATGAGGGAGAGTACAGTAGCTGATGGGACAGAGGAGGAGGATGGGATGGAGGCTTATGGGACAGAGAAGGGAGGGGACAATGGCTGATGGGAAAGAGGAGGGAGATTAATGAGGATTATGGGACAAAGGAGGGAGGAGACAGAGGCTGAAGGGTCAGAGGAGGGAGGGGACAGAGGCTGATGGGTCAGAGGCTGATGAAACAGAGGCAGATGGGACAGAGGTGAGAGGGGACAGAGGCTGATGGGACTGAGGATTGAGGAAACAGAGGAGGGAGTGGACAGAGGAGGGAGGGGACAGAGGCTGATGGGACAGAGTTGAGAGGGGCAGAGGCTGATGGGACAGAGGCGGAAGGAGGGGATGTACTGGGCTGCATATCGGGGCGCGCTGTACTGTCTGTTCCTGGACAGACAGGAAGGTACTGACATCAGGTCAGGCCTTGAGATATGGTCTCATGGTCCCTCCTCAATATACTGTGCTCTCTGTTCCCGGAAAACATAGATAGGAAGGTTATAATGCTATACTGTGTCGGGAACAAATTGCGTAAACAAGGCCTTGTAACTTTGTAGCTTTTGCAAATAAATAGGCTGTAATGCTTGCAGTCATGGCTGCAGTTCTGCCTTTGCTTCGGCAGGGTGCTGGGACTGCAGACATCTGGCCAGCTTAATAAAGGTTCCTAAATATAAATTTTGAGTCTGTGGTCTATCTCGCTGAGGCAACCCATAACAGGGGACAGAGGCTGATGGGACAGAGGAGGTAGGGGACAGAGGCTGATGGGACAGGGTTGGAGAGCGGGGACAGAGGCTGATGGGACAGGGTTGGAGAGCGGGGATAGAAGCTGATGGGACAGAGGAGGACGGAGGGGACAGAGGCTGATGGGACAGAGAAGGGAGTGGACAGAGGCTGATGGGACAGAGGCTGATGGGATAGATGAGAGAATGGAAAGAGGATGATGGGACTGAGGCCAATGGGACAGAGGAGGGAGGGGACAGAGGCTGAATGGACAGAGGCTGATGGGACAGAGGAGGGAGAGGACAGACGAGGGAGGGGATAGAGGCCTATGGGACGAGGAGGGAGGAGACAGAGGCTGATGGGACAGAGGAGGGACTGGACAGAGGCTGATGGGATAGAGGAGGAAGAAGGGGATAGAGGCTGATGGAACATAGGATGAGGGAGGGACAGAGGACGAAGAGACAGAGGATGGAGGGGACAGTGGCTGATGGGATAGGATGAAGGAGGGAAAGAGGATGTAGAGACAGAGGATCATGGGGACAGTGGCTGATGGGACAGAAAAGGGAGGGTACAGAGGCTGATGGGACAGAGGAGGGAGTAGACAGAGGCTGAAGGGACAGAGGAGGGAGATGTCAGAGGCTGAAGAGACTGAGGAGGGAGTGGACGGAGGCTGATGAAACAGGCTGATGGGACAGAGCAGGGAGGGTTTTGAGGCTGAGGAGACAGAGGCTGATGGAACAGGGAGGGAAGAGGACGGGGGAGGGAGGGGTTTGAGGCTGAGGGGACAGAGGCTGATGGGACAGAGGAGGAGGTAGGGGACAGAGGCTGATGGGAAAGCGGAGGTGGGGTATGGAGGCTGAATAGACAGAGGAGGGAGGGGTAGAGGCTGATGGGACAAAGAAGGGAGGGGACAGAAGCTGATGGGAGTGAGGAGGGAGGGCTTTGAGGCTGACTGGACAGAGGCTGAAGAGACAGAGGTGGGAGGAGACATAGGCTGATGAGACTGAGATGGAAGGAGGGGACAGAGGCTGACGGGACAGAGGAGGGAGGGACAGAGGCTGATGGGACAGAAGTGGAGAGAGGGAACACAAGCTGATGGGAAAGAGGAGGAGGGAGAGGACAGAGGCTGATCAGACAGAGGAGGCAGGGGGCAGAGGCTGATAGGACAGAGGAGGAGGGAGGGACAGAGGTTGATGGGACAAAGAAGGGAGGGGACAGAAGCTGATGGGACTGAGGCTGATGGCACAGAAAAGAGGGGGGAAAGAGGCTGATGGGACAGAGGAGGGAGGAGACAGAGACTGAAGGGACAGAGGAGAAAGGGGACAGAGGCTGATGGGACAAAGGAGGGGGGAGACAGAGGCTGAAGGGTCAGAGGAGGGAGGGGACAGAGGCTGATGGGACAGAGGTGAGAGGGGACAGATGCTAATGGTACAGGGAAGGGTGGTAACAGAGGCTGATGGGACAGAGGATTGAGGAAACAGAGGAGGGAGTGGACAGAGGAGGGAGGGGACAGAGGCTGATGGGACAGAGGCGGATGAAACAGAGGCAGATGGGACAGAGGTGAGAGGGGACAGAGGCTGATGGGACAGAGAAGGGTGGTAACAGAGGCTGATGGGACAGAGGATTGAGGAAACAGAGGAGGGAGTGGACAGAGGAGGGAGGGGACAGAGGCTGATGGGACCCAGGAGGGAATGGATAGAGGCTGATGGTTTAGATGTTAGAGGGGCAGAGGCTGATGGGACTGAGGCTGATGGGACCGAGGAGCGAGGTCACAGAGGCTGATGGGACAGAGGAGGGTGGTAGCAGAGGAGAGATGGGACAGAGGAGGGAGGGGAAAGAGGAGGGAGGGGACAGAGGCTGACGGAACAGAGGAAGAGGTAGGGGACAAAGGCTGATGGGAAAGCAGAGGTGGGGTATGGAGGCTGAATGGACAGAGGAGGGAGGGGTAGAGGCTGATGACACAGAGTCTGATGGGACAGAGGAGGGAGGGCTTTGAGGCTGAGTGGACAGAGGCTGAAGAGACAGAGGAGGGAGGAGACATAGGCTGATGGGACTGAGATGGAAGGAGGGGACAGAGGCTGACGGGACAGAGGAGGGAGGGACAGAGACTGATGGGACAGAAGTGGATAGAGGGAACACAAGCTGATGGGAAAGAGGAGGAGGGAGGGGACAGAGGCTGATCAGACAGAGGAGGCAGGGGGCAGAGGCTGATAGGACAGAGGAGGAGGTAGGGGACAGAGGCTGATGGGACAGAGGAGGAGGGAGGGACAGAAGTTGATGGGAGAAAGAAGGGAGGGGACAGAAGCTGATGGGACTGAGGCTGATGGCACAGAAAAGAGAGGGGAAAGAGGCTGATGGGACAGAGGCTGGTGGGACAGAGGAGGGAGGAGATAGAGGCTGATGGGACAGAGGAGGGAGGAGAAAGAGGCTGAAGGGACAGAGGAGGAAGGGGACAGAGGCTGATTGGACAGTGTAGGGGTGGGTTCAGAGGCTGATGGGACAAAGGAGTGAGGAGACAGAGGCTGAAGGGTCAGAGGAGGGAGGGGACAGAGGCTGATGGGACAGAGGCGGATGAAACAGAGGCAGATGGGACAGAGGTGAGAGGGGACAGAGGCTGATGGGACAGAGAAGGGTGGTAACAGAGGCTGATGGGACAGAGGATTGAGGAAACAAAGGAGGGAGTGGACAGAGGAGGGAGGGGGCAGAGGCTGATGGGACACAGGAGGGAATGGATAGAGGCTGATGGGATAGATGTTAGAGGGGCAGAGGCTGATGGGACTGAGGCTGATGGGACCGAGGAGCGAGGTCACAGAGGCTGATGGGACAGAGGAGGGTGGTAGCAGAGGAGAGAGGGGACAGAGGAGGGAGGGGAAAGAGGAGGGAGGGGACAGAGGCTGTTGGGACAGAGGAGGGAGAGGTAGAGGCTGATGGGACAGAGTTGAGAGGTGCAGAGGCTGATGGGACAGAGGTGGAAGGAGGGGATGTACTGGGCTGCATATCGGGGCGCGCTGTACTGTCTGTTCCTGAACAGACAGGAAGGTACTGACATCAGGTCATGCCTTGAGATATGGTCTCATGGTCCCTCCTCAATATACTGTGCTCTCTGTTCCCGGAAAACATAGATAGGAAGGATATAATGCCATACTGTGTCGGGAACAAATTGCGTAAACAAGGCTTTGTAACTTTGTAGTTTTTGCAAATAAATAGGCTGTAATTCTTGCAGTCATTGCTGCAGTTCAGCCTATGCTTTGGCGGAGTGCTGGGCCTGCAGACAGCTGGCCAGCTTAATAAAGGTTCCTAAATTTAAATTCTGAGTCGGTGGTGTATCTTGCTGAACCAACCCACAACATTATGTGAATCAATCATGTTTATTACAAAAATAACATTTTATAAAATCTGAAAAGAGCCCTTCACTCCCGAACTCATTGAACACATGTGTGCCCCTCCATGTCCCTCCCTGGACCTGGGTCTTTGGGGGCAGGGCCTTCACAGTTTACCTTTCAGGAGCTGAGAGGGGCTGGGAGACAGACAGGAGAACAAGAACCACACTTTATTTCAGAAGATACCCAAAGCCATGGAGAACACAGGCTTGGTGATATGAAGAGGGGGTGACAGGGACTACATGGTTTCCTATTGCTGCCCTAACAAATGACTCAAACAGAGTGGCCCTCACCACAAAGTGTGTGATCCCAGGGGCTGTGGGTCAGAAGCCTGAGGCAGGTTCATCCAGCTGAGCTCCTCCCTGGTAGGTCAGAGACCCTGCTCCTGGCTCCTGGGGAACTAGAAGAGCCCTCTCCTTACAGAGCAGTTTCCTGCTGTCCCTGCCAGAGCCACTCCCAGTTCCAGGCCTCCAGAAAACCTTGGCTCCTGGTCCCTTCCTCCAGCCTCAACTTCCTGCAGCCAGCAACTCAGACTGAGCCCCTCCCACGGCATCTGTGACCCACCCTCTCACCCACATCCCACTTTCAAGAGCACATGGTTACTGAGGGCCAAGAGCTAGGAGGGGACAGGGCAGGGGAGAAGGTATCATCCATGGAGGGCGAGCTGCACCTTCTGTACATTCTGTAGAGGGTCTGGGGTTTGTTGGTGCTAAATAAATGTTCAGTCAGTGACTTAAAACAGCCACACAAGAACCCCTGGTTACATTGGCCCACCTGGCTGACCTCCAGTGGTTGCCAGGTTACCACTATGACCTGTCTCATCATTGTGACCTGTCAGCTCTGTGACCTGTTGCCAGCTTATACCCCACACGCCTGGGTTGAGACCCCTTCAGTGTGAGGCCCCAAGAGACTCAGGGAAGGGCTCCCCAAGATCTTGTCATATTTAACTCAGATTTGGCTGTTGAGACAGAGCTCGCCACAAGGAGAACTCAGGAAGCCACCACCAAAGGGAAAGCAAGTACCTCCAGGGCAGGGAGAGCCGGGCTGGTGCAGGAGAGGGCAAGCAGGAGAGGGCAGGCAGGAGAGGGCAGGCAGGAGAGGGCGGGTGGGCAGATAAAGGGTGGGTTGGAAATGCTGTCACAGCAGGAAGGCTTTTAGGCACCAGAATAGGGGGATCTGATTTATATTTTTTAAAGATCACTCGGTGATTTGACATTTGAAATGATATTTGACATGTGTGCTGAGAGCCAGGCAGGATTTGGGCAGATGAAGACGGTGAGATGTGCTTCAGGTGCAGACAGTGGACACGGCCTGGAGCAGGACAGATGAACACTGGGGACCAGAGCACATGCCTCTCAGAGCCTGTGAGTGATGGGACAGGGCAGGGAAACAGAAGACCCTGCATGGAGGGTGCAGGGCAGAGGCGGGAGGGGACTCTCCATGGAGGGTCAGGGAAGGGGGGCAGGGAGCCCTCCATGGAGGGGGCAGGGTAGGGGGAAAAGGGATCCTCCATGGAGGGGGCAGGGCAGGGAGGAGAGGGGACTCTCCATGGAGGGGACAGGGCAGTGCAGGGAGGAGAGGGGACTCATACCCTGCCCTGCCCCCTCCATGGAGAGTCCCCTCTCCTCCCTCCCCTGCCCCCTCCATGGAGAGTCCCCTCTCCTCCCTGCCCTTCCCCCTCCATGGAGGGTCCCCTCTCCTCCCTCCCCTGCCCCCTCCATGGAGAGTCCCCTCTCCTCCATGGACCCTCCATGGAGGGGGCAGGGCAGGGCAGGGAGGAGAGGGGAACCTCCATGGAGGGGTCAGGGGAGGGAGGAGAGTGGACCCTCCATGGAGGGGGCAGGGCAGGGAGGAGAGGGGACCCTCCATGGAGGGAGGGCAGGGGATGCTCCATGAAGGGACAGGACAGGGTGACAGGGACCCTCCATGAAGGGGTATGGTCAAAGGGAGGGGCATCTTCCCTTTGAGGGAAGAGGGCAGGAGGGAAGGAGCACTCTCCATGGAATGGGGACACGGGACCCATCATGGAGGGTCCCTGACCTCCTCTTCTTGTCCCCTCCATGGCACGTCCCAAATCCCTGCTCTAAGGAGAGTGCTCTCCCCCTGCCCTGCCCCTCAAAGGGAGGATCCCTATCCCTCTAACCATCCCCTCCATGGAGAGGACCCTTTGCCTCCTGCCCTGTCCCCCCATGCAGAGTCTCTGGTCCCCACTCCATGAAGGGTGCCCCCTCCCTCCTGCCCTGTCTCCTCAAAGGCGGGATCCCTATTCCCCTGACCATTCTCCTCCAAGGAGGATCCACTTCCCTCCCCCCATTCACTCCACTGAGAGTCCCCTGTCCCCAGTCCATGGAGGGTATCCCCTCCCCCTCAAAGGGGGGTTCCTTGTACTCTTGCCCACTCACTATCCTGGAGGGTTCTCTTTACCCCCTGTGCTATCTCTCCATGAGGGTCCCATGGGACATGGTCAAGGGTGCAAGGAACCCCCTATGAGGGGACAGGTATTGGGGTGGGGGCACCTTCCATGGACTGAGGACAGGGGACCTTCCATGGGGAAATCTCCTTTCCCCCCTCCCCATACTTTCCATTGAGGGTCCTCTGTTCCCACTCCATGCAGGGTGTCCCCCACTTCCTCCCCCAGCCCCTCAAGAAAAGGTCCCTTGTACCCCTGCCCATTCCCGTTCATGGAGCATCGCTTTTCCCACCTCCTCATACTCTCCATTGAGGGTCATCTGTTCCCACTCCATGGAAGGTATCCCCTCATACTCCCCTAGCCCCTCAAAGGGAGGTTCCTTGTACCCTTGCCCATTCACTGGCATGGAGGGTCCCCTTTTCCCCTTGTCCTGTCCCTCAATGGAGGGTCCCCTGGGACATGGCAAGGGGAACAAAGAAACCTCCTTTGATTGGACAGGCATGGAGGTGGGGACCGCCCATGGAGGGGGATAGAGAACACTCCATGTAGGGGACAGGGAGTGGGAAAGTGGATCAACCCTGGAGGAGAAAGGACAGGGGCACAAGGGGACCCTCCATGGAGGAAGAAGGGCAAGAAGGGAAATGCCATGCTCCCTCCATGGAGGCTGCCCTCTCCCCTCCTGGGGGTGGGCAGGAGGAACGGGCAGGAGCATAAGCACCCCTCATTTCAGGGGACAGGAAATGGATAACAAGGGATTCTCCATGGAGTGAGCACGGTAGGGACCACAGGGTCCCGCATGCAGGGGAAGGAAAGGGGCATAGGGAACCCCCCTTTGAGAGGCAGGGCATGGGGGAGAGAGCACTCTCCATAAAGTGGGGACAGGGGACCCTCCATGGAGGGAAAAGACTGGAGAAGGGGGTTCCTCCATGAAAGAGAATGGTCAGGAGGATAGGTACCCCCCTTTTGAGGGGAAAGAGCAGGCGCAGAGCACCCTCCATAGAGTGGGAACAAGGGACATGCCATGGAGGGGACAAGGAGGGGTATAGGGAACCCTCTATGACTAGTCTCCTGTCCCCACTCCATGGAGGGCATCCTCTCCCTCTCCCAGGTTCCTTGTACCCTTGCCCATTCACTACTATGGATGGTCCCATTTCCCCCTTTTCCTGACCCTCCATGGAAGGTCCCCTGGGACATGGGCAGGGGATCAAAGAACCTCCCTTTGAGGATACAGGCATGGAGGTGGGGGGGACAATACTCATGGAAGGGGGACAGGGGACCCTCCATGTAGGGGACAAGGAGGGGGGAAAGAGGACCTTCCCTGGAGGGGAAAGAGCAGGAGGTCAGGGAACCTCACTTTGAGGGGTCACAACAGAGGGGACAGGGGACCCTCCATGGAGGAAGAAGGGCAATGCCATGCTCCATCCATGGAGCCTGCCCTCTCCTCTCTTCCTGGGGGTGTGGGACAGGAGCATAGGGCACACCTCATGTCAGGGCCAGGAAAGGGAGAACAAGGGAATCTCCATGGAGTGAGCATGGTACGGACCACAGGGGCCCTCCATGGAGGGAAATGGGCAGGGAGATAGGAATCCCCCCTTTGAGGGGGTAGAAAAGGAGGGGAAGGGGCACCCTCCATGAAGTGGGGACAGAGGACCCTCCATGGACAGACCAGGCAGAAGGGAAGGGGACCCTCCATGAAGGAGAATGGTCAGGGGGATAGGTATCCCCCCCTCCTTTGAGGGGAAAGCGCAGGCAGAAAGCACCCTCCATAGAGTGGGAACAAGGGACATGCCATGGAGGGGACAAGGAGGGGAGATAGGGGACCCTCCACGACTAGTCCCCTGCCCCCACTCCATGGAGGGTATCCCCTCCCTCTCCCCGGCCCCTCAAAGGGAGGTTCCTTGTACCCTTGCTCATTCACTGCCATGGAGATTCCCCTTTCCTCCTTGTCCTGTACCTCCACGGAGGGTCCCCTGGGACATGGGCAGGCGATCAAAGAACCTCCCTTTGAGGGAACAGGCATGGAGGGGTTATAGGGGACCCTCCATGCATGGGACGGGAGCGGGGGGAAGAGGACAGTCCCTGGAGGGGAAAGGGCAGGGGGACAAGGAGCCTCGCTTTGAGGGTCAGAGCACGGGGGATAGGGGACCCTCCATGGAGGAAGAAGGGCAATGCCATGCTCCCCCCATGGAGGCTGCCCTCTCCCCTCTGCCTGGGGGGGGTGGGAAAGGGCATAGAGCACCCCTCATTTCAGGAGGCAGGAAAGGTAGAAAAAGGGAATTTCCATGGTAGGGATCACAGAGACCCTCCATGAAGGGGAATGGGCAGGGGGATAGGGACGCCTCCTTTGAGGGACAGGGCAATGGGGAGAGAGCATTCTCCATAAAGTGGGGAAAGGGGACCCTCCATGGAAGGACAAGAAGGGGAGTTAGGGGACCTTCCATAATGGTGAATGGGCAAGGGTACAAGGAACCCCCCTTTGAGAAGACAGAGCAGGGGGAGGGGGCACCCTCCATGGAGTGGTGACAAAGGAATCTCAATGGAGGGGACAGGGCAGAAGAAAGGCGATTCTCCCTGGAGAGGAGTGGGCAGAGGGTTAGGTATTCCACCCTTTGAGGGAAAAGGGCAGGATGGAGGGGGCACCCTCTATATGGAGTGGCACAAGGGATTCTCAATGGAGGGGACAGGGCTGGGGAAAGGGGACTCTTCTTAAAGAGGAATGGGCAGGGGGAGAGGGATCCCTCTTTGAGGGGACAGGGCAGGAGGGAGGGGCACCCTTCTTGGGGTGGGGACAGGGGAACCATCATGGAGGGTCCCCTATCTCCTCTGTTTGTCCCCTCCATGGTGTGATCCCTGACCCCACTCTATAGAGGGTGCTCTCCCCCCTTCCCTGCCCCTCAAAGGGGGATCTCTATCCCCTGACCATTCCCCTCCATGGAGAGGACCCTTTGCCCCCTGCCCTGTACCTCCACTAAGGGTCCCCTGTCCCCAGTCCATGAAGGGCGCCCCTTCTCTACTGCCCTGTCTCCTCAAAGGGGGGATCCCTATTCCCCTGCCCATTCTCCTTCATGGGGGATCATCTTTCCCTCCTCCAGTCCTCTCCATTGAGGGTGTTCTGTCTCCACTCCATGGAGGGTTTCCCCTCCCCCTCCCCTGGCTCCGCAAAGAGGGGTTCTTTGTATCCCTGCCCACTCACTGCCATGGAGGGTCTCCTTTCCCTCTAGCCCTGTCCTTCCAAGGTGGGACCTCCTGTCCTCATTTCATGTAGGGTGCCCCCTTCATCCCTGTCCTGCCCATCAAAGGGGAGGTTCCTGGTACCACTACCTATTCATCTCAATGGAGAGGAAAGGGAAGGGTTGAGAGAACACCCTACATGGAGGAAAATGGGCAGAGGAGGGACCCCCCACACTGAGGGCAGGGCAGAGGAGGAAGCACCCTCCATGGAGAGTTAGGGCAAGGGAGAAAGGGGAGTCTTCATGGAGGGGAATGAGCAGGGGTATAGGGATCCCTCTTGGAAGGGACAGAGCAGAGGAAGAAAGCACCTCCCATGGATTAGTTACAGGGAACTCTCCATGGAAGGGCCAGTACAGGGGGAACAGGGCATTCTACATGGAGGGGAATTGGCAGGGGTACAAAGAAACCCCCTTTTAGGGGACAGGACAGGGAAAGAGGCACCCTCCATGGAGTGGGGACAGGGCAGAGAGGGGAGGGCACCCTCCTTGGAGGAAGATGGGCAAGAAAAACAATGTCCTGCTCCCTTCATGGAGGGTGCCCCTCCCCTCTGTCTGTGGAGGAAAATGAGCAGAGGGGTAGGGCACCCCACCTTTTGAGGGGTCAGGAAAGGGTGAACAAGGGATTCTCCAGGGATGGAGCAGTGCAGGGAGCACAGGGACCCTCCATGCAGGGAACAGAGTAGAGGAAACAGGGGACCATCCATGGAGAACGGGCAGGGGACAAAGAACCCCCATTTGAAGGGGCAGAGAAGGGGTGCCAGGGGGACCATGACAGGGGTGTCCTGTCCCCCTTCACTTTCCCCTCCATGGATGGTTCCCTGTCCTCCATGTCTTGCTCCTGCCATGGACAGTCCATTTCACCCTTTCCTTGCCCCCTCAAAAGGGGGACCCCTATCCCTCTGCCATGTCCCTCCACAGAAGGTCTGCTCTCCCCACTCCATGGAGGGGTCCCTCTCTCCCGGCTCTGTCCCCACAGGGCAGTGTGGATAAGGGACTCTCCACTGAAGCAACAGGGCAGGGAAAAGAAGACCCTTCGTGGCTGTGTCTGGGCAGGGAGGACAGTGGACCCTGCTTGGTAAGGACAGGGCGCCATCCATGGATGGGATAGGGCAGGAGGGCCAGGGCAAAGGGGACAGGAGTTGGGGACACTGACCCCTCCATGGATGATCCCCTGTCCTTACCAAGAAGGGTCTACTGTCCCCCATGCCCTGTCACAGCCGCGAAGGGTCTTCCTTTTCTTTCTTTTTTTTTTAAGGGGAGAATGATGATTTTTTGAATATATTTTATTGATTTTTTACAGAGAGGAAGGGAGAGGGATAGAGAGTTAGAAACATCGATGAGAGAGAAACATTGATCAGCTGCCTCCTGCACAGTCCCTACTGCGGATGTGGCCTCAACAAAGGTACATGCCCTTGACTGGAATCTGACGTGGGACCTGTGAGTCCACAGGCTGAAGCTCAATCCACTGAGCCAAACTGGTTAGGGCAGAGGTCTTCCTTTTCCCTGTACTGTTGCTTCAGTGGAAAGTCCCCTATCCACTCTTCTGCATCCCTGCCCCTTCCCAAGGTCTCCTGTCCCCACTGCCCACCCCCTCTCATGGTGCCCTGTCCCCCTGCCCTGCCTTCCCATGGAGGGGCCCCTGTCTCCCCTGCTCTGACCACTCTGTGGTTGGTCCCCTTTCACCTCTGACTTTTCCCTCCATGCAGGGTCTTCTGTTTCCCTGCCCTGACCCCTCACTCACAGGCATCTGAAGGGCATATGCTCTGGTCTGTCCAGTGTTCATCTCTCCTGCCTCCGGGCTGTGGCTACTGTCTGTGCCTGAAGCACATTCTCACCCTCTTCATCTGTCTAAATCCTACCTGAGCCCTCAGGACACATCTCAAATATCATTTCAAATGTCAAATCACAAGCAGGGGAAGGGGGGTGGGGGGTGGGGGGTAAAGGGCGGGTGGTAGGGGGTGGGGGTTGGGGGCTGGTGGGTGGTGGGTGGGGGCTGTGTGATATGGGGTGTGGGATGTGGGGTGGCAGGTGGGAGTAGGGGGTAAGAGGGGTACAGGGGGTGAGGGGTAGTATTGGGGTGTAGGGGCAGGCTGGTGGGAGGTTGCGGGTGAGGACTGGGGGTGTGGTGTGTGGGTAGCAGGAGGTGCTGGTGGGTGTGGGATGGCAGCTAGGGGTGGTGTGTTTGGAGTGGTGATAGGGTTGGCGGGTGAAGGGTGGGGGGAGGAAGAAGAGGGCATAGGGGCGATTAATGGTGATGGAAGGAGACTTGACTTGAAGGCAGTGAGCACACAATGCGATATACAAACGCATTATAGAATGGCACAGCTGACCTATGCAATTTTATTAATGAATGTCACCCAAATAAGTTTGATTAAAATAAATAAAAAGTGGGTCTATTGAGGGTGATTAGGTTATGAGAGTGGAGCCCTCATGAATTTCATTATTACCCTTTTAAAAGATCCCCCATGCTATACTTATCAGGGGATCACTCTATATGTTATATTAATGTCAAACCACTATTATATACACTTGAAACTAATATTGAATGTCATCTCTAATTGAAAAAAAATAAATTAGTAAAATAATTTTTAATAAAAATAAAAATGCAAATCAGAGTGATCTTTAAAAAATATAAATCAGATCAGTACAGTTGGTGCCTAAAAGCCTTAAGCGCTCCAGCAGGGGTCAGCTCTCCAGACAGCATCATGCCTGTGAGGGAATTACACTGCTGGGAGAGGAATGCCCTGTCTTCTTCCTCCAGTTGCCCCCTTCACTGTTCTGGTGACATGTGGCACTGGTACAGGGCAGAACTGTGCTTCCATGAGAGTGAGCTAAGCATCACTTTGGTTGCTTTGTTCTAGTGAAGGTGCAGACACAGAAAAAAACTTTTTAAAAAAGCTTAATGGTTCTAACAGCATTTCAACCCACCCAAGGGCCATTTATCTGCCCTTTCCTGCACCCAGCCAACCTGGCTCACCCAGCTTGAGGAAAGAAGGCAGGAATGGTGTTGCCCATGCAGCCAGTGAACATGCATCTGGCCAGACATCTGAAGAGAACTGCAGTTACCTTAGGATGGAAATGGAGGGACGCATCTGTGAGGATCAGGTACACACCAGAGGACTAAACTTTTTGTGACACAGTGATGGGATCAGAGCTGCAGGACATCACCACCATCTCACTCACCCACTGCATCCCAGGGGACCATGAACCACCCACAGCAAGAAGCAGCTCCATGGCCTCGGACCACCCACTGACCCTCTGCAAAGCACTTGAGCTCACATGGCTGATCTCAGAAATCTTATGAATCCCAGAAATCTTAAACCCTACGAAGTAGCCTGTTTTGACATTTTAGTTCTACTCCTACAAAGAAAGCCAGGCCTGGGTCTTTTGTAGCCTTCTCAGAGGTGTGTGAGACCCAGTAGGTGGAAGCTAGACCTGGTATACCTTGGAACATTTGCTGAGTGCCCTCAAACCCAGCACAGACAACAAGTTTGAACCTGTATCAATCTGGTGAACACCGCTCACTCTACCTGAGAACTCACTGAGAAGTTACCTCATGCTACTTGAATACCTCCAGAGACTCTTTCAGTGACTGAACTTAACAGGCACATGACAGATGCAGGCAGGCAGAGGCAGATATCAAGGGTGTTTTGGGACTTTTGATGAACTTCTTCCAGTCCCACTGCAGGTAAAAGTCAGCCTTGGTGCACTGCTTGGACTTCCTGAACTCACTCTGACCCAGCAGAGGCAGCCACAAACTGTGAATTGCTTTGCAGCTCCAAAGAGACTGCCCAGGGCCAGTCACAGAAAGCATCTGAAATTGGCCGGCACCAGAATCCCTCCCAGGACAAACACACAGTGGCCAACTTTAGATGACATCAGAGCATGATCCAATTAGCTTAATATGCAGCATGTGCAAAGAGAGAGCTTGGCAGGCACCAGAACAGGATGAGAACACTTCAGCTCCATGTGGTCAGCACCTGAACAGCAGCTCATACAATGTGAGGTCAGGGTTGATCCTCACAGTCAGTCAGCCTGAAGGTCAACCATGAATAGGCCAATAGCATTGTGGACTCAACGACAACAGGAGGACCCACATAACACACACAAGGGAGATTCCGATAACACCCAGCTCTGGAAAAAAGAAGACAGTGCCACTAGGTCTCACAGAACACCTACTACATAAGCCCACACTGCCAAGATTGGGCGTCTAATAGTGCAATACATAGAAATAAACACACAGAGACAGCCAAAATGGGTAGACAAAGAAACATGCCCCAAATTAAAGCACAGAAGACACCTTAAAAAAAAAAAAAGCTAAATGAAGTAGAGGCAAGCAACAACAGACACAGCATTAAAGAAGAAAATGGTTATAAGGGTTCTAAAGGAACTTAAGAATGGATGAAACCAGTGTGAACTTCAATAAAGAGATGGTAAGCATGAAAATGAACATATAAGCCATAAAAAAACAAGTTAGAAGTAAAGGATACAATGTCTGAAATGAAGAATACACTAAAAGAAATAGGCAATTGGATGAAGCAGAAGATCAGATCAGTGATTTTGCAGACAGGGGAGCAGAAGACAATGAGAGCAGCAAAAAGAAAAAAAAAATTAAATGAGGACTGTTTAAGGGATCTTTGGGACAACATGAATCCTAAGAACATGAATTGCATCAAAGAAGTACAAGAAAGAGAAAATAAAGAGCAGCAGATGGAGACCCTATGGAAATAAATAATGACAGAAACTTCCCTAACCTGGTGAAGGAAAAAGACAAGTCCAAGAAGCACAGAGAGTCCCAAACAAGATGAACTCAAAAAGGCTCACACCAAAACACACCATAATTAAAATGGCAAAGATTCAAAACAAAGATAAAATCTTAAAAGCAGAAAGAGAAAGGTACTTAGTTACGTACGAGGGAGCTCCCATAAGAGTGTCAACTAATTTCTCAACAGAAATATTGCAGGCCAGAGGGAATTGGAACGAAATATTCAAAGTGATGGAAAGCAAGGAACTGCAATTAAAACTACTCTGCCTAGCAAGGCTATCATTGAAAACTGACAGGGAAATAAAGAGCTTCCCAGACAACCAATAGCTAACGAAGCTCATTATCACCAAACCAGCATTTCAAGAATTGTTAAAGCATCAAGAAGAAGGGAAAAAAATAGGAACAGAGTTAAAAGAATAGAATGGCAAAATATACTTACCTATCAATAATCACTTTAAATGTAAACGGCTCCCATGTTCCAATTAAAAAACATGGTAACTGAATGGGTAAGAAAACAAGACCTACCTCAGAATGGAATATACAAACTAAAAGTAAAGGGGAGGAAAAATATATTTCATGCAAATGAGAATGAAAAAAAAATACTGGGGTAGCAATACCTATATGTGACAAAACAGACTTAAAACAAAGACTGTCTTAAGAGACAAAGAAGGACCCTACATAATGATAAAGGGAGCAATCCAAGAAGAGGATATACCCCTTTAAACATTTATGTCCCCGACATAGGAGCACCTAAATATATAAAGAAAATCTTGATGGATGTAAAGGGAGAGATTGACAGCAATACGGGCATAGTAGGGGATCATAATACCCCACTGACATCAATGGATATGTACATGCCAGACAGAAAATCTAAAAGGAAATAGCGACCTGAAATGACATACTAGATCAGGTAGATTTAATTGGTATCTGCAGAGCATTTCACTGCAAAGCAGCAGAATATACATTCTTTTCAAATGCACATGGAATATTTTCTAGGATAGACCACATGTTAGAACACAAAACATGTCTCAATAAATTTAAGAAAATTGAAATTATATCATAAATGTTCTCTAACCATAATGACATAAAACTAGAAATCAATCAGAAGAAAAAAAACTTGTATACAAGTGATATATTATAGAATTGTACACACCTAAAACTTGTCATCCCAATAAATTCAACAAAGAAGAAAAAAACAATGAGAAGCAAAACAAACAAACAAACAATTCCGGAGATGGATAGTGGTGATCGTTCCACAACATCAATGTATTTAATACAGCTGAATTGTATATTTAAATGTGGTTAAAATTGTATATCTTACATTCTATGCATTTTCCCATAATAAAAGTTATTATTTATAAGATAAAAAAAGAAGAAAATGTAAAGTACACAAAGACATAAAGACTAAATAACATGTAACTGATGAATGGATTAAAAATTAGATCAAAAAAGAAATCAAAAGATAACTTGAAACAAATGAAAATGGGAACCAAACGATCCAAAATCTATTGGACACAGCAAAAGTAGTTCTAAGGAGGAAATTTCAAAACATTACAGGCCTACCTCAAAAACAAGAAAAATCTCAGATAAATAGTCTAACTTTACACTTAGAGGAACTAGAAAAGAGAAAAACAAACAGCTCAAAATGAGAACAAGGGAAATAACTAAGAGGAGAGCAGAAATAAAAAAGAGTCTAAAAAAATACAAAAAATCAATGAAGCTAGAGTTGTTCACAGTGGTTAGTGCATCCACACACCAAATGGTTATGGGTTCAGTTCCTGGCTAAGGGCACGTACCTGGCTTGCAGGTTCAATCCCTGACCCTAGTTGGGCATGTGCAAGCAGGAACCAAATGAAGAGTCTCTCTCACAGGAGGGAGGAAACCAATTAATATATATCTCTCTCTGTTCATCTCTTCTCCACTTCCTCCTCCTTTCTCTCCTCCCTTCCATTCACTCTAAAAAATTCAAATGGAAAACGATATCCTCTGGTGGTGATTAACAGCAATGAAAAAAAAATCAAAAAACAAAAATACATGATTGACAAACCTTTATCCAGACTCATAAAAAAAAAGTGAGTAACCCTGTTAATAAAATCAGAAATCAAAGAGGAAAAATAACAACTGACTCGACAGAAATACAATGATTGTAAGAAAACATTACAAACAACTATATGCCAACACATTGGACAATCTGAACAAAATGGATGAATTCCTAGAAATATACAATCTTTCAAAACTCAATCAGGAAGAAGAAGATCTGAATAGACCTATTACAACTCATGAAACCGAAGCAGTAATACAAAAACTCCCAACAAACAAAAGTGCTGGACCAGAAGGAATTACAGGTGAATTTTACCAAACTTTCTCAAATTATTCCAAGAAATTCATTACTAGAGAAGACTCTCAAACTCATGTATAAGGTCCGCTTTATTGTCATTCCAAAACAGAATAAAGATATTAAAAACAAAGTTCAAAAAAAAAAGTTCATGCCAATATCTTGATGAACATAGATGCTAAAATCATCAAAAATATTAGCAAACTGAATCCAGCAGTACGTTAAAAAACCCATACACTATGATCAAGTGGGCTTTATTCCAGAGATGCAAGATTGGTACAATATCCGCAGATCAATAAACATGACGCACCATATACACAAAATGAAGGATAAAAACCATCTGAACCTGTCAACAGGTGCAGAAAAAGCGTTTGATAAATCCAGCACCCGTTTATGATAAAAGTTCTCAGCAGAGTAGGAATAGAGCGAACATACCTCAACATAACAAAAGCCAAATATAACAAACCCACAGCCAGCATCATTCTCGACCAGAAAAAATAAAAGCATTTCTCTTCTGATCAGAAACAATATAGGGATGTCTGTTTTCACCACTCTTATTCAACATAGTACTGGAAGTCCTAGCCACAGCAATCAGACAAGAAGAAGAAATAAAAAACAACCCAAACAGAAAGGAGGAAGAAAAACTCATTATTTGTGGATGACATTTTACTGTATATAAAGAACCCTAAAGATTCCACCAAAAAACTACTAGAATTGATCAATGAATTCAGTAAAGTAGGAGGATGCAAGGTAAATGTTGAGAAAGCAGTTGCAGTTCTATACACCAATAATAAACTATTTGTTTCAAGGGAAACTCAGAGGGCAATCCCAGTTAAAATTGCCTCAAAAACAAAACAAAACAAACACCTAAGGCCCTGAGTGTGTGTCTCAATTGACTGGAGCATCGTCCTGTATGCCTAATGGTCACAGGATCAGTTCCTGGTCAGGGTACATACCTAGGCTGTGGGTTCCATCCCTTGTCAGGGTGTTTGGAAGGCAAACGATTGACACCTCTCTCTCTCTCTCTCTCTCTCTCTCTCTCTCTCTCTCTCTCTCTCTCAAATAAATAAAAGGATATTCTCAAGTGAGGATTTTAAAAAAGAAGAAGAGAGACATTGTCACTCCTATAAAAATGAAATAAAGCGAAACACCTAGGAATAACTGTAAGCCAGGACTCAAAAACCTATATTCAAAAAAAAAAAAAAAAAGATCTGTACTCAGAAAATTATAAGACCCTGAATAAATAAATTGATGAAGATACAAATAAGCTGATGCACATAATGAGTTCATGGATAGAAAGAATTAACATCATTAAAATGTTCATCCTACCTAAAGGAATCTACAGTCTCAATCCAATCCCTACCAAGATTCCAATGGCATATTTCACAGAACTATAACAAATATTCCAAAAATTGATATGGAACCACAAAAGATCCTGAATAGCCACAGCAATCTGGAAAAAGAAGAACAGACTTGGAGGAATCACGCTACATGATATCAAATTAACTACAGGCCATACTAATCAAAACAGCCTGGTACTGGGATAACAATAGACATATAGACCAATGGAAAAGAATAGGAAGCCCCAAATAAACCAATGACTTTTTGGTTAATATTTGACAAAGGACACAAGCACATACAATGGAGTAAACATAGTCTATTCAATAAATGATGGGGAAATTTGACAGATCTATGCAAAAAAAAAGGAAAGAAAAGAAAAGAGAAGAAAAGAAAGAAATTAGACCACCTTCTAACACCACACAAAATAATAAACTAAAAATGGATTAAATACTTAAATGTAAGATTTAAAACCATAAAAATCTTTGAAGAAAACATAAGCAGTAAGATCTTGAACGTTTCTTATAGCAATATATATTTTTTCTGATATATATCCTCAGGCAAAGGAAACAACAAAAAATAATAAACAAATGGGACTACATCAAACTAACTTTTTTTACACAGCAAAGGAAACCATCAACAAAATGAAAAGACAACCCACTGAATGAGAAAACATGTTCACTAATGATATATCTGATAAAGGGTTAATATCTAAAATTTCTAAAGAACTTACAAAACTCACACAAAACAATCTAATTTAAAAATGAGCAAAGGACGTGAGTTGACACTTCTCCAAGAGGGACACATAGGTGACCCACAGACATATAAAGAGATGCTCAGCATCGCTAATCATTACAGAAATGGAAAGGAAAACTGCAATGAGGTATCACCTTGTACCTGTCAGAATGGCAATCATCAATAAATCAACCAGTGCTGGTGGGAAGTGGAGAAGAGGGAACCCTTGTGCACTGTTGGTGGGAATGCAGATTGGTGTAGCCACTGTGGAAAGCAGGATGGAACTGCCTTATGACCCTTCAGTTTCACTTCTGAGAATATATCTGAAGAAACCTGAAACACTGATTCAATAGGATATATGCCCATCAGTAGAGGAGTGGCTGAAAAAGCTGTGGTACATGAACACAATGGAATACTACTGAGCCGTAAAAAGGAAGGAAATGAAGGAAATCTTACTCTTTGCAACAGCATGGATGGACCTGGTGAGTATTATGCTATGTGAAGTGAAATTAGTCAGTTAGAGAAACACAAGTAACTTATGATTTCACTTATATGTGGAATCTAATGCACAAAAATAAAATAACAAAAAAATAGAAACAGACTCATAGATACAGACAACAGACTGACAGCTGTCAGAGAAGGGGGCTGGGAACTGGGTGAAAAGTAAAGGGATTATGCTAAGAAAAAAAAATCTCAGAGAGCCCTAACCGGTTTGGCTCAGAGGATAGAGCATCGGCCTGGGGACTGAAGAGTCCCATGTTTGATTTTGGTCAAGGGCATGTACCTTGGTTGCGGGCACATCCCAAGTCGGGGTGTGCAGGAGGCAGCTGATCGATGTTTCTCTCTCATCAATGTTTCTAACTCTCTTTCCCTCTCCCTTCCTCTCTGAAAAAAATCAATAAAATATATTAATAAAAAAATCTCATAGACACAGACAGCAGTATGGAGATTACCACAGGGAAAGGTGTTGGTAGAAGAGGGTATAGAAAAGATAATGGTGATGGAAGGAGACATGACTTGGGGTGGTGAACACAGTACAATATACAGATGATGTATTATAGAATTGTGTACCTGGAAGCTATATAATTTTATTAACCAATCTCACCCCAATAAATTCAATTTAAAAAAAAAGGAAGGACATTGTGATACATGCTGCAACCTGAAGACATGATGCTCAGTGAAACAAGCCAGTCACAGAAAGACAAATACTGTGTGATCCCACTCACATGAGGCCTCTGGAGCTGTCAGTCATAGAGACAGAGGTAAGATGGGGGGCACCAGGGGTGGGGGAGGAGGATGGGGCATTATTTAATGGGGACAGAGTTTCAGTTGGAGAAGATGAGAGCAGTGATGGAGATGATGGTGGTGACAACCACACAACACTGTGAGCTCAACAGCACTGAATTGTGCATCAAAAATAGTTAAAATGGTAAATTTTATTGTGTATATTTTACTGTGATAAAAATATTCAAAAAATAAACAGCAACAACAACAAAAAAAAAACAGGCCAGGTCTTACACACAGAACCGTGGTGGGACGTGCTCAGGCTACCTGATCTCTTGCTCCCACGAGGCCGCTGGGCACACAGTGATGAGAAGAACTTGGGGTCCGAGGTCCCTTGAGCAACCTTGGACAAGCCTCGCTCCCTCCTGTTTACCTTACAGGCCTCTTAGGGAAGGAAAGGATGCCTTGTTGGGGGAGTCGCCACTGTGTGCGCAGGCGCAGAAAGGTGTCCCCACAGGCAAAGTGCTGCTTTCTCACACCTTTGAGGACAGCTGAGCAGCCCTGCCTGATGCACAGCCACCCGCAGCTGATGGATGGAACCCGCATGGCGACCCCGTCCACCAGCAGTGCCACAGAGACCTGCGCAGGGGCCCGCTGAGAAGTGCCAGACAGGACTCAAATGGTGACCCGTTTTTAATGTTCACATTAATAAATGTTTTAATCTGGAAAACATTGATTCCATGTAGTAATTGTGCTACTATTACTTTCCAAAGTAATAACTCCTAGGACTGTGCTGGTGATGCTATTACTTGGGGACACACATTCAAATCAGATGGGATCATTGTTCAAGGCTGTCAGTGTGTTTTTGTTAAACATGTGTTAAATTTGTTTGTTTTAAATATGATTTTCAATTGATTTTAGAGAGAGATGAAGGGAGAGGGAGAGAGAAACATTACCAGGGTTTCCATGAAACCCCTCAGGTATGACGATTTACCAGAATGATGCACAGAACTCTATTCCCGCAACACGACTGTTCCACTATACACCCCCTTTAAAAACTTTTATTCATATTCTACCCAAAGTATTTCTCTTCTTTTAATGATACCCTCCTTAACCTTAGGCAAAATTTCATCATTCAGTGCTACTCTTGAACCTAGTTTGCAGGTCTTCTATTAGGCATTTTATTGTAATTTTAGGTTAGTTGCATGTGCCCCTTAATCGATCATTGCCTTCCTAAAATCAAGGCTTATAATAGTTTTGCTCTTTATCCTCTGCAGTGTGTCTTTCATGCACAGGACATATACACTGTGTCTTTCATACACAGAATACATGTACTCCCACATATGGATGTGCATGCATGTATGTATGTATGCATGTATCTATCTGAATATGTTTGTATGTATATACGTGCGTGTATAATGTAGGTAATTTTTTTTGTCATGAGCAAAGGTGCATCCCCCAAAGGAGTCACTCACACATTTGTATGTTCCCACAATGCCAGATTTATTAGGATTAAGAGGATTATTAGATTTAAGAGGATTCTCCACACAGAGGCCTACTCTCCATGGAAAAAGTCTTTATCAGCACATCACCCCATCTAAAAGGAAGGGCATGTATCCATTACCCTCTAGTCTTCCTGTCTCACCTAAGGAGTGGGGAGCCATGAAACACACAGGAAGGTCACAGCCCAGGAATATAGGCTCACTAAAACATTGAGATTTAAGCATAAGATTACATAATGTTTCTCCTCTCCCACACCTTAGCACCACACTAATGGCTCCAGGATAGTAACGTGGATTACTGCCAAACAAGGTACAAGATGCAGGCTCCATCTAAGAGAGAGCTCTTAGGGCAGCTAGAAGTCAAGAGGACAGACAAAAACAAGGGCACTGAAGAAATTTGAACTCTCTGGCACCCACCTATACCAAACATGAAACACAGCCCAACTTTTAGACATATTAACAAAATCTCACACAACAGGTCTATTTATCTCAGTTCCTATTATGCAATTAAATATGTCTGGCTTTCAACAAAAAATAATAAAGCCTACTGAAATGCAAGAAAAATCACAACCTGAAGAAACAGAGCAGCATAAAACCAGAATAAGATGACATAGATTTTTAAATCACAACACAGTAAACTTAAAATAACTATAACTAAAGAAGGATTCTGAGAAAGAGTAGACAATATGAAAGAATGGCCTGGCTGGCATGGCTCAGAGTTTGAGCATTGACCTATGAACCAGGAGGTCATGATTAGATTCCTGATCAGGGCACATGCCTGTTGTGGGCTCAACCTCCAGTGTGGGGCATTCAGGAAGGAGCCAATCAATGATTCTTTCTCAACATTGATGTTTCTATCTCTCTCTCCCCCTCCCTTACTCTCTGAAATCAATAAAAATATATATTTTTTAAAAGTGATGGACAATTTAAACAGAGATATAGGGACTCTGAGAAAGAAGCAAGAGAAACTGATAGAAAAAAACAACAACACTGTAATAGAAATGAAGAATGCTTTGATGAGCCCTTGGGTAGACTGGATATGGCCAAGAAAAAATAAAGTCTGTGAAATTAGCATAGGTCACTAAAAACCTTCAAAAATAGTAGAAAAAAAATGTAAAAGAACAGATCATTCAAGAACTGTGAACAATTTTAAAAGGTATAATACATTTTGGAATACCAGAAGAAGAAGAAATAAATAACAGAGCAGAAGAAATATTTGAATTAATAATCACCAACAATTTTTGTAATGACAGACACCAAACCACAGGTCCAGAGGCTCAGATAACATCAGACAAGATAAATACCAAAAAGTCTATACCAAGACATATTTCAAAGTGAAAAAAGAAAAATTAAAGGCAAAGAGAAAACCTTAAAAAGAGTCAGAGATGGGTGAAACACCATAACAATACAGGGATAAGGATAAAAATTTCATTTGATTTATCAGAAACTATGCAAGCAAGAAGAGAATTGAATAAAAAAGTTAAAGTGCTGAAAGAATAAAACCATTCTTCTAAAATTCTATATCCAGTGAAATTATCCTTGAAGAATTAAGGAGAAATAAAAACTTTCTCAAACAAAAAGTGAGAAAACTCACCATAAGAAAGTAGATCTTGCAAGTTGTGTTAAAATAATTTCTTCAGGGGGAAGGAAAATTATATAGATCAGAAACTCAGACCTACATAAAGAAAGGAAGGATGTCAGAGAAGGAATAGATGAAGGTAAAGTTTTTTTGTTTGTTTGTTTTCATCAATCCTCACCCAAGGATATATTTTTCTATTGAGTTTTTTAGGGAGAGGGGGAGAGAGAGAGGAGAGAGAGGAGAGAGAGAGAGAGAGAGAGAGAGAGAGAGAGAGAGAGAGAGAGAAACATCAATGTGAGAGAGATACATCAATTATTTGCCTCCAGAACACACCCTGGTGGGGCCAGAGTTTGAGGCTATAACTGAGGTATGTGCCCTTGACCAGAATGAAATCGTGACCCTTGAGTCCGCAGGCAGATGCTCTAACCAAACTAACTAGGGCAATAAAGTCACTTTTTAATTTTTTTCTTATTCTTAACTAGAGGCCCGGTGCACAAAAATTTGTGCACTCGGGGGGAAGGAGGGGTCCCTCAGCCCAGCCTGTGCCCTCTTGCAGTCTGGGACCCCTTGGGAGATAACGACCTGCTGGCTTAGGCTTGCTCCCGGGTGGCAGAAGGCAGGCCAAATCCCTAGGTGCAGCCCCTGGTCGGGCTCAGAGCAGGGCTGATTGGGGAGTTGGGGCGCCGCCCCCTGTCATGCACAGAGCAGGGCAGATTGGGAGGTTGCGATGAAACCCTTAGTCATGCTCAGGGTAGGGCCGATTGGGGGGTTGGGGCACCGCCCTCTGTCACACTCAGGGCAGGGCCGATGGGAAGGTTATGGCTCTACCCCGTCACACACAGAGCAGGGCCTGTGGGGGGTGGAGAGCTGCACCCTGTCACACGCAGAGCCGCAGGGCAATCAGGGGGTTTGGGCCCTGCCCCCTGTCACACTGATCCCGGTGCCGGGAGGCCGCTCAGCTCCGCTGATCCCGGTGATGGGAGGCATATTACCCTTTTACTATATAGGATATTGGCCTGGTGCATGGGTGGGGGCCAGCTGGTTTTCCCTGAAGGGTGTCCTGGATCAGGGTGGGGGGTCCCGCTTGGGTGCCTGGCCAGCCTGGGTGAGGGGATGATGGCTGTTTGCAGCTGGTCACACACCCTTCAGGGTGGGGGTCCCCACTGTGGTTCCTGGCAAATCTGGGTGAGGGGCTGAGGGCTGTTTTCAGGCTGGCGGGTGACTGAAGCTCCCAACCGCTCCTTTTTTTTCTTTTTCTTTTTTATATTCTGGGCCAGCTTTAGCTCTGGCTCCAGCTCTTAGGCCTCCGCTTCTGAAAGCAGTTATCTGGTTTGTTTAGGTTCTATAAAGAGACACTGTATCAACTCCAGCTCTGAGATCCTGGCCGGCTGAAAGCTGGTTTCTGGGGTTTTGTTTAGCTTCTATATTTGTTACAATGTTTCATAAACTGCAAGCTCTGAGGCCGGCAAGGCAGGCAGGGAACGTTGGAGTCCTCCGTCACTGAAGCAAGCAAGCCTCATGTTAGCTTCCAGCTGCCTGGCTGCCTGCCGCCATCTTGGCTGGCAGTTAATTTGCATATCACCCTGATTAGCCAATGGGAAGTGTAGCGGTCGTACACTAATTACCATGTTTCTCTTTTATTAGGTAGGATTGATGTAAAATGTAACTGTTTAAAGTAGTAATAGTGAAAACTTACTAGGTGCTTATACTAGTAGCCTATGGATATGTGAAATGAATGACAGCAATGTAATAAGGAACTGGATGGAAGAATTGGGAATTCCCTGCTATAAGGAACCTGCACTACTCTTGAAGTGATGTAGAGTTTTTAGAAAGTGAATTTAGATTAGTTGTTAATATATATGATAAACTCTAGGATAACCACAAAATTAATTTTTGAAAGAACTGCAATTAATAGGCTAACAGAGGAGATAAAATAGAATCATCCTATATAATAAAAGGGTAATAGGCAAATTGACCCTAACAGGAGACGACTGGGAATGACTGGTCACTATGACACACACTGACCACCAGGGGGCAGATGCTTAATGCAGGAGCTGTCCCTTGGTGGTCAGTGTGCACCCACAGAGGGAGCTCTGCTCAGCCACAAGCCAGGGTGATGCCTGCCAGCACAGCGGTGGTGAAGGGAGCCTCTCCCGCCTACTCAGCAGCACTAAGGATGTCCGACTGAAGCTTAGGCCTGCTCCCTGCTGGCAAGTGGACATCCCCTGAGGGCTCCCGGGCTGCCAGAGGGATGTCTGACCACCAGCTTAGGCCCAATTTCCCAGGGAGCAGGCATAAACCAACAGGTGGACATCCTCCAAGGGGTTCCAGACTGCAAGAGGGCATAGGCTGGGCTGAGGGGACCCCCCCGCTCGCCGAGTACACAAATTTTTGTGCACCGGGACTCTAGTCCTATATAATAAAAGGCCAGCCACCATAAGCATAAGGACTGGAACACCAGAGATCACAACCACCATAGCCTTCACCCGGCTGGCTCCGCCCCCAAGCAAGCGGTTAGGGGTGATCAGGCAGGCAGGCAGCGTGGTTAAGGGTGATCAGGTAGGCAGACCAGCAGACAGGGGCAATCAGGTAGGCAGATGGTTCCTCACAGAGCTGGCCCTGCCCTCCATCAAGCAGTTAGGGGTGATCAGGCAGGCATGCAAGTGGTTAGGGGTGATCAAGTAGGCAGATGGCCCCTTGCAGGGATGGCCCCATCCCCCAGCAAAGAAAGAGGGAGGCTCAGGCCACCGGCAGCAACTCTGTGGCAGGTGGGCAGCCAGCCAGCAATTGCCCCGCAGAGGGGGGCCTAGGCCAGCCAAGACATTGCACCCCACACCTGTCCCCAGCAGAGGGTGGCCACCGGAGGGGGGGGGGCAGTGCTGCACAGGTGGCAAGCAGTGGCAGCAGTGGGGATGGGGCCAGCTGCCTGCAGTCGGAGGAAGGAAAACCACAATAGGCCCTGATCTCAGGCCAGGCCTATGGACTCTACCCAAGGGTTTAGAGCAGTGGTTCTCAAACTGTGGGTCCTGACCCCTTTGGGGGCCGAATGACCCTTTCACAGGGGTCGCCTAAGACCACAGGACTACACATATATTTTTGTGATTAATCACTCTGCTTTAATTATGTTCAATTTGTAACAATGAAAATACATCCTGCATATCAGATATTTACATTACGATTCATAACAGTAGCAAAATTACAGTTATGAAGGAGCAACGAAAATAATTTTATGGTTGGGGATCACCTCAACATGAGGAACTGTATTAAAGGGTCACGGCGTTAGGAAGGTTGAGAACCACTGGTTTAGAGGGTGCAGGCCAGGCTGAATGACCCCCCAAATTAACGAATTTTTGTGCACTGGGCCTCTAATATTAAAAATATATATATGAATTGTCTTGGGAGGTTTACTGTATTGTATCTTTTAGAAAATTGTGTTAACAAAGACATTCCACTAAAGAAATCATACTATAAGGGACAGTAGAAAGGTAGGTGTTGATGTAGATGTTGCTATATCAATTTCATCATATCTATTGACTGTGAAATTATAGAAAGCTCAACCTAGACCATGCATTTCCCTCATTTTACAGGGAAGAAACTATGGGACTAATATGTGAAATGACTTGTCTATATTTAATTATACTGAGGAAATGGATCTACTACCTATATCCTCTGATCTCCCTATTTGCCACATATAATCATTGGGCAATATTTGATTCTATTCCATTCTATTTTTGTTAGCTTGTTAACAAAGATTAGACATAGGTGCCATGACCTTCGTGGCGGGGTTCAGAATCTGAAGGAGGGGCTGACGCACAAATGAAAATGTTACACAAGAAATATGAATTTAGAAGGCATTGGGGGCCAGGTGGAGCCTCTTTATTGAGAGACACACCTACCTCTGGCCTAGTTCGCTTTTTATTTACTTGAATACACATTTGCCCTTTAGCAATGCCTACAGGCATATCAAAGGTAAAGTTTGGTAAATAGTAAAAGGATTATCAGGTTAGGGAATTGCCTTGAGCCAACACTATCTCAACAAGAACAATCATGCTTAGCATCAGCCCTGCTAACGCCCAAGGTCCATTGGCCTTCCATGTTCCTTGGTGCACTCTCATGACAGTATCAGCAAGCAGTGGCTTCCTGCACATAGGTTTTGTGTGTGTGTGTGTGTGTGTGTGTGTGTGTGTGTGTGTGTGGTGTGTGCAGGGGCATGATGGACAATCAAATTGTTGTGTGTGTTTTTTTTTGTCAAATACTTTCTTTAATTTTTATTTACATTATATTTTTATTTTATTGTTAAATACACACTTTTTTAAAATGTGCTATTTACATAAATCTGATATTAACTACTAATTTTTTCAAAAACAATGAATAAAATTTTCCAATGTTTTAAAGAATGTTATTCATGAGTAATGACCTCTTTCTATCTTCTCTAAATAAACACTTTGGAAAATAACATTTGAAGAGACATTTAAGCCTTTGGATTTTTTCTTGGTGAAGCTATTTTGTGATATGTGTAATGTAGTTCTTGTGATTTCTGATGCATTAAACTTTAAAAAAAGAAATGATTTTCTTGCTATTACCCCCAGAGTAAGAAGGGAAAGTAGACAGCAAGAAGAATACATTAGAGCCCATGAGTGTCTCCCCATCACTATGTAAATGCCTAACAATGTAAGCACCTATGGCTAAAAATACATTCAAACAAATCAATAGAAAATTCTTCAGGTCCTCAGTAAATATCACTAATTTCTCTGGTCCTGGCCTGAGGCAAAAAAAAATGAATAGCTGAGTGTAGATTGTGAAGATAGGTCACAAGGAAGTAGAAATGTTTGTCAGCTAAAGATAATCATGAATACATGATTCAAATATGAGTGTAAACTGAATGGAAGCTAAAAACCCATACTATATTTTTTATTACATTTGGAAACCTGTGACTATTAGATCTCACTAAAATATAAATTATTTTAAAACTAAATATAAGATCAAGAAAAAGTAGCTACTGAATGTTACCTATTCAAATAAATTTCATTGCAATAGATTATAAAATTATGAATATAGATGATGATTAGGATTTTGTTTTCTTAATGAAGCTTTGAAAGTTTTAAAGCTGCTATTACACACTTTTTGAGCTTTCAGTACTGCCCTAGGTAAGCACTCAGAGGTTTTATAATTGCCTTCATGTCTAGATATTTCTTAAACATAAAATCTATACAAGAACCTACTATGCTAGTGATGATACTAAGGTTTATTTTGAATAGTCTTAGTCAACTGAAAAGTGACTACATTTACATAAAACAATGAATACCAAAATAAGGACCAATGGCAAAAATGAAGTCTATGGAATAGACCAGAGTCCTACCGAGGTTCAGAAGGAAGAACAGCTAACCCTGGGTTTATAATATAACTCTATCCTGTATAGGTACAGTAGAGAATGGTGTGAGGCAGGAGCCCCTTTTGGGTTACATAGGTGCTATAAGTGGTTTTCTTCAGAGAGAGGTCAATTGTGTCTACTGACTTCGTATTACAGAATGGAGTTATCATCCCTGCATATCTTCAGGGATGGTAGTAACAAGAGGCTCTTATGTGGAAATAGGCTCAACTGAAACTAACTACTTCCTGTCAAGCAGTTCCCGAAGGTGGAATCAAAGAATTCAAAGGAAACTGCATTCAAGAGGTATGATCAATGGAGACAAGAAATTGCATTTGAACGGGGGAAAAACACCTGAAAGGGACTTGATGCCCACTGTCAACTTCATGAGATGACTCCGGTGGTTTCAGTTAAATTTATCTAATTAGATTAGTTCTTAATTTAAATTAAACTCTCTAGAAAGTTCAATATTTGAGTTTGAAATGTATTTAAGTTCACAATTTACTAATACATTTAAAACACTGGGATTCACACTTGAAAAGCCATGAAATGTCATATAGCAGCCATAACATATTTCATCAGAGATCAAAGTGAGCAAATCTTACAGACTATAGAGACCTGAAAGTTAGTTTTCCAAATGTGGTTAAAAAAAAAAAAAGTGTTGTGTTTTAGCTTCATTCAGTTTATATTTATTATAACTTTAAAAATTAAAGTTTATTTAAACTAAAAAGCAAAAACAAAAAAAGCAGTTTGCCCATACGTTTCTCCCAACCTGCCCAGGAATCAGAGGGTCACACAGAGTTCATCCCAGCCTTCCATCATGGTGATGCCAGGAAGGAGACACATGTCCCAGAGCCCACCACTGTCATGACCTCCAGTCTCACCCATGCTGACAGCACCTTCTCTCTTCTGTCTCTGCCCCTGCAACCCTGCTCTGGACTTGGCCCCACCCAAACATGACTCTTCTCTCCCTCTTCCATCAGGAACCTATTGTATGTAGATTAGGGACCATCAGGGCTGAGAAATGAGGGTGAATGACAAATTCAGTCCTTCAGACCATCCTCTCAGCAAGGACCAGAGAGGGCCCGGGGAGGGCAGCACTGTCCCATGGCACAAGACAGGCGAGGCCCCGACTGGACATGGTGTCAATTCTAGGGGAAGGCAGGAGGAGAAAGAGGGAAAGTTAAATGTCCTGGAGTCAAAGGATTTGTACAAGAGGAACAAGGTTCCCTCTGGGCTCTTTCATTGCCATCTAATGACCCTAGCTAGGCCAAAGTATCTAAATTGATTATAACACTTCATCTGTAAAATGGGCCGACATTGCTACTGATGTCTCTTCCCAATGAAGTTGTGCATCTGAGAGGGAGGTTGTGCAGGTCATACCCGGGACTTGTGAGGATCACAACCTGCTTTATGGCGTGAAGGGACAGAAACAGGCAGAGAGGAAATGAAAAGCTGTTCCAGGTGGGAGAGACGCAGAAACATAAAATGTGTGATTCATGCTGGAGGTGAGGCTGAGTGAGAATACAATATTATTTTCCTAGAGATATGACTCCTTTAATTTTGCTGGAGTTATTTGCTTTGTACAGTAAACCAGAGACTATTTTTATCAACCTAGGGGAGGAAATGAGGGCCCAATCCCTGGGTTGCTGACTGGGAAGTGATTTATTTGAAACAAAGTTTGACCCTTTGCTGATAACAGAGTCTGAAGGGGGCCCTGGGCCCTGCTCTTGTCTGAGCTCAGCACCTCAGTCCTCAGTGACATGGGGACAGCTGAGGGCACCTGGGCTCCACTAAACCAGGCCCAGCCACACAAAAGAAACCAACACCAGGCCGGGCGGGAAGGACATCCTCTCCAGCTTTCCTGGGCCACCAGACCTCCGGCCTGGGGTCACAGAGTCCTAGGTAGCACCACCTGAACTGCCAGCGAGCACATGGACACTTTGTGCCTGACGTCCGCCCAGGCCTGTCATACACTTCCCATTCAGGGTCACATGATGCAGGACTCATCAAACAGACCCATCTGCAGAACAGTTGTATTTGGATTTTCTCAACACAGCTCACACAACTCATCTCTTTGCAGATTTGCTGTTTGATTTGCTGGAGTTTCCTGACCAAGAAACAGCCCTTCCCTGTGGACAGCATGTCTGCCTCTTCTATTTCCAAAGCATCTGCTTTCTTAATTCCAGGGGGGCCATCCAGACACCTGACATCAGCCTCTCCCTGAATCTCAAAGGCAGCCAGGAGGGGAGCTGCCATCCAGGAGGGGTAGCCGGGCAGCAGGCCCAGTAAGTGGGGGGCTTTGGGAGGGGTTGATCCACACTACCTGACCCCCTCTCCCTGCAGGCTTGAAGCCAGGAGCAAAGAGCATGGGGCTGCCCCACATTCAATGGTCACAATTTCTGGTCCCCAAGTAAGTAATGAACCAGAGCTGAAGGATTAGGATCATCAGAGCATGCACAGCCCTGAGATGGCGTCCCCTGGCACCACCGGAAGTAGTACCAGGTGGGTGAACATGAGATGAGGTGTCAGGACCACTGCCAGTCAACTGGCCACCAGAGGCCTGAGGGCAGGCTAGTGGGGAAAGGTGGACAGGAGGCACATCCAAGTGTGAACCGGGTCTGCTGTCAGGATCCTCTCCCCCTCTGAGGCAGCTCACAGAGCAACTACTGCATTTCTGAACCAAAAATTAACACACAGGTTTTGGCAAAAATATTTTTTTGTCATTTGTGAATTTATATATTTGGGATGTCCTAAAGAGGTTTTAAAAATCATATGTAGCCCTAGCTGGTTTGGCTCAGTGGATAGAGCGTCAGCCTGTGGACCAAAAGGTCCCAGGTTCGATTCTGGCCAAGAGCGCATGCCTGGGTTGCAGGCTCCATCCCCAGCAGGGCGTGTGCAAAAGGCAGCCAATCAATATGATTCTCTTTCATCATTGATGTTTCTCTCTCTCTCTCTCTCTCTCTCTCTCTCTCTCTCTCTCTCTCTCACTCTCTCTCCCCCCTTCCTCTTTGAAATCAATAAAAATATTTCTTAAAAAATAAAAATCATATGTATTTATATGTGAATCAATCAGGTTTATTACAAAAATAACGTTTTATAAAATCTGAAAAGAGCCCTTCACTCCTGAACTCATTGAACACATGTGTGCCCCTCCATGTTCCTCCATGGACCTGGGTCTTTGGGGGGAGGGCCTTCACAGTTTACCTTTCACGAGCTGAAAGGGGCTGGGAGACAGACAGGAGAACAAGAACCACATTTTATTTCAGAAGATACCCAAAGCCATGGAGAACACAGGCTTGGTGATATGAAGAGGGGGTGACAGGGACTACATGGGCTCCTATTTCTGCCGTAACAAATAACTCAAACGGAGTGGCCCTGTACTGGGCTGCATATCGGGGCGCGCTGTACTGTCTGTTTCTGGAACAGACAGATAGGAAGGTACTGACATCAGGTCATTCCTTGAGTTATGGTCTCATGGTCCCTCCTCAATATACTGTGCTCTCTGTTCCCAGAAAACTTAGATAGGAAGGTGATAATGCTATACTGTGTCGGGAACAAATTGTGTAAACAAGGCTTTGTAACTTTGTAGTTTTTGCAAATAAATAGGCTGTAACGCTTGCAGTCAATGCTGCAGTTCAGCCTTTGCTTTGGTGGAGTGCTGGGACTGCAGACAGCTGGCCAGCTTAATAAAGGTTCCTAAATTTAAATTCTGAGTCGATGGTCTATCTCGCTGAGCCAACCCATAACATTTGGAGGCCCCAGCGAGATACCCAGCAGGCATGAGAGGGACCCCGTGTTTAGGGCAGGAGGCTCTCCCCCGGCAGGGAGGAGAGGGACCCCCTATTCAAGGCAGGAGGATCTCCCCCACTTGTCGCCGGGCACTCAGCGAGATACCCCACACCTGTGGAGAACGACTACCAAGGAGGCCTCCACTCCACCCAAAACTTTCAATTCGGAAACCGAGCCACCTGGACTCTCGAGAGAGGTAAGGACCAGTCTTTAAACAGGAATTGGGACGTCCCACGGAAGGACCTATATGGAGGGCTGGACTCAGCGGTACTCCTGGTCCTGACCCGCTGCCACGACAGTGGCAGGGGTCCCTGGTTAGTGCAGCTGTAGGCTGCACTGGGTTTGTCTGTCTGGTATTTGTTTGTCTTGGTATTTATTGTCAAAAAGTTGCTTGCCTCTGTGTGCACCCTGCTACAATGTTTTTTGAAAAATTTTCAGGACTTCAAGGAGCGAGCTGCAGGTTCTGGGCAACCTTAGGTTGCATTTGGCTGATTTATTTTGTCTTTGTTCTTTGTTGTCTTTGTCTTTGTCAAATGGGATAGGGTCAGTCATCTTCGTCGACCCCCTATCAATCAGGCCCTCTCCTAGTGAGTGGAAGGGGAGCTTGATCACCACCCGGGAAGCCATAGAGCTCCCTTAGACAATTAGTCAGGAATTGGTTGGATTGTTTAAACTCTGAATAAACATTTGGTAGAAGTCAAAAACTCGGACTGTCTGGTGTATGAATGTAAGTATGAGAGTCTGTGTGAAGTGAAAGAAACTGAAGTTCTGGGGTAGATTTAAAAGTTATAATGTTAATGCTTTTTGATTTACAGTGATTCTGTGAACGGGAGTGGCCCACTTTCCAGGAGGGGTGGCCGGATGCAGGGTCTTTTGATCTGACCACTGCCTACTGGGTCCATTATGTCATATACAGCCGCCCAGGGCATCCTAATCAAATTCCTTATATTCAGGTTTGGGTTGACATATTGTCCAAGAAACCCCGGTGGATGACAGCATGCCTCTCGAGGGCAAAATTGGGACAGAGACAGACAGTCCTCTTGGCTTCGGCCCAGAAGGACAAAACTCCCCCTGTTCTCCAGGGTCCAAGTGAGGAGGCACTCCCCAGGGTCAGGCCTCCCCCGTATGCTCCCCCACCCGCCGGCCCGAGGGTGGCTAAAGACCCTGGCCCAGAACCTCTGCCACCTCCACAGCCGGTTTCTTTTCCTCCAAAAACACCAGTCCAGGACCTGGCTTCGTTCTCCCCTCCTCACACTAGGCAAGGGATAGTGTATGGAGAGAGAGAAGGAGAGGGGGAGAACCTGCAGGACCCAGCGGCATCTGCCAGTCCTGCAGTCCCTATGCTGCCACTATGGCAGGCAGGCCCTTTAGATTTGGGTCCAGATAGGCAACCTTTCATGGTCTATGTCCCCTTTTCTACCAGTGACCTGTACAATCAGAAGAACCAGAATCCTTGATTCTCCCAGAACCCACTCTTTTAGAGTCTGTGTTTTTTACCCATCAACCTACCTGGGATAATTGCCTACAGTTGATGCAAACTCTTTTCACTTCAGAGGAGAGAGAGTCAAGGCAGAAGGGAGGAGATTTGTACTGGGTCCGGATGGGCAGCCTACCTCTGACCAAGACAGATTAGAGGCTGTTTCCCTCCAGGCAACCTATCTGGAATCCCAATAGTGAAAGGGGAAAGGAGGCTCTCTATCAGTATCACCAGACTCTATTGGGGGCATCCAAGCTGTTGCTCAGAGACCCACAAACCTCTCTAAGGTGACAGAGACAGTCCTGACCCTAAAGCCCCGGAAAGTCAAAGGGCTGTCATTGTAGCATTTGTTTCCCAGTCCGCCCCAGATATTAGAAAAAAATTGCAGAAGTTAGAAGGTTTTGAGGGGAAATCAATCTCTGAGTTGGTTGAGGTGGCCCAGAAGGTTTTTAACAATCGGGAGGACCCGATGGCAGGTGTAAACATCCGGATGGCCAAGGTCCTCCTGGCCCTAAATGAGGAAAAAGGCCCAAGCGGCCAGAGTGACAATAAAAATAAAGGAAAGCCTCGTGGGAGAAAAGGAATCCAACCCAGGTTTGGAAAAAATCAGTGTGCACTTTGCAAAAAGGAAGGACACTGGAAAAGGGAGTGCCCTGAACGTGCGGGGGAACCGACTCCCGTGCTGGTGGAGGAGGTGGATTAGGGTTGTCAGGGCTCAGCTGGCCCCCAAGAGCCCAGGATAACTCTGACAGTGGGGGGCCAAAAGGTGGACTTCCTTGTGGACACGGGAGCCACCTTCTCTGTCTTGCAACAGCCAGTGGGTACGGTCTCTAAGACCAAAATCGCCATCAAAGGGGCAACTGGAAAAGTGAAATCCTACACATGGACTAAAGGTCGGATCAGCGACCTAGGAAACGGCTCAGTGACTCACTCATTCCTAGTAATGCCAGAGTGCCCTTACCCTCTGCTAGGCCGGGACTTGCTGAGTAAATTATGGGCCACAATCTCTTTTGAAGGGCCAGGGCCAGAGGTCAAATTGCAAGACCCAGGGACTGCGGGGATCTATCTCCTGACATTGCCCTTACAGGAGGAATATTTACTACATGAGGAGGAGCCTGGGGAAGTCTCAGCAGATGCCTATCTCCAACAACTAAGACAGGCTATCTTGGGAGTTTGGGCAGAGGACAATCCTCCAGGGTTAGCTAAACACCGGCCTCCAATTGTAGTCCAGCTGACCAGCAGTAACACCCCAGTCAGTGTCCGGCAATATCCAATGAGCCAGAAAGCAAGAGTGGGAATCGCCAGGCACATTAAGAGGCTGAAAGAGGCTGGAATCTTGATTCCTTGCCAATCTGCTTGGAACACTCCCCTGTTGCCAGTACAGAAACCAGGGACTGAGGATTTCAGGCCTGTGCAGGACTTAAGGGAAGTAAACAAGAGGGTTGAGACTATCCATCCCACGGTTCCGAACCCTTACACTCTTCTCAGCCTCCTCAAGCCAGAACACCGGTTCTATACTGTTTTAGACCTAAAGGATGCCTTTTTCTCCCTTCCCTTGGCAAAGCAGAGTCAACCTATTTTCGCCTTCGAGTGGGTGGACCCGACAGAGGGAGAATCTGGACAGTTAACTTGGACTAGGTTGCCACAAGGGTTTAAGAACTCACCCACTCTGTTCGATGAGGCCCTAAACCAAGACCTCCGGGAGTTCCGTCAGGACCATCCACGGGTGACTCTGCTCCAATATGTAGACGACCTCCTACTGGCCACGGAGGAGGAACAGGACTGTAGACAGGCCACTCGAGAGTTGCTGACCACCCTAGATCATTTGGGGTATCGGGTCTCAACCAAGAAAGCTCAGCTATGCACTACCCGAGTAACATATTTGGGTTACAACATAGAAGGGGGTAGGCGAACTTTATCCAGTAGCAGAATAAAGGCCATCTTGTCAATCCCAGGCCTACCACCAAAAGGCAAGTCCGGGAGTTCCTCGGGGCAGTGGGTTATTGCAGGCTATGGATACTAGGTTTCGCAGAAATTGCGAGACCACTATACTCTGCAACGGGGGGAAAGGAGGCCATCCTGGTCTGGACAGAAAAGGAAGAAGAGGCTTATAAAAGACTGAAAGAAGCCCTGATAAGCGCCACAGCACTCGCCCTGCCAGACCTAACCAAACCCTTTCAGCTATATGTAGCTGAAAACAAAGGGCTGGCGAAAGGGGTCCTCACACAACCCCTAGGACGATGGAAATGCCCCGTAGCTTATCTCTCTAAGAGACTTGACCCGGTGGCCTCAGGATGGCCCAACTGCTTGAGAGCCATTGCAGCCACCGCCCTCCTGGTAAAGGAAGCCTCAAAGCTAACCTTTGCCCAAAATCTCCAAGTAGTTGCTCCGCATGCAGTTGAGACCCTATTAAGGAGCCCCCCGGAGAGGTGGATGTCCAACGCCCGCATTACCCAGTACCAGGTGTTACTGCTAGACCCACCACGAGTCAGCTTCCTGAAAACAGCTGCCTTGAACCTGGCCACACTCCTCACTGACGAGGAGGCAGAGCCCCCTTTGCATGACTGCGAGGAGACATTGACTGCCCTCACTTCCTCCGAGAGGACCTTGTGGACCAGCCCCTGCAGAATCCAGATGAGACCCTCTACACAGACGGGAGCAGCTTCATACAGGAAGGTACCCGGTATGTGGGGGCGGCAGTGGTGACACAAAAGGAGGTTCTCTGGGCACAGGCCTTAGGACAAGGCACCTCAGCCCAAAAGGCAGAACTTACAGCACTCACTCAGGCCCTCCGGTGGGGAAAAGGAAAAAGAGTGAACATTTTCACAGACAGTCGGTATGCTTTCGCCACTGTACACGTGCATGGGGTCCTATATCAGGAAAGAGGCCTCCTGACCTCAGGAGGAAAGGACATTAAAAATGCTTCTGAGATACATAACCTCCTGGCAGCCACATGTGGGCAAAAGAAGTGGCAGTAATTCATTGCCGGGGGCACCAGAAGGGTATTAGTCCTGAAGCATAGGGAAATTGACTTGCAGACCAAACCGCCAAGGACGTGGCTAAAAGACCAGTAGGGCCCCTAGAAGTTTTCGTAGCCCTGCCAGCACGAAGGCTCCCAGAGAAGCCTACTTATGTGACGGGGGAGCAGAGGCTAGCTGTGAAACTAGGGGCCCAGGAAGGAGAGGCTGGATGGCTAATCCTGCCGGTCGGGAGGCCTATAGTGCCAGAAGCCCTGGGGCAGACCATCGCTTCCCAGACCCACCAGAGCACCCACCTGGGGAAAACGAAGCTATCAAAACTACTGGGAAGAGAATTTTACATCCCAGGGCTCCAGAAAATATCCCAAGATGTGGCTAGGAGGTGCCAAGTGTATGCCCGGGTAAACCAAGGGCCCCCTGTTGTGGCCGCGCCAGGACAGCGATTCCGAGGACAGAACCCTAGAAAACACTGGGAAGTGGACTTCACCGACAAGGACAAGAAGGGTATAAATACTTGCTGGTTTTCATTGATACCTTCTCTGGCTGGCCTGAGGCATACCCAACCAAGGCAGAGACAGCACAGGTAGTAGTTAGAAAACTCCTCACTGAAATTGTCCCCCGGTTTGGCCTGCCACTATACATGGGGACTGATAATGGCCCAGCGTTCATCGCCAAAGTTACACAATCCATAGTTAAGGCCCTGAGGGTTACCTGAAAATTGCATTGTGTCTATAGGCCACAGAGTTCTGGACAGGTAGAGAGGATGAATCGGACCTTAAAGGAAACATTAACTAAGTTAAAATTAGAGACTGGGGGAAACTGGGTGTCTCCTTCCTTTTGCTCTCCTCAGAGCTAGGTGCACTCCATACATAAAGGGACTCACCCCTTTTGAAATTATATTTGGCAGGCCACCACCTCTTATTGCCCACCTAAGGGAGGAAGAGCTTGCCCGACTGTCTACCCGAAATTTGCTTAAGTCCTTACAGGCTTTGCAGAGCAGTGCCTCGTCCGCACGACGGGTGGTGAGAGCCGTACGGGAGGAGGACGTGCTGAGATCCAGTCCAACACAGCCTGCCTTCTCTCCGGGAGATCTCGTTTGGGAGAAGCATCACAACCCTGGCAGCCTGGAACCTAGATGGGCTGGACCCTACCAGGTGGTGCAGAGCACTCCAACCACCATCAAAGTCGCAGGAAAGAGGCACTGGATCCATCATACGCAGGTTAAGAAAACGAAAGACAGCGTCGAGGGATGGCGGGTCCAGAAGACCGGAGACCCGTTGAAGGTCAGACTCACTCGGTGTTCTTCCTAACTCTCCTCATCTGCCTGCAGCCGGGACTGGGAAACCCCCATTCGGCCAGAAATTAATCTTGGGAGGTCACAGGTACTATTGATGGGACTGTTATAGGCTCTGTTGTTGGAATAGGGGCACCTGTCATCCCGACAGATCTCTGTAAACTCTTTGGAAAAAACTGGGGAAATTCCCGTAGCAAAACTGCATCCACTGGGTATGGCTCCTGGGGCCATCCCCAGGTCACCAAAGCCAGGGGTTACGGGTGCGGAGAAATAACCCTAGAGCAAGAATTGTGGCACACTCGACATTATGTCTGCCCCCGGGAAGCGGGTAGTAACTGTGGAGGAGAGGGTGCCTTCTATTGTGCTTCTTGGGGTTGTGAGACCCTAGCCCCATGGAAAAAACCTCCCACCGACAAGCCCCTCCGTTTGAACAGAGAGGTTCGACCTGGGGCCCCGAAGAAGAACTGCAGGATCGGAAATTGTAACCCGGTCCTCCTCATGCCTCTCGCCTGGTGGACTGACCAATGGGAAGGAGGAAAGACGTGGGGACTAAGACTCTATGTAAGCGGCCGAGACCCTGGCCAGCTCTTCACCATTCAACGCAGGACTCGTCCCCGGTGGTTCAACCCAATTGGCCCCTTGCGTCCCCTAGACAAGCCAGAGAGGCCGAGCCAGCCACAGTACCCAGCCCCAGCTAAACCTCCTGGTTCCCCTGGGGCACAAAGCTCTGGGAGCCCCAGCCCTACTCCACCTGCAGCCATGACCTCGCCAGCCCTTGGGGACCTACAACAGCTTTTAAATACAGGCGCAGGAAAACCAAACCGGAAGCTACTGGGAACCTTGGACTTAATGTTTTCTTTCCTAAATCGCACCTCCCCAAACCTGACCGCGGATTGCTGGCTGTGCTTCAACCCTGAACCCCCTTATGTTAGGATAGGGGCAGGGGCCCAGCTCGGGAAGGACGCTTCTGCCATCAGGAACCTTTCGGCAGAAAGTCTGCCAGACGGACTGTGTATGTGGGGACACAAACACCAAGGACTTACTCTTGGGGACATCTTAAACCCCGGGACTCGTGTGTACCCTATGAACTACCCCCTTAGCAGTTCCACCTATACAGATCTATGTAATCCATCTATCATACTTCCAAAGAATTATACAGGACAGACCCCCACCTACTTAGTACCTCCTAAGGGGACTTGGTGGCCATGTACAACTGGTATAACCCCTTGCATCTTCTCTCCAGTCCTCCAGAATCCGATGAACCCTGGACTATGCATTCTAACTCATATCCTCCCACAGGTATATTACTATTCGGGAGAAGGGGGCCGAGAACATTTAAACCTCGAACCCAGAAAAGTTAAAAGGGCCCCCATCCTAGTCCCCCTCCTTATGGGAATAGGACTAGCAGGATCCACGGCCATCGGAACAGCCGCCCTAGCAACTGGCCACCAGAATTATAAAAAATTAAATAAACAGATAGATCAAGATTTAAACTCTCTCGAAAATTCTGTTAGCCAACTGGAGGACTCCCTTGGTTCACTCGTAGAGGTAGCACTACAAAACAGACGAGGCCTAGATCTGCTTTTCCTGAAGCAGGGAGGCCTCTGTCTGGCCCTAGGGGAGTCTTGCTGTTTCTACACCAACCACTCGGGGGTGATCAGGAAAAGCCTTAGCCAGCTGCGAAAACGGCTGGCTGACCAAAAAGAGGCTAGAAAGGCTAAAGGCCATTGGTATGAGAATTCATTTTCCTGGTCCCGCCGGCTAACCACCCTGCTCTCCTCCTTGGCAGGACCAGTCGTTCTGCTCCTCTGAGGGCTCATCTTTGGCCCCTGCATTGCCAGATGCCTCCTCAATTTCATACAAAATCAAATACAGGCTGTAAAGTTAATGGTTTTATACACCCAATACTCCAGAATCTTACAGGAGGACACTGAAGCAAAGATTTGATTCCCAATAAAACCAGTAGGGAATGTACTGGGCTGCATATCGGGGCGCGCTGTACTATCTGTTCCTGGAACAGACAGATAGGAAGGTACTGACATCAGGTCAGGTCTTGAGATATGGTCTCATGGTCCCTCCTCAATATACTGTGCTCTCTGTTCCCAGAGAAAATAAATAGGAAGGTGATAATGCTATACTGTATCGGAAACAAATTGCATAAACAAGGCTTTGTAACTTTGTAGTTTTTGCAAATAAATAGGCTGTAACGCTTGCAGTCATTGCTGCAGTTCAGCCTTTGCTTTGGCGGAGTGCTGGGACTGCAGACAGCTGGCCAGCTTAATAAAGCTTCCTAAATTTAAATTCTGAGTCTGTGGTCTATCTTGCTAAGTCAACCCATAACAGGTTCACAAAGGTAGGTGAGCGGGGTGGATGCCAGAGGTGCCAGGGAGCTGACAACTTGTGGGAGGCAGGCAGACCAGTTGGCCAGGCCCTGCCAAGACCCAGGGACAAGGGTGTTGGGGGGACCTGGGATGAGGACAGTCAGCTAAGAGGGGCTGGCACATTCCAGATCCAGACCCAGGTTCAGGGGAGCGACCACCTGTGGGAAGTGGAGAGAGGAGGGGTCCAGCCTGCACCCCAGGTTTTGGCTTCTGTGATTGACAGCTGGTGGCCTTGAATAAGAAGGCAGCCCAGAGGAGTCAGGGACAGTGGAGAAGCCTGCAGCCCGGGCAGGGGGTCTAAGGCAGCGACCTCAGGCCTGAAGCTCAGGAGCGGTCAGTGCTGGGGAGCAGTGGGCTCAGCCCTGCAGAGGGGCAGGGAGGGGGCTGCCTCCACGATGGAACCCAGGAGCGAGCACACAGGGAGCTTCAATGAGTGTTTGTGGAAAGGATGAGGGGCGACCCAGGGACCAGCCAGTTGCGCCCTGAAGAGATGTCCCAGACGGGAGAGAATCAGGGGACAGAGGCTGAGAGCTCCCAGGGGTGACCGGTCAGGTTCAGACCCTGCAACAAGCAATGGCGCAGGGGAGGCGGCCTGCAGGGGTCCACATGCTCAGTCTGGCTCCCAGCTTTGGGGAAGGCAGCTCGCGGAGGGGGCAGCTCCCCCAGGGGCAGGGCCTTGGAAAGAAGGGGAAAGGAGGCCACAGGAGGCACCTTACAGAAGAGGCTGGTGAGGGAGCAGGGACACGCAGGCGGCAGCTGGATGGGCCGCCATGAGGTCAGGTCAGGGGGGGATCTTCACCTGCCATCCTCCTCCCTCCTCAGCCTCTTCCTAGTTGAGTGGCCTTGGAAAACCCAAGGATCATTTTAAGCTGAGCTCCTGCTGTGATATAAATCCCAAATCAAAATGGGATTCAACTTAGAGGGACTTAAAATACACCAAGGCCTGGGAAGATCGGCTGCCTGGGAAACAGGAAACCTGGCTTCCCATTCTCTGGCCTCCTAGCCAAGGGATGTCTGTGTTCCAGGGGCCCAGGACCCGGGGGCGGACGTGGGGAGCCCGGAGCCCGGACATCACTGCCAGTGTGGAGCGGTGAGGAAATCCAGGACTCAATTCTACTCCAACTCATTTTATTAAAAACCCTTCCTTGTGTTCCAGAATCAATAGGTATTTAATATATGTGTCAAAACACTCAGACACAGAACACATTAGCACACCCAGTTCTTACTCAGCACATTAACTCCAAAGGAAAACCTCTTTATAGAACCCCAGTCCCCAGGCTTAGCCCATCCCAGGAGAGCACCTTAGTAAACACGAAACCATGTGTCAGGAAACCAGCCAAATTCACACTATAGGTGAGACCCCAGGAGAAAGATTGATGTCAGTTGATGTCAATATAGGCTGTTTCCCAAAAAGATATAGAGAGGGCAGGCTGTTGATGGACAATGAGTCCCCATTGAATGTAAATATAGTTTGTCCCCCAAAACAGATACAAAGAGGTCAGACACGTGATAGAAAATGACACCAACAGAATGTAAATATAAGGTGTCCCCCTTAAACAGGTACTAAGAGGTCAGACACATGATGGACAATGATACCGATGGAATGTAAATATAAGGTGTCCCCCCAAAATGGTATAGAGAGGTCAGTGAGGAGTTTGGCTCTGGTTGTGAAGGACACAGAAAAGGGTGTCACTCCCAGAGGACTGCCAGGACGGAAGTTATGTTATGAGGCAGGTGCCAGTGACACAGCCCCCAACTCTGAGGGCCCCAGCCAAGTGGTGGGGCCATCTGAGCAAGTCACTGCGGTGTGGTGCTGACAGAGGTCGAGGGCACAACCCCTTGTCTCCTGAGGCACATCCCCATCGCGTGCCCGCCACCACTTTGAGCCCAGCACCATGGCACAGATGTCCTTCATTGCACATTATTAGAAGATAAACCTTCCCTCAGTCCTCTGTCCTGGTGTTTCTCACAAGGAGCAATGACTTACAGTTTGAAACTATGAATACAAGATTTTGTTAAAGAGCAGATCTTTCTTTCACCTTTGTACCACAGTCAGCCATTTCTCTAGCCTTCTGAAATCCAGTAGTTGTTCCGGCCAAAGACCAAAGTGCCCGACGGTGGGACGTTGGTCACCCCCAAGTGCACCTACTATGTGCTAGGCAGCGTGAGAAAGTACACAGAGAAAGTGAAATGTTACCCTTTTCCTGGAGACATTACCAGAATGGGGGTGGTATTTTTGATGCTCAGGTGCCTTTATCTTTTCATTGCTGTGTATGTGACCAACCCTGACCATCCACAGGCACCCATCTCATGGCAAGGAAGGGGGTGGTTTTCTTACCTGGGCAAGAGGAATGTGTGTGGTTAGGATTCTGAGAGCAGAAAAGAAGGAAACACATTTGGAATTCAGCTTTTGAGTGCTAACACAGAATTAACAAGACAGTATTTTGAAAGTCATACCTTATTAAGATGTGAAGTAGACATTCCCTAAGTGCCAGTTACCATAGGAGAAGCCAGACCCACCTGACTTGAAGTGAGAGCCTAGCTCTGCATTCACTGCCATCAGGGGACCAGGCTTCTGAGAGTGGACACACTGTGGCCGCGTTTCGGGGGCTGCGGCCCTCCGGCCAGCAGGGGGCGTTACCCCGGCCCTCCCTGCTCCCTGCTCTACCCAGGAAGTCCCACCCCTCCCTGATCCCTGCTCTCCCAGGAAGCTCCGCCCCTCCCTGCTGCCTGCTCTCCCCAGGAAGTCCCGCCCCTCCCTGATCCCTGCTCTCCCAGGAAGCTCCGCCCCTCCCTCCTGCCTGCTCTCCCCAGGAAGCTCCGCCCCTCCCTGCTGCCTGCTCTCCCCAGGAAGTCCCGCCCCTCCCTGATCCCTGCTCTCCCAGGAAGCTCCGCCCCTCCCTCCTGCCTGCTCTCCCCAGGAAGCTCCGCCCCTCCCTGCTGACTGCTCTCCCCAGGAAGTCCCGCCCCTCCCTGATCCCTGCTCTCCCCAGGAAGCTCCGCCCCTCCCTGCTGCCTGCTCTCCTCAGGAAGTCCCGCCCCTGCTGGAAGTTGGAGTTCCTGTCTCTGGAAGATGGTGGCTTTCCAGGGCTCATGTCCTCAGGCAGGCATGGGCTGGAGCACAGAGGGCAGCGGGCGGGGCCCTGGAGCAGCTAAGCCCTTGGTGAGGAGTCTGTGCTGGGGCCTCAGAAGCCAGCCCCGCGGGGGAGCAGCGCCCATTGCAGGTGGTCCGTTCCTTCCCCAGAAGGTGGCCAGGGCCAGGCAGGGCAGGGCAGGCCAGGCTTGGTCCTCCCAGCTGAGCCCCCGCTCTGTGGGCACCAGCTGCGTAGGGAGCCGCCTTCTAAGGTCGGGATTCCCTCCCTCCTCACCTCGCCAGGCCCGCTGCTCCCTGCAGGGTGTAAAGGAGCCAGGGCCTTCCTCCAGCCCCTGTGGATCCAGAGTTTCCCAGTCCCGCCCCCCCCCCTTGTCAGACTGGGACCCCCCACAGCCACACGGTTCTGACCAGGACAGGATTGCAGGGAGATGCGGGGACAGCCATGGGCCTGACCACCTAGCAGGTCAGTTCACTGACGGGAACACGGGAGGTGATGGCCACTCCTCACTTCACCTTCACTCGTGGCGTGAAGGGCACCAGCAATGACGGTTCCAGGGAAGCCATTGCGGCGCCTCAGCCCAGGGCAGCCCCTGAAGCCTGTGCCCAGCGAGGAGCTCTCCCGACGCTGCGCCCATAGAACTCCAGTTCTGTGGGGCCAGGAAGGGCCTCCCGGGATGAGAGGTGCACGAAGCCCTTGGCGCCAGTCACTGAGTGGCCCTTGAGTCACTTAAAAATAAAACCAGGTCTCTGCTGATTTGGGTTAAAATCCCATCGAATGAATGTATGTGCTTAAATAACTTCACTAACATAAACGGCATTGCTATTTTTAAATGCTATATTAAGTTATATTTATTTTGAAGACATCAAATGAATTTAAAATTTGATAAAATTTGATATAATAAAATAATACCATTCCTGTGTTTAAAACGTCCAACCTGAGTGGCTTTTATGCATGATTTTTTCTTGATATCTAAAGAATTCTAATTTCTCTTTTTTAAGTTATATTTGAACATAATATAGTGGCACTTAAGGTTTATCTTTAGTGAAGGGGCTCAAATGGGGAGTTTACTGGTTACATTTATTTATTAACTAAAGAATATTCCAAGTCTATAGGAGCTGGACTCTGTGAAGTCATTGTACCATCCTGCCCATCGGTGCCTTTCTCTGGGGTCTTCTAACATTTAGTGTTTGCATTTTGTCAGTGACACATGTATATCCTGTTGAGCTCACCTGCACCCACACTTTAACTAGCCCCCACTAATCTGCTCTCCCCCCATTTTCTTTTTCCAGCTTTTGTTCCCCAACGTTTAAACCTTCCCATCAAGTGTCTGAGTGGCTGGTCACACCTGCTAATTGTCCGGCACAGCTGTGTTCCTCCAGGTCTGGGTCTCACTTCCTGACTGGACCGTTGACATCCATCCAAGTCATCCTACTTCTACCTCCTCCTCCTCCAGTCTCAGCCTGCAATTCAGAATGAGTGCTGTTAGATATGCATTGTTGTGCAGCGTTACAGACAGAGATGCGTTTGAACACTTGTAACAGTGCTATTTTGCCAGGGGACCAGATGGCTGCTGGCCAAAGCACACCACCTTGTAGGAGACGAGGGGGTGTACTTACAGGGGAGATTTGAGAGCTGTGGCAGATTGCTCTGTGCTTCATTCACCAGTCCATGCTGTTGTGCATCAATACTGTACACTCAGACTGGTTTGCAAAGATTATGCCCTGTGGTAGTGTACATCCTATCATATGTATACCTATGTGTTAATTTTAATATATTTTTGTTGACTTCAGAGAGAAAGGGAGAGGGGAGAGAGAGAGAGAGAGAGAGAGAGAGAGAGAGAGAGAGAGAGAGAGAGAAACATCAATGATGAGAAAGAATACATGATGGGTTGCCTCCTGCATGCCCCCTATTGGCAATTGAGCCAGAAACCCTGGGCATGTGCCCTGACTGGAATTGAACTGTGACCTCCTGGTTTATAGTTGAATGTTCAACCACTGAGCGACACTGGCCCGACTTATGCATTAATTTTTAAAGTACTGACTCTTTCAACATAAACATCTAATTTTGTTGAAAAGAAGGATCCCTGAGAGTAACTTGCCAGCATGATTGTCAAGTGTGTGCTTGCAAGGTTCATTGTTCCTGTGCTGGGACCTCCCCAGTCACAAAGCTGACTGGCAACCATATCTGAGTTTCCATCAGTGTGGCTCTCACTGTTTTCTCCACCCTGGTTATTCCCTGAGACCTCACCCCATCCAATTTGCAGCCCTACCCAAGCTGTTTGTAGCCAATTTTCCATATGAGTGGCCTATCCTGGATCAGGCTTCAGACTTTGCTAGAATCTCAAACAAGCAACAGCTGGCATCGAACCTATCAATAAAAGGCCGAAGACTCTGTACTATCACCAGCCTGTTTTGCTTTACAGCTGGGTCTTGCCTGGGCACTTCCTAGCCCAAAACAAATAGCAGCCATCTGCAGATCCCTCTGTAGCTCCTGCTAGGTGGCCCCAGGCAGTGGCTGACTTTGCACCTCCTGGAGGCCCCAAAGCCAATGAATCTGGTGGACAGCTTCATATCATAACAGATTACAGCTCTGCACATCCACAAGCAACACACTCAAGGAGCTGACTCAGTGAGCACCAAAGCCCCACTGAAACAAGTCCTGTTCCATATGGGTGTCTCCTGCACAGAAGCTCTTCCATTTGGGATGCAGCTGGTCCTCACAGCCCATCAGCCTGGAAATCAATTCCTCCCAGTGATGCCAACAGCAGTCAATTATCAACTACAACAAGACTGTGCACACAGCCCACACAGGAGCACACACAGAGTGCCCTGCTCAGGTGACTGGGGAGTCTGAACCGTGACTAGGCCCTACAGGAAACCTAATATACAAGTTCTCTCTACCAATTCCAGGAGACATAGTAGTTCTACCTAATACATAGAAACAAATACAGATACAGGGAAGCTGCCAAAATACAGAGACAATGAAACATGTCACAAATGAAAGAAATGGAAGTAAGCAAACTCCTGGAGACAGTGTTCAAAACAATGGTTCTAAGGTCACTCAAGGATCTTAATGAGAGGTTCAAGGGACTTAATGAGAGCTTCAAGGGAATTAATGAGAGATTCAAGGGACTTATTAAGATGTTCAAGGATCTTGGTGAGAATGCCAAAGACATAAAAATAGGACCAGTGAGAAATTAAGCATATACTAACTGAAATAAAGAATAATTTACAGGAATTCAACAGTAGAGTAGAGGATTCTGAGAATCAAATAAATGATTTGGAACATGAGGAAGCAAAAGGCACCTAATAAGAAGAACAAAAGGGAAAAGAATAAAAAGGTATGGAGATAATGTAAGGAGCCTCTGGGACAACTTCCAGTGTACCAGCATTCCCATTATGGGGGTTCTAGAAGGAGAAGAAAGAGAGAGCAAGATCTTGAAAAATTATTTGAATAAATAATGACAGAAAACTTCCCCCACATGGTAAAAGAAATCGTCTTACAAGTTCAGGAAACACAGCAAGTCCCAAACAAGGTGAATCCAAAGAGGTCCACATCATAATTAAAGTGGCAACTGTTAAAGAAAAACAGAGGGTTTTAAAAGCAGCAAGAGAAAAGCAATTAGTTACCTACAAGGGAACACTCATATGACTGTCAGCTGATTTCTCAACAGAAACTTTGCAGGCCAGAAGGGAGTGGCAAGAAATAATGAAAGAGATGAATAGCAAGAACCTATAACCAAGATTACTCCACCCAGCAAAGCTATCATTTAAAATTGAACATCAGATAAACAGCTTCACAGACAAGAAGAAGCTAAAGGTATTCATCCCCACCAAGCCAGTATTACATGAAATGTTGAAGGGTATTCTTAAAGAAGAAGAAGAAGAGGCAGAAGAAAAAAAGAAAAAATATGAACAACAAAATGGCAATAAATACATATTTATCAACAACTGAATTTAAAAAACAAAATAAATGAACAAGAAATCTTACGAACAAAATAAACTGATGAATAAAATAGAATCAGAAGCATGAAAACAGAACAGACTGACAAATCTCAGAGGAAAGGAGTGAGAGGGGTATGGGAAGATATTCAGGAAAAATCTTATATGCATATATGCATTACCTAAGGACACAGACAATAGGGTGGTGAAGGTCTGGCGTGGGGTGGGATCTGGGTGGATGGGGGCCCTGGAGAGCAAAGGGGGGCATCTGTAATGCTCTCAGCAATAAAGATTTTCCTAAAAAAAAAAAAGGATATTTAGATGTGCCCTGACTGTAATCAAACTGAGACCTCCTGGTGTCATAGGTAGGTGCTAATAAGTATATTAAAACTACTTAATTATGATATATACATATATAAATAAAAATAAAATATGGTCTATGTTTCATTTATTTCTTTTTAGGTGCTACAATAAACAGTAATCACAATAGAATTTAGCTATGTTATCCTAGTCTATTATATCATCCTATCTAATAAAAGGCTAATATGCAAATCGACCTAATGGCAGAAAGACCAAGTTATGATGCTGTGTCACGCACTGACCACCAGGGGGCAAATGCTGAACACAGGAGCTGCCCTCTGGTGGTCAGTGGGCTACCACAGGGGGAGCAGCTCAGCCAGAAGCCTGGCTTACAGCTGGCGAGTGCAGGGGCAGTGGCAGTGGCAGGAGCCTGCCTTTGCAGCAAAGCTAAGGCTGTCCAGCTGCCCACAGGGAGCCCCAGACTGTGAGAGGGTGCAGGCATGGCTCAGGCCTCTAGTAGTTCATAAAATATGACCTACAAAATTTCCTGTCTCCCACCAGAAACTGTTGCCTGTCATACCTTTTCAATTTGTTGTGTTTGTTCTGTGGCACTATTGAACACATGGCACCAGATACTGTCAGAGGCGGAGATTCAGGACATGACAAGGTATGTTCTGTTTTTGACACATCTTTATATATCGCTATAAACGGTATAATAAGAATCGTAGCTAATAACTTAGGTAGAGTTTTTAACAGAGTCCTCTTTCGGGTGTTGCCTTATCTTTACCTTTTCTCTCCTTTGCTTTGTATACATGAACACATTATGGTATCTAGGGTTGTGAGGGAAAAGATAATAGAAAAGTTAGGACATTCTGGATTTCCCTTTTTTCAAGGGTTACTGCTGAGGATCATCTTTTGTTTTATAGAGTAACACTTTGTTAAAGGAAACTTCAAAAGCAACTAATTCTTCATATAATAATTTTTACGTTATCTCCATGAAAAGAATCTGTATCTTGAGCAAAGCACCACTGGTAACTCTATATAAAACCAAAATCATTCATTTTCTGTTGCATGGGGCCTGCTCTTTTAGGACTCAGCTGAGCCACAGCACAGGGCAGAGGAGTCACTGAATGCGCAGACTGTCCACTGCTCCTGTCTGAATCGCGCGTGATGATTTTGGACAGCGCTTTTAGGCATTATTGATTTTTGTTAGAAAAATACACGGGACATATCGTTGGCTGTGTCACCTTAGGTTGATATTTGCTTTGTAAGAGGGCATTGAAAAAGGAATCTTTCCTATTTTTCATTTCCAATTGTGCTTTTAACTTTGTAGACATACTGGAGACTTTGTTGATTATCTCTCCCACAGAAATAATCATTGGAACACTCCTTGGAGAAAGAAAATCCAAGATAGTCTCTGTTCTCCTAAGCCCTCTAAAGCAACAGTCACCAACCAGTGGCCCGCAGACCACTGGTGGTCCGTGAGGTCCAAAAGGTTGGCAACCGCTGCTCTAAAGAGCTCAATTTTTTCCTTCCCACTTTCTTTGTATTTGCAAAATGAAGGCTGGGAAGAGGCTTTCTAAGTAATTATGTTATAAAATCTAGGTCACATATTTTTATTTCATGAATGAAAAGGTACACACCTGTCCAGTTCTTTATCTTTTTTAAAAAGTATATATTTTATGGATATTGCAAAGAGGAAGGGAAAGGGACAGAGAGTTAGAAACATCGACGAGAGAAAAACATCAACCAGCTGCCTCCTGCACGTCACCTACTGGGGATCGAGCCTGCGACCAAGATATATGCCCTTGACTGGAAACTAACCAGAGAGGGATCCTTTAGTCCGCAGGCCGACTTCCATCCACTGAGCCAAACCAGTTAGGGCTGTCCAGTTGTTAACACTTTTGCTTTATTAATAACTTTCTCCAAGTAAGGGATTCTGACTTTTTTGTTTCTCACCTCCCCTCTTCCTCATTCCCTTGCAAAATCCCACATGTACAGTCCACATATCTTAAGTGTAGAGGTGTTTGCTAATGTCTCATCGTATGTTTAAAGACTATTATTCAACTTTTCCCAACTAGGAATCTGATTGTAGAGCTGTATCTATTGATTTCCAATCCAACGGCAGAACGTTCTGAGGGTCTGACTCAGATGGCAGTAAAACTGCTTGTATAATAAAATAATTGAATTGTTGGTTTAGTTCGAGTCAAGGCATTCTCTGTAACTATTGGAAATTTTGATAGGAATTTATAACTATTAAAATTTGAAAATTACTTTCTAAGTTTTCTAAGATTTAATAGAACCATTTTCTTTTCATCCTAACCCGAGGATATGCTTATTGATTTTAGAGGGGAGGGGGAAGAGATAGAGAGACAGAGATGGAGAGAGAGAGAGAGAGAGAGAGAGAGAGAGAGAGAAGAGGAGAGGAGAGGGAAGAGAGAGAGAGACAGAGATGGAGAGAGAGAGAGAGAGAGGGAGAGGGAGAGAGAGAGAGAGAGAGAGAGAGAGAGAGAGAGAGAGAGAGAGAGAATCATTTAAGTAAGAGAGCAACATTGATCGGTTGCCTCCCATATACACCCTGACTGGGGATTGAACCCACAACCTAGGTATATGGCCTGACTGGAATCAAACCCACAACCTTTCAGTGTATGGAATGCTGCTCCAGCCAACTGAGCCATAGCAGCCAGGGCATGGAACCGGTTTTCAGGATAGAAAACCTTATATTACTCCTAGAATTTCTGCATACCTGAGGTCCAAAGTTCAGCTAAGTCAGTGGGAGTTGATGGAACACCTGGAGGCCTTTGAGTTGATTGAATGAGCTATAATGTGTGCAACGTGCTCATCACTGTGCCTGGCTTGCACTCACTCTTGTGGTTTCAGTCTGCCTGACCCTGTTTTCTATGTCACTGTTACGTGTTTTCTTTAAAACAGTTCTTGTCCCATAAATTGTGCTGCATTTCTCTGAAACCTTGGCCCTGAAATTTGGAAGCAGAGAGTTTAAAATTTTAGTATCCAGTTAATATCTCATTGGCATAAGCTCATATAATCAACCGTTATTCAAATCCTGATTTGCATAATCATTAAAGAAATTTATCAAGAATCTCTAAGTTATATGTAATGTGCTGTGTTCTCAGTTCAGGTAACTGCATTTATAAATTTGTTTCCCATTTTGGTCACATTTTGTTTTGCATTACTTTAAATCTCATCATGCTTCTCACAAATGAAGGCTATTAGACTTTTGGTAGGTTTTATAAGAGGAATTGATTTAGGTGAGTATGAAAAAATAACACCTGTAGGTGGGCTTTTTTTTTCATTTTTGTTCTTTGACTTTAGGGAATTTGTAATATTTATTGGAGCTGGGTAGTTACTAAAAATGCTAACTGGTACTTTGTCCCCCCTCTATCATAAGTCCAAAGATTTCATTTACTTAAAAAATTAAATTTATTTTAAATCAAAATAAATTTTTTAGTTAACCAAAATAAAATGATTACTAGTTTAGAAAGTAATTAAAACAGTTCTAGTTCATTGATTAACAACCTAGATGTTTAAATTTGTTCTGACATACCTGCATATCTGTTCTCTAAATGTCTTTCTTGCATGTGCTAGTTTAATGCTCCTTGCACAGAAAGCTATGCACAGGCTCTTTTTGCTAAAATATTTCCCAAATACGCAGCTTTATTTTGTTCATTTTTCTTTCCTCTAAATTACTTACTAGTTAATATTCTATCAAATCGTTTTGTAGGCAGCTAATTGGTGGGTTTAGGTGTTGTAATGTATGAACTACCAACTGGAGGGTCTCCGTTCACTGTGATGGGAAAGAGAACTCCCAAGCTGAGCTACTAGGTCAGACTTAACAAAATAAAAGGAATGGTTACTTCAAAGGAACTGATCAAATTTCTGCAATTTGGCTGATGGAAAAAATAATTAAAAATGGAGATTGGCAAAATTATGTTGAAGTGGTTAATTTACATTTATAAGTACATAGGATGTAGACATAGACCTTTTATATTTCCTCATATTTTATGTGCCCAGAATGATTTTAAATTTCACAGGGAGTGTGTCATAATTTTTGTGTATTCCAAAGCACTTAGCATTGGCCGGGAGCTGCCACAGCCTCTGACCCAGCTGTGTTCCCTGCTAGAGCCCTTTGGAATATGGGTCCTAGAGCTGTTAGGAATACAGGCTCAAGAGCCGTTTAGAATTTGGGGAAAAGAGCCTTTTTCGAATGTGGAGCAAATAGCAGTTTAGAATGTGGTGCAAACAGCAGTTTAGAATGTGGGGTGATGAGCCATTTGGAATGTGGGGCGAGTAGCCGTTGGCACTGCTTGGCGCAGAGCTGGTGGGCTCAGAGACGGTGGGCCCAGAGCCTGTGTGCATAGCGATGGACGGTGGACACAGCCTCAGGATGGACGTTACTGTACGAGAGCTCATGGAGCTCTTTCTGCAGAGCACGCTGGTGGCGGGGGTGAGTGCACCTGCCTCCCTGTCCCATTGCTGGTGCCCTGGCTCCTCTCCCGCCCCCCTGGGGTCTCCACAGACCCCACCCTCCTGGACCCTAGCAGTCCTGGGACTCAGGGGTCTTCACAGGTTTCCAAACTGGGGGCGGGGGTCCTGGCCTGAGAACCTGAGGGGTTTCCTACTCTGGAGCCCATGCACCAGGTGCAGGACCCCCTGGCGCTTCCAGCCCTGGACTGAGATGAGTTCACTGCTCCTGCCAGCGGGCTAGGCTGCCGGTCCAGGCTCTAGATGGTTTCGCTCAGTGGTTTAGATTGTTGGACTGCCGACCAAAGGGTCACAGGTTTGATTCCCCGTCAAGGGCATGTCCCTGGGTTGAAGGAGGTGATGTCGGCAGGTGGAGGAGAGGCTGCCCAGTGAGGATGAGGCCATGGGCCTGCGCTCACACCCGGCAGAAAGGGGAACCAGGTGGTCCTGTGTGGCCAGTGGGGATGAGATACAGGCTCTCCTTAGAAGTATTTCAGGTTATGAATGGTTTCCTCAAAATATAAGATTGTCATGGACCCAACCTTCTGACATAAGCGCTCTGATATTTTGCCATCTTCGCGTTAGATTTTATTTGCAGAATAAGATGCCATCCCTCCTGACCCTCCCCTCCCAGGCTTACCCGCTTTGTGTGACACATGGGTGGTGTGCGACTGCAATCCCTGGACAGTTGAGGGAGCTCCCACACTGGGAGGAGTGCTGTCTGGTGGGAAGTCAGTGTCCTCCTCGAGCTAGTGTGACAGCAGCAGTGGTGTGTGAGGAAAGAGCTGGGCTGCAGAGTGTGGCTGCACTTGCTGAGGAGCCTGCCCGCCCCCACAGGAACTTGGTGGCTGAGGGTTAATAATGTCAGTGAGGTGGGTCAGCTGTGGGAGAGTGGGCCTAGGTCCCAGGGGGCGTGGCCTTGGGAGGTGGGTGCTCTCAGGGACCCCAGCGCTGCTCCCTGCCCGACCTCTGCAGCACCTTACCCTTGTGTGCCCTCAGGTGACCCGCCACCAGGAGACCCTGTTTAACTTGCAGAGGTTGGAGGCCCCAGACATGGCCCTGGAGGAGCTGGAGTTTCTCTCCAGCAACATGACCTGTCGCCTCAGGAGGCTCTTAATTGAGCAAGACAGTTACAGGGAGGTGTGTTTGCGTTTGCGGGTGGCTCAACAGCCTGGGGGACAGTGGGGAGGGGCCTGGGTCTGGGGCCCTAGTTATGGCCGCGCTCCTCATCCTGACTTCCCCTCAAGCTTGCGCACTGTCTGTCCTCCTGGCCCATTTCCGAGGGGGCAGGGTGTGGGCACTTTCCCTGCAGGGCACAGTCCCCTGAGACACCTGTGTGAGGACAGAGGTTGAGCTTGGGGAGCCTGCTCCATTCCCTCGGCCCTTCTTTCTCACTAAATATATCCTCGCTTCTTAAAAACTCCCCACTTTCTCCTGCCTCCCTCCTGGCTTTGCAGTCTCGGCTGCCATCTTCTCTTTTACTTTCTTCCGTCTTTTTGTCATTCTTCACCACGTTCTAGTGCGGGCACTGTGCCGGGCACAGGAGCACGCCGGTGAGACCCCTCTGTCTGCCCTGCTGTAGCTGGTCGTGACCCTGACCCAGGAGTGGAACACCAGCAGCCGCCCCAGCGAGGACACGCAGCCCCTGGCCGTGGAGCTGGCGGACACCAAGGCCACACTGCGCGGCGTCAGGCAGGAGCTGTGAGTCCCCCAGTGACCCGGTCTTTCTGCTCTTGTGCCCTGTGTCACCCACGTTGCTCGCACATGTGGTTCACTGCCATGCGGTGCAGCAAACGGGGCAGCTCTCACAGTGCCCTGGGGTGATGGGGCTCTGCTGTGAGCTGGGTCCCTGTTGGGCCCTGGGCTAGCCCGCTCCCTCCCCTCCCCGGGCCTGCACAGCAGGGTTCTGCTGGGCCTGTAGGGTTCCGGCCAGTCCAGACCTGGCAGACTCAGAGCAGCAGCCTGCCGCTCAGCCTAGGGCCCAGTGTGGGTGCTCTTGGCTGGAGGGAGGATGTGTCTCTCCCATCCCGTCCGGTGGGCCTGCTCCCCCTTTCCTGCAGCTGGTGATGGCACCATGCCCACTTCCTGGGAAGCTGCCCCCTTCACCTCCCTGCCAGGGGGCCTCCCTGCCTGCCTGACTGTGGAGGGAGCAGTGGCTCTGGGGGCTCCTTCCCTGTCTGCACCCCCAGAGTAAAGCTCAGGTCTGTGGTGTAGTCTGAGCGCTGCAGTGACAACTTAAAGCTCACCTTGGACTCCAGAGCGTTATTGCAGCCCCACGTGCAGACGCCCTCCTCACTCCTAGAAGCCAGGACCCCCTCCTTCCCCGCTGTGGTCTCCCAGGTGGTGGGCTTTCCGGGTGCTTCTGAGGAGCCCTCACCAGGTGTTCTCATCGCCCGCAGGGAGGAGAAGACGAAGCAGCTGGCGGACGCCAGGCATCAGTTGTACCAGCTGGTGCTGGAGCTGCAGGAGGCCCGGCGCAATGTGAGCAGGAGGCCTATCATATGGGCCGGGGGTAGGGGGCTTCGACGCCCCAGTCACCGGGGCCCCAGGTCCAGGAACGTGACCTGGGACACCTCTCCCTCCCGCTCAAAGCAGCGCTGCCTGAGAGCCAGCTGTCCTGGGAGCTTCTGGGGGGTGACATGCTGCAGTGACAGCATGTGGGGCCCCCACACAGGGGCCTGCACATGGACCAGCTTGGCCGCCCCTGGCTTCTCCTAGGGCTGCAGGGACTTGGGCCTTTCCCCAGCCCCGAGGGTGCCCTGAGCCAGGTCCCCTGCCTTTGCCCACCTCCCAGAACATGGAGTTGGCAGCCAGCGCCCAGGCTGCCCGTGCCCCCCTCCCTGAGCTGGACTCCCTGAGGGAGAAGGCGAGGCACGTGGAGAGGCTGGAGATGGAGGCGATGGGCCTCAGGCAGAAGGAGAAAGACATAGACTTCTATGCAGCCCCATGGAAGTGAGCCCAGCAGGGTCAGGCAGCCCGCTGGCACTTGTTTCCTGGTAGAGGGGAGAGGGGCCGTGATGCCTCCCCAGTTGGCCCTCTCCCTGCACCCCAGACTGTCTGCCAGTCCCCTGGGCTCCCTCTGGTAGTGGAAGGAATAGGATTGGGATTGTGGCTGAAAGGCCCTGATTCTTCTAGGACTTTCCCTTCTCCTCCTTCATGCTATAGTGATGACTTTCTATTCACTGATCTTTTTCTTTAAGACTCCTTGTAATCTCTATGGCTAAATCTTACCAGGACTGTTTCCTCATCTATAAAACAGAGATAAATGTACTAGTCTGTGAGGTTTATACAATAAAAGAGGTAAAATACCTGGTATTTGGGCAAGTCCCATATGAAGCTCTCCGTGGTGTAGCCTACTCAGATCCCGAGGTTATGGGCCTGTTCAGGGGAGGGTGTCAGGGCTGAGGGGGGATGGAGACCAAGACCCAGGCAGGGTTACTGATGCTCTGACCATGCACCCAGCTGCCTCATGTGAGCAGTGGGTTCAGGACCCTCTCTTCCAGTCTTGTTTGCTCCTCCCACCTACTCAGGGAATGGTTGTTCCCGCAGGAATGTTGGTGGCTCACTGCTCTGCCCCCTGGGGAGAAGGCACCCTTGGTGCTGTGCCCAAGCAGCCCAGCCCAGGACGGGTTTGGGTGGGAGGCCAGCTCTCGGCTTTGTTCTGGAAATGGTCCCCTGGCCCTACTGGTGATGAAGGGCATCAATCTGCAGCACAGACAGGTGTAGGGCACGGGCACCCTCACTCACAGGTAGGAGGGTTGCGGAAGGTCATGTGCAAGCTTCCTCAGGCTGCCGCCTCTGCAGCCTCCTGCACACGGGGAACCTAAGGCAGGCCCACATCTCAGCCAACACTCTGCCCCGTGGATGGGGATAGGTTTCAGGGCTCAGCCTCTGTCTCCGTGTCTTTTCCGGGCCTGTCCAAGCAGCCTCGCTCAGTCATGCAGACGCAGTGACTGAAGGCCTGTGTGGCGCCAAGCCCTGCGCCAGGAGCAGGGGATCTAACACAAAGCGAGACTCACTCCTGGCACTGGGGAGCTTCTGGGCTTTTGCAGGGTTTCCTGTGGGAACCCCTGTTCCGTGTTCTCAAGGTGCATGCCTCTGGATAACAGCAGCAACATTTTTAATATCCTATTTAATAAGAGCCTAATATGCAAATTGTCCCCTTGGATGGGAGTTCCACAGGGAGGCCAGGAGTCCGACTGCTTGCTATGACATGCGCTGACCACCAGGGGACGGCGTGGAACATTGCTGGCATTGGCAATGCGCTGCGACCTCTTGCTGGCTAACCTGGAGCTGGGGTGACAGGGATGGAAGTGCTGTAAGAATGCGAGCTCGTTCTCACTCCCCCTGCAACCCTCCCCCAGGACGCCAGGGCTCGCCCACCAGGGAAGCCCCTGAGCTCAGGTGCTGGGTGCCCAGGAGGAGCCCACCCTGCACCCGCACAACCTCTTTAAGGTGAGCCAGGCCATAGCAGCCGGGACCACAGGGGCCTGTGGGGCTCCTGGTGGGTTCGAGCAGGAGCTGGTCTGCAAGGCCGGTCAGGAGAGAGCGTGCTGCCCGCCGTGCTTCCGTGGGAAACCACTGGGTGGACCAGAGGCCTACACTGCTCTCCGGCCCACAGTGTCTGGCCTTGCTCACCACATCTCCGTATGGAGACTTGGGCACCATGACTCAGGTATGGGGGGGAGGGGGGTGCATAGGGGCCAGGGGCCCAGAGGTCAGCTGTGACCTGCCCTTCCACACCAGGCGCTCACACTTCGATCTCCAGCCAGGCCTAGGGACCAACCCAGCAGGAATTTCATGCACCGGGCCTCTAGTCAATTAATCATTTTGCTGTGAAACTAGTAATGCCTTACACTTTCCATTAGTAAATGAATTACAAGAGAAATAGAGAGGTCCATGGAGACCAGGCCACATAGAGGATGAGTCACACTGTTCTCCAAGGCCCGTGTGCCAGGGCCCAGGGAGCAGCGAAGACAGAGCTTGCACCCACATGCTTACATCACAGTGGTGCCAACAGCCCTGCAGGCTGTGCAGAGAGCCTCCCGTCAGCCCTGCTGGGCCAGGTTTCCTGTGTGCAGCTCGAGCCCCTGAGGGCAGGGGCAGGGCCTGTCTGACTGCATGCCTGGGCCTGGCACACACAAGTCACTTGGTAGTGACCTCACAGGCCAAGTAAAAACACATCTCAGCATGAAAAGACTTGCAACCTGGGGAGAAGGACGGAGGAATCAGAGGTGTTGTCTCCTTCGGACGGTGACAGTGTCGGGTGTGATGGGCAGCAGAGCAGAGAGCCAAACACGACTGTCACGTGGACACCCACCACTCTGGGCCCTCCTATGGGTGTAGGGGGAGCCACAGACGGCCCGGGTGGCCGTCCAGTGTCGCCACTGAGAAACATAAAAGGGGAGGGTGTCAGTGCCACAACCTGAGGAGACAGGCCTGGGCGCCCCTAGGCACAGCTGGGAAGTGGGGGTGCACCAGGGGATCCTTGACTTCCGTCTGCAAACGCTCATCCCACCTCTGCTGCCAGGGCCTGGGGTGGAGGACAGAGGCAGAGAGAGAGTGCCTGGAAGGTCCCGCTGGTCCCATGCTTTGTCCTTGGCTGAAATTCCCGCTTCCAGAGCGCAGACGTGCGGGTGCCTTGAGGGTCCTGAGCAGCTGAGGGCCAGCTGGGCCTGTCTCTGCCCCTCAGAGAGGGATGGGCACTGAGCTTCCTGGGCAGGGCTTGCTCCCAGAGGCGGCGGAGGCTCCGCAGGGGAGTCCCAGCTCTCACTCCACTTGCTGGGTGTGGAGCAAGCCTTGTCCCCATCCATCACAGAAGAGGTGGTCGAGGCACCTCTGAGCCCCTCGTGCCCTGGCACCGGGTGGCGTCGATAGGAACACGTTTCTAGTGAGCTTATAACGTGACGTTCTGTCCACAGATGGGGCCCCTGGATCCGATCTTGCAGGGAGGGGCAGGGCAGGTGGTGGTAAGGCAGGTAGGAGCTGGGTTTAAGATCGGGCCCCGGGGCAGGTGGTCTCACACTCTCTGCCTCCTCCAGGCCCAGCCTTTGCCACTTTAGGACTTGGGCACAGCTTCTCGGGGTCTGGTCTCTCACTTCTGCGGTGGTGGGGTGTGCAAAGCAGGTTTAGATGTTTCTGCTGCCTGATACATGGGGAAGGCTGACACCCCCAGAAAACTGAGGCCCATTGGAAGAATAGCTGTAAATCATTTCGTTCCATGCTGTACTCTGCTTCTGGACACTTGTCCATCCTGCCTTTCCCCAGGTCCTTCAGGGCCCAACTCACATGGCACCTCTGACTCCCCCTCATGGTATGATTCAGCTGACAAGTGTCTTTGAACACTTCTGGGGGCCCATGAGAAGAGGAGTGGCATAGTCCTGCCCTGCAGGAATAGCCTTGCGGGGGGCGGGCTCACAGGCCAGTTCAGTGTTGCCTCATAGTGGGCACTCTGGGTGCCCAGCATCTGACTCAGTGGGTGGGATAGAGTGGAGTTGAAGTCCTCAGAGTGGGCAATTCCGGCTGGGTTTTGAAGGCTGAGTAGGAGTTGGTTGTAAGGATGACTGAGAGGCTGTGCTATGGGATCCTTCAGGGCCTGAGAATATGGTGAGACTGGTAAGTACTGGTGGGTAGACACAAGATGAGAATTCTGGGGGCAGTGGCCAAGCGGGGAGAGATGGGCCTCCTTCCTGTAGAAGCCCCTCCATGAGCTCTGGCTCACAGCTCTGATAGTGGTTGGGGCTCCTTACCCACGCGGGCTCCTTAAGGATAAGGTGCAAGGCTGCTGAGGGCAGTGAAGAAACAGGACTGGACCTCTCCTGCCTGAATACAAGCCCAGCTTCACACCTGGCTGGCTTTGTGACTTGGGGTTCATTCCTTAATTGACCCAAGTCAGCCTCTTCGTGTGTAGGAAGGGACTGTCCCTGCCTCCCTCTGGGGGCTGTTGTGAAGAGTGAATGTGGCAGAGACAGAGTGCACCTAGTGCAGGGCCAGGAACAGGCAGGAAGGGGGCTGCGAGGTTAAGCCAGAGTCACTGACCAAACCCTTCCAGCTGCCAGGCTTTGACCAGAACCGTGTCCACTGGTGGTAGGTACATGGTTTCCCCTCTACCGAGAATCCGGGGTTCTGGCCCGTGCAGGGAAATGAACACGTGATGGATAAGCAGGAGCTACTGGCCCGCTCCCAGGTGTTAGAACCCGTGAGTGGGGCAAGCCTTGGAAAACAGCCCGCCAAGAGAAATGGGCATGTCCCCGTGGATGCATGCTTGCAGACTCTGAGTGCATTCAGGGGAGACTCAGTCGCCCTGAGACTGAGTGGCGCTGGGAGGGCTTGTGGGGGTGGGGCGGGACCAGAGATGAGGGGGATGAGCTGAACAGCTCCCTGGTGTGTGCTGGGCACTGGGACAGGAGTGAGTGCAGTGGACGCCTCCCGTGAGGTTGCCTGTAGGGGCCCCACCATTGTGTTCCACCCCCAGCATGTGCCTGGCACACAGAGGCCATAGTACTGGTTTGCTTGTTGTGTCTTACAGACCCTCATTGCCGGGAAACTGCCCAGAGCTGTTGTTTCTCTAAGAGTAGGTGTGTGACATGTTCAAATAGGACCTGCTATTGAACAAAAGCTCCTCTGAATTTTGTTCCATGACCCAGATCAGTGGAGTGACTGAGAGAGGCCTAGACTCGGCCCTCAAAGCCAGGACAGACTCTCAGCCCCACCCCTTCCTTGTTTAAGAAAGTGGCTCAGCCACGTCCCACACCTGTCAGCAGGTGCACGCGTCCAACCACGGCGGCTGTACATGTCAGACACTCCCACAGTGTTCCCTTCCAGAATTTAAATAGTGTCTTGCTGCGGGGATTTTTCCATCTGGCCTGGCCTAATGGAGAAGGGCAGGGGCTCAAAAGTGGAGACAGAGCTTCCCGAGGCAGCAGGGTCATCCCTAGGTTGTTGGTTTGGGCCCAGTGACTGGAAGAACTGTTGTCATGATCAGGGGCCTTAACCTGATGGCTCTCATGTATGTTCTTGCTGACCAGGTGCCGACTGGAGACGATTATTTTTCCATGGACACTGAGAGCCATCTCCAGGACCATTGGATTTGGTATTGGATTGATAAGCTATTCGAGCGGGAGGAGGAGAATGTGCAGCTGAAATCTAGGCTGCACCACCTACAATTGGTAGGACAAGCTGTGGTCACCACGTGTAGCAGAGATGGGGGCAGTTTTAGGTTCATGTTGTGCCCTTCTCTGATGTTCAGCTACTGGGTCGGTGCTGCTGCCAACCCAGTGACACTCTGAGGGCAGAGAGTCGCTTGCTAAGCTCAGTGGCTTGAGTGGGCACCACTGAAGCCTCCAACACGGAGAGGCCTGATGCTGTGTTGCTTTCCTGTGAGGATGGAGGGGTTGGGCCTCTGTTGCAAAAAAGGGTCTCCCTGGCGTTTATGATGTGGGTTGAGCTGTGATGTGAGTCCCTACGGCCTTTCCAAGGCATTAGGCCTGCTAAGGGGCCACAGAGCTGCCGTCACCATAGCACTTGCTCTAAAGCCCTGCGCTGTACGTCACTTTGTTCAGACACCCCTCAGAGACCTCAGGTGTCTTCATCCCCTAGGTCACTGGGTCAGCATACCTTTTAGTGGCTGTAAGTCTCACAGCTGGGCCATGTACTGGAGTCATTTCTGTGCAGCTGTGTTTTTGGAATTGAGCAGGGGCATGGAGGCCCTTCATCCTGAGGGAATGAGGACAGATGCACGGGGGCCGGGGTTTTTCCAGAGCGTGCCCCAGTCAGCATCCTCACCCCCCACCCCCACTTCCTGCACTAGGCCCGGGACACAGACCAGAAATGCCTTGAGGAGCTGCGGGAAGAGATCATGGCCCTCAAGACTGCACAAGGGCAGAGTGTGGAGGAGCCCGCCCACCTGCACTGGGAGCTGGAGCAGCTGTCAGAGGGTAAGCAGCAGCCCCTGGTGGCTGAGAGCCAGCCTGGCTGTGGATTCTCTCTTACCCAGGGAGCTGAGCCCTTGGCTCTGAAACTCATGTGTCAGCCCTTCCTCTACCCAAGTAAATAGGGTTTTATTGAAGGGCCATTTGGAACTGTGTCATTGCAATTCTCCCCAAGAACATGAAGGGCCTGGCCACCTTGAGTCAGGCCGCGAAATGCGAAGGAAGTGCTGCTAGTTTTCTCAGCTTCCATTCAGCCAGTGCCAGGAGCTTCCAGGTGACAGCACGCTGATGCCCAGGGGGGTCTTCGATCTGTCGGGGGGAGGAGTGGAAGCTCAGGATGCAGGAGGCGTCCCCAGTGGTCACTCGCCTCCATGATAGTTGTACCCGGGGCATGGTTTCCCCGTTGATTTCATCATCGGACAGATGGGTATGGTCTGCTCTCTGTCTTCCTGGGCTGGGGCTGCTCAGTGGCTGCTGTTCAGGGGACCCAGGCCTCTTCCACTCCCTCTGGTGTTGGCCCCCTCCCAGCCCCCAGAGGAGGTGAGGGGGTGGCCAGGAAACGTGGGTGTGGTGGCCGGCAGTGCAGCAGGAGCCTCAGCACCTGGCAAACAACAAGCCAGTTCCTGTGTCCAATAATAGCACACGTGCACCTGAGAGTGCAGGTTAGGGTTTGCTTAGAGCTCTGCAGAGCCAGGAGGGCCTTAGGCTGGTTTGGGGAGGGGCTGCTTTTTCAATTCTGAGCAACATTCCTCAGCGTCATGGAAAGGCTGTTGAAAGCAGCTGGGTATTCCTTCTCTTCAAGGCGTCCCATCCACTCCAAACCTAAAATCAGTTCACTGAACTGCGAGTCTGTGTGAGAAGTTAGTTCTTTCCGTGGTTTGGTGTCTCCCCAGTCCTGGGAATCCAGGCTCTGGGAGTTCAGGTTCCTGGGGAGCACACTGCCCCCTGGTGGGACACAGAAGTGGTGCCAGCTGGCAGGGCCTGGCTCAGACCAGATGTGCTTGTTAGAGACCAAGGTGGCTGATGGGGTTGGAAAGCCTCCCTGATCCAGATGCTCAGTGCAGCTTGTGAGGCCTTTCACTGACTGACTTCTTCTTCGTGTTCCCAACTCCTACTGCTCAGCTGGCAGCTCACGAACAAAGCGTGAACGTACTTTGTGTGGTTGGGGTGGTGGCTTCTTGAGTCAGAAAGGCCTGGTTTAAAGTCCTGGCTCCTATACGTGTTAGCCAGGTGACCTCTTCTGCACCTCAGTTTTCTTATCTGAAAAATGGGGGTAATGAAGCTGCCTCACAGGATTGCTATGGGTATCTTGTGAGAGGAGGCAGTGAAGCATTAGGCTGTGCCTGGCCCACGGGGCGCCAACAAAGGATCGCTGTTCTCCTCGCCCTTGTCTTATCCAAAGATACCCATTGCTCTGATTCTTGGGGTGCTCGTGAGCAGCCCTACTAGCAGTACAGTGTGATAAGGCTCCCAGAGCTGAGTGTGTGGCCTGGAGAGACAGGCGAGGGAACAACCCTGACCCCTCAGACAGTCATGTTTTCCTCCTGAACAAGCCCCGGGACTTTCCCAAAGTCACACACCTGCTGGCGGCAGGGAGGGGCCACGAACTCCCATTCTTCTCAGGTCTGTGCTCCCTTTCTGTTCCGCATTGAAGCTGTTTAAAAGCAAAGGAGGACATTGCCTTTTTCTACCTTATGTTTTCATCTCACTTAGAATTTTAAAAGCAATTTGGATACACTGTCTCATTCTCTTTCAATGCAACTGTGAAAGTACAAAATGAAATCTCTGACTGAAGGACCTTACCCAGAGATGGCGAGTACTGGGCATATGCGCCCCATAGCCTCTTCCACCCACAGACATGCGGTCAATGATCGTGTCCCCGCTACACCCTCGGCTGAGCCACCTGGATTCCCACCACTCTGAGTCTGGCACAGAGAGCTCACTCTCTTTGCCATCTCCGTTAGTCTCTGAAATCCTTGGCTTGACGGTCAGGTTAAAATGTGGCAGAAAGTGGTGCCAGCAATTCCACTGTCTTGAACGTTTGCATTGGCTCCTCTCTACCATCACCTGCTTTCTTCTTAAGCTCTGCTTGCTCCCCTAACAAACCCAGCTGAGCCAGCAGAGGGGCCATAACCGCCCGAGGAACCCTCAGGTGCAGACAGCAACAGCGCCCTGGGAAAAAGGAAGGGCACCCAGCTGACCATCCCAGACCCTCAAGCCTAGGGCTCAGGGTAATGGCTTTCTCAGCGCCGGGGGCAGAGAGCAGAAGCTGAGGCCCCTGGAATATGGGCTCTGACTCCACTTTGCTCTTCAGCCTCCAGCTGCTTCCTGAAGCTGGACAAGGAGAAGCAGAGCCTCCATGACACCGTCCAGGGGCTGCGCCACGCCTCCCTGGCCCTGCAGGAGAGCAGCCTCCAGCGCCAGGAGCTGGAGAAGGAGAACCAGCAGCTCAGAAAGCAGGTACCCGTGGGTGGTGTCCAGAACATACAGGCATGAAAGTGGCCAGGGGGAGCACCCAGGTGTCGGTGAGCATGCACAGTTGGGGGACAGGCAAAGTCCAGTGCAGCCACTGTTATGGTAGGGGGACAGGAGGCCTCCTGGAGAGGCGTCACGAGGCAGCATGAGGAGTCCCTGCAGCAGTGAGACCGCACACGATGGACCTCTGTGTGCCTCGTTGCCCTCATCTGTGAAATGGGGTTAGCGATGCACCCACCAGTAGGTGTGGTGAGGATGGTGTGAGTTAGTGCAGGCAGAGGGTCCATCCCGTGGTGAATGCCTCATGGAAGGAGAGCAGCGCCCTGTTAGAAACCATCAGGCGGGCCCGGGAGAGAAGCAGCGATGGAAGACTCGCTCCCGTGTGGAGACCATGGATGGGCCGTTTCAGGGCTTGGCTGCTGGTGACAGGAGCGCAGTGCCCACTCTCTCCTTTCGGTCGAGAGGATGAGGAAGAGGAGATGGCTGGACTGCATTGCCTTTCTGGACAAACCAGGTCTTCCCAGTAGCACAGTAGAACAGACATCTGGGAGGACAGACAGGCTTACCAGCCAGGTTCATCCTACAGTTACCAGGACCCCATTCACATGGCAAGAAGGGCCCTGAGAAGCTAGTGACGGCCTCCCTGTGCTGCTCATTCTGGGTCAGAGGGCCTCAGTCCATGTAGCCAACACGGGTGACACAGCTGCGTCACGGGCTCTGAGCACACCTTGACGGGTGCCCGGATTCCGGGTGAGGAAGGCGCAAGGTCACTCTTGCTTGCTGACCACCTGGCAGGACTGGTGCTTTCAGGTGTCTGGGTGTCTGTCCCGACCGGCCCAGGGGTCCTGCCAGCTTCATTTGCTGAGGCTGCCCTGGCAATGGAAGGGACGTGAGCTGCAGACCGGAGACCTGGGTGCCGCTGGTCACAACTCTGCTGGAACTTCATCTCTGGGTGAGGCTGGGACCGCCCCTCCTCCTGTGCAGTGGTTTCTCCAGGCCTCTCGTGGGGCGTCCGAGGTTCCGTGACTCAGGCTTCTCGTCCTTTGAGGCTCCGTGCGCCTCGCAGCAGAGCAGCGGCCAAGCAGCGTGTCCTCTCCCTGGGGGCCCGGAGGAAGGCCCTCCTCGTACCGCGTCACTCTGTGCAGCGCAGCTCAGGGAAAGCCACCAGACAGCCTGGGTTTTAGATTCATGTGGGCGGGCACAGTGAATGTCTCTGTAAATGGCAGCTCAACCTCTGCCGACATAGAAAGGCTTGACCTTTAGAAAGATGAGAACCTCCAATGGGGCGGGTCCTCAGGGGTGAGCTGCAGAGGCCTGCGCTGTAGCCTCTGGCCCAGCTCCCCGCAGGGCTGAGAAATGATCTCTGATGCTTCTCCTGCCCTCGGCGTCGACTCTGGTCCCTCCTCCGCACACACAGGACAGGTGGTGGCTGCCGCCTCCCCACATGACTCCTTAGCCCTGTCTCTCGGGTCCCATCCCCACTTCCTCTCCTGATCAGTTCCCTGTAGGACCCCAGGGCAGTCCTGCCACAGCCCTCAGAGACCTGTCTTGGCTCTGAGCCCCTGGTGGGAGGGAGGGGCCACAGTTCCCAGACTAGCACTGTCCCTTGTTTGCTGCCAGGAGCCCTGCGAAGGCGGCCCTTCTGCTCTCCTCCCTGTCCTGCTCAGCCCGCTGGGGCCTGGCTGCATCATGGGTCCTCCCTAATGTTGGATCGATGGTGCATCTGGGCCATCAGCTAAAAACCACAGGGGACGTGGCCTGACATTGACCTCCCTGGAGCCAGGACAGGCCCATCTTGGACAAGTCCAGACAACGTGGCCCTCTGGGAGGTGTCTGAGAAGAAGGGACCAGGGTCAGCCAGGACAGGCGGCTTGGAGTCCCAGGCCCCCAGTGCCAGCTCGGCTCTCCCACCACCCAGTGTCGCCCAGGATGTAGGCTCCCTTCGGTCTGTGTAAACCTTAGTTCCCGAAGTTCACGTCCTTCCCTGTAACTCATGACCTTTCTGTGGACCTTAGAGAGGGTGCGCCCCCCACCCTCACTTGGCACTGACATCCTCAGACTGCATTCCTCTTAGGAAGAGGGCAGCCCTTTGGGGCCTATCGTGGGAACACAAGCGCAGCACAGGGGCTGATGGCAGGCCCCTGGCACCCACGTGCTCTGGGCACCTGGAGCCTCCACACAGGAGCCCGCGGCCCAAGCCTGGTGCTTTGAGGAAGACAGGAAACCATCTCCGCCCAGTGAGCTCTCAGAGTGGTTCTCAACCTTCCTAATGCCGTGACCCTTTAATACAGCTCCTCATGTTGTGGTGACCCCCAACCATAAAATCATGTTCATTGCTACTTCATAACTGTAGTTCTTCTACTGTTATGAATCGTAATGTAAATATCTGATATGCAGGATGTATTTTCATTGTGCGCGACCCACAGGTTGAGAACCGCTGCCCTAGGGGAAGGGAGGGCCTTCAGGGAAGGACAGGAGTGAGAGTTCCAGTTCCATGGCAAACAGAAGCAGAGAAAGATGGGGGTGTCCAGCGGGTGGGGGGTGCTGGGGGGGCATGGGGCAATCACAGCTTCAGACAAGAAGCAGCCATGCCAGATATGCAAAGGTTGGACATAACATTCCTTTCACTGGGACAGATGGGGGGCAGCAGGGAGAAGGATTAACAGTAAGACAGGGAGGGGGGTGAACAAGGCAGGAGGTTGGGGGGCACACACCCCAGGCCCCGTCTGAGAGAGCAGGCCTGGGGTCGGCCCACTGCGGTGTGTTTGGCTCTGCCGCATCCTCACTGTGGGGCTCTGGGCAGATCACTGGACTCCCTGGGCTGGTGTCCTTCTCTGAATGAGGGGGATTGACAGCTGTGCAGGGCCTTCCCCCTCAGGGCCAGCTCCAGAGCAGGCGCTGCCATCAGGGCAGATGCCTGCTTCCTGCTGAGCCCAGACCTGGTGCTAGGAAGTGAGGCAGCGATCAGGAAGGAGAAGAAAGGTGTTCTCACTTGTGAGAAAGACTCAGACACATAGCTCCTTGCAGCGCCTTTTGCTGTTGACCCTGGCTGGGTGGGGCTGCCCCGTCCTCGGTTCCCCATGTTGGGACAGGGGGCTGGGTGTGCCCACAGGGTGCTGTGAGGGCACGGATATGAGCCCCACTGTGCCTGGCCCTCCCCCTCATGGGGAAGAAGCTCCCTGCCTGATACTTCCTAGGAGTCTGGAGACAGTGCCCAGACCTGTGAGATAAAGGCAGGGCGGCCTCGGCCCAGGAAAAGTAGGCAGAGCTGGCATTAGAGCAGCGATCCTTCCAGGAGTTTGTCAACCTGCCTGTACCAGGCCACCCCCAGCCCGGTGAATGGAGCCAGCTCTCGGTCCTGCTGCTCACTGGGTTGCAGGGTGTCTGAAGGTCCTGCCCCCAGAGGTTCTAGTCAGTGGCCTGAGGTCTCAGGTGTCTAAAAGCTCTGAGAGCCACCTGATCTGGATCGTGGGGCTCCTCTGTTTTAGCTTTAGAGCCATCATCCCAAACCAGCATCAGGGTCAAAAGTCAAATGCAGGCTCTTGGGCCCCAGCCCAGAATGACCATGTCAGAAGCTCTGAGGGTGGGAGGGGCCTGGCGCTCTCAGGAGGGGTCAGCTCTTGTTGTACCTGCCCCCTGCCAGGTGTGAGCTGAGCATGTCACCCTGACAGAAGCTGGCGCCCATGCCTGCTGCTTGCTGGCACTGTCAGTTAAGGACACCTGCTCACAGTCACATCCTTAGCAGGGAATGACCCTCTTCCTGTCCCCTGTGGTCATGAGTTTGTTGTCAGTGTGAAGGGACAGCAGCACGGGCCTCGCCTGAGAGTCGCACCTCAGGGCCCACCCTGAGTCTGAATCTGCATCCATCACGGTGTTCAGGTGTCAGGCACAGAGTGTGGGACGTGCAGGTCCAGGCAGTTCATGTTCAGGGAGTGGGCACTGGTGGTTCCCGCAGAAGAGCTCCATGTCGGGCCGCTGATTGGGCAGTCGTCCAGGCAGGACGGAGCTGGTCTGGCCTGGGCAGCAGTGGGGTGTGGAGGGGGAGCCACATGGGGAATGAGGACAGGCCTTGGTGGTCCATTTACTTGGAGGGGAGAGGAGGGAGAGAGATAGCAGAGGACCCCTGAGAGCAGCTGGATGAATAGGAATGTCACCAACTGGGTGAAGTCCCTGTAGGACATCCAGTGGTGGCTGCTGGCCCAGGAATGTGGCCTAACCCTCAGGACAGTAGTGGACACGGCCTAAGACGGAAGCATTGAGAGTGAGCAGTGGAAAGCTGGGAGGGAAGCTGACCGATGGGTGTCCATGGCCTTTTTCTCTACCATGAGCTGGAAGTGTACACCATGGGCTGAGAGGTGATGGTCCAGGGTATGGGGAGCTCACTGCACAACTAGACCTGACCTGGGCAGCGGCTCAGGGACGCCACCCAGGAGCCAGGCTTCTCCCTTCCTGCTCTGCAGCCTTGGCAGTGGCTGATGTACCTCCCCAGGAAATGGGCAAGAAGGTTTCCCTTGAGAAAAGGCCTGATAAAGTGTTCCGTGGGGCTGACAGGTTTCGGGTTTGCTTTAAAACACAGTTCACTCCCTGAAACGGACTTTTGCACGGGCTGGGTCTTTGGCTCCGCAGATTGAAGACTGGCAAGTCCAGATGGAAAGAGAAAAGCAGACCAGCCGGGATCTGGCGACTCTCTGTGAGGAGCTGGTGGAGGAGAGAGAACAGCTGCTCCGTGACATCGAGACCCTGAAGGCTGAGGAAGCCCAGGAGGTAGGCCCTCCAGCGCCATGCCTCCCCTGGCGCCCCTGCCTACAAGAGGGAGAGTCCAGGACCATAGGCTGTCCTGGGAATCCAGCAGTGATTCCCGGGTTACCAGTCTCTTCCCTCAGCTGCAGCTCACACCAGCAATTCCAGCCACAGCAGGGGCGCGGGGACAGATATTGCTTCCCAGGGACACTGGCAATCTTTTTGTTTTTTCAATCTATTTTTTATTTATTTCAGAGGGGAAGGGAGAAGGAGAGAGGGATAAAAACATCAATGATGAGAGAGAATCATTGATCGGCTGCCTCCTGCATGCCACCTACTGGGATTGAACCAGCAACCTGAACATGTGCCCTGACCGGTAATCGAACCGTGACCTCCTGGTTCATAGGTTGATGCTCAAGCATTGACCCACACTGGCTGGAGATCACTGGCCATCTTGTTCATGATTGTCATGACTTGGGGGAAGAGTGGGGAGGTGCTCCTGGCTGTGCTCCAGGCTGTGGTGGGAGAGGCCAGAATGCTGCTAAATGTCCTGCAGCTCATGGGACAGCCCGTAGGAAAAATATCCCCCTTCAAATGTCCAGCTTCACACTCAGAGCCCTGGATAACCTCCAGGGTCGACCTGCCTCACCCCACAGGAAGTCCTAGGGTAGGCAGCTCAGTGCTGGGGCAGCGGCTCAGGGACGCCACCCAGAAACCAGGCTTCTGTCTTCCTGCTCTGCCAGTCTTGGCAGTGACTGTAGTACCTCACCAAGAAGTGGGCAGGAAGAATGTGGAGTGTGAAGAGACAGAGGGAAGGCCTCCCGGGATCCTCTGTGGACATCTCATTGGCCACACCTGACACATGACTAACCCTAGCTGCAAGGGAGGCTGGGTATCAGGTACTTGAGTTCTTCAGCCTCTCTAGTATTGCAGAAAAGGGGCTTGGGGAGGTGCTGTGTAGACTTAAGAGGCATGCATCTACCCTCCCCCAATATGGCTTCCAGTCTAGGAGGTGGAACGACAGGTGACTTGAGATGTGTGCTATTGAGGGAATATACGTGGGTCCAGGGAGAGTCTTATTAGGTGGAGGACATTTAGAATCATGGTGCAGGGCTTCCCTGAGGAGCTGTCAATCACACTGAGCCCTGGAGGATGAGAAGGAGCCAGTGATGCTGGAGGCCGCGGGTGGAGGCAGGTGAGCATTCACAGCAGAGCGAAGATCATGTGCAATGTCTGCAGGGGAGAGTGGCGTGAGGGGCGGCCACAGAGGTGGGCGGTCAGCTCTCGAGCCACTGTGAACCAGGGTAAAAAGCACCAAGGAAATCACTTTCATTGTTTAAAAGAAGATGTGGTTTTTGTTTCTAAGTCATTTGGCTTCTGTGAAAGTGTTTAGACTGGAACTGTCTGGGTGGGGATCTCCGTGCCTTCACCTTCTGTCCATATTAGGCCTTTGGGAAACGTTAAGACGTCCTTTGGGTCCATGATGAAATGGGCATTTCAGGCCTACACTTTAGGTCTCCAATTTGGACCGAAATCACGCCTGTGTCATTTCCATTGTGTTTTCCTGCAGTTCAAGGATCTTAAACAACTGGTGCGTTCACTGCGGGATAGTTCACAGACCAGCAGCAAGGCCCGCATGAAGGGCCAGAAGACTAAGAAAAAAGTGCTCCTCCAGACGGTGACGGACACCAAAAGGAAAGTGACCATGATGGAGTGGGAGCGGCGGCAGCTGTGCCGGGACCTGGAGCAGGTGAAGGCACAGGCGGCGCAGGCACAGGAGCTGGAGCACAGGAAGGTGCGGGTGAAGGAGCACGTGGTGCGGACACAGAAGCTGGAGCAGGAGCTGCATCGCCTGCAGGAGGAGATCGAGAAGCTGGCCATGGAGGTCAGCGCCCTGATGACAGCCCCCGAGAGGGTCCACGCCCTCGAGCGGGAGAGCCCGGACCTGTTGCTGGAGAACCAGAGGCTGCAGACGTCTCTGGACACCCTGCAGCCCGAGGACCTGGAGCAGGACAAGCAGCTGGACACCAGGGTAATTCTGGCCTCAGAATGAGTTAGGACGGATTCCTCCCCGGTCAACTTTCTGGTGGCTTGAATTCGGTTGGATGGGTGTTGTGTAAATATTGGAGAAATGGGTTGGTAGTGCTGTTCAGGTTCTCTATGTCCTCACTGATTTTCCATGCACTTTTCAAAGTGATCAGAGAGGGTACACATGGAGCTTATCCAGAGAAAGGGCACAAATTGCCAAGAAAGGTCACATGTGCAGAGAGGGGCCCAGGACTAAGCTTAGGCCCATGGGGCAGTCCGTTTCTGCCGTGGGCCTTCCCAGAGCAGCTCCTTGAGTGCAGGGAGAACTGTCCTCAGCATGGCTGGGTGCTGCCTCTCCTGAGGGTCCTGCTATTTTGGTGTCGACACTTGACCTGCTCTTGGCCCCTCACTCCGTGTGGGGACGTGGGGATCCGGAGTCTGTGGTCCCCCTGGGCCTGCACCTGGTGAGGCATCATCCCCTTCTCCCTCCCGGCAGGTGGAAAATTCCACTCTGAGCTCCCAGAGCGCCTCGCTCACTGCGCTCACAGAGCAGAACACGCAGCTCCAGCACCAGCCGCTGGCGGCAGCCCACAAGGCCCTGCAGCAGGAACACGCGTGCCTGGGCGCGCTCCACGAGCGCCTGACTAGGGAGCACGAGGCCCTTCTGGACAAGTACCGCCGCCAGAAGACACTGCTGAGTCGGACCCTGAAGCTGGAGAGCAAGGCTCTCAGTGACAGGTGGGTGCCTGCGGCTGGGGGTGATGGACAGGCTCCCCGGGCTCCTGTCCCCCCTTCACTCTGGCCCCTCATGTTTCCTCTGGTCCCGCTGCTTCACAGTGAAGAGAAGTAAATCCACCTTCACCCTCAGCGATGTGGAGTTGGTGTGGCTGGAGACTGAGGGGCAGGAGGGTCCCCCAGGGGAGAAGGGTGTGCCCACTAATCCCGGCTCAGGGAAACCAGGTGTCAGCATTGGGGTCCCAGCTCCTGGGGGATTCCTACCCCCTCTTCCTTTCCTCTCCAAACCAAGGACCAGGAGGAGAAGTCACCACAGCTGCCAATTTTCAGGGGCGTGCCTTATCTAGCTCCCCAGGCCTTTTCCCTGTCCAAGTCTCAAAGTCTGCACTTCTGATTTTCTTTTTTTACTTTTAATTTTGGAAAGTTTTGAATATATGGACGTGTACAGACTAGTATAGTGAAAACCCCGTGTTCCCCTCACCTGCAGCAGCATTATCAGTACTCTGCCATTCTCATGTCACCTTTACCTCTGACTCTCCATATACCTTTTTAAGGTAAAATTGATGTACCTTAAATGCATAAATCTTAACTTTGCACTTTTTCAAAATCAGGGCTTTGTGTGCATGTTGTCAGCCAACTTCGTCTGAGCTCCTGCCAGGCAGATCCCTGATTGCAATGGCCCCAGCAGGTGCACCGGGACCCAGAGCCTGGGGGAAGTGAGATGTACAGAGGACTCCAATGTGGTGGGGAGAGAGAGGGAGAGATGCACTAAAGAGAGGCTCTCCCACACTTGGAGCAGCCCAGGAGGGAGCTGTCCACTTCCTGTGCTTGTGAGTTGTCCCTGCTGAGTTCTTCCCAGGCCTCTGCCTCAGCAAGATGCTAGGCAAAGGCTGGGGCTCCCTGGGAGCAGCTGAGGTGCAGGGATTTGGCATCACAGGGACCAGGAGGGCACTGAGCCTGCAGTGCCTGCGGAGGGCGCCTGCTGCTGCATGAACTTGGGGGAGATGACATACATTTACACACTCACCCAGTGCTTCCTGTGGACTCTCCCCAGAGCCTTCCACCCCTTTCTCCACCCAGATGCCCATCCTTCGGGGGTGCCGAGATGTCTGCTCCTATCAGACTCTCGTTTCTTCCAGCCAGAATGAGCATCTTCTGACTCTTGGCATCTCCATCTCTGCCTCCTCCGCACCCATCCTGTGTTCACGAGATGCTTAGTGAGCACCCACTGGGCGCCTGGTGCTGTCTAACATGGTTTGAATGCACCCAGCTGACTACTGATGGGAGCCTCCTGTGGTGCCCACCCCTCACCAGGTGCTGCGGGCCCTCCCCTCAATGATAACCGTGTGGATATATTCTTATGGCTGTTAACATGGGAAGGTTTGTACAGGTGGCATTTGACTGGTCTGAGGGAGGAGTTCATTGCTCTGTCTATGACTCCTTGCTTGGTGGACCTACTGTGTGATTCAGTGGTTTTTGCTGGTTGGACAGATAGCTGGAGGCCCTTGGTGTGTCTGCAGCAGGGCTGCAGGTTAGAGGAGGAGGTGCCTGGAACACAGGCCGGGGGCTCTGTATTCATTTCACCTGACACTTGACTGAGACACTCGCTCCTTCCTTCCCCTGGTGCACATGCACTGGGTGTCAAGCCTCGTACCCAGGATTCAGTGGGGAGAAGCACTCGCAGTTTCTGCCCTGCAGGAGGGTGGTTACTGATGGTTGCGATATGCTTGATCCTGTGCTTTTCCAAGACACAACAGGGAAGCAGGAGGTGGGGACCCTAATGGTCCATAGCCCTGCTTGTCAAACCTGGATGAGAAAGATCGCCGCCCTGAAAGCCCAGCAGAGCCATCACCCCCACCTTCCATTACCCATGTCTGGGCAGCCTCCACTTGTGGCTAAAGGCCACAGGAAGGAATGTTTGTCTTCCAACAGCCGACCAAGCAGGTGTGTGTGTGTCTGAGTCCGCACAAGTCTTGGCTCCAGGCAGATGGTACAAGTACAGCTGATATGGGGTGGGCTTGGATGGAGGGCTGCAGGCAGGGGCTGAAACCCTGGAACTTGGGTGGACTCTGTCAGCCTGTCTCTGGGTGTGGACACCTCAGGAAGGGGGTCTGGAAAGGGTTTTGCCTGCCTGGGGAAGATTGAAAGGTGATGACTCAGTCTCCACCTAGGACCTGGGGAGGCCCCTGAGTCACCTGAACAGGGAAGGTTCCTGCAGGAGGAGGAACAGCCTGGGGCTGGTCAGGGGCTCCCTCTTGTGCTCTGCTGCCCTCCGGAGAGACTGTGTGGGACCCTCTGCAGACTGAGACAGGAAGGAAATAAAAGCCCCAGCTGAGGGGGAGCCTGTGGGAGAGCGAGGGCAAGGGCTGGACTGGGGGTGCCTTGAGGAGCCATGAGGGTGTGCAGTTGCCCATGATGGCTGCTTGGGCCCCACCAGGCAAGACTCTGGCCCCCAAGCTGCCTGGATCAGAGCAAGAAGAGTCGTGTTCCTGAGCTCGGGCGGAGGGCTCACCCAGGGCCCATTGAGGGGGATCAGCTGTTATGGGCGGTGGAATTCTGCTGTGTTTGCAGTGGTTTCTTTGAGAAGGGCGTGGAGTTCATAAAACAGTGGTTTTGTTCCCAGTGGGATGAAGGAGGGAGGCTGCTTTGACAGGGACTGGAAGGGACCATGGAGACACGTCGGGTGGGAGGAGGGAGGACTTGCCTCCTGTGCTGGAGGAGACCCCCGGAGGTGGCCCAGTGACTGTCCCCTCTCTCTGTCCAGCCCTGTCCCACGCGGATCCCCCTCTCCCTCAGCTCTGCAGAGAGAAGCCGCTCACCCAGGCTTTGAGGTCTCCCTGGGTTTCCATTCCTAGCGGGTGTGTTTCCCTTCAACAGATACAAGGACCAGCTCCAACATAAGGCGGCGCTGGAGCAGCTGGGGACTCTCTTGACCACCGAGCGGGAGGCTCTGCAGCAGGAGCAGAGGACGAGCACCATGGCCGCCGAGGAGAACCAGAGGCTGCAGCGAGAGCTGGACAGGTAACCACCAGGCCCCCTGCAGCGCCTCTGCCGGGATGCCATTCAGACCCACTCACTCAGCACCCGCTGAGCTGAGCTCAAGTGAGACCCCTGGTGATGGTGCATTTTTACCAACCCTGCCCTGGAAGCAGCTGGTGGGAACAAGGTAAAGGGGTCTCCAGCTGGTGGCTGGAAGGAAGGACTCGGCAGCTGGGATGGGGCATTGTCTCGGTTTGGACAGTCTCCCCTCCCACAGTTATGATGCTGATGACTGTCGGGCAGGGGTACCTGCATCCTCTCACACCAGCGATCCCATGAGGGAGGGGGCGTGGTCCTCAGCATTCACGCATTCCCATTTGTGAATTCACATCCTGGCTGAAATGCACTGGTGACCCCCAAATCAGTGCCCGTGGCCTGTCATGGACGTGCCCAGAGTGGGAGATACTGGAGTTGCCTGATGTGCACATTTGCAGCTGAGGTTGAACAAGGCCTTTGACCCCAGACTTGTTTCAGCTCTCACCTACCAGCGTCCTCTTCATGGGCCACTGAGTGCCATGGTGTTCTATTTTGTGTGCTTTGGAGGCGATTTCGCTGTTTGAAATGGCCCCCAAATGGAGTGTTGAAGTGTTGTCTAGTGTTCCCAAGTGCAAGGCTGCGCTGGGCCTCACGGGGAATATTCGAGTGGCACACAAGGGTCATTCGGGCCCAGGTATGGTGCTGTTGGCTCTGAGTGTATTACACGAGGCGTCTTTATGTCTTGATGAGCTGACAAAATGTGACCAGAGACTCCCAGGAACCGGTGGGAATAGTTTCAGTACTCACTAATTCAGGGTTCACGTGGTTGGGCAGAACATTATACTGTGAATCACAAGAGTTGACTGAGCTATTGTTATCCTTTAAAAAGTCCACAGCAACAGAGGAGGAAACAGGCTCAGGGAGATTAAACAACTTGTTCAAGGTCAATGCTCCTAGTTAGTGACACAGGCAGGATTCGAATCCAAGTCTTGCCTCAACCCAGAGGCGTGACCATATGAACCCTTCCTTCCTACAGCCCTGAGTAAACTCAGCTGCCTGCAGTGGCCGGGCAGGTCCAGCAGGTGGGGCAGGAGAGTCAGCAATAGACCAGGCCCTGGTGGAGAATACAGCCCAGCTATAGAGGCTGTCAGCTGGGAGGCAGGCGGGGCTGCCAGGTCTTCCTTCTGTATGTTTGTTGTTGTTTTTTGTTTTTGTTTCTGTTTGTTTTTTTGTTGTTTTTTTTCCCTGAGAAGAAGATATCTGAATGTTGATGGGTACCTTAAAAGATATCTGAATGTTGATGGGTACCTTAAAAGTTTGGAATGCTGATACAGTAATTATTTTTTTGTTTTGTTTGTGTTTTTTATTAAATCTGCTTTTTTGGGCAGGACAGAGGAATGGGAGGACCTGGAGACATATTTGAGGCCAGGGACCCTTAAACCTAACCCGCGAGTATTCACAGGACCACAATGGCGAATCTTTTTATCTTGTTCTGTTTCTTTTTTATGTTATTTTACTAGGGGCCCGGTGCACGAAATTCGTGCACTGGGTGTGTGTGTGGGGGGGGGGGGAGTGTCCCTCAGCCCAGCCTTCCCCCTCTCACATACTGGGAGCCCTCAGGCGTTGACCCCCATCACCCTCCAATCGCAGGATTGGCCCCTTGCCCAGGCCTGACGCCTCTGACAGAGGCGTCAGGCCTGGGCAGGGGACCCTCATTTCCCCCCATCACTGGTTCTGCCCCCAGCCCAGGCCTGATGCCTCTGGCCCAGACATCAGGCCTGGGCAGGGGACCCCCAGGCCCCTCCGATTGCTGGCTCTGCCCCTTGCCCAGGCCTGATGCCTCAGCCAGAGGTGTAGACCCCCATCACCCTCTGATCACCTGATCGGCCCCTTGCCCAGGCCTGACGCCTCCACCAGAGGTGTCAGGCTTGGACAGGGGACCCCCATCTCCCCCCAATCACTGGCTCTGGCCCCTGCCCAGGCCTGAGGCCTCTGGCCCAGGAATCATGCCTGGGCAGGGGACCCCCATCTCCCTCTGATCGCTTGCTCTAGCCCCCGCCCAAGCCTGACGCCTCTGACCCAGGCTTCAGGCCTGGGCAAGGGGACCATCATATCCCCCCAATCCCTGGCTCAGCCCCCCGCCCAGGCCTGATGCCTCAGCCAGAGGAGTTGACCCTCATCACCCTCCAATCACCAATCACCGGATTGGCCCCTTGACCAGGCCTGAGGCGTCCGGGTCGGGCAGCGGGGACCCGCAGCTGCAGCAGCCCCGCGATCGTGGGCTCCGCTTTAGGCCCAGGCAAGGGACCCCTAGCTCCCGGGACTGCCAGCTTCGACCGTGCCCAGCTCCCATCACTGGCTCCACCCCTACTTCCTGCTATCACTGGCCAGGGCGGCAAAGGCGCCTGATTCTCCGATCATGGCTGGGGGGCAGGGCAAAGGCGGCCCCAGGGCCGCCTTTGCCCTGCCCCCCAGCTCTTAGCTCCCCGCTGGGTTTCTGATCACTGTCAGTGGCAGGGGGCTTCTTCCTGCTTTCCCTTTCGCCTCCCTGCATTGTGCCTACATATGCAAATTAACCTCCATCTTGTTGGCAGTTAACTGCCAATCTTAGTTGGCAGTTAATTTGCATATAGCCCTGATTAGCCAATGAAAAGGGTATCGTCATATGCCAATTACCATTTTTCTCTTTTATTAGTTTAGATTTTTTTTAGTTGTCTTTATTGGAGAGACATCAATTAATAAAATCATACACACTTTAAAATGAAATAAAATAGAATAAAATAAGTAAATGTTAAAAAAAAATTAAAAAGCTGTGTGGGCCAAACTTCACACACCTGTGTTCACATTGAGTCCATGAGCCTCTGGTCATATGATCTTTTTTGGTATAATCTACCCCAAGGAATCCCAGGTAATGATGATGATGATGATGATGATGATGATGATGATGATTTAAGTGGATATAGGTAACACTCCAGAATCTTCTATTTTATTTATCTCAGTAGTTGAAATTAGAAAGGGGCTTGGAATTGGGGAGAAGAGCTGGATATAGACATAGAGTCTTAGAGCAGTAATGTTCTGATTCAGTGTTTAAATGTTTGAATCAAAGAACCCTTTTTCCAAGTAGGCAGATGTGCCAAAGCCTCAGATAGAAAGGACTTTAACAGGGATGCTCTGTTGCCGTGGTGTCCGAGCCTGCCTGTCGTTCTACCCCAGCTGGCAGTGGGGTACCTGGGGTAGCCTCCTCGAACCCCAATGAACAGAGTTTGAAAACCGCTGATTTTGTTCAACCCTTCATTAACACATGAAAAAAACTGAGGCCCAGAGAGGTTGCAGTTTTGATTAAGGTTGCACAACTGGGACAGTGCCTGGGAGTGCGCCTCAGCCCTTGGCCTTGTGTCTCTCTACCCCTGGGGCCAATTCCCTGCACCAGCAGCTGAAGGGGGAGCAGGAGGAGCTGCAGACCCACACTAAGAAGCTGCAGACCTCCCTGAACGACACCCAGCTGCAGGTGAACTGCTGGCAGGCCCAGTGCAACTGCCTGAGGAAGGAGCAGGAAGAGCTGCTCACAGACAACAAGGAGCTGCAAACCTCCCTTCATGAAAGGCAGCTGGAGGTAAACCACTGGCAGGCCCGGTACAATGGGCTGAAGGGGGAGCAAGAGGAGATGCACACACTCACCAAGGAGCTGCAGACCCACGCCAGTGAGCTGCAAACCTCCCTTCATGAAAGGGAGCTGGTGGTAAACCACTGGCAGGCCCGGTACAATGGGCTGAAGGGGGAGCAAGAGGAGATGCACACACTCACCAAGGAGCTGCAGACCCACGCCAGTGAGCTGCAAACCTCCCTTCATGAAAGGGAGCTGGAGGTGAACCACTGGCAGGCCCAGTATGAGAGGCTCAAGGGGGAGCAAGAGGAGATGCACACACTCACCAAGGAGCTGCAGACCCACGCCAGTGAGCTGCAAACCTCCCTTCATGAAAGGGAACTGGAGGTGAACCACTGGCAGGCCCAGTGTGAGGGGCTGAAGGCGGAGCTAGAGGAGCTGTACGCTCTCAACAAGGAGCTGCAGGCTGACGCCAATGAGCTGCTCACAGAATACAAGGAGCTGCTCACAGACAACAAGGAGCTGCAACTGTCCCTGAATGACACGCAGCGGGAAGTGAACAGCTGGCAGGCCCGGTACAAGGAGCTGAAGGGGCAGCAGGAGGAGCTGCAGACTCACAGCAAGAAGCTGCAAACCTCCCTGGACAACACGCAGCTGGAGGTGAACCACTGGCAGGCCCAGTACGAGGGGCTGAAGGCAGAGCAAGAGGAGCTGTACGCCCTCAACAAGGAGCTGTACACCCTCACCAAGGTGCTGTATGCCCTCACCAAGGAGCTGCTCACAGACAACAAGGAGCTGCAACTGTCCCTGAATGACACGCAGCAGGAAGTGAACAGCTGGCAGGGCCGGTATGAGGAGCTGAAGGGGAAGCAGGACCAGCTGCTCACAGACAACAAGAAGCTGCGAACCTCCCTGAACGACACGCAGCTGCAGGTGAACTGCTGGCAGAACCAGTGCAACTGGCTGAGGGAGGAGCTTCAGAGCACGGACATCTCGCTGACCGAGCTGGACAACCGCTGCCAGGTGAGGCCTGGGGCTGGAGGGCCTCAGGACCCTGGGTGGGCCTGTTCCCTGGGCTGACGCCTTGGGCTCAGCCAGGTGGGAATGGGTCCTCATTGGCATCTCTGCTCAAAGGGTGTGTGTGAATGTCACTCAGAGGCAGAGAGGAAGCCAGAGGCAGTTGACTGGGACGAACACCATGACTGGCAGGGGTGTGCTACAGAACACCTTTCACCTGATATTTGCTTTTTGTCGGGGAGGTGCATGGAAGCATCCAAGTACCGTTTCATCTCCATCCTCTCGACTGAGCACTCTGCTCTCTGTGTCATCTCATTTAATTCTCACAATGATCTTGTGAGCTGGGGTTCCCATCCTTGTCCCTCTGAAGTAGCGGGTTGGAACCCCGTTTGTCTGAAGCCAAAGCTTGGGACTTTCCTGCTACACCAACCACGATGATATTCTAGAGCAGGAGCTGGCCAGCCTCAGCCCAAAATTCAGGTCCAGCTTCATGCGTGTTTGTGTTCAGACAACTTTCTAGTAGCCATATTCAAAAAGTAAGAGGAATCAGGTGGGATTAATGTAGGGGTCTGTTTTATTTAACCCTTATATCTAAAATATCACATGTAACCCCAAAAGCTTATTAATGAGATTTTTTAAAATAATATGATTTTTTATTGATTTTTTTGAGAGAAACATCCATCAGCTGCCTCCTGCATGCCCTCTACTGGGGAGTGGAGCCAGTAACCCAGGCATGTGCCTTGATCAGTGTGGGGCGCAGCTACAGTGTTTGGACAGGTTCAAGCCTTGGACTGATGAAAGGGCACAGTCCTCTCATTGCGACGTGCAAGGCCCAGCTTGGAGGGCAGAGCCTTCCCAGCACAATTATAGCCAACAGCTACAGTGGTAAGCTTGAACCTGTGGTCCGAACACGTGGCCCCACATGCCTGAGTGATAGAGTTCATGTGCATGTAGTTGAGTAGGACTGAAACCCACGAGAATGTTGTCAACATCTTGATCACGCCCTTCCTTTGCCTCGTGGCATCTGCTATAAAATAAAGACACGGCTTGTGGACGCTGGCGCTGTCTCTATGTCAGAGGAGCAGCATCCCACTGAGACCCAGCTTTCATTCTCTTGCTGTCTTTTCTTAATCCTTCACTGACCCCTCTCAGGGTCACTGAACCAGGCTGAGCTGGCCTGGCACATAAGGCAGCCTGGGGCTGAGTATGCCATGGCCGTGCCGGCTCACCACAACTCAGAAATTACACTGGTGATTTCTTAGTGAATGGGACACTCAACCTACTGAGAAACACACACACCGGGCAGCTTATTAATGAGATACTTTACATTATTTTTAATTGTTATTAAGTCCTCAGAACCTATTATATATTTTGCACTTATGGCTCAGCTCAGACTGGCTGTGTTTTCAGTGCTCAGCAGCCACACGTGGCCAGTGGCTGCCTGATTGGACGGTGCAGCGGCAGAAGGCTTGGCCATCCCCATGGCATTGGCCGTATTGGTCATGCCAGCTGACGTAGATCATACCAAAATGACCACCTTTGTGCACGTGGCCTTTTTCTCCTTTTGGATGTCGATTCCCAGCAGTGGAATCACGGGAGCATGTGGTGTTTGAGACATTGTCCATCTGTGTTTTAGCTGGTCTCCCGCCTCAAGGGCAACTTGGAGGGAGAAAACCATCACCTGCAGAGCCAAATCCAAAGGCTGAAAGAGCAGAACCAGAGGCTTCTCCAGGAGGACGTGGAGGACAAGGACCAGCACCAGGAGGAGCAGCAGCTGTACGTGTGAGGGGTGTGGGCTGACGGACGCCCGTCAACAGAGGGGTCGTGGCTTCCAGCTCCACGACTAGACCGCACCATTCTGGGCAGCAGAGAACCCCTGGGTGCATTGGTGTCCCAGGCAAGGGGACGGACCATCCTACCAGCACATCCTTCTCTCGTTTTCCCGGGAATGGTTCTAGATTTCTGCACATAGGGGCGGTTGGCTTTGTTGGCTTTTCAGAGACACTGCCCCCTGCCAGACGCTTCTTAATCTTCTTTTGGGATCAAGTTCACTTTGAAAAATACAACAGTAATGAAGAGAGGCCCCTAGGGAAGGACTTCAGATCGCAGGCTGAGTCCTTTCTGCTTCGGTTTTTCCCTTAATGGGCAGCAGAGTGGGTTGTTGGTGTGCAGTGGCTGTCCTCCCTCTGCGGACATTGTGTTTGACAACAGGCCTGGCCCTGCAAAGTGCACAGAACCAGTTACCTGGTCTCCATGAACCAGTAGGAGTGATGGGATGTGAGCAGAGCTATGTGCACACAGACGTTGAGGAGCACCATGGAGGTAGAAGGAAGCATAGTGGTAGGAGTTGGGGTTCTGCTGCTGACATGGATGGGAAGAAGGCTGGCCAGTGTGTTTGTGGGGGGATAGGGGCAAGAAGGTGGGGCAAGAAGGAAGGCTGGGGGAGGCAGTGCTCAGCTGTGGAAGGCTTCCATGCCTGGCTAATGAGTCGGATTCACTGGGAAGTGGGTGATTAAGGGATGCTGGTGTACAGGGCCTAGGAAGCTGCCAGAAATGAGGGCAGGAGGAAGAGCCTTGGTGCTGGAAACCTTGTGGTTTGGAAGTCAAGTCATCTGAGATGCATCTTATGGGTCCAGGGTGGTCTTCACCCCTCGGTGCTGTGCTGCTGGGACTGTCCTTCCTTGTGATCGGGAATGGCTGGCCAGTGTGGGACAGAGGGACATGGCCACAGTGACCACTGGGGCACTGTCCCAGCTCCCCAGGGTGACGATTCTGCTCACTGTTCTCCCAGATTCGTCTGCTCATCTACAGGGCGCTCAACACCTTCCAAGGATGGTTGACATGGAAAACCTCACTGTACTTTTGGGGTAGAAGTGAGAGTTTGTACCCTGAAGTGGGCTCTCTATAACGCAGCTGCTAAAAATTACCAGCAGAGCTTGGGCAGGTGCAAACTAGAAGAGTAGGGACCTGGTACCCTGGGGGATGATCTGGTGATGGGTTTGCATTAGAAAGTGTCTGTAGGAGGTCAGAGAGTGGGCAGGCTTCCTGAGCCTGCTCCAAGCGGAGTCTTCCCCAGCCCTGGGATAGCTAGGCCATGAGTTTGTGGGGCTAGGGGACGACTGTGGGAACAGAATAACACAGACTAGAAGAACAGAGTCCGAAATGAGGGCGCTGGGAGCAGAGCAGGTTCGTGGACAGGGACCCAGTGGTTTGCAAGCGATCATTTCTCATGGGTGCTCACTTTGCGGTGAACTCGGGGGAAAGCCCTTGGATTAGGGGGCCTGGGCACCTTCTTGACTGAAGGAGCCTGAGCAGCTGCCTGGATGCCGAGGACTCATTTTCAAGCAGGGAAAGCTGGGGTCTGAGATGTCAAGGCCACATGGGTGAGGAGAGGCAGGAACTGGACAGGCGCCGGCGGCCCAGTGGGGGGCGCTGTATAGCGAGCACTGCGTGCATGGCTCCTGGACCAGTGATGGCGTACCTTTAGAGCTCGGTGTGTCAGCATTTTGAAAAACCCTAACTTTACTCTGGTGCTGTGTCACATGTAGAAATTTTTTTTTAATTAAATCTTTATTGTTCAGATTATTACATTTGTTCCTCTTTTTTCCCCCCCATAACTCCCCTCCTCCCAGTTCCCGCCCCACCCTCCGCCCTCACTCCCCACCCACTGTCCTCATCCATAGGTGCACGATTTTTGTCCAGTCTCTTCCCGCATCTCCCACACCACTTTCCCCCCCAAGAATAGTCAGTCCATTCCCTTTCTATGTCCCTGATTCTATTATAATCACCAGTTCATTCTGTTCATCAGATTATTTATTCACTTGATTCTTAGATTCACTTGTTGATAGATGCATATTTGTTGTTCATAATTTGTATCTTTTCCTTTTTCTTCCCCTTCCTCTTCTTAAAGGATACCTTTCAGCATTTCATATAATCCTGGTTTGGTGCTGATGAACTCCTTTAGCTTTTCCTTATCTGTGAAGCTCTTTATCTGACCTTCAATTCTGAATGATAGCTTTGCTGGATAAAGTAATCTTGGTGGTAGGTTCTTGGTATTCATCACTTTGAATATTTCTTGCCAGTCCCTTCTGGCCTGCAAAGTTTCTGTTGAGAAATCAGCTGACAGTCCTATGGGTATTCCCTTGTAGGTAACTGAGTTTCTTTCTCTTGCTGTTTTTAAGATTCTCTCTTTATCTTTTGCTCTTGGCATTTTAATTATGATGTGTCTTGGTGTGGTCCTCTTTGGATTCCTTTTGTTTGGGGTTCTCCGTGCTTCTTGGACCTGTAAGTCTATTTCTTTCACCAGGTAGGGGAAGTTTTCTGTCATTATTTCTTCAAATAGGTTTTCAATATCTTGCTCTCTCTCATCTTCTGGAACCCCTATAATTCTGATGTTGGTACGCTTGAAGCTGTCCGAGAGGCTCCTTACACTATCCTCGCATTTTTGGATTCTTTTTTCATTTTGCTTTTCCGGTTGGGTGTTTTTTGCTTCCTCTCATTTCAAATCATTGACTTGATTCTTGCGCTCCTCTGGTCTGCTGTCGGGAGTCTGTATAATATTCGTTATTTCAGTCCGTATATGCTTAATTTCTAGTTGGTTCCCCAATATAACATCGAGGGTCTCATTAGTTTTCTTGTAGATCTCATTAAGTTTATCGGCGGCTTCTAAACAGTTCTTGAGAGACCTTAAAAGTGTGGTTCTGAACTCTATATCTTCCATTGACAATTTTGTCCTGTTTCTTTGTCTCCGCATTTTGTTATGCTTCCTTGGTGCACCCCCTAGTGGTCTTTGTTCGCAGTCTTATAGTTAAACCTTGATTGTTGTAGCTAATACCAGGGAGAGTTTGACCTCCAGGCCAAGTGGCTATGAGAATCAGCTGTGTCAGCAGTGAGAGAACTTCTGTCCTCTAGGGAGGTGCTAATCTAGCCTTTGCCTGAGGCTATCCGGCAAATGCCTCTGTGCAGGGCTTGGGCAGGGCGGGTCGCACAGGATCAACAGGGTGGGCCGGAGAGAGCAATTATGGGGGCTCTCAGTCCTGTCCCCAGGGGCTCTGCCTCTCTGAGTCCCAGCACCCGCTGCAAAGCTGGGAGAGAAAGCTGCACTCGCTCTGACTGAAGCCAGACAGTCCCGCTTCTCCCGTTTGAGTCTGGGTCCCTAAAGACTCGCCTGTATCTGGAGCTCAGAGTCTGCGACTCCCTCCCGATTGAAAACGCCAACCGCGCCCTCCACCACCAGCGGGCTCCACGCACTCCGCACCTCAGAATTTGACTTCAGCACTGTGCCTCCTCTGAGTGTCCGTATGCGTTTCTCTTTCCTCCTAGTTGTAGGACTTCCACTCAGCCAGCGTTCCTGTGGTTCTGGGTGATGTCGGTTCCGTCTTTTAGTTTCACTTTTGAAGTAGTTGTTCAAAGCAGCAAACTCCGGCATTAACCTATGCCGCCATCTTGGTTCTCCCACATGTAGAAATTTTTTGATATTTACAACCATAGTAAAACAAAGACTTATATTGTTGATATTTATTTCATATATTTGAATGCCATTTAACAAAGAAAAATCAACCAAAAAATGAGTTCGCGTGTCACCTCTGACACGCGTGTCATAGGTTTGCCATCACTGTCCTAGACAGACAACAGGAAAGCATGCCATGCCCTCTGCTTCAGGAAGGCCAGGCTCCCTCTCCCAGGAGCAGGGGTGCCCTCTGGCAGCCCAAGGTTTAAGAGGTGTCTCTCTGGTCCTTTCTGTGTTTTTAAAAATGTGAACTGACTGCCCACGTTTAGGAATTAAGAGATTGTGCTTCAGAGCTGGGGCTTCTGGATCCTTCTGGAAAAGCTGTCAGAAGCTCCGCCACATGGAGAGCGGCGCTTCGTTTGCAGACCCTGCGTTAGGTCCCAGGTGGCACCAAGCGCTCAGCCTCGCCGTAGCCCCCACTCCTCCCTCAGGTCCTCCCAGGCCGCTTTGCTCCTGATCTTATCTGTTTGGCTCCCAAAAGGCTTTGAGTTTGCTTCACTAGAAGTGTTAGCAGAAGCCCAACATTGGAGTGGGCCCTGGTCGGAGGTCTGACTTTGCTAAACTGACCTTTTTAATCTGATGTGCGTCTAAGTCACCGAGGGCAGACCCCTCCCCACCACTAAAGGTATCATTGGGCTGCACCCGCAGGAGCTAGCCTAGCCCTGCGTCTGACCTGAGTGCCCAACGTCCTGAGCTGACATGGCAGGAACCCTCGGGGTTTCCCAGCTTGAGTGTCAGATGGTTCGGGGTCTCTCTCCTGAGGTGACGTCCAGCCTGACCCTCGGTGTTCAGCCGTCTCCTCGACGTGTTAGGCTCCTGGACCCACGTCACATGCTTCCTTCCCCGTATTCCCAGCTCAGGGGTCATGGTGGTCATGAGCACCGTGATGTCTGAGTCCCAGAAACACACTGGCTCCTTCTGGGCCAGGTCCCAGGCAGGGTGATGCGTCAATTTATGTGTTTTATTTTAAAAAAAAAGACTGTTTTTCTCTCTCCTCTGTTAGAGACAAATTCAATGCCTTACAGAGACAAAATGAAAAACTGGAAGAAAAAAGCATGGCTCAGCACAAGTTCCATGATCCAGCGCCAAAGAAGTGAGTTGATTTAAGCGTCAGTAGCTTACACCCAGGACAGAAAGCTTGCTTTTTCACGAGTGGGGGAGGCTGTAGCACCTAGAGCAGTGGCCAGTTTGTTGGGCCCGTACCTTCCGCTGTATGGCAGGTCCCTGTGTGCAGGTCCATCCCAGCATGGAAAGAATTTAGAGTTTCTTTCAGTCCCGCCCTCAGTTCTCAGGGTTATCCGATGAGGGATGGTGAATGCTGCTGGCCAGGAGCCTGTTTAAGGGCAGAATCGGTGCTTTTAGAGCCACTAAAGCAGGCATATCAGCTTTTGTCTCAAGATTGCCGGACCTAGAAAATCATGCTTCTGTTTTGGGAAGGAAGCTTGGGGCGGATACCTGGACCAGCACCCCTGTCTTCAAGCACAGGAACCTTTTGTTCTGCCCTCCATTCCTCTGGGTTCACTGGACCTCCCCAGGGCAGGTTCACAAACACATTCCCTTCCCCAGAGAGCAGCAGCCCGGTGGTGGGCCAATTTGACCCCCAGGACTGCCAGCCTCCGTCCAGCAGGGCTTCCCCCTGGGCCCGGGCCTGAGCCCAGGAGCAGGGCCTTCCCATTGTCCTGTCCCAGCCCAGGCTTGAGGTCAAATCACCATGAGTCCCGCATGGCCTCTCTGTAGAAATCACAAAATTTCAGAACCTCCGCCTGACCCTTCTGTCGACAGGGAAATTGAGGCACCGATGAGGAAATTGAGTGGCTTGTGTAAGCACAGTGCTGTTTCATGGCAGAGCCAGGACCAGAACCCAGCTGTGGTCCTTGTTACATTAGAATGCTTCATTTCCTGTTAGCTGCAGTGAATTACCTTTTACATTCACTATGTTCATTTATTTATTTATTTTTCCAATCCTCACCCGAGGATATATTTCCCATTGAGATTTAGAGAGAGTAGGGGTGGGAGGAAGGGAAAGGGGAAATGAGAGAGGGAGACAGGGTAGGAGGGAGGGAGGGAGAGAGAGAGAGGGAGATAGAGAGAGAGAAGGAGAGAGAGAGAGACATCTATGTGAGAGAGACACATCAATTGGTGTCCATCTTCATACACCTTGACCGGGGCCGGGGATCAAACCTGCAACCCAGGTATGTGCCCTTGTTGGGGGATCAAACCCACCACCCATCAGTGCTCAGGCCGACGCTCAACCACCAGGCAACACCACCCAGGGCTCACTGTTTTTAATTCAAACGGCCCACTCTCCTACCCTCTTCCCCTCACCCAGATTCCTCAATGACGAGAATGGGCAGAGTATGCCAGCCTATTTCATGTATTATTACACCTAGCAGAAAATGAGGAGGTCCCTGACTCTTTCTGAAAATGGCGTTTTGGTGGAATTTTGCCAACCAGCATGATTAGGTCAGCACGGCACCACTTCCTGCACTTGGCACAGTAATCAAGAGCTGAGAGCTGGGTGTGAAGTTCTGTTTTCCCGAGGGGCTAGTGTGGGTTCCTGCCATTTGAAGGCCTCCACCACCCCTGGGTCTGTGCAGATTAACTGGACATTGTGTGCCACCTCCTGAGCCCCAGGGGGGATGAGCATGGTGATGGAAACGAGCACCCTCATTCTGAACCAAATTAAGCGCCACCTTCTCAGGCTGGTGATGGAAATCCCAGCTTGAGTAGGGCACCCAGACACCTGCTGGAGGGGCAGTGAGGCTTGGTTGTGTCCTAAAAACCTACTTCTTACAGGAAAAAGCACTGGATTGGAGCCAAAGTCTTAGTCAAACTCATCAAACTAAAGAAAGGGGGATCCAGAGAACGACCAAAGTCAACCCCACAGAGGCCTCCCTGGCCGCTGGGGTCCTCAGACCAGGCCTCGCCCAGTACTTCTCAGCCTCTTCAATCGCAGCTGGAACCCCTCGAGGCCACCCCATGCTGCTCAAAGGTGACAGAAGAGCAAGACACCTGCAGGGGGCCCAGGGGAAAAGGTAGGAAGGGCTTACCTGGCTGCAGGCGGGAAGTGAAGGGGGGAGGGTCTCAGGTCTCCCTCAGGGATGGGAGAACCAAGGAGACTGCGTGCTAGGTGTGTACATGCGTGTGTGTGTGTGTGTGTGTGTGTGTGTGTGTGTGTGTGTGTAGGAGCCTGAAGGGGGCATGCCACACACACCACATCTGTCTCCTTTGGTATGTGAACACCCAAGTAGGAAATATAAACCCCCGTCAGTGTGGCTGCATGTTCTCCCAGAACAATTCAGGTCCTTCAGCATGAGGAGCCTCACAAATCATGGACACTGTGGTAGGGACTCCAATATCCAGAACTGATCTCCACACAGTTCCTGCAGAGATAGCTCCACAGTGGATGTTTCCTCCAGGCCACTTCTGTAGGGAGATCCCCGGTGCATTTAACAAGTGATGGACAGCTGCAAGGTCTTCAGCGAGGCCTCCTGTGGCTCTGATCTTCCTGTCACTGTGACAAGCGGGTCCAGTTTTCTTCTCTGACTTGATCTGGCCTTGAGTCCTGCCACCACAGTGTGCACTGTACCTCATCATTCAGGGTTGTCATGTGGAATTTCCAGAGCTTTTGAAGTGGATTCCTACTTGCATGTGCTGTATGTATTTCATCGAATCTAAGAGGCTGTCAGACAAGGGTGCTCACATAAGAAGAAGATAAATGGGTTGTGGCAGTGACGATTTTGTCACAGTTGCCACCTGGTCGACAGTGACTGTGAGACAGGCTCGAAGCTGCATCCTGATTTCAGAGATGTTAAGGTTTGGGAGAGGGGGAAAGTGCATCTTACTTGCCTTAAACATGGCTTAGTTTTCAATTTACTTTTAAATATCATGTTCTACATGACTTACCTATAAACCTGCCAAACGTGCATCCTGAGCATTTAAATTTTATGAAGGACACCAGGACTTCCTGAAGACCAACCCAGGCCTGAGACTCATGCCCTTTCAGGGGCAGCTGTGACAGCAGCACCAGGGCCCCTGACAAGCCGCCTCTTGAGTGTGACCTGTGCACACGCCTTTCTGGGTGACATTCACCACTTCGGGACCTGGTGTGTCCCTCGAAACTCATAAAACACAATGTGTACATGCATCCATACTAGTGTTTGGGGACTAATGCTTGCATTCCAAGTCTTTACAGGAGGTGAATTAGGTAAAATCCTCACATGCAGGGAAATGATAACAAACTTATTAACATTTATCTAGAGGTATCTGTTGCCTCTGGTTTTCATACAGGATACATATTTTTTTTCACACTCACACCTCCCCTTGTGTTATTGTCTAAGTTGAGTTAATTAATGATAATCAGCCGAATTGACTTAGCAACCCTTTCAGAGAAAAGATGCTTGACTGCCCAGGCTGGTTTTTCTCAGTGGTTAGAGCATCATCTCTCATATCACAGAGTCCAGGGTTCGAGTCTGTTCAAGGGCAAGTACCTGGGTTTCAAGCTCAATGCCTGGCCCGGTCAAGGTGTGTGGGTGGCACCCAATCAATGTGTCTCTCTCACAAAGATGTTTTTCTCTCTGACTCTGTGCCTCCCTTCCACTCTCTGAAAAAAATATCCTCAGGTGAGGATTAACAAAACAAAAAAATAGGAGAAGTAAGATGGCTGTTGACAGGACTGCAGGCTTCTAGATAGTGTGAGAGTGAGAGAACGAAAGGAGAGTGCATGGAGTATCAGTATTTGTGAGTGAGGGACAGCTATACTCCAAGGGACTGTTGGGACTGGCGGACTGGCCGCCCATGATTGGGCAGACTCTACAGCAGCTGAAATCTCTTCTGGAGTGGCCAGCTCTGCTGTAGAGACCAAGCCATCTTGTAGGGGAGATGGCTGTGATTAGAGACGGACTGTGATCAGAACCCCAGTCTTACCTTCAACTGGGGAGATCTCGGATGCTTCCTGGGACTTTAAAACCAAGACTTCCAGGGACCAGTTATCTCAGCTGCGAATCTAGGAATGCCAGAACTCCAACCTCCCCGACCACGGGCACCTGGCAGGTTTTCTCTGAGGGAGACAAATGTGCGAACTCACGGACAAGCCCTGTGCCTTGTCACAGAGCAGAAGGAACAGCTGAATCAAAGAGCACTCACCTGGAACTGGCAAAGTAAACACAGCTGGCATTGCCTGAAGAAAGTCAGTGCAGGAGACAGAGAGCTACATAACCAGAAGCACTGAGAGGAGAGATCATGGGGAGACAAAGAAACAGCCCGCATACAAAAGAAAGGCGGACTAACCAGAAAAGGAAGGAAATGAAATGAAGGCAAGCAGTATGACAGAGAAAGAATTCAGAGAAGTGGTCATAAGGTCACTTAAAAGGATGGAAGACACATTCAACAATATGTGTAGGAACCAAGAAGAAATGAAGAAGAAGCAAGAAGAAATGAAAAAATGACATCGCTGCAATAAAGAACTCAATAGAAAGCATCAACAGTACACTAGAAGAAGCGGAGGACCACATCAGTGTGCTAGAAGACAAGATAGGAAAAATACCCAAGCAGAGCAGCATCTATACAAGAAACTTAAAAAACAGGATGAGAGCCTAAGGGAACTTTGGGACAACACAAAAAGAAACAACATTCGCGTAATAGGGGTGCCAGGAGAAGAGGAAACTGAACAAGGAATAGAAAATCTGTTTGAAGAAATAATGACAGAAAACTTCCCTGATATCAGTAAGAAAAAGCTCACACAGTCCCAAACAAGATGAACCCCAAAAGATTGATAACAAGACACATTATAATTAAATTGGCAAACACCAACTACAAAGTAAGAATCTTAAAGGCTGCCAGAGAGAGACAGAAAGTTACCTACAAAGGATCTGCCATCAGACTATTGACTAATTTCCCAACAGAAACACATCGGCCAGAAGGGAATGGAATGAAATATACAAAGTCATGCAAAGAAAGGGTCTGAATCCAAGAATACTGTATCCAGCAAGGCTATCAATTAAAATTGAGGGTGAAATCAGGATCTTTACAGACAAAAAAAGGACTAAGGGTGTTTATTACCCCCAAACCAACAATGCAAGAAATGCTAAAGGGTGTGCTATAAAAAAGAAGAAATAGGAAGGGAAGAAGGAACACAGGCATAAAGAATAAAAATGGTGACAAACAAGTACCTTTAAATGTAAATGGATCAAATGCCCCAAACAAAAGACATAGGGTAGCTGAGTGGATAAGAAAACATGACCCATATATCTCCTGTCTACAGGAAACTCATCTTAGAACAAAGAACTCACACAGACTGATGGTGAAAGGTTGGAAAAGGTTTTTTCAGACGAATGGAAATGAAAAAAAAAAAAAGCTGGGGTAGCAATACTTATATCAGACAAATTAGATCTCAAAGTGAAGGCCATAACAAGAGATAAGGAAGGCCACTTCATAATACTAAAGGGAGCAATACAACAAGAAGATATAACTCTCGTAATCATAGAGGCTCTCAATAGAGGAGCACCCAAATACATAACAAAACTTCTGGAGGATATCAAGGGAGAGATTGACAGGAATACAGTCATAGTAGGGGACTTTAGTACCCCACTAACACCACTGGACAAATCCCCTAAACAAAAAGTCAGCAAAGAAACAGCAATCCTAAATGACTCACTAGATCAGATGGAATTGACATCTTCAGAACATTACACCCCAAAGCCACAGAAAATACATTCTTCTCAAGTGCACATGGGTCATTTTCAAAGATAGACCACATATTGGGGCACAGGTAAAGTTTTTTTTCAAATTCAAGAAGATAGAATTCATATCAAGCATCTTCTCAGATCACAATGGCAAAAAAGTAGAAATCAACTCAATAAAAACCATTAAAAAATCAAAACCTGGAGGCTAAATAGAATGCTTTTTAGTAATGATTGGGTTACCAAAGAGATCAAAGAAGAAGTAAAAAGCATCATGGCAACAAATGACAATGAAAACACAACATCCAAAATCTATAGGACACAGTGAAAGCAGTCTTGAGGGGGACGTTCATAGCTTTGCAGGCCTATCTCAAAAAAACAAGAAAAAATGGTAATAAATTATCTAACCCTACAACTCAAAGAATTAGATGGAGAGCAACAAGAAAATCCCAGTGTAAGCAGAAAGAAGCTAATAATAAAGATCAGCATGGAGATAAGTGACATAGAGACCAAAAAAACAATAATAAAGTTCAACAAAACCAAAAGCTAGTTCTTTGAAAGGATAAACAAGATTGATGAACCTCTAGCCGGGCTCACCAAGAAGATAAGAGAGAGAGCCCAAATAAAATTAGAAATGAAAGAAATGAAGTAACAACCAATCCCACAGAAATACAAATGATTATGAAAAAGTACTTTGAACAACTCTATTCCAACAAAGTGGACTACCTAGATGAAATAGACATATTCTTTGAAAAATACAAGCTCCCAAAACTCAATCAAGAAGAATCAAAAAACCTGAATAGGCCAATGACTCCCGAATAAATTGAAGCAGTGAGCAAAAATCTTCCAGCAAACAAAAGCCCTGGTCAAGATGGCTTTACAGGGGTGTTCTACCAAGCATTTAAAGAACTTCAACCTGTCTTCCACAGACTATTTCAAAAAATTCAAGAGGAAGGCACACTTCCAAGCTCTTCCTATGAAGCAAGCATTACCCTAATTCCAAAACCTGATAAAGACACCACAAAAAAGAGAACTACAGGCCAATATCCTTGATGAACATAGATGCAAAAATCCTCAACAAAATTCTAGCAAATAGAATAGAGCATTACATTATAAAGATCATACACCATGACGAAGTTGGATTTATTCCGAGGATGCAAGGATGGTACAATATCCACAAATAAATAAATGTGATACATCACATAAACAAACTGAGAGACAAAAATCACATAATCATATCAATCAATGCAGAAAAAGCATTTGCGAAAATCCAACACCCTTTCTTGATAAAAGCTCTCAGCAAAGTGGGAATAAAGGGACCATACCTCAACATAATAAAAGCCTTAAATGACAAACCTGCAGCCAACATCAAACTCAATGGGCAAAAACTAAACTCATTTCCCCTACAAATGGGAAGAAGACAGGGATGCCCACTCTCACCACTCCTGTTTGAAATAGTACTGGAAGTGCTAGCCATAGTGATCAGACAAGAAAAGGAAATAAAAGGCATCCAATTGGAAAAGAAGAAGTAAAACTGTCCTTATTAGCAGATGACATCTTACTATATATAAAAAACCCCAAAGACTCCATTAAAAAACTACTGGACCTAATAAGTGAAGTTGATAAAGTAGCAGGATATAAAGTTAACACCCAGAAATCTATGGCCTTTTTATACACTAATAATGAACTCACAGAAAGAGAAGCGAAAAAAAAAAAAGAAAAAACAAAACAAAACAAAACAAAAAAAAAATCCCATTTACCATTTCACCAAAAAAAAAAAAAAATTAAGATACTTAGGAATAAAATTAACTGAGGACATAAAAGACCTGTACTCAGAAAACAACACAACATTGAAAAAAAAGAGATAGAGGAAGATATGAACAAATGGAAGAATATACCATGTTCATGGATTGGTAGAATCAACATCATTAAAATGCCCCTACTACCCAAAGCAATCTATAAATTCAATGCAATCACCATTAAAATACCAATGGCACACTTCAGAGATCTAGAACAAACTCTCTAAAAATTCATCTGGAATAAAAAAAGACCCCAAATAGCTGCAGCGATCTTGAGAGAGAACAATGTAGGAGGGATCACAATACCAGATAGCAAGCTATACTACAAATCCACTGTTCTCAAAACTGCCTGGTACTGGCACCAGAACAAACATAAAGACCAGTGGAACAGAACAGAGAACCCAGAAATCAACACAAGCCAGCATGCTCAATTAATGTTTGACAAAGGAGGCAAGAGCATACAATGGAGACAAGAGAATCCCTTCAATAAATGGTGTTGGGAAAACTGGACAGATACTTGCAAAAAAAATGAAAATAGACCACCAACTTCCACCATACACAAAAGTAAACTCAAAATGGATAAAGGACTTTAAGATAGGAAACCATAAAAATCTTAGAAGAAGCAATAGGCAGCAAAATAGCAGACATTTGTGGTAGCAATATCTTTACTGATACAGCACCTAGGGCAATAGAAACTAAAGAGAAAATAAACAAATGGGACTACATCAAAATAAAAAGCTTCTGCATAGCAAACATACACACACACACACACACACACACACACACACACACACACACACACACACAACTATCAATAGAACAACATGAAAACCCACTGCATGGGAGAAAGTATTTGCCAGTGTTATCACCGATAATGGTTTAATCTCCAACATCTACAGGGAACTCATACAGCTTAACAAAAGGAAGATAAACAATCCAATAAAAGGTGGACAAAGTACCTGAATAGACACTTTTCAGAAGGGGACATTCAGAAACCAAGAGACATATGAAAACATGCTCCAAGTCACTAATCATCAGAGAGATGCAAATTCAAACGACAATGAGGTATCATCTCACACCTATCAGAATGGCTATCATCAACAGTTCAACAAAGGACAAATGCTGGCGAGGATGTGGAGAAAAAGGAACACTCGTGCACTGCTGGTGGGAATGCAGACTGGTGCAGCCACTGTGGATAACAGTATGGAGTTTCCTCAAAACGTTAAAAAGGGAACTCCCATTTGACCCAGTGATCCCACTTCTAGGAATATATCCCAAGAAACCAAAACCACCAACCAGAAAGGATACATGTACCCCTATGTTCATAGCAGCACAATTTACCATAGCTAAGATTTAGAAACAGCCTAAATTCCCATCAACAGATGAATGGATTAGAAAACTGTGGTACATCTGCACAATGGAATACTATGCTGCTGTAAAAAAAAAAAAAAAAAAAAAAAGAAAGAAAGAAAAGAGGAGTTCTTACCATTTGCAACAGTGTGGATGGACCTGGAGAGCATTATGCTAAGTGAAATAAGCCAGTCAATGAAAGAAAAATACCACATGATCTCACTCATTTATGGATAATAAAGAGCATTATAAACTGGTGAACAAAAATAGATACAGAGGCAGAGCAGCATGGAACAGACTGTCAAACTACAGCAGGAAGGCTGGGGAGGGTTGGTGGGGGAGGTAAGGGATCAACGGAAGGACTTGTATGCATGCATATAAGCATAAACAATGGACTCAAGATACTGGGGGGTAGGGTAGGCCAGGGGAAGGTCAATGGGGAAAAAAGGAAACATGTAGAACTCTTTGTAATACTTTAAGCCAGTGGTCGGCAAACTGCGGATCTGCGGGCCGCAGCTCACGAGCCACATGTTGCTCTTTGGCCCCTTGGGTGTGGCTCTTCCACAAAATACCGGCTCTTTCACAAAATAACCGACTTCTGTGCATGGGCCACAAAGTCTCAATCGCACTGTATGTGCATGCCCGCACGTGGTGTTTTGTGGAGGAGGCACACTCGGGGGCTGGAGGGGAAGGGCAGGGAGCTGCATGTGGCTCGAGAGCCTCGGTTTGCCGACCATGGCTTTAAGCAATAAAATAATTTTTTTTTTTAAAAAAAGATAAAGAAACAACTGTTTGGATCCATGAATGAGCAGGTCAGTGGTAGATATTAGTAACGGCAGCCATGTAATGGGGGCTCTTTCTGGGCTCAGCACCCTTTAGCTAGTTTCACACTTTACATCTCTCCTTTAGTTCCAACTGCCATGTGAGGCAGGTACGATTCCTATCCCCTTTCCAGGGCTGGGAAAGTGAGGCTTGACAAGGTTAAGCACTTGCCCAGAGAATAAGGGGTGGTGCTGGCATCTGAACCTGTGCCTGACAGATTACAGAGCCTGAACTCTTAAACACTGTGAGCACTGCCTGCAGTTGAGGCTGCTTTGGTGCCTGAAGGTGCTGACCAAGCCTGGGGCACCAGCATTGCATAGTGCAGTGATGGCGAAACCATGACACGCGAACTCATTTTTTTGGTTGATTTTTCTGTGTTAAATGGCATTTAAATATATAAAATAAATATCAAAAATATAAGTCTTTGTTTTACTATGGTTGCAAATATCAAAAAAATTTCTATATGTGACACGGCACCAGAGTTAAGTTAGGGTTTTTCAAAATGCTGACAGGCAGAGCCCAAAAGGTTCACCATCACTGGTAGTGGGTTCCTTCTCCTGTGGTGTGAGCTGTGGCCACCAGGTGGTGATGTGGAGAGAGAAATAATGGTGGACCTGCTATGAACTTGAATCCTAAGTCAGAAATCAGATAAGTCAGTTACGCTCATGTACATGACATGTTCAGGAAGTTAGGCCAATTGTCTGCTCTGATGAGACTCCATAATTTAAAGGTCATGAAGTGTAGGTTTGCAGTAGAAGATGCATAGGGATCTAAATGGGAATAATTCTTGACGTTGACAGTATTTTGGTCTGAAAAAGATGAATTTCAAACTCATCCTTCCATAGAGGCTGTTTGAGATGCACAAGGACTATTAGTGAGCAGTTCAGGTGGCCTGTCCCATTGCAGCAGCCAGAAGCACACCAGGAAGTGTCCCAAGGTGTTCGAAAAGGAGCAGGAATTAGTTGTGTGAGAGCCAAGTTGCCAGGGATCTTGTCACTAGGGTGGAGGACTAAGAAAAACTGGGTCCTAAACCAATAAACATTCTTATTTAATAATTTAACACGTTGAAATTGAAAAATAGTCTAAGGCATTGGCTCCTAGAGCAATATAGAATCCTCCTCACGTGCTAAGTAAAGTCTGGGCACAAGGATGCCACTAAATTAATTAAGTGGGGTCAAAGCGTAATGGTTCATCGAGTCCTGATTCTGATTGTGCTGTGGGTATTGTTTCCAACTCTCCTGGGCAGGACAGGACTCTGATTTCCCAAGAACATTTAGCTAACGCAGTCATTTGTTATTCATTTCATTTATTTGCTGTTTTGTTTTGTTTTTCCTTCCTCTCTTGGGTTATCGGGGGATCACAATTTAGCAACTCGGCACATAAAGAGTCGCTTTTGCAGAAGTGGAAGTGAGGACAAGGCCAAGTCTTCATCAGCCCGGCCGGCTTTCTGTAAACGCCTGAGGTTCTGGACCTCCTCTGACATCAAACCTGCTTCTCACTAGCCCCTCCATTTCTCAGACAGTGGGGATTTCAAATCCATCAGTGTCTTCACAATGTACCTGCCTTCATGTCTGAAATTCAAAAAACAAACAGAAAAACAGTAGCTAAAGGCCAGATGACCCATAGTGGACCCTTCCTCCTGACCCAAATTCCAAGCCAAGCTTAAAGTAGCCAACCTGGATTCTGACTTTAAAGGAGACCAGTTGTCTCAGACTCTGGACCTGACTCCAGCGCAGCGCAGTGTTAGGGGAGGTTTGGGGTATCCATGGCCAGGTTGTCTGTGCTAAGTGAGGCCCCGGGCCCAGTGCCGCCCCCTCTCTCGCACCTGCAGGCTTGTAGACCATGCCCCTGTGCAGTGCAGAACTCATCAGCGGTCGCTATGCTTCCGAAACTGCGCACCTCCTGTCAAGTGAGATTTTTCAGACTCATTTTTGGGCCGCTAACTTTAAATCTGCTGCCCTTGTCTCCACCTTCTGAGTCAGAGCACAGAATCTTGGCTTTTGCAGAGCAGTCCATTTTTAGATGTGTTCTGTGTTTTGAAGAATTTACTGCTCCACTCAGCATCTCAAATAATCGGATCGATGTTGCTCAGCCGGGGTTCAGCCCAAAGTGACGTTTTAGGACTGTGCTGAGGTCCTCTGACGTCTTGGATGCTACTGTGAGGGCAGCAGTGGACAAACAGGACATCAGCTCAAAGTCACCGTCAGCTGGGAGCGCTGGTCCACAGAAGCCTTTAGCTACTGCATTGTTTTCTGTCTTCAGCCATCCTCATACCATCTCCATGATTTTGCAAAGTCTATTTCACCTGAGTGATACTTACATACTTCCCCTTGAATCGACTTGCAGTTTCCACTTTATTTTAAAAGATTGTTATCCGTACCATAAATGGAAAACCACTATCATATAAACACAAGGTCACCGTAAAAGTAAACGGGTGATTCTCACACTGCTCCTGTCAGTTGATGTGGCACTGACTTTGTCACATGCATCCCTCTGATTCCTGGGCTGCTGTGTGCTGGTCCCCTGCCTGCCTGCCCAGCATGCTGTTGGAAACGCGCACTCTCTGCCCTGGCTGCTGTCTGGCGCATCCGCCTCCCGGCTACTGCTCACTCTGACTTCACGCAGTGGACGCCTGTCAGATTCATCCCACCAGACTTGAATCTTGCTTCTCATCAAGGTTATCTTTCAGAATCCAAATCTCCCCTTGGTTTCAATTGCAAAGCTTGGGTGCTTAAAACTTCCCCGTGAGTCCAGACACTGGGTGGCTGAAGGGCAAGGGCAGCAGGTCCTCGGAGAGTGGAGAGCCCAGAATCCCCACAGTGGGCGTGGCTCCGGGACCATAGCCCTCCGGCTGCCTGGAGCAGGACACTGTGCAAAACAGCCTTGTCCTGATGCTCTGAGGAACTCCAACCACATTCGTTTTTCATTTGTATTTGGAGAGCCATCCCCTTTCCTACTACGAGGTAGTCCAAGGTCTTTTAGGTTTGTTTTTGCTCCCAAATGTTGCTGTTTTCATTGGGGTTTTATTTAACTTGGACAAGAGTATATGTTCACAGTAGAAAACTCAGAGATTGCAAAACATACAAGGTAAAACTCATTCTTGCAATCAGTCACCATGAGAGATGAAAACTTCTTAAACAGATGATTATTAGGGTGGCAGTGAACTTCTTTCTCAAATCAGAAGGGAAGCCCGTTTGCAGGGTGCACATCCCGGACCTTGAGGGCCTGGCCCCAGGTCGGGAGTGGTCCTGAGCAGCCACAGGCCAGGTCTACTCATTAGTGATCAGGGATTGAGGGACACGGCAGGGGGGCCAGTAGTGAATGTGTTGGACTTTTACCAACATTTTTTTGAGCTTCCTGAGCTCACCCTTTATTTCCTCCCGGCTGCTGGGGATTCACACTGTGAGCCATGGTTAGAGCCAGGGCCGGCATCCTGGGGCCTCCAACTCAGGCTGCCGCCAGGGCCCCCCCTTAGACCACAGACTGTGAGGCACACAGCCCAGCTTTTGTCCCTGGGCTCCCTGGCCCTGCTGCCTCTGCTTTTAGGCCTCAGGTGATCACCCCAACTTGGCATGGGATTTTGCAGCCTCATTTCTCACTGTCCTTCTCTGCCCCAGGCCCTGGGGACCCAATACCAAAGGGAGTGGCCCCACACAGAGGCAGCCTTGACCACACTCGAGGAGATGCCTCCGCTGACCCAGCCACCAAGCCCCGGCCATCAGAGCTGGGCTCCGGGGCCTGTTCATCCTCAGCCATCACTACAGCTCCTTCCAGCTCCACCTCCACCTCCCGGCACCCAGGCCGCACCCACGGTGAGTCACGGGTCGCTCCAGAACCAAGAGGGATGAGCATCTCGGCCTGAGGTCCTTCCCAAAGACCCCGGCTCACAGGGGCAGGAGGCGCCTCCCAGACTGAGAGGTGATCAGCAGGTGGGTGACGCTGTGGACAGGTTTGGCATCCCACAGACACAGGTTCAGAACTCAGCTCCGCCTACAGCTGTGCGACTTTGGGAGGGTAACTCAGCCATCTGGACGGCTGGGCCTGAGCCCTGGGACCCACACCACTGCTCAGAAATTGGTAGCAACAAGTGGCTCCTGAACGGAGGTGAACCAGAGTTTGGGCTAACTTCAGGCAACATTGGAGGTTTATTCTCCGGGAGGAGACTTGACAGGGTCCCTGCCCTGGAGGCCAGTCCATGGCGAGGAGGGCAGGTGTCCTAGACTGAAAAACAAGGGGATTCAGGGAGGATTGACAGGTTGGATGCCTCCCAGATGCCAGTAGCCTTGCGTGCTCGCACCTTACATGGGAAATTATGGTCCTCTTCAAGGCATCTGATTAGCGGGAGACTCTCCCAGCAGGGTAGTCGGGTCATATGTTCCAGGGGGAGCCCATGAGAGGTCAGGGTTCCCGGACACCTGAGGAGCGTCTGCAACACCAGAGACAAACCAATGTGAGAGCAACAGGGTCAGCAGGCATTGGGCAGAGACAAAAGCTTTACAATGCTCATCATGACAGCAGAGTAAACCACTTTGCACGGTGCAACCAGGGCAGGATGCTATGAAAAGGAGCATCTGGGGATGAGCACTGGGAAATTTAAAATGTGCAACAGATGGGAGAAATACAGCTTAAAACTTAAAAAGACATTCTGCTTATGACCTAGAGATGACAGCATCTGAGGACAGCAGAAGAGCTGGAAATGACCGCCCCGGAGGTGTTAGAAACTGACAAGAAGAGAAGGGGTTATGATTTTTCATCATCTTAACTCCCACTGGACCCTGGGAGCTATGACAAGCATAACTGTAATTTGACAAGCCCAGCAAAGACAGACAGGGCCCCGGCTCTCAACGCTGCCTGGCTCAGCTTCAGGACCTGGCCCCTGGTTTACAAATCAGGAGCACCCCTGGGAGAAGGTGAGGTGAGTGAGCACAGGGCAGGAGGCAGTCCCTCTGTGCTCCTGGACAGACACTGAAACGGCAGCCAGTGACTGTTGGGTGTCAGGGTGCTGTGCCCTGTGCAGCTGGGACGGGCTCGCTCTGTGTTCCTTGTGGCCACTCAGCAGTCGGCCCAGTCTCCCAGGCTCTGCAGAGCGGAAGCCCTGCCTGGGCTCCAGCAGGAGCCGGGAGCACCACCTCCCCTGGGCCTGCCAGCAGGCTGTGTGGCTCCAGGCCCGGCCCTCCAGGCGAACCCTCTGGCTGCCTCAGCCTGGATCCCCCCTGAGCCAGAGCCCAGGCCTGTTCAGATGCCTGCGGAGCCTGCCCCAGGGCCCCCCATACTGCACGCCCAGCACTGCCCACGGCGATTCCTGGCAGCCCAGTGCTCACGCTCAGGGGGACCTAGAACTGTCTGCAAAATGGAGACCCTGGTGTCCCTTTGGAGGGGACCCAGGGCTGCTGTCAGAGAGCAGCTGGCAGGCCTGAGGCACAGGGCATCCTAGTCCTTCTCAGGGAAGAGCAGTGACTGGTGGCCCATGGATTCCCGAAGTTGCTGGTGAGGAGCTGCTGGTGCAGGCTCATTCTCTAGGGAACCCGCCTCCTCCCTCAGGTGGTGGTTCTTTCCTTTACCTTCCTCCAACACCCCCCCCCGCCCCCCGCTGGAGAGCCCAGGCCCCTGGGAGGGGATTGCTCTCAGGGCCCTGCTTTGGGTGCAGCTGGCCCTGGACGTGGAGGGGCTCCCGGGATACTAAGTATCAGCTGCCTTTGCTGCATGGCCCTTAGGCCAGGACACTGCTGTCCTTTGGAGTCCCAGTCATTGCGCAGGCGGAAGAGTGATTTAAAGTTAAGTCAGAGAGAGTCCTGAGTGTGAGGCAGTCCCAGCGGGAGAAATGGGGAGATATAGGACATGCAGGGCACGTACTCCCTAAGGGCAGGATCCACCCATCCCTCCCTCCTCCAGGAGCTGGACACGACCACGACTCAGGGCTGGGCCAGAGTCAGAGGTGGCCGTCTGGCAAAAGGCCCAGGTTCCCCGTGGATGTTCCAGGTCTGCTGACTCACCAGCATTATGTTCTCCACGGGCTAGAATTCAGATGACAGCCCCTATGAGCAGTCCCTGGAGCTCCAGTTCCCCACCACAGGCAGCACGGGGAGTGGGCGGTGCGTGGTGCCCTTCAGCCTGTGTTCTCAGACCTGTTTCCATCAGCAGTGCTTTTCCTTCAAGCTAAGGCCTGTGTGCAAGTCCCACACACAAAGGAGGTGAAAGTGGAGGTGTTATGCTGAAGCGGGAATGGGGACCCGCAGTTCCTCAACACCCCTTCCCTGTCTCCCCGAGGGGCCTAAGCATGCAGCTCCTGCTTCCATCCCTCCGTGATGGGGAGTCACTCTCCTGGAGGCTTGGACTGCCCTTTCCTGAAGGAAGGCCTAGTGGCCCAGGCAGAGAGCACTGATTGCAGGAAGGTCTCACTTTCCTCACCTGGATTGGAGTTGCCCTGAATAGCTCCCAGTGGTAAATTTCATCTTAGAAACTGGTGGAAACTCTTGCCATCTCATGGAGGCAGAAGGGAATCAGGGAATGAGACCAGCCTTCTCGACCATTAACAGTCGCTTCGGGTCTTTATAATTTCCAAAGAACAAAATCCTAGGAGGGTGGGGAGCTAACTTTTTAATTAAAACAAAAACTGAGAGCGTTTACATTGGCTTCGGCTTCTGAAGTATCAACAATAAGTGCAGGAGGAGCCCTATCTCCCACCCTCCCATTGCCTAGAAAGCTCCATGGTGCTGGCATGGGCTCCTGCAACTTATGGGCAGAGACAGGCTCTGTGGGGGGCAGTGTGACACTGTGGAGCCCACCCTCTTCACACTGGGTGGAGGGTAACACGACAGGAGGAGTCGGCCACTGTTCTTGGAAGTGTCACCGAGGGGCCAGATTTATGCTGAATCCGCTGAGGAAAGGGATTGTCTTCCTAAGTGTTCTGATTCCTCGAGCTTCTCTCATCAAGAGACAGAGGCAAAGGGGTGGGCAGAGCAGGGCTGGAATGGACGGAGGCTTTGGGAGCCGCTGATCTGTATCACAGTTGCCTTTCAATGACACATCCTTTTCCAAGAGGAAGGTGGGTTTTTTTGTTCAAGTTTTTCCTTCTGAAAGAGGGGGCTCATTCTGCTTCTGTGCTCTTCAGGGAAACCAAGTACTTGTTGACTCACCCCCAAACCCCGCTGCTAAGAGGCTTTTTCTGGTGCCTGCTATTTGGGGAGCGTGCCAGGGCTGGGGACCTGGGAGCCCTGTGCCCCAGTGAGTCCAGAGCAGACTGCTTGGTGGGGCAGGAAGCAGATCCGCTCCTAGTGTGTCCCTGGTTATCAGTGCAGTTCAGCTCAACACCAGCTGTGTGCAGGGACGACGAGCACACAGTCCCTGTCCCCAGCTGTGACTGTGCAGTAGGACCAGTCTGATGATACCGGAGGGGGGGGGGAGGGGCTGCGCCGTGGGACTGCGTGTGCTGGAGTCGTGGACCAGGAGGGGAGGTCTGCAGGCCTGGAAGGGACCACCTGCCCTGACCGGGAGGTGCCGCCCTCCCTGCAGCAGGTGCTCCGCCTGTGATCCTAGGGAGGCAGGGAGGGCTGCCCTAGGCACGCTTAGGCGGGCACACACCGCAGACAGGAGGGCAGCTGCCCCACACTTGTCACAGGGGAGGTCTGATTCTTTTCCCTTCGGAGCAGATGTCAATTTGAAACAAAAAAGAGAAGGAGCTGAAGGACAGCAAACAGCCATGGAAAGCCAGCACGTTCTTTCCTCCTGAGACCCCAGCACCCGCCCCTCGGACCACCGAGGGGAAGCGGGCCCTGGAGCAGGCACAGGCTACATTGTGCACACGTGGCGCACACACTCTGCCCTGTGCTGCCTCCCACCCTCACCAGGTGCCACTGTCCTGGTCTAGGCAGGGTGTTTCCATGTGTTCTAGAAAGCTCCATGTGTAGTAAGGGTGGGCTCCACACCCCTCCAACCCTTCGCCTTCCCAGAGCCGCCCTGTTTGGCCTGTACCGGAGTTCTGCGTGAAATTTCCTTTGTTAACAAAATTGTTTGAGCCCAGCCCCAGACCTCACAGACACAGAAACACAGGCTGTCATCCCGTACAGCTCATGCCCACTGTGCACGGGGCCAGGCACTCAGGGGAGGCAGGACCCCTCCTGGGGCATCTCCAGAATCCGAGCTGTGCTCCTGGGGGTGCTCCCCTGAACTGTGACAGAATCGCTCTGTTATGTCCTTGTTGTCAGACTGGAGGGCTTAGTGTGGGCTAGACTGGGTCATCGGCCCTTTCAGTTAAGAATTGTCCTTTCCGAGAGATTCAACAAGATGGCGGCGATATAGGCAGACGGCTCACAGGTCGTCTCCTGGAGCAAATGGAGTGAGCAGCTGAAACTAATAACACCCACGCCAGATTGGTGAAACTACTCAGCTGGTGAGACGGTTTGCAGCCGGGAAGGGCAGAGCTCCCCTGGAAAGGTAAAAAACCAGGGATCTGGTCAGGAAAGTTTGCCAGACCTCTGAGCCCAGAGGGTTAGAGGGAGACCGCGTGGCAGATAGCAACATCCCTTGGGACAGGCACGGCCCCTGACTGGGGAAAGGAGATCCGCAGGATTCCTGGCGCTGCCGGGGGATTTGAGAGCTGGGTTCTGTAATCACGGAGGACTGAGCCTACAGGGGAGCAGCCTGAAGAGCTGACCAGAGCATGCAGTGCCAGTAATAGAAGAGCTTGTAGAAAGTCAGCCTTCCCTGTTTCCGCGGCTGGCGTTTACTTGTTTATTTTCACTGAATCCTGTTCGTAAGACATTCCGGATACAGACACTCACCTGTGCTGAAGAGAGGGAGAAGGTGCAGATGAGTGCAATCTGGGGAGAGACTGAGGAGAGAGGGGGGGCCGGGAGAGGTGGCAGCGGATTGAGTCCTGAGACACCCCTGGGCCCAGGATCAGGGCAGCCATCCTTTCCAGAGGGTGGGACTCCCCTACCTAGCCCCCAGGCAAGGAGCACAACCACACCCAGATTCCACCCTGAACGAGATCAAGGATTAAAATAATCTGATCAGTCCCTGGGAGTTAACAGGGTCTGGACTATAGAGGGATTTTCAATCCCAGCAACAACACAGAGTGGTACCTGGTACGTGGTGCCTTGTTGTGTTGTATTTTGTGCCTTTAAATCAATGCAGCAGATCCAAACAACAGCAGCCTCCTGAGCACCACACCCTCTGTCTGAGGAACAGCAGCTGTACCTGAAACCTACCCCCACCAGCCAGAAGAACTACCACAGCTGTGAACAGCACCCACCAGAGGAGCTGCTGCCAACTGAAGAGCAGCTGCTACCGCAACTGCCTGAAGAGCAACCACAGACCAAGGAGTCACTGCCACCCAGGGAGCAGCCACTGAACGACTCAACTTCTAGATATGTCAGTGAGATCAAACATGGGTAGACAAAGAAACCCCCAAAGGAAAGAAAAAGAGGTCTCGCCAGAAAAGCAGCTAAGTGATACAGAGGCATGCAACATGACCGAAAAAGAATTCAGAATAAGGGTCCTAGAGTTCATAAACTGGACAGAGGAAAAAATCAATAACATATGCAAGAAGCTAGAAGAAACAGATGAAAAAATCAACAACTTAAGTAAGACCCAAGAAGAAATGAAGAGCGATATAGCTGCAATAAAAAACACCATTGAAAGTATCAACAGTAGACTAGGAGAAGCGGAGGACCGAATTAGTGAATTAGAAGACAAGGAAGCAAAACACACCCAAACTGTACTGCAATTGGAGGAAAAATTAAAAGACAGGAGGAGAGCCTAAGGGAGCTCTGGGAAAACATAAAACGAAACAACATACGAATAATAGGGGTGCCAGAACAACAGAAAGAGGAACAAGGATTAGAAAACCTACTCGAAGAAATAATATCAGAAAACTTCCCTGAGGTGGGGAAGAAAAAAGTCACACAAACCCAGAGAGTCCCAAACAAGGTGAACCCGAAAAGACCCACACCAAAACACATCATAATTACCATGGCAAATGTTTAGGACAAAGAGAGAACCTTACAAGCTGCAAGAGAGAGACGGAAAGTTACATACAAGGGATCTCCCATTAGATTATCAAATGACTTCTCAACAGAAACACATCAGACCAGAAAAGAATGGACTGAAATTTACAAAGTGATGCAAAGCAAAGGACTGAATCCAAGAATACTCTATCCAGCAAGGGTATCATTCAAAATTGAAGGGGAAATGAGAAGTTTCACAGACAAAAAAAGGCTAAGGGAGTTTATCACCACCAAGCCAGCAATGCAAGAAATGCTAAAGGGACTGGTGTAAAAAAAAGAAATAAAAAGCTCAGAAAGAAAACAGCCACACTAAAAAAGAAATGGCTACAAACAAGTACCTTTCAATAATAACTTTAAATGTAAACGGACTAAATGCTCCAACCAAAAGACATCGAGTGGCTGAATGGATACAAAAACATGACCGATACATCTGCTGTCTACAAGAGACACACCTCATTAGAAGGGACTCACACGGACTGAAAGTAAGGGTTGAAAAAATGTCTTTCAGGCAAATGGAAAGGAAAAGAAAGCTGGGGTAGCAATACTTATATCAGACAAAATAGACCTCAAAGTGAAGGCCATAACAAGAGATAAGGAAGGCCACTTCATCATACTAAAGGGATCAATACAACAAGAAGATACAACTCTGGTAAACATATATGCACCCAATGCAGGAGCACACAAATTCATAAAAAAAAAAACTCCTGGAAGATATCAAAGGAGAGATCGACAACAATACAATTATAGTAGGGGACTTAAATACACCACTGACATCACTGGATAAGTCCGCTAGACAAACAATCAGCAAAGAAACAGGAATCCTAAATGACTCACTAGATCAGATGGACTTAATAGACATCTTCAGAACACTTCACCCCAAAGCCACAGAATATACATTCCACTCTGATGCTCATGGGACATATTCAAACATAGAGCACATATTGGTTCACAAGCAAAGTCTCCCCAAATTCAAGAAGATTGAAATCATAAAAAGCATCTTCTCAGATCATGATGGCATAATATTAGAAATAAACTACAATAAAAACAACCCCAAATACTCAAACACTTGGAAGCTGAATAGCATGTTATTAAATATTGATTGGGTTACCAATGAGATCAAAGAAGAAATCAAAAATATCCTGGAAACTAATGACAATGAAAACACAACAATCCAAAACCTATGGGACACAATAAAAGCAGTCCTGAGAGGGAACTTTATAGTTCTACAGGCCTATCTCAAAAAAACAAGAAAAAATGGTAGTAAATCATCTAACTCTACAACTCAAAGAATTAGAAAGACAGCAACAAGAAAACACCAGAGTGAGCAGAAGGAAGGAGATAATAAAGATTAGAGCAGAAATAAATGACATAGAGACCAAAAAAACAATACAGAAAATCAATGAAACCAAGAGCTGGTTCTTTGAAAGGATCAACAAGATTGACAAACCTCTAGCCAGACTCACCAAGAAGCAAAGAGAGAGGACCCAAATAAACAAAATAAGAAACGATAGAGGCGAAATAACAACAGACCCCACAGAAATACAAATGATTGTTAAAAAATACTATGGACAGCTCTACTCCAACAAACTAGACAACATGGAGGAAATGGACAAATTCCTAGAAAAATACAACATTCCAAAACTCAATCAGGAAGAATCTAAAAATCTCAATAGGCCAATAACTATGGAAGAAATTGAAGCAGTCATCAAAAAGCTTCCATCAAACAAAAGCCCAGGACCAGACGGCTTCACAGGGGAGTTTTACCAAACATTCAAGGAAGAACTAAAACCTATCCTCCTCAGACTACTACAAAAAATTCAAAAGGAAGGAACACTTCCAAGCTCATTCTATGAAGCCAGCATCACCCTAATACCAAAACCAGGTAAAGACAACACAATGAAAGAGAATTACAGGCCAATATCTCTCATGAACATAGATGCCAAAATCCTCAACAAAATCTTAGCAAATCGGATCCAGCAGTACATCAGAAAGATCATACACCAGGACCAAGTAGGATTTACCCCAGGGATGCAAGGATGGTACAATATCCGCAAATCAATAAACGTGATACATCACATAAACAAATTGAAAGAAAAAAACCACATAGTCATATCAATTGATGCAGAAAAAGCATTTGACAATATCCAACACCCATTTTTGATAAAAACTCTCAGCACAGTGGGAATTGAAGGATCATACCTCAACATAATAAAAGCCATATATGACAAACCCACAGCCAACATCATACTCAATGGACAAAAACTAACACCATTTCCCCTAAGAACAAGAACAAGACAGGGATGCCCACTCTCACCACTCCTGTTCAACATAGTACTGGAAGTATTAGCCATCACAATTAGGCAAGAAGAAGAAATAAAAGGCATCCAAATTGGAAAAGAGGAAGTAAAACTGTCCTTATTTGCAGATGACATGATATTATACAGACAAAACCCTAGAGACTCCATCAAAAAGCTACTAGACTTAATACATGAATTTGGCAATGTAGCAGGATACAAAATTAACCCCAAGAAATCTGAGGCATTTCTATACACCAATAGTGAACTTTCAGAAAGAGAGATTATAAAAACAATCCCGTTTACAATCGCACCAAAAAAATTAAGCTACCTAGGAATAAACTTAACTAAAGAGGTAAAAGACCTCTACTCAGAAAACTACAGGACGTTGAAAAAAGATATAGAGGAAGCCATAAACAGATGGAAGAACATACCGTGTTCATGGATTGGTAGAATCAACATCATTAAAATGTCCATGCTACCCAAAGCAATCTATAAATTCAACGCACTTCCCATTAAAATACCAACGGCATACTTCATAGATCCAGATCGAACTCGCCAAAAATTCACCTGGAACAAAGAAAGACCCTGAATAGCTGCAGCAATCCTGAAAAAGAACAAGTAGGTGGGATCTCAATACCAGACATCAAGATGTATTACAAAGCCACTGTTCTCAAAACTGCCTGGTACTGGCACAAGAACAGGCATATAGATCAATGGAATAGAATAGAGAGCCCAGAAATCGGCCCGAACCAATATGCTCAATTAATATTTGACAAAAGATGCAAGAACATACAATGGAGCCAAGATAGTTTCTTCAATAAATGGTGTTGGGAAAATTGGACAGATATATGCAAGAAAATGAAACTAGACCACGAACTTACACCATACACAAAAATAAACTCAAAATGGATAAAGGACTTAAATGTGCGACAGGAAACCATAAAAATTCTAGAAGAATCCAAAGGCAACAAAATCTCAGACATATGTCGAAGCAATTTCTTCACTGATACAGCTCCTAGGGCACTTGAAACTAAAGAGAAAATGAACAAATGGGACTACATCAAAATAAAGAGCTTCTGCACAGCAAAAGAAACCATCAACAAAACAAGGAGAAAACCCACTGCGTGGGAAAACATATTTGCCAATGTCATATCTGATAAGGGCCTAATCTCCAAAATTTATAGGGAACTCATACAACTTAACAAAAGGAAGATAATCCAATCAAAAAATGGGCAAAGGACCTAAATAGACACCTTTCAAAAGAGGACATTCAGAAAGCCAACAGACATATGAAAACATGCTCAAAGTCACTAATCATCTGAGAGATGCAAATCAAAACAACAATGAGGTACCATCTCACACCTGTCAGATTGGCTATCATCAACAAATCAACAAACGACAAGTGCTGGAGAGGATGTGGAGAAAAAGGAACACTCGTGCACTGCTGGTGGGAATGCAGACTGGTGCAGCCACTATGGAAGACAGTATGGAGTTTCCTCAAAAAACTAAAAATGGAACTCCCATTTGTCCCTGTGATCCCACTTCTAGGAATATATCCCAAGAAACCTGAAACACCAATCAGAAAGGATATATGCACCCATACGTTCATAGCAGCACAATTCACCATAGCTAGTATCTGGAAACAGCCTAAGTGCCCATCAGTAGATGAATGGATTAGAAAACTGTGGTACATCTACACGATGGAATACTATGCTGCTATAAAAAAGAAGGAACTCTTACCATTTGCATCGGCATGGATGGAACTGGAGAGCATTATGCTAAGTGAAATAAGCCAGTCAGTGAAGGAAAAATACCACATGATCTCACTCAGTCATGGATAATAGAGAACATTATAAACTTTTGAACAATAATAGATACAGAGGCAGAGCAGCCTCAAACAGATTGTCAAACTGCAGCGGGAAGGCCGGGGAGGGTTGGGGGGCAGGAGGGAGGGGGGTAAGAGATCAACCAAAGGTCTTGTATGCATGCATATAAGCATAACCAATGGACATAAGACACTGGTGGATAGGGGAGGCCAGGGGATTGTCAAGGGCGGGGGGGAAAAAAGGGACACATATGTAATACCCTTTGTAATACTGTAAGCAATAAATAAATAAATAAATAAATAAATAAATAAATAAATAAAAGAATTGTCCTTTCCTCTCAGGGTATCGACCAGGCATCTTGGAGAGCCCTAGTGATGCGTCCAGTGACAGCTCACCTCGTGGCCTGAAGGGTAAGTCGGCTTTCCTTCTGGGCACTTTCCAGTGCCCTTGGATCTGGGCTCTGGGCTTTATGTTGTTTGTGTGATTTAAAGAAGACAATTCGCAAGTTCTTCACAGCATGATGGGTTTGCCTCCATAGGGCACATCATGCAGTTTCAGGCTCAGACCTGAGAGTTTTCACGGATTTGGATCCAGATCCCTTCTCCTCACTGACCAGCTCTGGGCACCTGGGCGAGCCACCCATCCTCCAAGTGTGGGTTCCTGCAGCTTCCAGATGGGGACAGGGCTGGGAGTTCCGGTCCATCGTGGTCAGAGGACACGGGTGAGTGTGATTCCTTTACAGCGTTTAAGTTTGTTAATGGTGCAGAAGATGGTCTGTCTACGCTGTCCCAAGGGCTAAGGAGAGTGGTGCCTCACAGCTGTTGCTAATTTCAGCTTTAGCAGGAGCTCTGTGCTTCCCTCCCACGTTATTTTGTTTTTAAACCCCACTGTGAACTTCTAGAGAATCCCAGCATGTCCTTGACATTCCAGTGCCAGCCTGGGAGAAGTGTGCTCTGGGTTCCCCAGCGGGGCTCCCTGTGTTCCGTGAGCCGGAGGCAGCACAGAGCCCACTGGAGGTAGGTGAGCGAGAGTGAGAGACTGACGTGTGTCCCTCTGTGTCCCCTCGCCCTGACACCAGGTTCCTCCGACTCGGCCGGCTCCACCACAAACCCAAGAGCAGTGAGGACCTGATGCCCAGCAGGGACACAGCACTTTGCCCCGCCCCGCGATGCCAGCACCCCAGGCCACACTACCCTCAGCCTCCAGGAGTACCCGCCCCCCAGGATGGGCCTCTCCACCAGGAGGCATCCAGTAGAGGGGTGGGGCCCAGCCCCAGGCCTTGGGGCAGCCCTGGATCCCCCAGAGCAGAGGATGGTCACCCTGGAGGAGTTCCTGGAGGAGCCTGACCGCGCTCCCCCTATGCTGTGTGAGGCCTGGGAGTGCTCTTTCCTCTCTCCCCTCAGATGGACCTGGACCAGAGGGGAGACCTGGACAGCAAAGTCACAGAGAGGGATGGGGTGGGGCTGGCGCCACCTGGCTGCAGAGCTGGCTTGGATGGGGAACATAACCACTAGCCAGAAAGTGACTGTGCTGGCAGCCCACCCAGACCTGGGAGGCTGTTCTCTCCATCTGTGCAGGGAGCGGGCAGAAAGGCCAGCATGGAGGGCCTGAGCCATGCAGTCTGTGTGCAGTTACTCTACGCTGCCGCTGGGCAGGAGGCGGTCCTAGACCATCTGTCAATAAACGGGAAGGCTGTGCTCCAATGACACTTTTGTTATGGACACTGTCCTTTGAATTCTATAGAGTTTTTACAAAAGTCTGTTCTTTAAAAATATTTTGTTTTAATCATTAAAAAATGTAAAGACTGCTTAGCTCACAGGCCATACAAAAACAAGTGGCAAGTCCTAGCCGGCTTGGATCAGTGGTTAGAGCATCAGCCTGTGGACGGTAGGGTCTCAAGTTCGATTCCAGTCAAGGGCATGTCCCTCAGTTGCAAGCTTGATCCACCAGTCTTGGTCAGGGCATGTGCAGGAGGCAGCCAGTCATTGTGTCTCTCTCACATTGATGTTTCTCTCTCTCTCTGCCCCTCCCTTAACCCCTTCCACTGTCTATAAAAATCAATGAAAGAAATATCCTTGGGTCAGGATTAACACAAACAAAAGAAGGGTGGCGAGCTGGAGTCGGCCTGCACCACCAGTTTGCTGAGCGCTGCTCTGCAGCTCTGACCCCTGGTCGTCAGCGGATTTAGGAAACCCTCGAGTCTCCATGTAGCTTTCCTGAACCTGCACATGCACCTGTTACTGAGGTGTTGCCTCCATGCACAGATGAAGGTCACTGCCTGACAGTTGAGACCCTTGGAGGATTTTAGTAATTGTCTCCCTCCCCTTAAGCATACACAGTGGAACTCTCTCCGGCCACATAGCGAATTCTCTGGCCTGCATTAGTGGAGCCTGGTGACACGGAATACAGACTATTTGTTCAGTAGATATGTACTGAGCGTGTACTCTGTGTTAGGCAGCACGCATGATGCCTGCTCCCCCCAAAAAACAAAGTAAACCAGGTGCCTAGTCAGGTGGGCAGTCCTGAAGGCAATATGTACATGGCCTCTGCCTCCCATCATTTCTGTTTCTGTCTACAGAGCACTGTGCGCCGGGGCTGGAGAGAAACCAAAGCCCTGCCCTCAAGTCCATGGTCTGATGCGTGCTTCTCAGACTGCGGCCTGCCTCACGCTCACCTGGGCTGCCTTGACACAGGACGGACCCTGGGTTTCTGGCTCAGGGGCCGGGGGTGGGGCTCCCTGAGAACCTGCATCACCACCAAGTGCCCAGAGGTCACCTGGTCCTTTTCAGCCTCAGTGAGACCAAAGCAGCCTCGCTGTAGGAGCTGGTTGTGGAAGCTGATACTCCCTCCTGAGAGCCACCTCGCTCCCACTTCCCAGCGTGCTCACCCCACTAACCTGACACCCCTGAGCAGGCCTGAAGAAGTGGAATTCACAACCGTGCCCCTGCCTCCGCTCCCTGAGTCTTGGTGCTGGGTGAGGGTGTCACAGATGGGTCCTCTGGGTGGCCAGGGAGGGTGCACTCATGAAGATGGGTGTCAAAGATGTAGAACTGTGCAGAGAGGGGCCGGGTGGTGTGAAAGACGGCTGCAGAGCCGGGCAGCTATGGGTTCAACCCCCATCTGCCACTCTCTAGATGTGAGACCTGCTGGACTGTGGCCTCACTGTTGAAGGTTACCTTAATACAACCTTGCAAGATTGCTCTGATAATTGAATGAGTGTGGGGGGGGGATGTTGTTTTTGTTCTGTTCTTTTGTAATTGCACCTATAGTTTCTAGCATGGTGCCTGGCACATGGGAAGCAGGTGATACACGGTACCTATTGTATTAGTGACCGCAGGTCTTCCTGGACAAACTCCCAGGGTATATGACTCCTAACTGGCATGTGAAACAGCAGGCTGTGTCTCTGGCCAGTTGAGCATCCAGATGTCTTCATGGGCCAGGGAGTTGGTAGGTGGAGGTGTCTCCTAGGATGCTGAGCTATCCCGCAGACTGATTCTGCCTGACACAGTCTGGTGGCCTGGGTCTTAACCCTGACTCACCTTTCACATGCCCTCCTTCTCTCTCCTCTTCTCCTGGTGGCCTCCACCTAGGAGATACCTGTTACAGAAGACCGGAGAAGAACCAAGCAATGCTGAGAGAGATGGAGTTACATTTTTTATTATGCGTGGGCCCAGAGAAAAATGTCTCTAGAATTCAGGGCCCGCACGTAATAATAAATGTAACTCCATCTCTCTAAGCATTGCTTGGTTCTTCTCCGGTCTTCTGTAACATTATTGGTTCCCTGACCAAGAAAACCAACCCATGCTTGGCCTTTTGGCCTCCGCTGATTGGACTAGGTTGGGGACCCAGGGGTGTCGGACAGGCCTCTGAGAGGCATGCACACTGCTGATCTTAGCAGAATTAAACCTGGGGACTCTGAGCACTCCCGCACCTCAGCCCAGGACCTGGCCAGCATCTGGAGAGAGTGGACAGACACCTCTGGACCTGTTGACAGAATTGGTAAGGTAGGGGCCCCTATCAGTCAGGCCCACTCCAAGTGAGTGGAAGGGGGAGCTTGATCACCTCCCCGGAAGCCATTAATTGCCTACAGCTTCCTTAGGCAATTAATCAGGAATCAGATGGACTATTTAAACTCTGAGTAAATATCTGGTAAAGTAAAAAACTCGGATTGTCTGGTGTATAGATATAAGTGTGAAAGCCTGTGTAAAAGAGAAAGCTACTTTGATTTATTCTACATTTCTGTTGATTCGTCTGGCTAAACGTTTGATTTATTAAAGGATGAACCCATGATAATCTGCAAAAGTCTTAAGCAGTGCTGCTGAGTTATTTTTCTCAGAGACGTTTGCTCTCTATCACAGAGGGAATCAGCCCACTTAGCTAATAAAAATTTCTGTCTAGTGGTTGCTCTTCCCTGAGTTGTGAATTTGCTGTATTAAATAGGAATTTTTGAAGTTCTGGGGTAAATTTAAAGGCTTAAACAAAGGCCAGCTAGGTTCCAAGATTGCTTGGTTTTGAGATTGCTTGTAAGAAAAGCAAGAGAGAAGTGTTTTCAAGTTAACTATTTGCAACAAAGTAGTAAACTTCAAAAAACAAAAACTTGTTATTTATGGCTTTTCTTATCTCTTTTGGTGGACAGAGACTTCCAGGGGCAGGGCTTACAGCTCCGCAGGGCAGAGAGATTTAAGGGCCCTGCCCCTGCCTGTGACATCATAGTCCAACATGAGCCACCTGAGGCGGAACTAAGTCTGAAGTTATTATTAACTGTCTATGGACCCCATTAACCTTGTTTGTGTGTCTTGTGCAGTCTGTTGTCTTCGTGGTTGTGTTTTTTGTTTGACTTGCTGTTTTCAGTTACTTATTAGGCTCCTCATAGAGGACATAACCTGGTCTTTCCCTTTCTCCTTCATCCTGATTCTGACAACATCTGTAACTGGATTAAAGATCTTTTCTTTCAGGAGACCCTCCAGGCTTTCAGTTGCAAGATCTCCCTACACACCCTTATCCTCATCTGCTATCTTTCCAGGCTGACTAAAAGTCATTTTTCTCCACAGGGTGGACCCCAGCCTCCAGGAGGGAGGACTACTACAGTGGTAGTCTGTGGTTTTCTCCACAACTCCCACTGTTTCTATTTCCCCCCTCTGTAGGAATTGTCTTCCTCTGACTCACAATAGGAGAGGGAGACAAGCAACGGGCCCTGGGCTGGGGGACCAGGGGGGTGTCGGCTGTTAATTATGAAGCAGGGAAAGGTAGGTTTTTGTTGATTTTTACTGGCTGCAGACCACTCTGCTGGTGTAGCGGTCTGGTCCGAAGCCTACTAGGTGTCTTATCAGAACTTCACTAGATTCAAGGTCACAAGTTTTCTGCAAGTACAATTAATCTTTCTCTGCCCCAGTTTATTCTTTTTAACCCTTTGAATACTAAATTAGACCGATACAATATACTTTAAGTTCATAAATATTAATCTAAAAATGCTGACTAGGATGATGACACATTTGTAATTCCTTAACTAATAAAGAATTTAAAGAATTAAAAAAATAAATAAAATAAATAAATAAAAATGCTGACAATTCACTTTTGGTAATCATTAAAGGATTGACATTTCTAAAAATAAAGAATTCTAATACATTAAACACACACACACACACACACACACACACACACACACACACACACACACTAAATTCCCAAGAGCCAAGTGGAGGAGAAATGGAGCTGAAGTCCGCAGCTGCCCTGGTGATTTAGAACTGGTTGCTAGGCAGACTCAGCCCCAGAAAGCCAGGTGAAAGAAGCGGGGGTAGGGTTCTGGATTCGTGAGCTGCCTGCAGAAAAGTGGAGGACAGCAGACATTTACCTGATACTAGAGCTGCCCCACTGCCGCCTAGTGAGTAATGAGTGTTTTGCAACAAGCAATACAAGACTTAGGCCTTTGGATTGCTGGCTACAGCAGTTAAACCAGAAGCCAGTGACTGTTACTAGCCTTCCTGCAGCCCCAGGAATAGAGCAGTGAGCTCAGGATCTGTGAAAGCAGCAGATAGAGCTAGTGAAAGCTCCCTGTTTGCAAATGTACTGAAAGGGTTCAGTACCTGTTGCTGCTGGAAGAAGAGGGGCTGATATCCCCTTACAGTGCACTCCCTTGGGAGAGGCCTGTTTGCTGCTATGCCACAAAGGGGACTGGTAGGAAGACAAGGGGCCTAATACCCAAGTCACTGCCACAGGAGTGTTTTGCAATATGCAAAGCTGTTTCTAACTTCAACTCTGGCTGTTTTGGACTGGCAGCTTAAAGTCAAAGGGCAAAGGAAAGACACTCTCCCTGGACTGGGGAGCCTTCAGGACTTTGAGATTCTCCAAGAGAGGAGGAGTCTGACCGAGGGTCTGGCTGAGACCCCATTGGGTTAGGAGAACCGGAGTTTGCATATTGAACTTATAAACTACAGTTTTCTAGACAGAGGTCCAAGCCCAGTTGTATAGTGGTTAAGCTGCCTGTGTATAGCAAAACAACTCAGAATACATTTTAGGGAAATTGAACAGACTGTGTTTGTGGCTAGAAAAAAAAGGAACTGGCCACCATACACATCCCTGACAGTAGCCTCCAGAAAACTGTATAATAGACTTCGATAATGCCTGCGTCTTCATGGACATGACTCCAGAGAGACAAGGACAGTTTTGCTTTGTGTGAGAAGGTCAAAAATAGAAGGTCGCCTCCCTAAGATGTTTGTATAGCTCTACCATGTGTCATGTTTAGTAGCAAAAGATTTAGCTGTCAGAAGTGGCTGCAGTGCCAGTGTTATACTTCATTATGGGTATGTAAGACAAGGGGCATAGCCAAAGTGGTACTCAACCAAAGTCTCAGCCCCTAGAAAAGGCCAGTAAGCTATTTGTCCAAAAGACTTGACCCCTTTACATTTGGGTGACCTACTTGCCTCTGGGCAGTAGCAGCCACAGCTATGCTTATCAAAAAAGCAAATAAGTTAACCAGAGGGCAGAAACTAATGGCCCACATGCAGTCAAGGCTTTACTCCAGAACACACTGGAGCGCTAGATGTCAAACGCTCGAGTCACCCAGTTTCAGGTTCTCCAGTGGGCAAAAGAAAAATCAGTAACAATTTATAATGATAGCAGGTACTCATTTGCAATGGCTCATGTACATAATGCTATTTACAAGGTAAGGAGACTCCACAGAAGCAAGAGGGAACTGGGCCACAGACAAAGCGGCCTGGGAGGCTGCCCTAAAACCACTGGGGCCTCTACAGATTCTAGTGATTCTTTCAGACGCTGACCTTCCCAATCTAGAAAAGCCGAAATCCATAACCAATCTTTTCTCGAGTTCTTGCAGGCATTACAGTCCATCCAGAAAGCAGTCCAGAAGCACGTTCAAGACGCTCTGCCTGTACCAAATTCTGATCTGGTCCATCCCTTCCAACCTGATGACTCTGTTTAGATAAAGAAATCTGCCACCCAAGGACTGACTCCTACATGAAAAGGACCACCCCCACGGCAATCAAGGTCGACGGGATCCTGAAGTGTCTTCATCACACCCAGCTTAAGACAGCCATGGAAAATAGAGAGTCCAGGACTCTTCGGACCCTCTAGAGATTATTCCTGGCCCTCATTCCAGGCCCTTATAAGCAAGCCCACTGACTTTTTTGGCAGAGAATTAATTCTATTAAGCTTATAGTCCTCAGGTGTCAATATAACTCCCTCCCCAACAATGACCCAAAAGAGTCAATGATTTGACTCCTGTATAGAAAACCAGTGGGGAATGAAGTATCCATCTTCCCCAGACAAAGTTTTCAGTGCTGGCACGAGGCCAAGCCTTTGGTTGAGGTCTCAAAGACCCAGCACATAGGGGCTTTCTAAGAACTCACAAAGGGGACCAGAAAACCCCATATTTGGGAGACTAAGAGGGTAAAAAGATACAAATACAGGAAACTTTCTGAGTGACTTCGCCCAGAATTCTAGAGTCATTTTTCTCTGGGCCTGCGTGCAATAATAAATGTAACTCCATCTCTCTAAGCATTGCTTGGTTTTTCTCCACTCTTCTGTAACACCTGCACTGACTGAAAGATTTAACTGTTAATACTATAATTACAAGACACATTTCAGTATTGGATATTAAGAACAAGGTCAAGTTCCACTCAGAGCATGGTCTAGACTCTAGAATGACAAAAACAACCACTCAGAGAGGTAGGCCAAGTTCTCATTCATTATTACTCTGCTTCTTCTTTTTTAAATTGTAACTTTAAAAAAATATATGTTTTTATTGATTTTAGAGAGAGAGGAGCGGAGAGGAAGAGAGAGAGAGAGAGAAACATTGATGGATGTGCAAGCCCTCCCCCTACTGGGGATGGAGTCTGCAACCCGGGCATGCGCCCTGACCGAAATCAAACTGGTGACATTTTGGTACACAGGATCACGTTCAACCAACTGAGCCACACCGGCCAGGGCTTCCTACTTCTGGACAATCTGCCACAGTGAGCATGTCCTGCTGGACAGTCAGGGTGTGTCCCAGTCATGTCCCGTGCTGTGTGCCCCCTCTACCCGTCCACCGTGCACCTCTGTAGAAAGGCCCTTTCCTGACGTCTTCACAGGGCACATCTCCAATCCTTCAAATCCCATTTCAAATGCCCCTTGTCTTACAAGCTACCTCACACATCTTCACTTAGATCAGTGGTTCTCAACCTTCCTAATGCCGCGACCCTTTAATACAGTTCCTCATGTTGTGGTGATCCCCAACCATAAAATTATCTTTATTGCTACTTCATAACTGTAATTTTGCTACTGTTATGAGTCATAACGTAAATATCTGATATGCAGGATGTATTTAGGTGACCCCTGTGAAAGGGTTGTTCGACTCTCAAAGGGGTCGCGACCCACAGGTTGAAAACCGCTGCCTTAGATGAATGCTATGACATACTGCACCAACTACCTGTCATTACATTTGCATTTTTTTACACACTAGAGACCCGATGCATGAAATTTGTGCAAGGGGCTTGGCCCTCGCAGCCCCTCATAGCCTCGGCTGGCCCTTTCTGCCCTGGCTTTATCTGGAAGTTTGTCCGGACGGTTGTTCTGCTGTTTGTTCCAATTAACGTAATAGCTCTTTTTTATGTAGGATATAATTACAACAGCAGTCAATACTTAGAGCTCACACTTTCAGTGTGTTAATGTGTGCCATGCACTATAAATAGTAGCTAAGTACCCTATGTGTATTTTCTCATTAAAGCTCATTATAGCTGATGGGATTATATTTCTGCTGTGCCCGTTTTAAAGATATAGACATTGAGACCCCAAGGGAGGCAGTGCTTTCACTTGTCCAAGAGGTTCCTGAGTTATAAATGGATAGACCTGGATTCTTCTAGTGTAAAGGCTCCCTGCAGAAAATGCAAATCAAAAACCAAAACCCCAGAGAATCCCAAGTGTTGTCAAGAATAACTGGAACGCTCATACACTACTGGTGAGCGTGTAAAATAGTGCGGTCATTTTGGAAAACAGTTTGGTAACTTCGTAAAAACAAACACCAGATGCCCCAGCAATCCCACTCCCAGGTGTCTATACCCATGAGAAATACAAACATATGTCCAACTTTAAAAAAAAAAAAACTCGTACGCAACTACTCAGCACAGTTTTATCCATAATTGCCCAAACTTAGAAACAACCCAGATGTCCATCAACTAATGTATGGATAAACACTCTATGGTGCATCCTGCCAATGGAACACAGGCCCACCTCACTTTATTGTGCATCGCAGATACTGAATTTTTTACAAAAATTGAAGATTTGTGGCAACCCTGCACTGAGAAATTATATTGGCCACTTTTCCAACAGGCTCATATAATGGTAAGCATTTTTAAATTAATATTTTTATTGATTTTTAGAGAGAGAGGAAGGGAAAGGGAGAGAGAAAGAGAAACATTGGTGTGAGAACAGAACATCGATTGGCTGCCTCCTGCATGCCTCCTGCTGACAAGGATCAAGCCTGAAACCCAGGCAATGTGCCCTGAATGGGAATTGAACCAGCAACCTTTTGGTGCATGGGATGACACCCACCCAACTGAGCCACACCAGCCAGGTGCCTACTTTAAATTAAGGTATATATATTGTTTCCTAGACATAAAGACCGAGCTCACAGTATCCCCAAGGTGTGCCTGTACTGTTTAGAATGAAAAAGAACAAACTTCTAATATGTGCATCGGCATGGATGAACCTTGGAAGCATTAGGCTGAGTGAAAGCTTGACTCACAAGGCCACATACTGTATGATCTGATGTATAAGACATTCTGGAAAAGGCAAAAGTATTGGGAAAGAAAACAGGAGTGATTGCCTGGGGCTGAGGCTGGGCTGGGGCATTGATGACTAAGAGGCAGAGGTGCTGCTTGGGTGATGGACACATTCTCTATCTGACTGTGTGGACAGTTACATGACTGTATATGTTTGTCAGAAGTCAACAAACTTAAAATTAAAAAGTTACCTGGCCCTAGCTGGTTTGGCTCAGTGGATAGAGCATTGGCCTGCAGACTGAAGGGTCTCGGATTCTATTCCGGTCAAGGGCATATGCCTGGATTGCGGGCTTGATCCCCAGTAGGGGACGTGCAGAGGCAGCTAATCAATGATTCTCGTCATTGAAGTTTTTATATCTCTTTCCCTCTCCCTTTCTGTCTGAAATCAATTTATATATATATAATCTGCCTTCGCCCATGTGCTCAGTGTCAGCCTACGCACCCAAGGTCATGGGTCTGATTCCTGGTCAAGGGCACATACCTGGGTTGGAGGTTCAATCAGAGCCCTGGATGGGGTATATATGGGAGGCAACCAATCAATGTGTGTCTCTCACATCAGTGTTTCTGTCTCTCTCTCCCCTGCCTTCCTTCCCTCCATTCCACTCTTTCTAAAAATCAATGTGAAAAATATCCTCAGGAGAGGATTAAAAAAGAAAAGAAAGTTCTCTGAAGATAGGCTCATGGATCGGTAAGCCCACTTAGAAGTTCTCCACACTATTTCTGACCAAATCTATCCTTTGTGCGAAGTAGTAAGTAGAAGAGTAAGCTAATCTGAACTTTATTACTATTCCATTTCCTTAGAGATCTTTGGCAGACGAGTTAATGAGGAAAAAATAACCAACAAAAGGTGACAAGCAGGGAAGCTGGGAGCAGAGATGGCCCACATGCTGAGTGACCTGAGCTCCCAGACAGGCAGGAGCCGCACCAGCTTCACAAGTCTCTTGATCCTCTGTTCAAAGACCTCAGTGTTACCAGAAGCTGCTGGCTGCCTCCTCCTCATCATCATCTGAGGGAAAACACTGCCATGTGCTTAAAATGTTAACAAATGTCACAACTTTAAGTAAAACACAACCAAGTATTTTCATTTTAATTAAAAAACAAGGTATTTTGCTATAACACAACAAAGTCTTTTCAGCACCAGTGCCATCCCTGGCAATTTCATCATTGTTGCCAGATTACAAAAAAAAAAAAAAAAAGGTTGGGGGGAGGGGAGTTTAAAAAGCATGTCTGGCCTGGCCAGTGTAGCTCAGGGTTTGAGGGTCAACCCATGAACCAGGAGGTCACCTTTCCATTCCCAGTCAGGGCACATGCCTGGGTTGCGGGCTTGATCCCCAATAGGGGGTGTGCAGGATGATGTTTCTGTTTCGGGCTCCATCCCCAGCAGGAGGCGTGCAGGCAATGGATGTTTCTCTCTCCTCGATGTTTCTATCTCTCCCTTCCTCTCTCTCTAAAATCAATAAAAATACATTGAAAAATATTTTAAAAATAAATAATTACCCTAAAGAATTTTTTTAAAAAGTATATCTGACCTTAGGTCCAACCGCCTGCATGCCAGACCCCGAACTCCTTTCTGTCCCAAGAAGAGGGCCTGGCACAGCCCTGGCAGCAGCAGTGGGGAGGCCTAAGGAGTGAGGGGAAGGTCCAAGGCTGTCAGGCTCAGAGCTGCAGGAGGCACGGACCACCCCTGTCTGACTCTCCATGCCCACTGCCCACGGCAGGGCCTGGCCAGGGAACATACTGGATGGTGCTCCGTATTTCTGGAGGGCAATCTGCCCGATACAACACAACTGCATGTCTACACCCTTGGACAAGGGATAGACAGTCTCTGGATTAACCTGGTTATGCGTTTAGCCGAGTGCTCAATGAGAAGGAGCAAAGACAGGCTCCTCAAACTTGCTCATTTCCTTCAGGAGAGTCTCAGGTGTGCTGTCAAGAAAAGAAGCACTCAGATAAAGTGACCAAGACTTCAGCATGGAGCAAAACATTTTTAACACGTGAATTTCCTATTTGTGTTAGAACAGGGCCATCTTCTCGGATGCCTCCTGTTTGCTTGATCTCTAAGGCCAGGAAGGGAGGTGCCCTGTGGGAGCTATACCCCTTCTGGAGACTGAAAGATCCACTTCCACACCTTTTCCACAAGGGGCAGCACTGTTCAGGGGGAGCTCCAATGTATAATCCTACCAACAGTGCCCAAGGGTTCCTTTTTCCCCACTTCCTCACACCACTTGTCCCTTCTTGTCTTTTTGATAACGGTCTTTCTGGCAGTGGGAGGTGACATTTTGTGGTTCTTATTTGCATTTTCCCTGTGATTAGTGACCTTGAGCATCTCCTATAATTTGATTTTAAATGCTACAGAATAGGCAGCACTATATGTAAAAGTGAAACCACTGCCATCCCCATTCCTCAAGGATTACAATTCTACTACAATAAAAACATCAATTATTTTACTGGTAGATACAAGGTTTTTTTGAAACTTTCTCTTTCAACTAATACATTAGAAAGCTTTAACTTTCAACTGACATACATTGGGAATATAAGACATTCTAAGGTCAAATAATATCCCAAGATCTGGAGATGAAGGATTTGGCCTGATGAAACAATCACCATCAAGCAAGCATGGCAAGGTGCCAGTAACCTGAAATAATGAAAAAATTAAAGTCATCAATAAAAATTAAAATGGGGGTGGGGGGGGAGGGAGTGTTCAGCCCCATTCACTTGTAAATGCTTCGTGACTTGTAGCACAGTAAAGGTCTCTTACAGGAAACAAAAAGCAGATGGACTGGACTCATCTGAACTAATGATTTGAAATGTAAAACTTTAACTTTGTGTTAAAGGGAAATAACTTTACGTTCACTTACCCTTTCCTTAGAGAGGCTAAGTAAAACAAGTACTACACCTACGCGCCCAGAGGTGTGATGGATGTCATTTGCACATATAAGATCTTTATACTGGCCACAGTTCCTTGTGAACAGAGCTAAAATTAAAGACTTCATACTCACATTGGCATGTGAGCCCTGTGAATTTCCCTTTGCTCATTCTCCTCCCTCTCCTGGGACAACCACATACCTCTTTCCTGCCAATAAAACCCCACCATCCTTCAAGGTCTAGTTCTCCCTCCTCTGTGCTTCCACAGCACAGGAGGCCCATAACTGCTACATTCTGCCATTGAGACAGTTCTAACAGTACCCACCCTGTAGTGTGCTCTAAGGATTCCATGAGATAATGCACATGGTTAGAGCTGCATAAACACAGGTGTTTAATTATGTGTGCACAGGTTCCTTCCCTAACACCATGTAAGTTCCCTCAATACCTAGGAAGAGTGCCTTGTACCTCACAGATGCTTAATTTCATTTTATTAAATGAAATACTTATCCTAATGCCGCGACCCTTTAATACAGTTCCTCATGTTGTGGTGATCCCCAACCATAAAATTATCTTCATTGCTACTCCATAACTGTAATTTTGCTACTGTTATGAATCATAACGTAAATATCTGATATGCAGGATGTATTTAGGTGACCCCTGTGAAAGGGTCGTTCGACTCTCAAAGGGGTCTCGACCCACAGGTTGAAAACCGCTGCCTTAGATGAATGCTATGACATACTGCACCAGCTACTTGTCCTTCCAAACAGTTCACCTCTATGTCTGAGAAAACATTAGAAAACTCTACTCCAAACACTTCACATACACAGACACACCACAGCAGGACTATGAAGTGTTGTGCCAAAATACCAGCAGGAGGAAGCTTAGAGGATCACAGGGCCTTTCAGGAGTTGTACTCCAGACACGTGTGCACACACAGCACACAGGGTGCGGGTACCTCTGGTGCCCTCTCACTGAACCTCTGTCCTGCTTTAAGGTCTTTTGATGCCATAAGAGGGAGTTAATGAAGGTTCTTAGGGTGCAGGGACACACGGGAACTAGTGTGGCAGGGAAGTAAATACTAAAGCAATGAAAATGTGAGGGAAGAGAAAATAAAGTGAAATAAACCACAGACAACTAATCTTATCAAAAGAGCACTGACACCTTCATCTTCATTGCTGCCACGCAGTGCTGACTCAGGGGTTGGAAACCACCAGGTGTCACTCCAGTCCCTTCATCCCTGTATTAACAGTCCCTGGGCGTGATGTCCAGGACCTAGATGTCAACCTTGATTTTATCTGAAGAAAGCACAGCTTTCATCTTTGAAAAACACCTCCTAAATGTCATTTTTCTGTTTTCATCAGAGGGGATTTCTTAGATTTGAACCCTGAAATGCACCGAATGAGATGATTCAGGAATTATGACTTTGCTGAGTCAATAACGAGAGTAATTTTTATGTACATCTTCAAAGAACATTAAATAAAGATTTGAATCTGACCCCATATTTTCTAACATAACCATGCCATTTCAGAAATACACTTTACATTCTCGCCTTAGAAATTAATTGCCTATCAGTTGACAGATAAGAGAAGTTCACCTTCTATTGCATTCATTCAGCAGATGACTCACCTGGGGAGAAAGGTCCATGGGCTTTCTAGGCTGCCATGTGGTTCTCACTGCACAAATGATGCTCAGAACCAGAAATGATATTTTCTCATTTAAGGTATGTAGGAAGCTCTCTGAAACACCAGAGAACCTCAATGCCCCCAAACAGTTAACAGGGAGTATGCTGTCTGGGGCAAGGGGAGAAGGGTCTTTCACTTCTTTCTTTGTGCAATTCTGTGATTCCTTTTCCTTTAATATCAAGTACATATATCACTTTTAAAAAGATTAACAAAAACAAATTTTACAGGACTTATTTATAAAACAGAAAAGCAACTAATAAAATGAACCCAGACTCAGATCTTTGCACTAGTAATAAATTACATTAAGTGAGATACCTGTGAACTGAACTATATTGATCAGAAAAGTCAGTGAAATTTCGGGTACAAATGACCTTTTAGGACACGTGAACTTGTCAGAGCATTTCATGTGTAGTCCCTCACCTGCCCCTCAGACAGACAAGGCAACAGCTCAGATACATGCTTCCATCTTCTTCAAGATCTCAAGGCCCATCCTACATAATAAAGGTCTAATATGCAAATTGATCAAATGTTGGAACAACTGGACGCTATGATGCACACTGACCACCTGGGGGCAGAAGCTCAATTCAGGAGCTTCCCCCTGGTGGTCAGTGTGCTCCCACAAGGGGAGCACTGCTCACCCAGAAACCAGCCTCACAGCTGGTGAGCACGGCGGTGGTGGTGGGAGCCTCTCTCGCCTCCATGGCAGCTAAGAATGCCCAACGGCTGACTTCTCCCAAGGGCTCCTGGACTTCAAAAGGGTGCAGGCTGGGCTAAGGGGACCCTCCCCCTCCCAGTGCATGAATTTCGTGCACTGGGCCTCTAGTACATTATATTCTTCCTGCAACTTATTTCTTTTAAAATGCCACTCTAGAACTTAGCCCCACAATATACATAAAACAATGAAACACAAAAGGGGCCAAAACTGTAGCGATGGGTTCATATTCTGTAAATTTATGGTCAAAATTGACATCTTTCAAACGAATAGTAATCAATTTTTATTTTCAAAAAGTGTATTTTAGTATAGCATTTCTAAAACTAAGCTTTAAAAGTAGTTATAAATTACCCCAAACATGTCAGCTTAGGTCAAATTCAATCCACTGCCTTCTAAGCCCCTACTGGTAGGCAGTTAACAGTATCTCATGGGCATCCTAGTGGTTTTCCACATACGAAAGTTCCCTTCTCCCTCAACACCTAATACACATGAATTTATTTAAACTCTCCCTAAAGTAATATGTATTATCAACCTGGACTCTTGGAGTACAAACTCCTTCTGACTATTATCTTGTGTTTAAAGGGAGACTGCACTTTATTTATTCTAAGGTCCCAAGGAGAGAAGAGTTTGGAGCCAGAATGTAATAGAGAAAATAATGGCTGAAAAATCCCAAAATCTGGCAAAAGACATAAGCTACAGATTTAATAAGCTACACAAACCCCAACTAGGATAAAACCAAGAAATCCATGCCAAGATACAACTATTTTACTCCCAGTTCAGATGAAAGAACACCACTTTTCTTGAATCATGAGTTAGATGTCTATCAGGATAAGCTAAGCAAAACCCACCAACCCCTTCAGAGCTTGTCTGCTTTCAGTGTCCTGACCAAAGTGTACATCAGCACCATGGACAGGGCCCATTCTCCTTGACCAGCCACATCTCAAAGGGAGACCTCATCTGCATCTCCTAGGGCTGAAAGCAAGCCTGCCCTTTGTTCCAGAGGCTGACATGCTCTTCCAAAACTGTTCCCTACACACCAAGGAACAAGGGCAGACAGTGCCCCGTGCAAGACAAGCAGAACCATGGGGGAGCCCCAGAGGACTGTCTCCCATCAGGCAACATGTAACTTTCACTTTCAGGAAATTGTGTTATGAATGAGCACCCTCTCCAATAGGAAGGTTCTTCTATACAAGTCAACTGAGGACGGAGAACATGATTTGATAAAGGACATGGCGTATATTCCTTGCTGTTATCACTAACCTAGTACACATTCCTGGCTATCTGACAGCTTCTGCAGTCAGGAGCAGGGCATGGCATAAGCCAGCCGTGGGCAAACTACGGCCTGCAGGGCGGATCTGGCCCGTTTGAAATGAATAAAACTAAAAAAAAAAAAAAAAGACCGTACCCTTTTATGTAATGATGTTTACTTTGAATTTATATTAGTTCACACAAACACTCCATCCATGCTTTTGTTCCGGCCCTCTGGTCCAGTTTAAGAACCCATTGTGGCCCTCAAGACAAAAAGTTTGCCCACCCCTGGTGTAAGCAGTCCCTCTGATTTGGGGCTCAGAAGACCAGGGTTTTGGCTGAGACTGTGGCCTCCCCTGAGTGTCCAGGAGGAAAGGAGATGCTTCCAATCTCACCCCAGTTGTGGGCAGAATTCGGTTTCCTGCAGGTGTAGGACTGAGGGGTGGATCTCCTGTGGCTGCGGCTGCAGGCGTCCTCAGCTCCGAGAGGCCACAGGGAGCTTCTTGACCCGTGGGCCACTTGCTGCTGCAGAGCCCACAGAGCAAAGGGCCAGCAACTCCAGCTGAATGGCCACTGCAGTCTGTGTGAGGAACCCGTCAATGTGTCGGTGCCACCACGGTGGACATGTGCTCTCCTGCTGTCTTCAGATGTGTTCCTGGATGGGGCTGGATGGGGTCAGAATCAGTGGGGTGGATGCCAGGGTGTCCTACCAAAAGCCACCATTGGAGTTGAGCGACAGTGTGTGTGTGAGGAGGGTGTGGGCACGAGGAGCCTGTGGATTTAGAAACTTGAGAGAAGTGGCCGCTGAATTGTCATTGAATGATCTGACTGGGTGTGTCTGTGTCCCACAGCCTGACCATTCCCGGACCCAAGGCCCTGACGGTCAGCAAGTGGAGCAGGGTCCCAGGACAGGAAGCATTAACTGGGCTTTTCCCCAAAGGCCTCGGCTGGAAGCCCAACGTCACAGTCCATGGAACCACCAGGGAGGAGGCGTGTTCTCCTGAGAGCTGGGGCTGCATCTGTGATTCTTGGGGGCAGGAGTCCTGCAGCTGTGGGTGCCGGGTTTGCATTTCCTCCAGCTCCCACTCTAGCACCCAAACTAGCCATCCCTGACCAGGCCCTTCAGGGACTTCCACCCTCTGCCCTGTGCACAGGTGCAGGCCCCGGTTCATGCAGCCCAGCCCAGGGCCCTGGGGGCCACCGCAGGGAAGTTCCCGTGCCCTTTGCGGGCAGTGGGTGAGAACCTGTGTGGCAGGTGTGCCCACTCAGTCACACAGGACAATCTCCTTGCACCCGAGAGAGAAGAAATGAGACTTCACTGGCTCCTTCCTGCCTTATTCCTACAGATCAAACTTTGCCCCCTGTATCCTCAGGCCAGGGAAATACGGGGATAGTTTGCTTTTAGGGAAATGACCGTAGAGAACGGCAGGCCACTCTAAATTCTAAGAGTGACTCTGTCTTAGTGTTTGGGCTGCTATGACAAAAATACCATAAACCGCATGGCTTATAAGCATCAATTTATTTCTCATGGTTCTGCAGGCTGGGAAGTCCAAGATCACGGTGCTGGTAGTTTCAGTGTCTGCTGAGGGCCTGCTTTCTGGCTCATTGCCAACCTTCCCTTCACTGGGTCCTCACTTTGTGGAAGGGGCACGAATGCCAGTCAGGAATGCTCCACTCTCATGACCTAAGCACCTCCTCCACACACCATCACATACAGCATATGGTTTCCACATGGGAATTTTGGGGCGGGGGGGGGGGACAAGTATTCAGTCCTCTCAGCACATTCCTTCTTGTATTGAAGTCTTCTGAGAAGAGGCATTTGAGCTAAACCCTGAGGGCTGGCATTCCAAATAAAGAAATGAGGATGTACCCAGATCCCAAGACCACAAAGTGCAAGGTGTGTTTGGGGATGCTCAGGAGATGATCTTAGTGCAGACATAGGTTTCAGCCAATTTTATATTTCTGGATAAAGAATTTGAACTTGATTTCTTAGGCCATAAGTTGTCTATTGAAAAAAAATATATATATATATACAGTTTTCACCTGAGGATATATTTATTTATTTATTTATTTATTTATTTATTTATTTATTTATTGAGAGAGAGAGAGAGAGAGAGAGAGAGAGAGAGAGAGAGAGAAAGAGAGAGACATCTATGTGAGAGAGAAACTTCAATCAATTGCCTCCTGCATGCCCCTCACCCGGGATCAAACTGCAACCTAGGTATGTGCCCTGATTGGAAATCAAACGCTCAACCTTTTTTGGTTACAAGAGGACACTCAACCAATTGAACAACCGGGTCAGAGCTCCATTGATATTTTTTAAAATATATATTTCTTTATTGATTTCAGAGAGGAAGGGAGGAGAGATAGAAACATCAATGATGTGAGAGAATCATAGATCACCTGCCTTCTGCACACCCCCTACTGGGGATGGAGCCTGCAACCCAGGCATATGCCCTTGGCCTGGATCGAACCTGGGACCCCTCAGTCCACAGGCTGACTCTGTATACACTGAGCCAAGCAGGCTAGGGCTCCATTGATATTTTTAACCTAGACATCCTATGCAGTGGGAGAGCAGAGCTCAGGAAAGTTTTCTAGTTTCCATCAGTGTGAGATTGTACAGCTAAGTCCAAGGAGAGCGAAGGCCGGTAAAGCTGGGGTGCTTCATCCAGGTCTAGGGGTCACCTGGGGGTGTGTCTGTGAAGCTCAGAAATTGCACGCCATGTTTCTGTGAGGACCTCTGTGTCTTTCCTGCACTTTTCACAGGGTCTGGCCCTACAGGTGAAAGAGCACCAGCAGAGAGGAAATCAGCGCGCCCCTCCCCGCGCCACCCCAGGCCTCCTTCCCAGCTGAGCGCGGTGTCCCTGCAGCCTCAGCTCAGGGCGGGCCCGCCCAGCGGCAGGCGCTGCTGAGGCCCTGGCTCAGCCTGTGGGTCTCTCAGACCCTGAGGCCCTGGACGCGGCCCTTCTGCCCAGAACTGGCTATGGTGCCTCCTGTGCCTTCGGGTCCCCCCCAGCCGCCTCGCGTGCTCTTGGCAGGTCCGTGTTCCCAGGAAGCGAGGCCACGGTCTCCCTGCGAGTGCATCAGTTCAATGCAGTGCTGTTATAGGGCCCCCTGGAAGTGCACACACAGTTGGGGCTGCAAAGAACTAAATATGCTAATCAGCACAAAGTGGTCATTGTTCTGTGCAGGCGATTCTTTATTACCAATTCTGTGGCTTCCTCTCAGAGTTAATATGTTGGTTATTCCATTGACTTCACTAGAACATAGGAAGGCTGGCTGGATTTTGTGGGTGTTTGGTGTAAGTTTTATAAGGCACTGTGGGGTGCACAGTCCTCTGCCAGGGGCTGTACCCACGTGAACACCCGGTAGTAGACAAAGAGGACATGAGAAGACAGAGACATATAGGAGAGTCTTTTTAAAAAAATATTTTCATTTTTTTACGTAGAGGAAGGGAGAGGGATAGTTAGAAACATCATGAGAGAGAAACATTGATCAGCTGCCTCCTGCACACCCTCTACTGGGGATGTGCTTGCAACCAAGGTACATGCCCTGGACTGGGACCCTTCAGTCCGCTGGCTGTTCTCTATCCACTGAGCCAAACCGGTTAGGCCAGGAGAGTCTCTTTTGCAGGCCAGGTAGCCATTGCTAACAAGGAGCCAGCAGACAAACAGTGCTTCAAAGTAGCTTCACACAGTGGCTGTGCCAAGCAGCCCATGCTAATACAGCAGCACAACAGGAGCCATACCAAGCAGCCATGCACTGGCTGGTTAGTAACACGTTTATACTAACTTAGACACAAAGGCTTCCTGGTCAATAGTGACATCAGTATTTGGGTTATAGTAAGGTACCCCTGCCCAGTGTGTACAGTACAATCTCTGTGTCCTTGCTTGGATTGGCCTTGAACATCCTGATTAGATTGGCCTTGAACATCCGGCGTACTCTGATTAGGCTCCCACAGGCACTATTTCAGTCATGGCCCAAGTTTAAGTGTTCTCAAAACTGACTTATCAGAAGGAGGAAAAAGTGTCATGAATGTGACCGTTATCTCAGGAATAACACTTAATTCACAGAAAACATAACTGCAACCCTAGAGGAGGTGCATGGGAACCACAGGCTCAGATATTTCAGCCAAGAAAGCTGCTGGTGCCAAAAAGACCTCAGAGGAGAAACGATGTCAAATTAAACTGTTTGTGATGTGAAAGCCATTTCAAACACTGTTTTTAAAGGTTGTCTAGTGCTGATATGAATGTTTGTTTTGATTCCTGTATTTGAGGATTGCAGCTTAACCGCTATGCCACAAAACCGTTTTTCATATAAGAGTTGTCTGAGACAGAACTGTCATCCACCTTATACAGTGGCCAAATTTGACTGGCTGTCAGTTACTGTTCGTAGAAATGTTCTGGAAGTAAGGGGTGAGGGCTCTTTCCACCCACAGCTCATCCACTTCTTTGTAGTAATAAGCTGAACTGTAGTAGATTATGTTCTTTCAAAGCTAGAACTGTTAAGTTTGCAAACAAGCATGACTGTTCCATTGCCAGTAATTTTATTCATGCCTTGGTCTTTTGGGTTTGCACCAGAAATTGGATTTGCTTGGAATTATATGTTTAGGTGGATTGAGGCTCAAAATTACTGATGACATTTAATAGTTTCTTAAAGCACCAAGTGGTTCAACTTTTGATGAATTAGAAATGATATGTTGTTTTTGTTTGTTTCACTTCAATATGCCAGTGATCTGTTAGGTGTGCTTTTTAAATGTTGTTCCAACATTTGAACAGAAATGCCCTTAAATGTTGATAGCCATTTACTATAAGGTAAAACTTGTCTAAATCCTTAAATGTGAAATGTGGAGAAATTAGTGAGTAGTAGTAGGAAATGTAGGATCAATATTGTCAGACATAAGTGCTTATCTCAGCCCATTGATTTCCTACAGTTGATTTTGTCAGCAACTAACATGTAGCTGTAATGTTAATTATGTACTGATAGTGTAAGGTAACTATGACATGGTAACTAATTACCTGAAAGAATCAGATCTGGAATGCCCTTTGATGTTATGATTACTTGTATACCTACAAGGTGATAGGATTGTATGACACTCATCTAAGGATTAATGGCTCTTCTGTAAACTTCTGATAATTGTCTTCTCGTTTTGATTCCAACAGCTGGCCAGAATGTGTTTGAATTCATACAGAAATAATATTGATATCTGAAAGCCATGCTGAACTTCTCTGAAGAAAGGGAAACAATGATTGCAGCTGGGGATTTGCAGGAATTTGTTCCTTTTGGTCGAGACCACTGCAGACACCACCCTAATGCTTTGAAACTTCAGCTTCGGCAGCTGCAGCCAGCCTCTGAGTTGTGGTCGTCTAATGGTGCTGCTGGCTTGGTGGGATCCCTGCAGGAGGTTACAATCCAGAAAAACAGAAGGTTTTATCAAGATTCTTAGTTTGCTTTTGAAATGTAGAGAGATTCAATCTACTTGTAATTTAAGGCTACCCAGAAGCAACTGATAAATGAGTTTGATGCTACTTCTAGGGTATAGGTTAAGATTTGGTAATTTTTATCAAGCTAAAAATAATGACCTTAATTGTATTATAGTGTCATGGCTGTTTAGACATATAACTCAGCATTTATAATGAGAGTCACTATTATTATGGTCCATTTAAATCTCTTTTTCTTCACTTAGTATGTGGGACCAGATTTCATGTTATTTGATGGTTAGATAGTAGAGTTAGCAATGGTCCCTGTTGCCAAAAACTTAGACGTTTCTAGAGGAGAAAAGAAATGCCACATAAGTAGATACAGTACTAGTTTTCAAATAGGGGAATGAGAAGTAAGTGCATGTTAAACAGTCAATCTTTCTCATCTTAATTCCATTTCTGTATCCCTCTCGGGATACCAAAATTTCCAGGAGCGGAAGTCTGTAGTTAGGAATCCAAACCTTTCTCTGCCCTGTTCATTTTGATGGTTGGCACAAGGGCAGGAAGGTGAATGTATATGCAGTTGTGAAGCAGGGAAGTCTGCATGGTGGGTAAGCTCCCCCAGTGTCCCATGTGCACTTCACTGCCCCCTCTGCTTCACCCCCCATAGGCTTAATATGTCTTTAGTCTCCCAAGAATGTTGGTTTAATTTTTGGATATATAGGTAAGGTATAGTTTTTGTTTCTTTATGTTTTTGGCAGCATAAAATGGTAATGTAATAATAAAATACATAATATAGAGAATTCTTGAGGTAAATTCCCATTTTTGAAATCCTGTAAGATACAGTATGATACATACACCACACCCCCTCCTCTGTTAATCAGTGGCACCAAACCTAAGAGTTGGGCTTGGACTGAGTCTTACTCCACAGACAGAGCTGGAGACTTGTATCTGGATTGCTGTTCAATTTTAATTAATAAATCTTGCTCCATAATGCTGCAAAAGAAATAAAAACCGCTTAAACATGTCTTACGTATGTAAATTTTTAAGGAAAGCTGGCAGTTAAGGAGAGGCCGAAGTGAAATTGGAGAAGTGGATCATGATGAGGAACTCTGTGTGGCTGGAAATATGGTGATCTGGAGCAAAGGAAGTAAAAGCCAGGCATTGGCTCTTTACAAGGCCTTTACAGTTGATAGTCCTGTTCAACAGGTGAGTTGATTTGAATTTTAGTATTTGATTGATTATTGAGTATTTTTTTTTAAAAAAAACAAAGCTTTTATCCTAAAATTTAACAGAAATAATAAAAACAATATATAATGATCCCAGTAGCTATATATATGTTTTAACATGTAGTGAAGATAATGGTAGGGAAATAAACATTTCATTTATTTTCTATATCATCATTTTTTTGCACTGTTGTTTGTCAATTTAATGGAAATGTTTAAACACTTGAGTAATTCAATTAGTTATTGCCAAAAAATTTATAAGACTTAAATTTAAGGGTATAGGAATATATTAGCACATGATTATATTTGGTTGCAAAGTGTTGAATAAATAAAAATCAAGTTCATAGTAAAAATACTCAGAGAGTAAGGGAAAGGAAAAAAAAATCTAATTTGCTGTCATTGCACATGCTTGGGTTGCTGGCTTGATCCCCAGTAGGGGGCATGCAGGAGGCAGCCAATCAGCGTTTCTCATCATTGATGTTTCTATCTATCTCTTCCTTTCTGAAGTCAATGAAAATATATTTATATATGTATTTATATTTCATAAATTTGTATATATTTTATGTATATTTATTTATATGTAAACTACATATATTTCTAACTGATTATAAAAAACGAATAGAAACAAATAAAAATTAGTAATTAAAGGGAGAGAATTAAGCATTTGCCCTGCCTTTTTTGGAAGCCTTGCAGTTCATCTCCAGTTAATAAAGGAAAACCCTTATTTAAAGAAGAATACCAGCTAATAAATATAGAAGGAATGGTAGAATTTGAAAATCGCTATTCTGTGTAACCTCTTACTCCAGTGTAACCTCTGATTCAGACAAGGATTGTAAACGGGATAGTAATGCCATTGCGTGAAAGGTGTTAGCATGGCACCAAGGTGTCACCCAAAGTGAAGAAACAAATGCATCTCTACTTTGAAGCTGCATGTTGTTCTCCACCTCCACAACCTGGTGGGTTTACCATCACTGATAGGGGACAGAGGACTCTTTTATACCTACAGCTGTAATGTGGCATGGAGACATGATGTCATCTACTCAGTTTTCTTTCCCCAAATATTTGACATGAATATGTAGACCTAACTTCCAGTTATAGGAAGTATGGTGCCTAGAGGATCAGTTTGTAAAATGAGATGAGGAATGGGTGGAGGTATAGATGAAACAAGAACCACCAGAAATTGAGAATTATTGAAGCTGGCTGTTGGAGATTTATTATGTTACTCTGTTTATTTTGTATATATTTGAAATTTTCTATAATAAAGACTTATAGAAAATAAACACTATGAGATACAATTAGAAAAATCCAGAATATGGAATATTCTACATTCTGGTCTCCTTAAAGAGTTAGTCATGGAGAGAAACCAAGATGGCGGCATAGGTAAACACTGGAGTTTGCTGCCGGAACAACCACTTCAAAAATACAACTAAAAGACGGAATGGACATCATCCAGAACCACAGGAAGGTTGGCTGAGTGGAAATTCTACAACTAGAAGGGAGAAGGAAAGAGAAAAGCATACCGAGGCTCAGAGGAGACACAGTACAGCAGTAAAATACTATGGTGTGGAGCTGCATCTCGAGCGGGCTGGTGGCTGAGGGCGTGGTTGTCGTTTTCAATCTGGAGGGAGTCTCAGGCTCTGAGCTCTAGTTCCAGGGAAGTCTCTAGGGACCCAGACTCATAGGGGAGAAGCGGGACTGTCTGGCATAGGTCAGAACTGGAGGGCAGCTTTCTCTCTGAGGGGCTTGCAGCAATTACCAGGACATTGAGAAGCAGAGCCTCTGAGGGCTGGACTGAGAGCAGCCATAACTGCTAGCCCTGCCCTGTTGATCCGGTGGGACTCGCCCCGCCCAAGCCCTGCAGGGAGGCTTTTGCTGGATAGCCTCAGGCAAAGGCTAGATTAGCACCTCCCTAGAGATCCAGGAGCCAGGAAACCCATAGGTCAAGAGTGAAACCATCCAGTTTTCAGCTCAGTGGAACCATAAAGGACACACTCAGGGGGCAGACTCAGTGAGCACCAAAGCCCCATTGAAGCAAGTCTTGCCCCAGAGGGGTGTGTCCAGCACAGAAGTTCTCCCTCTGCAGACACAGCTGATTCTCACAGCCAACTGGCCTGGAGGTCAATTCCTCCCAGTGATAACTACAATAATCAAGGCTTAACTACAACAAGACTGTGCAGAAAGACCACAAGGGGGTGCACCAAGAGTGTCCTCAGGTAATTGGGGAGGCTGAACCACTGGGCCCTAGTGGACACTCAGCACAGAAAACCACTTTATCAACACAGGGAAGCATAAAAATGCAGAGACAAAGAAAAAGGACACAAATGACAGAAATGGAGGAAAGCAAACTACTGGATATAGAGTTCAAAACCACACTTTTAAGGTTTTTCAAGAATTTTCTAGAAACTGCTGATAAACTTAATGAGATCTATAAGAAATCTAATGAGACCCTCGAGGTTGTGATAAAGGACCAACTAGAAATTAAGCATACACTGACTGAAATAAAGAATATTATACAGACCCCCAACAGCAGACTAGAGGATTGTAAGAGTCAAGCCAACGATTTGAAATACGAAGAAGCAAAAAACATCCAACCAGAAAAGCAAAACGAAAAAAGAATCCAAAAATACGAAGAAAGTGTAAGGAGCCTCTGGGACAGCTTCAAGCGTTCCAACATCTGAATTATAGGGGTGCCAGAAGAAGAGAGAGAGCAAGATATTGAAAACCTATTTGAATAAATAATGACAGCAAACTTCCTCTACCTGGTGAAAGAAATAGACTTACCAGTCCAGGAAGCGCAGAGAACCCCAAACAAAAGGAATCCAAAGAGGACCACACCAAGACACATCATAATTAAAATGCCAAGAGCAAAAGACAAAGAGAGAATCTTAAAAGTGGCAAGAGAAAAAAGTCAGTTACCTACAAGAGAGTGCCCATACGACTGTCAGCTGATTTCTCAACAGAAACTTTGCAGGCCAGAAGGGAGTGGCAAGAAATATTCAAAGTGATGAATACCAAGAACCTACCACCAAGATTACTTTATCCAGCAAAGCTATCATTCAGAATTGAAGGTCAGATAAAGAGCTTCACAGATAAGGAAAAGCTAAAGGAGTTCATCAGCACCAATCCAGTATTATATGAAATGCTGAAAGGTATCCTTTAAGAAGAGGAGGAAGAAGAAAAAGGTAAAGATACAAATTTTGAACACCAAATACACATCTATCAACAAGTGAATCTGAAAATCAAGTGAATAATCTGATGAACAGAATGAACTGGTGATTATAATAGAATCAGGGCCATAGAAAGCGAGTGGACTGGCTATTCTTGGGGGTCAAAGGGGTGAGGGGAATGTGGGAAGAGACTGGACAAAAATCGCACACCTATGGATGAGGACAGTGGATGGGGAGTGAGGGAGTAGGGTGGGGTGGGAACTGGGTGGAGGGGAGTTATGGGGGAAAAAAGAGGAACAAATGTAATAATCTGAACAATAAAGATTTAATTAATAAAAGAAAGAAAGAAAAAGAAGAGTAGTAAAAAGCAAAAACGAACAAACAAAAAAGAGTCATGGAGGGGGGAAAAGGTGGGGCCTATTCTAGGTTAAAAGAGACTAAAGGACATCACCAAATGCAATATTTTTTGCACCATTTTGAATGAAGTTTGATTGAGTCCTCGTTCTAGAAAATTGTCTTAAAAAAACATTTTGGGGAAAATTTGAAAAAGTTGCAAATGGACTGAATATTAGGTGATGTTAGAAAAATTTTTTCGTAGGCAAGATGATGGTTTTGTGGTGTATTGGATAGAATACTTATTTTGGGGAAATGCATGATGAAGTCATGATGTGGGGGATTTTCAGGTAGTCAGCATCCCCCAGTCAAACCCCTCACATGCACATAAGCAGATATGGCATAATGGTAACCGCTGTTAGATTTATTTGTTTATTTTTAAAACATTTTTTATTGATTTTAGGGAGGAAGGGAGAGGGAGAGAGAGAGAGAGAGAGAGACATCAGTAACATCAATGGTAAGAAGAGAATCATTGATCGGCTGCCTCCTGCATGCCCACTACTGGGGATTGAGCCCGCAACCTGGGTATGTGCCCTTGACTGGAATCAAACCCAGGACCAGTCTGCAGGCCAATGCTCTATTCACTGAGCCAAACCGGCTAGGCCTTAACAACTGTTAGATTTAGATGAAACAGGTGTTCACTGTATTATTTCAACTTTCCTTTCTGAATATTTTTAGAATAAAAAGTTTTGGGGCGGGGGAGAATATATTTATAGCAGTTGAATTAATTATTGGGCTATTGACAAGAGATTTCAAGACTTTTTGACTAATGTTAAATTCCTTAGTGGTAAGCACTGCAATCTTGGTACCTGGACATTGCTTTTTTGTGTTTTCCCCCATTAACTGTTTCCTGATGAACATTGGACCCTTCTAACAATATACTGGGAACGATAAACTGAATTATTCCTAAACTTGAGGGAATGTGTAAAAGCATTTCTGTCCAGGAGTGTTGAAACCTGTGACCATTTTTTTTTTAATATATTTTTATTGATTTCAGAGAGGAAGGGAGAGGGATAGAAAGATAGAAACATCAATGATTAGAGAGAATCATTGATCAGCTGCCTCCTGCACGCCCCCTACTGGGGATTGAGCCTGCAACCCGGGCATGTGCCCTTGACTGGAATCGAACCTGGGACCCTTCAGTCTACAGGCTAATGCTCTATCCATTGCGCCAAACCAGCTATGGCGCCAGTGACCATTTTGATGATATTTCCACCCCCCCCCACCCCATATAACCATATGGTTAGTGTAGGTGTGAAAGTGGCATGACAATATCCAAGAAGGGTTTGTTTTTTTAATATGTATTTTTATTTTTCAGAGAGGAAGGGAGAGGAAGAGAGAGGTAGAAACATCAATGATGAGAGAGAATCATTGATTGGCTGCCTCCTGGGGATCGAGACTGCAACTCAAACATATGCCCTGACCTGGAATCAAACTGTGACCTCCTGGTTCATTGGTCGATGCTTAACCACAGAGCCATGCTGGCCGGGCTCAAACTAATTCTTTGCTTCTATGTTTCCATCTTAAATTCTCCAAAGGATGATTGCATGTTTACTAGATTCCATGATGTGCAGTTAGATGAATTGTCTCTTTTGACTCCGTTATCTTAAGATTGCTTGTAAATAGAACGATAAGACTTTTAATTTCAGTCCTTTTGGTCTGGAAAACATATTGTTCTTTAGTCTTCTTACTATATGGGGGAAGATATTTTATATTTGGTTAGGAATCAATACCAGGTGTATGTGACTCAGATTTAGTTGAACAAATAAACAGATAACTAAAATGCTGTATGCAGATATATTAAAATGCCATATAATACCTGTGTGTCCACAGTGTGGTGAGAGCCAGGGGACTGGCTCTGAAGGAAGGATTTCTCAAAGAAGTTGCTGATTGAACTGCAAGTTGGGAAAAGAAGGGCATTCTAGGCAGATCCAATCAGCCAAACGATTTATGGAAAAACATGATGTTTTCTAAGTTCAGAATGGATGTACACAGGGTTTGGGTGTGGAGAGATGCTTGCAGGTGCTGAGTGAATCCAAACTGAAGGGCCTTGTTTGTATCTGGGAACTTGAAATTTAAACTGTACCCAGAAGGAGCCTGTCAAGCCTGTTAAAATGGAAAGTACATCTTCAGTTCTGTATTTTGAGAAGATATGACTACGGTGGCAGTGTGTAGGATGTGTAGGATTGGCTGGTGAGTAGAGGGACTGTTGTCAAGGATACTGTTCTATGAGAGTTCGGGGGAAAAGAATGGCTCTGAAGAGAGAAGACAGAGATGAGAGACAGAGCTGAGGGAATGTGCAAGTCCTGAGACATCAGGAGTAAGGGAGAGTATGAAAATACTATTGGGGTGGGGATGGGAGTGGCCCGGAAGAGATTAATGCGGGGAAAGGAGGTCCTATGTAATACTTTCAACAATATAGATTTAAAAAAAATAAAAATAAAATACTATCTGCTTTTAGAGACTGGGAGGATGGGATTTCATAAAAGGAAGCTGCGTCAATAATAGGTACAGCATAGATTTGGGACATTTCAGGTGGGAGTGCAGCTCTAATGCCGGTTTTTCCTAAATTCAACAACCACAGATCAGACAATTCAATTTAAAACTGGACAGAGGGCTTGAACGGACATTTCTCTAAATGGCCAATGAGCACATGAAACAGTGCTCAGCATGTTTAATCATTAGGCAAATGCAAATCAAAACCACAGTGAGATACCATGTCATACCTACTGAGATGACTGATATATTAAACAATGAAAAAAAATAAGTGAGGATGTTGAAACTGGAACCCTGTGATTACTGGTGGAAAATTAAAAAATGCCACTGTGGGAAACCATTTGCTGTTTCTCAAAATATTAAACCTAGGCAGGTTGGAGGGGATCAATGGGGGATAGAAAGGGACATCTATAATAATTTCAACAATAAATTTCAAGATAAATTTGAGGGGGGAGTTAAACCTAGAATCACCATATGATCCAACAATTCCCCTTTTGGGTATATATACTCAAAAGACAGAAGCATCGATCAGATGCTCAAACCTCAGAGGGAAGGTAGGGGAGGGTGGGAGTAAGGGATAGAGGTCAACCAAAGGACTTGTATACATGCATATAAGCATAACCAATGGACACAGACCCAGGGGAGTGAGGTCATGAACGGGAGTGGCGTGAGGGGCAATGAGGGGCTAAGGACATATGTAATACCTTAATAAAAATGCTGAAATAAAAAGAAAAGATTTGAAAGCGGGGACTCAGTAGAACACCAGTGTTCATAGCAGCATTATTCACAATAGTTGAAATTGGAAACAACCCCAGTGTGTATGGAGAGATGACTGGATATACAATATGTGGTATATGAATACAATGAAATATTTAGCCTTTAAAATGAAGGAAATTCTGAGATGTGCTACAACATGGATGAACCTTGAGGATGTTATACCCAACATAATATAAATACTGTATAATTACACCTTCATGGGGTACTTTTCTTTGAATAGGTAAATTCATAAGGACAGAAAATATAATAGAAGCTGAGGGAGGGAGAAAGGGGGAGTTGTTGAATTGGCAGTTTCTGTTTGGGATAATGGAAAAGTTCTGGAAATGGATAGCATTGAGGTTACACAACTTTATGAATGAATGTATTTAATGGTACTGAATTTGTACACCACAAAATGGTTAAAATGGTAAATTTTACATTATGTATATTTAACCACAATTAAAAAACCCATAAAATACATACCATTAAATAATTTCAAGTAAGTGATTGTTAGGCATGCTAGTGAAAGTTGAATGGCATTTCCTAGTTTATGTTTTGCAAGATGAAAGGGAAAGTTTAGTTTTTCTAAAGATTTTTTTCTGACTGTCTAAGAATGATAAGATCATTAAGAAACCTGTAGGTTATGAATAGCTCTTCTGGTAATCTCTAGTTTTATAAAGGACATAAGGTCAATACAGGTTGAGCCACGGTTTGAGGTCACTTTTGTGGCAAGGCTTCTATCTAGTAGATTTTTAAATTTTTGTCTACTCTTTTCTTAAAATTTATTTACACACATAGTTTATCTTTTCGTATAATATTTATCATTAATTTGTTTAATTTTATTTTACCTTTTTTAGTTCCCATGGTGCATGTGTTGAGCTGGTGAGAAGATAGTATATATCTATATGTCATAATTATTTATTTATTTATTTTTAAAATCTTTCCTTTTGAAAGTATTATAGATGTCCCCCCTTTTATTATTGTCCCCTTCTAGCTCACCACAATTCTTATTTAGATATTATTTGTTAATAGGCTATTATTTAGATGCAATTCTTAGATAAGCATTTTGTTTTAATTTTAGGCATTTATCATATCACAGGGTAAGTCTGCAAAGGCCTACAATAAGTTTCTTTTTGGAATTTTATTGAACTTTTTGATTCCAAATGTATACCTCTTTTTTTGTTGTTCAAAACAAAATGAATAATTGTGGTTTTGTCTAAGCATTTTTATATTATTCATTAAAAGAAGAGTCCCACATCTCTTTCCGGAGAAGGTGCTGTGGAGACTGTGGAAATGACAACAAAGAGCCTCAAATCTTGTGGAGAAAGTGCTTTGGAGACTGGAAATGACAACAGAGGATTTAGAAGATCACTAAAGTCATTGAGGTGTTTTGATATTCCTTTCATTTTCCAGCATTGTGATTACTTAATTTTTAAAATGTTTTAATTGATTTCAGGGACAGGAAGGGAGAGGGAGAGAGATAGAAATATCCTTGATGAGAGAGAATCATCAGTTGGCTGTCTCCTGCACACTCCCTCCTGGGAATAAAACCAGAAACCTGGGCATGTGCCCTGGTCAGGAATTGAACCATGACCTCTTGGTTCATGGATTGATGCTCAACCACTGAGCCACACTTGCTGGGCCAACATTGGGATTCTTTTTTTCATATTCTTAGATCAACTTAATGTGAAAATGGAACTTGAATTGCTTTAATTGAATTTTTTTTTTATTGTTTAAAGCAGCGGTTCTCAACCTGTGGGTCATGAGCCCTTTAGGGGTCGAATGACCCTTTCACAGGGGTCGCCTAATACCATGGGAAAACACATATATAATTACATATTGTTTTTGTGATTAATCACTATGCTTTAATTATGTTTAATTTGTAACAGTGAAATTGGGGGTCAACATAACATGAGGAACTATATTAAAGGGTCGCAGCATTAGGAAGGTTGAGTTTAACACTGGTTTAAAGTATTACATATGTCTCCTTCTTCCCCCTCGACCCCTCCTCGATCATGCCCACCCCCCTAATTACAAGGAGGCATGATTTAAAAAATCAACATCTGTTTTTCTTCTCGGGATTGGGAGTATTTACTGAATTCAGACCACCACCAGAAGGTTGAGTCTCACCTTTTGAACAGATCTTTATGTCTGAATCCTTTGGAAAGTTTCTCAGATCAAGGATGAAGACTTGTCACAGAATCTCAGTCTGGATTCTTCTACACTTCTCTCACATACCTGCAATCTTTTTCCTACTTCACTAGGTCTCTGAGGAGCCTAAATGGAATACTCTGATGGGAGAAGGAATTCATTCACTTGTTGACACCCCTTGTTCAGTTGGCAAGGTAAATACTGTGTGTAAAGTGAAAACTTCCAGGAGTGCTCAGGTGACTCAGAAATTGGCCTTAAGAACCCAGAGCAGTTTTTGCAAAACACAGAATTGTTTGAAGATACTGGCTATGTAAGGGCTTGTGAGTCATCTTTGTCCCAAGATCAGCAGGAAGTCAGGAAACATGGTAAACACTGGGGTTGACCTGAAGAGCATTTCATGTTGACAGGCTGACTGCCTGCACTGTGGTGGAAGGTCTATAACAATACCTGCTATGCTGTAACAATACCTACATTCTAGTAGTGCTTACAGTTCAGAGAATTGCAGTTTAGCTACATAAATTGTCAACAAGGCCAGGGAATCATGATCCCCATTAGTGATGAGAAAACCTGTCAGAATGTGTTTCCAAGACCATGACGCTTGGTTAGCTGTGGGCTCTCTGCTGCACTTGTGCTGTCGCCTTCTGTGTCTTTCAGGTTCCTAGTGGATCTACATTTAAATGGTGCTAGCACTGCACTTTCACAGCCTTGTCAGCACTCTGTTTAAACACTGAATTCTAAAGGTCACACACTTGGGTATTGTGACCCTTGATAATAAAATTGAATGGAATAAAAATATCAACATCTGAGTTAATATTACAGAACGTTTTCTAATTTTTGTGATCTTCCTTGAGATAAAGAAGTTGTATTCTGGGACATGGCACTTTTAATTTTTTTATTTCTCTTAGGAAAAATCATTACTATGATGAAATCTGTTTTATAATGAAATGATTTCCAACCCTAATAATGGGCTCTGGTATTTTTCACATATTTTATTTAGTTTTAAAACTTCACAGTGAATTAACTGGTATTTCCCCATTTTCTGGAAGAAAATATTGAGGCTCTAGAGATGGTTTGTTGAAGATCAACAGCTAATAGGTAATGGAAGAAAACCGAGATCACAGTATTTTTACAGTAGTTTCACCTGCACAAAATATGTCTTGCAAAAGTAGTTGAGGTTGCACTTACAATACTGGGCACAGGAAAGTCCAGAAATAGAATAAAGGGGCTCTAGATTTGAATATCTTTTTTCTCATAAGTATGTTTTTAAATGGGAAAGTTCTATTGATGAATCCTAACTGTTGGGGGTAAATATTGGAAAACCTTCCTAGTTATTTGTATTTTATATGTTCTTGTTGTTGTAGGGACTTAAAACTGGAGTTTTACTTAGATCATTACTGCAAGGATTACACAATACTTTTCAGAACAACTGAAGAATTATGCACACTTAATCAAGGTAAGCAACTGAGTCATTAAAAGTTTTGTGAACAGTATGGTGACATTTGCTTGAATTTCGGTTTTGTTTGGACTCTATGTTATAAACTCGCTTCTAAACAACATAGAGTACAGCCCAGCTGATGGGGTGTCAGGTCCTGTCACTTCTCTGGTACTCTAGTTCTTGAGGTCCCTTCCTTCCTCTCAGCCTCTCTCTCACTTTCTCTGTGTGTGTGTGTGTGTGTGTCTCTGTCTGTGCCACTGACCTGTTGTTCTATCTGGAATCTGAGTCCACACCCTTTTCCTTACCACTTTAGTAAATCTTGGTTTTGGTAAGTTCTCCACTTTGTTCTGAGAGTGTCTTGGTCTGAGAAAAGATACGGCATATCGTGCTACTTTATTATAACTTCTAGACGTAAGCTGTCAAAACCTATGAGTGGGATCGATTTCAACCTTGACATTCCAGATACGACGATTCTAGTGTGAAGCCATCAAGGTGAGCAGCAAGAGTACTAAGCCACATTGACTTCAGGGCCTCCTGATCCCATGTGTTCTCTGTGACCTGTCAACCTCTAGTATCGCCAGGTCCCTAAGCATCCTCTACGGGCAGCCCGAAGGATCTTTTGAAAATGTCAATATGATCATGTCTCTTCTGAAAACTGACAGTGCTCTCTTATGGCCTTTAGAAATGAGTCCCAAATCCTTAGCGTGTCTGTCCAGGCCGTCCATGATCCGACCTTAGCTTCTTTTGCAGTCTTGTCTCTCCCTCACCCCTTTTCTGTGGTCACACTTTGAGATCCTGATTGGCATCACACTCTGCGAGCCCAGCTTAGAGCTGTGCCATGCCCTGTGTCCCGATGTCTCCCTCTGGAGTCGGTGGAAGGCTGGTGTTCTTTCTGGCATCTCCCATCTTTCCCCTGTCCTGCTCTCTGCTCCCATCGTTTTTTCTTTGTGTTTTCGTGTTTGTTGTTGTTTTTTCGCAATACCATGAAATGCTACAACCTTGTCCACCCTCAGGAGTTTTAAGGATTTCATTCAGTGTTGATGCTGAGAATTATAAGCAGCAGAATAGTGATGAAGCTAACAGTAGGGACTTGTCTTTCTCACAAAAGAACAAGTCCACCGGTAGGTGGATCCAATATTGAATTCAGCTGCTCAGTGATGTCAGGGTAAGCTCCGAGCATCAAAGAGAGGAAAAAAATCCTCTCCTCGCTATTGTGCTTTATATCAGGGAGGATAATAGTGTCTCAGAAGTCAACTATGAGACTCTTGTGTGAACCCTTGGGCAGAACGGGCCAGATTTAAAGGGACATGGGGCAGTTTAGTGTCAAACTGCTCCTGAAGGAGGTGCCTCAGCCCAGGAGGAGGTGCTGAGGGGAAGGGCAGTGGGGACTTGTCAGATGGAGAGCTTCCTGTTTCTACTGTGATCATAAAGGGCCCCGTACATTTCTTCTGTGTGGACTTGTGAAGAAAAGGTGTCCCGAGTTTCAGGGATGACTGTTTCACAACGGTTTCCCAGTGTTTTCAAGTACCCTGTCTCATAGGGTCCATATTATCCACATATAAGTGGTTAAACATACATGTTTTTATTGATCTCAGAGAGAGGAAGGGAAAGGGAACAGAGAGAGGAGGGGGTGGGGGTGGGGGCGGTGAGGAGGCTGGGGAAGGGGAGAGAGAACCATCAATGATGAGAGAGCATCATCGGTCCCGTAGCCCCTAGCGCGCAACCCAGGTACAGGCCCTGACTGGTAATGAAACGGGGATCTCTTGGTTCTGGAGTGGACACTCAAGCACTGAGCCACTCCGGCCCCACAGCCACATATGACTTTAAAATGAAACCTTTTGTTTTAATTCAAATTTAGTAAAACTTAAAATTCACTGAGACGTTTAGGTTTCTCTTGTTGGATACCTGAGGAGTGTTGGCTTGGTGTATTGAGCAGCTGGTTTGCCTTGAAAGCAAATATGAAATGAAAGAAAGGAAATGTGTCTCCAATCAGAGCAAGAGTGCTGCTCACATGAGAACGATGAGCTTTGGATGATTGGGCCACAGCACTGAATGGACACCTCTTGCACAGCGTGCCTCCTTTTGAAATACTCACCAGTGGCATTCCTTTGTCCTTTTCTGCTTAGAATTTTCTGACATGATGGTTTTCATTTTAATTATAGATTGTTCCAGTGGTGGTGTCAGTGAACTATGGCCCCTCCGGTAGGACCAGGGCTGTGTACCTTGTTTCCGTACCGTCCTGTTCCAGTGGAACCATTGCCTGTCCCTAAGCTGAGTTTGACTGGTGAGTTAAATTCTGGGCTCCTGGAAGAAGGGAAATGATTCAGGAAGTGTTTAGTGGAGGAAGTTGTTTTGAGTTAATCCTGTTGCAACCAAAGCAATGCTCTTGCTATCCCTAGTGATTTTAAATATGGTTAAGAGCTAGTCTAGTGGTTGTTTCTGGCCTAATAGCAAATACAGCTAAACAGCCAGGGAAGTAGAATGCCTCCCATTAAGTAATTTTTCCTTTCCTGAGACCATTTCAAGATACAAGTTGGCACTTGAGAAAGTTTAGAAAGATATGATTGAGTCTGGCCAGTTTTGCACAGTGGTCTACCGTACGCCTGTGAAGCAGGCAGGAGTGCACAGTTGGTTTGATTCCGGGTCAGAGCACAGGCCCGGGTTGCAGACTGGATCACCAATAGGAGTCGTGAAGGAGGAAACTGATCAATGCTTCTCTCTCATGGTTTATGTTTCGGTCTCGCCCTTTCCCCCTCCCTGAAATCAATCAAAGTGTATTTTTTAAAATATATACTGAGTCTAGCCCCGGCTGATGGGGCTCATTGGATGGGCATCTCCCCTTGCACTGAAAGGTTTCCGGATCAGTTCCCAGGGAGGGCACGTGGCAGGGTTTTGCGGTCAAATCCATGTCGGGGGTGGGCAGGAGGCGGCTGGTGCACCTCTCATCTATGTTCTCTGCCTCTCCCTTCCTCTCTCTACTGTCTATCTATATATTGGAGGTATGATCCTTGTGTCAACCAGAACCTATACATAAAGCAAAATGAGAAGAAACTGTCACTTCTAGCAGTTTCACTTCTGACAGTTCACTAGTGTGAACATTTTGGTGTATATATTTCCAGATTTTATTTCCCCATTTTATCAGTGTATACGTAGTTATCAGAAGAAATTAAATGTTTCAAAACTTATTTTAAAACTGTATTATACAGTGAGCAGCTTCCATGTCAGCATATACGTGTGCATATGTGTGTGTGTGTGTGTGTGTGTGTATGGAATTATGTATATGTACATGAGAAGACATGGTCTACACGTGTTTTTAATAGACAACCTTATTTAATCAAAAGGAGTATTTAACTTAATGGGACATAGTCTACATAAATAGGTAGGTACTTTTAGAAAATTATCCTTCTTTACTATTATAAATGTACAGTTGGGATGTATTCCTCTGAATTATTTAAGATAATCGCCTAGAACTCTTCTGACAGCATGAGAGAAGGCTTCCAGCGCAGCCAGTCGCTGGCTCCATAATGGCTTCAGGTACTGCCTCGGGCCAGGCCTGGCCAGGGCAGGGCCTCTCATTGGACCAGGCTCTGGCCCCTGAGCAGGCCCTTCCTCTGCCTCCGGAGAGCTCTGGAGCTCTGGGCATGGACCTGGAGCAGGAGAAAGAGACAGATTGACTCACACTCCTGGCTTTCCTGTGACTTAGTGCAGACAGGAAAGATGCCACCGCCTTTAAGGGAACTCCAGCCCATGAGCCTGCCCTCCCCAGATGATCTGCCCAGATGATCATTCTGCCTCACCTTGTTGAGTTGCCTCGGTGGGCTCAAGGTGCTGCAGCGCCAACCATAGATTTTGGGCGTGGCCCACCAGGTGTGAGGCGGGGGAGTTGACGGGCACCAAGGCCTGCTCTACCTCGAAGCAGGTGAAAGGAAGGGGCTGCCCCAAACCCTGGACGTGGTCCAGCCAGGTCCCCACCATCGCAGCAAAGGCCCTGGGGAGAGGCAGGAGGGCAGCAGAGTCTGAGACCTGGTGTTTCCTTCCACTCTGCCCTCCCATGGCACACTTGTTTAGATCTGAGCCTCTGTGCAGGCCCCCCTTGCCCACCCAGGGGACAGCCCCATGCCACCACCGGCCCCTGTGTGGCTGTCCTGGTTGTAGCAGTTGTGGGATCCAGCAGGTTCAACACAGAGTCTGTGTCAGACTCTTCTTCCCACTGGCAGCTCTCCTGAAGGTCCGGTGCACTGCCCACCCCCACCCTCTAGGCCCTGGGCATCTGGGCTGAGGACTGAGACAGACTTGTGAGCAGCCTGCTCACCCAGACTCCTGTTCTGAGCCTGGCCACCGCGGTCAGGGGAGATGGATATGGAGGGGGCAGGCAGAGCGGGGTGGGTCTGTGGGGGGGTGGGAGGGGACTGTGAGGGACAACTCAGCACAGCGTCCCCTCTGGGTCTACAAGGCCCGGGACCCCACCCACTGTCATCTTTGACTCCTATCCTCCTGGAATAGAAGACTCCAGAGCCCAGGCCTTTCTTGGGAATCAGATGATGTATAAGATTAGGGTTCTGCCAGGCACTCTCCACCCTCCACCCACCAAAGTCCCCACAATGCTGACTCTGGGGGCCCTCCCTCTGGACCCGGAGACCACTCACTTTATGACTTGGTCCTGCGGTGTGTCAGCCCGGGCATTGTAAGCAGGTGTGCCTCCAGATGGAAAAATCACTCTGATCGCATCAGCCCTGATGGATGGTGGACACGACCTGCAAATGATGGACAGCGTGACTGCTGGACCCATTGCCCAGAACTGAGGCCCAGGGATTGTGTCTGCTTCATTCCTGGAGTCAGGCTAAGTGTCTCCAAAAGTGCGTGCACATTGTCGAGTAAAGAAACTCCAACCAGAAGCATGCCATACATCTGAGTGGGCCTGGGCCCCTGCTCTCCCCAGAAATCCCCAGTGTGGTCCACCAAGGACCAGGACCGGCTAGGTGAAATCACACACTGCTTAACAGGTTGCTTTGCATGTGCTTTTCCAACCTGCCACAGGCCGCTGATGGATGTGTCAGAGTTCTTTCCATGAGATAGAATGAAAGAATTGCCACCAACGACCGCCGCACCTCCAGCTACCCTGTCTGCAGAGCCAGGGAGCAGGTGAGACCTGCCATGGCTTGTCCCCACAGCAGTGCTATGAAGTTCCCCCCCCCCCCGCCCCCAGCAGCCCACTTTTCAGAGGAGCATCCTGAGACTCGGGAAGATGTGGTGACGTTTTCATGCCTCACAGCTAGCAGTGGGCAGAATCACAAGTGTGTGCTCACCTAGTTAGAAGCTCGTCCACGAACCCTTGGGCTCTGTAGCAGGCCAGCGTGGAGACGTAGGGGACGATTCCCCCCAGGAAAGCTGGTACCATGGCCTTGGCCACCTTCTCCGAGGTGCCTTCCTGGAGCGCCTGCATCCTGCAGGACTCATGCAGGTTACCAGTTCGCTCAGCTGCACACTGGGTGGGAGAAGGAAGGATATCCATGTCAGTGGCATGACCGTGAATCCCACAAGGATGGAGATTTGGAGCTCAGTCGGGAGGTCCCAGCCCCACTGGGACGAGTGCAAGAGGAGGGACAGGAGTGTCCTGGCAGGACAAGGTTCTAGGTCTTCAAAATGCCACTGAAGTTCCGTACATGTTCATACAATTGCCACCTTCTCGGCATCTTACCCCCCGCCCCCGCCGCCTTCCCTTTAGCTGAGGATCAACCAACCTCCTTTTCGTGATAGTGTATATGAAGAGCCCGGGCCCTGTGAGTCCCAAAGAAAGGTCCTTGTTATAGAGATGAGAACACAGAGGCTTAGGAAATATCAGATGCCTGCTTAAGGGCATGCAGGTCAGAACTGGGTACTGTCCTGCATGACATTCCTTCTCAGGTACCGGGGACTTCCCTGCTACTGACATGGTTGGAAAGGGTGTGGGAACGTTGTCCCTCCCCAGCGTGGGAACAGTGTACACGGTAGATATGGCCTGTGAAAGCCTTTGACTTCAAAAGAGCAAGTTATGTTTTATGCTTTTACATTAAAGGGCATTTTAAGACCCTCATTATGGAGATGGCAGATTCCGCAAGGTGGCAAGTGCCTGGAGACTGCAGATGGGAGAAAGGCGATCACGGGGCAGGAATCTGACCAGAGGACTCGGGGAGGAGCTGATCCATGTGGTGGGTGTAAAGTGACAGGTGCCTCAGTGTCCCCATGAGGCAACTGCCAGGGACGGAACACTGTGTTTGAGTTGGACACCTTGACGTCGGCCAGGTGAAAATTTCAATGAGTGAGATTTCCCGGGCCAGGCTGGGAGCAAGGCAGCAGCCATCATCAGAAACTGCTGTTGGCAACGTCCCTGTCACAGCCCTTTGGGTTTGGAATCTGCCTGCAGCCGTTCAAATTTTACACGTGCTCATCCTTCCCCCAGCAGTGGGCGTCCATCTCCAGCTGGGGACATTACATGTCCTGTGGTCTGAATTGTGTACCCCTAATCCCATGACTTTGCAACCCCTCGAACTTGATTATGTGTCTGCATTTGAGTTTTAGTCTTCAAGCAAGTCATTCAGGTGACGTGAATTCAGTGGTGTGGGTCTTCCTCGAATCTGACCAGTGTCCTTAGAAGAGGAGGGGAGGACACGTGGCAGTGCAGAGGGGAGTCCATGTGACACACAGAGAGAAGACAGCCATCTACAAGCTGAGGAGCGACCCCCTCAGGAGATACCAGCCCCGCTGACAGCACCATCTCTCACTTCTAGCCTCCGGAATGGTGAGGAAATGAATGTCTGCTGTTAACACCACCCAGTGTGGCCCTATGTTATGGCAGCGCAAGCAAGCAACCTAACACAGTCCGTTCTGACACACATCAGTGTTCCGGGCAGCACTGCTGACATGGCAGCTGAACTGCATTAGGCCCATGTCCATCAGCACTGAAAGGCCGCATCGCTGGGCAAACGACCTCCCCGACTGGACCAGGTCTGCAAGGACAGTGGAGCTGAGTGCTCCAGAGGATACCTGGCAAGTGTAGTTTAAGCAACACAAACAGCGAAATGCCCAAGTGCTCATGGTCCACTGTGAAGTCACAGGACATTTCTCTCTCTGATATTGCTACAAATATGTGAGGAGCGTCTCTCTACCGTCCCATGTAGCTGGAGGGGGGCATGGGGGTCCGCATTTTTTTGTCTTGGGGCTGTGGGACACTAGGGAGAGTCCTGGGAGGGTGCCCGGGGAGTCCCCAGATTTGAGTGTGGGTTCTGGGCACTGCCAGGTTGTGTTGAGGTTGTGGGTGTAGAGACCCTCGAGCCCAGCTCTCACCTCAGACAGGCACTGGTCTGTGTCGTCAGCCTGGTGCACCTGCACCCTGACCCCGTAGGTGGTGTAGTCGGGTCCATGGGCCAGCACCTCAATGATGTCCTCCTTGGAGCTCTGCAAAGACAGAGTGGGTACTGAGCCAGGAGGCATCAGGAACCTTCCACCCAATCTGTGGTCCTGTGTCATGGCAGACCTAGTCTGTGAGGACACAGTGAGGATGTTCCTGGCAGCCCTGCTGAGCTAGCAACAATTGATTTGTGTCAAGGTGGAGCCACAGTGAAAGCCTGAATCACTGAGGAAAACTCTGTCCTTGTTGGGATGATATGGAGTTGGGTCAGGCCACAGCTCCTGAGCTGGCCACGCTGCAATGGTTTGTCATCCTCTGTGAGGTGATATGTTGCAGAGAAAAGTATTCAAGAACTTAATCCATTCCTATGCCCCTAACCCCCCTAACCCTTCTTCCCCCCTCTTTTTTTTTCTTTTTTAAATACACAGCACTATCAAGTGGGATGATCTGTAAGGCTTGGAGAAGGCCTACAAGGACAGTCAGGCTGGGGCTGGTCCACAGGATACTTGGGGCAGGGAGTTCATCAGTTGAAAGGAGCATGAGGCAAAGACAGCAACAGATGCCTTTTCTCTGATCCCAAGAAGCACAGGAAGAAAGACTGCTTTTCTCCCCTACCAGGGAGCTGGTCGGGAGGACTGAAGGTACAGATCACTTTGGGAGTGGACTTGTGAGAACTTTGAGGCCCCAGATTTGAGTCTGACTTCTGGTCCCACGCCAGTCACCTCAGGGTCCTGGGTGTGGGCCAGCTCTCATCTCAGTTTGGCACTGGACGGTTTTCCTGTCCTGATGCACTTGTACTTTGTACCCGTTGAGGGCCTAAGTGAACCTGTCAGCCAGCTCCTCAACGCTGCCCTTGTTGGAGCTCTGCATAGACAGAGCCTGCTACTGGGCCAGGAGGCATCAGGGGCCCCGGGCATTACCAGTGGGGAAGATGCCCACCACCCATTCTGCTCCCCAGATCAGGCAGAGAGGGGCATCTGCAAAGACCTCCAGGCAGGGAGTGAAGTTAATGACCCCTTGAACACCCCTGTGATTTAACAAGTGGGTAGCAGAGCTCCGACCCCAGCACTCAGCTTCCCTTCCTGTGAGCCATGACCTGGGCAGTGAACGTGACACACCCTCCAACACCCTCCAGACCTCTGACACTTACCAACCTGCTCCTGAGCCCCGGATGAGCATCCCTCATCCCCTGCTTTCTTCCCCTCACCATCCTGGACACACACACACACACACACACACACACACACACACACACACACACATGCACATAGCCGGGATGAGGAGCAAGAGGTGTGGGCTCCCCAGGTGTGACCCCCAGTTGGCGCCCAAGTGTGAGCTGAAAGGGCCTGCCCTTGGTTACCTGTGTGTGCCTCGTGCCAGAGGGCGAAGGGTATTGGTGGTGGTGCTTGCACCTATTTCCCCAGCAATAGAAACATCTCTTGCCCTGGGCGTTCTTCTGCCCAGAGCGTTGGAAGAACGGGAAGCAACAGAGAAACATCCTGGCCCCCTGACCTTCTCCACTCAAGTGAACTGGAAAGGCAGTTGTCTCTAAAACAGGGGTGGGCAAATTTTTTGATTTGAGGGCCACAGTGGGTTCTTGGCGGGCCAGAAGAAAAGCATGGATGGAGTGTTTGTGTGAACTAATATAAATTCAAAGTAAACATCATTACATGAAATGGTGCGGTCTTTTTTTTTTTTTTAGTTTTATTATTTCACACTGGCCAAATCCTGCCCGCGGGCCATAGTTTGCCCATGGCTGTCCCAGGTGCTGGGACTTGGAGTGTCCCACGGGGTAGTGGCTGTTGTGGGCGGGAAGGGCTCATTCCAAGGGTGAACTTGGGCTTGTCAGGTATTTAAAACGCTTGGAGGATTGGGGTTCCCCTGGGCCTTGCTCTGTGGGGGCAGCCAAGGAGTCACTTTCCCGAAGGGTGGGACTTGGCCAGCCCCTGGTTCCTGGGAGAAAGCAGGAGAGTGGAGAGGTTCCATCAAGTTGCAACCTGGGACCAAGAGCCCCAGTGAGAGACCAATAGCCCCAGTGTGGTCTGGTCTCCTGTCATTGTGGGGCAGGTTACATGTGCTCCCTGAACCTGGAGGAGTTGTGGCTGCTGAGCTGACAGGTGGCAGCTGGGGACAGAGTTCCAGCCAGACCCCAGCAGGGCCCCCTGTCTATTAAGCCAGGCAGTGAGGTGTCCTGCTTCTCTGGGGCTTGTGTCTCAAGCCAGTGGACAAGACAGATCTGTAGTCCCTAGAAAGTTAACAACCTGGTCAAATAGGGTGTGTGTGTGTGGGGGGGGGGTGAGCGGGGGAGGGTGGAGAGTCGAGCTGAGGGAAAAAAATGGGCAGGGGCAGAGCTTATTCCAGGCCTGGGAATATGTGTCTTGGAGGGTAGTCACCACGTGAGCCCATATACAACTTGGTGTTTATTCAGCAGTGGCTTCAGTGCAAGGATGATGATTAAATTGTGGTTGGTTGTGGGTGGTTGGTTGGTTGGGTGGGAGGTTGGTTGGTTGCATGGGAGGTTGGTTGGTTTGGTCTCAGAAGAAATAAGAGGTAGAGACAATTGTCAGTCTTTACTTAGAGCCCAGCAGTGGCCTGACTTGGTCTTGGCTGGTAGGGCCTGTCCTTCTCGGGCAGAGATTGGAAGTGTTCTGAGAGAGATGGCAGCACTTCTCCCACCTGTGAGCTGAGGCTGGCATCCTTGCTGCCTAGCGGCTGGCTGTCCGAGGGGCTTAGTGGTAGGAATGATTCACACACAGCTCCCTTCCTCACTGGAGAGAATAGGTGACATGTGGCTCTCAGTCCTTGCACTAAACTAATGTCAGGATGGGGCAGACCTTACATGGAAGTATTTCAGCTTCACAAACCATTTGAGTGAGTTAAATAACAACTCTTATGTTTTTTAACCTTTAAGGCAGAAAATACAGCCACATTTTAATTTGATGTTTACAAGAGTTGATTTTTACACCCCCAAAATTGGCTTCAGCTGAAGTTTTCCATACCTGGAAAGTTACTTGTTGAATTTTAATACAAGTGACATATAGTGCTCAACACATCTGTATTTTCTGAGCCTTTTCACACCAATACAAAGAATATGCAATTGATGTTTTAAAAAGATAATGCTAAATTTACTAATTTGGGTTATAGTACAGTTACTAAGAAATGTTTAATAGTATCTACCAAAATGTTATAGGATAAGTTTTATAGAGATTGTATATTTTTGAAATGAGTAGTATTATAAAACTGTGTTTACATTTTTGTGAAGTTTTGTACCACAAAGTTTAAAACAGGGAAAAGTTTATTATTGCTGAGATATTTAGGAACATTGTAGAAATCTGAACCCACAATTATTTTTTGAAGAGTTTGTAGAAACCTTATTTAAGAGGACTAATTTTACCCTCATCCTATAGATGCAGCTAGGAGACCCAGAAAGGGTAAGTGAAATCCCCAAGACCACAAGCTATTAATACCAGAGATCAAATGAGAACCCAGGGCAAGTGCTCATTCTATTTTTCCTGTCAGCCTCTATAGACCCAGTTGAGGTTAGAACCATAGAGCTGTGACTTTGGAGATCTGATTCCTTTAAAAATCTTTTCTGTATATATATGTTTCTCTTAGGAGTCTTGATAGTATTATTTAATTACTAGATTCCCAGTGCATGAATTTGTGCACATTGAAAGGAAATTAATTAGAAGAAATATTGTAAGATCACTATTTGCCCTTTCTCAATAATAGAAGTGTATACCAAATTCACGATCAACAATGACAGATGGAAACACATGCAACTGGCGCCAGTGATTTTATATATATATATATATATATATATATATATATATATATATACTCGCTTACTTAGACCTGCTTTCTGATTAGGTAAACTTTTTCCAGCCTAGTGAAGTGCCCCAATTTCTTTTTCAGGATATTGCCAGCAAAACAGCATAAATACCAATATGAAAGTAGATTATTATTGTGGATCATGCAGAGATAACAAAGGGAGAAATATTTACCTATAGCCCTGTTTGACTATATTCCGTGCAGTGAGAAAACCTGAAGTCATGTTCAGGTTCTACCATTTCTTGCTTCTTTTCAGTTGGGTCAATTTTTAAAACATTATAAACCTCCATTTTCTGGCTAATGAAATAAAAACAGGATTCTACCAAGTCTCCTCTCTACCTATTCCGGGACTTCAGTGAGGATCAAATGAGATGAGGCACATGAAAACACTTCAAAGACATTTGGTTAAAGTGTAAAATGTTTGCACCTGGCTATAAAGCAAATGGGTGAAGAAACTCCAAGGAGGCTAGTCGCTAGGGAGAGGAAGCCTGGCATTACTATGTGACATCATTACCTGGTGCCCACAGCCACCATTTCTGTGCTGGGCTGGCCTGTGGGCTTTGTGCCATGGGTTTGTGGCGGGGCCTGTGTCCCACTTGGGAAAAGCGGAGTGTTGCTTGTGGACTCTGGGTGCGCAGTGCCCTTCCTCTGTAAATGGCCAGTTCAGGTCACAGCAGCTCCAGTATTGAACGTCTGCTCCTGGTGGTCAGTGCTCTTCATAGCGAGTGGTCAGGTGGTGGAATCCTTAGCACATTAGCCTTTTACATATATAGATTTTGCAATAAGAACGTCAAAAACCGTTTTAAAAAAAGTTACTGTGGCTCATGTCCTAAGTTTATCAAATCTGAAACTTTACTGTAGATATCAGCCTTCCAATGAGGAATTCTTCAAATACAGCCTGAGCTGTGGACCCTGAGGCATCCTGCCTAAGAGCCTCTCTTCAGGGTTGCTGACCCGCCCCATCCCCTACCGCGCCTCCAACCCCTGCTCATTATTTTTTCCAAGCAGACCCAGCATCTCCAAAGCCCAGTGTTCTCATTCAGGAGCTGTTGGAGTGCAAGAATGCATTTTAAAGGATATTTCACAACCCAAAGCACTTTTTAAGCTTCTCAAAGATAAGTGGATGGTCACTGAACATGGATGCAAAATGCATTTTACACCAAAAAAAGTTACTTAAATGTTTTTTAGAAGATTTTTTTCATTATCAAAATAATATAGGATCATTAGAATTTTAAAAAGAATAGTATAAAGGAAATCACTTCTTTCCACTATCCAAGGTTAACCACTTTCAACATTTCAAAGTATTTCCTTTTGTCTTTCGTACATTTATATATCTAGATACCTTTTTGAGGTGATACTATTAATTCATTTATATTAATATATGTTGTATTAGGGTTGCGTTGGTGGTATAGTGGTGAGCATAGCTGCCTTCCAATATATGTTGTATTGACTTCAGAGAGGAAAGGAGAGGGAGAGAGAGAGGTAGTAATATGAATGATGAGAACGAATCATTCATCACCTGCATCCTACATGCCCGCTACTAAGGATGGAGCCCCATGTACTCTGACAGGGACTCCATGTATGACCTCCTGGTTCATAGATCAAGGCTCAACCAGTGAACACGCCTCCAGAGCAAGATGATACTATTTGTAATGTGTGTATCCTGATTTGTTTTCTCTTAGTTATGGTGTTTTCATTCCACTGCATCTATAACCACTTTTTCCCCGTTTATTAAGGCACTGTTTATTTTTCCCAGCTTTATTGAGAAATAATCAATATACACCACTGTATAAGTTTAAGGCAGACAAAAGGATGGTTTGATTCACCTACATTGTGAAATGACTACCACAATGGGTTCAGCTAACATGTACTGAAGATGTGACAAACCAAAATTGAAACCTCTAATGTAATTTGGGTTATTTTTTCTTCAAAGTCAAATCTACAATTGTTACCATTGCAAAAAAGAGCTTGTACTTGGAACTAAAGTGCAGGGTGTGGTGGGTCTGCAGGCTGGGGCTCTACTGCCCTGGCCCCTTGCACTTGATCCCTGTGCCTATTCACATGCAGATCCTTTCTCCTTCCAGACTTCACATGAGGCTGGTGATGGATGTGCTGCCCCTGCTGGACGGGGCTCCACAGTCTGTCTTCCCACCACGGAGTGTCAGAGGTGAGAGCCCCCTGTGTAAGGCTGTGGAGCATATGAAGTTCAGAGTCACTTGTGTCTCAGCAGCTCTGGGGGTGACCTCAGCATCAGCATGCGCAGAGCCTATGCTGGCCTCCAGGGTGTGCTCTGTGCGGGTCCAGCTCACCCACAGCTCCTCTCTCCCTGGATTTCAGCCACCTTACTGGTCCTTCTGCTAGAAGCTCTGGTTCTCTCAGAACCTTACAGTCCTCTCCACCCATGAGCTATGTGGAAGCTTCATATAACAGGATGGTTTTCAGGGAAAACTGGCAAGAGAAAAAGAAGAAAAATAATCAGGAGTCACCACAATACTTTGGAGTCCAGGGCCCGGCCAGAAGAGAAGGGGGAAGGGTCCAGGGCAGCCACCACTCTGGCTCCAACAGGCCCCTGGTCCAGTCCTCTCTGAGTCATTCCCGTCCTGCGCACAGAGCAGTGCTAAGACTCAGTGCCTTCAAGACAAATCAGCTCACCACCATGCTGGTCACTGGTCAACTTCTCAATTCTCTCCCCACTCAGCCCACTGCTGCTCTCTCTAGAGTCTGCAGATACTATTCTCTCTGAGACCATGGTTGACATCATTGGGTGGACAGCTGGCCATTGATCTGCTCCATCTCGTTGGCTCCAGAATGATGTGTTTTCTTCTTTTGAGAAGAAGAAAAAAGAGCAAGAATATGGGTCTGGAAAGCAAGTAGCCTTTCTGTAGAAATGCATGGACAGTGAGTTTTTTACTCTTAGTACTTTGAAGTGCTATGTGGATTGGCATGAGGTACTTTCATTTTATTATTCTTTCTGGATGTTCTTCCTGAAGGTGACTGAGTTGGCTGGCTGCACAGGTAAAGGAACAAGAGGGTGAGCGTGCTGCCCTGTGTGCCAAGTAGCAAGGAGTTTGTGCTGTTCTGCATTTCTGAGCCTCTCTCACCATGTGAATCAGCTCTGGCCAGAGGCAAGGATAGCCATGAGTGGCTGCTCCCAGGCCATCCTGACACCACTCGTCTGCCCGACCTCTACACCATTGAGCTGTGCTCATTGCCAGCTAAATCCACAAGCCAGGGGAGCCCTAGAGCCCTGAGTCACTGCGTGCAGAGGATGAGCTTTGGTGGCTCCCTGGCCCACATCATGGACCAAAAAGAGCAAGATTTTATGGGGTACAGACACTGAAAAGGCCTTCATGACAGCCCTACATTATTACCCTAATGGTACAGGTTTGGATGGACAATTACAAACTCCCTACTTGACCACAGAGTAAAGTACCAAAACTTTAATGAGTGACACTCTGTCTCTCATCTACGTTTCACCCCTTAAAATAGGGATGTGTTGATTTCATCCACCAGCATTACTTCTTCCATCTCGCATTCAAGTTGACAGGAAAATTGGAGCCATCTGTGGAAGGAGAGAGCATATGAAGACAGGGTATTATTTTTAGTTCATTTTGAGCACCACTCTGTCGAGTACAAAGAGAAAAACTATTTATCTTTCCTGACCTTTAACAGGGCATAGGTATCTTTTCTACAGTTGAGATCTGTAGATGATTAAAAGGCACCTGCTTCCAAGGACAATGCTGCCTTCCTTCATCCTTGTCCTTGGGTTGCGTCACTCCTGGGCCCTGTACCCAGGTCCCAACCAAGGCACGGAGAAGTGAATCTGCTCTGTCGACGAGACCCTGGCCCAGCGTTCCTGGAATGGCACAAAAGGCCCATCCTTGTCACTTGGTGGATGTGGTTTAATGAAGCAGAGGGTCACTGTGGGAGGATTGCACTACCTGTGTTGTGTTTTGTGAGATGGTTAAAAGGTTTGAAGCTCCCTTAAGAAACCAGGTGGCACAGTGAAGGAGCTGTTCCCCCGAGTGATCGCATTAGAGGTGGCTGAGACACAGCAGCTGTATTAAAAGCTGTGGAAGCTTCATGATGGGATGAGAACTTAGCTGTGTAGGTCACTGGTCTGGATGGTGGCCCTCAATCCCACTGACCACCAGTTCCTGTGGGCAATTCCTTATACTCAGCCCTGACCCCAAGTGGACCTGCTGGACCAGATTCCCTGGGGCAAGACAACCAAATCTGGTTGTCACCCCTTTTAGTTTTTAACCTTTTAAAAATATAATTGTAGATTCCATTATTTATAAGAGAGAACGCAGAGGTAGCCCATGGAATCTGACCTGGTTTCTCTCAGTAATATCTTACAAAAATCTCACAGCAGGATATTGACAGTGACCCAACTGCCCATGTAGGGCCGATAGAAAACAGCTCTACCTGATTCTCCCACACCCAGGACAGAGCCTTCTATTTTTTTTTTTTGGTATATTATTATCACAGTAATATATACACAATGAAATTTACCATTTTAACTATTTTTCAGAGCACAGTCCAGTGGTGTCAATTGGTCCTTAACACAACTTAACAATCATATTGTTGTGCTGCCGTTACCACCATCGGCTCCATCACTGTTCTCATCTTCTCCAACTGAAGCTCTGTCCCCACTAAACAACAACTCTGCATCCACTCCCCCATTACTGGTACCCTCCATCTTACCTCTATGACTCTGATGGCTCTAGGGACCTCATGAGAGTGGGATCACACACTATTTGTCCTTTTGTGACTGGCTTATTTCATTGAGCATCATGTCTTCAGGGTCCATCCAGGTTGTAGCATGTGCCACAATGGCCCATTTTTCTAAATTGAATATATTGGGGTGAGATTGGTAATGAAATCATGTAGCTTTCAGCTATACAGTTCTGTAATACATCACCTGTATGTTGAATTATGTATCTCACCTCCCTCCCCTCTTACCCCAGGTCAGGTCTCCTTCCATCACAATTTATCCTTTCTAAGCCCTCTTCTACACACACCCCTCTCTCTGTGATAATCACCAAACTGCTGTCTGTGTCTGTAAGTCTTTTCTTTGCTTAATCCCTTCACCTTTTCCCCTAGTCCCCCAACCTCCTCCCCTCTGACAGTATTCAGTCAGTTTTCTGCACCTATGAGTCTGTTTCTATTTTGATTGTAGTTTATTTTGTTCATTAGATTCCACATATAAGTGAATCCATAAGGAACTTGTATTTCTCTGACTGGCTTACTTCACTTCACTTAGCATAATACTCACCGGCTCCATCCATGCTGTTGTCAAAGGTAAGATTTCCTTCATTTCCTTTTTGTGTGCGTGGGTGAGTCGTATTCCGTTGTGTTAATGTACCACAGCCTTTTCTCCACTTATCTGCTGCTGGGCACTTGGGCTGCTGTGAAATCTTTGCTATTGTAAGTAATGCTGCAGTGAACATAGCATTGCATATATCCTTTCCGATCAGTGTTTCAGGTTTCTGCAGAGATATTCTCAGAAGTGGAAATGTTAGGTCATAAAGCAGTTCTATTTTTAATTTTTGAGGGAACTTCATACTGCTTACCACAGTGGTTGCACCAATCTGCATTCCCACCAAGAGTACACGAGAGTTCTCTTTTCTCCACATATTCACCAGCACTTGATGTTTATTGATTTATTGATGATAGCCATTCTGACAGATGGGAGGTGATACCTCACTGTGACTTTAATTTCCATTTCTGTAATGACTAGTGATGCTCAGCATCTTTTTGTGTAATAATCATCTGCAGGTCCTCGCTGGAGAGGTGTCTGTTTAGGTTCTTTGCTCATTTTTAAATTGGATTGTTTAATTTTGTTATGATGTTGAGTTTTTTAAGTTCTTCATAAATTTTGGATATTAAACCCTTATCAGATGTATCATTGGCAAATATGTTCTCCCCTTCAGTGGGTTGTCTTTTGATTTTGTTGGTGGTTTCCTTTGCTGTGCAACAACTTTTTAGATTGATGTAGTCCCATTTGTTTAGTTTTTCTTTTGCTTCTGTTGCCCAAATAGATATATCAGAATAAAAAATATTTCTATGAAAATTTATTGCCTTTATTTTCTTCTAGAAGTTTTACGGTTTCAAATGTCACTTTCAAGTTTTTAATCCATTCTGCGTTTATTCTTCAATATGGTGTAAGAAGGTAGTCTGCATTCATTTATTTTTCCACTTATGTGCCCAATTTTCCCAATAGCATTTTTTGAGTGGACTATCTTTACCACATTGTATATTCTTGTGTCTTTTGTCAAATATTAATTGACCATAAATGTATGGGTTTATTTCTGGACTTTTTGTTCTGTTCCACAGATCTTTATGTCTGTTTTATGCCAGTACCATACTATATTTATTACTATGGCCTCGTAGTATAGTTTGTTATCAGGTAGCATGATTCCTCCCACTTTGTTCTTCTTTCTCAAGATTACTCTATTGGTTTGGTTTTATTTTGTTTGTTTTGTTTGTGTGTGTGTGTGTGTGTGTGTGTGTGTTGGGTTTTTTGGTGTTTTTTGTGTGTTTTTTGTACTTCCATATAAATTTTTGTGATATTTGTTGTAGCTCTCTGAATTGTCATTGGACATTTGAACGTTGTTAATTCTTCCTATCTTTGAACACCGTATGTGCTTTTATTAATTTGTATCTTCTTCAACTTCTTCCTGTCTTTCCTTCCTTTCTTTCACTTTCTTCTTTCTTCCACTTCCTTCTTTCTTTCTTTCTTTCTTTCTTCCACTTCATTCTTTCTTTCTTTCTTTCTCTTTCTTTCTTTCTTTCTTTCTTTCTTTTTCTTTCTTTCTTCTTTCTTCTTTCTTCATGATCTTTATTATGTTCAGGTGAATTCCCTTTATTCACATTTTCACTGAGAGTTGTTATAATGAATAGGTGTTGTGTTTTGGTGAATGCTTTCTGCGTCTATTGTTGTAATCATGTGAATTTGATTCTTTATTTTGTTTACGATGTATCGTGTTTTTTATGTGTAGATACTGTACCAAGCTTGCATCCCTGGAATAAATCCCACTTCATCCTGATGTGTAATCTTTTAAATGTATTACTGGATCCAGTTTGCCAATATTTTGTTGAGGATTTTAGCATCTACATTCATCAGGGATATTAGCCTATAATTTTTTTTCTTTATAAAGTCTTATTCTGGTTTGGGATTAGGAGAATGCTGGACGCATAAAATGAGCTTGGGAGGCTTCCCCTGTCTTGAGTGTTTCAGATGAGTTTGAGGAGAACAGGTGCTAGTTCTTCTCTGACTGTTTGGTGAAATGCACTGTGAAGCCATCCAGTCCAGCACCTGCATTTGTTGAGAAGTTATTTTTTCTTTTAATTCTCACCTAGTATATATTGTCCAATGAATTTTTTTTTTTAGAGATGTGGGAGGGAGGGAGGGAGGGAGGTAAGAAGGGAGAAAGAGAGGGAAAGAGAGAGAGAGAGAGAGAGAGAGAGAGAGAGAGAGAGAGAGAGATCAGTGTGAGACACACACATCAAATGGTTGTCTCACACACATGTACACCTCAACAGGTGGCAGGGGTGAACCTGCAACCCAGGTACATGCCTTTGACTGGGAATCGAACGCATGATCCTTTGTTCCATGGACCACATCTCTAACCACTGACACACAATGGCCTTAGCTTCATTGATCTCATGTTTGTTTTTTACTGCTTTGTTTATTTCTGCTCTGATCTTTATTATTTTCTTTATTCTTCTCACTTTATGGTGTCTTTGTTTTTCTTTTGCACTAGTTCCTCTAAGTGTCAAGTTAGATGATGTATTTCAGATTTTTCTTGTTTCTTGAGGTAGGCCTGTAATGTTAGGAATTTTCCTCTTAGGACTGCTTATCCTGTGCTCCATAGCGTTAGGATTGTTGTGTTCTCATTTCCATGTGTTTCAAGGTATTATTTCATTCTTTCCTTGATCTCATTGTTATCTATTCATTGTTTAGTAACATGTTAATTAGCCTCCAAGACTTTCTGTGTTTTATAGTTTTTTTCTTTTTCTTTTTTCTTTTAATCCTATAATTACTAATTTTTATTGTGGTCAAATAAATATAAGATTTCGAGTTTTAACCACATTTAAATATACATCAAGTATATTGACATGCAATCCTCACCACCATGTATCCCCAAATTTTTATTTATTTATTCATTTTTGCTTTTCATTGCTTTTATCTCTGTTAATAAATTTATTGGGGCATGGGTGGTTTTAGGTGTGTACAATTCAGTAATAGATCACTTGTAGGTCAGTTTTTTCTAATTGACTTCTAGTTTTATACAGTTATGATCAGAAAAGATTCTTGATATGATTTCAATCTTCTTAAATTTACTGAGACTGTTTTTGTGCCCTAACATGTGGTCTATCTAGATAATGTTGCACGTCCACTTAAAAAGAATGTATATTCTACTGCTTCAGGGTGAAAATGCTCTGAAGATACCAATTAAATCCATTTGATCTATTGTGTTATTTCAGTCCACTCTTTTTTTTTTAAAGACTAGGTGTGAGGCCGCCCTGTGCAAGGGTGAGGCAGCGCCCAAGTCTTCCCCCCCACCTTCTCCCTCCCCCCCCCAGCCCCCGCCCATCTCCCTCCCCCCCCAGCCCCTGCCCATCTCCCTCCGCCCCCACCCACAGGGACCCCAGCCCAGGAGGAGGTCAGGGCCCAAGTCTTCCCCCCCCCGCCTTCTCCCTCCCCCCCCCAGCCCCCGCCCGTCTCCCTCCCCCCCCAGCCCCCGCCCATCTCCCTCCACCCCCACCCGCAGGGGCCCCAGCCCAGGGGAGCCAGGGGAGCCTAGGGGAGCCAGGGGAGCATGTCACACGCTAGGGGGAAGGGAACGCTTCACTGATTTGAGTGTCACCCTTGCGCAGAGGCCACCCTAATCTCCTCTGCATCATTCCAGGTTTACTATATGTGCTGCTGCTGCTGCTGCTGCTGCTGCTGCTGCTGCTGCTGCTGAGTCCAGCACCAGGCCACTCTTTGCTTCTTGATTTTCTGTGCGGAAGATCCAGCCATTGATGCCAGTGGGATTGTTCAAATCCCCTACTACGTCTGTATTATTGTTGAACTCTCCATTTATGTACATCAGGATTTGATTTACACATTTACTTGCTCTTATGTTGAAGAAATACATGTTTGCAAGGGTTATATCCTCTTGTTGGATTGCTCTCTTTATCATTCTGTGGTGTCCATTCTTATCGCTCAATATAGCCTTTGTTTTAAAGTCTGTTTTGTCAGCTCTAGGTTTACCTCCCCGGCATATTTCTCATTTGTATTTGCATGAAATACCTTTTGCCATCCCCTTGCTTTTTGTCTGTATGTCTTTCATTCTGAGATAGGTCTCTTGTTGACTGCATATATATGGTTCTTGATTTCTTATCGATTCAGCTACCATGTCTTTTAATTGCAGCAGTCAAGCCACTTACATTTAAAGTGATTATTTGTAGATATGTTTTATTCTTTTAACTCTGTTTCCCTTTTATTCCTTCTCGATAGTTCTTATACTAATGGTTTGGTGGTAACACACTTCTTTTGCTGTTTCTTGTCTGGGAAGCTCTTTATTTCTCCATCAATTTTAAATGACAGCCTTACTGGGTAAAGTAGTCTTGGTTGAAGGTCCTAGCTTGTCATTATTTTGAATATTTTGTGCCAATCCCTACTGGCCTGGTATGTTTTTGTAGAGAAATAAGCTGACAGTCTTATGGGAGCTCCCTTGTAGGTAACTGACCATCTTTCTTTTGTTGCTTTTAAGATGTCCTGTCTTTAATCTTTGTCATTGTCATGATGATGTGTCCTGGTGACAAGCCTTTTTGGGTTCATCTTGTTTGGGACTCTGTGCTTCCTGGACGTGTGTCTCTTCCTTCACCAGGTTAGGGAAGTGTTCGGTCATTATTTCTTTTAATATGGTGTAGTCCCTTAACCTTTCTTTTGTCCTTGTACTCCTATAATGTGGTTGTTGTTAATGTGTCATGTTGTCCCAAAAGTCCCCTAAACATTCCTCATTTTTAAAAGTTCTTTTTTCTTTTTGCTGCTTTTGTCTTCTGTGACCTTGTCTTCCAAATCACTAATTTGATTCTCTCCTTAATCAAATTATTTATTTTCTCTAGTGTATTCTTCATTTCAAAGATTTTACTCTTTATTTCTGACTGGATCTTTTATATGGCTTAAATGTTCTTTTTCATGCCCACTATCAGTTTTCAAGTTCCCAATGATTTCATCCATTCTTCACCTAACTTAAATTAACTATCTGAAATATTGCTTGCCTCACTTTGTTTAGCATTTTTTCTGGATGTGTCCCCTGTTCTTAAATTTGGGGCATGTTTCTTTGCATTTTGGCTGCCTCTGTGTGTTTCTTTCTTTGTATTAAAATCCAGGTCTTGGTAGTGTGGCTTCGTGTAGTAGGAGTCCTGTGGAACCCAGTGGCAATTTCTTCTTGTTCATCTGAGTTGAGTGCTCCAGGGATGTCCCGTGTGTGTTATGTGAACCTTCCTGTGGCAGTTGATTCTTGATGGCTGTTGGCCCATTCATGTAGTGATTCGATGCTCAGGCTAGTTGGCTGTGACCACAGTGTACCCTGCCTACAGTGTAGTGTATGAGCTGCTGACAGGTGTTGACCACATGGAGCGCAATTCATCTCAGCGGGGTCTGGTGCCTTCCTAGATCTCTCTTTGGATCTGCCGCTTCTGAGGCTAATTGTATCCTTCTCTGATGTGCTCTGAAGCTGGCTATCGGCTTGTTGTTCCTGGGGCTTCCTGGGAGGGACTCTGGTGCTGAACAATGTCAGATGCTTGATGTGACTCTCCCAGGGCAATCTCTTTGCATCTACAAAGCAATTCACAATTTGTGACAGCCTCTGCTAAGGCCCAGTGAGCACAGGAAGGTCCAAGCAGGGCACCAAAGCTGGCTTTGACTAGCATTGAGCCTGGGGGCAGGTCAGCAAAAGCCCCAGAGCACACCATGTTCTGCCTCCCTGTCTGCCTCCATCTGCCGGGTGCCTGTTTGTCTCAGTTAATGAAAGAGTCTCTGGAAGCACTCAAGTTGCATGAGGGAGGTTCTCAGGGAGTCCCCAGGTAGAGGTGAGTGGTGCTCACCAGATGGATGCAGGTTCAAGCTCAGTGTCAGTGTTGGGTCTGAGGCCACTCAGCAAATGTCCCAGGGGATATCAGGTCCAGCTGCCACCCCCTGGGTCCTCACACATCCTTGAGCAGTGTACAGAAGACGCAGACCTGGCATTGTTTGTAGGAGGAGAATGAAAAAGTCAAAAGAGGCTGCTTCCCAGGATTGAAGGTGTCTGGAATCTGTAGTCTGAGATCAGCTGTGTGAGCTTAAGGGCTTTGCAGAAGGTCTGTGGATTCTCAAAGGCCAGAGAGCTGCTTCCTGTTGTAGATGACTCATGGATTCCCACAGGGGAGCGAGAGCATGGTGGCATCATGCAGGTGCAATCCAGCCATCACGTAGTGAAAAGTAGAATCCCCTCATGGGTGGCTGATTTCAGCAGATTCATCCCTCCATTTCTGTCCTAAGAGAACTGGAGCTCTCTCCAGACTTCCGACCAGATGCATGCTCACTGGCTTCCCGGGCAGCACTGTCCCTGCCTTCTTTCCTCAAGGCTGGGTGAGCCAGGCTGGCTGGAGTGTAGGGAAGGGAGGATAGAGGTCCGTTTGGAGGGTTGAAATGCTGTGAGAACTTTTAAGGCTTAAACTTGTTTTCTGTGTGTCTGCTCCCACACTATAACTAAGCAGCCAAAGTGATGCTTAGCTCACTCTCAAGGAAGCACAGTTCTGCCCTGCACCAGTGCCACACATCACCAGAGCAGTGAAGGGAGCTACTGGAGGAAGAAGACAATGCATTCCTCTCCCAGCAGTGTAACACCCTCACAGGCATGATTCTTTCTGGAGAGCTGACCCCTGCTGGAGCACTTAAGGCTTTTAGGCACAGAGTGTAATGATCTGATTTATATTTTTTAAAGATCACTCTGATTTGCATTTTCATTTTTATTAAAAATTACTTCTTTAATTTTTTTCAATTAGGGATGACATTCAATATTAGTTTCAAGTGTACAAAATAGTGGTTAGACATTTATATAACATATAAAAGCATCTCCTGATAAGTCTAGCATGGGATATCTTTGAAAAGGGTATTAATCCTATTCACGAGGGCTCCACCCTCATAACCTAATCAACCTCAAAAGACCCACCTTTTATTTATTTTTAATCAACCTTATTTGGGTGACATTCATTAATAAAATTGCATAGGTCAGGTGTGCAATTCTATAATGCATCATTTGTATATCGCATTGTGTGCTCACTGGCTTCAGGTCAAGTCTCCTTCTATCACCATTTATCCCCCCTATGCCCTCTTCAGCCTCCCCTACCTGTCACCACCAACCTTACCCCCTACTCCCCACACGCCACCCCACCTGCCACCCCACACCCCACACACCCAGCCCCCATCTGCCTCACCACATCCCCAATGCACAGCCCCCATCTGCCACCCCAACTCCCCTCCCGCCAGCTCTCATCCCCCAACACTACCCCTCACCCCCACCTCCCACTCTTACCCCAACCCAACCCCCCACCGCCCCCCCATCACGCACCCCACACCCCACACCTCCCATCCTCCACCCCCAACTTCCCAGCCCCCACCCTCCACCCCCCTTACCCTGCTTGTGATTTGACATTTGAAATGATATTTGAGATGTGTCTTGAGAGCACGGGTAGGATTTAGACAGATGAAGAAGGTGAGAATATGCTTCAGGTACAGAGAGTGGACATTCGGCCTGGAGGCAGGAGAGATGAACACTGGACAGACCAGAGCATATGCCCTTCAGATGCCTGTGAGTGAGGGGTCAGGGCAGGGAAACAGAAGACCCTGCATGGAGGGAAAGGGCAGAGGGATAAGGGGACCAACCACAGAGTGGTCAGAGCAGGAGAGACAGCAGCCCCTCCATGGGAAGGCAGGGCAGCAGGGTCAGGGGACCAGGGGAGGGGCCGATGGACAGGTATGAGAGGGAATGCTGCCAAGGGGCAGGGCTGGGGGCAAGGGCTCCACCATGGGGAACAGGGAACTCTCCATGGAGGGGTCTGTTTCTCCTGTTACCTATCTCTACTCCCATGTCCCCCCTTCCCTGGCCCCTCCATGGATGGTGCCCTAACCCCCCCTATCTTGCTCAGACTATGTGGGGTCCTTTGTCCTCCCTGCCCTGCTACCTCCCTGGATGATGCCCTCTCCCCCCTGCCCTGCCATCTATTTCAGGACCTGTGCTAAAATCCTTGCTGTCTCAAAGTAGGCTTCCCTATCCCCCCAGCCTCTCCTCTCCATGGAGGGTTCCCTGTTCCCTCTCATGCATGCCCTGTCCCTCCATGAAGGATTCTGTCTCCTCCATGCCCTTCTCCCTCAAACCGGGGCTCCCTTTCTCCACTGCTTGCCCCCTCAAAGTGAGGTTCTCTGTCCCCCTGCCGTGCCCCCTCCACGAAGGAAATCTTCCTCACTGACCCTCCCCCTCAAAGTGGGGTTCTCTACACCCCTGCCATGCCCCATCCATGGAGGGTACCTTCTCCTCCCTGCCTCTCCCCCTAAAGTTGGGATCCCTGTCCCCCTGCCCAGCTCCCTCAATGGATAGTTCTGTCTCCTCTGTGCCCTGCTCTCTCAAAGTGAGGTTCCCTTTCCTCCTGCCCTACCCTCTGCATGGGGATTACCTGTCCAACTGCCCTGCCCCCTGCCCATAGAGGGTTCCTGGTCTCCCCTCTCCTCCCTGCCCTGCCCCCTATAATTGGGGTTCCCTTCCTTCCTGTCCTCCCCACTGCATGGAGGGTTTGCTGTACCCACTATTCCATCCCTGCAAGTGCAGTTCCTGTCCCCCAGCTCTAACTCCTTTCTGAAGGTTTCCCTGTCCCCCTGCCCTGCCCCCTCCATGAAGGTTTCCCTGTCTCCTGCCCTCTACCCTCTATGAAGAGTCCCCTCTCCTCCCTGCCCTGTCCCCTCCATGGAGTGTGCCCTCTCCCCCCTGCCCTGTCCCATCCATGGAGGGTTTCCTGTTCCTCTGCTCTGCTGCCTCCAAGGAGTGTCCCCTCTACTCCCTGTCTGACCCATCCCTGTTGGGTTCCCTGGCAAGCCCCCCCGCCTCGAGCCCTGCCCCCTCCATGGAGGGTTCCCTGCCCCACCTGTTCTGTAGCCTCCATGGAGGTTTCCCTGTCACCACTGCCCTGCCCCCTCCCTGGAGGGTCCCCTCTCCTCCGTGCCCAGTCCACTCCAAGGAGTATGCCCTCTCCCCCCTGCCCTGTCCCATCCACGGAGGGTTCCCTTTTCCTCTGCTCTGCCCTCTCCATGGAGGGTGCCTTCTCCTCCCTGCCTTGTCCTCTCCAAGGAGAGTCCCCTCTCCTCTCTGCCCAGTCCATTCCATGAAGGTCCCCACTTTCCCTGCCCTCCCTCCTCCATGGAGAGTCCCCTCTCCTCTCTGACAAGCCAATCCTTGGAGGGTCCCATGTTGCCAGTCCCCACTGCCCTGCCCCATCAATGGAGAGTTCCCTGTTCCACAAACCCCCTGCCCTTCCCCCTCCATATAGAGCACCCATGCCCACTATCCTTCCCTTCCTTGGAGGGTCCTTTCTCCTCCCTGCCCTGTTACCTCCATGGAGGGTCCCATCTCCTCTTTAGCTATAACCTCCATGGAGGGTCTCTTCACACTCTGTCCTCTTCCCTCCATGGTGGGTCCCCTGCTCCACTGCCCTGTCTCCTGCATGAAGGGTCCCCACTTCCCCTGCCCTCCCTTCTTCATGAAGTGCCCCCTCTCCTCCCTGCCCAGCCCATCCTTAGAGGGTTCCCTGTATCCCTTCCCCATAACCCTGCCCCCTCCATGGAGGGTCCCCTATTCTCCCTTCCCTGTCCCCTACGCTCCCCGCTCCATGGAAGGTACCTTCTCCTCCTTGACCCATCTCCTCCATGGAGGTTCCCATCTCCTCCCTGCCCTTCCTCTCCCTGGAAGGATCCTTCTCCTCCATGGCATGTCCCCTCCATGGAATGTCCCCTCTCCTCCCTGCCCTGTCCCCTCCATGGAGGGGTCCCCTCTCCTCCCTGTCTGGCCCATCACTGTAGGTTTCCCTTTCCCCGTCTCTGCCCTCTCCTCCCTGCCCTGTACCCTCCATGGAGGGATCCTTCTCCTCCCTGACCCATGCCCTCCGTGGAGGGTCCCTTCTCCTCCCTACCTGTCCCCTCCATGGAGGGTTCCCATAACCCTACTGTCCCCCTGCATGGAGAGTACCTTCTCCTCCGTGACCCGTCCCCTCCATGGAGGTTCCCATCTCCTCCCTGTCTTGTCCCCTCCATGGAGGGTCCTCTCTCCTCCCTGTCTGTCCCCTCCATGGAGAGTTCCCATCACCCTAACAGTCCCCCCTGCATGGAGGGTCCCAACTCCTCCCTGCCCTTCTCCATCATGGAGGGTCCGCTCTCCTCCCTGCCCTTCCCCTCCATGGAGGTATCCTTCTCCTTCCTGACCCATCCCCTCTATTGAGGGTCCCCGCTCCTCCTTGCCTGTTCCCTCCATGGAGGGACCCCTCTACTGCCTACGTGTCCCGGAAAGGAGGGTCCTCTCTTCTCCTGGCCCATCACCTCCATGGAGTTTCCCCTCACACCCATGCCTGTCCCCTTCATGGAAGGTTCCCTGTCCCCACTGCCCTGCACCCTCCATGGAAGGTCTCTTCTTCTCCCTACCCTTGCCGCCTCCATGGAGGGTCCCATCTCCTCCCTGCCCTCACCCCTCCATGGAGGGTCCACTCTCCTCTCTACCTGTCCCTTCCATGGAAGGTTCCCCACTGCCCTGCACCCTCCATGGAGGGTCCCATTTCATCCCTGCCCTGTTCCCTCCATGGAGGATCCCCACTCCTCCCTGCCTGACACCTCCATGGAGGGTCCCCTCTCCTCCCTGCCTGTCCCGTCCATGGAGGGTCCCCCTTCTCCCTGCCTGTCCCCTCAATGGAGGGTTCCCTTTCCCCATGGCCCTGTCCCCTCCATGGAGGGTCCCCTATCCTCCCTGCCTGTCCCTCCATGGAGGATTCCCTGTCCCCACTGCCCTGCATCCTCCATGGAAGTTCCCTTCTTCTCCCTACCCTCCCCCCTCCATGGAGGGTCCCCTCTCCTCCCTTCCTTTCCCCTCAATGGAGGGTTCTCTCTCCCCCCTTCCTGTCCCCTCCATGGAGGGTCCCCTCTCCTCCCTGCCCTCTCCCCTCCATTGAGGGTCTCCTCTCCTCCCTACCTCTCCCCTCCATGGAGGGTCCCTTCTCCTCCCTTCCTTTCCCCTCCATGGAGGGTCCTCTCTCCTCCCTGCCCTGCCCTCTCCATGGAGGTTTCACTGCCTCTCCTACCCTGCCCCCTCCATGGAAGGACCCCTTTCCCCTGCCCTGCCCCATCCATGCAGGGTCTTCTGTTTCCCTGCCTGTTCCCATCACTCACAGGCTCTGCGAGGCATGTGCTCTGGTCCCCAGTGTTCATCTGTCCTGCCTCCAGGCCGTGTCCACTGTCTGCACATGAAGCACATCTCACCGTCTTCATCTGCCCAAATCCTCCCGGGCTCTCAGGATACATGTCAAATATCATTTCAAATGTCAAATCACCGAGTGATCTTTTAAAAATATAAATCAGATCCCCCTATTCTCATGCCTAAAAGCCTTCCTGCTGTGACAGCAATTTCAACCCACACTAGGGCCCTCTATGCCCCCCCGACCCCCCGCTCTCTGCTGTTCCCATCCAGCCTGGCTGTCCTTGCCCTGGGGCACTGCCTCTCCTTTTGGGGTGGCTTCCCCAGGTCTCCATGGGGCCAGCTCTGTCTCAACAGCCATGTCTCAGTTTAAACATTTTGGGGAGCCCTTTCCTGAGCCTGCTAGGGAGTCACTCTGCTCTGAAGCCCCCATGTAGCCAGCCCTATGGTATATCACCTGGCAGTAGGTCACAATACTAACAGAGGTCAGAATGGTAAGACAGGTCATAGAGGTAACCTAGCCACCATGCCAGGCCAGCCATGTGGGCCAACCTCTCAAGTTTTCTGGTGGTGGTGTTGTTAAAAATCAGTGAATAAACATTTATTGACCCCAACATACCAAAGGCCCTCTACAGAAACCACAGGAGGTGTGGCTCTCCTGGGTCCTGGCCCTCAGTAACTAGGTGTTCTTCAAAGTGAAAACTGGGTGGGAGGGTGGGTCAGAGAAGCCAGGGAGGGACTCCACTTGAGTTGCTGTCTTTGAGGCTGGAGGAAGGGATCAAAGGCCAAGATTTTGGAGAGCCCCAGGAAGCTGGGAATGGCTTTGGCAGGGACACAGAAGGGAACTGTGCCATAAGGAATGGATTCTGCACCTCCCCATGTGCAGGACCCTGAGGCCTCCTGGGAGGAGGGCAACCCAATGAACCACCTCAGGTTTCTGACCCACAGCACCTGGGATCCCACACTTTGTCCTGTGAACCACTGCGTTTAAGGTCATAGGTCAGGGCACCAATAGAAATCTTTTGTGTCCCTGTGGCTCCCTAGTCATATAAGCTAAGTCTATTTTCTTCATGGCTCTTCCTATCTTCTGAAATAAAGTGTGGCCTTGGTTCTTGTTCGCCTGTCTCTCAGGCCCTCTCAGCACCTGAAAGGTGACCTGTGAAGGCCAAGCCCCCAAGACCCAGGTAGACAGCACACACTTGCTGAATGATTTCCTGAGCAAAGAGCTCTTTTCGGACTTCATATATTTTTTATTTGTAATAAACCTGATTCATTAACATGTACATACATATGATATCTTCATCCTCTTTAGGACATCCCACATAGATTCATGAATTTTTAAAATATCTTAATTTTTTGGTCAAAACCCGCGTCTCAATTTCTTGTTCAGAAATGCAGTAGCTGCTTTATGTCCTGCCTCGGGGAGGAGAGGGTTCTGACTGCAGACCAGGTTCATGCCAGGATGTTGCTCCTGTTCCTGGTCCTTCACAGGCCAGTCCTTTGGCCTCTGGTGGCCAGTTGACCCATGATGCGCCCTTACACCTCATCTCCTGTTCACCAGCCTGGTGTTGCTTCCTGCGTTGGTCACAAGGTGCAATATACAGATCCTGTCACATAGAACCCACACCTGAAACCTATATGTTTTTGTTGACCAATGTCACCCCAATGGATTTAATAAATAAAAACATTTTTTTAAAAAACACACATTAGTTATTTTGCAGATTGAAACTGGTTCAGGGAGATGAAGTGACTGGTCTGGGGTTCCCCAATATTCCCACTGCCCATGATTCTGAATGCCCAGCACTTTCTTGTCTTTCTCCCATTAGACTTCAAAGGCCCTGCCTTTTAAAAATCCAAAGGAGCTGAAAAAACAGTAGGAAGCTTCAAACCTCCTTTGGAAAGCGAACTTTAAGTCAGCAGAGTGGAACATCTTCTCTATGAGTGTTTCTTTGCTTCTTTGTTCATTCATTTGCCAAATGTATGTTTTACAGACATTTCTAGAACTGACCTTTTCAGTACTGGCTCTCCCTCTCAGAAGGTGCCTAGGCCTGTGCTAGGACCAAAGAGTCCCCAGTGCTGAGTGGGAATTCAGCAATGACTTTTGAAGGTTTCTTTTTAAGAAATATATACAAATTCTGAATTACTTTTATCACTAGATACTAGGAAGGGTTCTCCCCTCACAAGAGCCTTTATGCTATTTTCACAAGACCCCTGCTCAGTATCTAGTGAAAGAAGGTCAGCTTACTTTACAGAAACACAACAGGTGAAACCACAGCATGGTTTTTATAATAAGAAATTTCCTTTGCACATTGTACCGAGGAAGAAAAACCTTTAAGAAGAAATGTCAGATAGAGTTACAGTTTTGTATGAATAAAGATAAGTACGGACCAAAGTTGCAAATATATTCAGTATGTTCAATGTGCAGAAAAAATATAGCTTATTTATTTATTTCTAAATGGATTTTCTCTTGAGTCCCCCACCACGGGATAGAGGGGACAAGAGCAAAAGAAAATATTTAGCTCAATTTAATATCTGAGTTCAGCCTCATGAACTGAATCCTGTCTTTAAATGAACACAGTGCCTTTCCCATTGGTGTTATATGGGATGGGAGGTGGAGCTATTTTGTTTTTCTGCCAACAGGGGCAGAGTCTTTGTATCGCCTATTGTCGCCCAGGGAGTAGCTAGTCTGGGTCCATGTGTGGGGTCCTACTCCAAGTTTCCCTCTGGAGTTCTCACCCAGAGAGTGAGGACATGCAGCATCCCTGCTGGGGGCTCCCAGGCTGCCCCGATAATCCCAGGGGAGCAGTCCTCAGCCCTCCAATTCTAACCCCAGTGTCTGTGTGTCCCCCTCTCCCCTCTGAGAGTCCTGGCTGCAGAGGAGGGGACAGGAGGCATCTGCAGTTCCCTGCCCTCAATCTCTTCATTTGTTCCCACAGTTACCAGAGCCCAGAAGGCTTTGCTTCTCCTTCCTATCCGTACAGACCTTCCCTGATGGAAAATTTGAGAACACTGGAAAACAGGGCACATGAAGACTTTTCAAGAGTATGTAAGTGTTTACAAAGTATTTGAGAAAATTAATTTCTAAATTCTGTTTCTTCTAGGTACTCTTTTCAAATTTGATCTGCCTGAGGAGTCATCTGTGATTTTTTTTTCCCATCTCACCTTTCCCAGTTTCTCCTCTCATTTTAGTAAAGAAAACTATGCCTTCCCCACCTCCTCAAAGAAATCTTACCATTGCCCCTGGGTGTGACACTCTCTAGCCCTCTGAACTATGAGTGCATGCCAACTAATGGCACTGCATGAAGCAAACTCTTTCTGAGAAGGAATTCTTAGGGTAATCTGAAGGCAGCAGGAAAAACAAAAGCAGAGACCTCAGAGGTATTTGGAGCCTTTGTCACCTCCAGCTACACAAATGTTAAACACAGCCTGACACCTGGACAGACAGTGTAAAATCTCACAGTGCTCAAAATGGTTGATAAAAGGGAAAAATGGATAAGTTTTTGTTAAATAAACATCTGAATAAGAACGAAAAAAAAACACCTAGTTGTCTTCCATAATTCAGGCACCTTACATGTATTGTTCTAATCCCACAATGGTCCCCATGTGCCTCCCATTTTATAAAGCAGAGAACTGAAGTCAGAGAACTGAAGACAGGAGGCCAGAATTGGTGGGGGTCCAAATCCAGCCAAGTCGGCTCCCCCAGAGCAAGCTGCCTCCTGTGTCCAGGGTTTCCTTGTCCTCCCTGATGGAAAGTCTGACCTTCCGTTCCTAAGACACATGCTGGTGTCTTCATGAATTTCAACCAATTTCCAAAAGGACCAGTGGGAAAAGAATTTATACGGTTAAGGACAGCAATAGGGACACAGAAGAGACTCTCATTCAGAACAATTGGAGCATAGAAAATGTTTACAGATCTGCTTCCGAATAAATGAATGAATGTCGCACTGGGCTCAACGTTTAGACAGGTGCAGCTACAGAGAGAATCCAGACACCACTCAGCTGCTCTGTAGACATGGGAGCATCCTACGAATGACACTTGCCATGACACCTGTCTTGTTGACAAGAATTATGCAGATGGCTTCAGGGGTTATACAAAACTTTATATAAATCAAAAAAATCTTTAGCCAGTACCAGTTTGGCTCAGTGGATAGAGCATCAGCCTGCAGACTCAAGGGTCCCAGGTTCGATTCCGGTCAAGGGCATGTACCTTGGTTGTGGGCACATCCCCAGTGGGGGGCGTGCAGGCGGCGGCTGGTTGATGTTTCTCTCTCATGGATGTTTCTAACTCTCTATCCCTCTCCCTTCCTCTCTGTAGAAAATCAATAAAACTTATTTTAAAAAAATTCTTTAGAAAAAAATCTTTAGTTGTTGTTTTTTTAAAATGAATTACTGAATCTTCTGAAACTTATTTTGGCTTTTGCAAAAGTTCAAAAAATTCCACATTCTTTTTATAGTTTCTTCCTTCGTTGATTTTTTTTTTCTCCAATACTGGAAAAAGATAAAAAAATAAAGGCATGTTGAAAGAAGAACATAAAAAGTTCTCCGTAATTTCACATCCCACAGTTAGATAATAGTATGATCTTTTCCCTTTGTTTCTTTGTGGTTTTTTTGTTTTTATATAGGTATGTATATGTATGCACAGTATAAAGTTGCCAAATTTGGAATTATATATTCAAATGTGTATGCACATATATTTATAAAAATATATGTACACATACTTTTTGCTTCCCCTTGTTCTTAAAATTATACCATAAACCTTCCCGCATATTCTAAGAGAGTCCTATCTTAATGGCTTTGTAATATTCCAGCATATGTTTAAATCACAATTCAGATAACCAAAATTCTATCACTGGTCATTTAAGTTTTTCCCACTTGTTCAGTGTTATGAATAATAAAAAGAATCAGCACTTTTTAAACTTTTTCTGTTTTTTGAATTAAAGAAAACTAATTTTAAAATCACTAGAAAATCCTTTGAGAATAGAAATGTTTTATTTTGCACTTTGCAGTAGAGTAGCCAGTAGCCGCATATGGCTATTGAGCTCTTGAGAGGTGCTTAGTGCAACTTAGGAGCGTGATTTCACCTTTTACTTCATTTTAAATTAGCCACATGTGGGTAATGACTCCCTTATTGGTCAAAGCAGAACTTGAGAGCGCCGAATCCTAACCACTAGACCTCCAGGGACTGTGGTACATAGAATGAACAACATAAACTGATGAACAAAAACAGATCCAGAGACAGAGAAACATCTATCAGACCATCAAACCCTAAAGGGAAGGTAGGGGAGGGTGGAGGTAAGAGGGGGAGATCAACCAAAGGACTTATTTGCATGCATATAGGCCTAACCACTGGACATAGACAACAGGCGGGTGAGGGCATGAGTGGGGAGGGTGCGGAGGGTAATGTGGGGATAAGGACACATATGCAATAACTTAATCAATAAAGAAATTTTAGAAAAACAGACAAACAACAAAGCAGAACTTGAAACTTGGGAGCTCAGTGCACTGCTTTGAGAATTTGCTTGTATGCAGGAATGCCCCCATCTTGTGGCCTTTTAGAATATTGCTTCTGAAATTTTGGGAACTAAGGTGTATTAGCAAGTATGAGCAAGTATTTTTTCTTGTAACGTCAGAATGTTCATAAACCATAAATGTCACCTGGTAGATTATATAAATTATCTGGAAGTTTTAAGACTGGCATGGCTAAAAGACAGTCAGCACACAGGGCAAATGAATTGCAGGGGACAGAAAATATTTAGAAAAACACTAAGAATAGACTCACTCTTTTGATTGGGACACAGGGAGGATTTTAAACAGAGGGACCTTGTTATCTCCCAAGTCCAACCATATTACTATGTGCAGATAAGGCTTTGTATGGTTATTCCTAGAATTAGTACAATTGGGAAATGATCACTTTTAGGCATCAAGGATATCTTTTTCCAAGAATGGCGAAATGTGAAGAGTTCCTGGAAGTTATTGCATCCTCGAAATTGCCTTGAAACATATTGTATTGGAGATTTATCCCTAAAGCACACCCCTTTGGGGAATGTTAACCAAATATCCGGGATGCTATTTTAGTCTTTTTTTTTTTTTTTTTTGGAACTTCGAAAGATCAGATTTAATGCCGGGGTCTAACCCCAGCAGGTCCAGGGGTCCCCAAAGGTGTGGACGGAGTTGGCGAAGAAGGAATGACACATAGGCAGCGTTCAGGTGATCATCATAGCCAGGTTCTGTAGCTAGGTTCTCTTGCCATGTTCTCTCGCTAGGTTCTCCAGCCAGGTTCAGTCGCCAGGTTCTGTCCAGGTTCTCTAGCCATGTTCTCTTGCTAGGTTCTTCAGCCAGGTTCTATAGCCAGCATCTCCAGCCAAGTTCTGTCTAGGATCTCCAGCCAATTCCTGTAGCCGGGTTCTGTCCAGGATCTTTTGCCATGTTCTCTCACTAGGTTCTGTCTCTAGGTTCTGTCTACTTTAATCTTTAGGGCTCATTCTAAACTTAGCAGAAGAAATGGGAAAAGGGCAATAAAATGAGGTCCAATGTACTTTGTGAAACAAGGCAGAATGGCCAAACCTCAAATCCCCTGCAACAAATGAGGTAAATTATCAAGCATTGGAAAGTTAATCCCATAGCTAGTTACTGGAATTTATTGAGCCATATGTAAGTAATGAGCAACAACTATCTTGTGATCTGTAATTATTGGGAACAATCAAGTTTTTATAAGGAAGCTCAGTTTTTGTTTGGTTTCAATGTCTCACATTGGCCTTGGAACAGTTCCCTGTTGCATTAGAAGAACTAATACATCTATTGTGTTTCAATAAAAGCTATTGGCTGTTATTTATTTTTCTTTTAGGATAAGTTAGTCATAAATGACTATGGCGGGCGCCCTGGGGCTGTGGTCTCTTCTCCACATCCCGCAGGGTGGGGAGACTTGAACCGGTTCGAGCAAGTTAGGAGGCTCTTTCGGGTTTAAAGAATAATGAAAGACAGACATAAAATAGATTAAAAGCTTGGGCTGGGTGTGGTTTCTGACCTCTGATTCCAGGGACAGACAGACAGAGTCTGCCCTCTGGAGGGAAAGGCACAGAGAGAGCCAGCTCTGAAAGCTGTTTATTATATACTCCAATTACAGGAAGTTACATCACATCTGGGTGGGCCTGAGACATCATGAGATCCATCCCCTTAACACTGGGCAGGAGAGTCAGACTGAGTGACATCCAATCTTTTGACTGGTCCCGCCCTCAGGGCATGGCTCTGACCTTGCCCTGAGTCCCAGCTGATGTCTATTAAGCCAAGTGTATTCTAAGGGCCCTTAAAAAATAAGTGATTCTCTGATAAGTCATCAGAACCCAATGATTAACATCAATTTTTTATTTTTATTTTTTGGTGGTATGTGCAGATTTGGTCTGCATTTACACCATTCACATTTCTCTTGTCAACAAATAAAAATAAATACTTCCATAGACATGTTGCCTTCCTTTTTTATGAAAAGTTATATTTATGGTACAGAAAACATTTAATAGATGTAGAATAAACAGTGTACAATAAACAGCGATCATATCTTGCCCCCTTTCTTTATATTTTCATTTTTTAAGAAATAAGGAAACACTCGGGCTGGGTAGCTCAGTTGGTTGGAGCATAGTCCCATACACCAAAAGTTTCAGGTTTGATTCCCAGTCAGGGCACATACCTAGGTTGCTGGTTCAATCCCCAGTCATGGTACATACAGAAGGCAGCATTCAATGTTTCTCTCTCACATAGATGTTTCTCTCTCTCCCTCTGACTCTCTTTCTCTTTCTCTCACTCTTAAATCAATAAAACTATCAGGTGAGGATTATAAGAAAAAGAAAAAACATAATCCTTATCTAATAAAAGAGAAACATGGTAATTGGCGTACGACCGCTACCCTTCCCATTGGCTAATCAGGGGCGATATGCAAATTAACTGTCAGCCAAGATGGCGGCCGGCAACCAGGAAGCTTAAACTGAACATGAGGCTTGCTTGCTTCAGTGACGGAGGACTGCAACATTCCCCGCCTGCCTTGCTGGCCTCTCAGCCTGCAGTTTAAGAAACATAGTAACAAATAGAAGCTAAAAGAAAACACCCAGAAACCAGCTTTCAGGGAGCTGGGATCTCAGAGCTGGAGTTGATACAGAGTTTCGATTGTAGAACTGAAACAAACCAGATACCTGCTTTCAGAAGTGGAAGCCTCAGAGCTGGAGCCAGGCTAAAGCTGGCCCAGAATAAAAAAATAAATAAAAAAAGAATAAAAGGAGCAGTTGGGAGCTTCAGTCACATCCTGAAAACAGCCCTCAGCCCCTCACCCAGACTGGCCAGGCACCCCAGTGGAGACCCCCACCCTGAAGGGTGTGTGACCAGCTGCAAAGAGCCATCATCCCCTCACCCAGGCTGGCCAGGCACCCCAGTGGGGACCCCCACCCTGATCCGGGACACCCTTCACGGCAAACCACCCAGCCCCCACCCATGCACCAGGCCTCTATCCTATATAGTAAAAGGGTACTATGCCTCCCAGCACCGGGATCAGTGGAGCCGCGAGGCCTCCCGGCACCGGGATCAGCGTGACAGGGGGCAGTGCCCCAACCCCCTGATCGGTCCTGCTCTGTGTGTGACAGGGGGCAGTGCCCCAACTCCCCTATTGGCCCTACTCTGTGAGTGACAGGGGGGGAGCTCCTCAACCCCCTGATGGGCCCTGCTCTGTGCATGATAGGGTACAGAGCCCCAACACCCCTGATGGGCCCTGCTCTGTGCGTGACAGGGGGCAGTACCCCAACTCCCCTATCGACCCTACTCTGTGCGTGACGGGGGGAGCTCCCCAACCCCCTGATTGGCCCTGCACTTTGTGTGACAGGGGGCAGTGCCCCAACCCCCTGATTGGCCATGCTCTGTGCGTGACAGGGGGTGACGCCGCAACCTCCCCATCGACCCTGCCTTGAGTGTGACAGGGGGCAGTGCCCCAATCCGCCAAACAGCCATACCCTGAGCCCGACCAGGGGCTGCACCTAGGGATTAGGCCTGCCCTCTTCCACCCGGGAGCAGTCCTAAGCCAGCAGGTCGTTATCTCCCGAGGGGTCCCAGACTTCGAGAGGGCACAGGCCAGGGAGAGGGACCCTTCCCCTCCCCCCCTGAGTGCACAAATTTTTGTGCACCGGGCCTCTAGTACAATAATAAAGAAATATTAGCCATTGCAATTAGGCAAGAAGAAGAAATAAAAGGCATCCAAATTGGAATAGAGGAAGTAAAACTGTCCTTATTTGCAGACGACATGATATTATACATACAAAACCCTAGAGACTCCATCAAAAAGCTACTAGACTTAATACATGAATTTGGCAATGTAGCAGGATACAAAATTAACCCCAAGAAATCTGAGGCATTTCTATACACCAGTAGTGAACTTTCAGAAAGAGAGATTATAAAAACAATGCCGTTTACCATTGCACCAAAAAAATTAAGCTACCTAGGAATAAACTTAAAGAGGTAAAAGACCTCTACTCAGAAAACTACAGGACGTTGAAAAAGATATAGAGGAAGACATAAACAGATGGAAGAACATACCGTGTTCATGGATTGGTAGAATCAACATCATTAAAATGTCCATGCTACCCAAAGCAATCTGTAAATTCAACGCACTTCCCATTAAAATACCAACGGCATACTTCATAGATCTAGAACGAACTCTCCAAAAATTCATCTGGAATAAAAAAAGACCCTGAATAGCTGCAGCAATCCTGAAAAAGAACAAAGTAGGTGGGATCTCAATACCAGATATCAAGATGTATTACAAAGCCACTGTTCGCAAAACTGCCTGGTACTGGCACAAGAATAGGCATATAGATCAATGGAATAGAATAGAGAGCCCAGAAATTGGCCCGAACCAATATGCTCAATTAATATTTGACAAAGGAGGCAAGAACATACAATGCAGCCAAGATAGTCTCTTCAATAAATGGTGTTGGGAAAATTGGACAGATATATGCAAGAAAATGAAACTAGACCACCAACTTACACCATACACAAAAATAAACTCAAAATGGATAAAGGACTTAAATGTGCGACAGGAAACCATAAAAATTCTAGAAGAATCCAAAGGCAACAAAATCTCAGACATATGCCGAAGCAATGTCTTCACTGATACAGCTCCTAGGGCACTTGAAACTAAAGAGAAAATGAACAAATGGGACTACATCAAAATAAAAAGCCTCTACACAGCAAAAGAAACCATCAACAAAACAAGGAGAAAACCCACTGTGTGGGAAAACATATTTGCCAATGTCATATCTGATAAGGGCCTAATCTCCAAAATTTATAGGGAACTCATACAACTTAACAAAAGGAAGGTAAACAATCCAATCAAAAAATGGGCAAATGACCTAAATAGAGACACCTTTCAAAAGAGGACATTCAGAAAGCCAAGAGACATATGAAAACATGCTCAAAGTCACTAATCATCTGAGAGATGCAAATCAAAACAACAATGAGGTACCATCTCACACCTGTCAGACTGGCTATCATCAACAAATCAACAAACGACACGTGCTGGAGAGGATGTGGAGAAAAAGGAACACTCGTGCACTGCTGCTGGGAATGCAGACTGGTGCAGCCACTATGGAAGACACTATGGAGTTTCCTCAAAAAACTGAAAATGGAACTCCCATTTGACCCTGTGATCCCACTTCTAGGAATATATCCCAAGAAACCAGAAACACCAATCAGAAAGGATATATGCACCCCTATCTTCATAGCAGCACAATTCACCATAGCTAAGATCTGGAAACAGCCTAAGTGCCCATCAGTAGATGGATGGATTAGAAAACAGTGGTACATCTACACGATGGAATACTATGCTGCTGTAAAAAGGAAGTTACTCTTACCATTTGCAACGTCATGGATGGAACTGGAGAGCATTATGCTAAGTGAAATAAGCCAGTCAATGAAGGAAAAATACCACATGATCTCACTCATTCATGGATAATAGAGACCATTATAAACTCTTGAACAATAATAGGTACAGAGGCAGAGCTGCCTCAAACAGATTGTCAAACTGCAGCGTGAAGGCCGGGGAGGGTTGGGGGGCAGGAGGGAGGGGGGTAAGAGATCAACCAAAGGACTTGTATGCATGCATATAAGCATAACCAATGGACATAAGACACTGGGGGATAGGGGAGGCTAGGGGACTGTCTAGGGCGGGGGGGGAAATGGACACATATGTAATACCCTGTGTAATACTTTAAGCAATAAAAAAAAGAATAGTGTGTTATAAAAGTTATATTCTTTGGTTATAAAATGAGAAAAATTGTGTGGATCCAAAACTTTACCAATTTTACCCATTTTTAAATAAACTACAGATATTCAAACCAATAAAAATAAAATTTACTTACAAAAAAAAAGAAATAAAGGGTATATGATCAAGACAGGGATAAAGGGAAAGGATTATAAATCTTCGTGGTCGGAAAAAAGGGAGAGGCAAGTTAGGGAGGAGAGGGTGGGTGCATTAAATGCAGCATTTCATGGCGTTAGACCAAGCAGAGCTGGCCACTGGAGGCTTGTCTTTGACCTCAACATGCTTCTTTCTGCTCCAAAAGGCACTCTTTCGTTGTTCTGTCGCTAAATTGTCATCCCGGATAACCAAGGGAGGAAGGATAAAAACACAGAAAACAGCAAGTCAATGAACTGAATAATGGACAAATGACGCTACATTTGCCAAATGTACTTGGGAAGTCAGAATCCAGTCCAGCCCGGGAGAGACAGCAACATTCCCCCCAGCACAACCAGCATCAGGGCCCGGCGAACCCTTTCTGCTCGGACTCCAGTCAAGTGTTGGCGTGGCAGCTGGAGCCAGGGCTCCACGTAGCACGAGAGGAGCATTCTGTACTGCTCAAGGAGTCGATGTCTTAGACTGCTTCTCCATTTCCATGGGTTACATTATTAAGCAAGGGTGTTTATTGATGTAGGGGGCAGCTCTCCTTACTCATCCGCTTCTTTGTCCAATGTGTTTTTATTGATTTTCAGAGAGGGGGAGGGAGAGGGAGATAGAAACATCAATGACGAGAAAGATGGATCGGCTGTCTTCTGCACGCCCATACTAGTGTGCCCTGACCGGGAATCAGAAGGTGATCTCCTGGTTCATGGGACGATGCTCACCCAACTGAGCCACACCAGCTGCGCTTACTCATCCATTTTAATGACAGGCTCCCTGACATCCTGTCTCACACACAACTAAATCCTGCTCCTCTCCAAACACTTAGTGGCATGTTTCTGGCCTGCTGCATGCAGTGAAACAGTCCACCTGGACTCCTCAGTCATAATACTTCTTTTTAAAAAGTCCTCACGGGAGGATTTTTTCCCATTGGTCTTTAGAGAGAGAGTGGATGGGAGGACGTAGGTGAAGGGAGGGAGAGAGCAAGAGAGGGAAACATCGATGGGAGAGAGATACATCCACTGGTTGCCTCTCTCACAAACCCCAACCGCGGCCAGGATCAACCCTGCAACCGAGGTATGTGCGCTTGACTGGAAATCTAAGTTGCGCCCCTTCGGTCCTTCGATGCTCTAACCACTGAGACAAACGGGCAGGCTCACTAAGAATTCTGGTACCTCTCACAGCCTCTCATGGCAGGATGACTTTGCACATAATGAAAATACCTACCTCTATCTGATACCAAAACATCCTCAAACTCAAGCGTTATTCCACTGTAGATCGCGCTGCATCCTCTCCTCTTGGTTTAGCCCTCACAGCCTTTAAGTTGTAGTCTTATGAGAGCAGACAATTGGTCTAGTGACTTCCTCAACACATCAATCCATGAACAGAAGGGATTTCTCCAGTTCTGATGGAGGATTCCAGTGCACAGCTGCACCTCTGCTATTTCTTCCCCCACAGCGCCACCTGCTGACACAGCTCACACCACAGGGAAGGGACCCACTCCTCAGTGCTGGGGCCCCAAGTTGGTTGAGCATCTTCAGGGACCAAAGCAGCTTGAAGGGCAGGCAGTGCTCACAGCTGTTAAGAGATTGGGCCCCGGAACCTGTCAGACGCGGGTTCGGGTCCCAGCTCCAACACTGATTCTCTGGGCCAGTGCTGACCCTGGTCAAGCATTCCTGAGCTCACCTCCCAGCACTGAACAGGGGACAGGAATGGAGCCGACCTCCCACGGCAGCTAGAACTCAAGGAGACGGACAAAGTGGGTCAACTACCGAAAGGCTGCTGAGCCCAGAAAGCCCCCTCGCATGGCTGTCGTTACTAACTGCAGCCCCTGACCTGCTCACTCAGGGATCCAAACCACAGCGGGGATCTGTCAAACAGTTTTTTCTCAGAAGGTTTTGCTAACTCAATTGGGCTGATTATAGCTCATTCATCAACTTAGCCAATCACACCAGTGGACGTGATACATGTCCAAAAGTGTGAGGAGCCAGTATGAAAACCCGAGGCCACAGAACCCTCTGGAGAAAACAAATGCTAACAAGGCAGTAAGCTTCATGATCATTTACCTGCACGTGAGTGTTTCCCTGACTTCACCTCCTGTGAGACCGGGAACGCAAGCAGCAGCCCCCAGACAGTGTGCCCGCGTGCGCGCACTTCATTTCTGCATCTCGAGTGACACAGCAGGACTTGCAGTGGTGACTGCCACCAGGAACGGCTGGTGCACCCATCACACTCACAGGGCGCCTTGTCACGGCCCCGGGTCCTGTCAGGGCCTGTCACCCCAGCCCCTGGGAGCCCACGAGTCTCGGGCCTGGCCCGGTCTTCAGAAAGTCCTAGTGTCCTTCATCAAATTGTTAACTTCCTCAGGGGGAATGTTTGGCAGGTTTATAGGCAAATAATCAATAAAATGATATTTCAAAGTGAATGTGAAAACTAAACCACCTTTCAGTCGATGGCTTTGTTTAATTGGTTCTAAGAGAACCCCCCCCCCCCCCCCCCCCGCCGCCAACCTTCCATCTCTGAAATCAGGATGCAGCTTGGAGCATCCCTCCCAGTCACTTTCGGCTGGTGGTGATTCTGACAAAACCCTCACTGCCACCACCTGATCACTTTCTTTCTATGAGCACAAAATCGGGCAGCTGACAGCTGACAGCCTCTTAGATCCCAGGAAACATAGGCAGCACATGCAGCTGCAAATCCACTGTGGACCCAATGGCTCACTCCCATCACAGCCCTCAATGAGCAGGTCCAGCGCCCCCTGGTGGGAGGACTCAGGGCAAGGTCAGGTGGGAGAAGAGAACCACACCTGCTTTTCAGAGCCACAGCAAGAGCAGAGCCCGAGCCTGCCTGAAGGCCTGGCAGATGTCCTCGACGGGTTACATGGGGGCTCTCCCGACAGAAATGGCTAATCCGAGGCCTGGCAGAGACCAGGAGCCCCAAACACATCCTCTCCTGAGCGTGTCTCCGCGGTAACTGTCTGGAGATCCGCTCTGGATATCCAAGGACCCACAACAGTGTACGTGATGGGGAGGCTCCTCATGCTGAAGGAACTAAATGGATCTGGATGAAACTGCCACCACAGTGACGTGGGCTTACATGTTCTACTTGGGTGTTCACACACCTGAGGGGGCAGACGGGGGCGTGCGGAGCCCCCTTCAGGCTCCAAGCACACGTGTGTGCACCCAGCTCGCATCTCCTCGGTTCTGCTCTGACCTCGAGGAAGGCCTGAGATCCTCCCCTTCACTGCCCTCCTGCAGCCAGGCCAGCCCCTCCTACCTTTTGGTGGGGGCACACTGCGGGCGTCTCCCTTCTCCTCCCAGTATGAGCACGATGGGGTAGCCTCCAGGGGCCCAGGAGGGCTGTCTGCTGGTGACTTGGCTTGTCTTCGTGAGCTATCTCTCTGGCGTTGGAACAATTTGAGGAAGGCTCTGGCTCGACTCCAGCGCTTTTTCCTATTAGGAGTAGAGGGTTAGGACACTGCCAACCTCCACTGCCCCTCCAGCCGGGGAAGCGGCCCTTCACTTGGGGTTCAGCACCAGGTTCCCCACGAGTCTGCATCGCCAGCAACAGGATCATCGCATGTGGCCTCAGGGCGTGGAGCACCATTTGCAGTTCATTCGCACAGACCCAGGGACGGGAGAAGCGTTCTCTGTGGCAGAAACCCGCACTAGCCTCTCGGGAAAGAGAACCTCACATGCAGCCTCCACTCTGCGTCACCGGGAGGCACCGGGAGAGGTGCTGTGCTCATCTAGGTGTGCTGGCAATTGTGCATCCCAGGGCCATGTCAGGGAGAGTCAGGGCCTCCTCATTTCCCGCTGGAGCTCCCAATAGGTGAGACAGCCGGGCAGACTTAGCCCCTTCCACGCACTGAGGAGTCTGGGTGAGGGGGGAACAGGGTGGGCCCAGTGGGCCATGTGGATGAAAAAGAGTGGACACTGGCTGGTGTGCCCCAGGGGTTAGAGCAGTGGCCCAAGCACTGAAGGGTCAAGGGTTTGATTCTGGGTCAAGGGCTTGTACCTGGGTTGCAGTTTTATCCCTGGACCCACTGGGGGCGTGTGCTGGATGGCAACCAATCAATGTGTCTCTCATATTGATGTCTCTCTCATTGATGTCTCTCTCTCTTCACCCCAACCATTTGTTCCACTCTACTCTCTCCAAAAATCAATGAAAAATCCTCAGGTGAGGATTAAGCAAAATTAAAATAGCCCTAGCCGGTTGGGCTCAGTGGGTAGAGCATCACTCTATGGACTGAAGGGTTCTGGGCTCCATTCTGGTCAAGGGCACATACCCAGGTTACAGACTTAATTCCCGGTGGGGGGTGTGCAGGAAGCAGCCAATTAATGATTCTCTTTCATCACTGATGTTTCTCTCTCTCACCCTCAGCCTTTTTCTCTGAATTCAGTTAAAATATATATATATATATATATATATATATATATATATATATATATATATATATATATATATGTATATATATATATATATATATATATACACATATATATATGTATATATATATAGTAAAATAAAAATGAATCAATGAAAACAGTGAACTTAAAGGGTAATACAGTGCAGCTAACTGGCGGAAATGGAGGCATTCTAATGTCACAAGAAGAACCGCAGCTGGTTCTAATTCCGGCTCTGCCACAGAGCGATACTGTGCTGACTCAACTCAAGTACTTTCCTCATCGAGGCCTCAATGTCCCCGCCAACACAAGGGACAGGAGGAGGGTGGGAAATTATGTGGTTTTGTGATGTCAACAGAGAGCCCTTGCAGGATTCATGGTGATTTGGCCTCAAGGCTGGGCTGGGGCAGGACAATCTGAAGGCCCAGCTCCTGGGGCTCAGGCCCGGATGCAGGGGAAGGCCTGCTGGACGGAAGCCCGCAGCCTCAGGGACCGAGCCGCCCACCACCGGGGCTGCTGCTCTGCAGAAGGGAACGTGTTGGAGAACCACCCTGGGGTCCAGAGACTCCAGAGGAATGGAGGGAAGACCAAGAGGTTCCTGTGACTGAAGACCATGGGTGCTGGCCCAGGTGTCCTGCCCACGCTTCCTTCCCAAAACAGAAACATGGCTTTCTAGGTCCTGAAACCTGGAGACACAGCCTGATAGTCCTGCTTCAGTGGCTCTAATCCAGACTCTCTGCCCCTTCAACAGGACATGGCAGCTGGCATTTGCCATCCCTCAGAGGATAACCACGAGGAAGGCTGGAAAGAAACTCTAAATTCTTTCAGAGCTGGGAGGGAGGTGCGCACAGGGGACCTGCCATAGAGGGGAAGGTGCGGGCCCCACACACTGGTCACTGCTCCACATGGCTTTCCCCACTCGTGAAAGAGCACCTTCCATGTTCTGAGTTGAAGTTCCTGCTGCTGAAATCAACTCACTTCCTAGGAGCAGGACACTGAGCCTCCTGAGGATCCCCAATTCTGTCCTCTTCCGCCTCTCCTGTAGGCATAGTCTGCCGGGTGTCGCTGGAAACAGAGGACAAAGAAGAACAGTCTGGTTTTATATAAAACGTGTAAATGGACTCATCGGCCCCGGCTGGGACCTGGCCCAGAAGGGCCGGCATTTTCCTGGGACTCGGGCATCACGGTGCTCATGACCGTCAAGCTCGCCGAGTGGGGAAGATGGGGAGGGGAGCTTGTGGCGTGGGTCCGGGAACCCTAACACGTGAGGAGACCTGCTGCAGCACCAAGGAGCAGGCTGGACCTCATCTCAGGAGAGCAAGCCCCGAACCATGTGCAACTCAGGATGGCAAACCCGTGGGCCTTGACGGCAGAGACCCTGGTTTCCTTGCTTGAACATGAGTCCCCTGAATCAAGGCAGCAGCTCAGGCTCCTTTGGCCCTGAGGCTGCCGAGGTCCCACCTAAGACACGGGCTTTTCTGAGAGTTCACCGTGAAGTGAGCAGCTGTGAAAAGCCATGACTCGCAAACCGCTGGGCCCAGGACCACCGACCCTGACCTGCTCCCAGCGGCCTTGGCTCGGCATCTGTTCTTCTAGTCTGTGTTCCTCTCTTCCCTCAGCCGTGCTGCTGGGCTGTATGCTAGAGCGTATTCCTGTCTGGCTCTAACCGACCTCCACCACTAGGCGCACAAATTCACACAAGACAGGCCCCCAACCCGCCCCGGGCTGGGAAGACTCCACTCGGAGCAGCTCAGGAAGCCTGCCCACTCCCTGGCCTCCTGCACACACTGTTTAATGCAAAACCATCATCAGATCATCCCCCTGGGTACCAGGCCCCGATGCTTCTAGTTGGCACCTACCCAACCTCTGCTGGTCATTGGGACCCGCTGCGCTGTAGAGAGCCAACTCAGGCCACGGTCATTTCCACCCCAAACTACAGTGTGGCTTTCCCTGTAAACCATCCTGGGTAGGTGGCGAGCCAGCTGTAGATGAGCAGAAGAATCCGGGAGAAAAGTGAAGCAGCACCGTGACCCCGGGGGGCTGGGTCAGTGCCCCTGTGGCCACTGTGACCATGTCCCTCTGTCCCTCATGGCCAGCCACGCCCCATCACAAGGAAGGACAGGCCTGCAGCTCAGCACTGAGGGGTGAAGACCACCCTGGGCCCACCAGATGCATCTCGGGTCACTTGACTTCCAACCCCAAGGTTTCCAGCACCAAGCCTCTTCCTCCTGCCTCCTCTCTGGCAGCTCCCTCGGCCCTTAGACCAGCCTCCCATAAACACTCACTCCCAGGGAATCTGACTCCTTAGCAAGGCATGGAGGCCTTCCCCATCTGAGTGCCCCCTGCTCCAGCCTTCCCTCCTGCCACTGCCTGCACCTTCCCTGCACCCCGACCACCCGTGCTCCACCTTCACGTCCCCCCATCCCCCCCCCCCCCCCGGCTAGCCCTGTCCCCATCCGGGTCAGCTGCAGAACCCCAACTCCCACACCACGCTTCCTTCTCCGCCACCTTGGAGCTCCTCAACATCTTTCTGCTGGGCACACAGCTCTGCTCACATGCCATCACCCCTGCGGGTGCGTGGCCACCAGGTCACTGGTTCTGTGCACCTCACAGGGCCTCCGCCACAGCCAGGTCCGTGTCGTGTCAGCAGAGGGAGGACAACCGCGGCGCACCCACAACCCTCTCTCCAGCCCCTCAAGTGGAAATCAGACAGAGAACGGGCTCAACCCGCGACCTGGATGGCTTCCCTAGGTACCTCTCTGTACCTGTGTCATCATTTTTAAACTGAGCTTAATTCCAAAAGCAGATTAAGAAGCGGGAGGCAGTGGGCCATGTTGTTGAAGCCAGCAAAATCCAACCACCGCTCCTTGCAGAATTCTAGAGCCATTCCGGGGAAAGGAGAGCAGGGTGCGCTGGGAAGATGGTCTGTTCCCTTGCCCTGGGGACACCAGTTGGCCCGCGGGCTCTCTGCCCAGAATGTGGAGGCCTGGGTGTGGAGCTGGAAGCCCGCAGCCCTGTGAGGACAGGTGTCGGTCACCCCTCCCCCTTACACGTTCTCAGTGCAGTGCTGGTCACATGCGTCCAGGATGCTCTGGTTCAGCTCTTGCAAGGTGTCTATCTCCCTCCTCAGGCGACATTTATCCTCTTGCCAGTCCTCCTTCGCACGGGTGAGCGACTGAAACACAGATCAACAATGTCCTCAACACCACGGGCCCCTGTGACTCCACTGCTGGGAAACTGCTCCCAAAAGGAGAAAAGGGCCACGTGCATGAACATGGCCATTGCGGCATGAGCTTCACCAGTTGCAAGGACCAACACAGCCAATGACATGGGGATGGCCGAGTGCACCGGCCAGTCGCGCAGCCCTGCCCACATGTGGCCACTGAGCACTGAAAACACAGCCAGTCTGAGCAGAGAGGCGCCATCAGTGCAAAATGTACAAGAGGCTCTGAGGACTTGACAGCCATTTTTCAAAAGAATGTAAAGTATCTCATTAGGAAGCAGCCCAAAGGGTGTGGCTCAGGTGGTGGAGCGGCTCCCCATGCACCAGGAGTTCACAAAAGAGATGCCTGGTCAAGGAACACGCCCAGGATGAGGGGTCGATCCCCAGTAGGGGGCGTGCAGGAGGCAGCCCATCAGAGGTTCTCTCTCATCATTGAAGTTCCCATCCCTCTCCCCCTCTCCCTTCCTCTCTCTGACATCAGAAAAATAAATGCCGGGCTGGATAGGAATTCGGGGCTGAGGTTGCTCAACTCTCCACCCAGAACATCATTGGGCTGGAGTGGCGGGAAAGCCCAAGCTTTGGCTTCAAACAAACTGAGTTCAGACCCAACCTCAGAGGATGAGGATGGGCGCCAGCTCACAAAAGCATTGTGAGAATTCAGTGAGATGACACGGGGAGCACAGAGCAAAGAGCTCAGCTGCGAGGACAGAATGAAAACAGCACTTAGCTGCTTCCATGCTCGCCCCCCGGCCCTGCGAAAAGGAAAGGTCAGGCCCTAACCAGTTTAGCACAGTGGAGAGAGCATCGGACTGCAAACTAAAGGTCCCAGGTTCGAATCCGGTCAAGGACACATGCCCAAGTTGTGGGCTGGAACCCCGCGGGGGTGGTGCAGGAGGCAGCGGAACCACGATTCTTTGTCCTCATAGATGTTTCTATCTCTCTCTCCGTCTCCCTTGTTCTCTCAAATCAAGAAAAATAGATTTAAAAAATACAAAAGCAAAGGTTGTTGAGAGGTCTTTTCTAACACATCCCCACCAGCCAAGGTGCTTGTCCCCGTTAAATGCCTCTGGCTTCCTCTCGGCCTCTGGGTGACATTCCCACCTAGTCTTTGGGCACAGATGCCAATGAGGACCCACTGGGACCTGGCTGAGCCCCAGGCTGTCAGCCCCGGGCTCAGGCCCAGTGTCCTGAGGCCCACCAGCCCCCGGCCTCACCTCACACTGCATGCTCAGCTTAGTGAGCAAGATTTCCTTGGGCAGTTGCTCTGCCTTCAGGTCTCGGTACTCGGCCTGCAAGATCCGCCTCTTCCGCTGCACCTCCTCCAGGGAGGCCTGCAGCTCCTGGATGTGGGTGCGTAGCTCCTCCTGCTCCGCCTGAAGCAGCTCAGTCCAGGAAGTGAGCCTGCGGGTGGAGAGCCACACGGCCCAGGCTCAGGAGCACTCCCAGCCTCTGTCCCATGGACACCTCAATCACACCCCCGTCCTCTCTGGGCCTCAGGTTGTCCCCTGGGAAATGAGGGCTGAGCACATTCAGAGGTTCTTAAACTGTGTCCGTTGGGGTTCTATGTGGCCACCCCAGCTGCCACACTCTGGGCTGGGACACAGGACAGGCAGGCTCGGACACAATTCAACAGAGCAGCCTGTGAAAAATCCTTCCCATGGAAGGCTTTGCACGTCTGCCTCCTGGGAAAAAGGGTTCTTCGACTGAAACACTTTTGAAAAACATGGAATCAGAACATCTTTGCTCTGAAACTCTGCCTTTGCCCAGCTCTTCTCCCCAATTCCAAGTCCCTTTCTGATCCCAACTCCTGACACAAATAAGAGATTCTGGAGCATTATGTAAAGCCACTGACATCATCATCATCATTTTCATTGGCATAATTACCCTACTGGCTTTCCAGGGGTAAGGGTTCTACCTGAAATCTCAACGACCAGAGGCTCATGGACTCCATGTGAACACAGATGGGCCCTGTGAGGCCCACACAGTCTCCGTGATTTAATTTAAATTAATTAGTTATTCAATATTTCTAAAAATGTTCCGTTTCACATCAACATTCAGCTACCGAGATTCTGGGAGGGTGGGGAGAAAGCATCAAGCAAAGGCCCTGGCAGGGGCAGCTGAGCAGTGATAGCATCAGCCTATGTCCGGAACGGTCACGGGTTGAATTCCCAGTGGCATGTCCCTGGGCTGTGGGATTGCTCCCCAGCATAGAGGGGTGTGTGCTGTAGGCATCCAATAGATGTGTCTCTCCCATCGCTGTTTCACTCTCTCCCTCCCTCCCTCCCTCGCTCCCTCCCTCCCTCCCTCCCTCCCTCCGTCCCTCCGTCCCTCTCTCTCAGAAGGGCAATGGAAAAAGTATCCTGGGATGAGGATTAAATAATAAGAAGAATAAAAAAGTAGAAACAAAAGGATGGCCTGGCAGCCTGGGTCCGCCCCGCAGCTGACCGCCTTCAGAGGGTGTGTATTCTCCAGGAGGGCCTGCCCTGCCGCGGACACTCTCTCCCCACATCCTGGACCTGCCTGGCCCCGCAGGCACCTGACTTTTAGCTCCAAACATATTAAAACAAGGCTGTGCGAAGGAAGGCTTCACATGGTCAGGCCACTGGGCTGAGACAAGACCTGGATTTGAGTCCTGACTGGGCCACTACACGCAGGACTGGCCTGAACAAGTTATTGAATCTCTCTGAGCCTCTTTCCTCATCTGTTTGAAAAGAAGGATAAAAACGCAGTCAATTCTCAGGATTCGCGGTATACTGTCCTATGGAGCCCCCGCGAGCACTGAGCAGTGTAGACTGCAACTGTCCCCACCAGTTCCTGTGAGTCTCTGACCACATTTCTGTCAACCAATCAAGACATAAGGACGCTTTGTGCCATATGCTCACTGGGACAGCCAACAGCACCAGACCTCGGGCCTGAACGACCCTCATGTGCCACTCGGATATTTTCCCTGAGGCCCAGCGCAGCGTGCACTTGGGACACTAGACAGCACTGCAGCACTCCATCTGGGGGCCGTTCCAAACAGCGAAATCGCCACCAAAAAGCAAGAGAAGAGGACTCCATGGCACTCCATGGACCACAGAAGGGACGCTCGTGTGCAGTGTGAGAGCTGAAACAGGCAGGAGTCAGAGGCCTTGTTCAACCGCAGCTGCAAATGTGCACATCAGGCGATTCCAGGATCTCGCCCGATGGACAGGCCCCTGACAGGCCATGGGGACCAATGGGGGGTAACAAGTGCATCTCAGCGAGGAGGAGAGTTCGCCAACAGGGAACGCGGGAATGACGTGGAGCAAGCATATGTCCTTCTGGAATGGCTGGTGAGAGAGGATGAAGATGCCCGTGCCCAACACAGTCATCACCATCATCCATGTGGGAGGGGCGGTCCCCCACACCTGGACGATGCTCCATCCGAGCCACCAGCTGGAGGCCCTTCCCTCCTGACCATCAGCTGTGACCGTGACAGGGCGGGTGAAAGGGCACCATGACCAGGGGACTCACCTGAGCTGAGCTCAGCGGGAGCTGAGGGAGTTGGTGTGAATGAAAGGGGGCAGATGCCGCTGCAGGGGCGGGGCGGTTACCTTTCATTCTCTTGCCGCAGCCTCTCATTCTCTCTGGCGGCGGCGGCAAGGGCCTTGGCCTCCTGCTCCTGCTTCAGGGCCTCCTGGACTTCGGGCAGCTGCTTCTCCTGCTCCCCCCGCTCCGCCAGCTCCTTCTCCTCGGCCCCCTGTTGGTTCTGGGGGCCCAGACTGGAAGGTTCCTCCTGCCCAGAGGGAAAAGGTGAGGATGCCTCACTGGGTGCAGGCCCCGGGGAGCAACAGACCCCATATCCCTGCACCCCCACACGCAGTGAGGGGCCAAGAGCAGGGCAAGTGCACACCCCAAAAGAGCAGGGACCCTCGGGGCAGGCAGCACCAGCTGTGCTGAGTGGGGTTCTCCCAGCACTGAAGGAACTGCGCTGGCCGGTCCCACATGGTGCTACAAGAGCCCTGTGCCCTCTCCACAGTCGGGACCTTTAGGGGCACAGGATGCCCGCTCTCTGGATCAGCTCCTTGGCTGCCCTCTGTGACCACATGTAAAAGCCTATTTTTTTAAAAGTACATAGAGATCAACCAAAGGACTTCTATGCAAGCTTATAGGCCTAACCAATGGACACGGACAACACGAGGCTGAGAGCATGAGTTCCCTCCCCCCACCAATAGTGGGTAATGTGGGGATATGGACACATATGTAATAACTTAATCGACTGTGGTGGCTGGTAAGCAAGGAGGCATGGAGGAGTGTGCTTGCCTCTGCGGCTTGGGCTCTTCGCGGGGATGTGGGTGTCCTCAGGAGCGCCAGGGCCCGGCTGAGACAGCAAAGGCCGAGGGCAAGCGGTGTCCTCAGAAGCGCGAGCGCCACGCTGAGAAGGCAGCGGCCAAGGGCAAGCTGGCCCAGGCAGAAAAGCACCTTGAGGCGGACACCACAGCGGGGTGCTGGATGGGGAGTGGAAGAATCGCGAGCCCCAGGCCGCCTCCGCACTGCTAGCTGCAGGACCTGCAGGTGGAGATGCTGGTGGTTATCTTCGCCTCGCTCCCCGTCACCGACCTGGCCAGCCTGGCCCAGGTCTGCACCAAATTCTGCCGCATCCTGCACATCGACAATATCTGGAGAAGGCGCTGCCGGGAGGAGGTTGGCATTTGTGAAACTTTGCAGAATCTGGGCAGTAGGTACCTCTTACCGAGAAGTCTATGCGAAGCTGTTCCAGCCATACAGACACATTTTGGGTTTGTGGGGGCGAGATATTGAGCTCTATAAAACACTGCTGTATGTAGCAGTGGACGGCTTAGGCATTACTGGTTGGACGTACAGGCCTTGTCTTAACACCCATGTGGACGGCCCAATGCAATTCAAGCCCGCGTTCCGAATCTGCCTGAAGGAGCGGAAATCAGCCAAGGTGGAGTGCATGGAAGGCCGCCACCGCAGGCCCCACCGCCGCCACCTGCAGATTCGGAAGGATAGGCTCACCAGCCAGTGCAAGAAGAGAGACCACCCAAGGGATTCACCAACGCGGCTTAGGGAGGAATTCCGGACGGCACTCATATGGAATGTTACAGTGAGGCATCACTGCCGGACCTACCTCCGCCTCTACCTCCCGCCCAGCCATCCGGACGACCTCATCAGGCCAGGCCTCTTCTAAGGCAAATGCGATCGCTTGGGCCTCATGATTTTCATGCTCAGCTTCCACGGGAAGCGTGCCAGGCTCACGCACATCACGGGAATCACATTCCACATATTAGAGATCCACCTCACGCGCCGCATCCAGCTGCGAGATGGCGAGATCTTCCGCGACTTCCACGAGCTCTCCAGCGTGGTCCGGGAGATGGAGGAGCAGGTGCTCCTGGAGCAGCAGCAGCAACAGCAAGAAGACGGGACCGAGGAAAGCGAGGGCCATGGCTGGCAGAGCCTTGCCCAGCCCAGCGTCGGGGAGTCCGAGGCTGCAGCTGCAGAGGAGCAGCCTGTCCCGTTTGTTCTGCCTGTGGGCGTGAGCCCAAGGGACCAGAACTACCCCCGGACCTGCAGGATGTGTTTCTATGGCGTGGAAACTGTTCCCGTATGTCCCTCAAACTGGCGCTACCCTGGAGTCGTCATCCTGTTCGATGAGAACCACTTGGGGTTCATGATCTGGAGGAGAAATCCTTCATCCTGTTTGGCAGAGTCCAGAACACCTTCCAGAATGTGGAGGCAGCATCCCCGCAGGCCTTCCTGGAGATGCTCAAGAACATTCACCCCCGACCACGTTTACCACCCGAGAGGATATTTGATGTTTAGAGAGGGTGGGGAAGAGAGGGAAAGAAAGAAAGAATCGATGTGAGAGAACCACATCAGTTGGTTGCCTCCTGCCCAAGCCCGGAACAGGGCCAGGCTAGGTAGGGGCCAGCAATTGAGGTCGAAATAAACCTTAGACCAGTGGTTCTCAACCTTCCTAATGCTGTGACCCTTTAATACAGTGCCTCATGTTGTGGTGACCCCGAATTTCATTGTTACAAATTGAACATAATAAAAGCATAGTGATTAATCACATTAAAAAATAATAACTTAATCAATAAAAATATTTTTAAAATAAAAGAAAAAGAAAAATTACATAGAACATCAGTCAGGATACAGAATATCTGAACAACACTAGCAGCCAACTGACCCTGATATTTACGGAACAACCATCCACTGGGCACAGCCAGCAGCACCGACCTCCTCCTCCCCTCAGTCCTGTCAACCACCACCAAGATGGCCAGTGTCCCTGGGAGGCGACACCTGCCCCCGCGGCCGGCAGCGGCTGAGAATGGCTGGTATGAGCTGCAGCTGAGCGAGGGAACTGGTCACCCAGGAATCACTGATCAATGACCAGGACACGGCTGTGATCCCAGAGGCTCCCTCGGGCAGGCAGGGGCGCCAGGGGACATGCGCTCTGGAGGGCCTACCTGCGTGGCCCTGGAGGGCCTCACGGTGTTGGCGATGTTAGACTGGAGTTCTCCCTCCAGCTCTTCCTTTTGGCTGTTGGCCTCGTCCTGGGTGAGTTGGGTCCCCAACTCTTCCAGCTGCAGAGCCAAAGACCCAGCCCGTGCCACAGTCAGGTCACAGAGTGAACTTGGCTTCAGAGCAAGCCCCAAACCTGTCACCCCACGGGACACCTGGCCACCGGCTTGCCCGTCTATTCCGGACACCGCCCGCTGTTACCTCTTTCCGGAGCTGCTGTTTCTCCTCCTGCAGTGTCTTGACTGTGCCCTGGAGGGCATGGGTATTCTCCTCCAAATCGGTGATCCGCGTGCAGGCTGAAGAGCAAAGTGCAGTCAGAGCCCATCTTCCAGGGCCTCCACTTCCCCTCTCTGACTCTGGCCCCGAGAGGACCATCCCCCCAGGCGACCACCCCCCCCACACCGAGGCCTAGGTGTGAGGGCCGGGGATGGTCAGCTGGGTGTCGTTCACAAGGTGCTGTCGCTGTTGGTTGTGGCCCCTGTGCTGGCTCAGCTGGGGGCCGGTAGGGGAGCCATCCAGAGCTTAAGAAGAAGGCAGGTGACCGTGGAGAGGCCAAAGCAGAAGTTCAAGACGGTGGAACTGCTGGAACCACTTTTTACCGAGTTCTAACCTGACTGTCCAGTCAAGGATTTCCTACACTTACAGAGACGGCAAAGACCTGGCATGGTCCGGGCCAGCCGTCAGAGTGGGGGCGTCTGGGTGGCTCAGCTGGGGAGTGGGAGGCACGGCAATTGACCAGTATGTCTGCGGGGGGTAGTGGATCTGGGGCGCGTGTGTTGAGGACTTGCCACCCGTGGGTGAGGTCCTTCGGGAGGAGAGGTCACTGAGCAGCCCCTGCCCAGGGAGACAGAGAGCAGACTGCACCCATCTGCCCGAGGTGGACATGAACGGAGGAAATCAGCCCAGGCCTCTGTTATAATGCAGGTGAGTGAGCACTGGGGAAGCTCCTGCCATCCAGAGCTTTCAATCCCCCAAGGACAGATCTAAGACAGCCTCTGGGGTCAGCGTGCTCTCATCTGGAAGCTCCCGGGACTGTCCGCACGGGCGCTGAGAAATCTGTCAACACTTACTTGTAGTTCATGTCCTGACTTCGAGGCTGCCAGGCCCCTCATGTTCCCCTTGGGGAGAATGGCGATGAAACGGTCCCAAATGGCCCCTGAATTACACCCTACTGACTTGGGCTGAGGGTGGGCTGACCCAGGAGATTCATAGCCAAGGGCTCAGCTCCCTGGGTGAGGGAGAAGACACAGCCAGGCTGGCTCCCCGGCGCCAGGGGCTGCTGCCTACCTTCTATCAGCAGCTCCGGCTCCCAGCTCTGGTGGGCGGGCTGGTTCCTCCTCTGGACCTGTTCAGCCTCGAGGGCCATGATGTCCCCCAGCAGCTCCTCAAGGAACTGCTGGGGGATGTGTTCACGATCCTAGTGCAGGAAGAGGGGTTGGGTGAGGATGCGCACCATGGAACCCGCTGGCCTGCCCCGCCCCGCCCCAGTACAGCTACCCTCATTCCCCAGGATGAAGGGCCTCCATGCACCTGCTCACTTCCTAGAGCACAGCTGCTCAGAAGGGACTCCAACACAGGGTCCTGCTGGGAGACCTACAGCCACTAAAAACATGCTGACCCAGTGGTAGGTGATGAAGACCCATGAGGCCTCTGTGGTGTCTGAGCAAAGTGATGCACAGCACAGGGCTGTGACGCAGGTGACAGGAGGACGGGCGGCTCTCAGGCCCCTTCGCTGGTGTACCATGTCTTGGAAAGGGCGTAGGGACTCCGAAATCACAGCTCGGCCCACATCCTAGTTGCCAGCAGAGACCCTTATTACCAGTCACCCACCTACATCCATCCTTACAGAAAGCAACATGGCAGTCAGGCCCTATCCGTTTGTTTTTTGTTTTTGTTTTTTTTTTAACATCCTATAGAATAAAAACCTAATATGCTAAGTGTCCGGTCATCCATTCAACCAATGAAAGCATAATACACGAATGATATGCTAAGGCCACTCACCAGCTTGCCATGACGTGCACTGACGACCACTGGGGTCAGACGCTGCAACTGGCAGGTTGGCTTGCTGCTGGGGTCTGGCTGATTGGGGCTGAACTAGACAGGCCTGACATGCCCTGGGGCCCTCCCAGGTTCCCTCCCTACTAGCAAACCTCCTGTGTCCCTCCCCGCCCTCATCATACACCAATGGAGTCCCACTGCCTCGCCTATGCCCTCTCCCAATCCGGGACTCCTCAAGGGCTGTCAGAGAGCGAGTTTCAGCCAAATTCCCACAGGCCAGGCCAAGGGACCCCTATAGGGCACGAATTTGTGTACTGGGCCGCTAATATATATATATATATATATATATATATATATATATATATATATATATAAAATTTCTTTTAAATATACTTTTATTGATCTCAGAGAGGAAAGGAGAGGGAGAGATAGACACATCAATGATGAGAGAGAATCATTGATCGTCTGCTACCCAAAGCCACCCCTGGGCATGGAGCCCACGACCTGGGCATTGGCCCGGCCGGGCAGGCCCTGCCTCTTTTGAGGGCCTTCACTGCTGCCCACTTAAGCCACTGAGCTTAGCATATGACTCTTCGCTGGTAGCAGGTCACTGTGTCGGCAGCAGCCCCCGCCCATTAGCAGAAAATCAGAGAAGGGCATCACATAAACCTAAAGCGGCCCCCATCTGTTGTACACAGGATGCGAGAGTGTCTGACATGTACAGCCTCGTCTGGTTGGACGAGCGCACCTGCTGACAGGTGCGGGACTTCCCTGAGCCCGTTTCCCTAACAAGGAAGGGGTGGGGCTAAGATCTATCCCGGGTGTGAGGGCTGAGCCTCGGCCTCTCAATTCCACGGTCAGTCCGCTGATCGGGGAGCTGGAAATAAATGGCTGTTCTGGTGAGTTTTTGTTCAACACCCAGTTCCTATGTGAACAGGTCACACACAACCTCTTGGAAAACCAACAGCCCTGGGCAGTTTCCCGGAAACGAGGGCTAAGGCACAGCAAACGGTACTATGGGCCCTTGGGTGTCAGGCACATGCTGGGTGTGGGACGCCATGGCTGGTCCCTCGCAGGCCCCCTCAGGGGAGGAGTCCGCGGGGCCTATTCCGGTCCCAGGGCCCAGCACACACCGGGAGCCGGTCAGCTCTTTCCCCTCATCTCTGCTCCCACCCAGGAGCCCTCCCAGAACCACTGGGCTGTGTCTCCGCCAAGCGCCTTCACAGTTTGGGAACACGCATGCACCCGACGTGTCCCTTGCTCTCGGTGGCAGTTTCCCAAAGCTGGCCCCACACACGGTTCTAACAACTGGGAGTGGGCGGTAGCTCCTGCTTTTCCATCTCGTGTTCACTTTCCCGCACCAGCCAGAACCCAAGGTTCTTGGTAGAAGGGAAGCCGTGGACCTGCCGCCAGTGGACACGGTTCTGATCAAAGCCTGGCAGCGGGAAGGGTTTGCTCACAGACTTGGGAGTCACCCGGGCACTGTCTCTCTGCCCATCCCCGGCCCTGCGCCAGGTGCCCTCTGTCTTTGCACATTCACTCCTCACAAGAGCCCTGAGAAGGAGGCAGGGACAGTCCCTTCTCACACAGGAAGAGGCTCTGCACTCACCTACTCTACGACCACCGACTCTTCTTACTCCAACTCTTCACACCGACTCTTCACACACAGACAATTCACACCGACTCCGCACCACCAACTCCGCACCCACCAACTCAGCACCCTCCAACTCCACGCCCACCGACTCCACGCCCACCGACTCCACACCTAACATTCCACTGTCTCCTTGGCCCCCCAACCAAACTGCTCTAGGCCCAGCATTCTAAACGGCTCTGCCAGAGGCTCATGCCCCATGCTAACTGCTTTAGGAATACACAAAAATTAGGACACTCTCCCCATGAAGATTAAGATCTATCTGGCACATAAAATATAAAGAAACATAAAGGTTATGTTTATAGATCCTATATAATTATAAATGGAAATTAACCACTTCATTCTGATATGTCTGTCTATGTTTCAAAAAATTATTTTTTCCCATCTGCCACATTACAGAAATTTGATTTGTTCCTTTCAGGGAACAACACAATCATTTTATTTTGTGAAGTCTTACCTACAGAGCCCAGCTCGGAAATTCTCTCATCGACTGTCAATAGTTCATACATAAGACCCCTCAAGTCCACCAGTCAATTGCCTAAAAAACAATTTGACAGACCACTCACTAATGTGTAGTTTATAAGAAAAATGAACAAAGTAAAGCTATATATTTGAAAAATATTTTATATACATATATATTTTTAAAAATATATATTTTATTGATTTTTTACAGAGAGGAAGGGAGAGGGATAGAGAGTTAGAATCATTGATGAGAGAGAAGCATCGATCAGCTGCCTCCTGCACACTTCCCACTGGGGATGTGCACACAACCAAGGTACATGCTCTTGACCAGAATCAAACCTGGGTCGCTTCAATCCCCAGGTCAGCCCTCTATCCAGTGAGCCAAACTGGCTAGGGCTATACTTTATATATTTTTTTAAAAAAATATATCTTTATTGAGTTCCGAGGGGAAAGGAGAGATAGAGAGAAGGAAACATCAATGATGAGAGAGAAGCATTGATCAATTGCCTCCTGCACGCCCCATAATGGGGATCAAGCCCCCAACCAGGGCATATGCCCTGACTGGGTATCTAATGGTGACCTCCTGGTCATAGTGATACACTCAATCACTGAGCCATGCCGGCCAGACTGGAAAATATTTTAACAAAAGGACTTTGTATATAGCTTTCTGTGCAAGGAGTACTAAATTAGCACATGCAAGAAAGACATTTAGAGAACAAATATACAGGCACCCTCGGAACAGAATTTAAACATTTAGGCTGCCAATCAATTATTTCTAAACTAGTAATGGTTTACTTGGGTTAATTAAAATCTCATTCTTAATTTAAGATGAATTTAAATTGTTTAAAGTAGATGAAATCTTTGGACTTAGATTGGGGGTGAGGGGGAGAGTACTGATTAGCATTTCGATTCATTATCCAGCTCCAATGACTGTTATAAAATTACTGAAAGTGAATCTGGACAAGCAATGGGTCCGGGCTGCTGGTCACTCCTTGAGCCAATGAAGCAGAGACAGGGTTGAGATCATTTATTCCATGAATGCAGCAGAAGGAGAGAGCAGCAGGTCACCCACAAACGTCTGCTCTACCCCCTGTCCCCTACCCCTGATAAGCCAGCTGCTTATCTTGGGTAGAAGGACAAAGATCCCATGGGAAAGCAGACATTTCAGGCCTGGGAAAGTAGGAAGGTATAGTGGTTACAGGTTACAGGCAACTCGGGCTGGGGGTTGGCAGAGGCCGGGTGGCTCCGGGACCAGATTACAGGCAACGAGGTTGCTGATCTAGGCCTTTCTCAGAAAGGAGGGTGGCCTGCATTCCCTTGTTAGCTCCCATGTCCCAGGGCGGACAACTCTCCACCAGATCAGAATGTGATTTCCCTCATTAGAACAGAACAATCATGGTTAACAGAGCACTATTAATATTCCTTGTAATCATAGCGAGTCCCCAACAGTCTAGTCCTGCCCCGAACAAAAGAACAAAACTGAAAAAAATCCCACCTAAAGTGGTTACTTTTTCATAACTATCTCAATCAATTCCTCGTACAGAAGCTATTCCATAAATCTAACCGCCTTCATTTGTCGGCAGCATGATGAAATTTCAATTAATGTCCATTGAAATGTGATGTAACCTGGAAACAAAATTATAGATGCAGTGACCTGAAGTGAGAACACAGCAAATAACATATACTTTAAGGAATCTTGAGATAATGAAAACTATTTATCATTATGCAAATCAAGATTTCAAGAACAGTTGAATTGATGAGCTTATGCCAAAGGGATATAAACTGGATGATAAAATTTCAAACTCTCTGCTCCCATTTTTCAGGGCCAACATTTTAGAGAAACGATGCAAAATTTATGAACCTAGCGCTATTTTTAAGGAAAATACATAAGAATGAGACAGAAAACAGGATGAGGCCTAGTGAAACCACAAAAGAGTGAGCACAAGCCTGGCACAGTGAAGAGCACATTGCACACATTGCATCTCATTCAATCAACTCAAAGTCATCAAGGTGTTCCATGAACTCCCATGGACTGAGCTGTATTTTGGACCACGGATATGCACAAAGGTTAGGAGTCACAGAATGTTTTCTTTTCTAAAAATTGGTCCACGACATGGCTGGTGTGGATCAGTTTGCTGGAGCATCATTCTCTACACGGAAAGGCTGTGGGTTCAATTCCCGGTCAGGGCAAATACCTAGGTTGGGCATTCAGTCTCCAGTGGGAGTGTGTATGAGAGGCAACCGATTGATGCTTTTCTCTCACATCAATGATTCTCTCTCTCAAATCAATAAGCACATCCTTGCCATAGGATTTAAGAAAAAGTGGGTTCCATTAGGTCGAAGAAAGTCATTCTCAAATTTTCAGTTATCAATTCTTAGCAACTTCTCCAATAGTTTCAAAGAATACCTTGAAGCTAACTAAACCAGCAATACCATTCTTTTCTTTATACAAGCAGGTTTACCGGCACCCAAGCCTGGTCGGCCTGGTTCAGTGGTTGAGTGTCAACCTATGAACCAGAACCAGGAAGTTATGGTTGGCTTCCAGGTTGGGGCCCATGTCCCAGTTGTGGCCTCCATCCCCAATGCGGGGTGTCCAGGAGAGAGCCAATCAATGGTTCTCATCATTGGCATTTCTCTTTCACGCTCCGTCTCCAGTTTTCTGTGAAGTCAATAAAAGTATATATAAAATAAGAATTCTCCTCAAAACAATGAACAAAGAAGTAAGGGTAGAGGATGCCCTGACTGGAGAGGGCGGTGGGTCTCTGCTGTGGCCCCACGTAAAAATATCTGGGGTGGTTACATAGACAAGCCCCTCTCCTGCTGGGCTAACGCCTCCGGTCCTGGTGGGCCCTCTTCCAAAGTGATCAGAAGGTCTATGGTGATTCTGCTGCACAGCCGAGTCCAGCACCACTGGCTAAGTGTGGGGGATGCTGATCTCACAGGGACTCACTGCACACGGGCCCCTCACAGGGTCTCACCGCAGAAACACAGCTGCCATTCGATCCCTCGCAACTCTTGCTGACCAGGCCGGGCACCCGACTCGCGGCTCCAACTACCTCCCACCCTTCCACGGTGGGTCCACGTTCACAGGGAACTCACTTCCCCTCTTAGCAATTTCCACAGTTTCTCCACAGGCTCAGGCTCACAGCCCGGAATCCTCCGCATGTCAATGTTCTTCAGAACCAACATCGTGTCCAGCACACAGCGAACCTTAAAAACATAAAGAAAAGAAAGAGAGAGCCATCCATTTCAAATGGCCATCACTTCAACTTGGGAAGAAACAAACCAACTCTGCACGTGGCCACCACTCCTGTTAACCCGATGGTCACAGGCAGACCATCCCCACTCCAGCCTCTGCAGCGTTTTAACCTCACCCGGCACCAGACCCCCGCCAGACCTCCACCGGGGCCTGGACCACTACCCACAGAGCTCCCCTTCCCTCTCCTGCTCCCCTCCACCCTCGTCCTCCCACTGGTTCTCCCCCCTCCCTGCACTCCTCCCTCCTGGCCCTGGGCTCTGAGCCACCCCTCCTCTCCACAACATTGGCCAGTCCTTCTCCACCCCTTGCGTGTACACTCTTTAACTTTTCAAGTGGAAAGAATGTCACACTGAGAGAAAAGTTGCAAGCACAATTCAGAGACCTCCCAGACAAGCCTGTCTGAGATTTCCCCAAGTATTCACTTTTCAGGGAGAGCATTCTCACATCATCACACCCACCATTCACAGTGTCCACTGCGTATGTTAAGGGCTGTGCGTCCTCAGAGGGCTCAGACCACAGCACATCCCAGTGAGCATTTCGGGTTTCAGGATGGTCCCGTCCTCCCTTTTGAGCCTGTGTCTCCTGCATGCACTGCTGTCCACTAAAGGCTCAGCTGAGAACATGGGCTGACCCTACCTTCCCTCCCACCCATTCGCCGCCTGGTCAGTTCCAACTCCCACACCCTCTCCCACACCCACATCCACTACCACAGAGCTAATCCTCCCACCACCGTCTCTGACCCCTGAAGGGGGTCTTCCTGCCTGACCACCTCCGTCTTCTACGTTGTAGCCACGGTGACCGTTAGCACGAACCCTTCCCAGGCCATTTTCCCACTCAGAACCCTCCAGGTGTCTCCAGGATCAACGCCCAAGTCCTTGGAACGGCCTCTGCCCTGCTCCCCTGTGGGCCCCACACGCACCCTCTCCCTACTCCTCACACATCCCTTGGGGCTCCCCTGCCCTCCCCTATCTCTGATCTGCACAAAAGGAAAAGAGGCAGGAGCTCTGCTCAGCCCTGTGTTCTACAAGGGGAAACTGAGGCTTGGAAGACTCAGGTCACATTGCTGTGCACTGCTGAGCCAGAAGTCCAGGTCACTGACACCTGAGCCCCGAGCCACACGGCCTTCCTCAGTGAACATTTGTTGAACAGATGAGTGTGAATTAAAGCGATTCTTAACTCACAAAATATCCGAGTTTTAGTAAAGGAATAATGTTTGCTCACACACTCACGATAAAAACATCTTCATCCCCGGAGCAGACGATAAGAGATGGGCTAGGGCATGGCCCACAGCATTTCCCCACTTATTTCACCTGCTGTTCAGCATCTGCGCACTTAGGCACTTAGGAGGCAGCTCGAGGGACCCACCGTCCCTGGTCTGGTCCCGGAACGTGCTGCCTGCCCCGCTGGCTTTGCCCTGGTCTCTCTGATCATTGCCAGGGACATAGCATCGTGTTTTCTCAACGAAAATCCCCATTTCTCAGCCTGAACAGGATCAGTTCCTTATCTTTCTCTGTGAAAGTTCCAGTCAGTTTTTCCAACATGTAGGAGATGCGGAGAGACTGTACCAGGTGGAAGTCATACAACAGTGCAAGGATGGTGAGCCAGCTGCCACCCTCTGTGCCTGGCTTCCCTTTCTATAGACGTCATCAAACTTCCTCAGCGCGGCCTCCAGAGAGGGAGCTCAGACCTGCAAGAGTGAAACAGACCCAGCGTCATCGCACACACCTGACCATCGTGGCAGCGCGCTCCTCTCAGGGACCCTTCTTGTCATCCAGCTGAGGCGTTTATGCTGAAAGAGTCAGTCCTTTTAAAACCAGCGCATCAACTGGTAGGACACCTGGTAGGACACTCACGGCCACGGGACATACCCTGTAAGACCCGGTCTGAGTGTGCAGGGTTGCACAGGGCCACGTGGACTGCTGGCTGCAGCCCAGAGCAACCCGCCACAGCACTGGGACCTGCCTGTGAGCCACCCTCTCACCTTCTCAGTCCAGTTACCAATGATATCAAAGAAGAAATTAAAAACATCCTGGAAACTAATGACAATGAAAACATAACAATCCAAAACCTATGGGACACAATGAAAGCAGTCCTGAGAGGGAAGTTTATAGCTCTACAGGCCTATCTCAATAAACAAGAAAAAATGGTAGTAAATCATCTAACTCTACAACTCAAAGAATTAGAAAGAGAGCAACAAGAAAACCCCAGAGTGAGCAAAAGGAAGGAGATAATAAAGATTAGAGCAGAAATAAGGACACAGAGACCAAAAAAAACAATACAGAACATCAATGAAACCAAGAGCTGGTTCTTTGAAAGGATAAACAAGATTGACAAACTGCAGGCAAGACTCACCAAGAAGCAAAGGGAGAGGACCCAAATAAACAAAATCAGAAACGATAGAGGTGAAATAACAACAGACCCCACAGAAATACAAATGATTGTTAAAGAATACTATGGGCAGCTCTACTCCAACAAACTACACAACCTGGAGGAAATGGACAAATTCCTAGAAAAATACAACATTCCAAAACTCAATCAGGAAGAATCTAAAAATCTCAATAGGCCTATACTATGGAAGAAATTGCAGCAGTCATCAAAAAGCTTCCATCAAACAAAAGCCCAGGACCAGACGGCTTCACAGGGGAGTTTTACCAAACATTCAAGGAAGAACTAAAACCTATCCTCCTCAGACTACTACAAAAAATTCAAGAGGAAGGAACACTTCCAAGCTCATTCTATGAAGCCAGCATCACCCTAATACCAAAACCAGGTAAAGACAACACAATGAAAGAGAATTACAGGCCAATATACCTCATGAACATAGATGCCAAAATCCTCAACCCAAACTTAGCACATCGGATCCAGCAGTACATCAGAAAGATCATACACCATGACCAAGTAGGATTTATCCCAGGGATGCAAGGATGGTACAATATCCGCAAATCAATTAACGTGATACATCACATAAACAAATTGAAAGAAAAAAACCCATATGGCATATCAATTGATGCAGAAAAAGCATTTGACAAAATCCAACACGCATTTTTGATAAAAACTCTCAGCAAGATGGGAGTAGAAGGATCATACCGCAACATAATAAAAGCCATATATGACAGGCCCACAGCCAACATAATACTCAATGGACAAAAACTAACACCATTTCCCCTATGGACAGGAACAAGACAGGGATGCCAACTCTCACCACTCCTGTTCAACATAGTACTGGAAGTATTAGCCATTGCAATTAGACAAGAAGTAGAAATAAAAGGCATCGAAACTGGAAAAGAGGAAGTAAAACTGGCCTTATTTGCAGACGACATGATATTATACATACAAAACACTAGAGACTCCATCAAAAAACTACTAGACTTAATACACGAATTTGGCAATGTAGCAGGATACAAAATGAACCCCAAGATATCTGAGGCATTTCTATACACCAACAGTGAACTTTCAGAAAGAGAAACTAAAAAAACAATCCCATTTACCATCGCACCAAAAAAATTAAGCTACCTAGGAATAAACTTAACTGAAGAGGTAAAAGACCTCTACTCAGAAAACTACAGGACGTTGAAAAAAGATATAGAGGAAGATAAACAGATGGAAGAACATACCGTGTTCATGGATTGGTAGAATCAACATCATTAAAATGTCCATACTACCCAAAGCAATCTATAAATTCAACGCACTTCCCATTAAAATAACAACGACATACTTCACAGACCTAGAACGAACTCTCCAAAAATTCATCTGGAATAAAAAAAGACCCTGAATAGCAGCAACAATCCTGAGAAAGAACAAAGTAGGTGGGATCTCAATACCAGATATCAAGATGTATTAAAAAAGCCAATGTTCTCAAAACTGCCTGGTACTGGCACAAGAACAGACATATGGATCAATGGAATAGAACAGAGAGCCCAGAAATTGGCCCGTACCAATATGCTCAATTAATATTTGACAAAGGAGGCAAAAACATACAATGGAGTCAAGATAGTCTCTTCAATAAATGGTGTTGGGAAAATTGGACAGATATATGCAAGAAAATGAAACTAGACCACCAACTTACACCATACACAAAAATAAACTCAAAATGGATAAAGGACTTAAATGTACGACAGGAAACCATAAAAATTCTAGAAGAATCCAAAGGCAACAAAATCTCAGACATATGCCAAAGCAATTTCTTCACTGATACAGCTCCTAGGGCACTTGAAACTAAAGAGAAAATGAACAAATGGGACTACATCAAAATAAAAAGCTTCTGCACAGCAAAAGAAACCATCAATAAAACAACAAGAAAACCCACTGTGTGGGAAAACATATTTGCCAATGTCATATCTGATAAGGGCCTAATCTCCAAAATTTATAGGGAACTCATACAACTTAACAAAAGGAAGATAAACAATCCAATCAAAAAATGGGCAAAGGACCTAAATAGACACCTTTCAAAAGAGGACATTCAGAAAGCCAACAGACATATGAAAACATGCTCAAAGTCACTAATCATCGGGGAGATGCAAATCAAAACAACAATGAGGTACCATCTCACACCTGTCAGATTGGCTATCATCAACAATTCAACAAACGACAAGTGCTGGAGAGGATGTGGAGAAAAAGGAACACTTGTGCACTGCTAGTGGGAATGCAGACTGGTGCAGCCACTATAGAAGACAGTATGGAATTTACTCAAAAAACTAAAAATGGAACTTCCATTTGACCCTGTGATCCCACTTCTAGGAATATATCCCAAGAAACCAGAAACACCAATCAGAAAGGATATATGTACCCCTCCGTTCATAGCATCACAATTCACCATAGCTAAGATCTGGAAACAGCCTAAGTGCCCATCAGTAGATGATTGGATTAGAAAACTGTGGTACATCTACACGATGGAATACTATGCTGCTATAAAATAGAAGGAACTCTTACCATTTGCAACGGCATGGATGGAACTGGAGAGCATTATGCTAAGTGAAATAAGCCAGTCGATGAAGGAAAAGTATCACATGATCTCACTGATTCATGGATAATAGAGACCATTATAATCTTTTGAACAATAATAGATACAGAGGCAGAGCAGCCTCAAACAGATTGTCAACTGCAATGGGATGGCCGGGGAGGGTTGGGGGGCAGGAGGGAGTGGGGTAAGAGATCAACCGAAGGACTTGTATGCATGCATATAAGCATAACCAATGGACATAAGACACTGGGGAGTAGGGGAGGCCAGGGGAATATCATGGGCAGGGGGAAAAAAGGGACACATATGTAATACCCTTTGTAATATTGTAAGAAACAAAAAACAAAAACAAAATAAAACCTAAAAATGGAACTCCCATTTGACCCTGTGATCCCTCTTCTAGGAAGATATCCCTAGAATCCAGAAACACCAATCAGAAAGGATATATGCACCCCTCTGTTCATAGCAGCACAATTCACCATAGCTAAGATCTGGAAACAGCCTAAGTGCCCATCAGTAGATGATTGGATTAGAAAACTGTGGTACATCTACACGATGGAATACTATGCTGCTGGAAAAAAGAAGGAACTCTTACCATTTGCAACAGCATGGATGGAACTGGAGAGCATTATGCTAAGTGAAATAAGCCAGTCAATGAAGGAAAAATACCACATGATCGCACTCATTTGTGGATTATAAAGAACAACATAGACTGATGAAAAGGGACAAATCCAAAGACTGAGAAACAGCAATCAGGCTATCAATCCCCAGAAGGAAAGTTGGGGAGTGAGGGGGTAATGGGAAGAGATCAACCAAAGGACTTGTATACACGCATAGAAGCCAAACCAATGGACATGGACAACAGGGGGATGGGAGCATGAGTGTGCGGGGAGTGGGGCGGGGATTCGGAGGCGGAGGTTGGGGGTTAATGGGGGCGATGAGGACACATTTGTAATACCTTCACTAATAATTTTTTTAAAAAATGCAAGGACATTTAGGCAATGCCAAAAAAAAATCAAGTACATATATCACTTTAAAAATGATTAACAAAAACAAATTTTACAGGACTTATTTATAAAACAGAAAAGGAACTAATAAAATGAACCCAGACTCAGATCTTTGCACTAGTAATAAATTACATTAGGTGAGATACATCTGAACTGAACTGGATTCATCAGAAAAGTCAGTGAAATTTCGGGTACCAATGACCTTTTAGGACATGTGACCTTGTCAGAGCATTTCACACGTAGTCCCTCACCTGCCCCTCAGACAGACAACGCAACAACTCAGATACATGCTTCCATCTTCTTCAAGATCTCAAGGCCCATCCTACATAATAAAAGTCTAATATGCAAATTGACCAAACGGTGGAACGACTGGACACTATGATGCACACTGACCACTTGGGGGCAGGAACTTCCCCCTGGTGGTCAGTGTGCTCCCACAGGGGGAGCACCGCTCACCCAGAAACCAGCCTCACAGCTGGTGAGCACAGTGGTGGTGGTGGGAGCCTCTTTGCCTCCGTGGCAGCGCTAAGGATGTCCGACTGCTGACTTCTCCCAAGGGCTCCTGGACTGCAAGAGGGTGCAGGCTGAGCTGAGGGACCACCCCCCCATGCACGATTTTCGTGCACTGGGCCTCTAGTACATTATATTCTTCCTGCAACTTATTTCTTTAAAATGCCACTGTAGAACTTAGCCCCACAATATACATAAAACAATGAAACACAACGAAAATTTATGGTCAAAATTGGCATCTTTCAAAGGAATAATCAATTTTTATTTTCAACAAATGTATTTTAGTATAGCACTTCTAAAACTAAGCTTTAAAAGTAATTAGAAATTACCCCAAACATGTCAGCTTAGGTCAAATTCAATCCACTGCCCTCCAAGCCCCTACTGCTAGGCAGATAGCAGTATTCCACGGGCATCCCAGTGGTTTTCCACATACGAAAGTTCCCTTCTCCCTCAACACCTAATACACATGAATTTATTTAAACTCTCCCTAAAGTAATATGTATTATCAACCTGGACTCTTGGAGTACAAACTCGTTCTGACTATTATCTTGTGTTTAAGGGGAGACTGCATTTTATTTATTCTAAGGTCCCGAGGAGAGTTTGGAGCCAGATGTAATAGAGAAAATAATGGCTGAAAAATCCCAAAATCTGGCAAAAGACATAAGCTACAGATTTAATAAGCTACACAAACCCCAACTAGGATAAACCCAAGAAATCCATGCCAGGATACAACTATTTTACTCCCAGTTCAGATGAAAGAACACCACTTTTCTTGAATCATGAGTTAGATGTCTACCAGGATAAGCTAAGCAAAACCCACCAACCCCTTCAGAGCTTGTCTGCTTTCAGTGTCCTGACCAAAGTGTACATCAGCACCATGGACAGGGCCCATTCTCCTTGACCAGCCACATCTCAAAGGGAGACCTCATCTGCATCTCCTAGGGCTGAAAGGAAGCCTGCCCTTTGTTCCAGAGGCTGACACGCTCTTCCAAAACTGTTCCCTACACACCAAGGAACAAGGGCAGACAGTGCTCTGTGCAAGACAAGCAGAACCATGGGGGAGCCCCAGAGGACTGTCTCCCATCAGGCAACATGTAACTTTCACTTTCAGGAAATTGTGTTATGAATGAGCACCCTCTCCAATAGGAAGGTTCTTCTATACAAGTCAACTGAGGACGGAGAACATGATTTGATAAAGGACATGGCGTATATTCCTTGCTGTTATCACTAACCTAGTACACATTCCTGGCTATCTGACAGCTTCTGCAGTCAGGAGCAGGGCATGGCATAAGCCAGCCGTGGGCAAACTACGGCCTGCAGGGCGGATCTGGCCCGTTTGAAATGAATAAAACTAAAAAAAAAAAAAAAAAGACCGTACCCTTTTATGTAATGATGTTTACTTTGAATTTATATTAGTTCACACAAACACTCCATCCATGCTTTTGTTCCGGCCCTCTGGTCCAGTTTAAGAACCCATTGTGGCCCTCAAGACAAAAAGTTTGCCCACCCCTGGTTAAGCGGTCCCTCTGATTTGGGGCTCACAAGACCAGGGTTTTGGCTGAGACTGTGGTCTCCCCTGAGTGTCCAGGAGGAAAGGAGATGCTTCCAATCTCACCCCAGTTGTGGGCAGAATTCGGTTTCCTGCAGGTGTAGGACTGAGGGGTGGATCTCCTGTGGCTGCGGCTGCAGGCGTCCTCAGCTCTGAGAGGCCACAGGGAGCTTCTTGACCCGTGGGCCACTTGCTGCTGCAGAGCCCACAGAGCAAAGGGCCAGCAACTCCAGCTGAATGGGCGCTGCAGTCTGTGTGAGGAACCCGTCAATGTGTCCTTGCCTCACGGTGGACATGTGCTCTCCTGCTGTCTTCAGATGTGTTCCTGGATGGGGCTGGATGGGATCAGAATCAGTAGGGTGGATGCCAGGGTGTCCTACCAAAAGCCACCATTTGGGGTTGAGTGACAGTGTGCGTGTGAGGAGGGTGTGGGCACGAGGAGCCTTTGGATTTATAAACTTGAGAGAAGTGGCCGCTGAATTGTCATTGAGTGATCTGACTGGGTGTGTCTCTGTCCCACAGCCTGACCATTCACTGAGCCAAGGCCCTGACGGTCAGCAAGTGGAGCAGGGTCCCAGGACAGGAAGCATTAACTGGGCTTTTCCCCAAAGGCCTCGGCTGGAAGCCCAGCGTCACCGCCCATGGAACCACCAGGGAGGAGGCGTGTTCTCCTGAGAGCTGGGGCTGCATCTGTGATTCTTGGGGGCAGGAGTCCTGCAGCTGTGGGTGCCGGGTTTGCATTTCCTCCAGCTCCCACTCTAGCACCCAAACTAGCCGTCCCTGACCAGGCCCTTCAGGGACTTCCACCCTCTGCCCTGTGCACAGGTGCAGGCCCAGGTTCATGCAGCTCAGCCCGGGGCCCTGCGGGCCACCGCAGGGAAGTTCCCGTGCCCTTTGCGGGCAGTGGGTGAGAACCTGTGTGGCAGGTGTGCCCACTCAGTCACACAGGACAATCTCCTTGCACCCGAGAGAGAAGAAATGAGACTTCACTGGGTCCTTCCTGCCTTATTCCTACGGATCAAACTTTGCCCCCTGTATCCTCAGGCCAGGGAAATACGGGGATAGTTTGCTTTTAGGGAAATGACCGTAGAGAACGGCAGGCCACTCTAAATTCTAAGAGTGACTCTGTCTTAGTGTTTGGGCTGCTATGACAAAAATACCATAAACCGCATGGCTTATAAGCAACAATTTATTTCTCATGGTTCTGCAGGCTGGGAAGTCCAAGATCACGGTGCTGGTAGTTTCAGTGTCTGCTGAGGGCCTGCTTTCTGGCTCATTGCCAACCTTCTCTTCACTGGGTCCTCACTTTGTGGAAGGGGCACGAATGCCAGTCAGGAATGCTCCACTCTCATGACCTAAGCACCTCCTCCACACACCATCACATACAGCATATGGTTTCCACATGGGAATTTTGGGGCGGGGGGGGGGGGGGCAAGTATTCAGTCCTCTCAGCACATTCCTTCTTGTATTGAAGTCTTCTGAGAAGAGGCATTTGAGCTAAACCCTGAGGGCTGGCATTCCAAATAAAGAAATGAGGATGTACCCAGATCCCAAGACCACAAAGTGCAAGGTGTGTTTGGGGATGCTCAGGAGATGATCTTAGTGCAGACATAGGTTTCAGCCAATTTTATATTTCTGGATAAAGAATTTGAACTTGATTTCTTAGGCCATAAGTTGTCTATTGAAAAAAAAAATATATATATATATACAGTTTTCACCTGAGGATATATTTATTTATTTATTTATTTATTTATTTATTTATTTAGAGAGAGAGAGAGAGAGAGAGAGAGAGAGAGAGAAAGAGAGACATCTATGTGAGAGAGAAACTTCAATCAATTGCCTCCTGCATGCCCCTCACCCGGGATCAAACTGCAACCTAGGTATGTGCCCTGATTGGAAATCAAACGCTCAACCTTTTTTGGTTACAAGAGGACACTCAACCAATTGAACAACCGGGTCAGAGCTCCATTGATATTTTTTAAAAATATATATTTCTTTATTGATTTCAGAGAGGAAGGGAGGAGAGATAGAAACATCAATGATGTGAGAGAATCATAGATCACCTGCCTTCTGCACACCCCCTACTGGGGATGGAGCCTGCAACCCAGGCATATGCCCTTGGCCTGGATCGAACCTGGGACCCCTCAGTCCACAGGCTGACTCTGTATACACTGAGCCAAGCAGGCTAGGGCTCCATTGACATTTTTAACCTAGACATCCTATGCAGTGGGAGAGCAGAGCTCAGGAAAGTTTTCTAGTTTCCATCAGTGTGAGATTGTACAGCTAAGTCCATGGAGAGGGAGGGCCGGTAAAGCTGGGGTGCTTCATCCAGGTTTGGGGTCACCTGGGGGTGTGTCTGTGAAGCTCAGAAATTGCACGCCATGTTTCTGTGAGGACCTCTGTGTCTCCCCTGCACTTTTCACAGGGTCTGGCCCTACAGGGTGAAGGAGCACCGGCAGAGAGGAAATCAGCGCGCCCCTCACCGCCCCAGTCCCACGGGGGAGGGAGCAGAACTGGCCTGGAAGTGCGGCAGCTCCTGGTGGAGGCAGCTCAGGCTCATAGTGACAGGACCCGGCGCAGATGGAGAGGCCGGGATGGTCCGGTCACAGCTCAGACTCCAGCTGACCGGGTCCTGCTTCCGGGCTCCACGGGGCGCCAGGGATGGAGGCGGTACCGGTGGGCGGACCCAGCATCCTCCCTGAGGCTAGCTGAGCCCAACCGCGGACTGCAGCGCCTCCCACGAGACCCGGTGCTTCAAGGCCCCGCCCCCGGGCCCCGCGCGAAGCAGGACGGGAAATTCAGCTGGGTCCCATCCTTTGGTTTTGGATCGGGAGCTAACGCCCGCGGTCCTCGGCTGCCGCTCACCGGTTCTCGGGAGCGGGGGGCGGAGGGGGAGGAAACGCTGCAGCGGCGGCGGAGTCCCCGTGACCGACTCTGCTGTGGCCCCGGGGGCGCAGCCGGGCTCCCGCGCCTCACGCGTCCCGAGTGACTCAGGCGAGGCCCGGCCGGTGGCGCTGCTGGTCGCCGCGTGTCCCTGACCCCGCACCCGACCGCCCAGGGCGGCGTGGCCTGGGCTCCGCGCCGCCCCCGGCCTCCTTCCCAGCTGAGCGCGGTGTCCCTGCGGATTCAGCTCAGGGCGGGCCCGCCCAGCGGCCAGCACTGCTGAGGCCCCTCTCAGCCCACGGGTCTCGCAGACCCTGAGGCCCTGGACGCGGCCCTTCCTCCCAGACCCGGCGCCGGTGCCTCCTGTGCCTTGGGGTCCCCGCCAGCCGCCTCGCGTGCTCTTGGCAGGTCCGCAGGTCCGTGTTCCCAGGAAGCGAGGCCGCAGTCTCCCTGCCAGCGCATCAGTTCAATGCGGTGCTGTTATAGGGCTCTGGGAAGCGCGCACACAGCTGGGGCTGCAAAGAACTAAATATACTGAAAGGACAGAGCAGGACTGATGGCTATGTCCTTAACCCCTCTTCCAAGAAAAAGCCGCAGGGTGTATCAGTTACTGGGCCTGCCCTTATCTCGACCAATGGGAAAGCAGGGGAAACTAGCCCAAGGCCAAAAGTATGCTGGCCACCCCCCCTGTCTTTGTGTAACCAGACACTAGCTGCACCCTGCCCTTGCTTCACTGGCCCCCCCCCCCCTCACTCAACCAACCAGAATCGGCCAAATCAATGCCCACCCCCTGACCCCAAGCCCTATAAATTCTTTGTTCTCTTGGGATTCCGGGCTCTCTCTTGCACCCAGTAATGGAGGCAAGGGGGGGGACCAAGCGAGCTTGTATAGGAGACCCTCCGCTTTTGCATCGGACTGGCTCCCTGGCGTGGTTTTTTGGGGATCTTGAAATCTGGGCATAACAATACTAATCAGCACAAAGTGGTCATTGTTCTGTGCAGGTGATTCTTTAATTACCGATTCTGTGGCTTCCTCTCAGAGTTAATATGTTGGTTAACCCTTGACTAGAACATAGGAAGGCCAGCTGGATTTTGTGGGTGTTTGGTGTAAGTTTTATAAGGCACTGTGGGGTGCACAGTCCTTCTCTGCCAGGGGCTGTACCCCCCGTGGACGCCGGGTAGTAGACAAAGAAGACATGAGAAGACAGAGGCATATAGGAGAGTCTTTTTAAAAAAATATTTTCATTTTTTTACGTAGAGGAAGGGAGAGGGATAGTTAGAAACATCATGAGAGAGAAACATCGATCAGCTGCCTCCTGCACACCCCCTACTGGGGATGTGCTTGCAACCAAGGTACATGCCCTGGACTGGGACCCTTCAGTCCGCAGGCTGTTCTCTATCCATTGAGCCAAACCGGTTAGGGCAGGAGAGTCTCTTTTGCAGCCCATGTAGCCATTGCTAACAAGGAGCCATCAGACAAAACGGTGCTTCAAAGTAGCTTCACACAGTGGCTGCGCCAAGCAGCCCTTGCTAATACAGTAGCAAACAGGAGCCATACCAAGCAGCCACCCACCGGCTGGTTAGTAACATGTTTATACTAACTTAGACACAAAGGCTTCCTGGTCAATAGTGACATCAGTATTTGGGTTATAGTAAGGTACCCCTGCCCAGTGTGTACAGTACAATCTCTGTGTCCTTGCTTGGATTGGCCTTGAACATCCTGATTAGGATTCTTCTGCTCAGATTGGCCTTGAACATCCGGCGTACTCTGATTAGGCTCCCACAGGCACTATCTCAGTCATGGCCCAAGTTTAAGTGTTCTCAAAACTGACTTATCAGAAGGAGGAAAAAGTGTCATGAATGTGACATAACCGTTATCTCAGGAATAACACTTAATTCACAGAAAACATAACTGCAACCCTAGAGGAGCTGCATGGGAACCACAGGCTCAGATATTTCAGCCAAGAAAGCTGCTGGTGCCAAAAAGACCTCAGAGGAGAAACAAAGTCAAATTAAACTGTTTGTGATGTGAAAGCCATTTCAAACACTGTTTTTAAAGGTTGTCTAGTGCTGACATGAATGTTTGTTTTGATTCCTGAATTTGAGGATTGCAGCTTAACCGCTATGCCACAAAACCGTTTTTCATATAAGAGTTGTCTGAGACAGAACTGTCATCCACCTTATACAGTGGCCACATTTGACTGGCTGTCAGTTACTGTTCGTAGAAATGTTCTGGAAGTAAGGGGTGAGGGCTCTTTCCACCCACAGCTCATCCACTTCTTTGTAGTAATAAGCTGAACTGTAGTAGATTATGTTCTTTCAAAGCTAGAACTGTTAAGTTTGCAAACAAGCATGACTGTTCCATTGCCAGTAATTTTGTTCATGCCTTGGTCTTTTGGGTTTGCACCAGAAATTGGAATTGCTTGCAATTATATGTTTAGGTGGATTGAGGCTCAAAATTAATGATGACATTTAATAGTTTCTTAAAGCACCAAGTGGTTCAACTTTTGATGAATTAGAAATGATATGTTGTTTTTGTTTGTTTCATTTCAATATGCCAATGATCTGTTCGGTGTGCTATTTAAATGTTGTTCCAGCATTTGAACAGAAATGCCCTTAAATGTTGAGAGCCATTTACTATAAAGTAAAACTTGTCTAAATCCTTAAATGTGAAATGTGGAGAAATTAGTGAGTAGTCGTAGGAAATGTAGGATCAATATTTTCAGACATAAGTGCTTATCTCTCAGCCCAGTGATTTCCTACAGTTGATTTTGTCAGCAACTAACATGTAGCTGTAATGTTAATTATGTACTGATAGTGTAAGGTAACTATGACATGGTAACTAATTACCTGAAAGAATCAGATCTGGAATGCCCTTTGATGTTATGATTACTTGTACACCTACAGTGTGATAGGATTGTATGACACTCATCTAAGGATTAATGGCTCTTCTGTAAACTTCTGATAATTTTCTTCTCGTTTTGATTCCAACAGCTGGCCAGAATGTGATTGAATTCATACAGAAATAATATTGATATCTGAAAGCCATGTTGAACTTCTCTGAAGAAAGTGAAACAATGATTGCAGCTGGGAATTTGCAGGAATTTGTTCCTTTTGGTCGAGACGACTGCAGACACCACCCTAATGCTTTGAACCTTCAGCTTCGGCAGCTGCAGCCAGCCTCTGAGTTGTGGTCCTCTGATGGTGCTGCTGGCTTGGTGGGATCCCTGCAGGAGGTTACAATCCACGAAAAACAGAAGGTTTTATCAAGATTCTCAGTTTGATTTTGAAATGTAGAGAGATTCGATCTACTTGTAATTTAAAGCTACCCAGATGCAACTGAGAAATGAGTATGATGCTACTTCTAGGGTATAGGTTAAGATTTGGTAATTTTTATCAAGCTAAAAATAATGACCTTAATTGTATTATAGTGTCATGGCTGTTTAGACATATAACTCAGCATTTATAATGAGAGTCACTATGATTATGGTCCATTTAAATCTCTTTTTCTTCACTTAGTATTGGGACCAGATTTCATGTTATTTGATGGTTAGATAGTCAAGTTAGCAATGGTCCCTGCTGCCAAAAACTTACATGTTTCTAGAGGAGAAAATAAATGCCACATAAGTAGATACAGTACTAGTTTTTAAATAGGGGAATGAGAAGTAAGTGCATGTTAAACAGTCAATCTTTCTCATCTTAATCCCATTTCTGTATCCCTTTTGGGATACCAAAATTTCCAGGAGCGGAAGTCTGTAGTTAGGAATCCAAACCTTTCTCTGCCCTGTTCATTTTGATGGTTGGCACAAGGGCAGGAAGGTGAATGTATATGCAGTTGTGAAGCAGGGAAGTCTGCATGGTGGGTAAGCTCCCCCAGTGTCCCATGTGCACTTCACTGCCCCCTCTGCTTCACCCCCCATAGGCTTAATATGTCTTTAGTCTCCCAAGAATGTTGGTTTAATTTTTGGATATATACGTAAGGTATAGTTTTTGTTTCTTTATGTTTTTGGCAGCATAAAATGGTAATGTAATAATAAAATACTTAATATAGAGAATTCTTGAGGTAAATTCCCATTTTTGAAATCCTGTAAGATACAGTATGATACATGCACCCACACCCCCTCCTCTGTTAATCAGTGGCACCAAACCTAAGAGTTGGGCTTGGACTGAGTCTTACTCCACAGACAGAGCAGAAGACTTGTATCTGGATTGCTGTTCAATTTTAATTAATAAATCTTGCTCCATAATGTTGCAAAAGAAACAAAAACCGCTTAAACATGTCTTACGTATGTAAATTTTTAAGGAAAGCTGGCAGTTAAGTAGAGGCGGAAGTGAAATTGGAGAAGTGGATTATGACGAGGAACTATATGTGGCTGGAAATATGGTGATCTGGAACAAAGGAAGTAAAAGCCAGGCATTGGCTCTTTACAAGGCCTTTACAATTGATAGTCCTGTTCAACAGGTGAGTTGATTTGAATTTTAGCATTTGATTAATTATTGAGTAATTTTTTAAAAAACAAAGCTTTTATCCTAAAATTTAACAGAAATAATAAAAACAATATATAATGATTCCAGTAGCTAGATATATGTTTTAACATGTAGTGAAGATAATGGTAGGGAAATAAACATTTCATTTATTTTCTATATCATCATTTTTTGCACTGTTGTTTGTCAATTTCATGGTAATGTTTAAACACTTGAGTAATTCAATTAGTTATTGCCAAAAAAATTTATAAGACTTAAATTTAAGGGTATAAGAATATATTAGAACATGATTATATTTGGTTGCAAAGTGTTGAATAAATAAAAATCAAGTTCATAGTATAAATACTCAGAGAGTAAGGGAAAGGAAAAAAAAATCTAATTTGCTGTCATTGCACATGCTTGGGTTGCACTCAGGGGGCAGACTCAGTGAGCACCAAAGCCCCATTGAAGCAAGTCTTGCCCCAGAGGGGTGTGTCCAGCACAGAAGTTCTCCCTCTGCAGACACAGCTGATTCTCACAGCCAATTGGCCTGGAGGTCAATTCCTCCCAGTAATAACTACAACAATCAAGGCTTAACTACAACAAGACTGTGCACAAAGACCACAAGGGGGTGCACCAAGAGTGTCCTCAGGTAATTGGGGAGGCTCAACCACTGGGCCCTAGTGGACACTCAGCACAGAAAACCACTTTATCAACATAGGGAAGCATAAAAATGCGGAGACAAAGAAGAAGGACACAAATGATAGAAATGGAGGAATGCAAACTACTGCAATAGAGTTCAAAACCACACTTTTAAGGTTTTTCAAGAATTTTTTAGAAACTGCCGATAAACTTAATGAGATCTACAAGAAATCTAATAAGACCCTCGAGGTTGCGATAAAGGACCAACTAGAAATGAAGCATACACTGACTGAAATAAAGAATATTATACAGACTCCCAACAGCAGACTAGAGGATTGCAAGAATCAAGTCAACGATTTGAAACACGAAGAAGCAAAAAACACCCAACGAGAAAAGCAAAATGAAAAAAGAATCCAAAAATACGAAGATAGTGTAAGGAGCCTCTGGGATAGCTTCAAGCATACCAACATCCAAATTATAGGGGTGCCAGAAAAGAGAGAGAGAAAGATATTGAAAACCTATTTGAAGAAATAATGACAGAAAACTTCCCCTACCTGGTGAAAGAAATAGACTTACAAGTCCAGGAAGCGCAGAGAACCCCAAACAAAAGGAATCCAAAGAGGACCACACCAAGACACATCATAATTAAAATGCCAAGAGCAAAAGACAAAGAGAGAATCTTAAAAGCAGCAAGAGAAAGAAACTCAGTTACCTACAAGGGAGTGCCCATATGACTGTCAGCTGATTTCTCAACAGAAACTTTGCAGTCCAGAAGGGAGTGGCAAGAAATATTCAAAGTGATGAATGTCAAGAACCTACAACCAAGATTACTTTATCCAGCAAAGCTATCATTCAGAATTGAAGATCAGATAAAGAGCTTCACAGATAAGGAAAAGCTAACGGAGTTCATCACCACCAAACCAGTATTATATGAAATGCTGAAAGGTATCCTTCAAGAAGAGGAAGAAGAAGAAAAAGGTAAAGATACAAATTTTGAACACCAAATACACATCTATCAACAAGTGAATCTGAAAATCAAGTGAATAATCTGATGAACAGAATGAACTGGTGATTATAATAGAATCAGGGGCATAGAAAGCGAGCGGACTGGCTATTCTTGGGGGGCAAAGGGGTGAGGGGGATGTGGGAAGAGACTGGACAAAAATCGCGCACCTATGGATGAGGACAGTGGATGGGGAGTGAGGGAGGAGGCTGGGGTGGGAACTGGGTGGAGGGGAGTTCTGGGGGGAAAAAAGAGGAACAAATGTAATAATCTGAACAATAAAGATGTAATTAATAAATAAAAAAGAACAGTAGTAAAAAGCAAAAAAAAAAAAAAAGAGTCATGGAGGGGGAAAAAGGTGGGGCCTATTCTAGGTTAAAAGAGACTAAAGGACATCACCAAATGCAATATTTTTTGCACCATTTTGAATGAACTTTGAGTCCTGGTTCTAGAAAATTATCTTAAAAAAATATTTTGGGGGAAATTTGAAAAAGTTGCAAATGGACTGAATATTAGGTGATGTTAGAAAAATTTTTTCTTAGGCAAGATGATGGTTTTGTCGTGTATAGGAGAGAATATTTATTTTGGGGAAATGCATGATGAAGTCATGATGTGGGGGATTTTCAGGTAGTCAGCACCCCCCACTCAAATCCCTCACATGCACATAAGCAGATATGGCATAATGGTAACCACAGTTAGATTTATTTGTTTATTTTTAAAACATTTTTATTGATTTTAGGGAGGAAGGGAGAGGGAGAGAGAGAGAGAGGAACATCAGTAACATCAATGGTAAGAAGAGAATCATTTGATCGGCTGCCTCCTGCGTGCCCACTACTAGGGATTGAGCCCGCAACCTGGGTATGTGCCCTTGACTGGAATCAAACCCAGGACCAGTCCGCAGGCCGATGCCCTATCCACTGAGCCAAACAGGCTAGGCCTTAACAACTGTTAGATTTAGATGAAACAGGTGTTCACTGTATTATTTCACCTTTTCTTACTGAATATTTTTAGAATAAAACGTTTTGGGGCGGGGGAGAATATATTTATAGCAGTTGAATTAATTATTGGGCTATTGACAAGAGATTTCAAGACTTTTTGACTAATGTTAAATTCCTTAGTGGTAAGCACTGCAATCTTGGTACCTGGACATTGCTTTTTTGTGTTTTCCCCCATTAACTGTTTCCTGATGAATATTGTACCCTTCTAACAATATACTGGGAACGATAAACTGAATTATTCCTAAACTTGAGGGAATGTGTAAAAGTATTTCTGTCCAGGAGTGTTGAAGCCAGTGACCATGTTTTGAAAAATATATTTTTATTGATTTCAGAGAGGAAGGGAGAGGGATAGAAAGATAGAAACATCAATGATGAGAGAGAATCATTGATCGGCTGCCTCCTGCACGCCCCCTACTGGGGATTGAGCCCGCAACCCGGGCATGTGCCCTTGACTGGAATCGAACCTGGGACCCTTCAGTCTACAGGCTAACGCTCTATCCACTGAGCCAAACCAGCTATGGCGCCAGTGACCATTTTGATGATATTTCCGCCCCGCCCTCCCCCCCCCCCATGTAACCATATGGTTAGTGTAGTTGTGAAAGTGACATGACGATATCCAACAAGTGTTTGGTTGGTTTTTTTTAATATGTATTTTTATTTTTCAGAGAGGAAGGGAGAGGGAGAGAGAGATAGAAACATCAATGATGAGAGAGAATCATTGATTGGCTGCCTCCTGCACAACCCACACTGGGGATCGAGGCTGCAACTCAAACATATGCCCTGACATGGAACCAAACTGTGACCTCCTGGTTCATTGGTCAATGCTTAACCACAGAGCCATGCTGGCGGGGCTCAAACTAATTCTTTGCTTCTATGTTTTCATCTTAAATTCTCCAAAGGATGATTGCATGGTTACTAGATTCCATGGATGTGCAGTTAGATGAATTGTCTCTTTTGTCTCCTTTATCTTAAGATTGCTTGTAAATAGAACGATAAGATTTTTAATTTCAGTCCTTTTGGTCTGGAAAACATATTGTTCTTTAGTCTTCTTACTATATGGGGGAAGATATTTTGTATTTGGTTAGGAATCAATACCAGGTGCATGTGATTTAGTTGAACAAATAAACAGATAACTAAAATGCTGTATGCAGATAAATTAAAATGCCATATAATACCTGTGTGTCCACAGTGTGGTGAGAGTCATGGGACTGGCTCTGAAGGAAGGATTTCTCAAAGAAGTTGCTGATTGAACTGGAAGTTGGGAAAAGAAGGGCATTCTAGGCAGAGCGAATCAGCCAAACGATTTATGGAAAAACATGATGTTTTCTAAGTTCAGAATGGATGTGCACAGGGTTTGGGTGTGGAGAGATGCTTGCAGGTGCTGAGTGGATCCAAACTGAAGGGCTTTGTTTGTACCTGGGAACTTGAAATTTAAACTGTACCCAGAAGGAGCCTGTCAAGGCTGTTAAAATGGAAAGTACATCTTCAGTTCTGTATTTTGAGAAGATATGACTTCGGTGGCAGTGTGTAGGATGTGTAGTATTGGCTGGAGAGTAGAGGGACTGTTGTCAAGGATACTGTTCTATGATAGTTCAGGGGGAAAAGATTGGCTCTGAAGAGAGAAGACAGAGATGAGAGACAGAGCTGAGGGAATGTGCAAGTCCTGAGACATCAGGAGTAAGGGAGAGTATGACAATACTATTGGGGTGGGGATGGGAGTGGCCCGGAAGAGATTAATGCGGGGAAAGGAGGACCTATGTAATACTTTCAACAATATAGATTTAAAAAATAAAAATAAAATACTATCTGCTTTTAGAGACTTGGAGGATGGGATTTCATAAAAGGAAGCTGAGTCAATAATAGGTACAGCATAGATTTGGGACATTTCAGGTGGGAGTGCAGCTCTAATGCTGGGTTTTCCTAAATTCAACAACCACAGATCAGACAATTCAATTTAAAACTGGACAGAGGGCTTGAACGGACATTTCTCTAAATGGCCAATGAGCACATGAAACAGTGCTCAGCATGTTTAATCATTAGGCAAATGCAAATCAAAACCACAGTGAGATACCATGTCATACCTACTGAGATGACTGATATATTAAACAATGAAAAAAATAAGTGAGGATGTTGAAACTGGAACCCTGTGATTACTGGTGGAAAAGTAAAAAAATGCCACTACGGGAAACCATTTGCTGTTTCTCAAAATATTAAACCTAGGCAGGGTGGAGGGGATCAATGGGGGATAGAAAGGGACATCTATAATAATTTCAACAATAAATTTCAAGATAAATTAGTGGGGGGGGGTTAGTTAAACCTAGAATTACCATATGATCCAACAATTTCCCTTTTGAGTATATATACACAAAAGACAGAAGCATCAATCAGATGCTCAACCCTCAGAGGGAACATAGGGGAGGGTGCGGGTAAGGGATAGAGGTCAACCAAAGGACTTGTATACATGCATATAAGCATAACCAATGGACACAGACCCAGGGGAGTGAGTTCATGAACGGGAGTGGGGTGGGGGGCAATGGGGGGATAAGGACATATGTAATAGCTTAATAAAAAATGTTGAAATAAAAAGAAAAGATTTGAAAGCGGGGACTCAGTCGAACACCAGTGTTCATAGCAGCATTATTCACAATAGTTGAAATTGGAAACAACCCCAGTGTGTATGGAGAGATGACTGGATATACAATATGTGGTATACGAATACAATGAAATATTTAGCCTTTAAAATGAAGGAAATTCTGAGATGTGCTACAACATGGATGAACCTTGAGGATGTTATACCCAACATAACATAAATACTGTATAATTCCACCTTCATGGGGTACTTTGCTTCGAATAGGTAAATTCATAAGGACAGAAAATATAATAGAAGCTGAGGGAGGGAGAAAGAGGGAGTTGTTGAATTGGCAGTTTCTGTTTGGGATAATGGAAAAGTTCTGGAAATGGATAGCATTGAGGTTACACAACTTTATGAATGAATGTATTTAATGGTACTGAATTTGTACACCACAAAATGGTTAAAATGGTAAATTTTACATTATGTATATTTAACCACAATTAAAAAACCCATAAAATACCATTAAATAATTTCAAGTGATTGTTAGGCATGCTAGTGAAAGTTGAACTGCATTTCCTAGTTTATGTTTTGCAAGATGAAAGGGAAAGTTTAGTTTTTCTAAAGATTTTTTTCTGACTGTCTAAGAATGATAAGATCATTAAGAAACCTGTAGGTTATGAATAGCTCTTCTGGTAATCTCTAGTTTTATAAAGGACATAAGGTCAATACAGGTTGAGCCACGGTTTGAGGTCACTTTTGTGGCAAGGCTTCTATCTAGTAGATTTTTAAATTTTTGTCTACTCTTTTCTTAAAATTTATTTACACACATAGTTTATCTTTTCGTATAATATTTATCATTAATTTGTTTAATTTTATTTTACCTTTTTTAGTTCCCATGGTGCATGTGTTGAACTGGTGAGAAGATAGTATATAGCTATATGTCATAATTATTTATTTATTTTTAAAATCTTTCCTTTTGAAAGTATTATAGATGTCCCCCCTTTTATTATTGTCCCCTTCTAGCTCACCACAATTCTTATTTAGATATTATTTGTTAATAGGCTATTATTTAGATGCAATTCTTAGATAAGCATTTTGTTTTAATTTTAGGCATTTATCATATCACAGGGTAAGTCTGAAAAAGTCTACAATAAGTTTCTTTTTGGAATTTTATTGAACTTTTTGATTCCAAATGTATACCTCTTTTTTTCTTGTTCAAAACAAAATGAATAATTGTGGTTTTCTCTAAGCATTTTTATATTATTCATTAAAAGAAGAGTCCCACATCTCTTTCTGGAGAAGGTGCTGTGGAGACTGTGGAAATGACAACAAAGAGCCTCAAATCTCGTGGAGAAAGTGCTTTGGAGACTGGAAATGACAACAGAGGATTTAGAAGATCACTAAAGTCATTTAGGTGTTTTGATATTCCTTTCATTTTCCAGCATTGTGATTACTTAATTTTTAAAATGTTTTAATTGATTTTAGGGACAGGAAGGGGGAGGGAGAGAGATAGAAATATCCTTGATGAGAGAGAATCATCAGTTGGCTGCCTCCTGCACACTCCCTCCTGGGAATAAAACCAGAAACCTGGGCATGTGCCCTGGTCAGGAATTGAACCATGACCTCTTGGTTCATGGATTGATGCTCAACCACTGATCCACACCTGCTGGGCCAGCATTGGGATTTTTTTTTTCATATTCTTAGATCAACTTAATGTGAAAATGGAACTTGAATTGCTTTAAATGAATTTTTTTTATTGTTTAAAGCAGCGGTTCTCAACCTGTGGGTCGTGAGCCCTTTAGGGGTCGAATGACCCTTTCACAGGGGTCGCCTAATACCATGGGAAAACACATATATAATTACATATTGTTTTTGTGATTAATAACTATGCTTTAATTATGTTTAATTTGTAACAGTGAAATTGGGCGTCAACATAACATGAGGAACTATATTAAAGGGTCGCAGCATTAGGAAGGTTGAGTTTAACACTGGTTTAAAGTATTGCATATGTCTCCTTTTCCCCCCCATCGACCCCTCCTTGATCACTCCCACCCCCCTAATTACAAGGAGGCATGATTTAAAAAATCAATCTGTTTCTTCTCGGGATTGGGAATATTTACTGAATTCAGACCACCACCAGAAGGTTGAGTCTTACCTTTTGAACAGATCTTTATGTCTCAATCCTTTGGAAAGTTTCTCAGATCAAGGATGAAGACTTGTCACAGAATCTCAGTCTGGATTCTTCTACACTTCTCTCACATACCTGCAATCTTTTTCCTACTTCACTGGGTCTCTGAGGAGCCTAAATGGAATACTCTGATGGGAGAAGGAATTCATTCACTTGTTGACCCCCCCCCCTTGTTCAGTTGGCAAGGTAAATACTGAGTGTAGAGTGAAAACTTCCAGGAGTGCTCAGGTGACTCAGAAATTGGCCTTAAGAACCCAGAGCATTTTTTGCAAAACACAGAATTGTTTGAAGATACTGGCTATGTAAGGGCTTGTGAGTCATCTTTGTCCCAAGATCAGCAGGAAGTCAGGAAACATGGTAAACACTGGGGGTGACCCGAAGAGCATTTCATGTTGACAGGCTGACTGCCTGCACTGTGGTGGAAGTTCTATAACAATACTTGCTATGCTGTAACAATACCTACATTCTAGTAGTGCTTACAGTTCAGAGAATTGCAGTTTAGCTACATAAATTGTCAACAAGGCCAGGGAATCATGATCCCCATTAGTGATGAGAAAACCTGTCAGAGTGTGTTTCCAAGGCCATGAGGCTTGGTCAGCTGTGGGCTCTCTGCTGCACTTGTGCTGTCGCCTTCTGTGTCTGCATTTAAATGGTGCTAACACTGCACTTTCACAGCCTTGCCAGCACTCTGTTTAAACACCGAATTCTAAAGGTCACACACTTGGGTATTGTGACCCTTGATAATAAAATTGAATGGAATAAAAATATCAACGTCTGAGTTAATATTACAGAACATTTTCTAATCTTTGTGATCTTCCTTGAGATAAAGAGGTTGTATTCTGAGACATGGCACTTTTAATTTTTTTTATTTCTCTTAGGACAAATCATTACTATGATGAAAACTGTTTTATAATGAAATGATTTCCAACCCTAATAACGGGCTCTGGTATTTTTCACATATTTTATTTAGTTTTAAAACTTCACAGTGAATTAACTGGTATTTCCCCATTTTCTGGAAGAAAATATTGAGGCTCTAGAGATGGTTTGTTGAAGATCAACAACTAATAGGTAATAGAAGAGAACCGAGATCACAGTGTTTTTACAGTAGTTTCACCTACATAAAATTTGTCTAGCAAAAGTAGTTGAGGTTGCACTTACAATACTGGGCACAGGAAAGTCCAGAAATAGAATAAAGGGGCTTTGGATTTGATTATCTTTTTTCTCATGAGTATGTTTTTAAATGGGAAAATTCTACTGATGAATGCTAACTGTTGGGGGTGAATATTGTAATACCTTCCTAGTTATTTGTATTTTATATGTTCTTGTTGTTGTAGGGACTTAAAATTGGAGTTTTACTTAGATCATTACTGCAAGGATTACACAATGCTTTTCAGAACAACTAAAGAAGTATGCACACTTCATCAAGGTAAGCATCTGTGTCATTAAAAGTTTTGTGAACAGTATGGTGACATTTGCTTGTATTTCTGTTATGTTTGGACTCTATGTTATAAACTCGCTTCTAAACAACATAGAGTACAGCCCAGCTGATGGGGTGTCAGGTCCTGTCACTTCTCTGGTACTCTAGTTCTTGAGGTCCCTTCCTTCCTCTCAGCCTCTCTTTCCCTTTCTCTGTCTGTGCCACTGACCTGTTACTCTGTCTGGAAGCTGAATCCACACCCTTTTCCTTACCGCTTTAGCAAATCTTGGTTTTGGTATGTTCTTCACTTTGTTTTAAGAGTGTCTTGGTCTGAGAAAAGATACGGCATATCGTGCTACTTTATTGTAACATCTAGACATAAGCTGTCAAGTCCCATGAGTGGGATCGATTTCCACCTTGACATTCCTGGTACGACGATTCTAGTGTGAAGCCATCAAGGTGAGCAGCAAGAGTACTAAGCCACATTGACTTCAGGGCCTCCTGATCCCATGTGTTCTCTGTGACCTGTCAACCTCTAGTATCGCCAGGTCCCTAAGCATTCTCTACGGGCAGCCTGAAGGATCTTTTGAAAATGTCAATATGATCATGTCTCTTCTGAAAACTGACAGTGGTCTCCTATGGCCTTTAGAAATGAGTCCCAAATCCTTAGCATGTCCGTCCAGGCCCTCCATGGACCGACCTTAGCTTCTTTTGCAGTCTTGTCTCTCCCTCATCCCTTTTCTGTGGTCACACTTTGAGATCCTCATTGGCATCACACTCTGCCAGCCCAGCTTAGAGCTGTGCCATGCCCTGTATCCCGACGTCTCCCTCTGGAGTCCATGGAAGGCTGGTGTTCTTTCTGGCATCTCCCATCTTTCCCCTGTCCTGCTCTCTGCTCCCATCGTTTTTTCTTTGTGTTTTCGTGTTTGTTGTTGTTGTTTTTTTGCAATAACATGAAATGCTACACCCTTGTCCACCCTCAGGAGTTTTAAGGATCTCATTCAGTGTGGAAGCTGAGAATTATAAGCAGCAGAATAGTGATGAAGCTAACAGTAGGGACTCGTCTTTCTCACAAAAGAACAAGTCCACAGGTAGGTGGATCCAATATTGAATTCAGCTGCTCAGTGATGTCAGGATAAGCTCCCAGCATCAAAGAGGGGGGAAAAATCCTCTCCTCGCTATTGTGCTTTATATCAGGGAGGAACTTAGTGTCTCAGAAATCAACTATGAGACTCTTGTGTGAACCCTTGGGCAGAACGGGCCGAATTGCAAGAGACAAGGGGCAGTTTAGTGTCAAACTGCTCCTGAAGGAGGTGCCTCAGCCCAGGAGGAGGTGGTGAGGGGAAGGGCAGTGGGGACATGTGGGATGGTGAGCTTCCTGTTTCTACTGTGATCACTAAGGGCTCCGTACATTTCTTCTGTGTGGACTTGTGGAGGAAAGGTATCCCAAGATTCAGGGATGACTGTTTCACAACGGTTGCCTAGTGTTTTGAAGTACCCTGTCTCATAGGGTCCATATTATCCACATAGAACTGGTTAAACATATATGTTTATATTGATCTCAGAGAGAGGAAGGGAAAGGGAACAGAGAGAGCGGGGGGTGGGGGTAGGGGAGGTGAGGAGGCTGGGGAAGGGGAGAGAGAAACATCAATGATGAGAGAGCATCATAGGTCCCATAGCCCCTAGGGCGCAACCCCGGTACGGGCCCTGACTGGGAATGAAACGGGGATCTCTTGGTTCTGGGGTCCACGCTCAAGCACTGAGCCACGCCAGCCCAGCAGCCGCATATGACTTTAAAATGAAACTTTTTTTTTAATTCTAATTTAGTAAAACTTAAAATTCACTGAGACATTTAGGTTTCTTTTGTTGGATACCTGAGGAGTGTTGGCTTGGTGTATTGACCAGCTAGCTGGTTTGCCTTGAAAGCAAATATGAAATGAAAGAAAGGAAATGTGTCTCCCCTCAGAGCAAGAGTGCTGCTCACATGAGAACGATGAGCTTTGGATGATTGGGCCACAGCACTGAACGGATCCCTCTTGCACAGCGTGCCTCCTTTTGAAATACTCACCAGTGGCATTCCTTTGTCCTTTCTGCTTAGAATTTTCTGACATGGTGGTTTTTGTTTCAATTATAGATTGTTCCAGTGGTGGTGTCAGTGAACTATGGCCCCTCCGGTAGAACCAGGGCTGCGTACCTTGTTTCCCTACCGTCCTGTTCCAGTGGAAGCATTGCCTCTCCCTAAGCTGAGTTTGACTGGTGAGTTAAATTCTGGGCTCATGGAGGAAAGGAAATGATTCAGGAAGTGTTTAGTGGGGGGAGTTGTTTTGAGTTACTCCTGTTGCAACCAAAGCAATGCTCTTGCTATCCCTAGTGATTTTAAGTATGGTTGAGAGCTAGTCTACTGGCTGTTTCTGGCCAAATGGCAAATCCAGCTAAACGGCGAGGGAAGTAGAATGCCCCCCATTAAGTAATTTTTCCTTTCATGAGACCATTTCAAGAGACAAATTGGCACTTGGGAAAGTTTAGAAAGATATGATTGAGTCTGGCCAGTGTGGCACGGTGGTTGAGCGTCCGCCTGTGAAGCAGGCAGGAGTTCACAGTTGGTTTGATTCCGGGTCAGGGCACAGGCCCGGGATGCAGACTGGATCACCAATAGGGGTCATGAAGGAGGAAACCGATCAATGCTTCTCTCTCATGGTTTACGTTTCTGTCTCGCCCTTTCTCCCTCCCTGAAATCAATCAAAGTGTATTTTTTAAAATATATACTGAGTCTAGCCCCGGCTGATGGGGCTCATTGGATGGGCATCTCCCCTTGCACTGAAAGGTTTCCGGATCAGTTCCCAGGGAGGGCACGTGGCAGGGTTTTGCGGTCAATTCCATGGCGGGGGTGGGCAGGAGGGGGCTGGTGCACCTCTCATCTATGTTCTCTGTCTCTCCCTTCCGCTCTCCACTGTCTATCTAGATATTGGAGGTATGATCCTTGTGTCAACCAGAACCTATACATAAAGCAACATGAGAAGAAACTGTCACTTCTAGTAGTTTCACTTCTGACAGTTCACTAGTGTGAACATTTTGGTGTATATATTTCCAGACTTTATTTCCCCATTTTATCAGTGTATATGTAGTTATCAGAAGAAATTAAATGTTTCAAAACTTATTTTAAAACTGTATGATACAGTGAGCACCTTCCATGTCAGCATATATGTGTACATGTGTGTGTGTGTGTGTGTGTGTGTATGTATGGAATTATGTATATGTACATGAGAAGACATGGTCTACACGTGTTTTTAATAAACCTTATTTAATCAAAAGGAGTATTTAACTTAATGGGACATAGTCTACATAAATAGGTAGATACTTTTAGAAATTATCCTTATTTACTATTATAAATGTACAGTTGGGATGTATTCCTCTGAATTATTTAAGATAATCGCCTAGAACTCTTCTGACAGCACGAGAGAAGGCTTCCAGCGCAGCCAGTAGCTGGCTCCATAATGGCTTCAGGTACTGCCTCGGGCCAGGCCTGGCCAGGGCAGGGCCTCTCGTTGGACCAGGCTCTGGCCCGTGAGCAGACCCTTCCTCTGCCTCCGGAGAACTCTGGAGCTCTGAGCGTGGACCTGGAGCAGGAGAAAGAGACAGATTGATTCACACTCCTGGCTTTCCTGTGACTTAGTGCAGACAGGAATGATGCCACCGCCTTTAAGGGAACTCCAGCCCATGAGCCTGCCCTCCCCCGATGATCTGCCCAGATGATCATTCCGCCTCACCTTGTTGAGTATCCTCGGTGGGCTCAAGGTGCTGCAGCGCCAACCATAGATTTTGGGCGTGGCCCACCAGGTGTGAGGCGGGGGAGTTGACGGGCACCAAGGCCTGCTCTACCTCGAAGCAGGCAAAAGGAAGGGGCTGCCCCAAACCCTGGACGTGGTCCAGCCAGGTCCCCACCATCGCAGCAAAGGCCCTGGGGAGAGGCAGGTGGGCAGCAGAGTCTGAGTCCTGGTCTTTCCTTCCACTCTGCCCTCCCATGGCACACTTGTTTAGATCTGAGCCTCTGTGCAGGCCCCCCTTGCCCACCCAGGGGACAGCCCCATGCCACCCCCGGCCCCTGTGTGGCTGTCCTGGTTGTAGCAGTTGTGGGATCCAGCAGGTTCCACACGGAGTCTGTGTCAGACTCTTCTTCCCACTGGCAGCTCTCCTGAAGGTCCAGCGCACTTCCCACCCCCACCCTCCAGGCCCTGGGCATCTGGGCTGAGGACTGAGACAGACTTGTGAGCATCCTGCTCACCACAGTCCTGTTCTGAGCCTGGCCACCGTGGTCAGGGGAGATGGATATGGAGGGGGCAGGCAGAGCAGGGTGGGTCTGTGGGGGGTGGGAGGGGACTGTGAGGGACAACTCCGCACAGCGTCCCCTCTGGGTCTACAAGGCCCGTGACCCCACCCACTGTCATCTTTGACTCCTATCCTCCTGGAATAGAAGACTCCAGAGCCCAGGCCTGTCTTGGGAATCAGATGATGTATAAGATTAGGGTTCTGCCAGGCACTCTGCACCCTCCACCCACCACAGTCCCCACAATGCTGACTCTGGGGGCCCTCCCTCTGGACCCGGAGACCACTCACTTTATGACTTGGTCCTGCGGTGTGTCAGCCCGGGCATTGTAAGCAGGTGTGCCTCCAGATGGAAAAATCACTCTGATCGCATCAGCCCTGATGGATGGTGGACACGACCTGCAAATGATGGACAGCGTGACTGCTGGACCCATTGCCCAGAACTGAGGCCCAGGGATTGTGTCTGTTTCATTCCTGGAGTCAGGCTAAGTGTCTCCAAAAGTGCGTGCACATTTTTGAGTAAAGAAACTCCCACCAGAAGCATGCCATACATCTGAGTGGGCCTGGGCCCCTGTTCTCCCCAGAAATCCCCAGTGTGGTCCACCAAGGACCAGGACCGGCTAGGTGAAATCTCACACTGCTTAACAGGTTGCTTTGCATGTGCTTTTCCAACCTCCGATGCCACAGGCCGCTGATGGGTGTGTCAGAGTTCTTTCCATGGGACAGAGTGAAAGAATTGCCACCAACAACCGCCGCACATCCAGCTACCCTGTCTGCAGAGCCAGGGAGCAGGTGAGACCTGCCATGGCTTGTCCCCACAGCAGTGCTATGAGGTTTCCCCCCCCCCCAGCAGCCCACTTTTCAGAGGAGCACCCTGAGACTCGGGAAGATGTGGTGACGTTTTCATGCCTCACAGCTAGCAGTGGGCAGAGTCACAAGTGTGTGCTCACCTAGTTAGAAGCTCGTCCAGGAACTCTTGGGCTCTGTAGCAGGCCAGCGTGGAGACGTGGGGGACGATTCCCCCCGGGAAAGCTGGTACCATGGCCTTGGCCACCTTCTCCGAGGTGCCTTCCTGGAGGGCCTGCATCCTGCAGGACTCATGCAGGTTACCAGTTCCCTCAGCTGCACACTGGGTGGGAGAAGGAAGGATATCCATGTCAGTGGCATGACCGTGAATCCCACAAGGATGGAGATTTGGAGCTCAGTCGGGAGGTCCCAGCCCCACTGGGACGAGTGCAAGAGGAGGGACAGGAGTGTCCTGGCAGGACAAGGTTCTAGGTCTTCAAAGTGCCACTGAAGTTCCGTACATGTTCATACAATAGCCACCTTCTCGGCATCTTACCCCCCGCCCCCGCCGCCTTCCCTTTAGCTGAGGATCAACCAACCTCCTTTTAGTAATAGTGTATATGAAGAGCCCGGGCCCTGTGAGTCCCGAAGAAAGGTCCTTGTTATAGAGCTGAGAACACAGAGGCTTAGGAAATATCAGATGCCTGCTCAAGGGCATGCAGGTCAGAACTGGGTACTGTCCTGCATGACATTCCTTCTCAGGTACCAGAGACTTACCTGGTACGGACATGGGTGGAAAGGGTGTGGGAACGTTGTCCCTCCCCAACGTGGGAACAGTGTACACGGTAGATATGGCCTGTGAAAGCCTTTGACTTCAAAAGAGCAAGTTATGTTTTATCCTTTTACATTAAAGGGCATTTTAAGACCCTCATTATGGAGATGGCAGATTCCACAAGGTGGCAAATGCCTGGAGACTGCAGATGGGAGAAAGGCGATCACAGGGCAGGAATCTGACCCGAGGACTTGTCGAGGAGGTAATCCATGTGGTGGGTGTAAAGTGACAGGTGCCTCAGTGTCCCCATGAGGCAATTGCCAGGGACGGAACACTGTGTTTGAGTTGGACACCTTGATGTCGGCTAGGTGAAACTTTCAATGAGTGAGATTTCCCGGGCCAGGCTGGGAGCAAGGCAGCAGCCATCATCAGAAACTGCTGCTGGCAACGTCCCTGCCACAGCCCTTTGGGTTTGGAATCTGCCTGCAGCCATTCAAATTTTACACGTGCTCGTCCTTCCCCCAGCAGTGGGCGTCCATCTCCAGCTGGAGACATTACATGTCCTGTGGTCTGAATTGAGTACCCCTAATCCCATGACTTTGCAACCCCTCGAACTTAATTATGTGTCTGCATTTGAGTTTTAGTCTTCAAGCAAGTCATTCAGGTGACGTGAATTCAGTGGTGTGGGTCTTCATCAAATCTGACCAGTGTCCTTAGAAGAGGAGGGGAGGACACGTGGCAGTGCAGAGGGGAGTCCATGTGACACACAGAGAGAAGACAGCCATCTACAAGCTGAGGAGCGACCCCCTCAGGAGATACCAGCCCCGCTGACAGCACCATCTCTCACTTCTAGCCTCTGGCATGGTGAGGAAATGAATGTCTGCTGTTAACACCACCCAGTGTGGCCCTATGTTATGGCAGCGCAAGCAAGCAACCTAACACAGTCCGTTCCGACACACATCAGTGTTCCGGGCAGCACTGCTGACATGGCAGCTGAACTGCATTAGGCCCATGTCCATCAGCACTGAAAGGCCGCATCGCTGGGCAAACGACCTCCCCGACTGGACCAGGTCTGCAAGGACAGTGGAGCTGAGTGCTCCAGAGGATACCTGGCAAGTGTAGTTTAAGCAACACAAACAGCGAAATGCCCAAGTGCTCATGGTCCACTGTGAAGTCACAGGACATTTCTCTCTCTGATATTGCTACAAATATGTGAGGAGCGTCTCTCTACTGTCCCATGTAGCTGGAGGGGGGCGTGGGGGTCCGCATTTTTTTGTCTTGGGGCTGTGGGACACTAGGGAGAGTCCTGGGAGGGTGCCCGGGGAGTCCCCAGATTTGAGTGTGGGTTCTGGGCAGTGCCAGGTTCTGTTGAGGTTGTGGGTGTAGAGACCCTCGAGGCCAGCTCTCACCTCAGACAGGCACTGGTCTGTGTCGTCAGCCTGGTGCACCTGCACCCTGACCCCGTAGGTGGTGTAGTCGGGTCCATGGGCCAGCACCTCAATGATGTCCTCCTTGGAGCTCTGCAAAGACAGAGTGGGTACTGAGCCAGGAGGCATCAGGAACCTTCCACCCAATCTGTGGTCCTGTGTCATGGCAGACCTAGTCTGTGAGGACACAGTGAGGATGTTCCTGGCAGCCCTGCTGAGCTAGCAACAATTGATTTGTGTCAAGGTGGAGCCACAGTGAAAGCCTGAATCACTGAGGAAAACTCTGTCCTTGTTGGGATGATATGGAGTTGGGTCAGGCCACAGCTCCTGAGCTGGCCACGCTGCAATGGTTTGTCTTCCTCTGTGAGGTGATAGGTTGCAGAGAAAAGTATTCAAGAACTTAATCCCTTCCTATGCCCCTAACCCCCCTACCCCTTCTTCCCCCCTCTTTTTTTTTTCTTTTTTAAATACACAGCACTATCAAGTGGGATGATCTGTAAGGCTTGGAGAAGGCTTACAAGGACAGTCAGGCTGGGGCTGGTCCACAGGATACTTGGGGCAGGGAGTTCATCAGTTGAAAGGAGCATGAGGCAAAGACAGCAACAGATGCCTTTTCTCTGATCCCAAGAAGCACAGGAAGAATGACTGCTTTTCTCCCCTACCAGGGAGCTGGTCGGGAGGATTGAAGGTACAGATCACTTTGGGAGTGGACTTGTGAGAACTTTGAGGCCCCAGATTTGAGTCTGACTTCTGGTCCCACCCCAGTCACCTCAGGGTCCTGGGTGTGGGCCAGCTCTCATCTCAGTTTGGCACTGGACAGTTTTCCTGTCCTGACACACTTGTACTTTGTACCCGTTGAGGGCCTAGTGAACCTGTCAGCCAGCTCCTCGATGCTGCCCTTGTTGGAGCTCTGCATAGACAGAGCCTGCTACTGGGCCAGGAGGCATCAGGGGCCCCGGGCATTACCAGTGGGGAAGATGCCCACCACCCATTCTGCTCCCCAGATCAGGCAGAGAGGAGCATCTGCAAAGACCTCCAGGCAGGGAGTGAAGTTGATGACCCCTTGAGCACCCCTGCGATTTAACAAGTGGGTAGCAGAGCTCCGACCCCAGCACTCAGCTTCCCTTCCTGTGAGCCATGACCTGGGCAGTGAACATGACACACCCTCCAACACCCTCCAGACTTCTGACACTTACCAACCTGCTCCTGAGCCCAGGATGAGCATCCCTCATCCCCCGCTTTCTTCCCCTCACCATCCCGGACACACACACACACACACACACACACACACACACACACACATGCACACAGCAGGGATGAGGGGCAAGAGGTGTGGGCTCCCCAGGTGTGACCCCCAGTTGGCGCCCAAGTGTGAGCTGAAAGGGCCTGCCCTTGGTTACCTGTGTGTGCCTCGTGCCAGAGGGCGAGGGCTATTGGTGGTGGTGCTTGCACCTGTTTCCCCAGCAACAGAAACATCTCTTGCCCTGGGCGTTCTTCTGCCCAGAGCGTTGGAAGAACCGGAAGCAACAGAGAGACATCCTGGTCTCCTGACCTTCTCCACTCAAGTGAGCTGGAAAGGCAGTTGTCTCTAGAACAGGGGTGGGCAAACTTTTTGATTTGAGGGCCACAATGGGTTCTTGGCGGGCCGGAAGAAAAGCATGGATGGAGTGTTTGTGTGAACTAATATAAATTCAAAGTAAACATCATTACATGAAATGGTGCGGTCTTTTTTTTTTTGTAGTTTTATTATTTCACACTGGCCAAATCCAGCGTGCGGGCCATAGTTTGCCCATGGCTGTCCCAGGTGCTGGGACTTGGAGTGTCCCACGGGGTAGTGGCTGTTGTGGGCGGGAAGGGCTCATTCCAAGGGTGAACTTGGGCTTGTCAGGTATTTAAAACGCTTGGAGGATTGGGGTTCCCCTGGGCCTTGCTCTGTGGGGGCAGCCAAGGAGTCACTTTCCCGAAGGGTGGGACTTGGCCAGCCCCTGGTTCCTGGGAGAAAGCAGGAGAGTGGAGAGGTTCCATCAAGTTGCAACCTGGGACCAAGAGCCCCAGTGAGAGACCAATAGCCCCAGTGTGGTCTGGTCTCCTGTCATTGTGGGGCAGGTTACATGTGCTCCCTGAACCTGGAGGAGTTGTGGCTGCTGAGCTGACAGGTGGCAGCTGGGGACAGAGTTCCAGCCAGACCCCAGCAGGGCCCCCTGTCTATTAAGCCAGGCAGTGAGGTGTCCTGCTTCTCTGGGGCTTGTGTCTCAAGCCAGGGGACAAGACAGATCTGTAGTCCCTAGAAAGTTAACAACCTGGTCAAATAGGGTGTGTGTGGGGGGGGGCAGGGGTGAGCGGGGGAGGGTGGAGAGTCGAGCTGAGGGAAAAAAATGGGCAGGGGCAGAGCTTATTCCAGGCCTGGGAATATGTGTCTTGGAGGGTAGTCACCACGTGAGCCCATATACAACTTGGTGTTTATTCAGCAGTGGCTTCAGTGCAAGGATGATGATTAAATTGTGGTTGGTTGTGGGTGGTTGGTTGGTTGGGTGGGAGGTTGGTTGGTTGCATGGGAGGTTGGTTGGTTTGGTCTCAGAAGAAATAAGAGGTAGAGACAATCGTCAGTCTTTACTTAGAGCCCAGCAGTGGCCTGACTTGGTCTTGGCTGGTAGGGCCTGTCCTTCTCGGGCAGAGATTGGAAGTGTTCTGAGAGAGATGGCAGCACTTCTCCCACCTGCGAGCTGAGGCTGGCATCCTTGCTGCCTAGCAGCTGGCTGTCCGAGGGGCTTAGTGGTAGGAATGATTCACACACAGCTCCCTTCCTCACTGGAGAGAATAGGTGACATGTGGCTCTCAGTCCTTGCACTAAACTAATGTCAGGATGGGGCAGACCTTACGTGGAAGTATTTCAGCTTCACAAACCATTTGAGTGAGTTAAATAACAACTCTTATGTTTTTTAACTTTTAAGGCAGAAAATACAGCCACATTTTAATTTGATGTTTACAAGAGTTGATTTTTACACCCCAAAAATTGGCTTCAGCTGAAGTTTTCCATACCTGGAAAGTTACTTGTTGAATTTTAATACAAGTGACATATAGTGCTCAACACATCTGTATTTTCTGAGCCTTTTCACACCAATACAAAGAATATGCAATTGATGTTTTAAAAAGATAATGCTAAATTTACTAATTTGGGTTATAGTACAGTTACTAAGAAATGTTTAATAGTATCTACCAAAATGTTATAGGATAAGTTTTATAGAGATTGTATATTTTTGAAATGAGTAGTATTATAAAACTGTGTTTACATTTTTGTGAAGTTTTGTACCACAAAGTTTAAAACAAGGAAAAGTTTTATATTGCTGAGATATTTAGGAACATTGTAGAAATCTGAACCTACAATTATTTTTTGAAGCGTTTGTAGAAACCTTATTTAAGAGGTCTAATTTTACCCTCATCCTATAGATGCAGCTAGGAGACCCAGAAAGGGTAAGTGAAATCCCCAAGACCACAAGCTATTAATAGCAGAGATCAAATGAGAACCCAGGGCAAGTGCTCATTCTATTTTTCCTGTCAGCCTCTATAGACCCAGTTGAGGTTAGAACCATAGAGCTGTGACTTCGGAGATCTGAATCCTTTAAAAATCTTTTCTGTATATATATGTTTCTCTTAGGAGTCTTGATAGTATTATTTAATTACTAGATTCCCAGTGCATGAATTCGTGCACATTGAAAGGAAATTAATTAGAAGAAATACTGTAAGATCACTATTTGCCCTTTCTCAATAATAGAAGTGTATACCAAATTCACGATCAACAATGACAGATGGAAACACATGCAACTGGCGCCAGTGATTTTATATATATATATATATACTCACTTACTTAGACCTGCTTTCTGATTAGGTAAACTTTTTCCAGCCTAGTGAAGTGCCCCAATTTCTTTTTCAGGATATTGCCAGCAAAACAGCATAAATACCAATATGAAAGTAGATTATTATTGTGGATCATGCAGAGATAACAAAGAGAGAAATATTTAACTATAGCCCTGTTTGACTATATTCCGTGCAGTGAGAAAACCTGAAGTCATGTTCAGGTTCTACCATTTCTTGCTTCTTTTCAGTTGGGTCAATTTTTAAAACATTATAAACCTCCATTTTCTGGCTAATGAAATAAAAACAGGATTCTACCAAGTCTCCTCTCTACCTATTCCGGGACTTCAGTGAGGATCAAATGAGATGAGGCACATGAAAACACTTAAAAGACATTTGGTGAAAGTGTAAAATGTTTGCACCTGGCTAAAAAGCAAATGGGTGAAGAAACTCCAAGGAGGCTAGTCGCTAGGGAGAGGAAGCCTGGCATTACTATGTGACATCATTACCTGGTGCCCACAGCCACCATTTCTGTGCTGGGCTGGCCTGTGGGCTTTGTGCCATGGGTTCGTGGCGGGGCCTGTGTCCCACTTGGGAAAAGCGGAGTGTTGCTTGTGGACTCTGGGTGCGCAGTGCCCTTCCTCTGTAAATGGCCAGTTCAGGTCACAGCAGCTCCAGTATTGAACATCTGCCCCTGGTGGTCAGTGCTCTTCATAGCGAGTGGTCAGGTGGTGGAATCCTTAGCACATTAGCCTTTTATATATATAGATTTTGCAATAAGAACGGCAAAAACCATTTTAAAAAAAGTTACTGTGGCTCATGTCCTAAGTTTATCAAATCTGAAACTTTACTGTAGATATCAGCCTTCCAATGAGGAATTCTTCAAATACAGCCTGAGCTGTGGACCCTGAGGCATCCTGCCTAAGAGCCTCTCTTCAGCGTTGCTGACCCGCCCCATCCCCTACCGGGCCTCCAACCCCTGCTCATTATTTTTTCCAAGCAGACCCAGCATCTCCAAAGCCCAGTGTTCTCATTCAGGAGCTGTTGGAGTGCAAGAATGCATTTTAAAGGATATTTCACAACCCAAAGCACTTTTTAAGCTTCTCAAAGATAAGTGGATGGTCACTGAACATGGATGCAAACTGCATTTTACACCAAAAAAATTACTTAAATGTTTTTTAGAAGATTTTTTTCATTATCAAAATAATATAGGATCATTAGAATTTTAAAAAGAATAGTATAAAGGAAATCACTTCTTTCCACTATCCAAGGTTAACCACTGTCAACATTTCAAAGTATTTCCTTTTGTCTTTCGTACATTTATATATCTAGATACCATTTTGAGGTGATACTATTAATTCATTTATATTAATATATGTTGTATTGACTTCAGAGAGGAAAGGAGAGGGAGAGAGAGAGGTAGTAATATGAATGATGAGAACGAATCATTCATCACCTGCATCCTACATGCCCCCTACTAAGGATGGAGACCCATGCACTCTGACAGGGACTCCATGTATGACCTCCTGGTTCATAGATCAAGGCTCAACCAGTGAGCACGCCTCCAGGGCAAGATGATACTATTTCTAATGTGTGTATCCTGATTTGTTTTCTCTTAGTTATGGTGTTTTCATTCCACTGCATCTATAACCACTTTTTTCCTGTTTATTAAGGCACTGTTTATTTTTCCCAGCTTTATTGAGAAATAATCAATATACACCACTGTATAAGTTTAAGGCAGACAAAAGGATGGTTTGATTCACCTACATTGTGAAATGACTACCACAATGGGTTCAGCTAACATGTACTGAAGATGTGACAAACCAAAATTGAAATCTCTAATGTAATTTGGGTTATTTTTTCTTCAAAGTCAAATCTACAATTGTTACCATTGCAAAAAAGAGCTTGTACTTGGAACTAAAGTGCAGGGTGTGGTGGGTCTGCAGGCTGGGGCTCTACTGCCCTGGCCCCTTGCACTTGACCCCTGTGCCTGTTCACATGCAGATCCTTTCTCCTTCCAGACTTCACATGAGGCTGGTGATGGATGTGCTGCCCCTGCTGGACGGGGCTCCACAGTCTGTCTTCCCACCACGGAGTGTCAGAGGTGAGAGCCCCCTGTGTAAGGCTGTGGAGCATATGAAGTTCAGAGTCACTTGTGTCTCAGCAGCTCCGGGGGTGACCTCAGCATCAGCATGCGCAGAGCCTATGCTGGCCTCCAGGGTGTGCTCTGTGCGGGTCCAGCTCACCCACAGCTCCTCTCTCCCTGGATTTCAGCCACCTTACTGGTCCTTCTGCTAGAAGCTCTGGTTCTCTCAGAACCTTACACTCCTCTCCACCCATGAGCTGTGTGGAAGCTTCATATAACAGGATGGTTTTCAAGGAAAACTGGCAAGAGAAAAAGAAGAAAAATAATCAGGGGTCACCACAATACTTTGGAGTCCAGGGCCCGGCCAGGAGAGAAGGGGGAAGGGTCCAGGGCAGCCGCCACTCTGGCTCCAACAGGCCCCTGGTCCAGTCCTCTCTGAGTCATTCCCGTCCTGCGCACAGAGCAGTGCTAAGACTCACTGCCTTCAAGACAAATCAGCTCACCACCGTGCTGGTCACTGGTCAAGTTCTCAATTCTCTCCCCACTCAGCCCACTGCTGCTCTCTCTGGAGTCCACAGATACTATTCTCTCTGAGACCATGGTTGACATCACTGGGTGGACAGCTGGCCATTGATCTGCTCCATCTCGATGGCTCCAGAATGATGTGTTTTCTTCTTTTGAGAAGAAGAAAAAAGAGCAAGAATATGGGTCTGGACAGCAAGTAGCCTTTCTGTAGAAATGCATGGACAGTGAGTTTTTACTCTTAGTACTTGGAAGTGCTATGTGGATTGGCATGAGGTACTTTCATTTTATTATTCTTTCTGGATGTTCTTCCTGAAGGTGACTGAGTTGGCTGGCTGCACAGGTAAAGGAACAAGAGGGTGAGCGTGCTGCCCTGTGTGCCAAGTAGCAAGGAGTTTGTGCTGTTCTGCATTTCTGAGCCTCTCTCACCATGTGAATCAGCTCTGGCCAGAGGCAAGGATAGCCATGAGTGGCTGCTCCCAGGCCATCCTGACACCACTCGTCTGCCCGACCTCTACACCATTGAGCTGTGCTCATTGCCAGCTAAATCCACAAGCCAGGGGAGCCCTAGAGCCCTGAGTCACTGCGTGCAGAGGATGAGCTTTGGTGGCTCCCTGGCCCACATCATGGACCAAAAAGAGCAAGATTTTATGGGGTACAGACACTGAAAAGGCCTTCATGACAGCCCTACATTATTACCCTAATGGTACAGGTTTGGATGGACAATTACAAACTCCCTACTTGACCACAGAGTAAAGTACCAAAACTTTAATGAGTGACACTCTGTCTCTCATCTACGTTTCACCCCTTAAAATAGGGATGTGTTGATTTCATCCACCAGCATTACTTCTTCCATCTCGCATTCAAGTTGACAGGAAAATTGGAGCCATCTGTGGAAGGAGAGAGCATATGAAGACAGGGTATTATTTTTAGTTCATTTTGAGCACCACTCTGTCGAGTACAAAGAGAAAAACTATTTATCTTTCCTGACCTTTAACAGGGCATAGGTATCTTTTCTACAGTTGAGATCTGTAGATGATTAAAAGGCACCTGCTTCCAAGGACAATGCTGCCTTCCTTCATCCTTGTCCTTGGGTTGCGTCACTCCTGGGCCCTGTACCCAGGTCCCAACCAAGGCACGGAGAAGTGAATCTGCTCTGTCGACGAGACCCTGGCCCAGCGTTCCTGGAATGGCACAAAAGGCCCATCCTTGTCACTTGGTGGATGTGGTTTAATGAAGCAGAGGGTCACTGTGGGAGGATTGCACTACCTGTGTTGTGTTTTGTGAGATGGTTAAAAGGTTTGAAGCTCCCTTAAGAAACCAGGTGGCACAGTGAAGGAGCTGTTCCCCCGAGTGATCGCATTAGAGGTGGCTGAGACACAGCAGCTGTATTAAAAGCTGTGGAAGCTTCATGATGGGATGAGAACTTAGCTGTGTAGGTCACTGGTCTGGATGGTGGCCCTCAATCCCACTGACCACCAGTTCCTGTGGGCAATTCCTTATACTCAGCCCTGACCCCAAGTGGACCTGCTGGACCAGATTCCCTGGGGCAAGACAACCAAATCTGGTTGTCACCCCTTTTAGTTTTTAACCTTTTAAAAATATAATTGTAGATTCCATTATTTATAAGAGAGAACGCAGAGGTAGCCCATGGAATCTGACCTGGTTTCTCTCAGTAATATCTTACAAAAATCTCACAGCAGGATATTGACAGTGACCCAACTGCCCATGTAGGGCCGATAGAAAACAGCTCTACCTGATTCTCCCACACCCAGGACAGAGCCTTCTATTTTTTTTTTGGTATATTATTATCACAGTAATATATACACAATGAAATTTACCATTTTAACTATTTTTCAGAGCACAGTCCAGTGGTGTCAATTGGTCCTTAACACAACTTAACAATCATATTGTTGTGCTGCCGTTACCACCATCGGCTCCATCACTGTTCTCATCTTCTCCAACTGAAGCTCTGTCCCCACTAAACAACAACTCTGCATCCACTCCCCCATTACTGGTACCCTCCATCTTACCTCTATGACTCTGATGGCTCTAGGGACCTCATGAGAGTGGGATCACACACTATTTGTCCTTTTGTGACTGGCTTATTTCATTGAGCATCATGTCTTCAGGGTCCATCCAGGTTGTAGCATGTGCCACAATGGCCCATTTTTCTAAATTGAATATATTGGGGTGAGATTGGTAATGAAATCATGTAGCTTTCAGCTATACAGTTCTGTAATACATCACCTGTATGTTGAATTATGTATCTCACCTCCCTCCCCTCTTACCCCAGGTCAGGTCTCCTTCCATCACAATTTATCCTTTCTAAGCCCTCTTCTACACACACCCCTCTCTCTGTGATAATCACCAAACTGCTGTCTGTGTCTGTAAGTCTTTTCTTTGCTTAATCCCTTCACCTTTTCCCCTAGTCCCCCAACCTCCTCCCCTCTGACAGTATTCAGTCAGTTTTCTGCACCTATGAGTCTGTTTCTATTTTGATTGTAGTTTATTTTGTTCATTAGATTCCACATATAAGTGAATCCATAAGGAACTTGTATTTCTCTGACTGGCTTACTTCACTTCACTTAGCATAATACTCACCGGCTCCATCCATGCTGTTGTCAAAGGTAAGATTTCCTTCATTTCCTTTTTGTGTGCGTGGGTGAGTCGTATTCCGTTGTGTTAATGTACCACAGCCTTTTCTCCACTTATCTGCTGCTGGGCACTTGGGCTGCTGTGAAATCTTTGCTATTGTAAGTAATGCTGCAGTGAACATAGCATTGCATATATCCTTTCCGATCAGTGTTTCAGGTTTCTGCAGAGATATTCTCAGAAGTGGAAATGTTAGGTCATAAAGCAGTTCTATTTTTAATTTTTGAGGGAACTTCATACTGCTTACCACAGTGGTTGCACCAATCTGCATTCCCACCAAGAGTACACGAGAGTTCTCTTTTCTCCACATATTCACCAGCACTTGATGTTTATTGATTTATTGATGATAGCCATTCTGACAGATGGGAGGTGATACCTCACTGTGACTTTAATTTCCATTTCTGTAATGACTAGTGATGCTCAGCATCTTTTTGTGTAATAATCATCTGCAGGTCCTCGCTGGAGAGGTGTCTGTTTAGGTTCTTTGCTCATTTTTAAATTGGATTGTTTAATTTTGTTATGATGTTGAGTTTTTTAAGTTCTTCATAAATTTTGGATATTAAACCCTTATCAGATGTATCATTGGCAAATATGTTCTCCCCTTCAGTGGGTTGTCTTTTGATTTTGTTGGTGGTTTCCTTTGCTGTGCAACAACTTTTTAGATTGATGTAGTCCCATTTGTTTAGTTTTTCTTTTGCTTCTGTTGCCCAAATAGATATATCAGAATAAAAAATATTTCTATGAAAATTTATTGCCTTTATTTTCTTCTAGAAGTTTTACGGTTTCAAATGTCACTTTCAAGTTTTTAATCCATTCTGCGTTTATTCTTCAATATGGTGTAAGAAGGTAGTCTGCATTCATTTATTTTTCCACTTATGTGCCCAATTTTCCCAATAGCATTTTTTGAGTGGACTATCTTTACCACATTGTATATTCTTGTGTCTTTTGTCAAATATTAATTGACCATAAATGTATGGGTTTATTTCTGGACTTTTTGTTCTGTTCCACAGATCTTTATGTCTGTTTTATGCCAGTACCATACTATATTTATTACTATGGCCTCGTAGTATAGTTTGTTATCAGGTAGCATGATTCCTCCCACTTTGTTCTTCTTTCTCAAGATTACTCTATTGGTTTGGTTTTATTTTGTTTGTTTTGTTTGTGTGTGTGTGTGTGTGTGTGTGTGTTGGGTTTTTTGGTGTTTTTTGTGTGTTTTTTGTACTTCCATATAAATTTTTGTGATATTTGTTGTAGCTCTCTGAATTGTCATTGGACATTTGAACGTTGTTAATTCTTCCTATCTTTGAACACCGTATGTGCTTTTATTAATTTGTATCTTCTTCAACTTCTTCCTGTCTTTCCTTCCTTTCTTTCACTTTCTTCTTTCTTCCACTTCCTTCTTTCTTTCTTTCTTTCTTTCTTCCACTTCATTCTTTCTTTCTTTCTTTCTCTTTCTTTCTTTCTTTCTTTCTTTCTTTTTCTTTCTTTCTTCTTTCTTCTTTCTTCATGATCTTTATTATGTTCAGGTGAATTCCCTTTATTCACATTTTCACTGAGAGTTGTTATAATGAATAGGTGTTGTGTTTTGGTGAATGCTTTCTGCGTCTATTGTTGTAATCATGTGAATTTGATTCTTTATTTTGTTTACGATGTATCGTGTTTTTTATGTGTAGATACTGTACCAAGCTTGCATCCCTGGAATAAATCCCACTTCATCCTGATGTGTAATCTTTTAAATGTATTACTGGATCCAGTTTGCCAATATTTTGTTGAGGATTTTAGCATCTACATTCATCAGGGATATTAGCCTATAACTTTTTTTCTTTATAAAGTCTTATTCTGGTTTGGGATTAGGAGAATGCTGGACGCATAAAATGAGCTTGGGAGGCTTCCCCTGTCTTGAGTGTTTCGGATGAGTTTGAGGAGAACAGGTGCTAGTTCTTCTCTGACTGTTTGATGAAATGCACTGTGAAGCCATCCAGTCCAGCACCTGCGTTTGTTGAGAAGTTATTTTTTCTTTTAATTCTCACCTAGTATATATTGTCCAATGAATTTTTTTTTAGAGATGTGGGAGGGAGGGAGGGAGGTAAGAAGGGAGAAAGAGAGGGGGGAGAGAGAGAGAGAGAGAGAGAGAGACAGACAGACATCAGTGTGAGACACACACATCAAATGGTTGTCTCACACACATGTACACCTCAACAGGTGGCAGGGGTGAACCTGCAACCCAGGTACATGCCTTTGACTGGGAATCGAACGCATGATCCTTTGTTCCGTGGACCACATCTCTAACCACTGACACACAATGGCCTTAGCTTCATTGATCTCATGTTTGTTTTTTACTGCTTTGTTTATTTCTGCTCTGATCTTTATTATTTTCTTTATTCTTCTCACTTTATGGTGTCTTTGTTTTTCTTTTGCACTAGTTCCTCTAAGTGTCAAGTTAGATGATGTATTTCAGATTTTTCTTGTTTCTTGACGTAGGCCTGTAATGTTAGGAATTTTCCTCTTAGGACTGCTTATCCTGTGCTCCATAGCGTTAGGATTGTTGTGTTCTCATTTCCATGTGTTTCAAGGTATTATTTCATTCTTTCCTTGATCTCATTGTTATCTATTCATTGTTTAGTAACATGTTAATTAGCCTCCAAGACTTTCTGTGTTTTATAGTTTTTCTTTTTCTTTTTTCTTTTTAATCCTATAATTACTAATTTTTATTGTGGTCAAATAAATAGAAGATTTAGAGTTTTAACCACATTTAAGTATACATCAAGTATATTGACATGCAATTCTCACCACCATGTATCCCCAAATTTTTATTTATTTATTCATTTTTGCTTTTCATTGCTTTTATCTCTGTTAATAAATTTATTGGGGCATGGGTGGTTTTAGGTGTGTACAATTCAGTAATAGATCACTTGTAGGTCAGTTTTTTCTAATTGACTTCTAGTTTTATACAGTTATGATCAGAAAAGATTCTTGATATGATTTCAATCTTCTTAAATTTACTGAGACTGTTTTTGTGCCCTAACATGTGGTCTATCTAGATAATGTTGCACGTCCACTTAAAAAGAATGTATATTCTACTGCTTTAGGGTGAAAATGCTCTGAAGATACCAATTAAATCCATTTGATCTATTGTGTTATTTCAGTCCACTCTTTTTTTTTTTTTAAAGACTAGGTGTGAGGCCGCCCTGTGCAAGGGTGAGGCAGCGCCCAAGTCTTCCCCCCCACCTTCTCCCTCCCCCCCCAGCCCCCGCCCATCTCCCTCCCCCCCCCCCCCCAGCCCCTGCCCGTCTCCCTTTGCCCCCACCCACAGGGACCCCAGCCCAGGAAGAGGTCAGGGCCCAAATCTCCCCCCCCCCGCCTTCTCCCTCCCCCCCCAGCCCCCGCCCGTCTCCCTCCCCCCCCAGCCCCCGCCCATCTCCCTCCACCCCCACCCGCAGGGGCCCCAGCCCAGGGGAGCCAGGGGAGCATGTCACACGCTAGGGGGAAGGGAACGCTTCACTGATTTGAGTGTCACCCTTGCGCAGGGGCCACCCTAATCTCCTCTGCATCATTCCAGCTTTACTATATGTGCTGCTGCTGCTGCTGCTGCTGCTGCTGCTGCTGCTGCTGCAGAGTCCAGCACCAGGCCACTCTTTGCTTCTTGATTTTCTGTGCGGAAGATCCAGCCATTGATGCCAGTGGGATTGTTCAAATCCCCTACTACGTCTGTATTATTGTTGAACTCTCCATTTATGTACATCAGGATTTGATTTACACATTTACTTGCTCTTATGTTGAAGAAATACATGTTTGCAAGGATTATATCCTCTTGTTGGATTGCTCTCTTTATCATTCTGTGGTGTCCATTTTTATTGCTCAATATAGCCTTTGTTTTAAAGTCTATTTTGTCAGCTCTAGGTTTACCTCCCCGGCTTATTTTTCATTTGTATTTGCATGAAATACCTTTTGCCATCCCCTTGCTTTTTGTCTGTATATCTTTCATTCTGAGATAGGTCTCTTGTTGACTGCATATATATGGTTCTTGATTTCTTATCGATTCAGCTACCATGTCTTTTAATTGCAGCAGTCAAGCCACTTACATTTAAAGTGATTATTTGTAGATATGTTTTATTCTTTTAGCTCTGTTTCCCTTTTATTCCTTCTTGATAGTTCTTATACTAATGGTTTGGTGGTAACACACTTCTTTTGCTGTTTCTTGTCTGGGAAGCTCTTTATTTCTCCATCAATTTTAAATGACAGCCTTGCTGGGTAAAGTAGTCTTGGTTGAAGGTCCTAGCTTGTCATTATTTTGAATATTTTGTGCCAATCCCTACTGGCCTGGTATGTTTCTGTAGAGAAATAAGCTGACAGTCTTATGGGAGCTCCCTTGTAGGTAACTGACCGTCTTTCTTTTGTTGCTTTTAAGATGTCCTGTCTTTAATCTTTGTCATTGTCATGATGATGTGTCCTGGTGTCAAGCCTTTTTGGGTTCATCTTGTTTGGGACTCTGCTTCCTGGACGTGTGTCTCTTCCTTCACCAGGTTAGGGAAGTGTTCGGTCATTATTTCTTTTAATATGGTGTAGTCCCTTAACCTTTCTTTTGTCCTTGTACTCCTATAATGTGGTTGTTGTTAATGTGTCATGTTGTCCCAAAAGTCCCCTAAACATTCCTCATTTTTAAAAGTTCTTTTTTCTTTTTGCTGCTTTTGTCTTCTGTGACCTTGTCTTCCAAATCACTAATTTGATTCTCTCCTTAATCAAATTATTTATTTTCTCTAGTGTATTCTTCATTTCAAAGATTTTACTCTTTATTTCTGACTGGATCTTTTATATGGCTTAAATGTTCTTTTTCATGCCTACTATCAGTTTTCAAGTTCCCAATGATTTCATCCATTCTTCACCTAACTTAAATTAACTATCTGAAATATTGCTTGCCTCACTTTCTTTAGCATTTTTTCTGGATGTGTCCCCTGTTCTTAAATTTGGGGCATGTTTCTTTGCATTTTGGCTGCCTCTGTGTGTTTCTTTCTCTGTATTAAAATCCAGGTCTTGGTAGTGTGGCTTCGTGTAGTAGGAGTCCTGTGGAACCCAGTGGCAATTTCTTCTTGATCATCTGAGTTGAGTGCTCCAGGGATGTCCCGTGTGTGTTATGTGAACCTTCCTGTGGTAGTTGATTCTTGATGGCTGTTGGCCCATTCATGTAGTGATTCGATGCTCAGGCTAGTTGGCTGTGACCACAGTGTACCCTGCCTACAGTGTAGTGTATGAGCTGCTGACAGGTGTTGACCACGTGGAGCGCAATTCATCTCAGCGGGGTCTGGTGCCTGCCTAGATCTCTCTTTGGATCTGCCGCTTCTGAGGCTAATTGTATCCTTCTCTGATGTGCTCTGAAGCTGGCTATCGGCTTGTTGTTCCTGGGGCTTCCTGGGAGGGACTCTGGTGCTGAACAATGTCAGATGCTTGATGTGACTCTCCCAGGGCAAACTCTTTGCATCTACAAAGCAATTCACAATTTGTGACAGCCTCTGCTGAGGCCCAGTGAGCACAGGAAGGTCCAAGCAGGGCACCAAAGCTGGCTTTGACTAGCATTGAGCCTGGGGGCAGGTCAGCAAAAGCCCCAGAGCACACCATGTTCTGCCTCCCTGTCTGCCTCCATCTGCCGGGTGCCTGTTTGTCTCAGTTAATGAAAGAGTCTCTGGAAGCACTCAAGTTGCATGAGGGAGGTTCTCAGGGAGTGCCCAGGTAGAGGTGAGTGGTGCTCACCAGATGGATGCAGGTTCAAGCTCAGTGTCAGTGTTGGGTCTGAGGCCACTCAGCAAATGTCCCAGGGTATACCACATCCAGCTGCCACCCGCTGGGTCCTCACACATCCTTGAGCAGTGTACAGAAGACACAGACCTGGCATTGTTTGTAGGAGGAGAATGAAAAAGTCAAAAGAGGCTGCTTCCCAGGATTGAAGGTGTCTGGAATCTGTAGTCTGAGATCAGACGTGTGAGCTTAAGGGCTTTGCAGAAGGTCTGTGGATTCTCAAAGGCCAGAGAGCTGCTTCCTGTTGTAGATGACTCATGGATCCCCACAGGGGAGCGAGAGCATGGTGGGATCATGCAGGTGCAATCCAGCCATCACATAGTGAAAAGTAGAATCCCCTCATGGGTGGCTGATTTCAGCAGATTCATCCCTCCATTTCTGTCCTAAGAGAACTGGAGCTCTCTCCAGACTTCCGACCACATGCATGCTCACTGGCTTCCCGGGCAGCACTGTCCCTGCCTTCTTTCCTCAAGGCTGGGTGAGCCAGGCTGGCTGGAGTGTAGGGAAGGGAGGATAGAGGTCCGTTTGGAGGGTTGAAATGCTGTGAGAACTTTTAAGGCTTAAATTTATTTTCTGTGTGTCTGCTCCCACACTATAACTAAGCAGCCAACGTGATGCTTAGCTCACTCTCAAGGAAGCACAGTTCTGCCCTGCACCAGTGCCACACATCACCAGAGCAGTGAAGGGAGCTACTGGAGGAAGAAGACAGGGCATTCCTCTCCCAGCAGTGTAACACCCTCACAGGCATGATTCTGTCTGGAGAGCTGACCCCTTCTGGAGCACTTAAGGCTTTTAGGCACAGAGTGTAATGATCTGATTTATATTTTTTAAAGATCACTCTGATTTGCATTTTCATTTTTATTAAAAATTACTTCTTTAATTTTTTTTCAATTAGGGATAACATTCAATATTAGTTTCAAGTGTACAAAATAGTGGTTAGACATTTATATAACATATAAAAGCATCTCCTGATAAGTCTAGCATGGGATATCTTTGAAAAGGGTATTAATCCTATTCACGAGGGCTCCACCCTCATAACCTAATCAACCTCAAAAGACCCACCTTTTATTTATTTTTAATCAACCTTATTTGGGTGACATTCATTAATAAAATTGCATAGGTCAGGTGTGCAATTCTATAATGCATCATTTGTATATCGCATTGTGTGCTCACTGGCTTCAGGTCAAGTCTCCTTCTATCACCATTTATCCCCCCTATGCCCTCTTCTCCCTCCCCTACCTGTCACCACCAACCTTACCCCCTACTCCCCACACGCCACCCCACCTGCCACCCCACACCCCACACACCCAGCCCCCATCTGCCTCACCACATCCCCAAAGCACAGCCCCCATCTGCCACCCCCAACTACCCTCCCGCCAGCTCTCATCCCCCAACACTACCCCTCACCCCCACCTCCCACTCTTACCCCCAACCCTACCCCCCACCGCCCCCCCATCACGCACCCCACACCCCACACCTCCCATCCTCCACCCCCAACTTCCCAGCCCCCACCCTCCACCCCCCTTCCCCTGCTTGTGATTTGACATTTGAAATGATATTTGAGATGTGTCTTGAGAGCACGGGTAGGATTTAGACAGATGAAGAAGGTGAGAATATGCTTCAGGTACAGAGAGTGGACATTCGGCCTGGAGGCAGGAGAGATGAACACTGGACAGACCAGAGCATATGCCCCTCAGATGCCTGTGAGTGAGGGATCAGGGCAGGGAAACAGAAGACCCTGCATGGAGGGAAAGGGCAGAGGGATAAGGGGACCAACCACAGAGTGGTCAGAGCAGGAGAGACAGCAGCCCCTCCATGGGAAGGCAGGGCAGCAGGGTCAGGGGACCAGGGGAGGGGCCGATGGACAGGTATGAGAGGGAATGCTGCCAAGGGGCAGGGCTGGGTGCAAGGGCTCCACCATGGGGAACAGGGAACTCTCCATGGAGGGGTCTGTTTCTCCTGTTACCTATCTCTACTCCCATGTCCCCCCTTCCCTGGCCCCTTCATGGATGGTGCCCTAACCCCCCCTATCTTGCTCAGACTATGTGGGGTCCTTTGTCCTCCCTGCCCTGCTACCTCCCTGGATGATGCCCTCTCCCCCCTGCCCTGCCATCTATTTCAGGACCTGTGCTAAAATCCTTGCTGTCTCAAAGTAGGCTTCTCTATCCCCCCAGCCTCTCCTCTCCATGGAGGGTTCCCTGTTCCCTCTCATGCATGCCCTGTCCCTTCATGTAGGATTCTGTCTCCTCCCTGCCCTTCTCCCTCAAACTGGGGCTCCCTTTCTCCACTGCTTGCCCCCTCAAAGTGAGGTTCTCTGTCCCCCTGCCGTGCCCCCTCCATGAAGGAAACTTTCCTCCCTGACCCTCCCCCTCAAAGTGGGGTTCTCTACACCCCTGCCATGCCCCATCCATGGAGGGTACCTTCTCCTCCCTGCCCCTCCCCCTAAAGTTGGGATCCCTGTCCCCCTGCCCTGCTCCCTCAATGGATAGTTCTGTCTCCTCTGTGCCCTGCTTTCTCAAAGTGAGGTTCCCTTTCCTCCTGTCCTACCCTCTGCATGGGGATTACCTGTCCAACTGCCCTGCCCCCTCCCCATAGAGGGTTCCTGGTCTCCCCTCTCCTCCCTGCCCTGCCCCCTATAATTGGGGTTCCCTTCCTTCCTGTCCCCCCCACTGCATGGAGGGTTTTCTGTACCCACTATTCCATCCCTGCAAGTGCAGTTCCTGTCCCCCAGCTCTAACTCCTTTCTGAAGGTTTCCCTGTCCCCCTGCCCTGCCCCCTCCATGAAGGTTTCCCTGTCTCCTGCCCTCCACCCTCTATGGAGAGTCCCCTCTCCTACCTGCCCTGTCCCCTCCATGGAGTGTGCCCTCTCCCCCCTGCCCTGTCCCATCCATGGAGGGTTTCCTGTTCCTCTGCTCTGCCCCCTCCAACGAGGGTCCCCTCTACTCCCTGTCTGGCCCATCCCTGTTGGGTTCCCTGGCCAGCCCCCCCCCTCGAGCCCTGCCCCCTCCATGGAGGGTTCCCTGCCCCACCTGTTCTGTAGCCTCCATGGAGGTTTCCCTGTCACCACTGCCCTGCCCCCTCCCTGGAGGGTCCCCTCTCCTCCGTGCCCAGTCCACTCCAAGGAGTATGCCCTCTCCCCCCTGCCCTGTCCCATCCACGGAGGGTTCCCTTTTCCTCTGCTCTGCCCTCTCCATGGAGGGTGCCTTCTCCTCCCTGCCTTGTCCTCTCCAAGGAGAGTCCCCTCTCCTCTCTGCCCAGTCCACTCCATGAAGGTCCCCACTTTCCCTGCCCTCCCTCCTCCATGGAGAGTCCCCGCTCCTCTCTGACCGGCCAATCCTTGGAGGGTCCCATGTTGCCAGTCCCCACTGCCCTGCCCCATCAATGGAGAGTTCCCTGTTCCCCAAACCCCCTGCACTTCCCCCTCCATATAGAGCACCCATTCCCACTATCCTTCCCTTCCTTGGAGGGTCCCTTCTCCTCCCTGCCCTGTTACCTCCACAGAGGGTCCCATCTCCTCTTTAGCTATAACCTCCATGGAGGTTCTCCTCACTCTCTGTCCTCTTCCCTCCATGGAGGGTCCCCTGCTCCACTGCCCTGTCTCCTGCATGAAGGGTCCCCACTTCCCCTGCCCTCCCTTCTTCATGCAGTGTCCCCTCTCCACCCTGCCCAGCCCATCCTTAGAGGGTTCCCTGTATCCCTTCCCCATAGCCCTGCCCCCTCCATTGAGGGTCCCCTATTCTCCCTTCCCTGTCCCCTACCCTCCCCCCTCCATGGAGGGTACCTTCTCCTCCTTGACCCATCTCCTCCATGGAGGTTCCCATCTCCTCCCTGTCCTTCCTCTCCCTGGAAGGATCCTTCTCCTCCCTGATCTGTCCCCTTTATTGAGGGTCCCTTCTCCTCCATGGCATGTCCCCTCCATGGAATGTCCCCTCTCCTCCCTGCCCTGTCCCCTCCATGGAGGGGTCCCCTCTCCTCCCTGTCTGGCCCATCACTGTAGGTTTCCCTTTCCCCGTCTCTGCCGTCTCCTCCCTGCCCTGTACCCTCCATGGAGGGATCCTTCTCCTCCCTGACCCATGCCCTCCGTGGAGGGTCCCTACTCCTCCCTACCTGTCCCCTCCATGGAGGGTTCCCATAACCCTACTGTCCCCCTGCATGGAGAGTACCTTCTCCTCCGTGACCCGTCCCCTCCATGGAGGTTCCCATCTCCTCCCTGTCTTGTCCCCTCCATGGAGGGTCCTCTCTCCTCCCTGCCTGTCCCCTCCATGGAGAGTTCCCATCACCCTACAGTCCCCCCTGCATGGAGGGTCCTAACTCCTCCCTGCCCTTCTCCATCATGGAGGGTCCCCTCTCCTCCCTGCCCTTCCCCTCCATGGAGGTATCCTTCTCCTCCCTGACCCATCCCCTCTATTGAGGGTCCCCGCTCTTCCTTGCCTGTTCCCTCCATGGAGGGACCCCTCTACTGCCTACGTGTCCCGGAAAGGAGGGTCCCCTCTTCTCCTGGCCCATCACCTCCATGGAGTTTCCCCTCACACCCATGCCTGTCCCCTCCATGGAAGGTTCCCTGTCCCCACTGCCCTGCACCCTCCATGGAAGGTCCCTTCTTCTCCCTACCCTTGCCGCCTCCATGGAGGGTCCCATCTCCTCCATGCCCTCACCCCTCCATGGAGGGTCCACTCTCCTCCCTACCTGTCCCTTCCATGGAAGGTTCCCCACTGCCCTGCACCCTCCATGGAGGGTCCCTTCTTTTCCCTACCCTTGCCGCCTCCATGGAGGGTCCCATCTCCTCCCTGCCCTCTCCCCTCCATGGAGGGTCCGCTCTCCTCCCTACCTGTCCCTTCCATGGAAGGTTCCCCACTGCCCTGCACCCTCCATGGAGGGTCCCATTTCGTCCCTGCCCTTTACCCTCCATGGAGGATTCCCCACTCCTCCCTGCCTGACACCTCCATGGAGGGTGCCCTCTCCTCCCTGCCTGTCCCGTCCATGAAGGGTCCCCCTCCTTCATGCCTGTCCCCTCAATGTAGGGTTCCCTTTCCCCATGGCCCTGTACCCTCCATGGAGGGTCGCCTTTCGTCCCTGCCCTGTACCCTCCATGGAGGATTCCCTTTGTCCTGGCCCTGTCTCCTCCATGGAGGGTCCCCTCTCCTCCCTGCCTGTCCCTCCATGGAGGATTCCCTGTCCCCACTGCCCTGCATCCTCCATGGAAGGTCCCTTCTTCTCCCTACCCTGTCCCCTCCATGGAGGGTCCCCTCTCCTCCCTGCCCTCTCCCTTACATGGAGGGTCTTATCTCCTCGCTGCCTGTCCCCTCCATGGAGGATCCCCTCTCCTCCCTTCCTTTCCCCTCAATGGAGGGTTCTCTCTTCCCCCTTCCTGTCCCCTCCATGGAGGGTCCCCTCTCCTCCCTGCCCTCTCCCCTCCATTGAGGGTCTCCTCTCCTCCCTGCCTGTCCCCTCCATGGAGGGTCCCCTTTCCTCCATGCCCTCTTCCCTCCATGGAGGGTCCCTTCTCCTCCCTTCCTTTCCCCTCCATGGAGGGTCCTCTCTCTTCCCTGCCCTGCCCCCTCCATGGAGGTTTCACTGCCTCCGCTACCCTCCCCCCTCCATGGAAGGACCCCTTCCCCCTGCCCTGCCCCATCCATGCAGGGTCTTCTGTTTCCCTGCCTGGTCCCATCACTCACAGGCTCTGCGAGGCATGTGCTCTGGTCCCCAGTGTTCATCTGTCCTGCCTCCAGGCCGTGTCCACTGTCTGCACATGAAGCACATCTCACCGTCTTCATCTGCCCAAATCCTCCCGGGCTCTCAGGATACATGTCAAATATCATTTCAAATGTCAAATCACCGAGTGATCTTTAAAAAATATAAATCAGATCCCCCTATTCTCGTGCCTAAAAGCCTTCCTGCTGTGATAGCAATTTCAACCCACACTAGGGCCCTCTATGTCCCCCCCCCGACCCCCCGCTCTCTGCTGTTCCCATCCAGCCTGGCTGTCCTTGCCCTGGGGCACTGCCTCTCCTTTTGGGGTGGCTTCCCCAGGTCTCCATGGGGCCAGCTCTGTCTCAACAGCCATGTCTCAGTTTAAACATTTTGGGGAGCCCTTTCCTGAGCCTGCTAGGGAGTCACTCTGCTCTGAAGCCCCCATGTAGCCAGCCCTATGGTATATCACCTGGCAGTAGGTCACAATACTAACAGAGGTCAGAATGGTAAGACAGGTCATAGAGGTAACCTAGCCACCATGCCAGGCTAAGTGTCTCCAAAAGTGCGTGCACATTTTCGAGTAAAGAAACTCCAACCAGAAGCATGCCATACATCTGAGTGGGCCTGGGCCCCTGCTCTCCCCAGAAATCCCCAGTGTGGTCCACCAAGGACCAGGACCGGCTAGGTGAAATCTCACACTGCTTAACAGGTTGCTTTGCATGTGCTTTTCCAACCTCCGATGCCACAGGCCGCTGATGGGTGTGTCAGAGTTCTTTCCATGGGACAGAGTGAAAGAATTGCCACCAACAACCGCCGCACATCCAGCTACCCTGTCTGCAGAGCCAGGGAGCAGGTGAGACCTGCCATGGCTTGTCCCCACAGCAGTGCTATGAGGTTTCCCCCCGCCCCCCAGCAGCCCACTTTTCAGAGGAGCATCCTGAGACTCGGGAAGATGTGGTGACGTTTTCATGCCTCACAGCTAGCAGTGGGCAGAGTCACGAGTGTGTGCTCACCTAGTTAGAAGCTCGTCCAGGAACCGTTGGGCTCTGGAGCAGGCCAGCGTGGAGACGTGGGGGACGATTCCCCCCGGGAAAGCTGGTACCATGGCCATGGCCACCTTCTCCGAGGTGCCTTCCTGGAGGGCCTGCATCCTGCAGGACTCATGCAGGTTACCAGTTCCCTCAGCTGCACACTGGGTGGGAGAAGGAAGGATATCCATGTCAGCGGCATGACCGTGAATCCCACAAGGATGGAGGTTTGGAGCTCAGTCCGGAGGTCCCAGCCCCACTGAGACATGTGTGAGAGGAGGGAGAGGAGTGCCCTAGCTGGACAAGGTTCTAGGTCTTCAAAATGCCACTGAAGTTCCGTACATGTTCATACAATTGCCACCTTCTTGGCATCTTCCCCCTCCCCCTTCCCTTTAGCTGAGGATCAACCAACCGCCTTGTAGTAATAGTGTATATGAAGAGCCCAGGCCCTGTCATTCCTCAAGAAACATCCTCGTTATAGAGATGAGAACACAGAGGCTTAGGAAATATCAAATGTCTGCCCAAGGGCATGCAGGTCAGAACTGGGTACTGTCCTGCATGACATTCCTTCTCAGGTACCAGAGACTTCCCTGCTACTGACATTGCTGGAAAGGGTGTGGGAACCTTGTCCCTCTCCAGTGTGGGAAAAGTGTACATGGTAGATTTGGCCTGTGAAATCCTTTGACTTCAAAAGAGCAAGTTATGTTTTATCCTTTTACATTAAAGGGCATTTTAAGACCCTCATTATGGAGATGGCAGATTCTGCAAAGTGGCAAATGCCTGGAGACTGCAGATGGGAGAAAGGCGATCACAGGGCAGGAATCTGACCAGAGGACTCCGGGAGGAGCTAATCCATGTGGTGGGTGTAAAGTGACAGGTGCCTCAGTGTCCCCATGAGGCAATTGCCAGGGACGGAACACTGTGTTTGAGTTGGACACCTTGACATCGGCCAGGTGAAAATTTCAATGAGTGAGATTTCCCGGGCCAGGCTGGGAGCAAGGCAGCAACCATCATCAGAAACTGCTGTTGGCAACGTCCCTGCCACAGCCCTTTGGGTTTGGAATCTGCCTGCAGCCGTTCAAATTTTACACGTGCTCGTCCTTCCCCCAGCAGTGGGCGTCCATCTCCAGCTGGGGACATTACATGTACTGTGTTCTGAATTGTGTACCCCTAATCCCATGACTTTGGAACCCCTAGAACTTTATCTGCATTTGAGTTGTGCCATGCCCTGTCTCCCAGCCTTTCCCTCGTTAGTCGCTGGAAGTCTTGTGTCCTTTCAGGTATCCCTCATCTTTCCCCTGTCCTGCTCTCTGCGCCCATAGTTTTTTGTTTTCATTTTTGTTGTTGTTGTTGTTGTTTTTGCAATACCATGAAATGCTACAACCTTGTCCACCCTCAATTGTTTTAAGTTTCTCATTCAGTGTGGAAGCTAAGAATTATAAGCAGAAGAATAGTGATGAAACTAACAGTAACTTGTTAATTTGTTTTTCTCACAAAATATCAAGTCCACAGTTAGGTGGATCCAGTTTTGAATTCAGCTGCTCAATGATTTCATGCTAATCTCCCAGCATCAAGGAGAGGAAAAACCCTTCTCTTTGCTATTGTGGTTTATATCAGGGAGGAAAATAGTGTCTCAGAAATCAACTATGAGACTCTTGCCTGAACCCTTGTGTAGAACAGGCCGAATTGCAAGGAACATGGGGCAGTTTAGTGTCAAACTGCTCCTGAAGGAGGTGCCTCAGTCCAGGAGGAGGTGGTGAGGGGAAGGGCAGTGGGGACATGTGGGATGGTGAGCTTCCTCTTTCTACTGTGAACACTTATGGCCTGTCCATGTCTTCTTTGCGGACTTGTGGTGGAAAGGTGTCCTGAGATTCGGGGATGACTGTTTCACAGTTGTTTCCTAGTATCTTAATCTACTCTGTCCAATACAGTCAATATTAGCCACATACAAGTTTTTAAAAATATGTTTTTATTTATTTCAGAGAGAGGAATTGAGAGAGATAGAAACCTCAATGATGAGAATCATTGATTGGCTACCCCCTGCCCCGCCTCTATGGTTTATCAAGCCTGCAACCCAGGTATGTTCCCTGACCAGGAGTCCAACTGTGACCTCCTGGATCATGGGTGGATGCTCAACCACTGAGCCACACATAACTTTATAAGATTAAATGTATATTGATTAAAATGAAGTAAAACGTAAAATTCACTTAGACATTGGGTTTCCCTTTTTGGATACCTGGGGAGTGCTGTCTTGGTATATAGACCGGCTGGTTTCCATTCACAGCAAATAGAAATGAAAGGAATGTGTCTCCCCTCAGAGCAAGTGTGTTCACATGAGAATGAGCACCTTTGGGTGATTCGGCCACATGTGTGCATGGGTCCCTCTTACACAGCTTGCCTCCTCTGAGATACTCACCTATAGATGGCATTCTTTATCTTTTTTCTTAAAAAGTTTTGACAATGGTTTTAATTTTAATTATAGGTTGCTCCAGTGGTGTCAGTGAACTATGGCTCTTCCAGTAGAACCAAGGGTGTGTGCCTTGTTTCTGTACCGTCCTGTGCCAGTGGGACCATGGGCTAAGATGAGTTTGACTGGTGAGTTAAATTCTGGGATCATTGAGGAAGGGAAAAGATTAAGGAAGAGTTTAGTGGAGGGAGTTGTTTTGAATTATTCCAGTTGCTACCATGCAATGCTCTTTCTATCTCTAGTGATTTTGAATGTTAACAGCTACACTAGTGGTTGTTGCTGCTCCAATAGCATATCAAGCTACACACTGAGTGAAGCGAAATGTAACTCAATAAGTAATTTTTACTTGTAATGAAACCATTTCAAGATGGGAAACAGTGCTTGGAAATTTAACCGAGATCCAACAGTCCATGGGCTGGCGCTCTAACCACTGAGCCAAGCTAGCTAGGATTTGCCACTCGCTTTTGTATGGCCTGTGAGCTAATAAGTCTTTACATTTTTAAATGATTAAAAACAAATTTTTTTTAAAGAATGACATAAAAAAAAAAACTCTATAAAATTCAAAGGACAATGTCCACCAGTAAAGGGTCATTGGAGCACAGCCTTGACCGTTTATTGACAGATGGCCTAGGATCGCCTCCTGCTCAGCGGCAGCATAGAGTAACTGCACAGAGACTGCATGGGTCAAGCCCTCCATGTTGGCCGTTCTGCCTGCTCCCTGCATGGATGGAGAGAACAGCCTCCCAGGTCTGGGTGGGCTGCCAGCACAGTCACTTTCTGGCTAGTGGTTATGTCCCCCATCCAAGCCAGCTCTGCAGCCAGGTGGCGCCAGCCCCACCCCATCCCTCTCTGTGAAGTTGCTGTCCAGGTCTCTCCTCTGATCCAGGTCCATCTGAGGGGAGAGAGGAAAGAGCGCTCATTTCACTGAGAAATCTGGCAGCACTTCCTTTGCATTTCATGTCCTGACTTCAAGGCTGCCAGGCCCTTCATGTTCTTGGGGAGAATTGCAATGAAACAGTTCCAAATGGCCCTTGAGTAAAACCCTATTTTCTTGGGCTGACACATGAGTTTCAGAGCCAAGGGCTCAGCTTCCTCATGAGGGAGAAGCCAAATGGTCAGCTCCCCCTGGAGAAGGCCCTTAGTGTCCATTAAAGTATAATTGTCTTCAATCAGACTGCATCCACGGCACCAGCGGCTGCTGCCTACCCTCTGACAGCTGCTCCAGCTCCCAGCACAGGTGGGCAGACTCCTCCACATTCTGCCCCTGTGCAGTCTTGAGGGCCAAGTTCTTTTCCTGCAGCTCCTCAAGGTGTTTCTGGTCTATGTCCTGGCCCTGTATGTGCAGGAAGGGGGGGTGTGAGGATGCGGACTGGGGCACGCTCTGGACAGGCCCCAGCCCGCATGCATCTGTCCTCATTCCCCCAGGATGAAGGACCTCCATGCCCCTGCTCACTTCCCAAAACACAGCTGCACAGAAATGACTCCAACAAATAGCCCTGCTGTGAGACTTACAACCACTAGAAGGTATGCTGACCCAGTGACCTAGGGGATGAAGACACCCAAAATCTCTGAGTGGTGTCTGAACAAAGTGACGTACAGCGCAGGGCTCTAGAGCAAGTGCTATGGTGACGGCAGCTCTGTGGCCCCTTAGCAGGCCTAACGCCTTGGAAAGGCCGTAGGGACTCACATCACAGCTCAACCCACATCATAAACGCCAGGGAGACCCTTTTTGCAAAAGAGGCCCAATCCCTCCATCCTCACAGGAAAGCAACACAGCATCAGGCCTCTCTGTGATGGAGCCTTCAGTGGTGCCCACTCAAGCCACTGAGCTTAGCAAGCGACTCTCCGCCATCAGCGAGTCACTGTGCCGGCGGCAGCACCGACCCAGTAGCTGAACATCAGAGAAGGGCACAACATGAACCGAAAACTGCCCCCATCTCTGCTACACTTGGGAACAATAGCCTGCCCTACCAAATGTAGGCGGCGCAGCTTTGATTTCAGTTGCACGTTCTCCTCCTCAAGCTCGTACAGCTTATTGACCTGGGACCAAGCGACCGTCAGCTGCTCCTGGAGAAGGCTCTTGGTGTGAGGTTAAGGCCCCTGGTCATCACGATGGCTCTTCCAGGCACCTGGGACCAAACCAACAACCTAGGGATGACGCTGCTGCAGTGGGAAGTCCTATCTCCGCTTTTGAGCCCCTGCCCTTCTCCATTAGGCCAGGCAGATGGAAAAATCCCCGAAGCAAGACACTATTTAAATTCGGGAAGGCTGTCTGGCACGTACAGCTTCAGGTGGTTGGAAGAGTGCACCTGCTGACAGGTATGAGACTTGCCTGAGCCCCTTTCCTTAATAAGGAAGGGGTGGGGCTGAGAGTCTGTTCTGGGTTTGAGGGCTGAGGCTAGGCCTCTCACAGTCACTCCACTGATCTGGGTTCTGGAACAATATTCAGAGGAGCTCTTGTTCAATACGCAGTTCCTATTTGAACATTTCACACACCTACTCTCAGCAGTTTCCTGGAAATGAGGGGTCTGTAAGACACAACAAGTACTATGGCCTCTGTGTGTCAGGCACATGCTGAGTGTGGAACACAATGGCTGGGCCCTCAAAGCCCCCCACACACACACACACAGGAGGACTCCACTGCACTTATTCCTGTCCCAGTGCCCAGCACGCACAGGGAAGCCATTCAGCTCATTCCCCTCATCCCCTGGTCCTCCCCTCCAGATTCCTCCCAGCGCCACTCATGTCTTAGGGGGCTGAGTCTCCCCTGAATGCCCTCACAGTTTGCGAGCACCGATACACGCTGATGTGTCTGTTTCTCTTGGGGAGCAGTTTTCCAAGGCTTGCCCCACTCATGGGTTCTAACACCTGGGAGATGGGCCAGTAGCTCCTGCTTATGCACATGTTCATTTCCCCGCACGGGCCTGAACCCCAGATTCTCGGTATAGGGGAAACCATGCACCTACCACCAGTGGACACAGTTCTGGTCAAAGCCTGGCAGCGGGAAGGGTTTGGTCAGTGACTCTGGCTTCACCTGGCAGCCCCTTCGCTGCCTGTCCCCAGCCCTGCACTAGGTGCTCTCTGTCTCTGCCACATTCACTCTTCACAACAGCCCCCAGAGGGAGGCAGGGACAGTCCGTTCCTACACACAAAGGGGCTGACTTGGGTCAATTAAGGAATGAGCCCCAAGTCACAAAGCCAGCCAGTGGTGAAGCTGGGCTTGAACTCAGGATGGAGAGCTCCAGACCTGTGTCTCTCCACTGCCCTCAGCAGCCTGCACCCCATCCTTATGGAGCCTGCGTGGGTAAGGAGCCCCGACTAGTATCAACGATGTGAGCTGGAGCACATGGAGGGGCTTCACGCAGGAAGAAGGCCCAGCTCTCCCTCTTTGGCCACTGCCCCCAGCATTCTGAACTAGTGTTCCAGCCGGTCTACCCACCACTGGTGATACTCACCAGTATCACCATAATCCCAGGCCCTGAGCTCCCATTACACAGCCTGCCCCTTCGCCCTTACAACCAACTCCTAACCAGCCTTTAAAACCCAGCCGGAATTGCACCCTCTGAGTAGGACTTCAACTCCACTCTGTCCCACCCACTGAGTCAGATGCTGGGCACCCAGAGTGCGTACTATGAGGCAACACTAAGCTGGCCTGTCCCCCACCCCAAGGCTAGTCCTGCAGGACAGGCCTGTGCACTTCTGTTCTCACGGGGCCCCCAGAAGTGTTCAGAGACACTTGTCAGCTGAACCACACCATGAGGGGGAGTCAGAGGTGCCATGTGAGTTGGGTCCTGACAGGCCTGGGGAAAGGCAGGGATGGACAAGTGTCCAGAAGCAGAGTACAGCATGGAACGAAATGATTTATAGCTACTCTTCCAAGGTGCCTCAGTTTTCTGGGGGTGTCAACCTTCCCCATGTATTAGGCAGCAGAAACATCTAAACCTGCTTTGCACACCCCACCACCGCAGAAGTGAGAGACCAGACCCCGAGAAGCTGTGCCTGCGTCCTAAAGTGGCAAAGGCTCCTCTTGCTCCCCCTTCAGTCCCTCAGACAGGGTGTGCCAGTGGTTCACCTCCAGCTGTGTGTCCTTCAGAGAGGTTTCAACCTCCTTGGTATGGGTCTGCAGCTCCTCCTGCTCACCCTTCAGTCCCTAGTACAGGGCCGGCCAGTGGTTCACCTCTAGCTTAGTGTCATTCAGGGAGGTTAGCACCTCCTTGGTGTGGGTCTGCAGCTCTTCCTGCTCCCTCCTAAGTCCCTAGTACAGGGCCGGCCAGTGGTTCACCTCCATCCAGCTGTGTTTTGTACAGAGAGGTTTGCAGGTTACTGGTGTGGGTCTGCAATTCCTCCTGCTCCCCCTTCAGTCCCATGTACATGGCCTGCCAGCGGTTCACCTCTAGCTTCGTTTCGTTCAGGGAGGTTTGCACCTCCTTAGTATGGATCTGAAGTTCCTACAGCTCCCCCTTCAGTCCCTCGGACAGTGCCTGACAGTGGTTCACCTCCAGCTAGTGTCAGTCAGGGAGGTTACCACCTCCTTGGTATGGGTCTGCAGCTCCTGTTTTGCTGTCCCTCATGCCCTTTGAACTGGGTGTGCCCGCAGTTCACCTCCAGCTATGTTTCGTTCAGAGAGGTTTGCAGCCAATTGCTGTGGGTCTGAAGCTCTTCCTGCTCCCCCCTCTGTCCCTTGTACAGGGCCTGCCAGCGGGGTTCACCTCAAGCTGCCTGTCATATAGGGAGGGTTGCAGCTCCGTGGTGTAGATCTGCAGGTCCTCATGCTTCTCCCTCAGCCAGTTTCATTGGGCCTGCCCGCGGTTCACCTCCAGCTTTGTTTCATACAGGGAGGATAGCACCTCTTTTTCGTGGGTCTGCAGCTCCTGCTGCTGCCTCTTCAGCCCTTTAAACTGGGGCTGCCAGCAGTTCCCCTCCTGCTGCTGTCATTCAGGGAGGTTTGTAGCTCCGTGGTGTAGATCTGCAGCTACTCCTGTTCCTCCTTCGGCCAGTTGCACAGGGCTTGCTAGCAGTTCACCTCTGGCTGTGTGTCCTTCACAGAGGTAAGCATCTTCTTGTGGAGGGTCTGCAGCTCCTCCTGCTGCCCCCTCAGTCCCTTGTACGGGGCCTGCCAGTGGTTTATTTCTAGCTTCCTGCTGTTCAGGGATGGTTGCACCTCCTTGCAGTGGGTGTGCAGCTCCTCCTGCTCCCACTTCAGTCCCTCTTAGAAGGCTTCCAGCGGTTCACGTCTAGCTTCGTGCAGTTCAGGCAGGGTTGCAGCTTCTTGGTGTGGGTCTGCAGCTCCTGCTGTTGCCCCTTCAGCCCTTTAAACTGGGCCTCCCAGCGGTTCACCTCAAGCTGCCTTTCATAGAGGGAGGTTTGCAGCTCCTTGGTGTAGATCTGCAGCTCCTCCTGTTCCTCCCTATGGCAATTGCACTGGGCGTGCCAGCAGTTCACCTCCAGCTGTGTTTCCTTCAGAGAGGTTTGCAGCTTACTGGTGTGGGTCTGCAGCTTTTCCTTCTCCCCCTTCAGTCCCTTGTACAGGGCCTGCCAACAGTTCAGGTCTAGCTGTGTTTCCTTCAGGGAGGTTAGCACCTCCTTGGTGTGGGTCTGCAGCTCCCGTTTTGCTGTCCCTCATGCCCTTTGAACTGGGTGTGCCAGCAGTTCACCTCCAGCTGTGTTTCATTCAGAGAGGTGTGCAGCTTCTTGGTGTGGGTCAGCAGCTATTCCTACTCCGCCCTCAGTCCCTTGTATAGGGCCTGCCAGCGGTTCTCCTCTAGCCTTGTACTGTTCAGGAAGGTTTTCAGCTTCTTGGTGGGGTCTGTAGCTCCTCCTGCTCCCCCTTCTGTCCCTTGTACTGGGCCTGACAATGGTTCACCTCAAGCTTAGTGTCATTCAGGGATGCTAGCACCTCCTTGGTGTGGGTGTGCAGCTCCTGTTGGTGCCCCTTAAGCCCTTTGACCTGGGCCTGCCAGCAGTTCCCCTTCAGCCGCTGTCATTCAGGGAGGTTTGCAGCTCCTTGGTGTAGATCTGCAGCTCCTCCTACTCCCTCAGCCATGTGCTCTGGGCTGGCCAGCAGTTTAGCTCCAGCTGTGTGCCTTCAGGGAGGTCTGTTGCATCTTGGTGTAGGTTTCAGATCCTCCTGCTCCCCGTTCAGTCCCTCATACAGGGCCTGCCAGCGGTTCACCTCTAGCTTCCAGTTGTTCAGGGAGTTTTGCACCTCCTTGGTGTGGGTCTGCAGCTCTTCCTGCTCTCCCTACAGTCCCTCATAAAGGACTTGTCAGAGGTTCACCTTCAGGTGCCTGTCATTCAATGAGGTTTGCAGCTCCTTGGTGTAGATCTGCAGCTCCTCCTGCTCCTCCCTCAGCCAGTTGTACTCTGTGGGCCAGCAGTTCACCTCCAGCTGTGTGCCATTCAGGGAGGTTTGCAGCTTGTTGGTATGTGTCTGTAGCTCCTCCTGCTCCCTCTTCAGTCCCTTGTACAAGGTCTGCCAGCGGTTCTCCTCTAGCTTCCTGTCCTTCAGGGAGGTTTGCACCTCCTTGTTGTGGGTCTGAGACTCCTATTCCTGCCTCAGCCAGTTGCACTGGGCCCGCAAGCAGTTCACCTCTAGCTTCGTGTCGTTCAGGGAGGTTTGCACCTCCTTAGAGTGGGTCTGCAGCTCCTCCTGTTGCCCCTTCAGCCCCTTGAACTGGGCCTGTCAGCAGTTCACCTCCATTTGCCTGTCATTCAATGAGGTTTGCAGTTTCTTGTTATAGATCTGCATCTCCTGCTCTTCTCTCAGCCAATGGCACTGGGCGGGCCAGTGGTTCACCTCTAGTTTCGTGTCGTTCAGAGAGGTTTGCTCCTCCTTGGTGTGGGTCTGAAGCTTTTCCTGCTCTCCCGAAAGTCCCTCGTATAGGGCCTGTCAGAGGTTGACCGTCAGTTGCCTGTCATTCAATGAGGTTTGCAGTACCTCGGTATAGATCTGCAGCTCCTCCTGCTCCTCCCTCAGCCAATTGCACTGGGCAGGCCAGCAGATTACTTCTAGCTGTGTGCCTTTCAGGGAGGATTGCAGCTTTTTCCTGTAGGTCTGTAGCTCCTCCTGCTCCCCCTTCAGTCCCTAGTACAGGGCATGCCAGAGGTTCACCTCTAGATTCTTGGAGTTAAGGGAGGTTTGGACCTCCTTGCTGTGTTTCTGCAGCTCCTCCTGCTGCCCATTAGGCCCTTGAACTGGGCCTGACAGCGGATCGCCTCCATTTGCCTGTCATTCAATGAGGTTTGCAGTTCCTGGGTGTAGATCTGCAGCTACCCCTGCTGCGCATTCAGCCCCTTGAACTGGAACTTCCAGCGGATCACCTCCATTTGCCTGATATTCAGTGAGATTTGATGTCCCTGGGTGTAGATATGAAGGTACTCCTGCTGCACATTCAGCCCCTTGAACTGGGCTTGCCAGCGGATCACCTCCATTTGCCGGTCATTCAATGAGGTTTGCAGTTCCTGGGTGTAGATGTGCAGCTCCTCCTGCTGCCCATTCAGCCCCTTGAACTGGGCCTGACAGCAGATCACCTCCATTTGCCTGTCATTCAATGAGTTTTGCAGTTCCTAGGTTTAATATCTGCAGCTGCTCGTGCTGCCCATTCAGGCCCTTGAACTGGGCCTCCTAGCGGATCACCTCCATTTGCCTGTCATTCAGAGAGTTTTGAAGTTCCTGGGTGTAGATCTGCAGCTCCTTCTGCTGCCCATTCAGCCAATGGAACATGGACTCCCAGGAGATCAACTCCATTTAGCTGTCATTCAGTGAGGTTTGCAGTTCCTGGATGTAGATCTGAAGCTCCCCCTGTTGACCATTCAGCCCCTTGAACTGGGCTTGCCAGTGGATCACCTCCATTTGCCTGTCATTCAATGAGGTTTGCAGTTCCTGGGTGTAGATCTGCAACTCCTCCTGCTGCCCATTCAGACAGTTGCACTAGAATGGAAGCAGTTAACCTCCATTTGCCGGTCATTCAATGAGGTTTGCAGTTCCTGGGTGTAGATCTGCAGCTCCTCCTGCTGCCCATTCACCCCCTTCAACTGGGCCTGCCAGCGGATCACCTCCATTTGCCTGTCATTCCATGAGGTTTGCAGTTCCTGGGTGTAGATCTGCAGCTCCTCCTGCTCCTCGCTCAGCCAATTGCACTGGGCAGACAAACACTTTACCTCCAGCTGTGTACCTATCAGGGCAGTTTGCACCCCCTTGGTGTGGTTCTCCAGCTCCAACTCTTCCTCTCTTAGCCAGCTGCACTAAGAATGCAAGAAGTTTACCTCCTTTTGTCTGTCATTCAATGAGGTTTGCAGTTCCTGGGTGTAGATCTGCAGCTCCTCCTGCTTCTCCCTCAGCCAATTGCACTGGGCAGTCCAGCATTTTACCGCCTGAAGGGCAGTTTGCACCCCCTTGGTGTGGGTCTCCAGTTCCTTCTCTTCATCTCTTAGCCAGTTGCACTAAGAATGTTAGCAGTTAACCTCCTTTTGCCTGTCATTCAGTGAGGTTTGCAGTTCCTGGGTGTAGATCTGCAGCTCCCCCTGTTAACCATTCAGCCTCTTGAACTGGGCCTGCCAGTGGATCACCTCCATTTGCTGGTCATTCAATGAGTTTCGCAGTTCCTGGGTTTATATCTGCAGCTGCTCCTGCTGCCCATTCAGGCCCTTGAACTGGGCGTGCTAGCGGATCACCTCCATTTGCCTGTCATTCAGAGAGTTTTGAAGTTCCTGGGTGTAGATCTGCAGCTCCTTCTGCTGCCCATTCAGCCAATGGAACATGGACTCCCAGGAGATCACCTCCCTTTGCCTGTCATTCAGTGAGGTTTTCAGTTCCTGGGTGTAGATCTGCAGCTCCCCCTGTTGACCATTCAGCCCCTTGAACTGGGCTTGCCAGTGGATCACCTCCATTTGCCTGTCATTCAATGAGGTTTGCAGTTCCTGGGTGTAGATCTGCAGCTCCTCCTGCTGCCCATTCAGACAGTTGCACTAGAATGGAAGCAGTTAACCTCCATTTGCCGGTCATTCAATGAGGTTTGCAGTTCCTGGGTGTAGATCTGCAGCTCCTCCTGCTGCCCATTCACCCCCTTCAACTGGGCCTGCCAGCGGATCACCTCCATTTGCCTGTCATTCCATGAGGTTTGCAGTTCCTGGGTGTAGATCTGCAGCTCCTCCTGCTCCTCGCTCAGCCAATTGCACTGGGCAGACAAACACTTTACCTCCAGCTGTGTACCTATCAGGGCAGTTTGCACCCCCTTGGTGTGGTTCTCCAGCTCCAACTCTTCCTCTCTTAGCCAGCTGCACTAAGAATGCAAGAAGTTTACCTCCTTTTGTCTGTCATTCAATGAGGTTTGCAGTTCCTGGGTGTAGATCTGCAGCTCCTCCTGCTTCTCCCTCAGCCAATTGCACTGGGCAGTCCAGCATTTTACCGCCTGAAGGGCAGTTTGCACCCCCTTGGTGTGGGTCTCCAGTTCCTTCTCTTCATCTCTTAGCCAGTTGCACTAAGAATGTTAGCAGTTAACCTCCTTTTGCCTGTCATTCAGTGAGGTTTGCAGTTCCTGGGTGTAGATCTGCAGCTCCCCCTGTTAACCATTCAGCCTCTTGAACTGGGCCTGCCAGTGGATCACCTCCATTTGCTGGTCATTCAATGAGTTTCGCAGTTCCTGGGTTTATATCTGCAGCTGCTCCTGCTGCCCATTCAGGCCCTTGAACTGGGCGTGCTAGCGGATCACCTCCATTTGCCTGTCATTCAGAGAGTTTTGAAGTTCCTGGGTGTAGATCTGCAGCTCCTTCTGCTGCCCATTCAGCCAATGGAACATGGACTCCCAGGAGATCACCTCCCTTTGCCTGTCATTCAGTGAGGTTTTCAGTTCCTGGGTGTAGATCTGCAGCTCCCCCTGTTGACCATTCAGCCCCTTGAACTGGGCCTGCCAGGGGATCACCTCCATTTGCCTGTCATTCAATGAGTTTTGCAGTTCCTGGGTGTAGCTCTGAAGGTACACCTGCTGCCCATTCAGCCCCTTGAACTGGGCTTGACAGGGGATCACCTCCATTTGCCTGTCATTCAATTAGGTTTGCAGTTCCTGAGTGTAGATCTGCAGCTCATCCTGCTGCCCATTCAGCCAGTTCCACTAAGAATGCAAGCAGTTAACCTCCATTTGCCTGTCATTCAATGAGGTTTGCAGTTCCTGGGTGTAGATCTGCAGGTCCTCCTGCTTCTCCCTTAGCCAATTGCACTGGGCAGGCCAACACTTTACCGCCAGCTATGTGCCTTTTAGGGCAGTTTGCACCCCCTTGGTGTGGGTCTCCAACTCCTACTTTCCTCTCTTAGCCAGTTGCACTAAGAATGTAAGCAGTTAACCTCCATTTGCCTGTCATTCCATGAGGTTTGCAGTTCCTGGATGTAGATCTGCAGCTCCTCCTGCTCCTCGCTTAGCCAGTTGCACTGGGCAGACAAACACTTTACCTCCAGCTGTGTGCCTATCAGGGCAGTTTGCACCCCCTTGATGTGGTTCTCCAGCTCCAACTCTTCCTCTCTTAGCCAGCTGAACTAAGAATGCAAGCAGTTAACCTCCATTTGCCTGTCATTCAATGAGGTTTGCAGTTCCTGGATGTAGATCTGCAGCTCCTCCTGCTCCTCGCTTAGCCAGTTGCACTGGTCAGTCCAGCTCTTTACCGCCAGCTGTGTGCCCTTCAGGGCAGTTTGCACCACCTTGGTGTGGGTCTCGAGCTCCTTCTCTTCCTCTCTTAGCCAGTTGCACTAAGAATGTAAGCAGTTAACCTCCATTTGCCTGTCATTCAATGAGGTTTGCAGTTCCTGGGTGTAGAACTGTAGCTCCTCCTGCTGCTCATTCAGCCCCTTGAACTGGGCCTTCCAGCAGATCACCTCCATTTGCCTGTCATTCAGTGAGGTTTGCAGTTCCTGGGTGTAGATCTGCCGCGCCTCCTGCTTCTCCCTCAGCCAACTGCACTGGGCAGGCCAGCACTTTACTGCCAGGTGTGTGCCCTTCAGGGCAGTTTGCACCCCCTTGGTGTGGGTCTCGAGCTCCTACTCTTCCTCTCTTAGCCAGTTGCACTAAGAATGTAAGGAGTTAACCTCCATTTGCCTGTCATTCAATGAGGTTTGCAGTTCCTGGGTGTAGATCTGCAGCTCCCCCTGTTGACCATTCAGCCCCTTGAACTGGACCTGCCAGGGGATCACCTCCAGTTGCCTGATATTCAATGAGTTTGCAGTTCCTGGGTGTAGCTCTGAAGGTACTCCTGCTGCCCATTCAGCCCCTTGAACTGGGCTTGCCAGCGGATCACCTCCATTTGCTTGTCATTCAATGAGGTTTGCAGTTCCTGAGTGTAGATCTGTAGCTCATCCTGCTGCCCATTCAGCCAGTTCCACTAAGAATGCAAGCAGTTAACCTCCATTTGCCTGTCATTCAATGAAGTTTGCAGTTCCTGGGTGTAGATCTACAGCTCCTCTTGATGCCCATTCAGCCCCTTGAACTGGGCCTTCCAGTGGATCACCTCCATTTGCCTGTCATTCAATGAGGTTTGCAGTTTCTTGGTGTAGATCTGCAGCTCCTCCTGTTTCTCCCTCAGCCAATTGCACTGGGCAGGCCAGCACTCTACCACCAGGTGTGTGCCCTTCAGGGAAGTTTGCACCCCCTTGGTGTGGGTCTCCAGCTCCAACTCTTCCTCTCTTAGCCAGCTGCACTAAGAATGCAAGTAGTCAACCTCCTTTTGCCTGTCATTCCATGAGGTTTGCGGTTCCTGGGTGTAGACCTGCAGCTCCTCCTGCTCCTTGCTCAGCCAATTGCACTGGGCAGACAAACACTTTACCTCCAGCTGTGTGCCTTTCCGGCAATTTGCACCCCCTTGGTGTGGGTCTCCAGCTTAAACTCTTCCTCTATTAGCCAGTTGCACTAAGAATGGAAGCCATTAACCTCCCTTTGTCTGTCATTCAATGAGTTTTGCCGTTCCTGTGTGTAGTTCTGTAGCTCCTCAGGCTGCCCATTGAGCCCCTTTATACTGATAGCAGATACTCATTTGCAATGGCTCATGTACATAATGCTATTTACAAGGTACAGGACTCCACAGAAGCAAGAGGGAACAGGGCCACAGAGGAAGCAGCCTGGGAGGCTGCCCTAAAACCAGTGGGGCCTCTACAGATTCTAGTGACTCTTCCAGACCCTGACCTACCCAATCTAAAAAATGTGAAATCCATAACCAATCTTTATTCGAGTCCTTACAGGCTTTACGTTCCCCCCAGAAAGCAGTCCAGAAGCACGTACAAGATGCTCTGCCTGTATCAACTTCTGATCTGGTCCATTCTTTCAAACCCGGTGACTATGTTTAGATAAAGAAATTTGCCACCCAAGGTTGACTCCTACCTGAAAAGGACCACCCTCATGGCAATCAAGTTCGATGGGATCCCGAAGTGTCTTTACCACAGCCAGCTTAAGAGAACCAGGCAAAGTAGAGAGTCCAGGACTCTTCAGGCCCTCTAGAGCAGTGGATCTCAACCTCATGGCCCTTTAAATACAGTCCCTCATATTGTGACCCAACCATAAAATTATTTTCTTTTCTTTTTTTAAATATATTTTATTGATTTTTTACAGAGAGGAAGGTAGAGGGATAGAGAGTTAGACACATTGATGAGAGAGAAACATCGATCAGCTGCCTCTTGCACATCTCCTACTGGGGATGTGCCCGCAACCCAGGTACATGCCCTTGACCGGAATCGAATCTGGGACCCTTCAGTCCCCAGGCCGACGCTCTATCCACTGAGCCAAACCGGTTTTGGCCATAAAATTATTTTCGTTGCTACTTCATAACTGTAATGTTGCTACTGTTATGAATTGTAATGTAAATGTCTGATATGCAGGATGGTCTTAGGCGACCCCTGTGATAGGGTTGTTCGACCGCTAAAGGGGTCGCGACCCACAGGTTGAGAACCACTGCTGTAGAGATTATTCCTGGCCCTCATTCTGGGCCCTTATCTTATAAACAGGCCCACTGGCTTTATTTGGCAGAGAATTAATTCTATGAAGCTTATAGTTCTCAGGGGTCAATATAACTCCCTCCCCAACAATGACACAAAAGAGTCAATGATTTGACTCATGTACATAAAACCAGTGGGGAATGAAGTATCCATCTTATACAAAAACTGTTTGAAATTTTAACCCTACTATTTGGCTTCTGTAAATGCTTGCTTGGCTAAATAATAAGGAAAATTGCCGGGGTCCAACCCCAGCAGGTCCAGGGGTCCCCAAAGGTGTGGACGGAGTCGGCGAAGAAGGAATGACACAGAGACAGCGTTCAGTTGATCAGCAGCCTAGCCAGGATCTCTAGCCTGGATCTCCAGCCAAGTTCTGGTCTGGATCTCCAGAGAGGTTCTGGTGTTTATTGTCTTGTTACATCCGTATTTATCCCAGTTGATTTTAATCCTGTCAATTTCTATTACAAAGGTTAGGGCGTTTCTTATCTCCATTCCAGGGAGTAAAGATTATGTAGCTTAAGCATGATTGTTTGTAGTGATTAACTACCCGCCTGGCACTTAGTTAAGGAGTTTCATCCCCTCCCTGACTTCAGGGAAAAATTCCTACCTGGGGAAACAACCTTTCTCGGAGAGGTGACCTTGGTTAAAACACACAGCGCTAAGGGGAGCAAACATATTAAGAACAGTATGCTATATACGCCAGGTCCCTTGAAACATATGCTGTGCAGATGTTTCTTTCCTGCAGCGACTGTGTCAAGCAGCAAGGATGGACCGGCTTCCGGCAGAAAATAAGACTACTCCCATTCCAGAGAGGCCATTAAACCTTCCCCGACGAACTTATCAGTTCTGGCACCAGGCCAAGCCTTTGGTTGAGGTCTCAAAGCCCCAGAAAACAGGGGCTCTTTAAGAACTCGCAAAGGTGACCAGAAAACCCCATATTTGGGAGACAAAGAGGGTAAAAAGGTATAAATACAGGAAACTTCCTGTGTGACTTCGCCCAGAATTCTAGAGGCATTTTTCTCTGGGCCCGTGCGTAATAATAAATGTAACTCCATCTCTCTAAGCGTTGCTTGGTTCTTCTCCGGTCTTCTGCAACACCTGCTCCAGGCTGGGAGGTGCTGACAGAAGGTGGCAATCCCCAGAGCAGGGTCAGAACTGGGCCTCCGTGGGCTCTGCCCACCCCCTTGTGGTGGGAAAGGACTGGTTGTATCACCAAAGGGAAGCCCAGCTGGCACGCTGCTCAGTGGGGGGCAGCCTGAAGGGAAAAGTGGTGGGGTGGCCACCCCTGCATAGCCTCAGCCTTGAGTTCCCCTCACCTGCCTCACTCGTTCCTTCCCACCACCCCCTTTCCCAGATCAGGAGAAGGGTCTAGGTGGCTGCAAGGGCTTTGAGTGGGGCTGGTCTTCACTCATTTCTCTTCCTTGTGGCCTAAGATGAAACCCTCGCCAGGCGCCTGAGCTGGTGGACTGAGGACAGAGCACAGTCCCCCCAGTCAGCTCCGCCTCCCCCTCTGCTGGGCGGGAAATGAGGAACGGAAGGAAACAGTGGGCTGTGCTCAGGCTTCCAGGCGTGACCTGCCCTGAGTGGATGAGTTTGTGGAAATCCCTTCCCTCTCTGGGTCTGTTTTCTTGCTGGTGAAGTTAGGGGCTGCCTCGTGCCATCTGGCTTTTCTCCCTGACCCTGTGTTGCACCGGCCCCGCCATCCTCACCAAGGGCCCTGTGTGTGCTCTTGCCTCTCCCTTGCACAGCCCTGCACACTGGTCCCCAGGCCCCCGGGCAGAAGTCAGCCATGGCCCACCAGTCAGCATGGGTGTCAGGTACCCAGGGATCAAGGACAGGCCAGTGCCCCAGGCACCCCCTCCTCCTCCAAACCCCCAGACTAGGGGCATTGGCTGGGAGTCCCTTCCCCTCTGGTGCTTATCTCCAGGAGCTTAGGAGACTGTGGTCCAGGCAGGTGGGCAGTGACCAGAGCTCTCCACCCTGAAGCTCGTCCAGCCTCCAGGGCTCCCACCTCAGCCTGTGAAGTACTCACCCCCAGAAATCAAGGTGCGGGCAGGGTGGGCTCCTTCTGGGCCGCAAGAGAAAATCGGTCGAGGTCCACCCCAGCTGCTGGTGGCGGCCAGCTATCCTTGGTCCATGGCTTGGAGACCCATCCCCCCACCCACCCCTGAGTCCCAGTCACATGGCCTGTGAGTCCAAATTTCCTCTTAGAAGAACACCTGTCATTGCAGGTAAGGCCCACCCAATCCAAGCCCTCCTCTGAACTTGATTACATCTGCAAAGGCCCTATCCCAAATAAGGTCACGGCCACTATTCCCATAGGCATGGGTTGGGGACACTGTAGAACACACCCCAGGAGAGGTATCACAGGTCACAGGAAGGAGACAGAGGCCTGGGGTTGAGTGGAAACACAAGTCTCAGAGCAGCAAGCTGAGTATGAAATACCCCATAACTACTGGTAAACACAAGCAAGAATAACTCAACACATTTTCCTGTGGGTAGATGGGCATCCAGGTAAATGAGCCCAGGTGTGAAAAGGTTCATGCCCTGCTGACGAGCAGGGTTCCTTTGGTGGCAGTTTCTGAAGAGGCCTCTTGTCCATAATTGGTAGGGATCTCCTGTACGAAGTGAGAACATATCCCTGCACTCACCACCACGTCAGGGGACCAAGTGTTCTGAGAGGAGACTCACTGAGGCTGCTGAGCCTTTTCCGGCACTGCCACCCTCCCGCCAACAGGGGGCGCCACCCCACCCCTCGCAGAGCGCTGCTCTCTACCCGGAAGTCCTGCCCCGGCGAGAAGTCCACAGGCGAGGGAGCTTCTGCTGGTGGTTATGCACCACGTGGCCGCTGGAAGCCCAGAGGGGTCAGGGCCCTGAAGCGGCTAAGCCCGCGGTGAGGAGTCCGTGCTGGGGCCTCCGAGGCCAGCCCTGCAGTGGAGCAGCGCCCACTGCAGGTGGCCCATTCCCTTCCCCCAGAAGGTGGCCGGGCCAGGGCAAGGCAGGCCAGGCTCGGGTCCTCCTGTCGGGGCCCCCACTCTGCGGGCACCAGCTGCTTAGGGAGCTGCCTTCGGAGGTCAGGGTTTCCCTTCATCCTCACCACGGCCAGGCCCAATCCTCCCTGCAGAGTGTGACGGAGCCCAGCGCCTTCCTTGTGCCCTGTGCTGCCAGGACTCCGGGCTGTGCCAGGGTTTCCTAGTGCCCGCCCTCCCTCTCCCCCGCAGCCTACACCCTTTCCAATCTGGGACCCCTCGGGGGATATCTGACTGCTGGTTTAGGCCTGATCCTGTAGTCAATCGCTGTGGGATCAGGCCTAAACCAGCAGTTGGACATCCCTCTCGCAATCCAGGACCACTGGCTCCTAACCGCTCACCTGCCTGCCTGCCTGATCGCCCCTAACCACTCTGCATGCCTGCTCACCCCCAAATGCCCCCTCCACTGGCCTTCTTGCCCCCAACCTCCCCTACCCTTGCCAGCCTGCTCACCCCCATTTCTCCCCTGCAGGCCTGTTTTCCCCCAACTGCCCCCACACCAGCCTGCTCACACCCAACTGACCCCTGCCAGCTTGCTCACTCCCAACTGCCCTCCCCTTCTGGCCTGATCGCCACTAACCACCTCTGCCCCGGCTTCGCCACCATGGCTTTGTCTGGAAGGACGTCTGGAAGGTTTCCCGGAAGGTCCTGGTCTAATTAGCATATTACCCTTTAGGTCTGGTGCACAGGTGGGGGCCGGCTGGTCTGCCCTGTAGGGGGTCCCGGATCAGGGTGGGGGTCCCTTTGGGGGGGCGGGACCGGCCTGGGTGAGGGGCTGCCAAGGGTTTGCAGGCTGGTCACACCCTGATGGGGGCAGGGGGGTCCCTGCTGGGGGGCGTGGCCTGCCTGGTTGAGTGGCTGAGGGCTGTTTGCAGGCTGGCCATGCCCCCACTAGGGTGAGAGTACCCGCTCGGGGGCATGGCTGGCCTGGGCGAGGAGCTGAGGGCCATTTGGGGGTGGTTTGCAGGCTGGCCAGAAGGTCTCCGGAAGGTCGCCCAGTCTAATTAGCATATTAATCTTTTATTAGTATAGATGATTAAATACCAGTGAGCTAGATGTCAACTCAAGAGTTTAGAAAAAGAATATGAAAGAAACAAAGAAAGTAAAAGGAATGAAGTAGTAAAGGAACATCATGAAAGAAATAGAAAAAAATGAGAGGCTTGGCAAAGTTATTTATTGAATGAGAATAAGAAAATGGACAAATCTCTAGCAAATTGCTCAATTAGAAAAGAAAAGTTAAAAATCAATAATAGTAATTTAAAAGAAAATATTACTATAATTAAAAGGATAAAAAAATAAGGAAATTCTAACATGGTGCCAGAAAATGTAAAAAGAAAAAATATACCATTTTCTGTAAACATATAACTTACCTAAATCCACTCAAGAAGAAATTGAGCCCTAACCGGTTTGACTCAGTGGATAGAGCATCGGCCTGCGGACAGAAAGGTCCCGGGTTCAATTCCGGTCAAGGGCATGTACCTTGGTTGCGGTCACATCCCCAGTTGGGGGTGTGCAGGAGGCAGCTGATCGATGTTTCTCTCTCATCGATGTTTCTAACTCTCTATCCCTCTCCCTTCCTCTCTGTTAAAACTCAATAAAATATTTAAAAAAAACAAAAGAGGAAGAAATCGAAAACCTACATATAACTAAAAATGTGTGCATGAAAGGGGTCACATGCTAACCTGACAAGCTCAGGGGAGGCCTGCTTGTCGGTCTTGCAAACTCAGACCTAAAGTCACCACAAAGGATGGTCTGAAATTAAACTTTAACTAAAAGCAGTTATGGTGGGTAGTTACACCTAGGCCAGCCGTGGGCAAACTATGGTCCGTTTGAAATGAATAAAACTAAAAAAAAAAAAGACCGTACCCTTTTATGTAATGATGTTTACTTTGAATTTTTATTAGTTCACACGAACACTCCATCCATGCTTTTGTTCCGGCCCTCCGGTCCAGTTTAAGAACCCATTGTGGCCCTCGAGTCACAAAGTTTGCCCACCCCTGACTAGGCCCATATCTTCACTGACAAGGTCAACCTTTACCTTAAGTGAGCCTATGTGCCGTTGTGCATCTATAATAACTTACCCTTGAGATGTCTGGGTAACTTGTAACTTCTCTTTTCTGGACCCCTTCGGGCACAACCTAATGTGCTGGGCACCAGGACAGATACCAAAAATTCCTTCATTGTTATCATGTTAATTGTTCCTGCACCCACCTAAGTGTGTGTCTATCATTTTACTTTTTATTCAATCCCAGGGGTTCCCGCCACCCCACCCCTTTGCTTTCTCCCGCCTCTCTAGTCTAGCACCAATGGATTTCATGTAACCCACCTATGTCCCTTTCCTTTGATTACAATGTATAAATACAGATGTAACCCGCCATTCTCTGGAACATTATCTCAATTCGTTGAAGTTCTGCTTCCCGGCATATGTCGACAGTTTGGCTCAAATAAACTCACAAAAATTCTTTACAAGTTTGAATGCTTTTTTATGTTAACAAATGTTTTTAAAATATTAAATCAGTATTTTAAAAGCCAATCGAACTCACCTAAGAGAGAAAAAAGAAAAGGAAAAAATATATCCTGATAGCATGTAGAGGAATAGGAATAGGATCCCTGTCTTATATAAACTATTCCAAATTCATTTCATATAAAGCCATTACTTACCAACAGTGCTTCTGATTTTTTTCTTTTTCTATACGCATCAATGTAAAAATTCTAAGTGAATCTTTAAATTAGTGGAACTAATATGAAGTCAGCAATATTGCTATGTACAAGATAACATTCCTACGCTTTGTCAAGAAAAACTTAGATATTCTTTTATAAATAGGAACAAAAACTATAACATTAACAGAAATAAATCTAATAATATATGTATGCAGCATTACAAAGAAAATCATAAAAACATTATTGAAGAACATAAAGACAAAAAAATGGGAAGATATAAATGTTCACTTAAGCAAAATCATTGATTGGAGGATTCAATATCCAAAGATGGCAGTTCTCTCCAAATTTACTTATAAATTCCATTCCACACTTCCTGTAGGGAAGCAAATGACTGAGACTAGAGAAGATAGTGAAGGAGGAGGAAGTAGGTCAGGGGAAAGGAGAAGAGAATAGTAGGTGAAGAGTGAAGAGGAAAAAGATCTCACTTCCCAGCTGACATGGCTCAGTGGTTGAGTGTCAATCTATGAACCAGACGATCACAGTTTGATTCCTGGTAAGGTTATAGGTTCAGGTTGTGGGTTCCATCCCTAGTGTGGAGTGTGCAAAAGGCAGCCGATCAATGATTCTCTCTCATCATTGATGTTTCTATCTCTCTTCCTCTCTGAAATGTGTAAAAATATATATTTTTTAAAAAGATCTCAGCTTTCCAGATTTAAGACCTAGTGTAAAATCATGGCCTTTAAGACTTTTGGGTTTGACTTAAGGCGAGGCAAATAGACAAAAGGAATTGAATGAAGAGCCTAGGAATAGATTCACGAGCATGCATAGGAATCTGGCATATGACAGATTGAATTTTAAATCAGTAAGGAAAGGAATAACTGACTATTCAATGAAAGTTGGGTCAACTGGATTATCTATATAAAAAGAAATAAGATCCTCACCATGTTGTTTATAGAATTTCCTTATTTTTAAAATTTTTTACGTTCCTTGTTTAATTGTAGTAAAATTAAATTGTAGTAAAATCAACGTGCTAGAGATTTGTCTATTTTATTATTATCATCCAATAAATAACTTTGTCAAGCCTCTTATTTTTTCTATTTATTTCATGATGTTCCTTTACTACTTCATTTCTTGTTCTGAGATGGGTCTCTTGTACACAGCATATAGTTGGGTCACGTTTTTGTATCCATTCAGCTATCCCACAGAACAAAAGATACAGACAAGATGAGAGTAGTGGAATGATAGTAGAAGTCAATCAGAGTATAAATAGCCAAAAGCAAACACATGGAGATTAAATAGCGTGTTATTAAATAATGAATGGGTTACCAAGGAGATCAAGAAAGAAATCAAAAACATCCTGAAACAAATGAAAATGAACACACAACAACCCAAAAATCTCTGGGACACAGCAAAAGCAGTCCTGAGAGGGAAATTCATAGTACTACAGGCATACCTCAAGAAACAAGAAAAATCAACAATAAACTATTTAACCCTGCAACTTAAAGAACTAGAAAGAGAACAAAAAGAAAAGCCCTGAGTAAGTAGAAGGAATGAAATAATAAAGATTAGAGCAGAAATAAATGACATAGAGACAAAAAAAATCAATGAAACCTAGAGCTGGATTTTTGAAAGGATAAACAAAATTGATGAACCATTAGCCAGACTCATCAAGAAAAAAAAGAGAAAGGACTCAAATAAATAAAATCAGAAACGAAAGCAGAGAAGTAACCACTGACACCACAGAAATACAAAGGATTGTAATAAATACTATGAACAACTATATGCCAACAAGCTGGACAATATGGATGAAATGGACAAATTCATAGGAAAATACAATCTTCCAAAACTGAACCAGGAAGTATCAGAAAATCTGAATAGGCCAATAACAACTGATGAAATAGAAGCAGTAATCAAAAAACTCCCAGCAAACTAAAGCCCAGGTCCAGACGGCTTCACAGGGGAGTTTTACCAAACATTCAAAGAAGAACTAACACCTATACTCCTCAAATTATTCCAAAAAGTCCAAGAGGAAGGAATACTATCAAGCTCTTTTAATGAGGCCAGGATTATCCTAATTCCAAAACCAGATAAAGATACTACAAAGAAAGAGAATTATAGGCCAATATCCCTGATGAACATAGATGCTAAAATCCTCAACAAAATATTAGCAAATCAGATCTAGCAGTATATTAAAAAGATCATACACCATGTCCAAGTGGAGTTTATTCCAGGAATGAAGGCTGGTACAATATTTGCAAATCAATAAACATGACACATCACATAAACAAATTGAAACAAACAAAAATCACATGATATATCAATAGATGCAAAATAAGCATTTGACAAAATCCAACAGCCATGTTTTATAAAAACTCTCAGCAAAGTAGAAAGAGCATATCTCAACATGATAAAGGCTATATATGACAAACCTACAGTGAACATCATACTCAAAGGGCAAAAACTAAAATCATTTCTCCCAAGAACAGGAACAAAACAGGGTTGTCTGCTTTCACCACTCTTATTCAACATAGTACTGGAAGTCCTAGCCACAGTGATCAGACAAGAAGAAATAAAAGGCATCCAAATTGGAAAGGAGGAAGTAAAACTCTCATTATTTGCAGATGACATGATATTATACAAAGAAAACCCTAAAAATGCCACCAAAAAACTACTAGATTTAATAAATGAATTTGGCAATGTAGCAGGATACAAAATCAACACTCAAAAATCGACGGCCTTTTTTATACATCAATAATTAATTCTTAGAAAGAGAAACTAAACAAGCAATCCCATTTACCATTGCAGCCAAAAAATTAAAATATTTAGGGTTAAACTTAACCAAGAAGTAAAAAGACTTGTACTTTGAAAACTATAGGACGTTGAAAAAATGAGATATAAGATATAAACAAGTGGAATAATATGCCGTGTTTATGGATTGGTAGAATAACATCATTGAAATGTCCATACTTCCCAAGGCAATTTACACATTCAATGCAATCCCTATTGAAATACCAATAGCATATTTTCACAGATCTAGAGCAAATGCTCCAAAAATTTATATGGAATAAAAAAAGACGCCAGGAGAAAAAAACAAGATGGCGGCATAGGTAAACACCGGAGATTGCTGCTTAGCACAACCCCTTCAAGAATACAACTAAAAGACCGAACGGACATCATCCAGAACGACAGGAAGGCTGGCTGAGTGGAAATTCTACAACTAGAAGGAAAGAGAAAAGCATACCAAGACTCAGAGGAGATGCGGAAGTAAAGTGCACAAGTACGGAGGCACACACAGAGAGGGCTGGCGGCTGAGGACACGGTTGTCTTTTTCAATCGGTAGGGAGTCTCAAGCTCTGAGCTCCAGTTCCAGGCAAGTCTCTGGGGACCCAGACTCATACGGGAGAAACTGGACTGTCTGGCATCGGTCGGAACTTGAGGGCAGCTTTCTCTCGGAGGTGCTTGCAGTGATTGCCGGGACACTGAGAAGCGGGGCCTCTGAGGGCATCCATAGCTGCTTGCTCCGCCTGGTTGATCCCCTGGGACCCCGCCCTCCCCAAGCTGTGCACCCGCTCTTGCATATGAAAGGCCTGGCCCTTTGCAATCTGAAAATTACCTAACAAACTGCAGCTGGCCCAAGGCCCCAGGGAAACTTGCATTGCTCCACAGCTGGGCTCCTGCTGGGTAGCCTCAGGCAGAGGCTAGATTAGCACCTCCTTAGAGATCCAGGAGCCAGTGTGCTGGGTGGTCAGAGTGGGACCATCCAGATTGCAGCTCCTCGGATCCATAAAGGACACACTCAGGGAGCAGACGCAGTGAGCACCAAAGCCCCACTGAAGCAAGTCTTGCCCGAGAGGGGTGTCTCCAGCATAGAAGTTCTCCCACTGCAGACACAGCTGATTCTCACAGCCAATTGGCCTGGAGGTCAATTCCTCTTAGTGATGCCTACAACAATCAAAGCTTAACTACAACAAGACTGTGCACACAGCCCACAAAGGGGTGCACCAAGAGTGTCCACCTCAGGTAATCGGGGAGGCTGAGCCACTGGGCCCTATAGGACACCTAGCACAGAAAGCCACTCTATCAACACAGGGAAGCAGCAAAAATGTGGAGACAAAGAAACAGGACACACATGACAGAAATGGAGGAAAGCAAACTACTGGATATAGAGTTCAAACCCACACTTTTAAGGTTTTTCAAGAACTTTCTAGAAACTGCCAATAAATTTAGTAAGACCCTCAAAAAGTCTGGTGAGGCCGCCGATAAATGTAGTGAGATCCTCAAGAAATCTAGTGAGCCCCACAAGGTTATGAAAAAGGACCAACTAGAAATTAAGCACACACTGACTAAAATAAAGGATATTATGCAGAGTTCCAACAGCAGACTAGAGGATCACAAGAATCAAGTCAAAGATTTGAAATACAAAGAAGCAAAAAACACCCAACCGGAAAAGCAAAATGAAAAAAAGAATCCAAAAATACGAAGATAGTGTAAGGAGCCTCTGGGACACCTTCAAGCATACCAACATCCGAATTATAGGGGTGCCAGAAGATGAGAGAGAGCAAGATATTGAAAACCTATTTGAAGAAATAATGACAGAAAACTTCCCCTACCTGGTGAGAGAAATAGACTTACAAGTCCAGGAAGCGCAGAGAACCCCAAACAAAAGGAATCCAAAGAGGACCACACCAAGACACACCATAATTAAAATGCCAAGAGCAAAAGACAAAGAGAGATTCTTAAAAGCAGCAAGAGAAAGACAGTCAGTTACCTACAAGGGAGTCCCCATACGACTGTCACCTGATTTCTCAACAGAAACTTTGCAGGCCAGAAGGGAGTGGCAAGAAATATTCAAAGTTGATGAATGCCAAGAACCTACAACCAAGATTACTTTATCCAGCAAAGCTATCATTCAGAATTGAAGGTCAGATAAAGAGCTTTACAGATAAGGAAAAACTAAAGGAGTTCATGACCACCAAACCAGTATTATATGAAATGCTGAAAGGTATCCTTTAAGAAGAGGAAGAAGAAGAAAAAGGTAAAGATACAAATTATGAACAACAAATACACATCTATCAACAAGTGAATCTAAAAATCAAGTGAATAAATAATCTGATGAAAAGAATAAACTGGTGATTATAATAGAATCAGGGGCATAGAAAGGGAGTGAACTGACTATTCTTGGGGGGAAAGGGGTGTGGGGGATGCGGGAAGAGACTGGACAAAAATCGTGCACCTATGGATGAGGACAGTGGGGGCGGGGGGGCTGAGGGCAGAGGGTGGTGGGGGAACCGGGTGGAGGGGAGCTATGGGGGAGGAAAAAGAGGAACAACTGTAATAATCTGAACAATAAAGATTTAATAATAAAAAAAAAGACTCCGGCCAAAACCGGTTTGGCTCAGTGGATAGAGCGTCGGCCTGCGGACTGAAAGGTCCCAGGTTCGATTCCAGTCAAGGGCATGTACCTGGGTTGTGGGCACATCCCCAGTAGGAGATGTGCAGGAGGCAGCTGATCGATGTTTCTCTCTCATCGATGTTTCTAACTCTCTATCTCTCTCCCTTCCTCTCTGTAAAAAATCAATAAAATATATTTTAAAAAAAAAGACTCCGAATAGCTGCAGCAATCTTGAGAAAGAAGAATGAAGTTGGAGGAATCACAATATCAGAAAATCCACCGTAATCAAATCAGCCTGGTACTGGCACTAGAACAGGCAGATAGATCAATGAAATAGAACAGAGACTCCAGAAATCGACCCAAGCCATTATGCTCAATTAATATTTGACAAAGGAGGCAACTACATACAATGGAGTCAAGACAGTCTCTTCAATAAGTGGTGTTGGAAAAATTGGACGGATACATGCCAAAAAATTAAACTAGACCATCAACTGTCACCATACACAAGAATAAACTCAAAATGATAAAAGACTTAAATGTAAGTGGCAAAACCATAAAAATCCTAGAAGAAACCATGGGCAGAAAAATCTCAGACATCTATCGTAGCAATATGTTTATGGATACATCTCCTAGGGCAAATGAAACTAAGGAGAAAATAAACAAATGGGACTACATCAAAATTAAAAGCTTCTGCACAGCAAAAGACACCATCAACAAAATGAGCAAGTGTTTATGCAAGTACAAGGAGTCTCTTGGGCTTGTCATGGCAACCTGTTTTTGAGTGTTTTCTGTGTACTGGGCACTGTTCTGTGTGTTTTGTATATACTAACTTATTTAATTTCTAAGGCCAGCTTTATTGGGAAGATACTGATGCCTGTTTTACAAATGGGTACACAGAGCTACAAGGAGGTTACTTGTTGTGAGGCCCATAGCTAATAATGGTGGTGCTGGGATTTGCACTCTATTGACAAGCCCTTAATAGAAGAAAGGATGCAAAGGTGGTGTTTATTTTTGAGGATGGAGTTATGAGTGTTGGGATTGTGTTTTAGATAATTTTATCTAGGGATGAAGATAGAGAGACCAGTTAGATTCCAAGTGTGCTGTTTGTGTTAGTTTAAGAGGTGCAAAGGGAGACTGACCTAGGGCAGTACATTGGAAAGGAGGGGAGTGACACGAGAGGCCTGGAGAGGCGGGAAGACAGCGTTTGTCAGCTGGTTGGATTTGTGCTGTGCGGGGGACAGGTGCTGGGGAAGAGGCGCCGAGTTCCCTGAGCAACCTGGGTGGATCCCCAGGCGGGCCAGGTTAGGAAGCCTGAGGAAAGCAGGCTGTGAGAGACATCTGAGAATGCAAAAAGGAATAAAGTTTCTTTCTCCTTCACTTCTCAAGAAATACTTCGTATGTGTTGTATCTATGATTTGTTTATATGTTGCTCTGCTATCCCAGTTCCAGAATGAAGGGATTCTTCAAAGCTTCACGATTCTCACTACAATGAGGATTGTACTTTCCACAGCTGGAACTTACATTCATTCTCTGAGAGACCCTCTCCAAAACAGAGTGACTCTAGCAAGTATATGTAGATTAGGTGGCTTTCTGGGAGATATGGCTGCTATTTCAAATTTGTCAGAATGCAGAATTTGTCTAGAAAATGAAAGAAAATATTTCTCATGATGTTTAAAATCTCTTGTAATGTGGACCAACCAAGATAGCAGCATAGGTAAACACCTGAACTTGCTGCCATGCACAACCACATTAAAACTACGACTAAAAGACAAAACGAATATCACCCAGAACCACGGGAAGGCTGGCTGAGTGGAAATCCTACAATTAGAAGGAAAGAGAAAAGCGCATTGAGTCCGGTAGGAGGTGCAGAGGTGTGAAGGTACAGAGGCGCGTGCGAAAGGGGCTGGCAGCTGGGTACGCTGTTGTCTTTTTCGATTGGGAAGGAGATACTAGCTCCCAACTGTTCTGAACTCCAGTTCCGGGCGAGACTTTGGGGACCCAGACTCATAGAGAGAGAAACTGGACTATCTCGCATCAGGCCGGAACGTGAGGGTGACTTTCTCACAGAGGTGCTTGCAGTGGTCATTGTTCCTGCAAGGGGCCATGGGGCACAGACCCTGGGACCTCTCCAAGGCAGAGCAGACTGGCAGCCATTGCGGATTGCTCCACCGCGTGATTCCCTGAGACACCGCCCCACCCAATTTACAACCCCACCCAAGCTGTGTACAGAAGCTTTTGCATATAAATGGCCTGGCCTTTCTCCGCCTAAAAACCTGGGCAGACTCTGTGAGCGCCAAAGCCCCACTGAAGCCAGTCCTGACCCATAAGAGTGTTTCCAGCACAAAAGTTCTCCCACTGTAGACACAACTGATCCTCACAGCCAATTGGCCTGGAGATCAATTCCTCCCAGTGATACCAACAGCAATCAAGGCTTAACTACAACAAGACTGTGCACACAGCCCACAAAGGGATGCACCAAGAGTGTCCACCTCAGGTGATTGGGGAGGCTGAGCCACTGGGCCCTATAGGACACCTAGCACAGAAAGCCACTCTATCGACACAGGGAAGCAGCCAAAATGTGGAGACAAAGAAACAGGTCACAAATGAAAGAAATGGAGGAAAGCAAACTACTGCAATAGAGTTCAAAACCACGGTTATAAGGTTACTCAAGAATCTTCTAGAAACCTCTAAGAAATATAGCGAGATCCTCAAGGATATGAAAAAGGACCAATTAGAAATTAAGCATACACTGACTGAAATAAAGAATATTATACAGACTCCCAACAGCAGACTAGAGGATCCCAAGAATCAAGTCAAAGATTTGAAATACGAAGAAGCAAAAAACACCCAACCAGAAAAGCAAAAGGAAAAAAGAATCCAAAAATATCAAGATAGTGTAAGGAGCCTCTGGGACAACTTCAAGCGTACCAACATCTGAATTATAGGGGTGTCAGAAGAAGAGAGAGAGCAAGATATTGAAAACCTATTTGAAGAAATAATGACAGAAAACTTCCCCTACCTGGTGAAAGAAATAGACTTACAAGTCCAGGAAGTGCAGAGAACCCCAAACAAAAGGAATCCAAAGAGGACCACACCAAGACACACCATAATTAAAATGCCAAGAGCAAAAGACAAAGAGAGAATATTAAAAGCAGCAAGAGAAAAACAGTTAATTACCTACAAGGGAGTACCCATACGACTGTCAGCTGATTTCTCAACAGAAACTTTGCAGGCCAGAAGGGAGTGGCAAGAAATATTCAAAGTGATGAATAGCAAGAACCTACAACCAAGATTACTCTACCCAGCAAAGCTATCATTTTGAATTGAAGGTCAGATAAAGAGCTTCACAGATAAGAAAAAGCTAAAGGAATTCATCACCACCAAACCAGTATTATATGAAATGCTGAAGGGTATTCTCTAAGAAGAGGAAGAAGAAGAAAAAGGTAAAGATAAAAATTATGAACAACAAAGTGACAACAAATACATATCTATCAATAAGTAAATATGATACATATCTAAAAATCAAGTGAATAAAAAATCTGATGAACAGAATAAACTGGTGAATAGACTAGAGTCAGGGGCATAGAAAGGGAGTGGACTGACAATTCTCAGGGGGAAGGGGGTGTGGAGGGTGTGGGAAGAGACTGGGCAAAAATCGTACACCTATGGACGAGGACAGTGGCGGGGGTAAGGGCAGGGGGTGGGGTGGGAACTGGGTGGAGGGGAGCTATGGGTGGGGGAAAGAGGAACAACTGTAATAATCTGAACAATAAAGATTTATTTTTTTAAAAAAAAATCTCTTGTAATGTGTTATTTCTTTGGACTATTTGACTCTGAAGTAAGTCTCCCTCCTTATTAAAAGTTCCTATATTAAAAATTTACTGAGAACAAAGCTTGTTCAATCAGTTGAATTTTATATTGATAAGAATTTTGTCTTTTCCTTAAAAGTCATCGGAGAGAAGAGTCCCCCTCCCTCAGCGTTCTGGTCACCTGCCTGGCTGCCACTGCCGTTGCTATTACTACGGTCACTAGCCTGCTGGGGCCGGGCGGGAAAGATGGAAAGCACACAAATAAGCAGGGGTTTCTGAGCGCTGGCTGTCGGGCTCGTTCCCATTCCTCACACCAGCAAGCGAGGCTTCGCCTGGAGATGTTGGTCCGTCTCCTGTGCAGTTCCCAGGCCCAGGCTGGCCCTGAGCCCAGAGGGAGGAGACTGGGACCTCCACCAGTTTGGTGGTGTTTGAGTCCTGGTTTCCTTCCCAAGACTCCCTGCTCCCATTTATTGCTCCGGGTCCTCAGATGCTGCCCAGGCCTCTGGCTGCCCTCAGAGGGGGGAGGAGGAGGAGGAGGAGGCAGAGCCACCCTGTCTGACCAGAATCGGGCGGCGCCGGCCTGTTGTGATTCTCTGCACAGCACTGTCACCACCCAGTACCCCTGTCTATTGGTTCATCCGCTCTGTGTCCCCATCCCTGCCCCTCCCCAGGATGCTGGCTTCGGGAGAGCAGTCACTTGGTTCACAGTGAATACTGCCGGCACACAGTAGGCACTCAATTCATGCTTCGAATGATTGAATCTACTCTCTCAGGCATAGAGACTTTGGGACAACTGCCTTTATCTTTTATTACTCCTCCTCAAACTCTCTTCCCACCATCATTGCTTTACACACTTTTCAGAAAAGATTTCTCGGTCACCTGACCAGGGGCAGGAGGCCAGGGGGAATTCTGAGGTGCCTGGGGAAGGAAGGGGCAGGTGTAGCCAGTGGGCGGCTTTCATTGAAGGTTAGAAGGACGCGCTTTCTCCGGGGCAGGAGGTTCAGAGGAATGTGGGCTCAGACGAAGCGGACCCAGTGATCACAGCGCCGCCAAGGACGTCCATCCTGTGTCCTCAGCTCTGCTCCTCACTGTCCCTGCAGTTGGCTTCATTCTCACCTCGCCCAGGGCTCCCCCCCACACAGGGCTGCCCAGAGGGTGGACTCGGAGGTCACCCAGAGACGCCGACCTGGGAAGGGCTCACAGAGCTGGGCGCCTGTCCTGCTTCCCCAAGGCGGCCTCTTGGAAAGGACAAAGTTCTGCAAAGTAATCTTTGCTGGCAACGCCAGACACAGGAACAGGTTAAGGTCCAGCCGCCTCCAGAGCCGGAAAACGGCTACAAGACACACGGCCGGATCCTGAGGTTGAGCTGCGTCCGCAGTGACTCCGCCTGGCATTGCCCCCGCAGACCGGGCTCTGGTCCGCCTGAGCCGCCGGGGTCGCAGCTCTGAGCCCTTCCCTCCTGGAGGCACAGCTCTTCCTCAGCCCTCACTCCCGGCTGGAGGGAGTCGCGGGCGGGGAGGGGCCGCGGACGGGGAGGCACCGTGGACAGGAGGACCGTGGACGGGGAGGAATGCCCACTGTCGTGCGTGGCCGCCTACTCTGCGCAGGCCCAGGGCTAGGACATCCCAGGCCATAGCGCTGCTGGGTTTAATGTCACCGCAGCCACGAAAAGGCTGTGACGGGCCCTGCAGTCGGCACCTGCCCTCTGGCTCCTTTCTCCGCAGTTCATCTGTGGGATCCGTCCACCTGGGGCGCTGAGAGGACGGGAGCCTGTCCCCGCCACCCACCCCCTCCCCGCGCCCCTGCCTGGCGCTGTGCCAGGGCATCAGGTGCTCTGGGCACATGCCCAACAGGGGAGCGAGCAGCTCAGACTCCCGGGCGCAGGAAGCTGTGCTGCAGCGGACGCTGTTGTGAGGGAGCAACCCCACCCGCCAGGGCACAGCCGGCTGGACCTCCTCTGGACCCTCGGACATTCACCGCGGAGGAAGCTGAGCCGGCCACGCACAGGGCCTCCAGGGTGGCTGCGGACAGACAGACAGACAGCCTCAGCCGGGACTCCCAGCTCCGCCCCTTTCACGCAGGCCCCAGGGGCTGCAGGTTCAGGCTCAAACCTGCTCCGCTGCCCTCTGTGGTGCGTTCTACACCTCAGCTGGCTCCTGTGAGCTCTGCCCGCATCTCACCTGAGACCATGAAACCATGAGGACAGAGGCTGTACCTGCTCTTTGGCACATGCGTCCCCTCGTCCCGCACCCAGACCCGATGGACAGGGCATGGCCAGGAGGTTGGGGGGAGTGGGCCCCTCCTTACAGTTCAGAACCCCTGCCCGGACAGCTGGGCTGGCTCACTCCCCAATACCTGAACTTTGTTTTTTGAAGGAGCACCTATTAAATGGACATGAAAAGACACAACTAGCTCCTTTCTTACATCTAATTAGGATAAATCACATTCAAATATTAGGCTGAGTGAAGTGGTTAACAACACAACTTTCTCAAATAGGTTGTGCTGATTTCCCCTTCATTTCACAACATCAATTTTATTAGCAATAATCATACATTTCTATATTCTGACTCTTAGAAGACATATGACCTGGACATATCTCCTGCCATCCGCTGGGTTGTACAGTCACTTTCCTGAAATAATCGTAATTCAGCTTTTGTTAAAAATCTTGCTTTTATACACATCTATAAATACAGTCAACTTACATTGTTAGTTGGTTTTTGAAGAAATTTAAAATTAGGTATAACAGTACTCCTTATAAAAACTTATTTATTAAAAGATTCACATGACCAGATGGGTATTTCTTACAGAATGTGGTCCACACAAGGACGAGTAAAGCTAAGTTCGACGGGACGGTTACTTCTGGCTGCACTTTATGGTGGGCAGCACGGTGGGCCCGGAGGGCCGCGGGCCACCAGTCAGGCTGCTTTCTGTCTCATCTCACCCAGGAAGTCGTAGGTCTGCTCTGAAATGTCGAAAGGCTCATGGACACCCTCTGGTGACAGCAGAGCTGGGAGGGCGCCCTGGTTGTCTCGGTTTTGCTTCAGGAAGTCCGCGATGACTTTCCACCGCGCGGCCTCGGCCTCTTCTTCTGCCCACCTGGACGGGGGCAGGAGTGTGGAGTGGAGGAGGGGCACCGCGCAGTCGTGGTAAACTAGGAGAAACGCAGCCTTCAGGAACTCTGTGTCTCTCTGGGAAAACACCACAAGTCACTGTGAGTGGATCCGCATCACTAAGCGTTAGATTCTATGAGCTCTGCTGACTAAAAGCCATTGCAGGCGGGCGGAGGTGCACGGTGCCTGGTGGGTCGGCCAGCGGCTCTGCACCAGGGACGCAGCAGGAAGCAGCCCCTCAGTGGAAAGGAGTCACCGAATCACGTGGAGCAGAGGGGCTGCGGGCGACTCCTCGAGACCGGGGCTCTGCTAAGGCCACTGAGGTCTCACTTCCCACCAAGGAGAATGGGCGCTGAAGTCTAATTCTGGTGACAAGGGTGTGGGTCCAAGTAAATACAACGAAAGCACACCGTGAAGCCAGCTGTGCCCCTTAATCCCATCACAGCACATCCGACGATTACGTGTCCAAGGGAAGGGCCACAAGCATGAAACCCAGAGAAAGGGCCCCAGCAGTAAGGACCCGCTGTCGGACTCTCCCCACCACAAGAGGACTGCAATGTAGACACTGCCATTCGGCCCCACCGGACAGGCTGGGTGGGAATCACAGGGCAGGGCACTCGGAAGGTGGAGGCGTCCGCACACTGCGGAGTCTGCACAGAGATGTGCCCTCCAAGCACACCCTGTGCGCAGGGCAGTTTCACAGGCCAACACCTTGTCCATGGCTACACCAGAATAGCATTAAGCCTCCACTTCTAGCCCTGCCCATGACTCAGGGGTTGAGTGTCAACCCGTGAACCAGGAGGTCACAGTTCGATTCTCAGCCAGGCACATGCCTGGGTTTTGAGCTCATTCCCCAGTGTGGGACATGCAGGAGGCTGCCAATGGATAATTCTCTTATTGTTTCTCTCTCTCTCTCTCCCTTCCTCTCTGAAGTCAATAAAAAAATATATTTTTTAAACTGCCAATTCTGGCAAAGGTCAAATAAGGATACAATATGGATACTTTTTTTAATGTTTAGGGTTTTTAGTTTGTAGATAATTAAGGCTTTAGAAGTCCAAACACTATGGCCCATGGGTCCATGTAGCCCCTGCTACTTTTTATAAACCAAGTTTTATAGAAGCAGCCACACTCAGATGTTACAATGGCAAAGCTGAGTCACTGTGACAGAGAACATAGGGCCCGCAAAGCCAAAAGTACCGACCATGTGGCCCTGTCCAGGACCGTCTACTGGACCCTGGAGTGGAGCAGTCAGGGTGTTGCTCACTGACCGGGATGGTGCTGCTGGTGTGTGATGACCATGCTTCTGTGGCAACGGGCCACACCTGTGTTCTCCAATGTCTGACATGGCTCAGCCGATTTTCCTTTTCCTTCTCCTTACCTGTTATACACTTGGAGCAGGAGGAATTTTTTAAAAATAAGAGAAATTTGGGAGCTTTGATTTAAAATCTCCCCTCAACTAAACGACACTCAGTGACCTGAAATGACTCTCAATCCAGCGTCGGTTCACGTTAGGAATCGGCACCCAGACACTCCTGGAACGTGTCTTTACAAGCATAATGACACCATTTAAGAGAGTGAGAGGAGAATGACTATGGTTATTTTAGCTAAAAAAAGAGCCCATGTTAGAATGTGGGAGCAATGACACTGCAGATATTAAGTGCAAGTGGAAAAGCACATTACCTTCTCCGATCTTTTTAATGTACTTTCTTTCTCAGCCCATGAACTCTGAAAAGGAAACAAATGATATATTAATCTGAGGGTTCACAAGTCTTTGCCACACGCCTGCAAGTTCACTGTAATTAAGCTGGTGGACTGGGTTGGGAACCCTGTCAGGACCGCCACCGTAAGAACTTCTGAGGGCGCCTGCTTCTAACCACGGAGCCAGACCGGCCAGGCGGGGAGGGACGCCCCAGAAGCCCGTGCTTCTTACACGTTAAACTAATTTACGATCAGAATCAGTGAAGCGCGAACACACACATTCAAACTGCACAGACACTGCACCTGAACAATAAAACATGAGCAAGCTTTGCAGGTGAGCCGGTAGAGACATAGAAAACTGCCGATACCACACTTGTCTACAGTCTGCCTGGAAGATGACGATGGTCACGGGACACAAATGCAGGACAGCCTTGCAAGTCAATATTTCCACCTGCCCAGGAGGCTTCACCACGCTCTTTTACAGAAATAAAAACCCAGAGTTCAGGGAGCCCTACAGAGGTCGGGATCGAATCCTCTGGTGCCAGCTCAGCACACTGTACCCGAGGGGGTGCCCAGGCTCTAGCTGCTTGCTCCTGGGCCTCACGTGGTGCCTGTTGGCAGGTACCCTCCCGCTGGCGCCTGAGTTCATGGTTTCCGTGGATGCATTGACCTTCCCCAATGGGGAGGCCCTGGGGTGAACATGACATGTGGCACCAAGAGAAGAGTGTCCATGAAACAAAGAAGCTCCCCACCGAGACCACAGAGGTGCGCGCCCCCCCCCCCTTCCCTCTGCAGGACCCTCGCTGGCAGGAGCCACCCCCAGATGCTCACAGTTCCTCCCAGAACTGCCTTAGGGGCCGTGCTCCTCCACTGCTGGTGGCTGCGCCTGGGGCCAGAGAGTTTGAAGAGGACCCTTGGAGGCCAGAGCGCGTCACTAACCAGACCAGGAGCCACCATCATCATCAAAGCGCCAACAACAAACTGAACCTGGCTCAGTTAACAGTAAGGGGCTCACACGTCACAAACTCTGTAAGGAATCTGACTTAACGGGAACGGCACTCAGCAACTGTAGACTCACGGCCGGAGTATGACCTTTGTAATGTATTGCTGGACCTGGTTTGATAATATTTTGTTGAAGAATCTAGCATCTGTATTCATCAGGCATATTGGCCTATAATTTTATTTCTTTATAGTGTCTTTATCTGGCTTTGGAATTAGGATAATGCTGGCCTCATAAGATGAGCTTGTCTTTTCCCCTTGAATTTTTGGGAATAGTTTGAGAAGGATACGTATTAGTTCTTTGAATGTTTGGTAAAAGTCACCTATGAAGCCATCCTGTCCAGAACTTTTGTTTGCTGAGAGTTTTTTTGTTTGTTTGTTTTACTGCTTCAATTTCATTAGTTGGTATTGGTCTATTCAGGTTTTCTGATTCTTCCTAATTCAGTTTTGGAAGATTGTATGTCTCTAGGAATTTATCCATTTCGCCCAGGTTGACCAATTTGTTGGTATACAGTTGTTCATAGTATTTTCTTACAGTCCTTTGTATTTATGTAATGTCAGTTGTTACTTCTCTTTCATTTGGATTTGGGTCCTCTTTTTTTCTTGATGAATCTGGTTAAAGGTTTGTCAACCTTGTTTATCTTTTCAAAGAATCAGCTCCTGGTTTCATTAATCTTTTGTATTTTTTTTATAGTCTCTATGTGATTTATTTCCACTCTGATCATTATTATTTCCTTCCTTCTACTTACTCTGGGCTTTGTTTGTTGTTCTTTTTATAGCTCTTTTAAATATAGGGTTAAAGGGTTTTCTCGAGAACCAAGATGGCGGCGATATAGGCAGACACGTCCCAGGTCGTGTCCCGGAGCAAATGGAATGAACAGCTGAAACTAGTAACACCCACACCGAATTGGCGAAATTGCTCAGCTGGTGAGAGGGTTTGCAGCCGGGAAGAGCAGAACTCCCCTGGAAAGGTAAAAAAAACCAGGGATTTGGGCAGGAAAGTTTGCCAGACCTCTGAGCCCAGAGAGTCGGAGGGAGACCGCGTGGCAGACAGCCGCGTCCCCTGGGACAGGCACAGCCCCTGACGGAGGAAAGGAGAACCGCGGGATTCCTGGCGCCGCCAGGGAAATTGAGAGCTGGGTTCTGTGACCACGGAGGACTGAGCCTAAAGGGGGCAGCCTGAAGAGCTGACCTGACCATACAGTCCCGGTAAGAGAAGAAGCTTACAGAAACCAAGCCTTCCCCGTTTCCGCGGCCGGCGTTTGTTTGTCTGTTTTCACTGAATCCTGTTCATGGGACATTTCGGATACAGACACTCACCTGTGCTGAAGAGAGGGAGAGTGTGCGGAGGAGTGGAATCTGGGGAGAGACTGGGGAGAGAGGGGGAGCCGGGAGAGGTGGCAGCGAATTGAGTGCTGAGACACCCCTGAGCCCAAGACTGGGGCAGCCACTCTCTCCAGAGAGTGAGGCTCCTCCCCCCGGCCCCCAGGCAAGGAGCACAGCCACACCCAGATTCCACCCTGTAGGAGATCAAGGATTAAAATAACCTTATCAGTCCCTGGGAGTTAACAGGGTCTGGCCTATAGAGGGATTTTCAATCCCAGCAACAACATAGCGCCGGTAACTAACTATTACGCAGTCAGCTCTGGGCAGTGAACTTCCACTGGAAAGAGAGGCCCTATAGCCCCTGAGGCCAACCCCAGAACACTGCCACCCAGAGGCTGACCCACAAACGGACTCTTTGCTAAACACAAAATAAGGCAGTCTGGGAAATAAATGCGACCTGCTTTAAAATAAGGACTGTGGTTCACAACACAGAGGAACAGTATATCGCAGGGAAACTCAACACTCTCCTGAATACCTGGAAGGTCTAAGGCGAGCCACACTGAAGAATAGAAGAACCGAAGGACCTTCACTACTGCATTTTTTTTTTCTTTTTTCACTTTTTAACTAAGAAATCAATTTTTTTTAATTTTTTTTTTCTGTTCTTTTTTTTTTTTCTTTTTCCATCACCTGATTTTACCCTTTTAATTACTACCTTCTTATTTTTTAACCAGTATTATTACTGCTACCATTTTACCATTTTTTAAAGTGCCATTTTATTTTCTCTTTATTTTATTTTGGGATTAGTGTTCTCCATTCTATTTTCATTGTTATATTATTGGTTGTTTCTAGTTTGCATTCATATCCAGGGAGCTGTTGTTGGAATTTGTTGGGATTAATGGCTGTTCTATAGGAGTATTCTCCTCATATAAAAAGTCTCTTCCCCTCTTCCACTTCATTCTCTCTTTTCGCTCTTTTTTTTTTCTTCTTTTCTTTTCTCGCTTTTATTTTCCCCCCTCCTTTTTCCCGATTTCATTTTTGCACTCCTTTTTTTGGTCCCTACTTTTCTTTTCTTTTTTTTCTTTTATCTTTTTCTCTTCCTTCTTCCTTATCCCCTAATTCTCTTAATTCAGGTGGTCACCTTTATTTGGAGTTATTAATATCGTGAATATATTTGTGTATAGTGCCTGGTACGTGGTGCCTTGTTGTGTTGTATTTTGTGCCTTTAAATCAATGCAGCAGATCCAAGCAACAGCAACCTCCTGAGCACCACATCCTCTGCTGAGGAACAGCAGCTGTACGTGAAACCTCGCCCCACCAGCCAGAAGAGCCACCACAGCTGTGAACAGCACCCACCAGAGGAGCTGCTGCCAACCGAAGAGCAGCAGCTACCGCAACCGCCCGAAGAGCAACCACAGACCAAGGAGTCACTGCCACCCAGGGAGCAACCACTGAACGACTCAACATCTAGATATGTCAGTGAGATCAAACATGGGTAGACAAAGAAACCCCCAAAGGAAAGAGAAGGAGGACTCTCCAGAAAAGCAGCTAAGTAATACAGAGGCATGCAACATGACAGATAAAGAATTCAGAATAAGGGTCCTAGAGTGCATAAACCGGATGGAGGAAAAAATCGACAACCTCTGCAAGAAGCAAGAAGAAACAGATGAAAAAATCGATAACATATGGGAGAAGCTAGAAGAAACAGATGAAAAAATCAATAACATATGGAAGAAGCTAGAAGAAACAGATGAAAAAATCAACAACTTAAGTAAGACCCAAGAAGAAATAAAGAGTGATATAGCTGCAATGAAAAACTCCATTGAAAGTATCAACAGTAGACTAGGAGAAGCGGAGGACCGAATTAGTGAATTAGAAGACAAGGAAGCAAAACACACCCAAAATGTACTGCAATTGGAGAAAGAAATTAAAAGACAGGAGGAGAGCCTAAGGGAGCTTTGGGACAACATGAAACGAAACAACATACGAATAATAGGAGTACCAGAACAACAGAAGGATGAACAAGGATTAGAAAACCTACTTGAAGAAATAATATCAGAAAACTTTCCTGAGGTGGGGAAGAAAAAAGTCACACAAGCCCAGAGAGTCCCAAACAAGGTGAACCCGAAAAGACCCACACCAAGACACATCATAATCACCATGGCAAATGTTCAGGACAAAGAGAGAATCTTACAGGCTGCAAGAGAGAGACGGAAAGTTACATACAAGGGATTCCCCATTAGACTGTCAAATGACTTCTCAACAGAAACACATCAGGCCAGAAAAGAATGGACTGAAATTTACAAAGTGATGCAAAGCAAAGGACTGAATCCAAGAATACTCTATCCAGCAAGGCTATCATTCAAACTTGAAGGGGAAATAAGAAGCTTCACAGACAAAAAAAGACTAAGGGAGTTTGTCACCACCAAGCCAGCAATGCAAGGAATGCTAAAGAGACTGGTATAAAAAGAAGAAATAAAAAGCTCAGAAAGAAAACAGCCACACACACACACAAAAAGAAACGGCTACAAACAAGTACCTCTCAATAATAACTTTAAACGTAAACGGACTAAATGCTCCAACCAAAAGACATCGAGTGGCTGAATGGATAAAAAAACATGACCCATACATCTGCTGTCTACAAGAAACCCACCTCATTAGAAGGGACTCACACAGACTGGAAGTGAAAGGATGGAAAAATATCTTTCAGGCAAATGGAAAGGAAAAGAAAGCTGGGGTAGCAATACTTATATCGGACAAAATAGACCTCAAAGTGAAGGCCTTAACAAGAGATAAGGAAGGCCACTTCATAATACTAAAGGGATCAATACAACAAGAAGATATAACCCTGGTAAACATATATGCACCCAATGTAGGAGCACCCAAATTCATAAAAAAACTCCTGGAAGATATCAAAGGAGAGATCGACAACAATACAATCATAGTAGGGGACTTTAATACACCATTGACAGCACTGGATAAATCCTATAGACAAACAATCAGCAAAGATACAGCAATCCTAAATGACTCACTAGATCAGATGGACTTAATAGACATCTTCAGAACACTTCACCCCAAAGCCAGGGAATATACGTTCTTCTCAGGTGCTCATGGTGCATCTTCAAAAATAGACCACATATTGGGTCACAAGCAAAGTATCCCCAAATTCAAGAAGATTGAAATCATAAAAAGCATCTTCGCAGACCACGATGGCATAATACTAGAAATAAACTACAATAAAAACAACCCAAAATTCTCAAACACCTGGAAGCTGAATAGCATGTTATTAAATATTGATTGGGTTACCAATGAGATCAAAGAAGAAATTAAAAACATCCTGGAAACTAATGACAATGAAAACACAACAATCCAAAACCTATGGGACACAATGAAAGCAGTCCTGAGAGGGAAGTTTATAGCTCTACAGGCCTATCTCAAAAAACAAGAAAAAATGGTAGTAAATCATCTAACTCTACAACTCAAAGAATTAGAAAGAGAGCAACAAGAAAACCCCAGAGTGAGCAGAAGGAAGGAGATAATAAAGATTAGAGCAGAAATAAATGACATAGAGACCAAAAAAACAATACAGAAAATCAATGAAACCAAGAGCTGGTTCTTTGAAAGGATCAACAAGATTGACAAACCTCTAGCCAGACTCACCAAGAAGCAAAGAGAGAGGACCCAAATAAACAAAATCAGAAACGATAGAGGCGAAATAACAACAGACCCCACAGAAATTCAAATGATTGTTAAAAAATACTATGGACAGCTCTACTCCAACAAACTAGACAACCTGGAGGAAATGGACAAATTCCCAGAAAAATACAACATTCCAAAACTCAATCAGGAGAATCTAAAAATCTCAATAGGCCAATAACTATGGAAGAAATTGAAGCAGTCATCAAAAACCTTCCATCAAACAAAAGCCCAGGACCAGACGGCTTCACAGGGGAGTTTTACCAAACATTCAAGGAAGAACTAAAACCTATCCTCCTCAGACTACTACAGAAAAATCAAGAGGAAGGAACACTTCCAAGCTCATTATATGAAGCCAGTATCACCCTAATACCAAAACCAGGTAAAGACAACACGATGAAAGAGAATTACAGGCCAATATCCCTCATGAACATAGATGCCAAAATCTTAGCGCATCGGATCCAGCAGTACATCAGAAAGATCATACACCAGGACCAAGTAGGATTTATCCCAGGAAAGCAAGGATGGTACAATAGCCTCAAATTAATAAACACATAAACAAATTGAAAGAAAAAAAACCACATGGTCATATCAATTGATGCAGAAAAAACATTTGACAAAATTCAACACCCATTTTTGATAAAAACTCTCAGTAAAGGCAGGAGTAGAAGGATCATACCTCAACATAATAAAAGCCATATATGACAGGCCCACAGCCAACATCATACTCAATGGACAAAAACTAACACCATTTCCCCTAAGAACAGGAACAAGACAGGGATGCCCCCTCTCTCCACTCCTGCTCAACATAGTACTGGAAGTGTTAGCCATTGTAATTAGGCAAGAAGAAATAAAAGGCAACAAAATTGGTAAAGAGGAAGTAAAACTGTCCTTATTTGCTGACGACATGATATTATACATACAAAACCCTAGAGACTCCATCAAAAAGCTACTAGACTTAATACACGAATTTGGCAATGTAGCAGGATACAAAATTAACCCCAAGAAATCTGAGGCATTTCTATACACCAATAGTGAACTTTCAGAAAGAGAGATTATAAAAACAATCCCGTTTACAATCGCACCAAAAAAATTAAGCTACCTAGGAATAAACTTAACTAAAGAGGTAAAAGACCTCTACTCAGAAAACTACAGGACGTTGAAAAAAGATATAGAGGAAGCCATAAACAGATGGAAGAACATACCGTGTTCATGGATTGGTAGAATCAACATCATTAAAATGTCCATACTACCCAAAGCAATCTATAAATTCAACGCACTTCCCATTAAAATACCAAGGGCATACTTCATAGATCTAGATCGAACTCTCCAAAAATTCACCTGGAACAAAGAAAGACCCTGAATAGCTGCAGCAATCCTGAAAAAGAACAAAGTAGGTGGGATCTCAATACCAGACATCAAGATGTATTACAAAGCCACTGTTCTCAAAACTGCCTGGTACTGGCACAAGAATAGGCATATAGATCAATGGAATAGAATAGAGAGCCCAGAAATTGGCCCGTACCAATATGCTCAATTAATATTTGACAAAGGAGGCAAGAACATACAATGGAGCCAAGATAGTCTCTTCAATAAATGGTGTTGGGAAAATTGGACAGATATATGCAAGAAAATGAAACTAGACCACCAACTTACACCATACACAAAAATAAACTCAAAATGGATAAAGGACTTAAATGTACGACAGGAAACCATACAAATTCTAGAAGAATCCAAAGGCAACAAAATCTCAGACATATGCCGAAGCAATTTCTTCTCTGATACAGCTCCTAAGGCGCTTGAAACTAAAGAGAAAATGAACAAATGTGACTACATCAAAATAAAAAGCTTCTGCACAGAAAAAGAAACCATCAACAAAACAATGAGAAAACCCACTGTGTGGGAAAACATATTTGCCAATGTCATATCTGATAAGGGCCTAATCTCCAAAATTTATAGGGAACTCATACAACTTAACAAAAGGAAGATAAACAATCCAATCAAAAAATAGGCAAAGGACCTAAATAGACACCTTTCAAAAGAGGACATTCAGAAAGCCAAGAGACATATGAAAACATGCTCAAGGTCACTAATCATCCGAGAGATGCAAATCAAAACAACAATGAGGTACCATCTCATACCTGTCAGACTGGCTATCATCAACAAATCAACAAACGACAAGTGCTGGAGAAAATGTGGAGAAAAAGGAACACTTGTGCACTGCTGGTGGGAATGCAGACTGGTGCAGCCACTATGGAAGACAGTATGGAGTTTCCTCAAAACACTGAAAATGGAACTCCCATTTGACCCTGTGATCCCACTTCTAGGAATATATCCCAAGAAACCAGAAACACCAATCAGAAAGGATATATGCACCGCTCTGTTCATAGCAGCACAATTCACCATAGCTAAGATCTGGAAACAGCCTAAGTGCCCATCAGTAGATGAATAGATTAGAAAACTGTGGTACATCTACACGATGGAATACTATGCTGCTGTAAAAAGGAAGGAACTCTTACCATTTGCAACAGCATGGATGGAACTGGAGAGCATTATGCTAAGTGAAATAAGCCAGTCAATAAAGGAAAAATACCACATGATCTCACTCATTCATGGACAATAGAGACCATTATAAACTTTTGAACAATAATAGATACAGAGGCAGAGCTGCCTCAAACAGATTGTCAAACTGCAGCGGGAAGGCCGGGGAGGGTTGGGGGGCAGGAGGTAGGGGGGTAAGAGATCAACTAAAGGACTTGTCTGCATGCATATAAGCATAACCAATGGACATAAGACACTGGGTGATAGGGGAGGCTAGGGGACTGTCTAGGGCGGGGGGATAAAATGGATACATATGTAATACCCTTTGTAATACTTTAAGCAATAAATAAATAAATAAATAAATAAATAAAGTAGGTTTTCTCAACCGTGAAAAAAAAAAAATATATAGGGTTAAATTGTTTGAGATTTTTCTTGTTTCTTGGGGTAGGCCTTAATCCTGAGCTTTCCTCTCAGGACTGCTTTCACTGTGTCCCATTGGTTTTGGGTTGTTGTGTGCTCATTTCCATTTGATTCCACGTAATTTTTTATTTCTTCCCTGATCTCACTGTTAACCCAGTCATTGTTTAATAACATACTATTCAGCCTACATGTGTTTGAATGTTTTTCAGGTTTTTTATTGTAATTAATTTCTAGTTTCATACCATTGTGATCTGAAAAGATGCTTGATATGATTTCAATCTTCTTGAACTTGTAGAGACTTATTTTGTGTCCTAACATGTGATCTTTGAGAATGTTGCATGGGTACTTGAGAAGAAAGTATATTCTGCTTTTGGAATAAAATGTTCAGTAAATATCCATTAAATCAACCTGACCCAGTGTGCTGTTTCCTTGTTGTTATATTTTTGTCTGGAAGATCCATCCATTGATGATAATGGGGGTGTTTAAAATCCCCTACTTTGACTGTATTGCTGTCAATCTTTCCCTTAATGTTCACCAAGATTTTCTTTACATATTTAGGTGCTCCTATTTTAGGTGTACATGTTTACAAGGATTATATCCTCTTGTTGGATCAATCCCTTTAGTATTATGTAGTAATATTCTTTGTCTCTTGTTGTTACCTTGTTTGGAAATATATTTTGTCAAATATAAATATTGCTACACAAGCTTTCTTTTTCCCTTTCCATTTGCATGGAATAATTTTTTCCCATCCTTTCACTTTCAGTTATGTGACTATTTTGTTCTGAGGTGGGTTTCCTATAGACTGCATATACATGGGTCATGTTTTCTTATCCATTTTCAGCTACCCGTGTCTTTTGGAGCATTTAATCTGTTTACATTGAAGGTTATTATTGATAAGCATTTATTTATTACATTTTATACTTTATACATATGTTCCTCTCTATATATATTTTTTCTTCTTACAGTAGGCCCTTTAACATTTCTTGCAATACTGGTTTAATGGTAATGAATTCCTTTAGCATTTTTTTTCTGGGAAGCTCCTTATTTCACCTTCAATTTTAAATGATAGACTTGCTGGATATAATAGTCTTGGTTGCAGGTCCCTGCTTTTCATCACTTTGAATATTTCATGCCAATCTCTCATGGCCTGATGTGTTTCTGTTGAGAAATCAGCTGACAGCCTTATGGGAGCTCACTTGTAGGTAACTGTCTCTTGATGCCTTTTTTTTTTTGTCTTTTCTGTCTCTTGATGCCTTTAAGATTCTCTCTTTGCCTTTAACCTTTGCCACTTTAATTATAATATGTCTTGGTTTGGGTCTCTTAGGGTTTCCTGAATTTGATGGGGACTCTCTTTGTTTCCTGAACTTGTACAATTTTTTCCTCCACCAGGTTAAGAAAGTTTTCAGTCATTATTTCTTCAAACATTATTTCATGTCTATCCCTTGCTCTCTCTCTTCTCCTTCTGGTACCCCTATAATGTGGATGTTGTTATGCTTGATGATATTCCTGAGGTCCCTTAGACTATCCTCATTTTTTTTAATTCTCTCGTTGTTTTTTTTTTCGTTTTTTTTCTTCTTATGCTCTGCTTGGGTGCTTACTGTTATCTTGTCCTCTAAATTGGTGATTTAATCCTCTGCTTTATCTAATATGCTATGGATTCCTTCTAGTGTATTCTTCATTTGAGATATTCTATTCTTCATTTCCAAATGGTTCTTTTTTTATGGTTTCTATGTCCTTTTTATTGCTTATTATCTCTTTAAGTTCTCACTGAGATCATCCATTCTCCCCCTAAAGTCCTTGAGCATCCTTATAACCATTGTTTTAAACTCTGCTTCTGGTATTTTGGTTGCTTCCATTTCATTTAATTATTTTTCTGGGGATTTATCTTATTTTTTCATTTGGGGCCTATTTATTTATCTCTCCATTTTGTCTCTCTGCATTAGGTAGATCTGCTATGATTGCCAAACTTGTTATGATGGCTTTATGATGATGGTGTCTCATTGTGCTTAATGGCACAATCTTCTAGATCATCTGAGCTCCTTGCTCCAAAAATGTTTTGGGGGTTTTTTTGTGGGCTATGTACACCCTCCTGTTGTAGTTGAGTCTTGAGTGCTGTTGACCCTTTTGTAGATAGGGTTAATCTTTCAGCCTGGCTGACTATACAAGATGTTGTGTATGAGACACTGTTCAGAGGCTGCCCCTTGAGGCAGAGTTGTTTCTAGGAGGGTCTGGTGCTTGCTATAATTCCCCTTTGGGTGTGCAGCTTGTGTGGCTACTAGGGTTGAGCTCTGGTCTGATCTGCAGCCCACCACTGGCTGAGTTGGTTCTGGGTCCACTTGGGTGGGGTTTAGGTACAGGTCACTGTCAGATGTTGTGTGTAACTGACTGTAGGCAACCTGTCTGGAGCTACCACTCTGTTCACTATTTGTGGCTGCATCTACTGGATCTGGGTGTGTGGAGAAGGGGTCAATTTCTATATAATGATCGGCTTCCTCCGGGTTTGAGCTGGTGGCAGATCTGTAAAAGGACCAAGGCTCTCTGAGGTCCACCTCCACCTGTCAGCTACTCTGGCTCATCCTAAAGTTGCCTGGTCTTCCTCCAGCACCTGCCAAAAAATGACTGTTGAGTGGGCCCAACAGGGTGGCCACAAACCACATCCCCTTCCACAGGTTGCAAGCTCAGTAGGGTGGGATAACTGGGGTTGGGAGGACAGGGCTAATGGGTCCCTACTTGGATCATGCAGTCAGGCACTCAATGAGGAAAAAGTGGCCCCTACTCCAGAGCCAAACCACTCAGTCTCTGTATGAGTCTCCAACTCTAATTCCCCCTGGAGGAGCTCACTGCAGGTTCAGGTTCAGTGCAGCCAGCCGTCCTCTCTGCAGGAGCAAGCTAAGCTGCCTCAGGTTCAGGCAGACATATCAAAGGAGTCTCCCATGGGGATGATGCCAGCACAACCCACAGGAGGGAGCTAAGCACTTTGCCCCAGCCCCGGACAATAGCCTCCAAGGGGCTTACACTTTTAATGTCCCAGCTCTGAGCTACTCTCCCTTCCCCTTACAGAACTGAGCCCAATGGGATGGGGTATCCAGAACTTGGCAGGGCTGATCCCAACAGTCTCCCAGTGGCGGGTGGGAGGGTGCCCTGAAGTCCATAGGAGAGGGGACAGGCACATCTTCCCCTTCCTGGGTAGCAGAGACTGAAATCACTAGAAAGATAGGAGTAGCCACACAGCCCAGCATCTACCTGTCTGGTTCCTGGACAAAAGTTTCCCCAAGAGACTGGTCTGAAAGTCCCAGCTCTGCATAGCACTCTGGTCCCCCTACACCACTGAACTCAGCAGGCCTGCTCAGTGATTCAACAAGTGGGGAAGGGGCGCTGGCTATGTGCTCAAGGTAGTGAGACCAGCATTCTTCCAAAAGTCACACAGTTTAGTCACTGTCTGAATCTTCACCAAAAGCCTTCCTAGGAAAAGAGGGCCCCAAAAGTTATTGCTGGGTACAGCCAGCAGATCCCTCCATAAGACCCAAGCATGGCAGAGTGGTCTCACTAGCAGTGAGAGACCAGGTGGTGCACTCCCCAGGCTGCTGCTGTTAACAATAGGATTGCTCATCCCTGTGAAGGTGGCATCTGGGTCTTTCAGGTGGACTGAAGACCCACTGATTTTCACCATCAGATGCTATGTGGGTTCCTGTTCCCATCTCTGATGCTCTGTGTTCTCTGTACATGGGGTTGAGACGCCATGATACTGGGGGGAGGAAGTTTTGTAGCCATAATATCCCTCCAGCTTCTCAGCCACTGCCGCACCTGGGTGTGGGGGCCAGCCCTTTCCACGTCTCCATTCTTCTTGCCAGTCTCTAAGTGGCTTCTTCTATAAATCCTTGGTATAATATTTCAGATTAGCTAGCCTTCAGTTGGTTATTCAGGTTGACTGCTCTATAATTTAGCTGTAAACCCAGTTTGGGGTGGGGAGCAGATGAGTGTAGTTTCCATCTATTCTGTAGCCATCTTGGGATCTATTCTGTAATGTCTTTCACTCCCATCTCAGCATGTCAAAACCGGACTTGGCCCCAGCGTGTACTAGGTCCATCTCACCCAGGAGCTCTTTAATGGAACAGTCCTTGGTCCTCCTTTGCTGCCTTATTAAGTCTCCAAGGACCTGGTCATGCTTCCCCTGTGGCACATGCCATGGTATCTGAACATCTGCCTTGTGGGCATACAGGTCTTCTAATGTTTTTGACCCTGTTATGATAAGTTGAACTTTATAAAATTGACATTTTGAAGGTCAAAAATGGCTGAAAATTGAAGAATTCATGTGGTTCAACCAGCTGCTATTTCGTGCAGCAGAAAGTATATGTTGAATTAAATAAAAAATGATATGTGTGCCCTGACTCTCCCCTGAGAACTCAGTTCATATATATAACAAACCATTTTGGATTTTTGCTCTTAGGCCACAATTAGTGGCCATCTTAAGTTAAGGAACAAAAAACAAGAGATTGCAACAGTGTACATAGCATGCCCTTCACCTGCTTATTGGGTGCTGGGAAGCCTGGATAAGTAACACTCATGCTAAGAAAGGAAGGATGAGCCCAAGTCAGCTAAAAAGTGGACACAGATCAGGAGATGTCATCCAAATAGGGGGCAAAAAAAAAAAAAAAGGAATAGGTGTCAGAATGCACTAATGTTGTATTATTTAACTAGGGGCCCAGTGCACGAAATTCGTGCACTGGGTGTGTGGGGGGGGGAGTGTCCCTCAGCCCAGCCTGCCCCCTCTCACATACTGGGAGCCCTCAGGCGTTGACCCCCATCACCCTCCAATCGCAGGATCGGCCCCTTGCCCAGGCCTGACGCCTCTGGCTGAGGCGTCTGGCCTGGGCAGCGGGGACCCGCAGCTGCAGCAGCCCCACGATCGTGGGCTCCGCTTTAGGCCCAGGCAAGGGACCCCTAGCTCCTGGGACTGCCAGCTTCGACCGTGCCCAGCTCCCATCGCTGGCTCCACCCCTACTTCCTGCTATCACTGGCCAGGGTGGAAAAGGCACCTGATTCTCCGATCATGGCTGGGGGGCAGGGCAAAGGCGGCACCAGGGCCGCCTTTGCCCTGCCCCCCAGCTCTTAGCTCCCCCCTGGGTTTCCAATCACTGTCAGTGGCAGGGGCTTCTTCCTGCTTTCCCTTTCGCCTCCCTGCATTGTGCCTACATATGCAAATTAGCCGCCATCTTGTTGGCAGTTAACTGCCAATCTTAGTTGGCAGTTAATTTGCATATAGCCCTGATTAGCCAATGAAAAGGGTAGCTCGTACGCCAATTACCATTTTTCTCTTTTATTAGTGTTGATTGCTTTCAGAACCCACCAGATTCCCATCATGATACTACCCACCCTGAGCGCATCCATCACGTCAGGCTGCTCCAAGAGCTTGGGGAAGGTGGCCAATACAGGATTACTGATTAAATCTGAAATACAAAGACCAAAAAGGATTTACACAAACTTTATCCAATATGTTTTACTGCAACAGACATAACATATATTCAAATTAGAATCACTGTGTCACAAGATTTGTTGACAACACATTCTAACACTTTAACCTCTAGGAGCTCAAAGCTGTCCCCTCAACCTCCATCCCCCCCCTATATCCACAACATAGAGGGTTCTGGAATGAGTCTTGTACCACGTAAACAGAGCTTTTAGGAGGGGAGTGAAGTGGCTCTGAACAGAATAAGACTAGAAACTTGTGTTCACCTTTCTGTGTTTTTTTCCAACCCTACTTTTCTCATGACCGTGGTCTCACCTTTGGACGCAGAAGATACAGGCTGACATAGGTTACATTTACTCAAAGCATGCTGCATTGCTGTACAAAAGGAAATTGCAAAGACCCCCTTACCAGCACTTTGCATGCTCAACCTGTCTTTTAGGAGTACATCTCCAAGAATTTGGCGATAAAATATCAACAAATGAATGTAGGACATGCTTCCAATTAATGTTTCCGGCAGTAAACTATTAAAGAAGAAAAGAAATGTATTCATTAAACAGTATCTTACATTCCAACCTACAATGTTTTTTAAATGTGTGTATTACTTTAATGAACTATTCCAAGTTTTGTTTCATCATTGGGAAAAAAGCAACAATTATATGGGAAATTCCCACCCCAAAGTTGGTCACGTTAAACTTCAGATAATTTACATTTTTATGTGTACACTTTCAAGTCTCCACCCTGTGCTGCCACAGCTATGCTTCTATTTTAGCTATACACCCATGTTAAATGTCAAATTTTTAAAAAGCCATGAGCCCTAGCCAGTTTTGCTCAGTGGATAGAGCGTCGGCCTGCGGACTGAAGGGTCCCAGATTCAATTCCGGTCAAGGGCACATGCCCAGATTTCGGGCTTGATCCCCAGTGGGGGGTGTGCAGGAGACAACCAATCAATGATTCTCTCTCATCATTACTGTTTCTATCTCTCTCTCCTTCTCCCTTCTTCTCTGAAATCAATTTTTTTTAAAAAAAAAGGCATGATTATGTGTTTTGGAAATAAAGAGACTAGTCAGCTACATGTTTTAACAAAGCCATGTGGCCATCCCACCTGATGTGATGAATGCAGAAGAAATGTGAGCTGATTGTTCACAGTACTGGGTGGAACATGGGAGGGTGTAGCAGACCTGGACTGAATTCTGACTTTGCTACTTCCTAGCTATGTAACTTCAGGCTAATTAATTATTCTCCTTGTGTTTTGGTTTTCTCGTTTGTAGAATACAGATAGCAATACCTGAATTTCAGAAGGCTAATAAAAAGATTAAAATGAGGTTAAGTGTAGAGTGTTCAATGCAATGCATTGTACACATTAAGGGTTTAAAAACAAAATAAATTTCAACATTAGCCGAAACAGGTTTGGCTCAGTGGATAGAGCGTCAGCTTGCGGACTGAAAGGTCCCAGGTTCGATTCCGGTCAAGGGCATGTACCTGGGTTGCGGGCACATCCCCAGTAGCAGATGTGCAGGAGGCAGCTGATCGATGTTTCTCTCTCATCGATGTTTCTAACTATCTCTCTCCCTTCCTCTCTGTAAAAAATCAATAAAATATATTTACAAAAAATGTCAACATTAAAGTTAAATTATTATCAGTTTAAAATAGATTCTTATAACTATGTAATCCCCATAGTATCCAAAAAGAAAAAAATCTATAGAATGCACACAAAAAGAAATGAAAAGGAGTTAAGTGTATCACTACCAAAAAAATCAATTAAACACAAGAGAAGGACCCCCTAGCTGGTTTAACTCAGTGGATAGAACACTGGCCTGCGGACTGAAGTGTCCCAGGTTCGATTCCAGTCAAGGGCATATGCCCTGGTTGCGAGCTCAATCCCCAGTAAGGGGCATGTAGGAGGCAGCTAATCAATGATTTTCTCTCATCATTGATATTTCTATCTCTCTCCCTCTCCCTACCTCTCTTTAATCAATAAAAATGTATTAATAAACAAACACAACAGAAGGTAAGAAGGGAGGAAATGAGGGACAAAATAAATCTGAGACATACAGAAAATCAGTAACCAAATGGAAATAGTAAGTCCTCTCCTATCAGTAATTATTATAAATTAGAGGCCTGGTGCACAAAAATTTTTGCACTCTTGGGGGGGAGGGGGGGCCCCTCAGCCCAGCCTACACCTATTTGCAGTCCAGGACCCCTTGGGGGATGTCCACCTGTCAATTTAGGCCCACTCCCCGGGGGATCAAGCCTAAGCTTGCAGTCAGACATCCTTCTGGCAGCCAGGGAGCCCTCGGGGGATGTCTGACTAAAGGCTTAGGCCCCCAAGGGAGCTGTGATGAGGAAGCTGGGTCGGGTCACACACAGGATGCCCGGGCAGGCAGTTAAACTCAGAGCATGATTTAAAATGACAAAAGCGAACCCAACAAACTGCAGATTTCAACTCCTCGCATCCATAAGGGACACACTCAAGAAGCAGAATCAGGTTCGGAGGAAGCCGGAGCCGGACCCGGCTGGGCCAGCAACGTGGAACCGCTGTACCAGCAAACACACAAGCAGGTCCACCAGATCCAGTCTCACATGGGACGCCGGGAGACAGCAGACAAGCAGTCTGTGCACTTAGTAGAAAACAAAATCCAAGCAAGCATACCAGATACTCAGCCAGCTAGAACGCCTGGAGATTCTGTCCAGCAAGGAACCGCCCAACAAAAGACAGAATGCCAAACTTCGTGTTGACCAGTTAAAGTATGATGTCCAGCCAGAACCGGTTTGGCTCAGTGGATAGAGCGTCGGCCTGTGGACTCAGGGTCCCAGGTTTGATTCCAGTCAAGGGCATGTACCTTGACTGCAGGCACATCCCCAGTGTGGGGCGTGCAGGAGGCGGCTGATCAGTGTCTCTCTCTCATCGATGTTTCTAACTCTCTATCCCTCTCCCTTCCTCTCTGTAGAAAATCAATAAAACATATTTTTAAAAAAATAAAAAATAAAGTATGATGTCCAGCACCTGCAGACTGCTCTCAGAAACTTCCAGCATTGGTGATACGCAAGGGAGCAGCAGGGGAGACAGCAAGAGGAGCTTCTGTCTTGCACCTTCACCCCCAACGTGGGATGTGGCACCCCCTGCGAGGCTGAGACGGCCCCTGCGAGGCTGCGCCGGCCCCTGCGAGGCTGTGACGGCCCCTGCGAGGCTGTGACGGCCCCTGCGAGGCTGAGACGGCCCCTGCGAGGCTGTGACGGCCCCTGCGAGGCTGCGCCGGCTCCTGCGAGGCTGTGACGGCCCTGAGAAGCTCCAACGACCCCTGAGAGGCTGCGATGGCCCCTGGGAAGCCAGCGGAACCGCGCGAGCCACCCAGACAGCTTCGTCGACAGCCCGCAAGCCAGCACGCAGCCCCATGCACAACTATCACCCGAAGGGCGAGAGGGGCGAGAGCAGCTGTAATGTTGCTTTCTCCTCACTTTTGATAGCGAAATCTTCATTTTAAACATAAGAGGACACATTATTTTAAAAAGCCGTTATGTGGCTCCGTACTCTTTCTGAGTAGAGCGTGAACAAGTCGTGAGAGACTTTTCCGAACACAGGGACACGTTGCGGGTGGAAACAGCTACATTTTCCATGGGTATGACCTTTGACCCGGCAACAAAAAGCATACACCTATGGATGAGGACAGTGGTGGGGGGGGGTAAGGGCAGAGGGTGGGGTGGGAACTGGGTGGAGGGGAGCTATTGGGGGGGAAAGGGGAACAACTGTAATAATCTGAATAAAGATTTATTTTAAAAAATAAAATAAAATAAAATGACAAAAGCAACCACTCAGAGAGGTAGGCCACATTCATTACACTGCTCCTTGACAATCTGCAACAGCAAAAAGGTCATGCAGGGATAGTCAGGGGGATGCCCTAGTCATGTCCCCATGCCATGCTCCCCCTCCACCCATCCAGCATGCACCTCTGTGGAAAGGCCCTTTCCTGACGTCTTCACAGGGCACATCTCCAATCCTTCAAACCCCATTTCAAATGCCCCCTGGTCTTACCAGCTATCTTACATAGCTTCACTTAGATGAATGTTATGACACACTGTATCAGCTACCTGGCATTACATTTGCATTTATCTATACACTAGAGGTCCGGTGCACAGATTCTTGCACTGGTGGGGTCCCCTGGCCTGGTCTGCGGGGATTGGGCCAAAAACTGGCTCTCAAACATCCCCTGATGGGTCCCGGATTGCAAGAGGGCGGTTCTCAGGTGACGCATCCGGGAATCAGAATTGGGATCCCTCCTCTCTGGTTCCAGGTGTGTCACCCAAGAGCCACAGCTGCCAAGTCACTGCAGCTCAGCAGCTCCTGCGTTAAGCATCTGCCCCCTGGTGGTCAGGGCACATCAAAGCTACTGATCGGACAGTTGGACGATCACTTAGACTTTTATATATATAGATATAATCATAAGATTAGCCAATTATTAGAGCTCACACTGCTTAATTGCATGTACTATAAATACTTGCTAAGTGTTTTATATGTTTTTTCATTAAACTTCATTACAACTTATGGGATTGATATTTCTACTGTGTCCTTTATAAAGATGTAGACATTGAGACCCCAAGAAAGATGATTCTATGACTTTCTAAGAGGTTCCTGAGTTTGAAATTGATAGACCTGGATTCTACTAGTATAAAAGCTCCCTGCAGAAAATGCAAAACAAAAATCATGAGATACCACTGCTTACTTATTAAAATAGCTAAAACAAACAAAAAGGCTGAGAATACCAAGTGTTGTCAAGAATATGGGGCAACTGAGCCCTAGCCGGTTTGGCTCAGTGCATAGAGCCTCAGCCTGTGGACTGAAGGGTCCTGGGGTCAATTCTGGTCGAGGGCACATGCCCGGATTGTGAGCTCAATCCCCAGTAGGAGGCAGGCAAGATGCAGCTGATCAGTGATTCTCTCTCATTAATGATGTTTCTATCTGTCTCTCTCTCTCCCTTCCTCTCTGAAATCAATAAAAATGTATTTTTGCGACAGCATGGATGGAACTGGAGAGCATTATGCTAAGTGAAATAAGCCAGTCAATGAAGGAAAAATACCACATGATCTCACTCATTTCTGGATAATAAAGACCATTATAAACTTATGAACAAAAATAGATACAGAGGCAGAGCTGCCTCGAACAGACTGTCAAACTACAGCAGGAAAGCCAGGGAGGGTGGGAGGGCAGAAGGGGGGTGGGTAAGAGATCAACCGAAGGACTTATATGCATGCATATAAGCATAACCAATGGACATAAGACACTGGGGGGTAGGGGAGGATAAGGGATTGTCAAGGGCGGGGGAAAAAAAGAAGACTTATGTAATACTCTTTGTAATACTTTAAGAAATAAATAAATAAATAAATAAATAAACAAATAAATAAATAAATAAAAATAAGGAATATGGGGCAACTGAAATGCTGATACACTGCTGATGAGAATGTAAAATAGTGTAGTCATTTGGAAAATAGCTTGGCAGCTTCTTATAAAATAAACAAACACCAGATGCCCCAGCAACCCCATTCCTAAGTGTCTGTACCCATCAGAAATAACAGTACATTTACACATAAAAAAAATTCATATACAAATATTTAGAGGAAGTTTTATCCATAATAGGCCAAAATTAGAAACAACCCAGATGTCCAACAACTAACTCATGGGTAAACACACTATGATACATCCAGCCAATGGAATACCGGAACACCTAGCTTTATTGTGCTTTGAAGATATTGTGTTATGTGTATTTTTAATTTTACTGACTTCTTTTAAGAGAGGAGGGGAGAGAAAGAGAGAGATGGACAGATATATCAATGTGAGAGAGAAACATCAATTGATGGCCTCCCATAAGCATCCTAACTGGAGATCAAATCCACAACCTGAATATGTGCCCTGAACTGGAATCACATGCAGCACCTACTGGCGCATGGGATAATGCTCCAACCAAGTCACTCTAGCCAAAGCGATACTGCATTTTTTACAAATTGAAAATGTGGCCCTGGCTGGTGGGGTTCAGTTGGTTAGGTTTCATCCCATGCACTGAAGGGTTGCTAATTTGATTCCAAGTTGGGGTACATGCCCAGGTTGCAGGGTCAATCCCCAGGGGTAGGGAGTATTCAGGAGGCAACCAATCAATGTTCCATTCTCACATCAATGTTTTTCTCTGTCCCTCTCTCTCTCTAAAAATCAGTTAAAAATCTTATATTTAAAAAAAAAAAAAAAAAGCCCTGGCTGGTATAGCTGGTTTGGCTCAGTGGATAGAGCAGCATGTGGACTGAAAGGTCCTGGGTTCAATTCCGGTCAAGGGCACATGCCAGGTTGTGGGCTCGATCCCCAGTGTGGGGGGTACAGGAGGCAGCCAATCAATGATTCTCTCTCATCATTGATGTTTCTATCTTTCCCTTTCCTTTCCTCTTTAAAATCAATTATATATATATATATATATATATATATATATACACACTCATATATATTTAAATCTTTTTTTTAAATATATTTTATTGATTTTTCACAGAGAGGAAGGGAGAGAGATAGAAAGCTAGAAACATCGATGAGAGAGAAACATCAATCAGCTGCCTCCTGCACATCTCCCACCGGGGATGGGCCCGCAACCCAGGCACATGCCCTCGACCGGAATCGAACCCGGGACCCTTCAGTCCGCAGGCCGACGCTCTATCCACTGAGCCAAACCGGTTTCGGCTATATTTAAATCTTATAAAAAGAAAAAAAAAATTGAAAATTTGTGGCACCCCTCAGTTGAGCAAGTCTACTGGCCTTTTTTCCAACAGGCTCAGATAATGGTTAGCATTTTTAAATTGAGGTATATACATTGTTTGTTTGTTTGTTTACACATAATGCTATTGAACACTTGATAACTAAAGTATGGTGTAAACATAACTTTTATATACACTGGGAAGCCAACAATTCATGTAACCTGCTTTGTTGCAATATGTACCTTATTGCAGTGATCTGGAGCTGATCCCACAATATCTCCTGTACTGTTTAAAACAAAAAGAACAAACTACTAACACAGGCATCAGCATGAATGAATCTCAGAAGCACCGTGCTGAGTGAAAACCAGACTCACAAGCCTGCATACTATAGGATCCGATGTACAGTACAGGGAAAGGCAAAGCTGCTGGGAAGGAAAACAGAGGGGTGGCTGCCTGGGGCTGGGGCTGGGGCTGGGCACTGAGGACAAAGACAAAGCCGCAGAGGAGACTCTTTAGAGTGATGGACACATTCTCTACCGTGACTGTACTGATAGTTACATGACTGTATATATTTGTTAAAACTCAAAGAACTGTAAACTAAAAGGAGTAAACTAAATTATACCTCAACAAACTTAACATTTTAAAAAGTTCTCTTTAGATAGACTCATGGGTCAGTAAGTCCACTTAATAGAAGTTCTCTACTCTATTTTTGACCAAATCTGGCCTTTGTGCTAACTAGTAAGTAGAAGAGTCATCTAATCTGAACTTGTTATTCCATTTCCCTGATCTTTGGCAAACAAGTTACTCTATATATATAAAACCCTAATATGAAAATAGACCAAACGGCAGAACAACCAAACAACCGGTCGCTATGATGTGCGCTGACCACTAGGGGGCGCATGCAGAACATGGCGGGCATTGGCAGCAGGCAGCAGAGCATGGAACATGGCGGGCATTGGCCGCAGCAGATGGTGAAGCAGGTGAGCGGGGGCGGCAGACCAAGGCAGGGTGCTGGTTGCTGTCATCGGGGCGAGCCTCTGGTGGTTATTGAAAATTCTTTGCTCCCGCACACTGCAGTTCCAGTGGGCACTTGCACCTGCTACTGGCACCTGAGCCACTACTCACATCCGCTGCAGGAGCCTGGCGCCAGCCCCAATCACTCAGCACTGTCAGCAGGTACGAGCAGTGGCTGCTGGCCCCAATCATCCCTCAGGGCTTCTCCACCTCCCCCTGCTCCTGAGGGGCAATGAGGGCCAGCAGCCACTGCTCGCGCCTGCTGCTGACAACGGCCCACTTGCACTCGCAGCTGGCACCAGAGCCACTGCTCACACCCACTGCTGGTGCCCAGCGCCGGCCCCTATCGCTCTGCGCCATCAGCGAGTGCAAGCCAGGCCGGCGCTGTCAGTGTGTGGGAGCAGCAGCGGCAGGAGCGGAGCTGCTGGCAGACAGGGGACCAGGGGCCACGGAGGGAGGAGCCAGGCAGGGGCGTGGAGGATGGGCCGAGACCCGCCCCTGTGCCCACCACAGCCTCACGGCCCACAGTTCCTTTCAAAGTGCACAAATTCGTGCACTGGGCCCTAGTGAGCTGACATTAACCAACAAAAGATGACCAAGCAGGAGGGAAGCTGAGAGCAGAGAAGGTCTACACATGTTGAGTGACCCAAGCTCCCAAACAGAAACTGCAGAAGGCATACCAACCTTAGTAGGTCTCTTGATCTTCTGTTCAAAGACCTCAGTTTTACTAGAAGCTGTGGCTGCCTCCTCATCATCATCATCTGATGGAAAACACTCCCTTGTGCTTAAAAAATTAATAAATGTTACAACTTTAAGTGCTTGGGACAGTGCGTATAACACAACAAAGTATTTTCATTTTCATTTTCATTTAAAAGCATGGTATTTTGCTATAATACAACAAAGTCTTTTCACCACCAGTGCCTGCCCCTGACAGCGGCATTGTTGTGGCTGAATTACAACGAAAAAAAGAGGAGTTTAAAAAGCATGCCTGGGGAGTGACATTAGAGGAATGGCAGCATGAGGATCCCCTTGGCCTCTCCCCCTGAAACGTGTTAACAAGTTTATCAACTATATAACTCAACAAAGGATTCCATGCTCAATATAGAAGCATGCCTGAGAGACCCATGCATTGAATCATTTAAAGGTGGGCAACCAGGAGCAAACGGGGAGGCAAGAAAGGAGGAGAGCTCACACGGCCACAGATGCAGCCCTGCAGCTGGGAGCTGGCTGCTAGCTCAGCCCCAGAGAGAGGAGGAAGCAGGTATTTCCATGGGCCAGGAACAACAGAGTCTCGGTGGCTCTCCAGCAGGGCAAGTGGCGCGAACAGCAGCTGAGCCAGCTGAGAGGCTGGAGTTAGGACACAGTGCCTGGGTTCTGTCGTAACTATCTGCTGTTGGACAGTTAGTGTTCCAGGCAAAGATGGAGCCACAGAGGCCCATCACCCCCTTGGACTCCCAAAACTCACTTCCCATTGCCCTTGGTGTCAGGTCAAGGAGCACATTATCTGTAAACTGAGAGATATTGCAGCAGAGTCCCTGTTTCCTCCAGTGATTGATCCCTATTTGGAGGGGGGGGCACCATGGAGGTCCGGGGTCACCATTATGGTGAGGGCAAAACAAAGCCCACCCCCAAGCAGCACAGCTGTAATGTCTCATCGGAGCTATGGAGGGCAGCTCTGGGACGTCACAGAGCTAAAAATCTTGTGATTCAGCATCACCTACTAGAAAACAGTAGAAAGACCTGTTCAAAGAAAGATGCTAGAGAAGGGCCCATATAATACATAGATGCCTAGACAAAGGGGACCAGCAAATACCATGAATAACCATGGAAACAAGGAAGCCCAGAAAAAAATGAAAAATCTCCATAAAGCAAGCTGGAACACATGGAAATATATAAATGACAGAGAATTCAAGATTGCAGTTCTGAAATACTCAACAAGATGTGAGAAAATATAGACAGGCAATCTAATACACTCAAAAAACAAATTAATGAACAAAATGAGTACTGTACCAAAGAATCTAAAGCGTTAAAAAAAGAACCAATCAGAAATCCTGGAAATGAAGCATGCAATTAAGGAGATTAGGAGTAAACTACTGAATATAGGAAACAGAACTGACCAGATGGAGAAAAGAATTAGTGATATCAATACAGTGGGGCCTTGATTTACGAGTTTAATTCGTTCCGAGACCGAGCTCATTAAGGAGCTCGTTAAGGAGCTCGTTAACTCAAATTACTCTGTCAACTCAATGCAAAAAATCAGCCGAGAGACAGTTGGTATCTCAAAAAACTCGTTAGTCGGGACACTTGTAAGTCAAGGCCCCACTATATAGGAATCTAGAAATGATGTATAGGGAAGAAGAGAGAGACCCGAGCATTAAAAAAAATGAAAGAGCTCTATAAGAACTGACTCCATCAGAAAAAGCAATCCTACATAATAAAAGCCAAATATGCTAAGTGTCCGGTCGGCCGTTCAACCAATCAAAGCGTACTATGCTAATGATATGCTAAGGCTGCTCAACTGCTCACTATGACATGCACTGACCACCAGAGGGAAAATGCTCCAACCAGTAGGTGAGCTTGCTGCTGGGGTCCAGCCAATCCGGACTGAGCGAGATGGGCCGGACACTCCCTGGAGCCCTCCCTCGGTCCCTCCCTGGCTGTCCAACCTCCCACGTCCCTCCCCAGCCCCAATTGTGCACCAGTGGGGTCCCTCAGCCTGGCCTGCACCCTCTCAAAATCCAGGACCCCTTGGAGGATGTCAGAGAGCCAGTTTCAGCCCAATCCCACAGGCCAGGCTGAGGGACCCCAGTGGTGCACGAATTCATTCACCGGGCCTCTAGTATAAGAATAATAGGCATACCAGAAGAAGAGAGGGATAAGGAAACAGAGAGCCTATTTAAACAAACAATGGATAAGAACTTCCCACACCTATGGAAAGAACTAGATCCTCAAATCTAATAAGCAAACAGAACACCTAGTTACCTCAGTCCAAAGAGGCCCTCTCCAAGTCACATTATATTAAAATTGTAAAAAGTGAATGACAAAAAATAAAAAATTTCTCAAAGCAGCCAGGGAAAAGAAGAAAGTTATCTGCAAAAGAAAACCCTTCAGAATATCATTGGACTTCTCACAAAAACTCTACAGGCAAGAAGAAAGTGGAACCAAATATTCAAATGACTGAAAGAGAGAAATTCTCAGCAAAAGAATAATATATCCAGCAAAGTTATCCTTTAAATATGAAGGAGAAACAAAGATGTCCCCAGATATACAGAAGCTGAGGGAATTTATCACCAGAAAATCACCACTGCAAGAAATACTCAAGGGAATTATTCTACTTAAAACAAAGAGCATAAGGTCACAACACTATGAGTATGATCACCAAACAACTTACAGCATAAATAGGAATAATTTGTTATAACAAAAACATAAAAGAGGAGAGGAGTGAAGGTCTGAACTGGCAAAGGAGGATGGAGATTAGATGCACTCAAAAGAGAAAAAAACTACAGTACATATGCAACTTTATTTTTCATAAACCTGATGGTAACCACACACAAAACCCCCAAAATTAAGACACATAGCTTAAAAAAGAGAAAGCAGAAGAAAGAAGTGTAGAATACCACCAAACAAAACAAGAGACAGAAACACACAAAGGAAAAGAACTACTGAAGGAACAGAGCTACAAGAAAACAAAAGATAAAATGACTATAGGAAATCCTCTTACATCAATAATTATACTAAACTAGAGGCCCAGTACACGAAATTCCTGCACTGGTAGGGTCCCTAGTGGCTGCCGGCTGCCAGCCAGGTACTCCCTCCCTTCCCCCAGCCGCCTGCCACTGCCACCAGCCAGGGCCTCTCTCCCTTCCCCCGGTCGGCCCTGCCCCCCAGTCGAACTCCCGGACAACCTCCTGGTCAAGGGGACAATTTGCATACTATGCTTTTATTATATAGGATGTAAATTATCTGAATTCACCAATAAAGAGGTACAGAGTAGTAGAGTGGATCAAAAAACAAAAACCAACCATATGCTGCCTACAAAAGACACATCTAAGCTGCAAAGACAAAGGTAGATTCAAAGTAAAAGGGTGCAAAATGATTCTCCAAGCAAAAAACACCCACAGAAAAGCAGGTATAGCCATACTTTATCTGACAAAATAGAATTCAAGATAACAAGAGACAAAGATGGACACTTTATAATGATAAAGGGGACACTACATCAAGAGAACATAATACTTCTTAATATATATGCACCTGATCAGGGAGCAATGAAATATATAAAGCAACTATAATTAGAACTAAAGGGAGAAAGAAATCAAAACACAATCATAAGTTGAGGACCTTAATACTCCATTCGCAGCTCTGGATATATCATTCAAATAGAAAATCAATAAAGAAACATGAATCTTTAATGACACACTAGACCAAATAGACATAATTGACATTTATAGAGCTTTTCATCCCAGAACATCAGACTTTACATTCTTCTCCAGTGCACATGGAGCATTCTCAAGGATAGACAGTATGTTGGGTCACAAAACTAGCCTCAACAAATTCAAGATTGAAATTATATTCTCTGACCACAATGCCTTAAAATTAGAAATCAGCTGGAAAAAGTAAGTAAAGAAACTCACAACTATGTGGAGATTAAACAACATACTACTAAAAAATGACCGGGCTAAAGAAGAAATAAATAAAAACATACAAAGAACTCATGAAATTCAACACCAAACAAACAATCCAATTAAAAAATGGGCAGAGGACCTGAACAGACGCCTCTCCCAAGAAGACATACAAATGGCCAACAGCTATATGAAGAGATGTTCAACCTCACTAGCAATTAAGGAAATGCAAATCAAAACCACAATGAGATACCACCTCTCACCTGTCAGAATGGTCATTATCAACAAGACAAGTAATAAGTGTTGGGGAGGTTGAGGAGAAAAGGGAACCCTCATTCACTGTTGATGAGAATGTAGACTGGTAGAACCACTATGAAAAACAGTCTGGCAATTCCTCAAAAACTTAAGAATAGAGCTACCATATGACCCAGCAATACCTCTCCTGGGTCTATATACCTGAAAAACTCAAAAACATATATTCACAAAGATATATGCACTCCTAAGTTCATTGCAGCTGTATTCCCAGTGGCTGAGACATGGAGACAACCCAAGTGTACTGCATAAAGGACTGGATAAAGAAATTGTACACACCCAGTCAGCATGGCTCAGTGGTTGAGCATCGACCTATGAACCTGGAGGTCACGATTCAATTCCCTGTCACAGCACATGCCCAGGTTATGGGCTTGATCCCCAGTTGAGGGCATGCAAGAGACAGCCGATCAATGATTCTCTCTCATCGTTGATGTTTCTATCTCTATCTCTCTCCCTTCCTCTCTGAAATCAATAAAAAAATATATTGGGGAAAAAAAGATGTGGTACAACCCAGCCAGTGTTGCTCAGTGGTTGAGTATCAACCTATGAACCAGGAGGTCACAGTTTGATTCCCGGTCAGGGCAGAAGCCCGGGTTGGGGGCTCCATCCCCATGGGGGGGGCATGCAGGAGGCAGCTGATCAATGATTCTCTCTCATCATTGACGTTTTTATCTCTCCCTCTCCCTTCCTCTCTGAAATCAATAAATATATACAGTGGGGCCTTGACTTATGAGTGTCCCGACTAACGAGTTTTTTGAGATACCAGCTGTCTCTCGGCCGATTTTTTGCATTGAGTTGATAGAGTAATTTGAGTTAACGAGCTCCTTAACAAGCTCAGTCTCAGAACGAATTAAACTCGTAAGTCAAGGCCCCACTGTATTTAAAAAAAAAAAGATATGGTACATATACACAATGGAATACTTACTACTCAGTCATAAGAAAATACAAAATACAGTGGGGCCTTGACTTATGAGTGTCCCGACTAACGAGTTTTTCAAGATACGAGCCGTCTCTCAGCCAATTTTTTGCTTTGAGTTGCGAGCTAAAATTCGGGTTACGAGCCAGCTTCAGATACCCCACTGCTAGTTGGCACAGTGAATGTCACAGTGAACGCCACAACATCAGCCCAGCATCACGTGTCTCACTCGTTCACAACTGATTTGACATACGAGTAATTTGAGTTACGAGCTCCGTCACAGAACGAATTAAACTCGTAAGTCAAGGCCCCACTGTACTGCCATTTGTGATAACATGGATGGACCTTGAGAATACTGTATTATGCTATGTGAAGTAAGTCAGGCAGAAAAAGCTAAGAACTATATGATTTTACTCATATGCAGGATATAAAACTGAAACTCGTGGACACAAATAGCAGTGTGGTGGTTGCCAGAGGGAAGGTGTGGGGGTGAAGGAGGCCTAATACATGGTGATGGAAGATGATTTGACTTTGGGTGGTGAGTACACAGTGCAATGTACAGATCTTGTGCCATAGAAATCTACACGTGAAATCTATGTGATTTATTAACCAATGTCATCCCAATAAATTTAATTTTTAAAATAAAAAGCATGTTGCCCTAGCCAGTTTGGCTCAGTGGAAAGAGCATTGGCCTGCGGACCAAAGGGTCCCAGGTTCGATTCCGGTCAAGGGCATGTACCTTGTTGCAGCCTCCTCCCCAGTCTGGGCCCTAGTCGGGGCTCATGCAGAAGGCAACCAATTGATGTGGCTCTCTCACATCAATGTTTCTTTCTGTCTTTCCCTCTCTCTGCCGCTCTCCCTAAAAATCAATGGAAAAATGTCCTCAGGTGAGAATTAACAACAACAAAAAAGCATATCTAGCCCGGCCAGCATGGCTCAGTGATTGAATTTAGACCTATGAACCAGGAGGTCACGGTTTGATTCCCAGTCAGGGCACATGTCTGGGTTACGGGCTCGACCCCCAGTAGGGGATGTGCAGGAAGCAGCTGATCAATGAATTTCTCTCATCATTGATGTTTCTATCTCTCTCTCCCTCTCTCAAATCAATAAATATATATATATTTTTTTTAAAAAAGCATGTCAACCCACGTGCATCCCAGACCTCAAACACCTTCCCCTTCTAAGAAGAGAGACTGGTACTGCTGGGGCAACAGCAGTGTCCTGAGCTGTGAAACAAGGAGGGGGAGGTCTCAGGAGCCAAGGTGAAGTTCCAACACTGTCAGGCTCAGAGCTGCACGAGGCAAGGATCACCCCTGTCTGACTCTCCATGCCCATTGCCTACTGCATGGCCTGGCCAGGGAACATACTGGAAGGTGCTCAATATTTCTGGAGGGCAATCTGACATATACAACACAACTGCACATGTCTACACCCTTGGACTAGCAATAGACAATCTCTGGATTAGCCTGTTTATGAATTTAGCCGAGTGTTCAATGAGAAGGAGCAAATGCAGGCTCCTCACACTTCCTCATTTCCCAAAGTGGAGTCTCAGGTGTGCTAGCAAGAAAATAAGCACTCAGGAAAGAACCAAGATGGTGGCATAGGTAAACACCTGTACTTGCTGCCTCCCACAACCACATCAAAATTACAGCTAAAATACAGGACAACTATCACCCAGAACCACAGGAAAGCTGGCTGAGTGGAAGTACTACAACTAGCGAGGTAAAGAGACTGGTAGGAGGTGCGGAGGCACAAATCAGGCTGGTCCAGCACCTGGGTGTGCTGCTTTTTTAATCAGGAGGGAGAGCGCCTCTGCAGAGGCCGCCTGGAATAGTGAGGGATTCCAGCCCCACACCAGACCCCCAGCCCAGGGTCCCAGAGCTGGGGAAAGAAGTCCCTACAGGCCGTAAGCACTATGGACTGTAAAAACCAGTGTGGACTGGAGCGGAGTGACACACAGGCTGCTGGAAACCCAGCTGCTCCTCTTAAAAGGCCGGCACCATGAGCCGAATTTACAAGCTCCCACTTCCTCTGAGCTCCAGTGCCAGGTGAGGCTCTGGGGGACCTAGACACAAACAGGGAGAAACTGGACTGTCTGTCATCGGAGCAGGACCTCAGGGCAGCTTTCTTCCAGATGGAGGTGCTCGCAGCAGTCATTGTTCCTATGCTGGGACCTCCTCGGTGCAGGGCTGACTGACAGCCATTTCTGTTTGCTCCACCCTGGTGATTCCCTGAGACCCGACTCCACCCAAGCTGTGATAGCTACTTTTGCATATGAATGGACTGTCCTTTCTTGGGCAAAAACTCTGTTTAACAAGTTACAGCTGGGTCAGGGAGCTGCAAACTTATCAATAAAAGGCCCAAAAAACCAGCACCAGCAGCAGCCTGCCTTGCTTCACAGCTGGGCCTCATCTAGGCACTTCCAAACCTGATAGAAAGAGGAGGAATCTGCCCTAGCCCGTTTGGCTCAGTGGATAAAGCGTCAGCCTGCGGACTGAAGGGTTCTGGGTTTGATTCCCGTCAGGGGCATGTACCTTGGTTGTGGGCACATCCCCAGTAGGGGGTGTGCAGGAGGCAGCTGATCAATGTTTCTCTCTCATTGATGTTTCTCACTCTCTATCCCTCTCCCTTCCTCTCTGCAAAAAGTCAATAAAATATATATATCTTTTTTAAAAAAGGAAAGAAGGCGGAGGAATCTGCAGGTCTCTCTGTAGCTCCTGCTGGTGGCCCCAGGCAGTGGTTGACTTTGCACCTCCCTGGAGACCCAAGAGCCAGTGTACCAGTGGTCAGTGTGAGACCATACCAGATTACAACTCTTCACATTCATAAGCAACACACTCAAGGGGCAGACTCAGTGAGCACCAAAGCCCCACTGAAGTCCTGCTCCATAGGTGTCTCCTGCACAGCAGCTCTCCCACTGTAGTCGCAGCTGGTTCCACAGCCAATTGGCCTGGAGGTCAATTCCTCCCAGTGATACCAACAGCAATCAAGGCTCAACTACAACGAAACTGTGCACACAGCCCACAAAGGGGTGCACCAAGAGTGTCCACCTCAGGTGAATGGGCAGGCTGAGCCACTGGGCTTTATAGGACAACTACCACTCAAGGCCACTCTATCAACTCAAGGAGACTTAGCAGCTACCCAATACATAGAAACAAACATAGGGAAGCAGCCATAATGTGGAGACAAAGAAACATGTCACAAATGAAAGAAATGGAGGAAAGCAAACTACTGGATATCGAGTTCAAAAACCACATTATAAGGTTACTCAAGAATCTTCTAGAAACCTCCGAGGAACTTAGTAAGACTTTAAAAGGTCTTAGAATGCCAAAAAAAAATGGAAAAGGACAAGTCAGAAATTAAGCATACACTGACTGAAATAAAGAATAATATACAGGGATTCAACAGTAGACTAGAGCAGTGGTTGGCAAACTGCGGCTCAGCAAACCACGGCTCACGAGCCACATGCGGCTCTTTGGCCCCTTGAGTGTGGCTCTTCCACAAAATACCAGCTCTTCCACAAAATACCGACTTCTGCGCATGGGCCACGAAGTTTCAATCGCATTGTACGCGTGCCCCTGCACATGGTATTTTGTGGAAGAGCCACACTCAAGGGGCCAAAGAGCCGCATGTAGCTCGCAAGCTGCGGTTTGCCGACCACGAGACTAGAGGATCCCAAGAATCAAATCAATGTTTTGATATATGAGGAAGCAAAAAACACCAATCAGAAGAGCAAAAAGAGAAAAGAATCCAAAAATATGAAGATAGTGTAAGGAGCCTCTGGGACAACTTCAAGTGTACCAACATCCGAATTATGCGGGTGCCAGAAGAAGAGAGAGAGCAAGATATTGAAAACCTATTTGAAAAAGTAATGACAGAAAACTTCCCCTACCTGGTGAAAGAAATAGACTTACAAGTCCAGGAAGTGCAGAGAACCCCAAACAAAAGGAATCCAAAGAGGACCACACCAAGACACATCATAATTAAAATGCCAGGAGCAAAAGACAAAGAGAGAATATTAAAAGCAGCAAGAGAAAAACAGTTAATTACCTACAAGGGAGTACCCATACGACTGTCAGCTGATTTCTCAACAGAAACTTTGCAGGCCAGAAGGGAGTGGCAAGAAATATTCAAAGTGATGAATAGCAAGAACCTACAACCAAGATTACTCTACCCAGCAAAGCTCTCATTTAGAATTGAAGGTCAGATAAAGAGCTTCACAGACAAGAAAAAGCTAAAGGAGTTCATCACCACCAAACCAGTATTAAATGAAATACTGAAGGCTGAAGGGTATTCTCTAAGAAAAGGAAGAAGAAAAAGGTAAAGATAAAAAATTATGAACAACAAAGTGACAACAAATATATCTATCAACAAGTGAACCTAAAAATCAAATGAATAAAAAACCTGATGAACACAACAGACTGGTGAATGTAACAGAATCAGGGGCATGGAAAGGGAGCAGACTGACAATTCTCGGGGGGAAGAGGTTGTGGGGGGTGCAGGAAGAGATTGGACTAAGCTCTTTGACGAGGTCAGTGGGGGGCGGTGGGGGGGGGGGACGGAAGGCCTGGAGTAGGGTGGGAACTGGGTAGAGGGGAGCTATGGGGAACATCTGTAATAATCTGAAGAATAAAGATTTTTTTAAAAAAAACACGTGAATTTCCTGTTTGTGTTAGAACATAGCTATCTTCTCAGATGCCTCCTGTTTGCTTGATCTCTAAGGCAGGAAAGGGAGGTGCCCCGTGAGAGCTGTACCTCTTCTGGAGACGGAAGGGTCCACTTCCACACCTTTTTCATAAGGGGTGCCACCGTTCAGGAGGAGCTCATAAGTCCTACAAAAAGAAGGGTGTGCTGTGACCGAGACCTGCGGTGGACACCTGAGTCAATCCCTTTTCAGTACAGATACCTTTGCAGACATTTCTGTGTCACTGATGACTGATGACTGAGAATGGAAGCTGATCCTTCTGTGGGGCATCAGCTCAGTAAATAAGTTTCTTTCTTACCTATGAACCGTAGAAATACCATTTTCCACATTAACATGAAAAAGATTATTAATGTCGTTAAAATGTTTTGGATCATCATTTAAAATAAAGCCACTATGGCCTGGGGGAGGGGATGCAAGGGAATGGGTGTGGTGGAGGGGTCAATGGGGGGAAGGAACATCTGTAATACTTTCAACAATGAAGATAAATTTTTTAAATAGCCAATATGAGTTTATATGGTTTTTAAAATATAAAAGTAATAAATAAATAAAATATAAAAGTAACATGCAGATTGTAGTAAAAAGTTTCAATGGCCTAGAAATAATAAGGAAAAAATGACAGCCACCTCCCTCCCCTCTAGTTTGGTAGTCCCTCGCCCTATCTTGTTCTATGCAAATGTGAACAAATACATTCCACAGTGAATCTCAAACTGAAGACCTTTCTTTGAAAGTTGCAAACTGCCGAGGTGTAGAAGCAGGAGGTAGAAGGCCTCTCTAATCCTGCTGCCAGTCCCCACTCCCGCTCCTCGGGGCAGCCTTGGGAACAGTTCACATAAAGCCACTCATGAAGGTGCACAAACGCAGCTCTTCATGGGCCAAAGTGGAGTCACAGTACGCATCCTATCCTGCCACTTGCTTTTTCATGTAAAAATATACATTGGAAATGTTTCTGTATTAATTCAGAGGCCTCTGGCCTCCACCTCATTTAAAAAAATAAATAGCTGGGACTTTAGGAAAGATTGAATAGACACACCATTCCTTCCTACCAAGTACAACTAAAACCCTGAACATTAATACAAACAAAACCCCCAAAATCATAAGAAGCCTGGGCTTCTGCATCTACCGGGGGTAGGAGGGCCAGGGTAATAAAGTGCCCCGTCTCCTTCTGCCTGGTGACATCAGAGGACTAGCAGAGTCAGGACTTCCACCTCTGTCCTGCAGTAAGGAGGTTCCATCCACCCTGAGGTGTTAGCAGAGGTGGAGGGGGGAGCATTACCTGAATTAAACATTTGAGGTTAGAAACTATGATAATTCCCCATTCTAAAATTGGGGGAAACTGTGGCTTGGAGACTTACAGTTACAAGGCACAGCAGGACTAGAGCCCTGAATTTTATGGGATCTTCATCATCCTCTTCCTGACTGCCCACCTGTATCTCTCTGTGAATTTCCTGTCTATATCCTAGACTTAGATTTACGGTATGTGTGTGTGTGCCCATTTTAAGGTTAGATTTCTATGTGTGTGCCCATTTTAAAATGTAATTGTCTTTGCCCTGTCAGTGTGTTCAGAGGTTAGAGCGTCAGCCCCACACCAAAGGGTCACAGTTTCCCACTCAAGGGCATGTACCTGGGTTGCAGGTTCATCCCCCAGCCCCAACTGGGGCACGTGCAGAAGTCAACCAACCGATGTATCTCTCTCACATCAATGCTTCTCTCTCTCTCTCTCTCTCTCTCTCTCTCTCTCTCTCTCTCTCTCTCTCTCTCTCTCTCTCTCTCTCTCCTCTCTCCCCTCCCTCCCTTCCACTTTCTCTAAAAATCAATGGGGAAAAAAATATTCTCAGGTGAGGATTAAGAAAAGAAAAAGAAAAAGAAAATAATACAATAATGAATAAATAATGCAAGAATAAATTGTTTTGCATATGCAACACTATAAACCTACTTTTCCCCATCCTGTATTATAAATATTTGCTACCAGTTTGCCATTTGGTCTCTTTTTTTTTGCCATTTAATCACTTTTATTATTCAATTACAGCTGACATACAATATTATATTAGTTTCAGATGCACACACACCCCCACCCCAGTGATTAGACATTATACAACTTCCTAATTGATCATCCCAATATATCTCATACCCATCTGACTACATACATAGTTATTAGAATTTTATTGACTACATTTCCTATGCTGTACTTTACATCCCCATGACTATTCTGTAACAACCAATTTGTACTCCTTAATCCCTTCATCTTTTTCACCCATCCCTTGATCTCTCCTCCCATCTGGCAACCATGAGTGTTCCCTGCAACTATGAGTTTCTTTCTGTTCCACTTGTTCATTGATTTTGTTTTTTAGATTCAATTGTTGATAAGTATGTATTTATTGCCATTTTATTATTCATATTTTTTATTTTTTTTCTTCTTCTTTTCTTAAAGAAAACCCTTTAATATTTCATACAATACTGGTTTGGTGGTGTTAACTCCAACCTTTAGCTTTCTCTTGTCTGTGACGCTTTTTATATGACTTTCGATTCTAAATAATAGCTTTGCTGGGTAATCTTGTTGTAGGAACTTGATTTTCATCACTTTGAATATTTCTTGCCACTCCCTTCTGGCCTGCAAAGTTTCTGTTGGGAAATCAGCCGACAGTGGTATGGGTTCTCCTTTGTAGGTAACAAACTATTTTTCTCTTGCTGCTTTTAAGATTCTCTCTTTGTCTGTAACCTTTGGCATTTTAATTATGATGTATCTTGGTGTGGGGCTCTCTGGGTTAATCTTGTTTGGGACACTGTGCTTCTTGGGCTTGTATGTCTATTTCTTTCACCAGGTAAGGGAAGTTTTCTGTCATTATTTTTCCAAATAGGTTTTCAACTTCTCTTCTCCTTACAGCACCCCATGATGCAAATGTTGGTACACTTGAAATTGTCCCAGGGGCTCCTTACACTCTTCATATTTTTTTATTCTTTTTTCTTTTTGCTGTTCTGATTGGCTATGTTTTGCTTCCTTATACTATTCCAAATCACTGACTTGATTCTCGGCTTCCTCTACTCTATTGTTGAGTCCCTGTAAATTATTCTTCATTTCAGTTAGTATATACTTCATTACTGACTGGTCCTATTTTATGGCTTCTAAGTCCTTTTTCATGCTGTTTAAGTTCCCACTAAGTTTTTGGAGCATCCTTGTAACCATTATTTTCTGTTAGTTTGTTTGCTTGCCTCCATTTCATTTCATTCTTTTTCTGGAGATACCATCTGTTCTTTCATATGGGGCCTATTTCTTTGTCTCCACATCTTGGCTGCTTCCCTGTGTTTGTTTCTGTGTATTAGGTAGAGCTGCTATGTCTCATGGCATTGGTAAAGTGGCTTTGTGTAGTAGGTGTCCTGTAGGGCCCAGGTGCACAGCCTCCCCGGTCACCCGAGCTGGAAGCTCCAGGTGCACCTCTGTGTATACTGTATGCACTGTCCTGCTGTAGTTAAGCCTCGATTGCTGTTGGCATCACTAGGAGGGATTGATCCTCAGGCCAACGGACTGCAAAGACTGGTGGCGACTACAATAGAGGAGTTGCTATGCAGGAGCTAACACAATAAAGCAGGAGTTGCTTAAGTGAGGTTTGGTGCTCACTGAGTCCACCCCTTGAGTGTGTCACTCATGGAGGTGGTAGGGTTATAATTGACATGGTCTGAAGCTGTCTGCTGGGTGCACTGGCTCTGGGGCCTCCCAGGAGGTGCAAGGTCAGCCACCACTTGTGCTCTGCCTGGCACCACCCAGCACAAGCTATGGATCTGCAGATGGCTGCTACTTGTGTTGGGCTTAAAAGTCCCCAGGAGAGCCCTGACTGGTCTGTCTCAGTGAATAGAGCATTGGCCTGCAGACTGAAGGGTCCCAGGTTCAATTCCAGTCAAGGACATGTACCTTGGTTGCGGGCACATTCCCAGTGGAAGCAGCTGATTGATGTTTCTCTCTCATTGATGTTTCTAACTCTATCCCTCGCCCTTCCTCTCTGTATAAAATCAATAAAATATATATATTTTTTAAAAGTCCCCAGGAGAGGCCAAGCTGCAAACCAAGACCAGCTGCCACTAGTGCCAGGCTTGGGGCCACTTAGCAAGAGGTATGGGACACACCAAGGCCAGATGCTGCCTGTCTGCAATTTGTGAACCATTGAGAGACTTTAGGAAAATCTACAGCAGGAGCCAAGAAGGCAGTTTGTGTAAAAAAAAAAAAAAAAAAACACTGGAAATGGCTTGGGTGGGCCCACAAGTTGGGTGTGGGGTAGTCTCAGGGAATCACCAGGGTGATGTGAACAGTGTTAACCAGGTTGATGGAGACTCAGGTATGGCACCTGCCTGACAGCTCCTTGGGGGTCGGGGGTTTTGGAAAAGGAACAATGGCCTCTGCCAGCACTTTTGTCTGGCAGAAAGCTGCCCCTCTATTTCTTGCCCTGATGATAAACAATTCAGTTCCATCCCATACATCTATGATGGTTTTCTAGCTGCTGCCCCAGTGTTAGAACTCACAGAGAGCAAATCTAAGTAAGTCCATGCACAGACTCTTTAAGAGGAACTGCCTGGACCCTAACTGGTTTGGCTCAGTAGATAGAGTGATAGCCTGTGGACTGAAGGGTCCAGGGTTCAATTCTAGTCAGGGGCATATGCCCAGGTTGCGGGCTCGATCCCCAGTAGGGGGCATGCAGGAGGCAGCCGATCAATGATTCTCTCTCATCATTGATGTTTCCATCTCTCTCTCCCTCTCCCTTCCTCTCTGAAATCAATAAAAATATTATATATAATATATATATATATATATATATATATATATATATATATATATATTATATATAATACATATGTGTGTGTATATATATGTAAAAGAGGAACTGCCTGGGACTCCAGCAGCCTATGTCTCACTCAGCCACACTCTCCACTAGTTTTTACAGCCAGAAGTAATGGGGACTTCTCTTCTGGCACTGGAATCTGGGCTTTGGGGCCTGGTGTGGAGCTGGGACCTCCTCTCCTCAGGGGGGACCTCAGCAACCAACATAACCCTCCCAAATTATATCCAGCACACATAGGGTGTGGGACCAGCCTATTCTGCATCTCCATCCCTCCTACAAGTCTCAATACGGTTTCTTCCTTAAGTCCCTGGTTGTAGGACTTCCATTAAGCCAGATGTTAAGTGGTTCTGAATGATGGTTGTTCTGTAGTTTAGTTATAATTTTGATGTGGTTGTGGGAAGAGGAGCGTGCCATGTTTACCTACACCACCATCTTGACCAGAAACCCACCTTTTGGTCTTAAGTATTAAATTTGCTTACTGTGGCTGCCATAACAAGTTCAATGTCCCACCTACAGAAGAAATGCAGAATCACAGAGGCCCTGGGGACCCTGGACTTATCTCTCCCTCGTTTTGGGGGGAACTGAGCTGTTTCAGCACTGTGAAAAGTACTAATCCCACACAAAATTACTGAAGAACATTCTCAGCAGACAGTTTGTACATCTTTTAAAATCCCTTCTCTATATGTCACTTCCCCTCCCTAGCATGAGACTTACATGCTGTTTTCATACCCTACCTGAAGGAACATAAAAGCAATATTCAAAGCCTTCTCCCCATAAGCTATTGAAATGCTAACAGAGCATACATTTGGCAAATCTGAGGTATCTAGATTCTAAAAACTGATCTACAAAGTTACCTGTTTAGAAGGAACTTACTTTGCTGGAATAGGAATTCCATTGGCATCAAAAAGTTTAAGAAACACCCAGCCACAGCTTAGTTCTCCTCTTTCACCAGTTGACTAGGAAATAAAAACATAGATGAAACAATGTCTGAAACAGTCAAATCTATTCATTTATTTATTTATTATTTTTTAAAATATATTTTTATTGATTTCAGAGAGGAAGAGAGAGTGAGAATGAGAGATAGAAACATCAATGATAAGACAGAATCACTGACTAGCTGCCTTGAGCCCGAAACCCAGGCATGTGCCCTTCACAGGAATCAAACCCTGGACCCTCCAGTCCGCAGACCAATGCTCTATCCACTGAACCAAACCAGCTAGGGCTGAAGCACAAAACAGGTCCTTTTAAAGGTACAAAATTAGTATTCACTTTAGAGTAAAAACTCTTCACAAGAAAATAAAGTGAAGCACAGAAGAGTCCCTTTGTACTTGCAGAGCTCATGGTGATATGCAAACCCCTCTGAAAATCTCTACACCTGAGAGGCCCTAGCCAAGTAGCTCCATTGGTTTGAGCATTGTCCCAATACACCAATATTGTAGGTTTGATCCCCAGTCAAGGCACATACAAGAATCAACCAATGAATGGATAAATAAGTAGAAGAAATCAATGTTTCTTTCTCTCTCTCGTTCTCTCTCGTTCTCTCTCTCTCTCTCCCCACTCACACACACACCTGACTGATGAGGTGGCAGCTAGTCCTCGAGTCCCCTGAGTGACAGGTGATGGGATGAGCTCAAATCACATTGACAGCACCTGAGGTCAGGAAGCCTTGTCTCCCTTGCAGATAAATGAACAAGTTAAATCGTTCAAGGGTCTTTCCTGCTCAGAACATTGCCCAACTGTTAACTGTCAGAGGCCACTGGGGGACACTGGGGCCCACTCGGGGACCTGCTCCACTCCTGTCCTATCAACACTACACAGATGGGTGGATTTGCCTTAAGAAATTAAAGGACGGTGTAAGACCCCCGGTGTAAGAACAGTGGGCTCTCTGGGTTATCATGATGCCCAGAATATATACTACACCTTTCAAGCTATTAGACTATGGAGACATAAAACTACTATCACAGACCCACACCCACTGGTTCAATAGTTTAAATGATGTTAAACTAATCCAAGTTCCTGGTATTCCCTTTAAAAAGGTCCCTTAATTTGAACCCACATTCACGAGGCTAAGTGCCCTCTGCCTCTAGGACAGAGGGAAACTGCTGGGCTGGAGCGCCACCAACATCTACCACTTTCTGCCAAGTCCCATCCTTTCCACATCTGCATTCTTCAAAAGCACTGGAGTTCACTCAAGCTATAACTGTAAACAAATACACTCTTATCTATTTGTTTATTTTTAATTTTTTTTCCTGCCCAATATTTTTCCCTTTTCTTCGCTACTATGATAACCTCACTTTTTTTTTCAAGGAGGGAAGGGCAATATGCCCAGCTAAAATATACTTTCTTTTCAGCGAGGCGTGGCCATATGTCCCTCCTAGCTATTGAGATACAGATGAAAATTTTGAGCAGAGCCTCAGGAAATTATTTTATGGGAATAGATTGCTTTGTTGTTGCTGTTTTTCACCTTCTAACCTCATAGTAATATTTAGGACTATAGGTAATAGCTGTGGAATTGTGGCATTCTTCATTTATATTATCTGCCAGATAACCCTTAGAACTTGAGATATGACTGTTCCCACTGTTTAGTTTCAACATATATGCAGCATATACCCTATTTGAGGTTGTTTTGCTTCTTTGAAAGAGGGTTGTTTTTTTCTTTCTGTCACAAATCACTACACAGTAGTAAGGTTTTCTGGTGTTGCACAGAATACACCACATTTTTTTTTTCTTTTCATCTTCCCACCTGCCACCCCTGGCAACCACCAATCTGTTCTCTGTATCTATGAGCCTCTTTGTATATTTTTAGATTCCATGTATAAGCGAAATCATATGGTATCTGCCTTTCTCTGGCTTATTTCACTTAGCACAATGCCCTCAAGGATCATCTATGTTGTTGCAAATGTCAAGGTTTCATTCTTTTTTATGGCTGAGTAATATTCTGTTGTATATATGTATCAAATCTTCTTTATCCAATAGTCTATTTATGAGCACTTAGGTTGCTTCCATATCTTGGCTATTGTAAATAATGTTGGAATAAATACAGGGATACATACATCTTTTCGAAATAGTGTTTTGGATTTCTTTAGATTAAATACCCAGAAGTGAAACTGCTGGGTTATATGGTAATTCTATTTTTAATTTTTTGAGGACCCTTCATAATGTTTTACATAGTGGCTACACTAATTTACATTACCACAAACAGTGCATGAGAGTTCCCTTTTCTCCACATCCTCACCAACATTTTTTGATAGTACCATTATCAATTATCTTTTTGATAATACCATTCTAAAAGTGGGAGATGATATCTCACTATGGTTCTGATTTGCATTTCCCCAGTGATTTGTGATGTTGAGCATCTTTTACACTTTAATTTTAAGTGCTACTGAATAAGCAGCTCTATATATAAAATTAAAATCACTGCCATTCCCATTCCTCAAGGATTAAAATTCTATAACAAATATCTCAATTATTTTACTTGTAAATACAAGCTTTTAAAAATCTTCCCTTTCAACTGATACATGAGAAAGCCTTATTTGTTAACTGACATACATTACGAATATAAGAAATTCCAAGTTCAAATAATATTCCAAGATCGGGAGATGCAGAATTGGACCTGATAAAACAATCACCATCAAGCAAGCACGGCAAGGTCCCAGTAACCTAAAACAATAAGAAAACTAAAGTCACCAATAGAAATTCAAACTGGGGGGAGTGTTCAGCTCCATTCACCTGTAAATGCTTCATGGCCTTGTAGCACAGTAAAGGTCTCTTACAGGAAACAAAAAGCAGATGGACTGGACTCATCTGAACCAATGATTTGAAATGTAAAACTTTAACTTTGTGTTAAAGGGAAATAACTTTATGTTCACTTACCCTTTCCTTAGAGAGGCTAAGTAAAACAAGTACTACACCTACACGCCCAGAGGTGTGATGGATGTCATTTGCACATATAAGATCTTTATACTGGCCACAGTTCCTTGTGAACAGAGCTAAAATTAAAGACTTCATACTCACATTGGTATGTGAGCCCTGTGAATTTTCCTTTGCTCATTCTCCTCCCTCTCCTGGGACAACAACATACCTCTTTCCTGCCAATAAAACCCCACCATCCTTCAAGGTCTAGTTCTCCCTCCTCTGTGCTTCCACAGCACAGGAGGCCCATAACTGCTACATTCTGCCATTGAGACAGTTCTAACAGTACCCACCCCGTAGTGTGCTCTAAGGATTCCATGAGATAATGCACATGGTTAGAGCTCCATAAACACAGGTGTTTAGTTATGTGTGCATAGGTTTTTTCCCTAACACCATGTAAGTTCCCTCAATACCTAGGAAGAGTGCCTTGTACCTCACAGATGCTTAATTTCATTCAACATACTTATCCTTCCAAACAGTTCACCTCTATGTCTGAGAAAATATTAGAAAACTCTACTCCAAACTCTTCACATACACAGACATGCCACAGCAGGACTATGAAGTGCTGTGCCAAAATACCAGCAGGAGGGAGCTTAGGAGATCGCAGGGCCTTTCAGGAGTTGTACTCCAGACATGTGTGCACACACAGCACACAGCGTGCGGGTGCCTCTGTCCTGCTTTAAGGTCTTTTGATGCCATAAGAGGAAGTTAATGAAGGTTCTTAGGGTGCAGGGATACACGGGAACTAGTGTGGCAGGGAAGTAAATACTAAAGCAATGAAAACGTGAGGGAAGAAAAAAAATTAAGTGAAATAAACTACATGATCCTAAATATGGTTACATATTCATGTACATATATTTAAAGAGAGAGAACGAAGAAAGGAGCCCTGACAGCTGTCAGCTGGGAGCTGGGTTGGCCCCACAGCTAGGCCATGGCTTCTCCTACTGAATGTAAGCCATTCCACAGAACACCAGCTTTAGAACAGACTTCTCTGTGACTAGGATGGAGCAAGACAGAGACAGGACCACTTTATAATCATGTCTCAACACAGACTAAAAAAAAACATTAAAAAAAATGATCAAACATGGCACTCTCCCAGCTAACGTCAGTGACCGCGTTCCCTACCAAATAGTTTTATTTTTTTTCCTTTATTGAATAAGATATTACAAATGTGTCCTTATCCCCCCCAATGTCCCCTCATCCCCCCAATCCTGCCCTCACCTTCACCCCCTGTTGTCCACATCCATCACTTATGCTTATATGCATGCATACAAGTCCTTTGGTTGATCTTTCTCCCTCACCCCTCCCCTCCCCTGCTTTCCCTCCGAGTTTTGAGCATCTGATCAATGCTTCTCTGTCTCTACATCTGGTTTTGTTCATCGGTTTACATTGTTCATTATAATCCACAAATGAGTGAGAGCATGTGGTAGTTATCTTTCTCTGCCTGACTTATTTCACTTAGCATAATGCTCTCCAGGTCCATCCATGCTGTTGCAAATGGTAGGAATTCCTTCCTTTTTACAGCAGCATAGTATTCCATCGTGTAGATGTACCACAGTTTTCTAATCCATTCATCTGCTGATGGGCACTTAGGCTGATTCCAAATCTTAGCTATTGTAAATTGTGCTGCTATGAACATAGGGATGCATATATCCTTTCTGATTGGTGTTTCTGGTTTCTTGGGATATATTCCTAGAAGTGGGATCACTGGGTCAAAAAGTTCCATTTTTAGTTTTTTGAGGAAACTCCATACTGTTCTCCACAGTGGCTGCACCAGTTTGCATTCCCACCAGCAGTGAATGAGGGTTCCTCTTTCTCCACATCCTCGCCAGCATTTGTCATTTGTTCATTTGTTGATGATAGCCATTCTGACAGGTGTGAGATGGTACCTCATTGTCGTTTTGATTTGCATCTCTCGGATGATTAGTGATTTTGAGCATGTTCTCATATGTTTCTCAGCCTTATGTATGTCCTCTTTCAAAAAGTGTCTATTTAGGTCGGTTGCCCATTTTTTGATTGGGTTGTTTATCTTCCTTTTGTTAAGTTGTATGAGTTCCCTATAAACGTTGGAGATTAAACCTTTATCGGATATATCATTGGCAAATATGTTCTCCCATGCAGTGGGTTTTCTTGTTGTCTTGTTGATGGTTTCTTTTGCTGTGCAGAAGCTTTTTATTTTGATATAGTCCCATTTGTTTATTTTCCCTTTAGTTTCCATTGCCCTAGGAGCTGTGTCAGTGAAGAAATTCCTTCGGCATATATCTGAGATTTTGCTACCTGTGGATTCCTCTAATAATCTTATGGTTTCCTGTCTTACGTTTAAGTCCTTTATCCATTTTGAGTTTATTTTTGTGTATGGTGTAAGTTGGTGGTCTACTTTCATTTTTTTGCATGTGTCTGACCACATTTCCCAGCACCATTTATTTTTTTATTTTTTTTTCATTTTTTTTTTATTGCTTAAAGTATTACAAAGGGTATTACATATGTATCCATTTTATCCCCCCGCCCTAGACAGTCCCCTAGCCTCCCCTATCACCCAGTGTCTTATGTCCATTGGTTATGCTTATATGCATGCATACAAGTCCTTTAGTTGATCTCTTACCCCCCTACCTCCTGCCCCCCAACCCTCCCCAGCCTTCCCGCTGCAGTTTGACAATCTGTTTGAGGCAGCTCTGCCTCTGTATCTATTATTGTTCAAAAGTTTATAATGGTCTCTATTGTCCATGAATGAGTGAGATCATGTGGTATTTTTCCTTCATTGACTGGCTTATTTCACTTAGCATAATGCTCTCCAGTTCCATCCATGACGTTGCAAATGGTAAGAGTTCCTTCCTTTTTACAGCAGCATAGTATTCCATCGTGTAGATGTACCACAGTTTTCTAATCCATTCATCTACTGATGGGCACTTAGGCTGTTTCCAGATCTTAGCTATGGTGAATTGCCCAGCACCATTTATTGAAGAGACTGTCTTGACTCCATTGTATGTTCTTGCCTCCTTTATCAAATATTAATTGAGCATAGTGGATTGGGTCGATTTCCGGGTTCTCTATTCTGTTCCATTGGTCTATATGTCTGTTCTTGTGCCAGTACCAGGAAGTTTTGAGAACAGTGGCTTTGTAATACAGCTTGATATCTGGTATTGAGATCCCTCCTACTTTGTTCTTCTTTCTCAGGATCGCAGCACCTATTCGGGGTTTTTGTTTTTTTTTTTAATTCCAGATGAATTTTTGGAGAGTTCGTTCTAGGTCTGTGAAATATGCTGTTGGTATTTTAATGGGGAGTGCATTGAATCTATAGATTGCTTTGGGTAGTATGGACATTTTGATGATGTTGATTCTACCAATCCATGAACACGGTATGTACTTCCATCTGTTTATGTCTTCCTCTATCTCTTTTTTCAATGTCCTGTAGTTTTCTGGGTAGAGGTCTTTTATTCCTTGGTTAAGTTTAACCCTAAATATTTTAATTTTTTGGTGCAATGGTAAATGGGATAGTTTTTTTAATTTCTCTTTCTATAAGTTCACTGTTGGCATATAAAAATGCCATAGATTTCTTGGCATTAATTTTGTATCCTGCTACATTGCCAAATTCATTTATTACGTCTAATAATTTTTTGATGGAGTCTTTAGGGTTTTCTAAGTACAGTATCATGTCATCTGCAAATAATGCCAATTTTACTTCTTCTTTTCCAATCTTGATGCCTTTTATTTCTTCTTCTTATCACTTTGGCTAGCACTTCCAGTACTATGTTGAACAGGAGTGGTGAAAGTGGGCATCCCTGTCTTGTTCCTGTTCTTAAGGGAAATGGTTTTAGTTTTTGCCCATTGAGTATGATGTTGGCTGTAGGTTTTTCATATAAGGCTTTTATTATGTTGAGGTATGATCCCTCTATTCCCACTTTGCTGAGCGTTTTTATCAGAAAAGGGTGTTGGACTTTGTCAAATGCCTTTTCTGCATCAATCGATATGATTATGTGATTTTTGTCTCTCAACTTGTTTATGTGATGTTATCACGTTTATTGATTTGCAGATATTGTACCAGCCTTGCATTCATTCCTGGAATAAATCCCACCTGGTCATGGTGTATGATCTTTCTAATGTAATGCTGAATCCAGTTTGCTAGAATTTTGTTGAGGATTTTAGCATCTATGTTCATCAGGGATATTGGCCTGTAATTCTCTTTCTTTGTGGTGTCTTTATCTGGTTTTGGGGTTAGGGTAATGCTGGCTTCGCTTCATAGAAAGAGCTTGGAAGTGTGCCTCCCTCTTGAATTTTTTGGAATAGTCTGAGAAGGGTTGGCTTTAGTTCTTCTTTGAATGTTGGGTAAAACTCCCCTGTGAAGCCATCTGGTCCAGGGCTTTTGTTTGCTGGAAGCTTTTTGATTACTGTTTCAATTTCATCAGTAGTTACTGGCCTATTCAGGTTTTTTTATTCTTCCTAGTTGAGTTTTGGAAGCTTGTATTTTTCTAGGAATGTGTCCATTTCATTGGGGTTGTCCAGTTTGTTGGAGTAGAGTTGTTCGTAGGATTTTTTGACAATCCTTTGTATATCAGTAGGGTCAGTTGTTACTTCACCTCTTTCATTTCTGATTTTGTTTATTTGGGTCCTCTCTCTTTTTGTTTCTTGGTGAGCCTGGCTACAGGTTCATCAATCTTGTTAATCCTTTCAAAGAACCAGCTTTTGGTTTCATTGATCTTTTGTATTGTTTTTTGTGGGTTTTTTTGGTCTCTATGTTGTTTATTTCTGCTCTGATCTTTATTATTTCCTTCCTTCTGGATACTGTGGGCTTTTCTTGTTGTTTTGTTTCTAACTCTTTGAGTTGTAGGGTTAGATTATTTTTTTCCAGTTTTTCTTGTTTTTTGAGGTAGGCCTGTAGAGCTATGAACTTCCCTCTCAGGGCTGCTTTCATTGTGTCCCATAGATTTTGGATTGTTGTGTTTTCATTGTCAATTTTTTCCAGGATGCTTTTTATTTCTTCTTTGATCTCTCTGGTAACCCAGTCATTGCTTAATAGCATGCTATTTAGCCTCCAAGTGTTTTATTTCTTTTCAATGCTTTTATTGTAGTTGATTTCTGATTTTATGCCATTGTGATCTGAGAAGATGCTTGTTACGATTTCTATTCTCTTGAATTTGAAGAGACTTTGCCTGTGTCCTAATATATAGTCTACCTTTGAAAATGTCCCATGTGCACTGGAGAAGAATGTATATTCTGTATCTTTGGGGTGAAATATTCTGAAGATGTCAATTAAGTCCATCTGATCAAGTGAGTCATTTAGGATTGCTGCTTCTTTGGTGATTTTTTGTTTAGAGGATTTATCCAGTGGTGTCAGTGGGGTATTAAAGTCTCCTACTATGACTGTATTGCTATCGATCTCTCCCTTGAAATCTCCCAGAAGCTGTTTTATGTATTTGGGTGCTCTTGTATTGGGTGCATGTATGTTTACCAGAGTTATATCCTCCTGTTGAATTGCTCCCTTTAGTATTATGTAGTGGCCTTCCTTATCTCTTGTTATGGCCTTTACTTGGAGGTCTATTTGGTCAGATATAAGTATCGCAACCCCAGCTTTTTTCTCATTTCCATTTGCCTCAAAAATTTTTTTCCATCCCTTCATTCTCAGTCTGTGTGAATCCTTTGTTCTGAGGTGGGTCTCTTGCAGACAGCAAATATATGGATCATGTTTTCTTATCCATTCAGCTACCCTGTGTCTTTTGATTGGAGCATTTAATCCATTTACATTTAATGTTATTATTTAAAAGTATTTGTTTGTGGTCATTTTTATTCTTAATGTTTGTGTTTCTTCTTGTCTTTCTGTTTCTTCTTTTTACAGCAGTCCCTTTAGCATTTCTTGCATTGCTGGTTTGGTGGTAATAAACTCTCTTAGCCCTTTTTTGTCTGTGAAGCTCCTAATTTCCACCTTCAATTTTGGATGACAGCCTTGCTGGGTATAGTATTCTTGGATAGTGATGCTTTGCATCACTTTGTATATTTCATTCCATTCCCTTCTTGCCTGGTATGTTTCTGTTGAGAAGTCAGCTGATATTCTAATAGGAGATCCCTTGTAGATAACTTTCTGTCTCTCTCTGGCAGCCTTTAAGATTCTTACTTTGTCGTTGGTGTTTGCCAATTTAATTATGATGTATCTTGGTGTTGGTCTTTTGGGGTTCATCTTGTTTGGCACTCTATGTGCTTCTTGGACTTGTGTAGTTTTTTTCTTGCCAGTATCAGGGAAGTTTTCTGTCATTTTCTTCAAACAGGTTTTCTAATCCTTGTTTCTCCTCCTCTCCTTCTGGTATCCCTATTAAGGGAATGTTGTTTCATTCTGCATTGTCCCAAAGCTCCCTTAGGCTCTCCTCTTGCTTTTTAAGTTTTTTTTCCAGTTGCTCCTGTGTTTGTGTGTTTTTTCCTACCTTGTCTTCTAATTCACTGATGCGGTCCTCAGCCTCTTCTAGTCTGCTGTTTAAGCCTTCCATTGTGTTTTTTATTGCAGCTATGTCGTTCTTCATTTCCTCTTGGTTCCTTTTCATGTTGGTGACATTCTCATTCAGCTCCTTATAATTCTCATTGAGTTGTGTGCATTTGTCATCAGCCATTTGAGCATCCTTATAACCATTACTCTGAATTCTTTCTCTGATAAGTTAGTAGCCTCAATTTCATTTAACTCCCTTTCTGATGACTCCTCTTTTTCTTTCCTTTGTGGGTTGCTTTTTTGTCTTCCCATGTTTTGCTGTAATGTTTTAATTGTAGTTCCGATTGCTTTGCTACAAAGTTTCTTTAGGGTGTGGTGCTACTGGTGTGACCTCTCAGGTCTCCTGGGTTTGGTAGTCTAGTGTAGCTCCCTACTTGGGCTATTTGAGTTCTCTTGATGTAGGCCTGTGAGCTAGAAAGGCGCAACTGAGGTGTCTAGAAGTCAGCAGCTGTGGAGGGGGTGTTCCAATTTTTGCTGTCTTATGCCCTTGATTAAAATCACGTGTGCCCCGCAGGGACTCACAGTGGCACCCAGGAACCATCTACTGGGGTGGTGGGGCTCAGAAAGCCTGTGTTCTAGCAAAGTGTGACTGCGGTGTCCAGAGTTCTGTCGTTGTGGGGTGGGGAGACTCAGCTTTTGCTGCTGCCTCCGTGGTTGGATACACGCGATTCCAGCAGCAGCTCACAGAGGCACCTGTGGTGTGTTTGCCAGCAGGGTGTACTGACACACTCTGAAGGGCCCTGGCACTGAAGCCACTGGATTGCAGTGTCTGTGGGCAGGTATCCCAGAAGAGGGAATTCAGCGTTTCTACAGCCCAGCAGTGCACCCCTGTTTGTTTAAGTGCACAACCAGCAGGGCTCACAGCGGGGGCCCCAGGGCTGCCTGTGGAGCGGTGGTCTTGGGAGACCTACATGCTGGAAAAGCATGCACCTGTAGTGTTCAGAGTTCTGTAGCTGTGGGGTGGGGAAACTCAGATTTTGCTGGTGCACTTGTGGTGGATAGGCTTGCGTTCCCCATAGCAGCACACAGGAGCACCCACAGTGAGTTTGCTAGGGCAGGCGCACTGAAGCACTCTGAAGGGCCCTGGCACACTTTGGGCAGGTATCCAGGATGGGTGAATTCCGAATTTCTACTGACCAGGGGAGTGCGTCCCTATTAATCCAAGATCGGACCCAGCATAGGATTACCACGGCTTCCCCAACGTGCCCTGTGGATAGATGGGCTGAGGGGGAGTGAGCAACTGTGGCGGTGCAGTTCGCAGGCGCAGTTCCCCGGCGCTGAGCTCTGACGCACGCTGTGCCCTGGCGCTTAAGTTGCGCAGCTGGGTGTGTGTGAGCAGTTATTCAGGCAGAGGGAATTCAGAATTTCTACTGGGTGGCAGTGTGCCTGTGTCTGTACAAAATCACACCCAGTTTAGTCTCCCAGTGACTCCTAAGAGGAGTCTATGGAGTGGTGTGCCTCAGAGACCTGCGCGCAGGCAATGTCAGAGGTCTGCCGCTGGGGAGGGGGAGACTGCACTTACTGCTGTCGGGGTGCATTGCTCCTTTGGCGCAGAGTCCCAGAGTCTGCAGGTGTGGCTGCAGGATTTTTGCCGGAGTGGCTGCCGGGTCACGGGCAGTGTCCAAGGCCTGTCTGGGTGGTGGTGCTGCTGAGTTCCTAGAAGAGGCCGCTCTCCCCTTTAAGATGGTGTGGGTTCCGTGCCCGGGTCCCGCAGTCCGGGGAGTGCCACAGCAGTGATAGTCTCTCCGTGTCCCAGAGAGCCTGGTCTGTCAGTCTCTGCTGCTCCTGCTGGATTTAACTGTCCCTCACTCACTCACACACCACACACCATACACATCCACACACTCTCCATTCATCCCCTCACTCACTCACTTCCTATCCCTCACCTCCATCCTGCCAGCCACCATCTTACGCTGGAATCTAATCCCAAATAGAGTTGTAGCCTCTTTGTTTCTCCTGCTTCCCAGATTAAATTTATGAAGATACCAAATTATTGCTCCAGTTTCTGAGAGCACCCAATTCAAAATTTCTCTAGATGCTCAAAATCATAACACAAGGTCTAATCCCATAACAAGCCCTTCCTAACATCCCTTTACTGGTTCTCCATATTGGATGGTCTCTCCTCTTGCAAGTAGCACCAATAAATACAACTTTAAAGAAAAGAGAACATAGACATCTTTGTCTTCACTGCCCCCTATGCAGTACTGACTCAGTGGTGTGAAATCACTGGGCTAAATGGCCAGTCCTTTTTGTTCCAGTCTTGACGGTCCTCGATTTTATCTGAAGAAAGTACAGCCCTCACTAACACATTTCATTTTTGAAAAACATTTCCTAAATGTTACCTTTATGTTTTCATTTTACATCAGAGGGCATTTTTTTTTAAACCTCACCTGAGGATATTTTTTCCCATTGCTTTTCAGAGAAAGTGTAAGGGGAGAGAGAGAGAGAGGGAGAGAGGGAGGGAGGGAGAGGGAGAGGGAAGAAAAGAGGGAGGGAGGGAGGGAAAGCAAGAGAGAGAGAGAGAGATGTAAGAGAGACATATCGACTGAATGCCTCCTACATGCACCCTGACCAGGGACGGGAGCACACCCCGCAACCCACGACCCTCTGATGTACAGGCCAATGCTCTAACCACTGAGAAACACTAGCCAGGGTCATCTCTTCACTTTCATCTTGTATGAATCTTTTGTTCTGAAGTGTGTGGGAAACTGTTTATTGCCTTCACTATCTGATAAGCATAGACAGAGAACTCCCCGAAACCCCCCTCGAAGGCTGGGTGCCTTTGAAGCCCTAGCAAAGCTCAGAGCTAGGCGCCACCTCTGTTTGTCCAGACAGTGGTAGCTGAAACTACTCCCCCATTTATTATTATGTAAATCCTTGCTGATGGGCTAGTCTGCTTGTTACTAGGGAGTCACCTCCCTAAGGGCTATGCTATGGGTGCATCCGAGATCAATAAAAGCTTGGTGAGGCCTGAGCACAGAGGAAGTCCTTCGGGACTTGCCGCCTGGTCCCCCAATATTGCAAAATTATCTCGTGTCTTTTTCTCTCATTTGCTGTGCGGCTCCTCTTTCAGATACCGAACCCTACTCCACGCAGAACGTGGAGGGAGTCTTACACGACAGAAGTGTGTCTCTTGTAGACAGCATATATATGGGCCATGTTTTCTTATCCATTCAGCTAACCTATGTTTTCTTATTAGAGCATTTAAGCCATTTACATTTATAGTTATATTGATAGGTACTTATTTAAAGCCATTTTTATTCTTTATGGCAGTGCTCCTCTCTCTATTTCTTCTTTTTCTTGCAGCAGCCCCTTTAACGTTTCTTGCAATGCTGGTTTGGGGTTAATATGCTCCCTTAGACTTCTTTTGTCTGGGAATCCGCTTCACCTTCAATTTTGAAGGATGGCCTTGCTGGAGAGAGTAATCTTGGTTTCAGAGCCTTGCTTTACATTACTTTGAATACTTCATGCCATTCCCTTCTGGCCTGTAGTGTTTCTGTTGAGAAATCAGTTGACAGCCTTATGCAAACTCCCTTGTAAGTAACTTACTGTCACTCTTGCTGCCCTTAAGATTATCTGTTTTTTTTTTGCTGAACCGGTTTGGCTCAGTGGATAGAGCGTCAGCCTGCGGACTCAGGGGTCCCGGGTTCGATTCCGGTCAAGGGCATGTACGTTGGTCTGGGGATGTGCAGGAGGCAGCTGATCGATCTCTCTCATCGATGTTTCTGACTTTCTATCCCTCTCCCTTCTTCTCTGTAAAAAATCAATAAAATATATTTTTAAAAAAAAGATTATCTGTTTTTAACATTTGCCATTTTAATTATGATGTGGATCTTTGTGTTCTTCTTTACTGGGACTCTGTACTTCCTGAACTTGAGTGACTCTTTCCTTTACCAGGTTAGGAAAGTTTTCTGTCATTATTTCTTCAAACAGGTTCTAGCCCTTGCTCACTTTCTTCTCCCTCTCATACCAGTATAATATGGATGTTGTTCTGTTTCATGTTGTCCCCAAAATCCCATAAACCATCCCAATGTTTCTTAACTATTTTTCTTTTTACTTCTCTGATTGTTTTTTTCTACCTTGTTTTCTAATTTGCTGATTCAATCCTCTGCTTCCTCTAACCACTCTTTTTTTTTTTTATTAAATCTTTATTGTTCAGATTATTACATTTGTTCCTCTTTTTTCCCCCCCATAACTCCCCTCCTCCCAGTTCCCGCCCCACCCTTCGCCCTCACTCCCCACCCACTGTCCTCATCCATAGGTGCACGATTTTTGTCCAGTCTCTTCCCACATCTCCCACACCCCTTTCCCCCCCAAGAATAGTCAGTCCATTCCCTTTCTATGTCCCTGATTCTATTATAATCAACAGTTCATTCTGTTCATCAGATTATTTATTCACTTGATTCTTAGATTCACTTGTTGATAGATGCATATTTGTTGTTCATAATTTGTATCTTTACCTTTTTCTTCCTCTTCCTCTTCTTAAAGGATACCTTTCAGCATTTCATATAATACTGGTTTGGTGGTGATGAACTCCTTTAGCTTTTCCTTATCTGTGAAGCTCTTTATCTGACCTTCAATTCTGAATGATAGCTTTGCTGGATAAAGTAATCTTGGTTGTAGGTTCTTAGTATTCATCACTTTGAATATTTCTTGCCACTCCCTTCTGGCCTGCAAAGTTTCTGTTGAGAAATCAGCTGACAGTCGTATGGGTATTCCCTTGTAGGTGACTGAGTTTCTTTCTCTTGCTGTTTTTAAGATTCTCTCTTTATCTTTTGCTCTTGGCATTTTAATTATGATGTGTCTTGGTGTGGTCCTCTTTGGATTCCTTTTGTTTGGGGTTCTCCGCGCTTCTTGGACCTGTAAGTCCATTTCTTTCACCAGGTGGGGAAAGTTTTCTCATTATTTCTTCAAATAGGTTTTCAATATATTGCTCTCTCTCATCTTCTGGCACCCCTATAATTCGGATGTTGGTACGCTTGAAGCTGTCCCAGAGGCTCCTTACACTATCCTCGCATTTTTGGATTCTTTTTTCATTTTGCTTTTCCGGTTGGATGTTTTTTGCTTCCTCGCATTTCAAATCATTGACTTGATTCTTGCGCTCCTCTGGTCTGCTGTCGGGCGTCTGTATAATATTCGTTATTTCAGTCCGTGTGTGCTTAATTTCTCGTTGGTTCCCCAATATAAGATCGAGGGTCTTATTAGTTTTCGTGTAGATCTCATTAAGTTTATCGGCAGCTTCTAAACAGTTCTTGAGAGACCTTAAAAGTGTGGTTCTGAACTCTATTTCTTCCATTGACAATTTTGTCCTGTTTCTTTGTCTCCGCATTTTGTTATGCTTCCTTGGTGCACCCCCTAGTGGTCTTTGTTTGCAGTCTTATAGATAAAATCTTGATTGTTGTAGCTAATTCCAGGGAGGGTTTGACCTCCAGGCCAAGTGGCTATGAGAATCAGCTGTGTCAGCGGTGAGAGAACTTCTGTCCTCTAGGGAGGTGCTAATCTAGCCTTTGCCTGAGGCTATCTGGCAAATGCCTCTGTGCAGGGCTTGGGCAGGGCGGGTCCCACAGGATCAACAGGGTGGGCCAGAGAGAGCAGTTATGGCGGCTCTCAGTCCTGTCCCCAGGGGCTCTGCCTCTCTGAGTCCCAGCACCCGCTGCAAAGCTCGGAGAGAAAGCTGCACTCGCTCTGACCAAAGCCAGACAGTCCGCTTCTCCCGTTTGAGCCTGGGTCCCTAAAGACTCGCCTGTATCTGGAGCTCAGAGTCTGCGACTCCCTCCCGATTGAAAACAACAACCGCGCCCTCCGCCGCCAGCCCGCTCCGCGCACTCCGCACCTCAGAACTGGACCCCAGCACCGCGCCTCCTCCGAGTGTCCGAATGCGCTTCTCCTTCCTCCCAGTTGTAGGACTTCCACTCAGCCAGCGTTCCTGTGGTTCTGGGTGATGTCCGCTCCGTGTTCTAGTTTCACTTTTGAAGTAGTTGTTCAAAGCAGCAAACTCCGGCACTAAGCTATGCCGCCATCTTGGTTCTCCCTCTAACCACTCTTAATGGGTATTCTTTATTTCAGCTACTAGAGGCCCGGTGCATGGATTCATGCACCAGTGGGGTCCCTCGGCCTGGCCTGCACCCTCTTGCAATCCAGGGTCCCTCGGGGGATATTGGATAGCCAGTTTTGGCCTGATCGCTGCAGACCTGATCCAGACAGGAGGGAACCTGATCCCCACAGGCCCGATCCAGACAGGAGAGAGCCCAATCCTGTGCATTAAGCATCTGTCCCCTGGTGGTCAGTGTGCATCATAGCGACTGGTTGTTCGGTCATTCAGTCACTTTGGCTTTTATATATATAGATGTTAGTCTTCATTTCCGATTTGTTGTTTTTCATTATTTCTATATCTTTTTCATGCTGTTGAGCATTCTAAAAACTATTACTTGATACTCTGTTTCCAATAAATTGCTTTTCCTCCATTTCATTTAGCTCTTTTTCTGAAGATTCCTCCTGTTCTTTCATTTGGGCCTATTTCTTTGTTTTCCCATTTGTGCTGTTTCTTTGTGTTTATTTCTGTGTATTGGATAAGGCTGCTATCCTCCCAGTCTTGGGGCAGTGGCCTTCTTGTGGGATCCAGTAGTGCAATCTCCTTGATCTTCTGAGCTGGGTGCTCTAGGAATGTCCCTTGTGTGGGTTATGTGGGCCCTACTGTTGTATTTGGGTCTTCATTGCTATTTTCCCATTCATGGGAGGGTTCAGCACTCAGGCTTGCTGACTGGGAGGCTCAACCCCAACCATGTCATGCCACCCAGGACTGACACATCATAGGGGCAGATTCAACAGCATTGGAGCAAAATCCAACAAGCTCCACAAGTAACAGATCCAAAGATTTTTTTTCCTTTTGTTCTTAACTTTTTTCTTTCATATCTTTTATTTATTTATTTCCTTTCATTCTGTTTTTTTCTATTTCTTTCCTTTTTTTAGTTTTTATTTTTTATTTATTTTTTCTTTTCTCTTTTCTTTTCCTGTTTTTCTTTTCCTATTCTAGATTTATTTTATTCATTATTATTACTGCTTAAAAATTATATTATTTCATTAATTTTTTTCTTTTTTTATTCTTATTCTATTTCTTTTCCATCTTTCATATTCTCTTTTTTCAGTTCTTTTTTTGTTTGTTTGTTTCTTCTAATTCTTTTGGTCTTGTGTCTTTTAGTATGGTTTTTTTAGTCTTTTGTTGTTGAGTTTCATGTTGTTTCAGGTTTGGTCTTATTTTGTTCTGTCAAAACCATTGTGACGCCCTGGCCAGTTTGGCTCACTGGATGGAGCGTCGGCCTGTGGACTCAAGGGTCCCGGGTTTGATTCCAGTTGGGGGCGTGTGCCTTGGTTGCGGGCACATGCCCACTGGGGAGTGTGCAGGAGGCAGCTGATTGATGTTTCTCTCTCATCGATGTTTCTGGCTCTCTGTCCTTCTCCCTTCCTCTCTGTAGAAAATCAATAAAATATATTTTTAAAAAACACCATTGTGAGTCACTGTTCCTGCCTGGCCCTGAGCAACCTGACTGAACCATGCCAGGGCAGAGCCACAAGTAGTCCACGGGGTAGGGCCTCCATAGGACAGAGGCTGGGTCTGACTCAGGTCTTGTACCTTGAATATGTCTATTGTGAGCTGCTCTCACTTCCCCCACAGAACTGGGCTCTGTAGGGGTATCTAGGTTCTGGTCAGGACGGTTTAAACAGATTTGTGTTGGGGGTGGTACCTATACCTTGTAAGAGGCGGTGGCAGGCACTTCCTCTCCTTCAAATGCTTCAGCTCTGCCTGGTTCACTGGCATCCCCTTTCTGCCACCCCAAGCAAAAGGCATTTAAAAAAAAATAAAAATCATCCACACTACACACGCCAATCTTTCAGCAGGGCCTCCGCCCAGGCTCAGACCTGGCCAAATATCCAAGTCCCTTATGCTGCCAGACCCAGTCACATGGACACAGATATCCAGCCCAGAGCCATTCCCTCTGGTCTCAGGTTATAGCAGGGTGGGGCAGAACCAGCCGTTGCCCTGGTGGGAGAAGGGGCACCTGTCCTACACTCGAGGTAGACAGGACTGATCCTCTTCCATGGGATCACAGAAAAGGAAAAATAAAATAAATAAAAACTAAAAAAAAAGGAAAGAAAAATATAGAATGAAAGAGAAGAAAGAAACAAACGTTATGATAGAAAAAAATAAGAAAGAAAGAAAAGAAACTTTGGATCTGCTACTTGTGGAGCTCGTTGGATTTTGTTCCAATGCTGTCCAGCTCCCCACCTGAACTCCACAAAAAGTTCTTCCGCAGAATGCAGGGTCCCTCAGATTCACTTCTGGGTGTACCAGTCAGACCCTTCTGCCAGCCCCAAATTCCAATGCACGGCTCCTCCCATAGACACAGACAGAGGTGAACTTCCCAGGCTGGTGTTGTGACAAAGCAATCACTCTTTGCATGTGGTGGTGTGGTCTGAGACTCTCAAGTGGACCGATACACCACTGCCCAATGATACCAGAGGACGGGGGCTGGACTGCCACACCTTCCCTCTGGCTTCCCAGCCACGCAGCTCACCCTCTCCTCATCTCTTCCTGTCCCCTCTCCACACTCCCCACTCACAATAATTCAGATCAGCTACATTTCAACTGGCTTTTCAAGTTGAATGCTCTGCAATTTAGCCACAAGCCCAATCTGGTGCTGGAAGCAAGTGGACAGAACTTCCTGCTAGTCTGCAGCCATCTTGGAATCTTCCTCCAGCGAGCATTTTTCAGAATTGAACCCTAAAATCCACTGAATGAGATGATTCAAGGAATTATAACTTTGCTGAGTCAGAAACATGAGTAATTTTTGTCGAAGTCCTCAAAGAACATTAAATAATCTAAAGATTTAAATATTATCCCATATAGTCTGTGCTAAACATTATAGTATATCATTTCAGAAATACACTTTGACAGCCTCACCTTAGAAATTAATTGCATGACACTTAACAGGTAAAAGAAATTCATCTTTCATTCCGTTCACTCAGCAGATGACTCACCTGGGGAGAAAAGGTCCATGTTTTGGGCTTTTTAGGCTGCCATGTGGCTCTGACTGTATGAATGTTGCTCAGAACCTGAAATAAGATTTTCCCATTAGAAATAATGTAGAAAGCTCTCTGAAACACCACTACTTCCACACCCTAAACAGTTAACAGTATCTAAATTGCGTGGAGCAGAGGGAGAAGGGACCTTTCACTTTTTACGTTGTGCAATTCTGTCATTTCTGATTTTTCAACATCAAGTACATATATAATTTTTTAAATGATTAACAAAAAACAAGTGTTAAAGTGCTTTATAAAACAGAGAAGGACTAGTAAAATGAATTCAGACTCATATCTTTCCATTGGTGATAAATTATATTAAGTGAAATACTTAATATCTGAGATAGAAAAGTAAGTTTCAGGTACAAAATGACCTTTTAAGAAACGTGACCCATAAGAGCATTTCATGTGTAGTCTTGTCATCCTGCCCCTGAGACAGACAAGGCTAACAGCTCAGATATATGGTTCCATCTTCTTCAAGATCTCAAGGCCCATAAATTATATTCTTTCTGCAATTTAATCTCATAAAATGCTACTGAAGAAGTCAGTCACACAATATACATAAAACAACGAAACATAAAAGGAGCCAAAACTATAAAGAAAAGTTCAAATTCTGTAAAGTTACAGTCAAAATTGACATCTTCCAAAGAACAGGTAACAATTTTTATCTTCAATAAAAAATAATTAGGGGACTGTCTAGGGCGGGGGGATAAAATGGATACATATGTAATACCCTTTGTAATACTTTAAGCAATAAAATAAAAAATTAAAAAAATATATATTTTAGTATAGCACTTCTAAAACTAATCTTTAAAAGTAATTATAAATTATCCCAAACATGTCATCTGAGGTCAAATTCAATTCACTGCCCTCTAAGTCCCCACTGTAGGCAGTTAGCAGTATTTTACAGACGTGCAGGAGGCAGCCAATCAATGATTTTCTCTCATCACTGATGTTTCTATCTCTCTCTCCCTTTTCCTCTCCCTCTCTAAAATCAATAAAAATATTTTTTTTTAATTCCTGGAAACAGATGAAAATAAACACATGACAACCCAAAATCTATGGGACACAGCAAAAACAATCTTGAAAGTTTATAGCACCTCAGGCCTATCTCAAAAAAACAAGAAAAATTAATAATAAACTATTTAACCCTACAACTTAAAGAATTACAAAGAGAACAATGAGAAAAGCCCAGAGTAAGCAGAAGGAAGGAAATAATAAAGATTAGAGCATAAATAAATGGCATAGAGACTAAAAAAGAAAATACAAAATACCAATGAAACCAAGAGGTGGTTCTTTGAAAAGATAAACAAGATTGATGAACCTTTAGCCAGATGCATCAAGAAATAAAGAGAGAGAGAAAAGGAGAAAGAAAGAAAGAAAGAAAGAAAGAAAGAAAGAAAGAAAGAAAGAAAGAAAGAAAGAAAGCCCAAAGAAATAAAATCAGAACCAAATTAGGTGAAGGAACAACTTACACCACAGAAAGACAAAGGACTGTAAAAAAAAAACAACAACAAAAAAAACCTATGAACACCTATATGCCAACAAGCTGGACAATGTGGATGAAATGGACACATTACTAGAAATATACAATCTTCCAAAACTGAATCAGGAAGAATCAGAAAACCTAAATGGGCCAATAACAACTGATAAAACTGAAGTAGTAATCAAAACACTCCCAGCAAACAAAAGCCCTGGTCTGGATGGCTTCACAAGGGAGTTTAACCAAACATTCAAAGAATAAGTAATACCTAGCCTCCTCAAACTACCCCAAAAAATCCAAGAGGAAGGAACACTTCCAAAATCTTTTTAAGAGGCTAGCATTATCCTATTCCAAACCAGATAAAGACACTACAAAGAGAAATAACAATGTTGGGGAACCAAGATGGGGACATAGGTTAACGCCGGAGTGTGCTGCCTCATACAACCACTTCAAAAATACAACTAAAAGACAGAACGGGCGTCATCCAGAACCACAGGAAGGCTGGCTGAGTGGAAGTTCTACAACTAGGAGGAAAGAGAATAACATACCGAGACTCAGAGGAGGCGCAGTGCTGAAGTCAAATACTAAGATGCGGAGGTGCGCAGAGCGGGCTGGTGGCTGAGGACGTGGTTGTCTTTTCCAATCGGGAGGGAGTCTCAGATTCTGTGCTCCAGATCCGGGCGAGTCTCTAGGGACCCAGACTCAAACGGGAGAAACGGGACTGCCTGGCTTCGGTCGGAACTCAAAGGCAGCTTTCTCTCCAAGGTTTGCAGCGGTTGCTGGGACTCGGAGAGGCAGAGCCCCCAGGACAGGACTGAGAGCAGCCATAACTGCTCGCTCAGCCAGCCCTGTTGATGCCCTGGGACCCGCCCCGCTCAAGCCCTGCACAGAGCCATTTGCCGGATAGCCTCAGGCAAAGGCTAGATTAGCACCTCCCGAGAGGACAGAAGTTCTCTCACTGCAGACACAGCTAATTCTCACAGCCACTTGGCCTACAGCTCAAATCCCCTCTAGTATTACCTACAACAATCAAGGCTTAACTACAACAAGACTGCGCACAAAGACCACTAGGGGGTGCACCAAGAAAACATAAAAAAAATGCGGAGACTAAGAAACAGGACGCAAATGTCAGAAATGGAAGATATAGACCTCAAAACCACACTTTTAAGGTCTTTCAATAATTTTCTAAAAACTGCCGATAAATGTAGTGAGATCCTTAAGAAATCTAATGAGACCCTGGATGTTGTGCTAAAGAACCAACTAGAAATTAAGCATACACTGACTGAAATAAAGAATATTATACAGACTCCCAACAGCAGACCAGAGGAGCGCAAGAATCAAGTCAAAGATTTGAAATGCGAAGAAGCAAAAAACATCCAACCAGAAAAGCAAAATGAAAAAAGAATACGAAAATACGAAGATAGTGTAAGGAGCCTCTGGGACAGCTTCAAGCATACCAACATCAGAATTATAGGGGTGCCAGAAGATGAGAGAGAGCAAGTCATTGAAAACCTATTTGAAGAAATAATGAGAAAACTTCCCCCACCTGGTGAAAGAAATAGACTTACAGGTCCAAGAAGCGCAGAGAACCCCAAACAAAAGGAATCCAAAGAGGACCACACCAAGACACATCATAATTAAAATGCCAAGAGCAAAAGACAAAGAGAGAATCTTAAAAGCAGCAAGAGAAAGAAACTCAGTTACCTACAAGGGAATACCCATATGACTGTCAGCTGATTTCTCAACAGAAACTTTGCAGGCCAGAAGGGAGTGGCAAGAAATATTCAAAGTGATGAATGTCAAGAACCTACCACCAAGATTACTTTTTCCAGCAAAGCTATCATTCAGAATTGAAGGTCAGATAAAGAGCTTCACAGATAAGGAAAAGCTAAAGGAGTTCATCACCACCAAACCAGTATTATATGAAATGCTGAAAGGTATCCTTTAAGAAGAGGAAGAAGAAGAGAAAGGTAAAGATACAAATTATGAACAACAAATATGCTCTATCAACAAGTGAATAAATAATCTGATGAACAGAATAAACTGGTGATTATAGTAGAATCAGGGACATAGAAAGGGAATGGACTGACTATTCTTGCGGGGGAAAGGGGTGTGGGAGACGCGGGAAGAGACTGGACAAAACTCGTGCACCTATGGATGAGGACAGTGGGTGGGGAGTGAGGGCGGAGGGTGGGGCGGGAACTGGAAGGAGGGGAGTTATGGGGGGGAAAAAAGAGGAACAAATGTAATAATCTGAACAATAAAGATTTAATTTAAAAAAATAAAATAAAATAAATTTTAAAAACAAAGACACTACAGAGAGAAATACGGGCCAATATCCCTGATGGACATGGATGCTAAAATCCTCAAAAAAGTATTAGCAAATCAGCCCTAGCTGGTTTGGCTCAGTCAGCCTTCGGACTGAAGGGTCCCAGGTTGATTCCAGTCAAGGGCATATGCCTAGGTTGCAGGCTCAATCCCGAGTAGGCAGCAGTGCAGGAGGCAGCCAATCAACGATTCTCCCTCATTATTGATGTTTCTATCCCTCTCTCCCTCTCATTCCTCTCTGAAAATCAATAAATGTATATTATTTTAAAAATTATTAGCAAGTCAGATCCAGTAATACATTAAAAAGATCATACTCGAGAGAAAACCAAGATGGCGGCATAGGTAAACACCAGAAATTGCTGCCTCCCACAACAACTTCAAAAATACAACTAAAAGACGGAACGGACATCATCCAGAATGACAGGAAGGCTGGCTGAGTGGAAATTCTACAACTAGAAGAAAAGAGAAAAGCATACCAAGACTCAGAGGAGATGTGGTGCAGAAGTAAAGTACAGAGGTATGGAGGCGCACGCGGAGAGCGCTGGTGGCTGAGGACACGGTTGTCTTTTTCAATCGGTAGGGAGTCTCAAGCTCTGAGCTCCAGTTCCGGGAGAGTCTCTGGGGACCCAGTCTCATATGGGAGAAACTGGACTGTCGGGCATCGGTCGGAACTCGAGGGCAGCTTTCTCTCGGAGGTGCTTGCAGCGATTGCAGGGACACTGAGAAGCGGGGCTTCTGAGTGCAGCCATAGCTGCTTGCTCTGCCCTGTTGATCCCCTGGGACCCCCGCCCCACCCAAGCTGTGCGCCGGCTTTTGCATATGAAAGGCCTGGCCCTTTGCAATCTGAAAATTACCTAACAAACTGCAGCTGGCCTAAGGCCCCACGGCAACTTGCATTGCTTTACAGCTGAGCTCCTGCTGGGTAGCCTCAGGAAGAGGCTAGATTAGCACCTCCTTAGAGATCCAGGAGCCAGTGTGCCTGGTGGTCAGAGTGGGACCATCCAGATTGCAGCTCCTCCGATCCATAAAGGACACACTCAGGGAGCAGACGCAGTGAGCACCAAAGCCCCACTGAAGCAAGTCTTGCCCGAGAGGGGTGTCTCCGGCATAGAAGTTCTCCCGCTGCAGACACAGCTGATTCTCACAGCCAATTGGCCTGGAGGTCAATTCCTCTTAGTGATGCCTACGACAATCAAAGCTTAACTACAACAAGACTGTGCACACAGCCCACAACGGGGTGCACCAAGAGTGTCCACCTCAGGTAATTGGGGAGGCTGAACCACTGGGCCCTATAGGACACCTAGTACACAAAGCCACTCTATCAACACAGGGAAGCATAAAAAATGCGGAGACAAAGAAACCGGTCACAAATGACAGAAATGGAGGAAAGCAAACTACTGGATATAGAGTTCAAAACCACACTTTTAAGGTTTTTCAAAAACTTTCTAGAAACTGCCAATAAATTTAGTAAGACTCCTCAAAAAGTCTGGTGAGACCGCCGATAAATGTAGTGAAACCCTCGAGGATATGAAAAAGGACCAACTAGAAATTAAGCATACACTGACTGAAATAAAGCATATTATGCAGAGTTCCAACAGCAGACTAGAGGATCGCAAGAATCAAGTCAAAGATTTGAAATATGAAGAAGCAAAAATCACCCAACCGGAAAAGCAAAATGAAAAAAAGAATCCGAAAATATGAAGATAGTGTAAAGAGCCTCTGGGACAGCTTTAAGCGTACCAACATCTGAAATATAGGGGTGCCAGAACGAGAGAGAGCAAGATATTGAAAACCTATTTGAAGAAATAATGACAGAAAACTTCCCCTACCTGGTGAAAGAAAGAGACTTACAAGTCCAGGAAGCGCAGAGAACCCCAAATAAAAGGACTCCAAAGAGGACCACACCAAGACACATCATAATTAAAATGCCAAGAGCAAAAGACAAAGAGAGAATCTTAAAAGTAGCAAGAGAAAGACAGTCAGTTACCTACAAGGGAGTACCCATATGACTGTCAGCTGATTTCTCAACAGAAACTTTGCAGGCCAGAAGGGAGTGGCAAGAAATATTCAAAGTGATGAATAGCAAGAACCTATAACCAAGATTACTTTATCCAGCAAAGCTATCATTCAGAATTGAAGGTCAGATAAAGAGCTTCACAGATAAGGAAAAGCTAAAGGAGTTCATCACCACCAAACCAGTATTATATGAAATGCTGAAAGGTATCCTTTAAGAAGAGGAAGAAGAAGAAAAAGGTAAAGATACAAATTTTGAACAACAAATACACATCTATCAACAAGTGAATCTAAAAATCAAGTGAATAAACAATCTGATGAACAGAATAAACTGGTGATTATAATAGAATCAGGGGCATAAAAAGGGTGTGGACTGACTATTCTTGGGGGAACGGGGTGTGGGAGATGCGGGAAGAGACTGGACAAAATTTGTGCACCTATGGATGAGGACAGTGCGGGGGGGAGGTGAGGTTGGAGGGTGGGGGGAGAACCGGGTGGAGGGGAGCTATGGGGGGGAAAAAGAGGAACAACTGTAATAATCTGAACAATAAAGATTTAATTTTAAAAAAAATTTTCAAAAAATAATAAACTCAAAATGTATAAAAGACATAAATGTAAGTTGTGAAACATAAAAATCCTAGAAGAAACCATAGGCAGCAAAGTCTCAGACATCTCTTGAAGCAATTATGTTTACGGATACATCTTCTAGGACAAAGAAAACTAAGGAGAAAATAAACAAATGGGACTACATCAAAATAAAAAGCTTCTGCACAGCAAAAGAAACCACTAACAAAATGAAAAGGGAGCCCACTGAGACACTGCTTGAGAACATATTTGGCAATGACACATCTGATGAAGGTTAATATCCAACATATATAAGGAACTCATACAACTTAACAGAAGGAAAACAAAAAATCCAATTAAAAAATGGACAAAGGACCTAAATAGACACTTCTCCAAAGTAGACATACAGATGGGCAAGAGACATATGAAAAAATGTTCAAAGTCACTGATCATCAGAGATGCAAATTAAAACAACAATGAGGTATCACCTCACACCTGTCAAAATGGCTATCATCAACAAATCAACAAATGACAATTGCTGGCAAGAATGTAGAGAAAAGGGAACCCTCATGCACTGCTGGTAGGAATGCAGACTGGTGCAGTCATTATAGAAAACAGTATGGAGTTTCCTCCAAAAATTAAATATGGAACTGCCATTTGACCCAGTGATCCCACTTCTAGGGATATATGCTAAGAATCTTGAAACACCAGTCAGAAAGAATACATGCACTCCTATGTTCATAACAGTGTTATTTACAATAGCTATGATCTAGAACAGGGGTGGGCAAACTTTTTGACTCGAGGGCCACAATGGGTTCTTAAACTGGACTGGAGGGCCGGAACAAAAGCATGGATGGAGTGTTTGTGTGAACTAATATAAATTCAAAGTAAACATCATTATATAAATGGGTACGGTCTTTTTTTTTTTTTTAGTTTTATTCATTTCAAACGGGCCGGGTCCAGCCCGCGGGCCGTAGTTTGCCCACAGCTGATCTAGAAACAGCCCAAGTGGCCATCAGTAAATGAGTGGATAAAAAAGTTGTGGTACATTTATACCATGGAATACCATGCAGCAGTAAAAAAGAAGGATCTGCCGAAACCGGTTTGGCTCAGTGGATAGAGCGTCAGCCTGCGGACTGAAAGGTCCCAGGTTCAATTCCGGTCAAGGGCATGTACCTGGGTTGCGGGCACGTCCCCAGTAGGGGATGTGCAGGAGGCAGCTGATCGATGTTTCTAACTCTCAATCTCTCTCCCTTCCTCTCTGTGGAAAATCAATAAAATATAAAAAAAAAAAAAAAAAAGGATCTATTACCCTTTGAGACATCATGGAGGGACCTGGAGATGATTATGTTAAGCAAAATAAGCCAGTCAGAGAAAGACAAATATCACGTGATCTCACTTAAGTGTGGAATCTAATGAACACAATAAACTCATTAGTAAAATAGAACAGAGGCATGGAAACTGATTCTCAGATGAATCTCAGAGGAAGGGGCCTGGGGAGGAAAAGCTTAACCAAAGAACATATATGTGTATATACATTGCCCATGAACACAGACAATCAGGTGGTGAAGGCCTGGGGCGGGGCGGGAACTGGGTGATGGTGGGCAAGGAGGTTAAAAACGGGGAGGGACATTTGTAATACTCTCAAGAATAAAGATTTTTTTAAAGAAAAAAATAGATATCACAGAGGCCAGAAGAAAGGACACAATATTTGTCAAATGCCAAGGAAAAGAATCACCAACTCAGAATTCCATCTCCACTGAAAATATCCTTCAGGAATGAGGGGGAAATGGAGACATTCTCAGATAAAGAAAAACTAAGAGTCATCGTCCTATCTGAAAAGATGGGTTTAAAGGAATTTCTCTAAACAGGGAGGATTGAATAAAAGAAGGAAATTTATGAACATCAGGAAGGAAGGAAGAACAATGGGAAGAGTAAAAAGGTGAGTACAACAGATATTCTCTTGAGGTTTCTAAATTATGCTTGATCTTTGAAGCAAAAATTATAATACTGTGCAATGTGGTTCTCAGTGTATGTATGGAAGGGGAATATTTAAGATGATTATATTATAAAGGAAAGAGGGTAATAACAATCAAAGGGAGGTGAGGTTTCTACCCATGACTCAAACTGGAGTGATGACATTAGCAGACTATGATGAGTTATGTGCCTATAACGAACACCCAAAGCAAGAAGTAAAACACTGTACAGAGATCTTCTCCATAGCACTGCAGGTGATTCAGAGGGTCTGTGAGAGTAGTATGTTCAAATAACACACTAAGGTCATAAAGAAACACAGATGAACGAAAAAGAGAGGAAATAAAGAGAAAACCCCCAGCAGACTACGATTTCCGACTCCTCTCCAGTATCTGCCTGCTTTCAGATGCTTTTCAGTACCTTCAGACAGTTGCTTTTTGTACATTGCCCAGAATTTACAGTTGTCACCACTGGGCAAGCTGTTCCGAGAGGAGCTTACTCAACCAGTATTAGAAGCAAGCAGTGTCTCAATCAGTTTCATTAGCTGAAGTAGTACTACAAAATAGAAGAGGGTTAGATTTGCTCACAGCAGAACAGGGAGGAATATGCTTAGTCCTACAGGAACGCTGCTGCTTTTATCCAACAAATCCGGGATCGCCCGAGACAAGATAAAGAAGTTACAAGAAGATCTAGTGAAGAGATGGAGAGAATTATTCGAAAACCCCCTTTGGATCGGCTTAAATGGACTCCTGCCCTACCTGCTTCCTGTTCTCGGCCCCCTTATAAGCCTTCTCCTAATCCTAGCTTTCGGCCCCTGGGCTTTTAGAAAATTAACAGACTTTGTAAAACAACAGGTTGATAGCGTCCTGGCCAAACCCATTCAGGTACACTACCATCGTCTAGCCATGTTAGACCGTGAATGTGATTATAATGACTGCTAAAACTCCCTCCCTGAGGGGACAGCATGATGCCAGAGGGATGCTTGCCTACTCCCCATAGAAGGAGAAAGGCATGGGCACCGACCTGGGTGCACGGCAAAGCACTGCAAGGGAAGGTCACAAAAATTTTCGACCGCCTCTGGATTTCCCTGTGAGCACACTTGGTTTGCATAGAGGTTGGTATCCATACATAACTATCGGCTCTGCCTCGCCTCCCCAAAAGATACCAAGAGCCACTGACGGTGGGATCCCACCATCCCACGGGAGGAACCAGGTCCCTACTCCCCCAGTCGGTTAAAGCCCACCCTTAATAAAGAAAAAGGGAGGAATTGTTGGGAGCCATTAGAGATATTGGCTTAGACAAAGCCATCTTAAGAACTATAAGTTTCTGGAAACTCCTAATTACCAGAAACCACCTGTGTCTTGCAAATTGGCCAGCAGTTAAAGATAAACTACCCTCACACAGCCGCTAAATCACACATCTCCACTGATAAACACACAGCCATCCCGGAGCCTGCTAAAGCACGCATCTCCGCTGATAAGCACAGCCATCAGGAGCCTAATAAATCTCTAGTAATAGGTTACTGCCCATAGACCCCTTTACCCAGCCCCCTTCCCTAAAACAGTATATATTCTGCCACGGTGAGAATAAAGTTTGAGGCTTGATCAGGACTTGTCTTGCCTCCATTCTTTCATGTCCCTTGTTTGTTTCATTCTCCTAGGGTGTCTCTTCGTTCCCCCGTTGTTGTCCCGCGGGTCGGGGAAGTCCCATGTGTTTATGCTAACTCATTAAATAACCCTCACACTGACCCTAATAGGTATGAACCAGATGAGAGGGAGAACAAGGTCAAGTTCTCTGGTCAGAGTTCCATACTCAGCAGCTGGTGGAGCCAGGGTTGATCCTGGCAGGCTGCCTCCAGTTTTGTTTTCCTGAAAGCCATACTTGCTGCCCACTCACCACCACTGTCTCACAATCCCCAAACAGTCTACTCATGTCCCTTCTGTTCCCTCTAATCCATCTTCAGAGAGGCGCCAGACATCTGCCCAAAACATATATCAAAATCGTGTCACTTCCCCCAGTAATTCCCCTGCTTTTAGCATAAAGACAAAAATCTTACACCATAGCCTACAATGTCCTGACATCTCCCATTTTAAACCAATCTGTACTTCCCCTCGCTCTCTTCACTCAGCCACACAGACCCACTTCCCAAGTCCTTTCCCACATAACCTTTGCTTGCACTGCTCACCTGCACTGCTCCTTCAAACAGATAGACAGTTCTCTTTTTGCACCTTGTTATGGCCTGTTCACCAGACAGATCTCAACTCAAGCATCATGTCCTCAGGAGAGTCAGACTACCCATCTCTAACGTAAGCATGCAGTGCTATCAACTTCCCTGAAAGCACAGCTTTAGCCAGCATCCCACTCTTTATATGAGGCATTTTCATGTTTTGTTCAGTTCAAAATATTTTCTAATTTCCCTTGAAATTTCCTTTTAACCCTTTGATTATTTAGAAATCCATTTCCAAATATGTAGGATTTTCCATTTATCTTTCTGTTACTGATTTCTAATTCAATTACATGGGATCAAAAACCACACCATCGGCCCAGCAGGTATGGTTCAATGGTTGAACATCAACCCATGAATACCAGGAGGTCATGGTTTGATTCCCAGGCTGCAGACTCAATCCCCAATAGGAGGCATGCAGGAGGCAGCCAATCAATAATTCTCTCTCATCATTGATGTCTCTATCCCTTTCTCTCCCTTCCTCTCTCTGAAATAAGAACATATTAAAAAATACACTGTATTATTTCAATCCTTTTATTTTGTTCAGAAGCATCACCTTGCTGAACGTTCCATATGCACCTAAGAGAATGTCTATTTTGGAGTGAAGTGTGCAAATGTCAGTTAGATCCAGTTTGTCGGCGGTGTTATTGGGTTCTTTTCTATCCCTACTAATTTTCTATCTGCCTGTTGCATAGATTTCATATATATATGTTTATTGATTTCAGAGAGGAAGGGAGCGAGAGATAGAAACATCAATGACCTCCCTCCTGTACACCCCACACTGGGGATCGAGCCCACAAACGGAGCATGTGCCCTTGACCAGAATCAAACCTGGGGCCCTTCAGTCCACAGGCTGACCACAGGGCCAAACCAGCTTGGGCTGTATAGATTTCTGAGAGAAGAAGTGGTAGAGTTTCCAACTGTAAGTGTGGCTTTGCCTGTTTCTCCTTTAGCTCTATCAGTTTTCACTTTGTGCATTGTGACGCTCTGATGCTAGATGAACACTTTGGGGACTGTTACATCTTCTTGGTGAACTGTCCCTATCATGCAGTGTGCCTCTCTATTCCTGGTAACTGTCTTGTTCTAAAGTCCACTTTATCTGATATTAATATATTTTAAGTGCTACATGTTTTTCCACCCTTATTACATTTAAGGTAGGTTTCTTATACGTAGGCTATGGCTAGATCGCTCTCATTGTGGTTTTAACTTGCATTTCCCCAATGATTTATTATATGTTGACTCTATCTTTATATGCCTCTTAGTTTTTCATATATTTTCTTTTTTTAAGTGGTTTTTTTCCATTTAGAAAACTGAGTTATATTTTTGTTTCTTGGACATCCTTGACTTGTTCATGATCTTAGGGGACAAGTGTTCAACATTCCATCATTAAGGATGATGATGCTAGCTTTAGTTTTCTAGTTGCCCTTTACCAATTTGAAGGCATTCTCTTTTGTTCCTAGTGTGTTGGGATTTTTTTTAAAATCATGAATGGGTTTTGAAATTGGTCAAATACTTTTTCTAATCTATAGTTCTTCTTTAGTTCTTTAGTTCTGTTAATATGGAAAATTACAATGATCTGAATTTAAATGTCAAATGTTGGTTACACAGGTGCATAATTTGAATTCCTGAAATTCAAGTTCAATATTCCCCAATGTGCTAATATTTTGTTTAGGATTTTAGATTTTATATTCATGAGGGACACTGCTCTTATCATTTTTTTCTTGTAATGTCCTATAGTATTTTGGCATCACATTTTTCCTGGCCCTACAAAATGAGTGGGGAGATTTCCTTTTCATCTTTGGAAGAATTTGTCTACTATTGGAATTATTTCTTCCTCAAACGTTTGGAGGAATTCACCAGTGAAGCCATCTAAGACTAGGGTTTTCTTTGTTGGAAGATTTTTAATTACAGTTTCAATTTTTTTAACAAAGGTTATTTAAATGTTCTATTTTTTTCTTATGTCAGTTTCAGTATATTGTGGTTTTTCAGGGAATTGATGTATATAAATTATCAAATTTATTGGCATAAAAATGTTTATAATATCCCCTTACTATCCTTTTAATGTCTGGGGGATCTGTGATGAGGTGCCATTTTCATGTCAAATATTGATCATTTGTTTTCTTTCTCCCTTTTTAAACTTTCTTAATCAGTCTTACTAGTTAGGCATCTCTCAATTTTACTAATCTTTTCAAAGAATAAACTTTTGCCTTTTCTGATTTTCTCTTTTATTCATCTGTTTTCGGTTTCATTAATTACTATTCCTACCTTTATTATTTCCTCCATTCTGCTTTCTTCTGGTTTAACTCACTCTTCCTTTTCTAGCCTCTTGAGTTAGTTTAGAGCACCAATTTTAAATCTTTCTTCTTGTCTAGTAGTATATCAATCAAAGCTATACATTTCCAGCCCAGCCGGTGTGGCTCAGTGGTTGAGCGTCAACCTCTGAACCAATTCACGGTTGGATTCCTGGTCAGGGCACATGCCCAGTTGCAGGCTCAATCCCCAGTAGGGGGCATGCAGGAAGCAGCTGATCAATGATTCTCTCATCATTGATGTTTCTATCTCTTTCTACTTCTTTGCTTCCTCTCTAAAACCAATAAAAAATATATATATATTTTTAAAAGCTATACACATCCACCTGAGCATCATTTAAAGATATTGTCTCACAAACAAATCAATTGTTTTAATCCTCACCCGAGAATATGTTTTTATTAATTTTAGAGAGAGGAAGGGAGAGATAGAGAAACTTCGATGTGGGAGAGAAACATCAACCAGTTACCTCCCATACACAGCCCAACCAGGGATCGAACCCACAACCTAGGTATGTGTCTTGACCAGGAATCAAACCTGCAACCTTTTGGCGTATGGGACAGCGCTCCAACCAACTGAGCCACCTAGCCAGGGCCAAATCAATTACTTTTTTAGGAGTCATTCAAATTCTTTGTTTGGTACTGGATAAAAAATATTCTCCTAGGAATCAGGGAGGAGTCAAGTGGAAAAGAACACAAGGAAGCTCCATGAGGGGAGGTAATGCTCCACTTCCTGATGGGGGTGAGGGTTACACAGGAATGTGCGTTTGACAGAAATGCAACTCTGTGCGCCTAAGTATTGAGTTATACAATACTAGAAGGCAAGCATCAGTACCTTTTTGTAGGTGAAAAATCTATGGCTGAAAGGCTTTAACTATGATGATTAGCCAACATCACACATCTGGCCACTGAAAGAGCCAGAGTGAAGCCCATGCCATCAAAACCCATGTAGTTGCACTCTACCACATATTACTTTATATGTATGTACACATGCCTATACATACACATACGCATGCACATATAAAGAAACAGAGACACAGGGACAGACAGACCCCCGCCAGGACGTGTTTAACGTGTTGACTAACAGAATGTTTCCCATCCTGACGTGAAGCCCTGTGCTCTGCAGTAAGCTCACCTTACTGCCGTCAAACAGACAGAGGCACACGTGTCTGCTGAGGAGCTGGATGCTCACTCCCGGCACAGGAATCATTTTACAGCTCCAGAGCGTCAGGATCAAGGAAACACGACTTGCCCTTGACCTAATCTAAAAGAAAAATTAGTTATGAAAAAGGTTTACTTTTGTGACTAATAAGACAAAGTAATTTTCAAAGCATCTTTTATAAATATGTAAGAATATATACATAAGAATAATGTACAAATAACAAAAGGAAGACTTTTACAAACAAATATGCACCCACAAGAAAACTGTCAATAGTATGATTAATTTAAGTCAAAATTTCAGGTACATTTCTTATGACGATTTATATTTTAAATACTTGCACTCTGGTGGAAATGTACAAAGCTGTGATGGGAGGAGCTGCCATACAATCAGGTAAGATGTATGAGCTTATTCACACAGCCGCTCCTCCACAATGGGGTGAGGGCAGACGGTCACGGCATGTGCGGCTTCCAGCCAGCTCCTCTCGGTTTAATTCTAAGCACTTAGCTACATTGTTCCTTGGCTTCTTAAACAGACGTTTTGACAGAGAGAAGTCACTGACCATGGGATATGACTGCTTGGTTCACCTTCACAGGTACAGTTCAGAATGTCCATAAACAAATTTCATCTGGTTTCTAATTTAAGAACATCTTCCATTCTTAACTTTCTGCCTTATGATCATGGTCCTTCCATTTAAAATACTTATATCATTGATAAAAATAAGGCAACATCTAAAAGCCTCACCTTTTCATTTTAAGAAATGAGAGCGGGGTGTAAAATTCATAAAATGAAATGCCATTTATCCCAGTATTCCAGTACTAGTACACTAAACACACCAAATACGACATCTTTGTTGACTTGCAATAAGAGATATTTAATACAAAGAAGATTCCAGGCAATACTCTGGTTGAGAGGAAAAGCAGCACTAAAATTCTGCACTACTCCTCTCCACAACATCTGACCACAGTAGGTCTGTTCACTCCTTGAGGCCCTGGGGCAGGAAGTGGAAAAGGTGGAAGTTAAACAGGAAGGGGAGTGATGCACTCCAACATGGTGTAGATCTGCTAAAGAGTTGGAGAGTACAATGAAATGAAGAGTGTTTCCTACTTCAACTGGGGATACAGGAATCCTTCACTCTAAGGAATCCCAAAAAAAAGTATAATCAGAAAGTACTCATTCTTACTTAATTAACATAATATTAATAATAATAATTGCTGAGGCTGACCAGCAGACCCTGAGCAACGGATGAATGATTACTCTGACACACGTTTCTGTGAAAGAGAGGGCTAAGGGATTGCTTGGCTATAGGAACCCAACAGCCCCATTCACCTGCCTCCTTAGGCTTTTATTGTAGCAACAGCTTGACCTAAAATTAACTTCTAGATACTATTAGTAGGGTAAGTAGCCTTGAGAAGATACATGCATCTGCAGTGTCCTTTAAGCAAGGACATCTGAAGACTAAACATAAAGATTTCAGTAAACACTGGGGTCTCAGACTTGTTTGCAAAAGTCAAGGCAGGGGCTGCCACCTTCAGCAAGGTCCCTTAGAGGCCCCCGACCTTTCAGAGAGTCCTCCTTACAGACTTTCCAACCAAGTCCAGTGCTTCCCCACAAATGATGATGATGATGATGATGGTGATACTGCCTAACATGTCCTGAGTTATCATCATGAGCCAGGCACTATCCTCTGCCCTTCACACACATAATTCTCGCAATAACCCTATGTGGCAAGTATTGCTATTATTCCCTTTTTATAAATGAGAAATTGAGGCAGAGAATATGACTGAGATAGGTACTGTTTCCTTTGTAACAATGGGAGAAGAGAGCTGTGGAGAAGAGAAACAAAATAAATCACAAACCCAAGTTTTGTCTTAGTTATGAAACTCATTGAGTATTTCAAAATCACAGAACAGAAACAATTTCTTTGTTTTCCATAATGCATTAATCAATTTACATGTTGTTGGTATACTTGCAACCAGGACACAATCTGGAAAGGTTGTAACTTAGTAGCTACACTTACAGTGCCTGTCTTAGCATCCCACAGGAGATCCCTGAAGGCCAGCTGTGAAGGAGTGAGCTCTGGCTGTAAGAAGTAACTTGCTCGAAATTGATTCCCTGAAAAAATAATGTTTTATTTATTGCCTTACAAATAAAGGAACTAAATTCAAAGCCAAAAGTCCATTACTCTTATGCTATAAACTTAAGAAACAGACATCCAAAAGGCCAGCTGCTTCCTGGGAATGGCTTCCTAAGAGAGAGGCACCAACCGGGATTTACAGACAAACAATAGAGGAAACATAAAAATAGAAACACATAAGAGCTGATCACCAAGCAGCTTCAAGAAATATCTGAAAGCCTCTTAGGCCAATAACATGGCCCGTGATGAAAATGATCCATTCAAATATTTTTGTAAGATTCAAGAAATCTGTAAATATTTTTTTGGAAATTTAGAAAAATATATAATCATTACTGTTACTTCTTAACACAAAACCATTTTGATACTATTCTCCCAAATTTTAGTCATGAAGAACACTTATTACAAAATCATGTATTCATTGGAGAAATCATCTTTGACTTCCTACTCTGTGCCAGGTGCTATGCTAGGACCTGGAAATCCAAATGAGAACAGAGAAATGTGGCCCTGCCCTCATGCATTTACAGTTGAGTGGGGAAAACCATTTAAAAATTAAGTAGATTCCCAGCCAGTGTGACTCAGTGGTTGAGTGTTGACCTATGAACCCGAAGGTCGTGTTTTGATTCCTGGTCAGGGCACATGCCCAGGTTGTGGGCTCAATCCCCAGTAGAGGGTGTGCAGGAGGCAGCCGATCAATGATTCTCTCTCATCATTGATGTTCCTATCTTTCTCTCCCTTTCCTTCCCCTCTGAAACCAATAAAAATATTTTTTAAAAAATAAAATAAAATGTTCTTATGGACAAATGTTGCCAAGTACAGGGAAATCCAAGCATAAGTAAGACAACAGAAAAGACGAATGAAGGAAACCCTTTGGAAAAGTTTTGCTGTGAAGAAAAGCAGAGAAAGGGAGGCTTGGCCTGGAAAGGGACAAGACTGGAGAGGCTGGTTCTCAGAGGCGGGAGGCACTAGGCTCGCCAGTGTTACTGATGAGGGAAGGAGTGGTGGGCCCAGCTGAAGATACAGGGAGGGGCTGACAATTAGGAGCCATGTTTCTGGAGCCCAGAGTATAGGAAGACAGGCTGGCCTCTGATTGCATAAGGGATCCTTCCTCCACTGTCACGGGAAAGATGAGGAAAAGATGAGCGAGCACCAATGAGATGTGAGGTTCACCATCTTTTTAAGCAACTTGTTTGGGCTAAAACAAGAAGTCAGACATAAAGCTTAACTAAGGTCTGTGGCACTGAGAGACCCCGGACTGTTACCTTCCTCCAGCAGCTGGAAGAGCGTGGATGGCCTGAACCCAGCAGGAATGGCTCCCATCGTGGTCAGCACATCAACAGTGTTTATCTGCTGAAGATGCTAAAAACAATTGGTTCACTGTTTTCATTCACGTTTCCCTCACCTCTACAGTATTGTCGTTATCATTATAGCAACTGCAGCCCAGAAAGGAAAGCTCAGGGTACAGATGTTAGAGAACAAACACAGCAATTTACCCCAAATTCCTGTGAGGAGCCTTTACTGAATCCTGGCATCTCTCAAGGACCTAAGCCTCAGGTTGTGCCCAGTGGGCTGAGCCCTGTGCTCCTGCACATACATCCCTCATCAAAACATCCCCCTCCTATCCCGCCCCACAGTGTACTGCCATGTAACAGATGAGCTAATATCATTAACTCATATACACTGACAATGGCTTTATATATATACACACACACACACTCACAAGCAGGTCCATGTAAGACCCAGGGTAAAAAGTCAGAAAGAATAATTCCTAAACTGTTAATGGTGGTTATTTATGGGGGAGTGAATTTTCATTTTGCTATGTAATTTTTTTTTAATATATTTTATTGCTTTTTTACAGAGAGGAAGGGAGAGAGATAGAGAGTTAGAAACATCAACGACAGAGAAACATTGATCAGCTGCCTCCTGCACATCTCCTACTGGGGATGTGCCTGCAACCCAGGTACATGCCCTTGACCGGAATCGAACCCGGGACCTTTCAGTCCGCAGGCCGACGCTCTATCCACTGAGCCAAACCGGTTTCGGCTGCTATGTAATTTTTTAAGTGATAAGATTATGAATAATTTCTTACTTTTGGAGGTTTCTGGAATTTTTCCTATTAACTAAAATTTAACAGCAGTCTTTACCTAAATGATAGAAAATGCAGGCAGAAACCCTAACCGGTTTGGCTCAGCGGATAGAGCATCAGCCTGCGGACTCAAGGGTCCCAGGTTTGATTCCAGTCAAGGGCATGTACCTTGGTTGCGGGCACATCCCCAGTAGGGGGCGTGCAAGAGGCAGCTGATCAATGTTTCTCTCTCATCGAAGTTTCTAACTCTCTATCCCTCTCCCCTCCTCTCTGTAAAAAATCAATAAAATGTATTTTTTTAAAAAAAGAAAAGAAAATGCAGGCAGAAGCAGTGAGAGAGGTTACTCTTCCTACAGAAGAGACCTGATGGGAAATGCTGCTTGGCGCGCAGGCTCGTTAACCAGAAGCGCATGTTTCTGCTCCGCCCAGGCCTGCACCCTGACTCACATCCAGCGCTCTCTTCCAAAGCCCCATTCTGTTATGCATCTGAACTCTAGCAGGACTGGTAGGTAACAGAGTGAGACATCATTGACAAGACAGTCGGTACCAACCTCTGAGAGAGCTTTTTGGACAGCACTCCAGTGAGAGTCAGTTCTGGAAGACAAATAGCACCATGAACGCACAGACAGGTCACGCTTATTCACTTGGTTAGGAAACTTCATTAATCAAAGAACAAAGTACATAACTATCAGTAAGTCCTTTTTTTCCTTTTCCAAAACTGTGAGAGAAAAGGTTTGGGGGTGTGTTTGTTTGTTTTTTAGGGAGAGGAAAGAGAGAGGGAGAAAGGGAGAGAGAAATATCAATTTGTTGTTCCACTTATTTATGCATTCATTGGTTGCTTCTTGTATGTGCCCCTACCAGGGACTGAACCCACAACCTTGGCCTATCAGACGACGCTGTAACCAACTGAGCTACCCAGCCAGGGCTGTCAGTAAGTTCTGAAAACCTAACAGTATCCAGATGAAACCAAGAAAGAATAATCACAAAATTAAAATAGCAATGATCTTTAAGCAAACAGTAATATGAAAAGCACTGTTCACAAACTGCAAGTTGTCTCTCACCAAAAAAATCCTGAATTATTTACAATGATAAAAATAAACAAAGCTTCCCAAACCTTTCATGGATTTTACTTTGCTATCCCCTCGGGCCTTGGTACCTATGCTCAACCTGCGCTCCCTCCGCTCGCTCTTCCGCCACCTCCACATCGCCTTCACTGCCTTCTTCACATGACTCGTGGCCCTCTTCTGGATGATGGGGCTGAAAAACGAGGGAAGCATAAGGCACTTTTCTTACCTAGTGCAAAATCAACCAATAAGATGACTTTCAAAGAGACTTGAGTGTAGATGCGAATTTACATGAGGGGCATATAAAAAAGTCAGTGGTAAGAAGATTTCAATATGTAGTTGATCATTTTACTATTTGGAAAATTACAAGGATAGAGGTAGAGAGAACGTTTAATCAAAATACATTCCAGATAGAATTTATTCAAATTAAAAAAAAAGGAATTAAAGGTACAAACAAAAGAACTCGAACAGCATGAGAAGAAAATAATCCTGAGATGGGAAGCCATTTCCAATTATGACGCCCAAACCAGAAATCATACATGAAAAGAAACACTGACAGACTTAGCTACATAAAAAATAAACGTAGGTGAAAGTCAACAAAGAAAACATCTGTCACAAATTTTCAAGAGTTAATATCCTTATTATTAAAATATTACAAAAATGCCAATAAATCAATAAGAGTTTTAAAAACCCCTTATGCCGAAACTGGTTTGGCTCAGTGGATAGAGCGTCGGCCTGCGGACTGAAGGGTCCCGGGTTCGATTCCGGTCAAGGGCATGTACCTGGGTTGCGGGCACATCCCCAGTAGGAGATGTGCAGAAGGCAGCTGATCAATGTTTCTCTCTCATCGATGTTTCTAACTCTCTATCTCTCTCCCTTCCTCTCTGTAAAAAATCAGTAAAATATATTTAAAAAAATAATAATAATAAAAAAATAAAAACCCCTTATAAAAATGGTCAAAAGAACTGAAAAGGCAATTTACAAAGAAGAAACAGAAATGGTCATAAAGCATGTGACATGAAGCTCAGGCCCATGAATGCAAATGAAAACAACCACAAGCCCTGCTGGTGTGGCTCAGTGGTTGAGCATCTACCTATGAACCAGGAAGTCACAATTCGATTACCAGTCAGGGCACATGCCCAGGTTGCAGGCAATACCCAGTAGGGGGCATGCAGGAGGCAGCTGATCAGTGATTCTCTCTTATCACTGATGTTTCTGTCTCTCCCTCCCTCTTCTTTCCTCTCTGAAATCAATAAAAATATATTTTAAAAAACAATCACAAGCCTTTTTTGCCATCACATTGGCAGGAAGACTGATGATGGCTATGACTGAAAATGTGTGGGGAAGCGTGTTTTCTTGACACTGGGGTGGGGAACAAGTAGGCCTAACTTTCTGAAAGACAAAACGGCAAATTCAGTCCGAATGTAAAGGTGCAAGCCCTCTGACCCCGCACTGAGCATCGGGCTCCACCAGGGGGCAAGGAGGGAGTCTACAAACTCGCCTGACAGACGGAGCGTCACAGGCTGTGGGGGTCTGCCGCTGAGCCTCTACCTCCTCCTTTCTGACAGGATCCCTCCCTTCAGCAAGAGCCGGCAAAGAGACTACGTTTCCAAGCCCTTCTTGCCATTCGATGTTGAAAAGAACTAATATAATTGGAAGTTTTTTTGAGTAACATCCAGGAAACCGTCTTAAAAAGATGGAAGTTTGGGTGTTTTGACATCTTGTTCCCTTTCCTTCTCTTTTGCTGTTAGGAACTGTTAAAAGATCTAGCAGCCAACTTAAGCTACAGAGATACCCCTGAGAGAGCTGCCCCCACCTGCCCAGAGGGAAACATTCGATGGGCCTCAGCACCCTTTGATTGCTACCTCCACCTTCTGCCAAGCACGAGAGAAATCTGCTGCTACCTAATTTAAGCCACTATTTGGGGATCTCTTGTAACTCATAATGGAAGCTAACCATAGGTTCTTCACCACAAAACTGATGGCTGTGATAGGCAGAAACAACCTGAATGTCCACCTGTGGAGCTGGAAGACTGTGCTGCCACCGAAAAGATGAGCCAGACCCATTGTGGGATAGGACAGCCACTCGCCCCCTGTGGCTGCTGCGACTCCTCCAACATGAGATGCGCTATTTAAGTGTAAAATACACACAGGAATTCGAACTTAGCATAAAAAATAATTGTTTACTATTGATCAGATGTTGAAATGGTAATATTTTTGATATGTTGAATAATATAAAATATATTATTAAAAATCAGGTCACCTGTTTCTTTTTTACTTTTTAAAATATGTGGTATAATGAAAAACATATATTTGGTCTTTATTCCCAGTTCTTGGCAAGAGTTCCTAAAACCCTTGGAATGTCTTGACTGACAGAAGTGTCCTGTTCTTCATAATTGTACTTGAGTCTGTGCTAATGCGGTGATGGGAGGGGGTGCTGTTTGCCAGAGAAACCAACCCTGTGATTAAAGGACTGGAACTTTCACCGCACCCTCCCCCATTCAGGAAGGGGAAAGGAGCTGGAGAGGGAATTCGGTCCCCAACGGCCAAGGCTTTAATCTCATGTCCACATAATGAAACCTCTATAAACCCCGAAAGGACAGGGCTTAGGGAGCTTCCAGGCTGGTGACCACGTCCAAGTGCTGGGGGGAGTGGCACACAGAGCGGGCATGGAAGTCTAAGGTCCTACTGCCTCTGCCTCCCACACCCTGGGCACCTCTTCCTGAGTCAGGTCCTTCATAATAGCCTGCTGAACACAAGTAAGGTGTTTTCCTGAGGTCTGCGAGTCCCTCTAGCAAATTCTCAAACCTGAGAAGGGCTGTGGGAACCCCTGAGTTTATAGCTGTCACTCAAATACAGGAGGCTCCCAGGACTTGAGACTGGCATCTGAAATCGGGCAATTTGCGGGCCGAACCCTTAACTTGTGGGGTCTGCTAACTCCAGGAGTTAGTGTCAGAACTGAATTGAACTGCTGGACACCTGGTTGGTTTCAGATAATTGGTGTGGAAAACAACACATATTTGGTGTCAGAGAAAACCACACAGTTGGTTAGAAGTGGTGTCAGGGGGGAAAAAGACATCTCAGTGTGGTTACTAGAAAAATTTTAATTATATTTATAGTTTATATTAGGTTTCTATTAAACAGCACTGATCCCAACAGATTATCTATATGTATTGTCACAGAAAATGACCATGCTATTTCATGAAATATGGAAAACAATAGGTCACAAACATGAATGTAGAGTATGTTCATATCCTAGTTGGGATCATATATGCGTGGAAGTAAACACAAAGTTAACTGTGGTTTTGCTTTACAACAAATAATAAACACCTATTAATTTTTATGATCAGCACGAACCCATACAGCATCTTTATTATGAGGTGACATTGTAGGGCTCACCTGCATGAGAACACTCACAGATCCCAGGACTGTTAACACACAGTATTTCTCCATGCTTTGTCCCTCAGAATTAAAGCAAATTCTATACCTCAAGTCATTTAATAGTCAGGTGATCCAAGAATACAGCTTAACTTTTATGAAAAGTGAAAAGGTGTTGAAGGAGGAAAAGGAAAGAAGAAGCAACAAATACTAACCTCCAGGTAGGTTCTGGGAACGAGACCTTTGTTTCCGTTGGCATTTTTAGCCATCCACCAACCATCAGGGTGTTTTTCAATTATAAGGAGAATTTCCCCTTTCTTAAAGAAAAACGAAGTAAAATTTTTAAATTAAATTTTGCTCTTAAAATAAGAATTACTAACATTAAAACAATTTTTTTAAATATAATGAAGGATAAAAATCATATGGTCATATCAATAGATGCAGGAAAAGCATGTGACAAAATCCAGCTCCCATTTATGATAAAAACTCTCAGCAAAGTGGGACTAGAGGGAGCATATCTCAACATAAGATCAGACACGGCAAACTCACAGCCAACATCATACTCAATGGGAAAAACTAAAAGCATTTCCCTTAAGATCAGGAACAAGACAGGGATGTGCACTTTTACCACTCTTATTCAACATAGTACTGGAAGTCCTAGCCACAGCAATCGGACCAGAAGAAATAAAAGGCAACCAAATTGTAAAGGAAAAAGGAAAACTGGCATTATTTGCAGATGACATGATATTGTATACAGAGAACCCTAAGATTCTATAATAAAACTACTAGAACTGATAAATTAATTCAGTAAAGTAGCAGGACACAAAATATTCAGAAATCAGTTGTATTTTTATACACCAACTAGAGGCCCAGTGTACAAAAATCATGCACTGCGGGGGTCCCTCAGCCTGGCCTGTGCCCTCTTGCAGTCTGGGACCCCTCCCAGATGTCTGCCTGCTGGCTTAAGCCTGCTTCCTGCGGGAATCGGGCCTAAGCCAGCAGTCGGACATCCCTCTCGCAGTCCGGGATCCCTCGCTCCTTATCACCCGCCTGCTCGCTGCTCCTTACTGCTCGCTCGCTGCTCCTTCCTTAGTGCTACCATGGAGGTGGGAGAGGCTCCTGCCACCACTGCTGCACTCGCCTGCCTGAGCCCGGCTTCTGGCTAAGCAGCGCTGTGGGAGTGCACTGACCACCAGGGGGCAGCTCCTGCACTGAGCATCTGCCCCCTGGTGGTCAGTGTGCATCATAGTGACTGGTCATTGCACCGTTCAGTCGATTTGCATATTACCCTTTTATTATATAGGACTAGAGATCCCGCTGGGCTTTTATATATATATAGATAAGATAATGAACTATCAGAAAGGGCAACTAAGAAAATAATCCCATTTACAATTGCATCCAAAAAAAATAACTAGAAATAGCCCTAGCTGGTTTGGCTCAGTGGGTAAAGGGTCGACCTGCAGACTGAAGGGTGCCAGGTTTGATTCCGATCAAGGGCACATGCCTGGGTTGTAGGCTTGATCCCCAGTGTGGGGCGTGCAGAAGGCAGCCAATTAATGATTCTCTCTCATCATTGATGTTTCTATCTCTCTCTCGCCCTCTTCCTTCCTCTCTGAAATCAATAAGAATATGTAAAAAAAAAATTAAAATAACTAGAAATAAACTTAACAAAGGAGGTAAAAGACCTGTACTCAGGAAATTATTAGAAACTGAAGAAGATACAAATAAATGGAAGCATATATTGTGCTCATGGATAGGAAGAATTAATATTGTTAAAATGTCCATACTACCCAAAGCAATCTGTAGATTCAATGCAATCCCCATCAAAATACCAATGGTGCCGAAACCGGTTTGGTTCAGTGGATGGAGTGTCGGCCTGCGGACTGAAAGGTCCCGGGTTTGATTCCGGTCAAGGGCATGTACCTGGGTTGCGGGCACATCCCCAGTGGGAGATGTGCAGGAGGCAGCTGATCAATGTTTCTCTCTCATCGATGTTTCTAACTCTCTATCTCTCTCCCTACCTCTCTGTAAAAAATCAATAAAATATATTTTAAAAAAAATACCAATGGTGTTTTCCATAGAACCAGAACAAATAATCCCAAAATTTATTTGGAACCACAAAAGACCCCAAATACCCACAGCAATCTCAAGGAAGGGGGCGGAAACAAAGTCAGAGATACCTGATATCAAACTATAATACAAGAAAGAACAAATTTTTTAAAAAAGAAAACACATTAAAAGAAACTATCCTACAAGGCTATATTAATAAAAATAACATGGGCCCAGCTGGCATGGCTCAGTGGTTGAGCATCAACCTAGGAACCAGGAGGTCACGGTTCAATTCCAGTCAGGGCACATGCCTGGGTTCCAGCTTGATCCCCAGTGTAGGGCCTGCAGGAGGCAGTCAATCAATGATTCTCTCTCATCATTGATGCATCTATCTCTCTCGTCCTCTCCCTTCCTCTCTGAAATCAATAAAAATATATTTTTTAAATAATAATAATAAATACAAGAGAATATTTTCTTTTTAAAAGACTTAAATGTTAGACTCAAAACCATAAAAATTCTAGAAGAAAACATAGGCAGTAAAATCTTGGACATTTCTCAGAGCGGTACTTTTTCTGATATATTGCCTCAAGCAATGAAAAAATAAATCAATAAACAAACAAACAAACAAATGGGACTACATCAAATTAAGAAGGTTTTATACAGAAAACCATGAATAAAATGAAAAGACAACCCACTGGCCCTAACCCGTTTGGCTCAGTGCATAGAGCGTCGGCCTGCAGACTGAAGGGTCCCAGGTTTGATTCCGGTTAAGGGCATGTACCTTGGTTGTGGACACATCCCCAGTAGGGGGTGTGCAAGAGGCAGCTGATAGATGTTTCTCTCTCATCGATGTTTCTAACTCTCTAACCCTCTCCCTTCCTCTCTGTAAAAGATTAATAAAATATTTTTTTTTTTAAAAAAGACAACCCACTGAAGGAGAACATATTTGCCCATACATCTGATAAGGGATTAATATCCAAAATTTATAAAGAACTTATGAAAATCAATACCAAAAAACAATCCAATTAAGAAATGGGCCCTAGCCGACTTGGCTCAGTGGATAGAGCGTCAGCCTGCGGACTGGGGGGTCCCGGGTTCGATTCCGGCCAAGGGCACATGCCTGGGTTGCGGGCTTGGTCCCCAGTAAAGGGCGTGCAGGAGGCAGCCGATCAATGATTCTCTCTCATCATTGATGTTTCCATCTCTCCTTCTCCCTTTCTCTCTGAAATCAATAAAGAAATATATATAAAAAATAAAAAAATAAAAAGAAATGGGCAAAGGTCCTGAATAGACAATTCTCCAAAAAGGACATACAGATGGCCAATAGACATATGCAAAGATGCTCAATGTCACTAATCATCAAAGAGATGCAAATTAAAACCACAATGCAAATTAAAACCTCACACTTAACTGAATGGCTAACATCAATAAATCAACAAACAAGAGTTGGTGAGGATGTGGAGAAAAGGGAACCCTTGTGTACTGTTGGTGGGAATGCAGAATGGAAAACAGTATGGAGTTTCCTCAAAAAATTAAAAATGGAACTACCTTATGACCCAGCAATTCCCCTTCTGGGTATATAGCCCAAGAAACCCAGAGCACTAATTTAAAAGAATACATGAACACCTATTTCACTGTAGCATTATTTACAATAGCCAAAACATGGAAGCACCCCAAGTACCCATCAATAGATGAGTGGATAAAAAAGCTATAGTACATATATACAATGGAATATTACTCAGCCATAAAAAAGAACAAAATCTTACCATTTGCAACAGCATGGATAGACATAGAGGGCACTGTACTAAGTAAAATAAATCAGTCAGAGAAAGAGAAATACTTTATAGATTCCACATAGATTCCATATAGATTCCACATATATACTTCCATATATATGGAATCTAAAGAACAAAATAAATAAACAAAACTGAAACAGACTCATAGACACAGAGAACAGACTGATGGTTGCCAGAGGGGAGAGGATTCAGGGTACTGGGTGAAAAGAGTGAAACAGGATTAAGAAGTGCAAAGTCATCATTACAAATAGTCATGGGATGTAAAGCACAGCATAGGGAACACAGGCAACAATATTTTAATAACTACGTACGGTGCCAGGTAGGTACCTGAAATATCAGGTTGGCCACTTTGTAAAGGCTACGACTGTCTGACCACTATGCTGTACATCTGAAACTAATATAAAAGAACACTGCATGTAAACTGCAATCGAAAAATTAAATTAACAAAAAGTCTTAAAAGGATAATAAATAAATAAAATAAAAAGTAGAAGAGTAATATTGCTCTTTTACCATTTTACTACCATGTAACTTTGATAACAATTTCACATGACTACTTATTAAATCATAACTATTACTTATTTTATTTAAAAGGGCTGAGCAGTCAAAAACTTAGTATCAGGAATATGTAACACAGGTACCCAGGTAGAATCTCCTTATCCTGTTAGGTATGCAAATTGGTCCTGAGCTTAGGTTCCAGTCTTGTTTCTACCTGCCTTAAATGTAAGGTCCCCAGCCTGCTGAGCAATAAAATCTCCAACAGCAATGCATTCTTCATCTGTTGCCTGCCGCTGAGATTCATTTTCCTGTTCCTCTTCCTCTTCCTCTTCCTCTTCTGTTTCTTCTTCCTCCCCACTACTTTCTTCACTTTCTTCTTTGTCATCATCGTTGTCGTCTTCATCTTCTTCAGCAAAATCATTATCTTCCTCTCTTTCGGTAAGTGCCTCAATTCTGCAAAAAAATAATTCTATGACAAGGATCACTTGAAATAGTACTTAAGAGCAGATGAAGTATGAGTGTAACTTCTCTACATAGAAGAACTGGCCATATTTGAAAATAGCAAATAAAGAAAATAAGGAAAAAGCACGGCTGATGGTTTCTACCATCCAGCTAAGAATATGGGACTTGAGGGACTGCGTGGTGAAGGAGTTATATAGCAGGAAGGTAATGACAGGGAGAGCATGCACGGGACTAGAGGCCAAGAGACGTGCACTCAGGTCCTGGACTCATCTACCCAGCAAACTGCTTGAGCATTAATCAGCGCACAGTGCTTAGAGCACGGGCTGAGTTTAAATTCTGGCTCTATTCCTGCTTGTTGAGGAATAACTGTGATTTACAGGCAGTAAATCATAAGCTCCTCATTCTTCATTGATAAAGTGGAGATAATAACAGCACTTGCTTCATGAGGAGTATATGAGTTACCGACTCGCAGTGTTTGGAACAGCGTCTGCCCCACAGCACGCTTGTAATAAAGGTCAGCGCTGACGACGCTGGTCCGTGTCAGACACAGTGGCTACACAGGTGAGCCAGACTCAATTCCCCGTTCCCAAGGAGAATCTAAAAAATGGATAATTACTCCAGAGCTCCATAGGTACTAGCCTGGAGACACACAGGATGCTAAGGAAACACAAGGGGGACACCTAACCTAGGCCGCATGGCTGCGGATCAGGAAAGACTCAGAAATAGGTCTTGAGAGATGAGTTGGAGTTAATCAAGTAAAAGGAAGTAGCAAGGAGGAGGAGGAAGGGAGAAAGGAGGCTCAAGATCAGGGAACCTCAAGTAGGTCACTAATGGCAGGACAGGCTTGGAGACACGGGAGAGGTGAGGCTGCGAAGAGGTGAGCAGAATGCAGCCAGGTGAGCATCATGCAAAGATGTAAAGTCCCTAAGATGAAGTAGGAGAAGGGCAGGATCTGCTCCGCACTTTAGAAAGATGGCTACACATGGGGAACAGACTGGAGGAAGGGCTGAAGGAAAGATGGCTGTTCTGAGTGACACAGGGCCACAGTATGGACTAAGAAAACAGGATTAAGGAGGAAGAGAAAGACTTTGGAAAGATATGAAGGAGATAAAATGGAAGGTGAGGGAAGGGAGAGAAGTTCAAATAATACTGGCTGGGATAAGTCACTAAAACTCTGAGTGTTACTTATTCATTCAACATTCAGCAAAGTCACCAAATGTTTACAGGACACCTACTGCGTGACAGACACTGTGTGCTTGGAAGACTCCTACAGCTTACGTTATAGAAGCTTACCTTTAAAGTGGTCGTGTTTAGGATTTCATTTTATTGTTTACGTTGGTTTTCTTAGCTACTTCTTTCCCTTATTTAGTAGTGATTGCTCTAGGTTTTACAATATGCATCCCTAACTTATCATAGTCTAACCTGAATCTTACATTTCACCCAAAATGAAAGACCTTTAAGATGATATCATCCCATGTACCCTGCCGGCCCTTTAAGCTACTCCTGTGCCTCTGTTGTCACATATTGATTTCTGCATAGAGTTGATCCTTACTACTTGCAGATTCCATATTTGTAAATTCACCTACTTGCTAAAATGTATCTGGTAACCCCAATCAACACTTGCAGTGCTTCTGTGTTCTTGCACAGATGAGTGCAAAGCAGCAAAAAATTCAAGTTGCCCGATGCACACGCTCACAGCAGAGGCTGAACAAGGCGACACTCTGCCTTCTCTTTTCGGCTCTTGGACTGAAAACAAGTGTCCTTTTTACAATCTATTTAGTACCAGGAATTTCACATTTTTGTGCTTTTTGTTGGCAATTCTGTCATTTAAAGTGGCCCCAAACATACTGCTGAAGTGCTGTATAGTATTCATACGAAGACTGCAGCAGAAAGTGTCAGGTCCCATGGGAGGGGGAAAGAAGGGAAGTCACAATTTTGCCCTCAGGTAATGTATCATCTAGTTGGAGAACAAAGTCGAGATCTGAAAAGCTAAATAAACAGATGTATGAAAATAAAGATGCTGCCTTTAATGTCAATGTTCGCATGTAAAAAAAAAATTTATTTGGATCATCTGCTTGCATACACTCTCCTTTCATAACTATTCTTTGAAAGCTGGAGGCAGGAACATGCCCTGCTTCCTGCTGGAGGGCGGGTAACAGCCTTTGCAAAGTGGAAGGAACCTGATGATCTAAACAAGCCCAATTTGTGGGAAGCAGAAAGGAACACATTAACTATTCCGAGTCCTCAAATGCTGTTCCCTTATCTTTATGCTGTATCCTGGGAAAATGCTAAGGATGGAGGTGCAAAACTCTAGAACTCCCACTGAATTCCAGTACTGAGAAGGATAAAGTAGCTGGAATTGAACTTAACCCTCAAACCAGAAACAGCTCTAAAATCTGGACAAATACACAGCACGGCTGTTTGACGTCCCTGAACATCAACCAAGCAGGACTGCGGTCTTCTGCATGACTCCTGGGCTCTCACACTGTCTACTGTGCCCTGTGACCAGTGTCCACTGACTATCCTGCTACGGCCACTCGTTTATAGCTGTACTGTTGTGTCTGTATCCTGAGTGAAACATTAAAACTGGTGGCCTCACATCTGAAAGAAGGAAGGGAAGCGGCATACTCAGTTCTACTTTCTCTACTTATGGACACGGCAAGTTCCTGCAGTTGGTGGGTCAGGTTGTCCAAGAGACTGAGCTCCTCCTCCTTTTTCTGATGATAGTTTCCAACAGGTGCGGGTTCATCAGCCTGGAGAGAACATGAGTCCATTTCACTGAAAAATGTATTTGTTTTCTATTGTATTTACTTTAAAAGAAAAGACAACTCCTCTATGTGCTAGAAGACAAAGTAAACAGCAGTATGAGACTAGGCCTCCGTTAGGCAAATAAGATGAAAAGAAATGTAGATGGTTAGAATGTAAACCAAACGAAAAATTAAATGACTTGCTTCTTGTTGTGTTCCCTTCTAGGTCCTGCAGACGCTCTGCAGTGGGAAGGGCTACCTCCCAGGCAGATGGCTCTGTCATAAAGGCGGGCCCCTCCCAAGCGCCCCCTCCCGGGCAGTGAGCCAGGAAAGCTGCTCCACCTCTGGAACCTGTTTCCACATCTGGGAAACGCGTCCGTCCGCAGGTTCCCAAATGGAGAGTCAGTCTGCATGGAAACATCTGTGAGACAGATGTTCTGGGATATGAGTGTCTGTAATACTTACTTTGCTTAATTTTTGAAGAGCATTTTTATTTTCGTCGATTGCCTGTTTTAATTGGATACACCTAAATTTTTAAAAAGAGAGAAAAATATGTTGATTTTTCTATTGTCAAAACCAAAAAGTTAGTCTATAAAGTCATGCATAAGACTTTAAGCAGGCAAGGCAGTTAGTGATTATATGGCTTATGTTTAAAAATACACATGTAGCCCGCTGTTGTGGCTCAGTGGTTGAATGTTGATCCATCAACCAGGAGATCCCGTTTCAGGCTCAATCCCCGGGGGGAGCGGAGAGGGAGGCAAGCAGGAGGCAGCCAATTGATGATCCTCTCTCATCATTGATGTTTCTATCTCTCCCTCTCTCTGAAATCATTAATAACATTTTTTAAACTGTAGAAAACCTTATGTGAATAAGCAAACATATCATAAATATTTTAAATAAATAAAAATACACATGTAAATAAAATGCACATGCAAATGCTTTTCCACCCATTAGCCTGGCATCCTCACAGCCCAGCTCTGCGGCACGCAGATGTGAAAACCAAAGCTCAGAAAGCTAAGCGGCCCCGGGCTTCAGGGTCCTGCCTCTAAAATAAGGACAGCACCGACCGGACTTGAAAATGCTCCTCCACCCACACTAAAGTCCACAGGCCTAGGACCCGGCCAAGAGGACACCAAGAATGAGGATACGGCTAACAGGTGGTGTGCACCAAGCGGGAAGCTAACAGTTCACAGGCATCGCCTCATGCGACCCTTAGGGCCACCCTCCCTCCAGATGGAGAACGTGAGGTTCTGAAAGGTGAGCACAGCCTGTCAATGGGAGAGTAACCACGTGGAGGCAGAGCTGAGGACCCCACAGCGGTCTCTTCCCATCACAGTGCTCGTCCCCTTGACCTCGGCCTGTCCATTCACCCAGGGTTTAGTTATTCCACAGACAGCTCATAGCATTTAGCTTAAGTCTGAGACATCCAAGTGAGAACTATAAATACAACCAAAAGTGGCTACAGCTGGGCTTGCTATATATATTGGGGTGTTATTTGCATTATCGCGTATTATATAAATTAAATCATGTCCATATCATCTAAGCTATGAAGAGGAAAATCAGTCTTAGGGCAAGCCAAGGTCTTTCTATTATGCAGGGAGAGAGTAAAGATGCTGATTAAGTTCAGATTTAGTTAAGGCCCTTGTATAAGTCTTTGACTATTAAATAAGCCTGTTTATGTACAGAAAGCCTGACAGTTAGCTCCCCTTTCTCTTACCTCCCCACTCCCTGCTCTCCCTCCTTACCAGGGCACTCTTCTCTAAAAAAAAAAAATAATGAATGACCTGGGGAGACTTCTAGGTGCTAAAGAACTTCCCTGTACACCAGGGTACAGCCCACCTACTCTACCACTGCGGGCTCCTCAGGCTAAAGGCTCACTCCCAGCCCCTGCAAATCCCTGCCCACACACAGAGAACTTCATTCTCATAAGGGAGTACCAGTAGGAAGGAAACTGGATACACAACAGTAGAAAATCCTATAAGGCTCTCTAGACTAATCAGCCTAGTCCCTCATCTATAACAATAAAAGCATAATATACTAATTAGCCCGGATGTCCTTCTGGACAACCTTCTGGATGAAGCCAAGGCTGCAAGAAAAGCCCGGGTCCTGGGTGCCTGCCAGCAGCCGGAGGGAAGCCCAGGTCCCAGGTGCCAGAGGGAAGCCAGTGCCGGCAGCCGGGGGAAGGAAGGCCTATCTATTCTTGCACGAATTTCATGCATCAGGCCTCTAGTTCTTAAATAAAAATGGATAACCCAAGGACCACCAGATGTAATAAAGAAAACCAGCAACATGGAAGATAAAATTTAAGACTCACCAACATTAAATAAAGACAACTCAGAGAACAGAAGAAAACTTTTAAAAAATCTCCTAATCATGAAAGTAGTAAGGAGATCATCTGAAAACAGGAGAATGATGTTATGAAAAAGAGCAAGAAAAAACACTTCCAAGTTGCCAATGTGTCTGTTAAAATCAAACATTCCATAGGAAGTTGAAGAAAAATCAAGAGCATCTCCCAGGCAAAAACAAAAAGACACAGAAACAAAAACTATATATTAATGGGGAGATAAGAGACCAAGAAAATAGTCCAGGAGGCTCCCTGACTCAAAGCTGTTTCAGGAAGAAAAAGACACACAAAAGTAAAAAAACTTATCTACACTAATAAAAGAGAAAGATGCAAATTAACCATCACTCTGTCACTCCGCTACACCCACAAGCCATGCCCACCAGCCAATCAGGAGCGAGTATGCAAATTAACCCAACTAAGATGGCAGCGGCCATGGAGCTGGAGAGAGCAGAAGGCTTGGGTTGCCCCCAGCAATGGTGGAAGCCAAGCTTCCCTCCTGCCCTGGCCGGCCCTCAGCTCTGCTCAAGGCTACAAAGTTTCAATTATAGAAGATAAATAAATCCCAGATACCTGCTTCCAGCCCGCCCACTGAAAAAAAAGAAAAAGAAAAAAAGGAGAGAGAGGCTGGGAGCTTGAGTCACCGGGGGGCATGGCCAGCCTGAAAATGGCCATCAGCCCCTCACCCAGGCTGGCCAGGCACCCCAGCGGGACCCCCCCGCCCTGAAGGGGGTGTGGCCAGCCTGAAAACAGCCCTCAGCCCCTCACCCAGGCTGACCAGGCACCTCAGCGGGACCTGATCTGGGACACCCTTCAGAGAAAGCCAGCTGGCCCCAACCCGTGCACCAGGCCTCTATCCTATATAATAAAATGGTAATATGCAAATTGACTCTAACAGCAGAACGACTGGGAATGACTGGTCACTATGACACACACTGACCACCAGGGGGCAGATGCTCAATGCAGGAGCTGCCCCCTGGTGGTCAGTGTGCTCCCACAGGGGGAGCTCTGCTCAGGCACAAGCCAGGCTGATGGCTGCCAGTACACTGGTGGTGGCAGGAGCCTCTCCCGCCTCCTCAGCAGCACTAAGGATGTCCGACTGTAGCTTAGGTCTGCTCCCCGCTGGCAAGTGGACATCCCCCAAGGGCTCCCAGGCTGCCAGAGGGATGTCTGACTCCCCCCCAGGGAGCAGGCCTAAGCCAGCAGGTGGACATCCCCCAAGGGGTCCCAGACTGCGAGAGGGCACAGGCGGGGCTGAGGGACCCCCCCCGCCCCGAGTGCACAAATTTTTGTACACCGGGCTTCTAGTCTTCTAATAACAGAAAATCCCCTAGAGCTCATGAGAGACATGAGTTGTCAAACTGAAAAGATGCACTGGGCCCTGGCCAGGTGGCTCAGTAGGCTGAAGCACTGTCCCATGCACCAAAAGGCTGCCGGTTCAATTCCTGGTCAGGGCACATAACTAGGTTGGGGGTTCGATCCCTGGTCAGGGCACATATGGGAGGCAACCAATCAATGTTTCTCTCTCTTTCTCTCAAATCAGTTTTTAAAAAACATATTGTCATGTGAGGATTTAAAAAAAAGTAAGACACAATGAATGTTGAGCAAGATAAAAACCACAAAGATATCATGATAACATTTCAAAACACCCAAGCTGAAGAGAGAAGCCCAACAGGTCAGTTAGAAAGGAATGGTCATCAAACTTAGCATCACTGGGTGTGAAGAAACCTGACAATGTCTTCAAATGTTTAAGTAGAAATTATTTTTACTTTATCTCCCTCCAGCCAATAATTAATCAAACATACAGGCTAAAACACACTTTCAGACATGCAAATCTCAATGTGAATCTTTAAAATGACTGTGAGGAGGTCTTTTTATACACAGAGAAGACTAGTTTATGGTTATTTGGGTTTAAAAATAATTAGTTTATTAAAATAAAAATTTTTAAAAAATATATTTTATTGACTTTTTACAGAGAGGAAGGGAGAGGGATAGAGAGTTAGAAACATCGATGAGAGAGAAACATCGATCAGCTGCCTCCTGCACGCCCCCCACTGGGGATGTGCTCGCAACCAAGGTACATGCCCTTGACCGGAATCGAACCTGGGACCTTTCAGTTCGCAGGCTGATGCTCTATCCACTGAGCCAAACAGGCTAGGGCTATTAAAATAAAATTTTAAAACCCAGTTTTTCCTGGAGCTTCAAATTCAGCCTATAAATCTTATTCTATTTTTAAGCCTAGTAAAGCAAGTACAATCACCTTCACTTTTTCTTTCACTATTGTTTAAAACTTGACCTAAATTCCTTAATCAATCAATCCTACTAATAAATGTAGTTAATTAAATCCCCTTAGACACTTTAAAATTCATATAAACTTAATTTTGCTTTTAAGCACTTTGAATGCCTGACTTCAGTAAGTTTTTCCAATGATTCTAATAAATCATTTAAACTAGTAGAATGAATCTCTAATGTTCTTCTGAATGTTATAAACTCTTTAAAAACCCCAAACACACAGATTATCTTAATGATGTCCTAAACAATACAAAAGTATTAATAATCTAATTCAATTTAGTTCATTATGACTATATAATTTTAAACTCTATTTTATTTTAAACTTTTCCAGGGATTAAAAAAAAAAAAAATGTCAAAACAAAACAGAAACACTTATCCACCAAGAGAACCGTTTTCCCACCTTAAGGAAGCTGGAACTGTTAATAGAGATGTCTGACCACGTCACAGGACCTGGGCCTACACAGGCCAAGGACCTCCCACAATCCTGCTTCAGCCACCACGTTCACTCCGCAGTTTCTATAGTTGCTGTCACAACAGCAAATCCACCACCTTCAGGTTTAGGGTGGTTTCTCCTAGATCCAAGTGAGGCCACCATGTAATTCCTCCACTGGATTCAAATGGGCCAAAGCAGGCACCTCCATGGCAACTTCAGCAATGCTCTTCCTCTTGCTTTACTGAACCCTGCGTTTCTCAGCAAACGTAAGGTATTTTTATTGCCCCTTCACTCTAATGTCTCAGTGCAAAGTAATGCTAGAGAAGTTAACGAACCACTGTGAACCTCAATTTTCTTCTGGTGTATTGTGAGAATTAATCAGGAATAGTTTTCAGAGTGTAGACCACACTGCTTGGTACATGCAGAATATAAAATAAATTAAGTTACCTCTTTTTAAGATTTGTAATTCTCAATTTAATCTTATCATTCCAATATTTAGACCTGATAGAACTAGATAATTGCAAGAAATCTTTTTAAATACATTTTGAAAAATTTCATTGTTACCTCAATATTTCTCATTATCAGTTCTTTTAATTGTACTAATAAAAACAGAAAGAAATAATGCCGTAAACAGTTTCAATTCTATAAACACAGCTCATTGCAATGCAAGTACAGTTCTTGGAAAGCTTATAACATTGAGTATGCTTTACCTTTGGTAAATATCTCGCCTTTTACTGGTTTCTAGAGTTCCTTTCAATTGACTCTCAGAAAGCAAACTATCAACCTATAACAAAAAGAAATTTTAAAATATCATATTCTTAAATACCATGTAGCCTTAGGAAATAAAAGTTTAATCTTTTCACCAATATTTTAGGATGAACACACACAACAAAGTGGAAAGCACTGTACAGTGAACCCCCACCAGCTGGATTCCACCACTGACATTTCACTGTACTTATTCTTATTTGACCCATCTATTCACCAGTCTCATTTATGAATTTTGAAGTAAACTGCAATCACCAATACATTTCCCCTTAAATAATGCACCATGGTATCACTAACTAGAGTTCAATAATTGGTGTAAAATGTACATACAATGAAATGCACGAATCTTACACATTTGTATATACCTGTGTAACCCAAACCCCATCAACGTACAGAAAAGCACCCTCACCCCAGGACGTGCCCAGGAAGTATGTGCTCTTTTGTGTAATCCTTTTACACAGCGTGTTTCTGGGATGCTGCCATGTTGTTTGTGGTGTGTATCATTAGTTTGTTCCTTCTTATTGCTGAGTAGTATGCACTGTCTGGATATATCACATGTTTGTTTATCCTCATTCTTTTTTTTTTTTTTAAATATATTTTATTGATTTTTCACAGAGAGGAAGGGAGAGGGATAGAGAGCCAGCAACATCGATGAGAGAGAAACATCGATCAGCCGCCTCCTGCACACTCCCCACTGGGGATGTGCCTGCAACCAAGGTACATGCCCTTGACCGAAATCGAACCTGGGACTCTTGGGTCCACAGGCTGACGCTCTAGCCACTGAGCCAAAACGGTTAGGGCTATCCTCATTCTTATAGCTTACACCATGACTTAGTATTTTCCAAACACATGTAACTTTGCCAAAGTACCCACAAAAGAGCCACCTACTTCTGTTGGGTTCTTTTCTCTAAATGATGCGAAGACAAAGTGGGTGGAGAAAGAGAGAAGTTCACTAGCTTCTTCTCTACTCGTGCTATTTTGCATCTTGTCTGAGGCATGAATGAGCTGCGCTCTTATTCCCTAGACACCACGTGGGAAATCTGTTCCATTTTTTGCTTTAGGCGTCCTCTATAGAGACAGGGAAGAGGAGCTCACACTATCCAAGAACCTTTCCCATTCAGGATACCAAAGGCTCCTGAGCTAATTCTTCTCCAGGTTGGACAATCCTTGTTAATAGTTTGTTTTGTTTTAATAACAATTTTTGTTATTCTCCCAAAATTGCACTAAATTGTAATTAGAAACAGAATCATATTACATATCTAGACAAAGCTTAGCTTAAGTTCATGCCTCAAGTTTTATTTTAATTTCTACCAGAAGAGTATTTTGTTTGTTGTACCACTACAATTCCAATAGGGTCACTTAAGAAATATTTATCCACCCCAGCTGGTTTGGCTCACTGGAAAGAGCATCAGCCTGAGGACTGAAAGGTCCCAGTCCGATTCCAATCAAGGGCACTTGCCCAGGTAGCGGCTCAATCCCCAGTAGGGGGCCTGCAGGAGGCAGCTGATCAATGATTCTCTCTCATCATTGATGTTTCTATCTCTACCTCTCCCTTCCTCTCTGAAATCAATAAAATATATATATATTTTTTTTTAAATGTTCAAGAGGCCCCGCTGGTGTGGCTCAGTGACTGAGTGTGGAGCTATGAACCAGGTTGTCATGATTGGATTCCAGGTCAGGATTACCAGCTTGATCCTCAGTGCAAGAGGCAGCCAATCAATGACTCTTTCTCATTATTGATGTTTCTATCTCTCTCTCCTTCTCCATTCCTCTATGAAATAAATAAACAAATATTTTTTAAAAATAATGTTCAAGAGCCCTGACCAGTGTGGCTGTTATTTGAACTTCCTGTGGACCAAAAGGTCGCAGGTTCAATTCTTGGTCAGGGCACATACTTAGGTTGTAGATGTGATCCTCGGTCAGGGTGTGCACTGGAGGCAACCAATCAATGATGGTTTTTTTCTTTCTTTTTTCCTTCTCTCTCTCTCCCTTTCTGTCTAAAATCAATAAAAACACTTAAAAAATAAATAAGTGTTCGAGATATCTTTCCCTTGCAACTACTTATCTCTGAAGTTAACTTTTCTCATGTATATTAGTTACTTGTATTTCTTCTTTATTTTAAGTCTTTGCTCACTGACTAGTCCTATTTTGCTTAAGTTCACGGGAAGCAATAGCGGCTTCCATGGAGGAAGGGGGGGGGGGGTGGAGGCCGGAGGGGGAGGCCGGGGGGGGGAGGCCGGGGGGGGGCAGGGGGAGTAGTGGCTGGAGGGGGGAGAATGGTGCTGGGCCCAGATGCGGTTGGTTGGCCATGGTCCCTGTTAAAAGGTTAGATCGGAGGTGAGGGGGTTAAGGGAGGTGTTAGGTTCGGGGACTGAAATGTTAGGGTGAGACCGCGCAGTGAAAGGTCAACATTTCGGGAGCCCCCGGGGTCTGGTGGGGAGGATGAGGGTCAGACCCGGCTCCCAGGATTCGCCCGCTAGAGCCCGGGCCGCCCCACGACGCGGCCCCGTGACAGCCAGATGTACCTGCAGCTTCAGCTCGCGGCCCCGACGCCGCAGGGACTGCAGAGGGTCTCGCGGCCGCCGTGGCAGCATCTCTTCAGCTCCGCGCCGGGCGCGCACCGGTCGCCAGGGAAACCGCCTGAGCGGCCCCGGCAGGTGACGTCACCGGATGACGCCATCACCGCGCGTCCACCTCGCAGCCCGCAGCTGCAGGGGCTGGCGAAGACTGTAAAGGCAAAGGTCATCTATCGCATACCCCCCGCAGCTGCCCCGCAGGCCGGAGCCCCCAGCCCCCAAGCACGTGATCGTCTGCAACCGGCACCCAGAGGCGGGCGGGGGGGGGGGGGGGGGCCGGGGCTCCCCACGGCGTCGGAAACTGCCTGTCGCATGACCGCGGTGTTGCCACGTGGCTGCGACACCTCGGTGTTATGCCCCTAGTTTTCTGATGCCAGTTTTGCTGAGCCATTCCTTTTTTTTCCTTTATTGATTAAGGTATTACATATGTGTCCTTAAGCCATCCTTAAGATACCATTCAAGTATCTTAAACCGCAAGGACAGCGTCCCTCTACGCCCTCATGGGATACACAGTTCTGTTGCATACTCTTCTTTCAAAAGGCAGCTTTTAGTTCTTTGCTATCTGGTGTATTGCTGAAGTTTCATTTCATTCCAGTTTCAGTTTGTGAGGATGGTGATTCTGTCTGTTCTACAGCAAGCCTGTAAGCAAATAATTATCATCCCCATTTTGTAACCATGAACATATACCTCATTTTTTAATGTACTTTAACTCATACAGGACTAATACTAAACTTGGTCAGAATATAGAGTTAAAAAGAATACTAATATGAATTAAGTGATAGCAAAAAAAAAAATATTTTAACCCACATAAAACTATATTAACTTTAGGGAAAACTGTAACATTAACTTGAGCTAATGTAGGTTCCTACAATAAAAATATGAAAACTTAATATCAAACCAACTGACTATAAAATAAAAATGAAAATCAAATACACTAACAACAAAACTCATAAAAATGAAGTTATATACTAACAGTTTCTTTATGAGTACCGAGTACCCAGCAGGACTCAGCTGTCCCTGTCCCATGTGAACAAGAAATGCCCTGACCCCAAATCACCCAACCACAGGAATTTGGCTGATACTGACCAATTCCAGAAGGCTGACAGTAAAGATCTATATTGGGACCCTCAAGAAGGCAGCCTGCCTATCGGCAGTTTCTCTGCACGTCCACTCGCCCCCTTCCTTCCACCCTGTAAGAATTGCTGGCTTCACCAAGATGAGAAGATGGCTTTTAGGACCAAAGTCCACCATCTTCTCAGGTCGCCCACACTTGAATAAACCACTTTCCTTCTCACAAATACCTGTCTCAGGAGTTTGGCTTTTGTTGAGGCAGGCAGTTGAACCTGTGTTCAGTTTTAATTTTATATCTGTCCTCTGAGATTGTAATAACATTTCCCCAAGTGGGACTGGATCCTATAAATCCAGTTCCCAAACTCCACTACAGTGCATAAGAAAAATGATGTGAGCTTACTTTTCAAATGATGAATCACACTAATATAAATGTTCTTCAGTACGACACACAATTTGATTCCACAGGCCCAATTGCCATGCTATATATGTATGGTTTTTATCTTCAAGTATAATATAAAGAAAAGTGACAAGTGTCCACCTCACTGAATTTTCACACTGAAACACCCCCACGTAACATCACCTAGATTAGGATACAGAAATTACTAGTACCCTAGTAGTCTTCTCCTCCTAGGCCCCACCCACTTCCACTCCTTCAATATCAAAAGTAAATACTAGTTACAAAGAGCAAAAACTTGTTTTGCCTTTTTGAACTCTGTGTCCTGGCAGCTTGGTCTGGCTTTTATTCAACATGTTTGTGAACACTTGTATGACTGTGTTGTTGTAGTTTGTTCATCCTGATATTTCGTGTGTGATGTACTCAAGTCATTTCTTCTGCTATTGTAGACATGTGAAAAGTTTCCAGTTTATGGCTATTATAACTGGCTACTATTTACACATGTACACAGTGGGAACATAGGTGTACAATGCTGGGCCACAGGCCATATTTTATGTTCAGATTTAGTAGATAATGCCTATTTTCTCAAAGTTGTACTGATAAATCAGTACTTCTAAGTGATCTTGTAAGTGTTAAGGGGAAAGAATGCACTAAAGACAATCTATCATTTATGAAATCCTTATTTATATTAAATATGTCTATAAATAAACTAGGCACCCTAGCTGGTTTGACTCAGTGGATAAAGTGTCGGCCTGAAGGGTCCCGGGTTCAATTCCAGTCAAGGGCACATGCCTGGGTTTCGGGCTCAATCCCCAGAAGGGGGCGTGCAGGAGGCAGTCAATCAATGATTCTCTCTCATCATTGATGTTTCTATCTCTCTCTCTCCCTCTCCCGTCCTCTCTGAAATCAATAAAAATAAAAATATTTTTTTAAATTTTCGGAAAAAAATCCTATATCTGATTTAAAGAAATTTCCATATTTTAAATGAAAAAGTCATGGATATAGTTTAGTTTAACTCTATGTTGGGAAAAAATAAACAAACTCCCAACATATGTGTATACATATGAGCAATGAGAAGAATGAAAACAGTTTCATTCTTGTTCACCTCAGGTGACTTTGCTTTTATACATTTTTGTACCATATTCAGAGTTACAAGCATTTATTCCTTGTGAGTCCTGGAACATCATCACCACCAAAATGGTGGGGTTGGGGGCAGGGGAGAGAAGCTATATTTTGATGAGTGAACAATGTCATTTCCAGGGCACATGACTGGCATCAGAACCCATCTCCCAAGGATACTTCAACAAACTGCCGCCCAGATGGGATGTGTAAGGACAAAAAAAAAGGCCTTTCTTTTTGTTTGCTGTAGCCTTCCACAATTTATGAGAAGCACCTGGTAATTAAACCCCAAGATTGTTAGCTCCTCTGATTCAAACAGGCTCTCTGTTCAAACTACAGGGCAAGATAAGTTACTTTCAAGGCTACATTCTTTTTTTTTTTAATATATTTTATTGATTTTTTACAGAGAGGAAGGGAGAGAGATAGTCAGAAACATCGATGAGAGAGAAACATCGGTCAGCCGCCTCCTGCACATCCCCCACCAGGGATGTGCCCGCAACCCAGGTACATGCCCTTGACTGGAATTGAACCTGGGACCTTTCAGTCCGCAGGCCGACGCTCTAGCCACTGAGCCAAACCGGTTTCGGCAAGGCTACATTCTTGCATTCCCCTCCTCCCTGCTATGTTTTCAACTCAGGGATAATTTGCACCAGAAAGTCTCTAGTTAATAGGAAAGTTCCCATCCCCCTCTTCCAACAAGCCTCCTTTAAACTCTTCATAACTTTTACTCTAAGCATGTTGTGCAGGCTTGGGAAAAATACTAAGACACTTCCCTAGGACATCTGCAGCCCTTACCCTTTAAAAGAGCAGGCTGCTGTTTATCACCTGCCCTTGTATTGATTAGGAATGCACCGGCCTTTTCCCTTCGGGGAAAGTAAAAATAAACTTTCTCTCTGCATCTATCTCTTCTTTTAGTTGTGAATTCTTTCACAGCCCGAGTCACCAGCCAAAAAACCCTAACAGGATGGAACTCTTAGAACCAGCATTTCAGTCCTCAAATACTGCATTCACAGAATGAACACAAGGTTGGCAGTAAGGCATAATGACCCCAGTAAAATGAGGAGGAGAAAGCTTTCTGTGGAAACAATTTTCTTAATTTTTTTGTTAACATGGAGATGTCATTAAATTTGTTAAGACAAAAAAAAAATTAATCTTTACAGGAACTGAGCTAAATGTTCTAAAAAACACCTCTTGCAAATCCACAATAACCAGGGACTTGGTCTCTCGCTCTTGATTTTTAGATATAGTGGAGATTCATCACTAAGCTCTATTCAAGAGGGTTTCTCCTTTGCATGCATATTCCATAATACTCCCGGGAGCACAAACATCTAATTGTTTTTCAGGCCTGAACTGTTGTCCCTGCTAATAAGGAGATACTTGAGGTAAATTCTTCAAGCAGCATTGAGATTACTGGCTCCAGGAGCTGCTAGAGATTAAACAGCTGCATCAGGATGTGTCCACATAGAAGAGGAGGCAAGGGGAACCTGTGAAAGGGCGAGGGCTACACCCTCCATCTTACCCCGGATCCTCCATTTTTGGGCAGCAGCCTTAGCCATGTGCCCGGCAAGGAGCTTCTTCCTGGAAGCCCAGGCCTCTGCTAGCCACACCCAGGATCTCTTTAAACTAACCAATGACAATCAAGGGAAGTGCGCGCCATAGATATGACCACATCCTGTGTAACAAGACCCCGACTTGCGCCTGGCCAATCGGCAGGGCCCACAGTCCTCTCTCCTCCCCTTACTCCAACCCCCCTATAAAACCCCTCTCCCCACAGAGCTGTCTCTCTCTCTGCTGCTTGCCGCTGCGTCAGTGAGTGTGGTCGGGGAGCCGAGCTAGCTCGAATAAAGACTTTTTGCTTTTGCATTGGGCTTGGCTGGCTCCCTGGTGGTCTTTTGGGGATCCTGAAATCTGGGCATAACACCTGGTAGTTTCAAGTTGGCCCTTCTGCCTTACTCCCTCCTGTATTCAAGCCCCTGAGAGTCTGGTTTCCAGGGGGTCATTGATCATTTATTGAGTCATTTTCAGTTCACTTCTCACAGTGATATGAAGTTATCTGTTGCCATTTAGACTGATTAGGCAGTCCCTGAGCAACAAACCTACCGGTAATTAGAGCCTTAGGCCTTGGATCTCTTAGCTGTTTGTCACCTATAAACTACTGCTCTGGGATTTCCAAGGAGCCCTCAGTGTAAGAAGTTTTCAATAGTGCCACACCCCTCCTGAGCAGGGATTTTCATGTCAATATGCCCATGGAAACCCCTTAGTGAGTGTTGAAAATAAGACCCAGCCCAGCCATTGAGGCTCAGTGGTTGAGCATCCTCTTGACCTATGAACCAGGAGGTCATGGTTCAATTCCCGGTCAGGGCTCATGCCCAGATTGCAGCTCAGTCCTCAGTATGGGGTGTATAGAAAGCAGTTAATCAATGATTCTCATCACTGATATTTCTATCGCTCTCTCTCCCTTTCCCTTTCTCTTTGAAATCAATAAAAGTATATATTAACATTTAAAAAAAAGAGTCCTAACTGGTTTGGCTCAGGGGATAGAGCATCAGCCTGTGGACTGACAGGTCCCGGGCTCAATTCTGATCAAGGACACATGCCTGGGTTGCAGGCTTGATCCCCAGTGGGGGGTGTGCAGGAGGTAGCTGATCAATGATTCGCTCTCATTAATGTTTCTATTTCTCCCCTTCTCTTCCTCTCTGAAATCAATAAAAAAAAATTTTTAAAAAGAAAAAGAAAAGAAGATCCATCTTCTCTTCATGGAAATGAGCTAGAGTCAGGGTAAGAGATGCTAATTAAGATCATTCCCAAATATGGTAAAACATAGACCTCATTCTCCTCTTCTTTAGTGTCAACTTGATAGGTATCATTGCCCTATTCCTCAAAAGATTTATTTTTGAAGGTATTCCTTGAGCTTCTAGAAAATCAGATACACTTTATCAGAGAATTTGTAATATGCCCTCACTTACCCCTCACTTCAGCTTTCTTGGTCTTCCTTACCCTATTCTGCTCTATTTCATCCCATAATGCCAGGGTCCAGCCCCAGCGGTCCAGGGGTTCCCAAAGGTGTGGACGGAGTCGGCGAAGAATGTTTTACACAGAGACAGCGTTCAGAACTCTCTAGCTCTCTTTAGTCTCCGTGGATCTTCCTGTGCCTGGCTGAGGCCACAGAGAAAGATCCCTAGGCAAGCTGAGCCTTTATTTTTATAGTCAGAGGTAAACAAGGTAGTGGTTACCAAAGTTACACTGTTCTTGTTTCACTTGTTTTTGTTCTTGTTGCACTTCCCTCAGCCCATCAGGTAAGATCTAGGGAGCGTCACAAGGTCAAGCCTAATTATGCTAAGAGGACTGTGCCCTCTAAGCTGGGACTTGTTTGTGACTTTGCCAACAGGTCAGTCCGAGGCTTAACCCTATAGCCGCTCCCCACACCATAACACTGATCACCTTCTGAACTATAATTTACTTATCTTTATTATCAAACTCCCTCCACTGGAATGTAAACTGCATGAGGATAGGGATTTTAGTCTTTTGTGTCAACTGCTGTAGTAGATACTCAGTAAATATTATTTGGATAAATTTAAGATCCTAAAAGGCAATCTATAATAATAAAAGGGTAATATGCTAATTAGACCAGATGTCATTCCAGACGTCCTTCCTGACGAAACTGGGGCCAGGGTGGGGAAAGCCAGCTTGGGTCCTGGGTGCCTGTGGGCGGCCCAGGGGAAGCCAGCCCGGTTCCCGGGTACCAGAGGGAAGCTGGTGCCGGCAGACAGGGGAAGGAAGGCCTACTCTTGCATGAATTTTCATGCATCGGGCCTCTAGTAATAATAATAACCTCAGTTATTTTTTAAAATACATTTTTAATGATTTCAGAGAGGAACGAAGAGGGAGATATATAAACATCAATGATGAGAGAGAATCATTGATCAGCTGCTTCCTGTACACCCCACACTGGGGATCAAGCCCACAACTGGGCATGTGCCCTGAATAGAAATTAAACCATGACCTCCTGGTTCATAGGTGGACACTAACTACTGAACCACACTGGCTGGGCTAACCTCAGTTATTTTTATACAGCCTCTTCTTTCCTGATCAGGTCTAGTAGACAACTGACCAAAAGGACTCACAACGGTGCCCAGGCCAATTCTGCTTTGCAGTTGTACCAAGGAACTAGCATAGATTCCTTAAGAAACAAGGTAGCCGCTCTAAGACACTCACATATCGTTTGAAAACCCAGGTCTCTTGATGCAGTGAACCGCATGGCCAATAAGATACTTCTACTTTTCATAAAAAGTTCAAAGGTGTTTGACATTTTATTTTAAAAATAAAATTGGTGCATAAGTGCAAGGAGAAGTAATTTCTGTCCAGTGCTCTATATCCATCTTCAACAAGCTATTGGAAACAGAAAAGAGGGGAAAAATTGAGAAATACATAATCATTAACTTCAACTTATCCTATTGTAGAGCTAAACCATGAACTACAAAATCTGGTGTTACAGGTAAGAAAACAGACCCTGGGCGCCTGCACAGCTCGGGTGAAAAAGCCAGGACTAGATGCAAGGCTCCGGACTTGAGGCAAAGCCTTTCCCTTTCCATGTTGCCAGGCTGCCAATAACCAGGGACTCAGACTGGAGAGTACAAAACACGAATGCAAGGACTACGGTGCTACGTGGCCAGTAATTCCCAGTAAACACAGGCAATGAACTGGGACACCAGGGCAAGTTACTGGGGAAAACAGAACTACCTCCTCTCGTTGGTGTCTGTGGGAGCAAGCCACCTGCTGTGAGCTGCGGCTCCCCTTAGACCTAGACCTACAGCCACTGCAAGCACTGCTCACCGACACTGCAGAGGAGCCTGCCTGGCTCAGGCGGGCCTCCCACCCCTCACCCCACGGGCCTGGGCAAGGCGAGGGGGCGCGCGGGGGCGGCGGGGCCCAGGTCCGCGCTCAGGCCAGGTCCAGTTTCTTCTGCGCCGCCGCCAGCTGGTCCTGCAGCCTCCGCTTCCTCCAGTCCAGGTAGCGCCTCCGCAGCCGGTTCGCCTGCCAGCCCACGAGCACCCCGGAGGCGAAGGCCAGCAGCACCGCCAGCTGCAGCTTCCTCTCGGACACGTCCGCCATCCGGCCGCCGGCGCGCGTTCAAGGAGCGGAGGAGGCGAGCCCGGCGCCGCCTGCTGTGCGGTGGCCGACCTGCAGCGCCTGCACCGGGAGCGGGAGCGGGGGACGGCTCTGACTTGCTGGGATGTCATTCCTAGGGTCACTTTTACATAAAACTCCTTACCCGACTGCAGACTCTCCTGTGGGCGGGATGAACTAAGCAGGCATGTTGGAGAAGCTCCAATAGCAAAGCACTGATGTGGCCTCCAGGAACAGTGGCCACCCCAGCCAGCAGCCAGCCAAAAGCTAGAGCCTCCATCCTGCAACTGTCATGAGAACGGAGCCCGCCTGAGCCATCCGCCTCCCATGGCCTGGAGTGAGGTGTAGGTTCTTGACTTTGCTGGGAAGATTGTACAATACGCGTCCAGGTGATTTTGAGAGAACGTTTTCTAAAGCTGGGACAGTGAAATAAAGGAAGGGCTTAGCATAGAAGCAGCAGCAGGAGAGCCGAGGAGGGGCTGCTTTGGCCCGGTAGAAATTTTATAGGAAAGAAGTGAGCCACGCTGGGTTGCCAGGACTCACTGCGAAGTAAAAGTCACATTGACAGAAGGGAGCCAAGGTGAGGCTGCTGTTAGCTCACTGAAAAGTGAGAGAAAGGGCGGCCTTGGAGGCAGGTTCCGGTGCTAGCCCCGGAGGAGCTACTGCTGCCCACTGCTCCCCTGGTTGCAAGTCTAGTGGGGACCTTCAGAGTTTAGGAGAAAGAGAGCAAAAGTACATGCCCCAGAAAAGGAGGGGTGTGGGCGTGATCCAAGGAGAGCACACGCTGGGTCCTTTGCTTTGAGGGTTCTTATCTGTTTCCTAAAGGTGGGAATCCTAGGGGAGGGCCTCAGCAACATAGTCATCAGCTTCCTAGGTGTGTTCTTTAATACGGTGATGTGTCAAACTGAGCAAATAGAGCAGTGGTTCTCAACCTTCCTAACGCCGCGACCCTTTAATACAGCTCCTCATGTGGTGGTGACCCCCAACCATAAAATTATTTTCGTTGCTACTTCATAACTGTGATTTTGCTACTGTTATGAATCGTAATGTAAATATCTGATATGCAGGGTATATTTTCATTGTTACAAATTGAACATAATTAAAGCATAGTGATTCATCACAAAAACAATATGTAATTATATATGTGTTTTCCGATGGTCTTAGGCGACCCCTGTGAAAGGATCGTTCGACCCACAAAGGGTCGCGACCCACAGGTTGAGAACCGCTGAAATAGAGGGACCAGCGTCATTTTCTGGTGAGCTTTACCTCTATCTTGGGTTTGCTTGATTCTAATTTGGGTTTTTTTGTTATTTGTTCCCCTGACTTGATTTGTGCTGGGGTTTGGCTGGCATTAATGACACTAGCTGGGTCTCTGTTATCTCCCTGACCAGGGTGATTTAAGCTATTTACTTTTAGGAAGGAGAATTGACCATTTGCTCTCAAGTGTCCTTGGTTAGGAAAGATAGATCTTGCAATTTATTAGCAGGCTGTAAATTGTTCTAATTGACCCCATTTGTCTAACCATCTGTCTCAGTTTCCCTTTTCCCACTTGTCAAAAAATTCTCCTAACATCTAACTCTCCTAATTCACAACCACAGATCACCCAAACCACAATTCAGCGGCCACTTCTCTCAAGTTTCTAAGTCCACAGGCACCTGGTGCCCACACCCTCCTCACACACACACTGTCACTCAACCCCAAATGGTGGCTTCTGGTAAGACACCCTGGCACCCACCTCGCTTATCCTGACCCCATCAAACCCCCACCCCCTAACCCCCTTCCAGGAACACATCTGAACACAGCAGGAGAGCACATGTCCACCATGGTGGCACCGACACATTGACGGGTTCCTCACACAGACTGCAGTGGCCATTCAGCTGGAGTTGCTGGCCCTCTGCTCTGTGGGCTGTGCAGCAGCAAGTGGCCCACGGGTCAAGAAGCTCCCTGTGGCCCCTCGGAGCTGAGGACGCCTGCAGCCACAGCCACAGGAGATCCACCCTCAGTTCTAAACCTGCAGGAAACTGAGTTCTGCCCACAACCAGGGTGAGATTGGAAGCATCTCCTTTCCTTGTAGACCCTCAGAAGAGACCACAGTCTCAGCCAAAACCCTGGTCTCATGAGCCCTGAATCAAAGGCACCACTTAAGCCATGCTCTGCAGAGCTGTCAGACAGTCACGAATGTGTAGTGTCACTAAGCTAGTGGGGATCTTGCTCCACAGGAAGGAATGACTACACCATGTCCTTTATCAAATCAGGTTCTCTGTCCTTAGTTGACTTGTATAGAAGAACCTTCCTATTGGAGAGAGTGTCGTTCATAACACAATTTCCTGAAAGTGAGTTACATGTTGCCTTGATGGGAGACAGTTCTCTGGGGTACCTCATGGTTCTGCTTGTCTTGCACGGGGCACTGTCTGCCCTTGTTCCTTGGTGTGTAGAGAACAGTTTTGGAAGAGTGTGTCAGCCTCTGGAACGAAGGGCAGGCTTGCTTTCAGCCCCAGGAGATGCAGATGAGGTCTCCCTTTGAGCCAACTGCAGATGTTCTTACTGCCCATTATTAAAAGATGTGGGTTTTTTGCCCAGCCAGAGTGGCTCAGTGGTTGAGTGTTGAACCATGAACCAGTAGGTCACCAGTTCGATTCCAGGTCAGGGCACATTCCCAAGTTGCAGGCTCAGTCCCCAATAGGGCTGTGCAGGAGGCAGTCAATCAATAATTTGCTCTCATCATTGATGTCTCTCTCTCTCTCTCTCTCTGAAATCAATGAAATATGTTTTTAAAAGACATGTGTTCCTAAGCTGTTTCTTTTCTGTGATGCCACCCACTGTGCATGCAGACGTCACCTGGCCATCTTCACATCACCCTGTGGGAACGGGGACTCAGATCTGGCACAGAAATGGTGATACTTCATTGCTATGTCATAAGTAATAGAGTCTCCTTTCTCTCTGACTGGAATGGGGCAGGAAGAAAGGGGCAAGCGAAGGAGGGAAGGAAAAGGCATGATCTGGAGCCCAGGGCAGGTGTAATCAAGGCCCAGGTTGCCTGCTGACAGTGGGCAAACCTGACTTCAAGGCCCAGCCCTGGTCAAAGATAGGACACACAGAACTTCTACAAGAGCAGAGCTGGCCAGTGCCCACAAGCCCTGTCATCACAGGAAGGAGGGAGGGACTAGAGGTGGCTCACCTGTTTCATAGGCTCATGCCAGCGAAGATCTCTAACTGGGGTAGCTTCACCCTTGGGCTCAGGCATCCCAACCGCCATTAGTGGCGCCATCTCTGAATCCAGTACGGCGATGTAACCATCCTCATCCTGGGCCACAAGGGGAAGCTCCAGGTCCTTGGCCACTGTTCAGGGAAAGGGGCCTGGGCTCAGTTGGGCAAAAGCACTCGTCCAGCCCTTAAACAAGATGGGGCTGCTGCTGACCGTCTTCACCACCTGTGGGGAGAAACTCCTGAGCCCATGAGCGAGCAGAGAGAAATCACGTCTTCACGTCATTGTTCGAGTCCCTGGATCCAGCCTTTTCAGCTATGGGAATCAATAAACTCCACTTAATTAAGGTATTTCTGTGCTAACAGTTCTGTATCTTGCAGCTGTATGTGTTCTGGCAATAACCTTGGTGTTCCAGGCCCTCCCAGGCTGGGTCCATCCATGTCGTCACTCCTCTTCAGTGGCTGTCACCACTGCTCAAACACCAGCTCAGCGGTCCCCAAGCCTGTCGCTGTCTGCCTGTTTTCTCACCCCTGATTACATCACTCTCACGAAAGGCTACCCGTTCTTCAAGGCCAGCATGACATCTCTCCCCCTTCATGAAGTTGTCCTAGACCGTCAGTCTCAAGGGGCAACAAGTGCGTGCCAGATGTCAAGTTTCTGCCTCATCAGGTTTCCTGCCCTGACAGCCAGACTGGAAGGCCCTACAGGGCAAGGCATGTGTGCTAATAGCTACCTCCTTTTGATAGGTGAACATTGCAAAAGAAAGCATGAAAGGCAGGTGACAGAAATTGTGTGTGAGTGCAAGTGCACACACATGCAGATTTCCCTCACCACTCTTTTAATATATTTTATTGATTTTTTAGAGAGAGGAAGGAAGAGGGATAGAGAGTCAGGAACATCGATGAGAGAGAAACATCGACCAGCTGCCTCCTGCACAACCCCGACTGGGGATGTGCCCGCAACCAAGGCACATGCCCTTTACTGGAATTGAAACCGGGACCCTTCAGTCCGCAGGCCAACGCTCTATCCACTGAGCCAAACCGGATAGGGCTCCCTCACCACTCTTATTGAATACAGGGAGGAAACAGGTGGGAAAGAAAGAATATGGAACATCCTCTCCCTTATTAAAACAAAGCTCCCCTCCCCCAGGTCATTCCAGAAGGAAACTCTCCAACAGCAGTGGCCCTAGAAATCTAGGTGAGAATCCCCGAGAGTAAGGTCAAACCGAGGGGGGCAGGGACTGGGCCAGGGTGAGCTCGCAGCATCAGGAAGTGCTCCTTAACAGGGCTGGCTGCGGTTCCGGTTCCGATAGAGCCAGGGCAGGAAGCTTCCAAACAGGGCCGCCTGCACCCTGCCCCTTCAGGCCCCATCCTCATAGAGCCCTGCAGCCCGTAAACAAGATGGAACAGATGTCTGTTTGAAAGTTCTTCCATTACCAAACTCTAAGACAGAGTTGGGCTCCAGGGCCTCCATCTTTCCTGCTGCCCTTCACATCCTGCATCTTCTCATGCTGAGTCCTTCGCAGCCTGCAGCACTGGCTCCACTTGCCAGCTCATGACAGGTCGGCAGGGACTGGGGCTCCTGGGTTCCCCACCCCAACACCTGCTGAGACAACAGACTGGGGGCCAACTCTGACTGCCCTCCTCCTCCCCTTGGGCCAGGTTCCAGGACTCCACACCATTTCCCATCCGTGCCTTCCCTCCCAGGTCCTCAGACTCTTCACTAACACAAGGCTCCCTCCTCACACTGTCACCAGTCATTAAGAAAAACCTGGTAAAAATACATAAATAAAAAGTTGATCCTTTCTTGGCCTGGCCAGTGTGGTTCAGTGGCTGGAGCATTGGTCACAGGTTTGATTTCTGGTCAAGGGCATGTACCTGGGTGGCAGGTTTGATCCTGAGCCCTGGTTGGAGGCATATGTGAGAGGCAACCAATCGATGTGTCTCTCTCACATTGATATTTCTCTCTCTCTCTCCCTCCCCCCCTTCCACTCTCTCTAAAATCAATGGAAAAAAATATCCCCAGGTAAGGATTAACAAAAAAAGAAAAAGAAAAACCTGATCCTTCCTTTTTTTCTCAGAACCCTTCTAGGGCTCCCCACTGCTTTTAGTGCCTTCAAAGGGCCCCCTCACCTTGCTAACCTCTACTCTTGCCACATCTTGGCCACCAGTTGCGCCTCACTCTTGCTAGCCCCTCCTCAGGAGTTGCCTCCATCCCACCTCCGAATACTCTCACATTGAACCTGGCTCCAGCTGTCATCAGGAAACCTTTGGTACTCAGGTCAGAGCCTCAGGCACAGCCCGCTTGGCACAGCCCCTTGCCCAGCTGTCCACTGGACCACTCACTGCCTTTCCACGGACAAGTCCATCTCCAGAACTGAGAATATAAAGCCCTTGGAGACAGGGTCCTGGGGGTCCCACTATTTCCCTCATGGAATCTCGCATGCTTTGGACAAAGCACAGGTCACAGCAACAAACATTTATCAACAATCATTGGTAAATTCCTGAAATGAAATGGGAGGACACATTCCTAGCCCCCGAGACAGATGTGTGCTCTTCCCAGGAATAAAAATAAAAATGTTTAAAACCACCAAAACAGACTGTTCCTCAAAGGGGGCCCTGAGACCTTTTACTGTGATGCACATTTGGGGGCCCAGCATGTCAGCTGACTGTAGAAATGGATGAATGGAATGTGGGTAGCCCTGCAAGGAACCGACACTGAGGCTCTCCTGCAGGTCACATCCTGGACTGTTGGCACTCACACGCCTCTCCCAGTCAGGAAGTAACCACCCCCTGTGGTTTCAAAAGAAAGTAGTGTCTTTGGCAGTCCTTGCCCTGGGGTCTATTTCTCCCCATACAGGACAAGAATTATCTCCCGCAGCTCACCCACTTGGGCTTGACGGGGCCTGGCTATGGGAGGGTCAACTAGATGAGCTTCCAGATAGAAGCGCCTGGCACAGAGTGGGCACATGCACTCCCTCTGACGTTGTTTATACAGATGTATTTTTATTAATCTCAGAGAGGAAGTGAGAGAAACATCAATAAGAATCACTGATTGGCTACCTCGTGCATGCTCCCTTACTGGGGAATCAAGTCCTCAACCCAGGTACGTGCCCTATCAGGAATCGAACCCGGACCTCCTGGTTCATAGGTCGACGCGGTCATGGAGACACACTGGCCTGGCCCTCTGACATTTTAAATTACACACTTCATCAATTTCTCCTCTTCTCCAAGAGGATGGGAGCAAGCCAACTCAGGGAAATTGTGACAGAAAAACGACAGGGAGCCACTGGCATTTACATTCTTACTTGTGGTTTCGGTTCATTTGTTTTGTTTTTGCTTTTTATTTTATTTTTTTCCTAGAAAAAAAGAAAAAACACAGCCAGGGGGATTTATATGATACTGTCAGGATAGCAGGGGGAAGAGAAAGGCCGGAAGTGTGGACAGTTAATAAAAAGTGGGTTCTGAATTACATGGAACAGTCCACAGGATCATGTCTGAGGCCTCACGAGATGACTGGTCATTTTGGCATGCATGTCCGGTGCCGGGTCTCCTGCTCTGCCCCTCAGATACCCAAGCACCCAAGGTCAGCAAGAGCTGGCCACACCCTAGATATCTGCCAGACAAACTCGGACTTGACAGAAAGACAAGACAATGAAGCTCCTTGGCTTTGTGCGCAGTATCACACGCAGTCTTTCTTGCTCACGGTGGAGTCTGGGGTGAAAGTCACTATGGGACACACTTTGGCATCACAGTGAGCTCCAGGCAGCCACCCATTCATGTGCAGACATGGTCTTCACCACCCACACCGGTGTCTGTCCAGACATCCCCAGGCGGTCTGGCCCAAGGATGAGGCACAGAACGTTCCTTCCCACTCAACAGCGGTGTCCACCCTCTGGCCTTGCTCGGTCACCTGCAGGAGGGGAGTGGGACCCATCTGCTTTTCAGCTCCGCAATGAACACTGATTCCAAAGACGCTTGGCCATCTGGATCCATACGGAAGGTTTCTCGAATTTCTCCCACTTTTATGCTGATCTCAGGGTAGAAAATTCAGCCAGACCCAGGGCCATACGTGGCAAACAGGAAAGCCAGAATGATGGCTGGGCAAGAAAGAGCCCGCAAGTAACACAACGCAAGGCCAGAGGACATTCAAGAAGGGGAGAGGGCATGCAGCAAGCTGTTGCCCCAAGTCACAGCTTAGGGGAGGCACTAAGCCTGAAGGACACAGCCAGGTCTGCCACCTACACCTCCCGCAGCGGGGCCACTGGTTGTGATTCCTATGTGGAGAGTGCCCTGCTGTGACCTCTGTTCCTGCACGGAGGCCAGGTTACATCTCAGTCCACAGTCCTGAGGAGCACCACGCTGGCCAGCCAGCCAGGCCATAGTCCTCAGCCCCTCTGCTGATGGGGCTCTGGGTTCCACAGGAAGGCCCTGGGAGTGAGGGAGCAAGGGAAGAGGGACGCATTCTGCTGGGAGAAGTTCAGGGAGAAACTACTGTGGGCTGGAAGGAGCTGTGGCTCAAAACACTGCAGAGCCCAAAGGAATAGGATAAACATCGATAAAATGACAAGTCTTGTCGCTAGTTTAAAAACAGATGATTGTTGCTGTTGCTTGGTTTTGTTTTTTCCTTTTAAAACCACTCAATTTTAAAAGGTGAAGGGGTTGGAGAGGTTCAGCCCCTTCACTCTGATCCTTTCTGGGCACCAGGAGGCCTCAGGCCCATACCCGTTGCTCTCCTTGCCTGGGCTCCAGCCACCTAAGCCAGGGCAGGGTGGGGATGACTTGCTCTGCTTCCCAACAGCAATTCCGTCTCACTGTCAAACCAGAACACGGAGGGTGGGAAGTCCAAAGACTAAAGTGCAGAGATTTCCAGAGCGGGCGGCCTGCCACTGGGCACTCTGAGAAGGAATGGGGTGGGGTCACCCCACAGCTGCAGCTGTGGAACCCGCTGACCATTATGAAGGAAGCCTGCAGGGCACAGTCCCCTTTCCCTTGGGCCCTGTTGACACCTCTCTCTGAGACAGTCCACTGTCAGTAGCTCCCCAAGGAAAGAAAGTTCTGGTCTGAAAGATATGGCCCATGAAGGGAGAAAACTTGTATGACCATCCCTGGTTGGTAATGACTAGTGACCTCAGGGACAGGAAGGTGGCAGGAGGGGAAACAGTGCATGATATAAAATCCATGAACCCCAGGTTTCAAGAGCGAGGATACATGAACAACCCAAAAGGCAGTCTCTCTCCTGGGAAAGGTGTGGTGAAGATGCTCAGGATCCTACCAGTGAGGCCTGCTGGGGGAAGGCGCTCCTTGGGTGGGAGGAGCCGCCAAGTGGGAGCAGGGAGGAAGAAGGCCTAGGCTGGCATTAGGGTGTGTAGGCCGGGGGCGGCTGGAATTGGTTGATGACCTCATATTCCGAGGGGTAGGGCTCGGTCTCCTCCATCTCAGACAGCAGCTCCAGCGCCTGCTCCTCCTCCTCTGTCGGGTAGTGGCGTAGGAGGTTGGCTGCTGTGGCCAGGATTGAGGCTCCACCAGCTCCTGCCACCAGGTAGAAACTAACAGCAAAGGTGACATACACCTGGGAACCATGGTACTTCTTATGTTGCTGCTGCTGGGCCAGGATGAGTTCGGAAGCCCAGTAGGAAAAGCCGATGACGGTCGCACACTGCAGGACTGGGCGACAGAGGGACAGCACAGAAAAGGGTTAGCAGGCATCCTGCAGCTGAGATGATTAAGGAACCAACTGCAGCCTCTCCACCCAAACCCCAGTGTCAGAGAACCTGCGTGGCCCTGGATCCTGCAAGGGGGAGCTCTCTAGGCCAGTGGTTCTCAACCGTCCTAATGCCGCGACCCTTTAATACAGTTCCTCATGTTGTGGTGACCCCCAACCATAAAATTATTTTCGTTGCTACTTCATAACTGTAATTTTGCTACTGTTATGAATCGTAATGTAAATATCTGATATGCAGGATGTGTTTTCATTGTTACAAATTGAACATAATTAAAGCATAGTGATTCATCACAAAAACAATATGTAATTATATATGTGTTTTCCGATGGTCTCAGGCGACCCCTGTGAAAGGGTTGTTCGACCCCAAAAGGGGTCGCAACCCACAGGTTGAGAACCGCTGCTCTAGGCCATGGGTTCTTGGACGAAGGCTGGGACAGATGCACGACCCTGTCTGGGCCAGTCAAATCTCTTCATCTTAAGAATCTGGAGGGGGAACCTGAGGGCTGCTAGAAGTCACTGAGTGCTTGAAAGACACAGACAAGGCCATGCAGTTTGGGACTGGCGTCTGCACCACCACAAATCAAATCAACACCCAGCCCAGCCATGGCAGAGGCTAGTCTGTGAGGAAGTGAAAGGGGAGGAAAGAATCCAATGAGACCAGGAACTCGAGGGGAGACACAGTGAGACACTCTGCTCATTCCAGGCCCCAGGAGCCCGGCTGAGCTTCAAACGCAGTTCTTGGAGAGCTGGGAGATTTCTTGGGGAATTCTAACAATACTCCTTCCTGACAGCTGGGCCAGGTGCACGTGCAAATGACGAAGGCAAGCTGCTATCCCGCCAGTGCTCCAGGAAAGGCTAGAGTTGAAATGAGCATCTGGACCAAAGCCTGCTCAGAGAACGCCCGTCATCCCCACCTCCAACTCTAGGCAGCGCTCCCATCCTGTGGCAGTTCCTCCCCCATGGGAGCAGTCCTGGACTTACCTGTGAGGATGTGGGCAAAGGCATAGCGACGGGTGATCTTCAGGGCTGGATGTTTGGGCCCGAAGACATCTAGGAGGAATGCGGACAGGCTACACAGGATGCCCAGGAAGCAGAAGGTGGCAATGACCCGCAGGAGCAGCACCGTCTGGGGATTCATGCAGAAGTCTGTGGGGGGAGAACCAGATCTTCAGGACCCCAAACAGCACCTTGGAGTCCCCACCGGGGAGGAGTTCGCCCCCTTAGCCACAGTCCTGGAGTGCCAGGGGAGTCCTAGAGAAATCGGTCATAACTCTTGCTCCCAGCTGGCTCAGGAGGTGGAACAGCACCCGAACTGGCAGACAGGAACCCTGGTCACTGCTCCATGCACTCAACTCCTTCCCTTCCAAAAAAACCAGTCTAGCCCCGTCAGTGTGGCTCGGTGGCTGAGCATCGACCTATGATCCAGGAGGTCACGGTTCGGTTCCTGATTAGGGCACATGCCTGAGTTGCAGGATCGTTCATCATTGATATTTCTATCTCACTCTCCTTTCCTCTTTGAAATAAATAAAAAAATATTAAATTTAAAAAAAACACTAATCTAAGTGCAGGCCTCCACTTTGTCGTACTGGCCATGATCTTCTAAGCATTTCTAAAGACGCTGACAATTAATCTGACACGTCAACCCATTCTCCTGGGCTTCAGGAGGAGCCCTCTAACTGCTGCGCTGAGATGGACAGAGAGGCAAGGCCAGAGGCCGATCATGTCGCTTCTCCATTCAGCCACTCATTCATCCCCGTTTGTGTTCAAAAAGAATCTGAAGCCATTTAGAAAAATGCATCCTTAAAAGTGTACTAAATAAGTTAGGAACAGTGTAGGCTGGACCTTCACATTTATTTTTGTTCACTCCCTGAACCCTACTAAGACAAAACAAAACAAAACATTTTAAAGACATAAACCCACACCACAGGGAGAGGGACAAAACAAAATTCTGGAAACTGGAATATAAAGGGGCTTAGAACTGCCTTAGCAGACTGAGTGTGCTGAAGTGTCAGCCAGAAGTGGGAAAGCTAAGACACAACTAGCTTATACCACGAATGCCTGAAGAGCTCCAAGAAACTGAGCACCAAACGCCTTCTAAAATGAGTGCAAAGCCAGTCAGGGTGCACATTCCACCAAAGCGAGGGAGCAAACCAAGGCCAAGGAAGATGCTGAAAAAGGAGACCCCACATTCAGAGTCCCCTAGGGTCACGGTGAAGGGAGAACCCAGGACAACTGTACACCAGACACACAGAGCAACCTAGATTCCCTCTAGGCCGTCATACCATTCTTATTCTTAGAAATTTCGCCTAAACAGTGTCAGACCCCTGTGATATCTGTGCAAAATGCCACAGCTCCCAGAAACAGACAGAATAAAGGCTGATCTGAAAAGAAGCTGTTTTAAGCTTCAATAAAAAGTAGGAAATGTGCCTTCCCCTCTCTCCTCTGTTCCAGCCACCGGCGAGCTCTTCTTTCATTTAGGTCATGGGTCATCAAGTGATTTAGGAAAATCTGGAAAGCTTAGACTACAAGCTCCTTTCCTGAGTCTTGACCGCAGGCTGAGGCTGGGAGATGGTGGTCATCACTCTCCAGTGTGCATGTCAGTCACCGGGTGCTGGCTGAAAGCATGTGCCCAGGCCCCAGAAATTCGAAGCTCTCAGTCTGGAGCAGGCCTAGGGATCTGGATTTTAACTAGCAGCCCAGGTAATTCCCGTGCAAGGTGGCCCAAGCCTTACACTCCAAGAAACACAAATCCTGGGCCTGGAGGACAGGGGACTGAGAAGAAAAGGCCAAAACCTAGGGTGTAGACCGAAACCCGACAAAGCAGACTCAGACCAAGTCAGCGGCATCATGGGTGCTTGGCAGAGGGCCCGGCATCCAGCCCACAGACCAGAGCAGATACCAGGAGACCCCGGGCCTTTGTGACAGCACGCACTCCCCGCCTCAGGCTTGGAATTCACAGGCAGATGGTGGCTGAGCCCACTCCAGACTCAGGCTGTGATCTGGCTTTAGGTCATCCACTAAGCTGTCCTCAGAGCTATCTGTCACTCTCTTGTCAGCTGACCATCTGTATGGGCGCAATCATCCAACCTGGTGTTCACTTACTACCAGGAGGCTTGTCTGTGTGATGGCTCTGCCAGCGGCCAGGCCCAGGCTTCGTTTCGTCCAGCCCTACGCAGCCTGAGACTGCGCTGTGGGCCTGCAGGAGGTTTCGCTGAAGGAAGAGCTCTGGAGACGGGGACTGTCTCCTGGCTTTACTCTGAATATTGTTAAAAGCTCTCTGAGGTAGTTCTTCTGGATCCACGTGGCATGAGCAGGGATGGGGCAGGATGAAAGTGTTCTTTCCAGTGCTTCCAAGAATAACCCGGAGCAGCAGGGTGCAAGGCTTGCAGCACACTCCACTCTGCAGCAGGCTGTGCTCAGATTACTTAACACTTTGCGGACCAGTAGTTTCATTGCTAGCCTTACCCAGTGGCCAGGTAAGTTTCTATTGAACGAGTACAAAAAACGTTTTACATAAATGTTACCGGCACGCTTTAAAATTAAATACCCATTGCATTGTGAAGTTATTTATTACATGTTCTTACAAGCTAGTATCTTTTTAAAGAATTTTTGAGCCGAAACCGGTTTGGCTCAGTGGATAGAGCGTTGGCCTGCGGACTGAAAGGTCCCGGGTTCGGTTCCGGTCAAGGGCGTGTACCTGGGTTGCGGGCATATCCCCAGTGGGAGATGTGCAGGAGGCAGCTGATCGATGTTTCTCTCTCATCGATGTTTCTAACTCTCTATCTCTCTCCCTTCCTCTCTGTAAAAAATCAATAAAATATATTTAAAAAAAAAAAAAGAATTTTTGAGATTGGCCACAAGCCTTAGAACTGAAAACACGAGAATTCTCGTGATCCATCCACAAATATGGCCAGACACTTGGGCTTTAATTGAGGTTCTTAAAAATCCACTAAGTTTTGACCAGCCAGTGTGGCTCAGTGGTTGAGCATCGACCCAGGCACCAAGAGGTCACTGGGCTGATCCCCAGCAGGGGGCCTACAGGAGGCAGCAGATCAATGTTGATGTTTCTTTCTCATCAATGTTTCTCTCTCGCTCTCTCTCTCTCTAAGAATCAATAAAAATATATTTTAAAAAAACACTAAGTTTTAATTTAACAACTAGTCTTAACTGCAAAAAAAGTAACACTCAGTGGCTTCAAAGCTACTTTCCTAGGCTGCATAATGAGTACAGGATGTCCATTTTATTATCATCCTTAAAAATGTACATCTATTATATACACTCCCACATGTCTCATGTTCCATAATCCACTTATCCTATATAATCTATAATAATAAAAGCGTAATATGCTAATTAGACTGGACATGCTTCTGGATGACCTTCCGGACGAAGCTGGGCCTGCGAGGGAAGCCCGGGCCCCGGGTGCCTGCTGGCAGCTAGAGGGGAGCCTGGGTCCTGGGTGCCAGAGGGAAGCCGCTGTTGGCAGCCAGGGGAAGGAAGGCCTACTCTTTTTTTTTTTTTTTAATATATTTTATTGATTTTTTTTACAGAGAGGAAGGGAGAGGGATAGAGAGCTAGAAACATCGATGAGAGAGAAACATCGATCAGCCGCCTCCTGCACACCCCCCACCGGGGTTGTGCTTGCAACCAAGGTACATGACCTTGACCGGAATTGAACCTGGGACCCTTCAGTCCGCAGGCCGACGCTCTATCCACTGAGCCAAACCGGTTAGAGCGGAAGGCCTACTCTTGCATGAATTTCATGCATCGGGCCTCTAGTAATATAATAAAAAGGTAATATGCAAATCATCCAAAGGGTGGAACAACTGGTCGCTATGACGTGCACTGACTACCAGGGGGCAGACGCTCAATCCAGGAGCTGCTCCCAGCCCGCAGGCCCCAATTGCCCAGTCGGGGCCTGCTGGCCAACCTCTTGGTCCCTTCCCCCGGCCGCAGGCTCTGATTGCCTGATGGGGAACGGAGAATCAGGGGTGGGTGGTGGCGGACATGGGCGGCCCCCAGTCGCCCCACACACAGAGGGTGACCGGCGGTGGGAGGTGGGGCCGGTGAGCAGCAGGAACAGCCAACCTCTTGGTCCTTCCCCGCTCCGGCTGGCATTCTTTCCCACAGCCAAGACTCAGGCCTGCCCACAGCTGCAGACAGTTGCTCCTCACTCCTCCCCACCTGCTCCCTGAGGGAGAGGGAGAAGTTATCAGCAAGATAGCAGGCATTGGTTAGGTGGGTTGTTGGAGAAACCTGAATCCTAATGCTACTGAATTCTAACCCTGTTCAGAATTCCGTGTTCTCTGCTTAAAGCACCTGATCTTACCCTCCTCAGTGGTGATGCAACCTGAAATCTAATGGGACCTTTTTGTAGGATGGGTTGTCGTGCCCCAGGACCCTGCAAGTAGAATCCTCCAGCGAATAAATGCAGTGAACATTCAGGCATGACCAGAATGACCCTGATAGTGTCACTGGCCCCCTGGAACTCTCTCGGGCATTGGGCCCACACCCCATCCCTTATCTGAAAGAAATTCCACACAAAAGCACCGCCTGCAAACAGGCCTCCACTGGGGCGGGGGTGGGGGGGGGAGATCACGGGCTCGAAGTATATCCTGGGCCGGGCCCACCTCGGGTGCAAGATGGCAAACAGGGAACCGGGGGTGGGTGGCAGTGGGAGGCGGGGAAGATGTCCCTGATCGCAGGCCAGGCCTAGGGACCGTACCCTGCATGAATTTTGTGCACCAGGCCTCTAGTTTTCATAATAAGGAAGCGTTTCAAATGATACAAAACTTCAGAGAGAACATCCCTCCTGAGAGACAAACATTGTTGGCAGTTCCTGTCCCCCCCAGGAATAGCCTGTGCACACTGACAGGTCAAACATTATCTTCGTTAAGCCTCACTCTGGGGATCCATCATGCAGCTCAGATGAGGGACTGGAGGTTCCAGGACATTAAGCGACTTCCTTCAGGTCCCACAACGCAGGACCAGACTCCAAACCAAAGCCTAGGACAGGCACCCTTGCATTGTGGTGCCCAGAATCACCCATGGAGACAATGCATCAAATGCGAACACGGGGCACGTGAGTGGTTAGTATAAATGCTCTCAGAGCCAGTAGCTGCTGAACGCAGAACAGCTGAAAGCACAAAATCCCTTCTAGGCAAAATATGTTTGGGCCATTAGGCCAAGAGAAGTGCTCATACCGGGAATTATTAGGCAAAAACTGGTTGATATGGTCTAAGCTTCTGCAGCCATCACAAGCAGTAGGGAAATCAGGAAGGCACTGGACTTGGCACCAAATCCGAGACCTACCATAGCCTATGTGTTACCTTAAGCAAGTCACGTAACTGCCCTTGGTCTCTGCTCTCGTCTGTGAAATGAAGGCAGTGCCGCCTGCCCCATCTACAGGGGCGCACTGAGAGGGAATGCTCAGCAGCCTATGTGGTTACTGCCCCGCTCCCTCCGCGCGGGGCCACAGCAGTGTCAGCCCTGGTGTGCCCTTCCCGCTGATAGTGTGGGCCAGAGAAAGCGCCCGCTAAAGCCAGACTAAGGATGTGCCCCGGCAGAAGAATGATGAGTACGGGCAAGAGTTTTTGACCCGCCAAAGCCGGTTTGGCTCAGTGGATAGAGCGTCGGCCTGCGGACTGAAGGGTCCCAGGTTCGATTCCGGTCAAGGGCATGTGCCTGGGTTGCGGGCACATCCCCAGTGGGAGATGTGCAGGAGGCAGCTGATCGATGTTTCTCTCTCATCGATGTTTCTGGCTCTCTATCTCTCTCCCTTCCTCTCTGTAAAAAATCAATAAAATATATTTAAAAAAAAAAAAAAAGAGTTTTTGACCCAAATTCAAACAAGTTTAGTTTCGATGTGACTGCCTTTCTCCACTCCAAAGCCGTGAGCAAACCCTCGGGCTGAGTGGAAAGCCAAATGTGAACGTCCCTGGGAGAGATGCTAACAGACAGCCCAGGATCTGCCCCACGGCCCAGGCGGTCTCTCAGCGGGTCTCAGCGCACAGAGAAGACAGGCAGAGCACCCCGGACCCCTCAGGCCAAACTCAGGCTCCCCTGGGTCAGGATCTCAGTGCTCGCTCCTTCCCTGCAGACGTCAGAGTGGAGGGGAGGACCACAAATATCTGCTCCCTTGAGAGGGCTGCTAAAGGGAAACAGAATTCCCAAATGCGTGCAGGCATTATTTTATTTGTGAGGAAAAAGGATTCATGGGGCAAGGTCCTCATTTTAAATTCAAACCAGTGGTGCACTCACCACACTCTGGTCAGACAGAACACATCCTCACTTCCAGTGGTGCTGTGGCCTGTTTATTTTGGTAACTACTGCTCGACTGGCCCCTCCAGTCACCAGAGAAGAGGAAGCTGCTGTGTAATAGGATCCCAAAGCACTGACTGTAGCACAAGGTCACTCACTGGTGAGTCATGGGGCAGGATCTGTTTTGAAGGCCTGGCTCTTCCTGTCTACCTGCCCCCTGCTCCAGCCCCTCCAAACCCAAACAGGCTGGAGGCAGGAAGACTGAAGTGGCCTCTGGCCAGTTCCCTGTTTCTGTCCCACTACCCTTCACTTCCCCTCACTGGAGTCCCTGTGAGTTAGAGACACTGCCCCACCACCCTGGCCCCAGCCCCGTCCTTCCCAGCACTCATCCGCCCCACCTGCATAGCCTCTCCCCACTGAGACTTGAGCTTCCAGACAGACTTCCAACACAAGATTCCAACAGGGCCCCCTGGAGTGCCTGGCTGGCCCATCACCAGAGATACCAATGGTCCTAGCCAAGCTGCCTCAGAGGACAGGCCCAGCAGGACCTCGAAGTGCCAATTGCATCAGTCACCACCCCTCCGACAGACTGGCCCTCTGGTTGGCCCTTGAACTTCCAGTGGCAATCATGATTCACGTGATTTCAAACCCCAGACTTCCTCATTCTTCAAAGGTACTTCCCAAGGCTGCTGTCAGTGCTGCCCTTCGCTGCCACACTTGAGAGGCAGAGGGGTTAGTGTGCAGAGGGAATGACTATCGGGGGGGCCCCCCTGCTTGTGGCCACTAGAGGTCTGAGCATATCTCTGGACCTGAGCCCAGGCTGAAGAGCACTGTGAGCAGCTGGCACCCTGGGAAGTAGAAAAACTCAGGATGGAATCATTCGAGGCAGCCTGCATTTGCTAAAGCCTCCGGGGCTCTGCGAGTGACAGATCTTGCCTCAAGATCACCAACTTAAGCCGGAACACACCGAGATGATGAGGAATAAAAAGCACAGCTTGGGCTGGGCTTGTGAGAAAAACTCAACTAGAATGGCGAAGTAAAAAGCCGTGGACAGCTTTGACAAAAGGGAAAGAAGCTGGAGGGCACTAAGGTGCAAGGTCAGAGTGGAGGTCATGCCACGGAGATTAGCTGTGTGGCCTCGGGCAAGTCACTTGACCTCCCTGAGCCTAAGACCACTGTGAGGTGGTGGTGATGACAGTACCAAATGAAGGTGCTCTTTAGGAGAAACTAAAGGCAGGCATGAAGTGTGCTGAGCACAATGCCTGGCACTCAGGGGGCTGAGAAACAGGAAGGTACAGCTCCAAAGCCTGCTGGCCCAGCTCACTCCCTGTCACCTGCAGAGACTTGGCAGTCTGTTCTCCCTTCGGAAGTATCTACAGGCACCAGACTGACTTCCATGCTAGGACATCTGTTAAGTCCTGAGGATCAGCACAATCACACAGGACAGCATGTCTAAAGGCCCACTGAGTACCAAAAACCAACCACTACAGAGAAAGGGGAGAAGCAGAGCCATCAGAAGCAAACTATCAACTCTCTTATGAATGGACAGCAAGTATTCCTAGCTTGCAATGGCCAAGGAGATGGCTACAGGTCGAAACTGTCCATGGGTTAAGATCCCTAAACACATGAGCAAATGTAAAGATTAAGGCAGTGGTTCTCAACCTTGCCTGCACATTAGAATCACCTGGGAATCTTTTTAAAATCCTGATTTCTGGGCCTCATCCTCCAGAAATTCTGTTTCTTTGTTATGGGGTGGGGCCACAACATTAGTAACAAAGAAACAGAATTTCCTGAGGATGAGGCCCAGAAATCAGGATTTTAAAAAGATTCCCCCCCCCCCCCAAAAAAAAAGATTCCCAGGTGATTCTAATGTGCAAGGTTGAGAACCACTGGGTTAAGGCAATGTGCTTTTTTTTTTTTTTTAAATTGACTTCAGAGAGGAAGGGAGAGGGAGAGAGAGATAGAAACATTGATGAGAGAGAATCATTGATCAGCTGCCTCCTGCATGCCCCCGCACTGGGAATCGAGCCCGAAACCTGGGCATGTGCCCTTGACCGGAATCAAACCCAGGACCCTTTAGTCCACAGGCCAACACTCTACCCACTGAGCCAAACCAGCTAGGGGGGCAATGTGTTTTCATATACATAAAAATATATATGTGAACAAAGAAGAACCTGCACCAAGAATTTATTTTTGTTTTTTACATGTTTTGACAAAGATGTACACCAGTGATGGTGAACCTTTTGAGCTCGGCGTGTCAGCATTTTGAAAAACCCTAACTTAATTCTGGTGCCGTGCCACATATAGAAATTTTTTGATATCTGCAACCATAGTAAAACAAAGATTTATATTTTTGATACTTATTTTATATATTTAAATGCCATTTAACAAAGAAAAATCAACCAAAAAATGAGTTCGCGTGTCATAGGTTCACCATCACTAATGTACACCAAAGCAGAATAACCCTGAGATCATTCCTATGACAGCTAAAATAAAGGATAAGAAAGATAAATGAGACAGTGTCACTTTATACTGAGTCAATAGATGAGGCAGGCGCAGCTATGTCACTCCCAGCTGTGTGGCCCTGAAGAAATGTGACGTCACTTCTCTGAGACACAGCTTCCTGGACCTCTGAAATAAGGACCTCGGATCCCACTGCCTCTCCCTCTCACACGAACTTCATGAGCCTCCCTAGGAATGAGCTGAAAGGGAGAAGCACTGGGAACTCTCCCCCAGTTGGTAGGTGACACCAAACTCTTAAAACACGGAAACACCAGGGGGTCAAGTGCAAAGGTCTGGATGAAGTGGTGGAAGGTGGCAGCTGAGCTTCAAAGAAGGCGTGCGAGGGAAACGTGCGAGGGAAACGCATCCCCATTCAACTCCAGCTTGATGGTCTTTCTCCATCAGCTCCACGCCAGAGAAAAGCTGCGCGTCAAAGGCCTCCTTCGTGTGTATAACTTCCGTCTTAATGAGCCAACCCGGCGAAGACTATCATCAGGAAAGAACCTGGAAACAAACTAGAAGCCCCATCCTGGTCTCTGAATCATTCTAAAACCTCAAATACCCTTGCGGGGGGGGGGGGGGTGAGAGAGAAAACAGAACTCTCAGAGAAAGACATTAGGCCACAACGACACAGCTTTTCAGCCTAGATCTGCAAAAAGTGGTATGAGATCCAAGGCACAGAGAACTTGACCGTTTCACCAAACCCCAGTGTCTGAGTCCTTAAAGAGACGACGTGAAGATATCTCCAGGAAGGGCCCTGAGACATGGCACAGAAGACAGCTGGAACACATCACAGCCAGAGAGTGGCACAGGGAGAAAATAGAAAGACCTTCAAGAATGGTTCAAAGTGCCCTGACCGGTTTGGTTCAGTGGATAGAGCGCCGGCCTGCGGACTGGGGGGAGGGGGGAGAGGGGGTCCCAGGTTCAATTCTGGTCAAGGGCATGTACCTTGGTTGCGGGCACATCCCTGATAGGGGATATGCAGGAGGCAGCTGATCGATGTTTCTCTCTCATCCATGTTTCTAACTCTCTATCCCTCTCCCTTCCTCTCTGTAAAAAAAATCAATAAAATATATTTAATAAAAAAAAAAAAGAAATGGTTCAAAAGACCGTGGGGATGATGAACTGTGCTGGGACCACGGGCAGAGTGGGGTCCACTGACTGTTTTCCGGTAAAAGCCAAGCAGTGCAATCCTGCGCTCACACTACACAGCCTGTACCCTCCCTGCTGGACACAGAGCTGGGCAGGAGCAGCACTGGGCTCCCTGGGACAGCAGCCACCCCACCATCCCCCACCCCGGCAGGCTGTGGCCTCCCTGTGTCCACAGTAAGGAGACCAGTCCCTGTCTCTTTCCCCTTTCCTTTTCCTCTGCACACCAGGCTGAGCAAAGAAACCTCACCTGGCCAGGCGCATGGTTCTGAGAGCCAAGTTCCAACTGTTACTGAGGCTGGAACTGACGCCTGGTTATCTAAAATGCCACAGGCTCCCTTTTTCTAGAATAAAAAACCAACTACCGTAGAATTTGAAAATATACTTTAAAATCTAAGCAGATTGAAAGTTTTTTTCTCCATCAATCAGCTGACACGAAGAAACCTCCCGGCATCCCAGAGACTGCTTAGCTAGCTGTAATGCCCTGCATCCTTATCTTTTCTCCGTATACCGCGCCCTTCCTCGGGCAGAATCCTCAAGAGCAGCAGTCTATGAGCATGGCCTGAAAAGGAGGTGCTTGGCTGAACATCTAATTAACGAGGGGTCGGACCACCAGGCAGCCAAGGCGCTGTTTCCTTCCACCAAATCCTGCCCTGGCTGTGAGCTCTCCAGCCACACCCCATTCTGCTCCCCGCCGAGGAGCCCCGGTCGCTCGGGAAGAAGAGGCCCCGGCGCGGCGGCCTTACCTTTCAGCAGGTCCGGATGCACATAGCCCAGTACGTCGGAGACCCCCAGCTCCTGGCGGGAACAGGTGCCACCGTGGATGTGCAACCAGGCAGGCTCGGCGAGGGCAGTGCACAGCGCCGTGATGGACAAGGCGCCCGGCAGGGCCGAGGCCAGGCTACGCTCCGGCTGCTTGGGCAGAGCACTGCCTCCCGGGCTCCTCCGCCGGCGCCCGCCGGGCAGCCCTGCGCCTCCCGGGGCATACATGCCCGGGGCCGCCCGCCGTCGCTCCGCGGTCGCTGCTGCTCGCCGCCGACTTCCGGGGGGCGCAGAGTCTGCCTGTTCCAGGGAGGACGCAGGTGAGGAACCGTAGGGCTGCCAGGGCGGACACCGGAGGCTGGGGGAGTGGGACCTGGGGCCGAGCGGAGACCCGAGGGCTGCAGGATTCAGGGGCGGAGACGGCGACTGGGTGCCTGGAATGGAGGCGCGGAATGACGACCCGGAGAGGATTGGGCTGGAGGGCGAGGATATGGGCTACTGATGGGAGAGAGACCGGACCCAAATCTCAGCCAGAGGGTGCCAAGGGGGGAGGACCAGGCTGAGCCGCAGGGATCGGAGACCCTGGATCCGGGAACAGTGCTCTAGGGTGCGACCTCTGCCCAGAAAAGACCCTTCCCACGCCGATCGCTGCTCCTCACCGGTCAGCAGGCCTCAAGGGTGGCGCCGCTCGTCCCGTCCTCAGCTTGCCCGGGCCAAGCGATCCAGGCCCTAGCCTAGACCCACTACTCCCGGACCAACCCGGGTCCGACCCACTTCCGCTTCCTCCGCCTCGGCCTCCGCCTCCTCCGGCTCCCCGCCCTGTCCCCGCTCACGTCATAGTCCAGCGCACCACAGCCTCGCTACGGCCTCACGGGACTGGTAGTTCGAAACGGTACCGCGACGCTTTATGCCGGGGTTGGAGGTCGACTACAACTCCCAGGGGGCAGCGCGGCCACATTAGCGGGCACTTCAGTTCCTAGGTCGACCGGGATTCTCGGGCGGAAGTGGCCGACCGGCGGTCCTAGGAGGCAGAGTCTGGTCCCGGAATCTGCACAGTGGAGCCTGCCGTGGGGACGCGCCCAACTCCTCCTCGTACTGCGTCGGGTCGCCATGAAGGACTCGCTGGTGCTGCTGTGCCGTGTCCCGGCGCACCCGGACTCGCGCTGCTGGTTCCTGGCCTGGAACCCCACGGGAACCCTGCTAGCCTCGTGCGGGGGCGACCGTAGAGTCCGCATCTGGGGCACCGAGGGTAAGGCTCGGCCTGGGCGCGCGACCCCGCCGCCGGGCGTTCCGCGTGCGTGCTGTGCGGGTGCTGTGCTGAGGGTGAGTGCAGGGAGAGGGGGGGAGAAGCCACCTCGAGATGGACTTTAGTCATTCCTAGAAAGACTTTTCAGGCAAGTACTAGAAGCCAAAACGTCAGCGGACAGTCTGGAATTGTGGAGGAAATTGTGATAGTTGCTGGGGCAGGAGACCGATTAGAAAAGGGCTGTGAAAAGTAGCCTGCAGAGTAATTTGCGACGACGGTAAAGTTTAAATTTTATTCGACAGCCTTTGACTAATTAATTGTGTGTGTGTGTGACCATTGATCAGTTGCCTTCTGCACGCCCCAAACTAGGAATCGAGCCTGCAACCCAGGCATATGCCCCAGCCATGGTATTGATCCGTGACCTCCTGGTTCATAGGTGCACTCTCAATCACGGAGCCACGCTGGCTGGGCAGCCTTTGATCATTTTAAATTAGGAGGTGATGCCTCCAGAGGAAGTAGGTCAGTTACGTCTTCCTAAAAGCATATTGTTAAATGTGCCCATTGAGCTTGGCTCCAGTGTCAGATGACAGTGATAGTGTTTCGCTGTCTTCTTGTGCGCTCAGCCCCAGTGCCTGGCCTGGCCTCTACTTTTAGGTGACAACTGGATCTGCAAATCTGTCCTTTCTGAAGGCCACCAGCGCACTGTGCGGAAGGTGGCCTGGTCTCCCTGCGGCAATTACCTGGCCTCTGCCAGTTTTGATGCCACCACTTGTATTTGGAAGAAGAATCAGGATGACTTTGAGGTAACCAGACTGGATGGGACCAGGATCGTTGCAATTTGCTCCCCAGAACTGGTTCAGGAACTTGAACCAACCTGGGCCAATGGTCTCTCCAAGGGTCTTAAATGCTATTGATTCTTGTCCCTCTTCCCTTCTCACAGTGTGTGACCACTCTGGAAGGCCATGAAAACGAGGTCAAGTCAGTGGCCTGGGCCCCATCTGGCAACCTCCTTGCTACCTGCAGCCGAGATAAGAGTGTGTGGGTCTGGGAAGGTGAGTCTAGGTCCCTCCAGGTGCAGTTGGGAGCCAGCAGACAGATAATCTGCTACGTGACCCTCACAAGGTCAGCTTGTGGGCTCCTGTTTGTTTTCTTCCCACAGTTGACGAAGAAGATGAGTATGAATGTGTCAGTGTCCTCAATTCCCATACGCAGGATGTCAAGCATGTGGTCTGGCACCCAAGCCAGGAGGTAACAGTCTGGCAAAGTATCTCGGTGGGAAGGAATTCTGGTATGGAGGGGGTGCCCAGCCCCCCTCTGTTTGTCAGCCTCAGCTGGCTTTCAAAGAGATCACTACCTGTGGCCAAAAGACATTTGTCCCCATCATAAAGAAGCTCCCTGGGACTGTCCTGTCCTAGCAGGGGGAGGTATTGGAGCCACAGGCACTTCCTGGGCCATAAGTGCTGTGTTTTCCCCATGTCCCCAGCTGTTAGCCTCTGCCAGCTATGATGACACGGTGAAGCTATACCGGGAGGAAGAGGACGACTGGGTGTGCTGTGCCACCCTTGAGGGTCATGAATCCACCGTGTGGAGCTTGGCCTTTGACCCCAGTGGCCAGCGTCTGGCGTCTTGCAGTGATGACCGTACCGTGCGCATCTGGCGCCAGTACCTGCCAGGCAATGAGCAAGGTGAGGGGCCAGGCGCAGAGCTAAGAAGACTCCTCTCTAAGAGGTTGACAGTCTGGCTGAGACCCAGATGAAGCACAGCAAACGGGTAGAAGGGGAGACATGCCGTGAGGGAGCGCCGGAGACATGGAAGAAGCAGGGAAGGCTACGTAGAAGGGCTGTTTCATCGGAACTTGAAAGGATGTGTAGGATTTTACAAGAAGAGAACTCTGGGTGAGAACAGAACAGCATGAGCAAAGGCATTAAAGATGGAAAAGCCTAGATTTCACAGGAGCAGTGCTTCCTGTAGGTGAAGCATGAGGTATATAAAGAGTTTGGGGGGAAATAAGGTGGGTTGGCCTGGCTGGTGGGTGGCCTTCAAAGGCAGGCTAACCAGTCTGCAGCAAAAGTTTTTTTAAAGAACAGCACATTTCCTTCTCAGAATTCTGAAAAAAATACCAGTCTGGCCATAGTATGTGAGGCAGAGCCATGAGAGTGGGGACAGAGAAATGAAGATGAGGACTCATGATTGAGGGTGAGGGTAAGCAAGGGCAAATTAGAATCTCTGCAGTGAGGCATTTAGACCCCCGAGGTGCCTGGGACACAGATGTGCTTGGACTCAAGAGAAGTCTGTCGTGCAGGGGTGGCGTGCAGCGGCTCTGACCCCAGCTGGAAATGTATCTGCACTCTGTCAGGCTTCCACTCCAGGACCATCTACGACGTTGCTTGGTAATGCCTCCATCTCCTTTCCCCATCTCCACTCCTCTCCCCAGTTTGGAGACATTTTAGAGAAGTCAGACCATGTGCTGCTCTCCGCCCCCTTTGGTAGTTCTAGCCCTAAGAATCCGTCCCTAGATAATGAAATCTAATCCTAAATAATGAAGAGTTGACGTGCCTCTAAGCTTTATTTACATTAACAAACACTTGGGAGTAACAAAAACAGGCTTAAGTGTGGTAAAATTCAATGGCCTGATATACTACTTTTAAAAAATGATTAAGCAAAGTTCATGATGACAAAGGAAATTGCTTATGCAAAGTGACCAAAGTGTAATTCAGTATCTTACTTAGTTTTTTAGGTTAATTATATTGGGGGAGACCTGGATGGCAGCACTTGAATACTTAGGGTGTGATGTCTGTGGCTAAATTAGGGGAACTCTTCAATAAGACACGGTAGCTGAAGCCAGAAGTTTGGGAAGAAAGCCAGCCAAGGCCTATAAAGTCAGCATCCTCTACTAACTTGCTGGGCTGGGGAGGGAGGAGCCACCAGCATAGTCACTGATGCATGTGTTCCTCCCAGGTGTTCGCTGACGGGGGCCCTGGCCACAGCTTGTGGGGACGACGCCATCCGCGTGTTTGAGGAGGACCCCGGCTCAGATCCGCAGCAGCCCACCTTCTCCCTGACAGCGCACTTGCCTCAGGCCCACTCCCAGGATGTCAACTGTGTAGCCTGGAACCCCAAGGAGCGGGGGCTTCTGGCCTCCTGCAGCGATGATGGGGAGATGGCCTTCTGGAAGTATCAGCGGCTTGAAGGCCTCTGAGCCACCTTGACTTTGGACAGAATTATGGTTCCCCCCAAAATGTCATTAAGACTTTTCTAGCCCAAGAAGACCTGGAAGAGCAGCCTGGCCTTCCTTTAACTTGGCTCTCCCGTTCAGATCTGGGTAGACGTGCGGAGCCATGTGACTACTCACTCCTTCCCACGTTGACATGGGCGCTTGGTGAAGAACGGGGAAGAACAGTACCTTGTAGTGATGCCACAGGTTTTGCTTCCCTTCAGGACACAGTGCTCAAGTTTGCGGGGTGAATGTACTACTCATAATCACCATGTTTATATGTCAGAGGCATCCATCGCAGACCTTTCTGAAACTGTAAGCCTTATAGAAATAATCCATCTGAGTCCCAAGTCCTATTTATATTAGGACATTCATAATTTAAAACATGTCCATGATGAGCCCCTTTCTGAAATAGGTCCTGCCTTCCTGATTTCTGACGAAGTCCTTGCATTTAAGACATTCACTCAGTACTGAAGATTTTCTGATGTAGGCTAGTGTAGAGTAAGACATCTCTGCTTTCCCTTAGGAACCTTTGTGTATCTTCTATGCCTCCCGGGGAATGCCAAAAACATAGGGAAGGGTGTGACATCTAAAAGGGAGAATTATTATTGGCCATAGGCCATGCATTCTCAATGGGGCTGAAAATTGGCTCTTTGATGAAGGACAGAAAAACCTTAGAGACAATGATTTGTGGCCTCCTAAGGGACTGTAGTACACAACATGCAGTGTATCTATGGTATTAAATTTTCATGGTGAACGCCAGTAGGCAAAAGATGTCTGATATAGCCCTGCTGGTTGCTCAGTGGTTAGAGCAGCCGTGGGCAGGCCCGTTTGAAATGAATAAAACTAAAAAAAAAAAAAAGACCGTACCCTTTCATGTAATGATGTTTACTTTGAATTTATGTTAGTTCACACAAACACTCCATGCTTTTGTTCCGGCCCTCCGGTCCAGTTTAAGAACCCATTGTGGCCCTCGAGTCAAAAAGTTTGCCCACCCCTGATATGTACCCTGACCAGGAATCAAACCAGTGACACACATGCACGGGATGATGCTCAACCTCGAACAGCCACACTGGCCAGGGCCGTTTTTATTTTTAATATAGTAAATATCAGTGGATAATAACCTCTGGGGTTCTTAATCTTTATAGTGTAAAGGGTTCCTAAGATCTAAGGAAAATATCCTTGAGAATCATCTAATGTTACGCAGTTATTCCTCAAGAGCAGAAGGCAAGAATTTGGAGTAGAAAGCTTGTAGATCTGGATCACAGTATCAGTGTACCCAGTTGGTACATTTCAATCCCTCCTGTGCTGCCTCCTTTGGGGGGTGGGGGGGAGAGGGTCTACAGATCTTGAGAAATTTCTAACCTTGGATCTGCCCCTGCAGCTGTGTTAGTTCCTGCAGTGGTGGTGATATCCGGGTAGCAAGAGATGGGGGCAGGTATACTGACTAAAGAGAAGTTACCTAACCCCTCCTCCTCCACACTGGCTGAGAAGGCTGCCTGTGACAGCCCAACAAACAGCCTTGTCCTCCAGAAGTATTCCTTCTAAGCAAGTTCAGTGGTTAAAAAAAATAAATATTTTTGGCCATGGGGCCTTAGGTTAGCAAAAGGAAATTTAATTTGGAATCACTGGAACAACAAATGGTTTCTTCAATTTGTTTTATTAGAATGTCTGATTGTGTAATCAAAGAACTACCAAGAACATGCATAAAAATGCTGTACAGTTTATGCTTAACAGCTACACGACACCTGCAGACACTGGATCCAAAGCTTGGATGGCAAGGTAGCAAGCCGAAAACTGGAGGTGGGCTGGGACGGCACCTGCATTGACTATCAGTTCTCCCAGCCAACAGACCTGGCCTCCATAGCTGTGATCCCATTCAACTGTACAAGTTTCAACTCTATGCAAAGGCAAAGGCCTCTGCACTCAATCCGAGTCGCTGTCTGTCTCAGCTTCTTTCACATCCACACTGAATTTGTATTCCTGGTCACATCCCATGTAAGCATCACTCATGAAGTACAGAGTGTAGTTGTGGGCACCAGTGGCCGGGGCCACGAAGTCAAGCTTCACCTAGAGAGAGCAGGCAGGAATCAGGGTGAGCAGGCCACAGGGAGAGTGCTCCCGCCTGCCTGTCTATCTCAGAACCATTGCTGGGCCAGTGGACACTCACCTTGGCCTTCTGCTGCAGGGTCAGCCTCTTGATGGAGATGAGGCTATTGGACTTGGCATCTCCGATCACCACCCACCAGCCCTCTTCACGTTTCTGCAGTGACGAAAAGCCAAGAATTTCAGCACATAAAAGTTGACAGCTATGCAATACTTTGAACAATAAAGACTTTAAAAAATAAAAGTGAAACTTGACAGCCAAGAGACCATGAGAATGGTTACAAAAGCAGGAAAACAAAAACCAGATAGACACTTTCTAAAATTTCCTAATGAAATAAAATTTGATAAAACAGTTCATTTGCCCTAGCCGGCTTGGCTCAGTGGATAGAGCGTCAGCCTGCGGACTGAAGGGTCCCAGGTTCGATTCCAGCCAAGGGCACATGCCTGGGTTGTGGGCTCGTTCCCTAGTGGGGGGTGTGCAGGAGGCAGCCAATCAATGATTCTCTCTCATCACTGATGTTTCTATCTCTCCTTCTCCCTTCTTCTCTGAAATCAATAAAGAAATATATTAAACACACACACACACACACACACACACACACACACACACACACACAAAACTGAGTTCATTTGAGATACCTTGTAACCGTTTCAAAATCTAAGTAGCAAATGGACTCATTTTTTTGGTTCTGGCCCTTCTCCATTTAGTACTTGCCCCTGCATTCAAGATTCAAGCGTCAGAGATCGAGACTCTCTGGCCTGGCAGCTTTGAGCCCTTTAGAAACCCCTTTAAGGCACATGTGCCAGACTGACTGACACATACATGGGGAGAGGAGCCTGCTGCAGAGAGCATCTATCAAGACAACTGCTGCCACTCCACTGTGAGAAAGCACAAGGATTCCAGATCCCAGCTTCCTTCCTCAGAGCGTATTAAACCAGTTTGTAAAATTGAACTTAGTATATCTGGTTTCTGCTTTTAATTTTTAAAAGCATATCCTGCCCTGACCAGTTTGGCTCAGTGGATTAGAGCGTCGGCCTGCGAACTGAAGGGTCCCAGGTTCGATTCTGGTCAAGGGCATGTACCTTGGTTACGGGCACATCCCCAGTAGGGGGTGTGCAGGAGGCAGCTGATCGATGTTTTTCTCTCACCGATGTTTCTAACTATCTCTCTCCCTTCCTCTCTATAAAAAATCAATAAAATATATTAAAAAACAAAACAAAAACACATCCTAGCCCTAGCTGGTTTTTTGTTCAGTGGTGTCGCCTGCAAACTAGGGTCCTGGGTTCAATTCTGGTCAAGGGCACATGCCCAGGTTGTGGGCTCGATCCCTCCTAGTAGGGGGCGTGTGGGAGGCAGCCAATCAATGATTCTTTCTCATCATTGATGTTTCTGTCTCTCCCTCTCCCTTCCTCTCTGAAATCAATTAAAACAAAAACAAACACACATCCTGGAACCATTTAATTTAAGGTTAAAGACAAATATGTTTTAACAATCACAGATTGGCAAGACTGTTCAACATGGTTGGGGCGTGTGCAGGAAACAACCAATCAATATGTCCCTCTCACATCGATCTTTCTGTCTCTCCCCCTCCCTTAAAAAAAAAAAAAAAAAAGCAATGTCCCCATTAATTCTCAGTATATGCTTCATGACTTCATTATTACTCTAAACGTCTCTCCCCAGTGACAGTGCACCCTTGTACTCTGACTCTACCAGTGGACAAACAGCCTCTAGCAGACATCTGGAAAAGCCAGCTACCAGGACATACCTGTGGGAAGAGAGGTGCAATCACGGGACCTGTGACTTCCTCCTCTCGCTCCAGCTGTACCAGCACCACAACTGGCCCACCACTGGTGGGGAGAAAAGCAGGGTAGCACATCAGCACCAGGACAGTGGAATCACAGCACATCAGTAGGAACCCCAGGGCAGGGCACCTGGCCCTCTGACTCACCTGCGGATGCCGTCCTTATCCACCACCTCGTAAGAGAGCTCAATATTAGGGTAGCGGTTGCAGAAGCGGGCCACGTCTGCCATCTGGCCGTCAGACAGCTGAAGCAGAGCGTTTCGCTCTTCATCCTCCATCTCCATGATGTCGAAAACACTCTCCACTCCCTGCAGTGGGTATCCAGAGGTCGGGAAGAGAGAACACTTGCTAACAACAAATGAAACGGCTCCAAGTGGCTGCTAATTCCCATCCTACCCTATCAGACACCTACAGACACGGCTTCACCCAGAGCACAGCCGCATGCGTCAGGCTCTCTAGCATCTCAGTGCATAGCACCTTCAGAGAAACCAGACAGAACTAGAAGTCTCCCCTCCTGTGACTCACCGCCTCACCCCAAGTCCAGGACACTCAGCTCTCAGCCTCACCTTGTCTGTGCAGCGTTTGATGTGCTCTGAGGTGAAGTGTGGCAACTGCTTCAGGTATGAGTCCTTGGACCACATGGCTTGGGTGACCATCTGGGCCAGTTCCATGGCTGCCAGAGCAGGACTGAGCCACCCATTGCTGGAGAGGACATCTACACAGGCCTGGATGAGCCGGATCGCCTGCATGGGGGAGGAGCACGACAGCAGGTAGGGTTGAAACTGCTACTTCACAGGCCCCTACGGGCCCTCCCGACCACGCCCACACGGCACTGACTCTACCTTGCTAAGGATCTCCTCGGTATCTGACTGCAGCTCAGCACTCAGCTGCATGCGGGACAGGTGAGCCTGCAGGAGCAGGTTGGTCTTGACATGTGGGTCATTAAACTTAGGGTTGTTCAGCTTGTGCGGGACCTTCTGAGCCAACTGGAAAGCACAAGAAAAATAGTTGGTGATGAACAAGCGACCCAGCCTGAGACCAGCTCTCAGGCCCAAGGCACCATCCATCCCAGGCTCACAACCCCTCAAAACTCAGAGGGTGGCGGTGGAGGTGGGTGACGGGGGTGTGGTGGGATTTTCCTGTGTTGACAGATCTGTGTGCTCTGGGCACATGGGCCCTTCTCCTGAAGCCAAGGTGTCCTCACCTGCCGCAGGAGGTTGTCCTCATGGTGCCGGATGGGAATGTTCTCGTACTCAGCCGCATTGGAGATGATCTCGATGAGCCCCCGCACCTTGGTCTTGGCATTCAGGGACATGCTGAAGAGCTCTGACAGACACAGATTTGGGAGGAGTCAGAAGCAGCAGAAAGGAGCAGGGAAGAGAGTTCACTGCCTGGGCACTTCTGCCCTGGCCTGCAGTACGTCCCTCTAACAGACTCTGGCACTAGAAGCCTGTTATCTCCTCCCGGGTAGCTGCACCCCTTTGGAGCGGGGCTCCCCACAGACAGACAGCAGCTTTCCCGGCCCCTCACCTATGGTTGTGTAGTTGATGTAATAGTAGGCGGCGATCATGCCCAGGTTCAAAGGTGCCACATCCATCTCGTCCTCTATGCTGATGCACTTGGACTGCTCCAGGTCACTCAGGGTCTGCTCCACCAGCTCTGACAAGTGGTCAGACAGGTGGCGGTGGGAGATGCCTGTGAAGGAGAGTGGTTGGTGAGGAGTTGCAGGGAGACGGCCAGCGAGGGCTGAGAAAACCACAGAAGGACAGTGTGCTCCAAGGTGTGCTGACCCTGCAGGTTGTAGTAGTTGGGGTTCTGTGTCATGCGGCGGTACAGAAAGGTCCAGGTGAGGTAGTCCACGGCGTCCTGCTTGTTCTCAATGGTCTTGGTGACAATCTCAGCGTTGAAGTGGTCATGCATGCAGTGGTCCAGGTGAGACTCCACTGGCAAGGGCTCGTATAAGAACTTCTTGAAGAAATCCTGTGGGTTGGGAGGGGAGATAATACTAGTCAATGACACCCTGGTCACAAAGAAGAGATGGACCTTGTGTGACAGACACAGCCAACAACAAAATGGAGGAAAGCAGCTGCAAACTAAGTGAACTAAGTCTGCACAGGAATGTTTGCCTGTTCCCACTGGCATCAGCGGTTACTCTCACAACGGGACAGGGATACACAGAGTTGTGCAAGCGGAGCAGCACAGGAGGAAGAGGAAGGTGGAACCAGCCAGACGAAGACCAAGGACACAAGAGCTCCAAAAACAAAAGGCTACAAAATTCCTTGGGGCTGAAAGGCTTATAACAAAGCAAGGTGGGCAATAACAGAAGCAGCTGACAGAAAGAATGGAGCAACTAAAACCTCCATGAGAACAGGAAAGCCTGTGTTCAGAGGACAGGACTGACCTTTTTGGAGCCCTGGCACATGATGACACAGCGCCCCTCGTCATCCTGCAGAGGTCGGTTGGCATGCCCCACCATCTGAAGCACGTCATAGATGGGGTAGTCCACGTACCTGGTGAGAGAGGGGCAGAGGCAGAGTGCATCAACACAGGGACCTCACAGGAGGCTGTCCCTCCCCGACGTCAGAATAAAATGCAAACATGGGGAGACCTGGGCACATCACAGCAAACACTGGGTCTATGACTTTCTGTGCTAAGGCACCAGTTTCACTTGCAGTTTTCGAGTTGTGACTTTTTTGCTCAGGGTTCTTGATTCAAAGCTACAAACCCACCTAATGGCAAAAGCAAAATAACTTTCTAATGAAAAGATCACATGTATAAGTCAGCTGCCCAAACTTAACAGCTGTGTATTTCATAAGTTATCAAGTCACCTGACTTAAGTCCAAGCCTACAAGTAAAAGTAAAACTCATTTCAAAAGCAATCTGCATTTCGGGAAATATTATTACCGAGTTAAATTATTTGAGCTTTTCTGAGAAAAAGCAAATCTTCTACTTCTTGTCACCCCAAGAGTATGTGATCTGGACCAAGTCACTTTCCCAACCTACAGAACAACAGGTTTAACTACATAATCCCTAAGGTTCCTTCTGGCTAAAACTCTCTGGTTCTCCTCTTTTTCTTTTTTAAGAAAGATATAACAAACTGTTTAATACACTAATGACTACAATCATGTTTCAAATAGATGCTATAAAGCTGTGTTGTATCATGGTCCCTGGCTCTCCTCTTACTGCAACCCGGGAGGATGGCTGTAAGAGCCAGCGTGAGCCCACGTTCTGAGCCTGAAAACTCTCCCCAAAACCGGGCTGAACTGGAATTCAGCTGGCTGCCAATGGCCCCAACACCTTTCCTCCATCACAGTTAGTTCCTGGATTTGCAGGTGCCCTGTCCATGTTGCGAAAGGCTCCCCTAGCGCCGAGCACAGTGGGACTCACGCGTGAATCTTGCCATTGTAGTACTGGGTGTCCATGATGATCACCAGGTGGGCGGCCACGCTCATGCCCCAGCAGAGACTCCGAGAAGCGACCACCACCTGGATGGCCCCTGCGCAGAGGGGAGGAGAAGCCTGAGTGCAGGGCTCCCCAGCTGAGGCAGGGGTTTACCTGGTTTCAGAAACCAGAGCAAAGCTTGCTGGGAACAAGGTCTGACATGACTAAGAAGGCACATGCAGTACTACAGGAGGTGGCTCCTGACAGTGTCACCTGCTTGGGGGACTATCCTAGAGGCAAGGAAGAACCCTGAAACAAAACTCCCAGCCCAGGGAAAGCTAGGCTTAGACACCTGCTTAACTGGCCCTGCTCACTGGGCAGTGCCAACTCAACCATGAGCTGGCTCAGTCTATGGCAGCAAAACTTGAGTGTGCCCCAAACCAGACAGACTCAAGGCTTCAATCTGATAAGAAGCGATTCTGGCAGGACCATCTCCCTGAAGTTCCACCACTGCCAAAATGGTAGTATCATTTACCCATCTCTGAGGTCTAACGACCTTGGTAAGTCTGATGTCCATGGAAAACCAGGTCTAGAACACCAGGTTCTGAAATGATATAGCCTTGTGTCTCCTTGTTGTCTCTCTAGTAAGTAGGGATAGGATCTGTCCCACCGATATGACAAGATTATTGGGGGAATTGAATGCGATATCAGGTTCAATAAACAGTGTAGTACTTTGAAAATGACTAGTGTGCTGCAGGGAACTAGCACCCACACCCTGGAGTTGAAAGCAGACCAGCGTGGCCTGATTGGCTCAGTGGTTGACCATTGACCTATGAAACAGGAAGTCACAGTTCGATTCCCGGTCAGGGCACATGCCCGGGTTGTAGGCTTGATCCCCAGTGGCAGGTGGAGGAGGGCATGCAGGAGGCAGCTGATCAATGATTCTCTCATCATTGATGCTTCTCTCTCCTCCTCCTCCTCTCTCTCTGAAATGATTAAAAAAAAAATAAAAAAAGAAAAGAAAGCAGACCACCTACACATCCTGGCAACAATACTCTCACTCTGAGCCACCAGGCTTCTCACCTGAGCTGAAGAGCTGCTCCACCAGGCGCCGCTCCATGGGGCTGAGCCCCTCGTGTAGGTAACCCACACCGTTCAACAGCGTCTCCCTGAGCGTGTTGTTGCTCAGCTTCTCCAGGTACGGGATCAGGTCCTTCTCTGTGCAGTGCAAGAACCTAGGCGGCATCAACACTGGCTCAGTTCGAGAGGTTCCAGCCCCACGGACACCCTCCACTGTGCAGTCACCCGGCCCCTAGCCAGAGGGGGGCTAATCCCACCCTCATAAACAGACTGCCCCTTCAGGGTGGGCCAACCTCCCATGACCCAACTTCCCTGGCCCCACCCACAGAAGCCAGGCCAGACAAGAGGAAGTGGACAGAGCCCAGTCCTGCCCACCTCTGCCGCTGGATGTCCGCTGCACATGTGCTGAGGATGTCGATTGCAGTGAGGCGGGTCTGCTTGCGGGACGGCACAAAAACGATGACAGGCTTCTTGGGCGAGTGCTTGGTGATTGCATGGTACACGGGCTTGGCCATGGACAGCAGGCGAGTCTGTGTGTGGCTGATGTTAAAGCCCTGGGGACCAAGGAAAAGAGACAGAGGTTACAAGACCTGGTACTCTGCACAGGAGGCCACGAGGAACAGGAAGAGCGGGTCCTACCTGGATGTGCAGCTCCAAGGGCACAGGGCGCACATTCGGGTGGAAGTTGAAAGTGGACGTGGCACTGCACCCCAGCCAGTGGGCCACATCCTTAGCATTTGAGAGCGAGGAGCTAAGTGCCACAATGCGAATGGGCCGCTCAATCTGGGAGGAGATATAGCGCATCCGGGAGCAGATCACTTCCAAAACAGGCTGGGAGAGAGGACAGAGGGAGGAGTCGCCACAGGCCCAGGTGCCACCCTCAGCCCTGAGTTACCCTTAATGCACAGCCCACTGCCCTCAAAATGATGTCTTAGTTCAGTGATGGCGAACCTATGACACGTGTCAGAGGTGACATGCGAACTCATTTTTTTGGTTGATTTTTCTGTGTTAAATGGCATTTAAATATACAAAATACATATCAAAAATATAAATCTTTGTTTTACTATGGTTGCAAATATCAAAAAATTTCTATATGTGACACGGCACCAGAGTTAAGTTAGGGTTTTTCAAAATGCTGACACGCCGAGCTCAAAGGTTCGTCATCACTGGCCTAGTTCCTCCTCTGGTTAGGGCTCCCACCTCTTCCACAGCAGCTAATCTCCACTAAGATTGCCACAAGAAGTTCACACCATTCCTTTGAAATAAGGTGACAAGAAGAGTCCTTCTGGGAAAAGTCCTAGTCCCTGACCTCAGATTCAAACATGAGGCCCAATGCCAAGGCCATTTGGCCAGTGGCAGCCCCCTCTGTGCTGCAAGGTCAGGCCATACCCCATTCTCGCCCCCGATGAGGTGGACCTCGTCCACCACGAAGAGGTTGATGTTCTGGACGTTCTTGCGCTGCTTCCAGCGCCGAGAGAGGATGTCCCACTTCTCAGGGGTACTGATGATGATGTTGCCTTTGCCCAGAAGCTTGAGGTCTGTGCTGGTCTCGCCCGTCAGAAGCACCACCTTCTTGCTGAGCCGGTCCTGGAACTTCTCGTACCAGTCCATGTACACCTGGCAGGCAGGAAGAGGGGGCCAGAGAGTGTGAGGCCCGGCCGGGCAACAGTTCCTTTATTATGAGAAAAAACTGAGGAGCCAAAGGGAGAGACGTGTTGCTCTGTAGCTCCTAAGCTACTTTACAACCCACACCAACTTTTAAGCAATGGGACGCTGCTCTTCAGTTCAGACTGAAAGAAATGACCAACAAAAAGCAAATGGTCCTGCCCCAAATAACCCTACAGATTTCAGGCCTTAAAGAAGCTTGACCTGTCACAGATGGAGACAGCCTCTGGGAAAGCATGGAGGTGGCGGCCCATTGCTTACCTGCTCTGCCAGCGCCTCCATGGGGGTGATGTAGACACAGCGCCCCTCCGAGCTCTGCAGCAGCATGCGCAGGATGGCGAACTCCGCACAGATGGTCTTCCCGCTGCCAGTGGGTGCTCCCACAAACACGTTGTCATCACTGTTGTACACTGTGTTAAACACTGCAAACCAACAGAGCAGCACTGTGAAACCCAGGAGATGCAGAGCACTCATCATAGAGTCGGCAGGAGCACTGAGGGGCGACAGGATGCAGCCCCTCCCCACAGTCGGGCTGCCTGTCAGTCCCCTCATGGGTCTCCCTCCCACACAGAAGGAAGGGGCGGGGGTCAAGATCAAGAGTTCCAGTCCCATGCCCAGCCAGTGTGGCTCAGTGGTTGAGCATCGACCCATGAATCAGGAAGTCTCCATTCGATTCCCGGTCAGGACACATGCCCGAGTAGCAGGCTCCATCCGTGAGTGGGGCATGCAGGAGGCAGCTGATCAATGATTCTCTCTCATTATTGATGTTTCTATCTCTCTCTCCCTCTCCCTTCCTCTCTGAAATCAGTAAAAATTTAAAAAGTAAAAAGAGTTCTGGTCCCAGGGAGACTTGCAGGACAAAAGCAGAAGCAAAGCAGGCAGAGTCTCTGCCTTAAAGTCTCTGGTCTTCTCAGAGCCCAGACGCAGAGCAAAAGGGCCCTGGCTACCTTTCTCTACCTCTGGTGCTCCACGTCTCCTAAAAACAGTCTAACGTGGAAAGAAGGAAACAGCCAAACCCTAGCATCGAGACTGGGTGGGCATCCAAGTCCTGTTTATTAGCTCATTCAACTGGGCAGCTCTCTGCCTCAGAATAGGACACTGACAGTAATATCTCACATAGCAAATCCCTCATAGTGTTAGTGGGAGGAATAAAAATGTTCTGTAGATGCCTGGTGCACAAAATGATAAGGGGGAGGCCTCAGTCAACACTGGACAACGGCCAATACTTGAGTGTCAGGGGCAGGCAGTCCCCTGAGCTTAAGAAATGACAATGCACCATGACTAATGAGACCCTGCCCCACCACCCTCCTCAGTGAGACGCGCAAAGCAGCAAAGCAAACCTAACCATCAAGGATTCGGGGGGGGGGGGGGGGGGGTGGAGACAAGCGTGCTCCTTCAGCCGGCACTGATGGGCTGCCACGCCAGCCAAGACCTGAGCACACTGCCCTTCTGGCCCAGGTAACATCTCTCTCGGTGGCCTTGATAGGCCTCTAGGGGAACCAACACACCTACCTTGGGTCTGGATGGGGTTGAAGAAAGGAAATTTATCTTGGTAAAGGCTCTCGAAGGCGCTATTTCTCAAGGCAGACACGGGCAAGGGCTGCAGGTCCAGAAGTTCAGTGGGAGGTGGGTATTTCTCTGGCAGGATCAGGTGTCGGAAGGAGACCGGAAGCTGGGTCTCACAAGCTGCCAGGAGAAAAAGCAGGCAGTCCTCTTCACCTAACGGCTCCAGATCCCCTCTGGGCACCCTGGAACCCCAGGCAGCATGTGCTCTCCCCCAACCAGCTCATTCCTACAATCGCCTGGAAGGGCCTGTCCCTAGGGGGCTGTGCAGAGGAGACACTCACAGAGCCAGCGGTCAGACACCACGCGGATGAAGTACTGAGGGGGCAGTGGTTCAAAGACAGGCACAAAGAACGTAATGAGGTGCTCATCCTGGGCATACTTGGCCTTGAGTAGAAAATACTCATGGTGCAGTATCACCTCACTGTCCACATCCTCCACCAGAATCCAGAATGCCTCGGACGAACCATGGACCTGAAGACATGCACAAGCAGATGGAGCGTGAGCAGCACCTCCAAGCCAGCTCTCCTCAGATCACGCTGAAGCCAGTCCCTCCGCCAAGCGAGAGCTTACCTTTTCATCCCACTGGAAGTCCGGCGTGATGGTCAGCTCCACCTTCAGGGTGGAGCGCGTGATGGGCTGCAGGTGCACCGACAGCTCCAACTTGGGGAACAGGTGGACGTACTTGTGGATGGTCTTGCCCATCTTCGGCATGCGGATGAGCTCCCCTGTGAGGACACAGAGGGCACAGGGGCTACAGCCCGGCCCACCAAACATGGGCCACCAGGAAGGAGCAGATTCTCCTCCAGTGTGGCAGGCTGTTCCCTTCACTCTCAGTGGAGCCCAAAGGAGTCAAAGGCCAAGACCAGGGGCGGGCCCAGTGCTTGAATGGGCCACGAGAGGTGACCGGGACATTAGGCACAAGGCCCAGGACCTGGAAAGCATGAAGGCTTAGAAAGACATCTGGGCTGTAAACCAGGCAGGTGACAGTTTCCCACACACCTATCTCATTATGATTCAGGTCATACAGACGCTCAAAGGGGAAGTTTTTCTTCTCAATCTTCTTCACTACTTCCTCAGGGAGTTTGCGGAACTGACGCAGCGGACACATGGACTGCCACCTACCCAGGAAGGAAACAAACTATTTAACCCCTTGTGCAGGGCCTGTAACAAACTGCCCTCATCGTGGCTCCCGATAGTTTAGCTGTGACCACACAAGACACAGCTGTTAAACACATTAGAAACCGTGCCAGTTGTGGGACCGGAGAGCCAACCCTCACCACCACCCTGTGCCCACTCCCAGGCTCCACCCCTCAAGGTCTTCTCTCTTCTCAACTTCCCCAGGGGAATGTCCCATTTCGTGCTTCAGGACCAGAGGTCATGTGAACTCCCACCACTCTCAGCCTGGGGAGCCCAACATGGGACCAGCTGCGAGCACCCCGAGTCCTTACATGCGTTTATCGATCATCTTGCAGAGATTCAGGGTCTTGTCTGTAAGCTGTGCCCAACCGCGGTTCAGGACAATTTCAAAGATGGCCCGCATCAACCGGCCCGCCGACTGGAGAAAGACGAAGCATTCCCTCTGTCCCTACTCTGCAGTTTAACTGCCTCACTCTGATGCAATCAGCCCCACCAACTCAAAAACAAAGTCCCTCACCCTGACTGGTGTGGCCCATTGGCTGGGTGTCACCAGGTGTACTGAAGGTTATTGGTTCAATTCCTGTTCGCGGCACATGGCTCTATCCCCAGTAGGGGTAGTACAAGAGACAGCCTATTGATGTTTCATTCTACTATCTATGTTTTTCTCTTCCCTTTCTAAAAATCAATAAAAAATCCAAAACCAACAAAGTCCCTCTGTAACTACTCTTTTCCCCTCTATACAGTAGGTGCTTGCTAAACACAGACTAATTAGAAAAGGCAGCGTGAGCTCACCACACATTTTGACCTAAAGCTCACAGTGATTTTAAAGCTTTGAGCCCATTTAGCATTTAGGGCTCCAGCAAGAGTAAGATGCTAGTGACTTGCTCTCAGAAGTAACATTTAACAAAGAGTAGTTACTAAAGCTTTTCATCAATTCTGGGCAGTGGCCACAGAGGGAAGTCCTCTCTAGGGAAGCCGCTGCCGTGTGTGGCTCTCTATGGAGGCCTCACCACTCTCTCTCGAGGCCTTACCTTCCTGCACGCCCAAGAGCAGAGAGACAGAGCAGCTGTATCACACACGCGTGAACCAATGAGCCAGCCAGGGCAACCCCAGCAATCCCTCCCTCATGTGTTTAGCCCACGTTCTCCACAACGCACACAGCACATGGGAGCGAACTGTTCAGCCCCCTCTCCCAGCGGTACAAGTCCGCCCTCACCTGTGTGACATACACCATGTCAGCCATCAGTGCAAAGCCCTCCAGTTTCAGCTGTGAGATGAAGGCTTGGAGAAGCACGTTGATCTGAAAAAGCAAGGTCAGCCAGAAGGCAGCCAATTATTGGATAGTCCAAGGAAACAGATCACATTCTGCTCTGGGCATCCATGCCAGGTAAGATGTTCTACAGCTCTTGGCTTAGACATTAAGTAACTTGCTCCATATGAAAAGAGCACGTGGGAAGTCTGCTGGGAGAACCAAGCAGGCTAGCCAAGCACAACCCCCATCTTTCAGGAAATTCTGAAACCACCTGAAACCCTCACCTAAGAAAGGTGCTGGGCTTACCTTTGCGCTGGGTTCCTCAATGCTCTCCTTTACGGGAATGGGCACCCTCTCCAGCAGCTTCTGCAGTTCCAGCTTCTCCTCCTGCCACGGGAAGGAAGCAGGTCAAGGGAAAGCCAGGTGGCAGAGGAGAGAACCCACGCAGTGATCTGGCGGTGAGTACCAGGTACCCGTCCCACCGTGCCGTGGCCGCACCTCTCTCACAGTGATGTTCTTGAACTCTGAGGATAACGAGAAGACTCGGAAGAGCTCAATCTCGCTCAGAGTGGGCTTCAGCAGCTGGTTGTAGGTCTGCACTGTGTCGTTGGTGATGTAGTAGTGGCTGGCTATACGGCCCAGTTCTGTCACCTATGAAGGAGGAAGACTCAATCCAATGCTGAGCTGCAACCTCTCATTGCAAACAACAGGTGCCCACTGGGTGAACACATCACAATACAAGTCCCTGGCCCAAGCACATGAAGAAAGATGGCACAAAAATCTGCCCTATAGTGAACTGATACCCACACAGAAAAGACAGATAAATTAGCCACCGCCACGCAAGTTACAGAAAAGAGGCGCTGACAGGCTTGACTGTACCATTTTAGGAGTTCCTAGGCTCAATCAGCACAGTGCATAGTGCAACCTCACCTGCTTTCTACTGTTCCGAGCAATGAGCATGAGCCAGTGCTCAAATTAAGAGTGGCCTGAACAGGTGTCCTGGGATGATGACTTTTGCCGAGCCTCCACCTCCACCCCTCAGCCCTCACCTGGAAGTTGCCTGTCTTCTTATCATACTTGACCAGGTTGTTCTTATCCAGCATCAAGGCAGCAGTATGCACCAGGTCCAGCCGGCGCTGGTCCAGCAGGGGGTCTCCCTTGAGGTCGTCATGAGAGATGCCATAGAGGGTTGGGGACCGGAGCATTCGGATATACAGGTAGGCATAGCCCAGCCAGTTCACTGCATCCTATGAGAGACAGCCGTGGGTCTCAGCATGGAGGACTGGTATCCAAATAAAAAGCTCCCATGGATTGTTAGAAACTAACTCCCAACTACAAGAATGTTTATCTTATTACATGTCTTCTGAGGGTTCATAATATTTCATCATGAAAAGGAGGGTCCTTTCTAGTATCTTTTTTTTTCTCTAATATCTTAAAACAAGTGAAAATGTCAGCCCGCAGCACCACAGAGACCATCCACTCCTGGTGCCCTGGCCTCTCTGGAAAAGGCAAGAGGCGCCAAGGGCAGCGCCCTCCCTACCTTTGCATTCTGGACATTTCCCAGCACGATTTCCGCGTTGAGCATGTCAGGCAGCTTTGACACCATCTGGCTCTCAATAGGAAGCTGCTGGTTGAGGAGGGACAGGTAGTACTGAAGCTCCCCATGCGATGTGATGAGGATGCCTTCGCCCTTGGTGTCATACTGGGGTCTTCCGGCTCGTCCCAGCATCTAGGGCAGAGACAGCAAACCAAGAGGGCTGTGGCCACAGGGATGCTGGAAGGGATTCCAGGCTTCTCCTCACCTCCCATCTGCCATATTTTCAGCATACTTACATTCTATCTACAAGGTTCCCCTTCCAACCCAGAATACACACAAAGGACCTGTACCTGCAGAATGTCCAGTGCTCCCAGCTCTGTCCAGCGCCCCTTCTCTGGACTATACACCTGGGTACCTTTGATGATGACTGTATGTGCGGGGAGATTCACACCCCAAGCCAGAGTTGCTGTGGAAACTAAAACCTATAGATAAAGCAAGGTAATAAGGAAAACAGAGGTCAATATTGCCAACTTCTCTAGGCAACCAGCCCCAGAGCTTCTAGCAGGACTGAGGAGGGTCCCATCCTTGTCAGTGTGTGGCCGGAATAAAGAGGAAGGAGTCCTTGGCACCTCATCTAGTCAATACCCAACCTCTCAAGTTTCTAAAAAAACCTAAGAGGCAGAAGTATAGACCTACAGTAATCAACTTAGGGTTACTAGACAATTAAATACTCAGGCTCCAAGACAGGGAGTGAACAAGGAAGGCCCTGCCAGAAACAACGAAAAACAGGTGCAAGTGTATGGCACAAACTTTGACATTTTGGGTCTCTGAAGTCTGTGCTTCAGCCACCCTCACCTGAATGTGTTTATCAGCAAAAAGGTCCTCTACGAGTGTCCTGTCCACTCTGGTCATGCCCGCATGATGAATAGCAAAGCCATAGGGCAGCAGATCCTTCAGCTCCAGGTTCTGAGGAACAGAGGAAAACAGGCGGTGAGAAGAGCCTCGCTGGGGGCTCTCCCAAGGAGGAATAAATCTCCTCCCACGATCCCCTTGCCTAACCTATACCACACAACCACACGCAGACAAGCAACCCAACACAGCAGCACCCGGGTGCAGCCCGGAGGGACTGTCTGGACACCTCGACTGAGCCAGTTCCAGGGAGGGAGGGGAAACCGGCCTGTCTCTCCTCACCTTGCACTGCTCTGCCTCCGTCCGAAGAACTTCTGTGGAGGCGGAGCCCTCTCTCAGAAACAGACCCAGAGTGTCCTTCTCTAGGCACATGTCCCGAATGGCCCTGGCCGTCTTCCCAGTCTCCTTCCGGGAGTGGACAAACACCAGCACCTAAGCAGAAACCAGGTTTGTCACAGTCAAGACACAGCACACAGCACCAGCAGCAAGACGCAGAGGCTGCAGTGGCCTAAGCGAAGCCGCGGGCCTGAGGAGGAGCCACGGCAGGAATGTGCTGGCTCAGAAGCCTCATCATGGCTGTAAGACCCTAAGAGAATGAACCACCCCGTCCAGTGGGAGTCCTGCGCTAGGAAACCTAACTAACTGCAAGCAACATCGTTAACAGCAAGTTTACACACAGTGAGAACACACACTCAGGAATCTCAAGTAAGAATTTGTGTGCAGGCACATGGTAAGATTCAAAGCCACTTGAAGCATGTGTCTGCAAAGTAACAGCTAAACTATTCATGACATGACAGGCACTACCCTTTATACAAACACATTACAAATTCAATTTCTTTAACGGTCAGGATGACACAAGCACCATTTTGTAGGAAATACAGTCCTCCAAGTATTTAGTGCCAAGAAAAGATTTGCCTCTTCACTAAATTCATCTCCTCGCCTAAATGCAATGCTTTTTATCAAAGACAAATACATAACCTGTTACTTTTCCTTAGTTTTTAGTCTTCGTTAACATGCCTAAAGTCAGTTTGCAATTAAAAAATTACATCCTGCCGAAACCGGTTTGGCTCAGTGGATAGAGCGTCGGCCTGCGGACTGAAAGGTCCCAGGTTCGATTCCGGTCAAGGGCATGTGCCTGGGTTGCGGGCATATCCCCAGTGAGAGATGTGCAGGAGGCAGCTGATCGATGTTTCTCTCTCATCGATGTTTCTAACTTTCTATCTCTCTCCCTTCCTCTCTGTGAAAAATCAATAAAATATATTAAAAAAAAAAAATTACATCCTACTTTCTAGTAAAATGCTCCCTCCACTACTGACTTTCACCTTCATTTTTACTGTTACACTTTTAGTATAAGCCGCCCAGATCTGTTTCGGAAGGACCCTGGGTCATGCAGAGAGACAGACTGATTATCTACACGTGGGGACTTCTTTTCTGGGAGATTTTAAACTACTAATTCAATTTCGTTAATGGCTCATAGTACGAGTCATATTACCTGTGTCATCTAAGTTATATCATCTTGGCACCAAACTGTCTGAAAAGTTTGAGCACAGGTATTGGCAGTTGGTAGTTTTGGAAAAAATTGAGCATTTCTTCCAGGTTGTCAAATTTATGTGCAAATGTGCTCAGAGTATTCCTTTATTTGCTTTCAATGGCAACAGCTTGTGTAATATCCCATTTCATTTCTGATATTGGTGATTTGTGTTATGTCTTCTCTCTTTATCTTTGTCAACCTTGTCTAATTATCAGTAAATCCAGAATTTGAAAGAACAGAATTCAAAAAATGATAAGAAACCACACACAGACCTGATTTTTCCCCGCATGTTCCATGATCTTCTCATAGACTATTTCATTCATGATCTGGAAACGCTTGATAGCCTTTTTCTCTGTGATGCCTACGTAGGTCTGTTCCAGAGGCACCGGGCGGAAGCTACAAGTTCAACAGTTAGACAAATGAGGCTTTGGGCACAAAATATTGAGAAAATAAATGGTCCTCTTGACTGCCCAGGAGCACCAGTCCTCTTTTTCAGGCTACACCACATCAAAATCCAAAGGCCCTTCCTAAACCTAATCCAACAGAGCTCCTTGGCAAAGGGAACATACAACAGGAATGTCACCTGGCTAAACTTCCCCCACCTCTTCTCATACCTATTGTCAAAGTAGAAGAGGCCCTTGGCAGGATCAACACGCAGAAATGTGGCCACGTCTTCGTAGTTGGGGAGGGTGGCGCTCAGCCCAATGAGTCTGACTTCCTCTTGGGTCATCTCAATGTTTCGGATGGCCCTGGCCACCAAAGCTTCCAAGACAGGACCTCTGTCATCATGGAGGAGGTGGATCTCATCCTGAGAAAGGAGAGAGAAATCGCCTCTAGGACTAGAGAAATGGAGCCCTTTCCTGAGAGCAGTCGCATTTTGTAGGCACACACCTAGTATGCCAAATACAGACAAGAAAGGGGATCTCAAGCTGGATAAACCAGTGATGAGACAAAATCCACCATGAAACACCCCCAGAAATAACACACTCTCCCATGAGCTACTTTGCTACCGTTCAGTGAAACGACGCTTTACCGCAAGGAAATCTGATACTTCAGGTAAAGTTCATAACTTCACTCAAAGGTGTATTTCTTTACTGCAAATGAAGCTTCTGATCAAACCACATTTATATCAAGTAAGACTTCACCTCTGGTGAGATTTCACCCTCACCAAGAACAAAAGATATTGTGCATCAAATGGTGGATCACAGGGCAGAGCTTCTTAAATTTCGGGTTGGACACAAACCAGCAGGGGACCTTATTAAAATCGTACTGCATTTCAGTAACTGTGGGATAGGGCAGTTTTTTTTTTTGTTTGTTTGTTTTTTGTTTGTTTGTTTGTTTTTTTTTTATTGCTTAAAGTATTACAAAGGGTATTACATATGTATCCATTTTATCCCCCCGCCCTAGACAGTCCCCTAGCCTCCCCTATCACCCAGTGTCTTATGTCCATTGGTTATGCTTATATGCATGCATACAAGTCCTTTAGTTGATCTCTTACCCCCCTACCAGGGCAGTTTTTTTTTTTTTTTTTTAATTTTTTTTATTTACTTCAGAGAGAAAGGGAGAGGGAAAGAGAGACAGAAACATCAATGACTAGCTGCCTCCTGAACACTCCCCACTGGGGATTGAGTCAGCAACCCAGGCACATAGCCTTGACTGGAATCGAACACAGGACCCTTCAGTCCACAGGCCGATGCTCTATCCACTGAGCCAAACCAGCTAGGGTGGGACTGTATTTCTATTAAGACTGAACAGCTGTCCTGACCGGTTTGGCTCAGTGGATAGAGCGTCGGCCTGTGGACTGAAGGGTCCCAAGTTCAATTCCGGTCAAGGGCATGTAAATTGGTTGCGGGCACATCCCCAGTAGGGGGTGTGCAGGAGGCAGCTGATCAATGTTTCTCTCTCATCGATGTCTCTAACCCTCTATCCCTCTCCCTTCCTCTCTGTAAGAAATCAATAAAAATATATTTAAAAAAAAAAAAAAAAAGATTGAACAGCAAGGCTCCAAAGCAGGAGTCGGCAAACTTTTCCTTAAAGGGCCAGATAGTCAATACTTTGGCTTATGGGCCACAATCCATTACAAATATTCAATTCAATCATGGCAGCACAAAAGCAGCTTTAAACAGTAGCTAAACAATAGGTAAGGCTGTGTTCCAACAGACAAAACCCAGCAGCCAAAGCTTGCCAGCCCTCCTCTGGATCACTGAACATCACATGAGCTCTCCTTTCTGCTTTCCCAGACAACATAAACTACACTCACACTCAAGCATTGGTCCTGGGTGCTTCGGCTTCTATGGAACATAACATCCTGACTCCCCACTCATTCCCTCTGGAAATGGGCTATTTGTTTATAAAGTTCTTGGATGTTCTGGGAGGAAACAATTAGTTTTTCGTTTGCCTGTTTACATCTCTCTCAGAATATTTCAGACATAAAAAAGATATAAAGAATAATATGGCAATCTCTGTGCACCTACTGGGAAATTCTCACTGAAGTGCAGACTGTCATTTAATGGTAAAAGCAATGCTGACAACAGGGGTCATTACAGAGGCCAGTGACTGGAGACAAGTTCCTGGACCAGACTAGTCTCTGCGCCCCAACAAGTGCCCCCTGCTTACCAGAATGATGAGCCGCACAAGCTGGGTGTAGGTACGCTCCCCACCCTTGCGGGTAATGATGTCCCACTTCTCAGGGGTGCAGACAATGATCTGAGTGGCACTGATCTCCTCCTTGCACAGCTGGTGGTCGCCAGTCAGTTCTGCAACAGTAATGCCATATGTGGCCAGGCGCTGGTGGAGGAAAAGCAGGTCAGGCAAGAATGCTTTCGGGGGGCCTTGGCACCAAACTGTCTAAGAAGTCTGAGCACAGGGCATTGGCAGGAGGTTCAACCCAACAGGGAAACAGCAGGTGAATTAGATCGACCTAAGAACAAATCCAAGTTTACACTTGGGCAAACGAAGCCAAGGCTCTCTGGGAGCTCCGCACACAAGGGGGAAATGGAAACGTGCAGATCACAGGACCTGGTCTAGCAGCAGCAGGTCTTTATCAACCCCAGCCACATGAGGGCCACAGAGCTACTCCAACAGCGCCCAGGAGACCTGGAGAAAACTGCTATGCAGAGGGTGACAGAAAGACAACACACCCTTGTAAAGGCCAGAATAGGTCAAGGACATTCTTGGTTCAGAAACACTCTGTACTTGGGTCAAGTACCACCTTTGAAGTGGAAACGCCATCTGAGGCACTGCAGAGACGCCCTGATACAGGAAGTAGTGACGCACCAGGCCCCCTGCCCTGGGACGCTGCAGACAGAATCTTCTGGAGGAGCCCCACTCTTACCTTCCCAAAGCTGCCCACCATCTCCTGCACCAGGGAGCGCATCGGGGCGATGTAGATGATCTTGAAGTTGTCCACGTTGATAGTGCCGTCCGGGTTAATGTGCTTCCCGATCTCGCGGAGCATGCACATCAGGGCCACGTTGGTCTTCCCGGCGCCCTGAGACAGAGGCCAGGGATGAGGAGGCCCGTTTACTAACTCCTGTGGACTTACCACCAAAACAGACTAGAGCACGTCCAAAAATTTTATTCAACCGTTTCACATCTCTCCAATCCAAGAATGAAGAGGTGGGGGTATAGGTGGAGATGAACCCTCTTGCCACCAAAAATAGACACCACATTCCACAAGAAAGCGGCAGCAGGCAGTACTTACAGTGGGGGCGCATAGTAGCAGGTTCTCGTCTGTCTCCAGGGCGGCCCGGTAGAGCTTACTCTGGATCCGGTTCAGCGTCTTGAAGCCCTCGAATCCAGCCTGGGCGTACTTGGGCAGCTTCTCCACCGGAAGCAGTTGCTGAAAGAAGGAAGATATTCTTACTGAACCGGCAGCACCTGAGCAGGCCGTGTTCTCGCGGGGTCTCCAGGACTACATCTCCGGGCGAGCTCCCTATGCACTCCCCACTGAAGGATAGACCAGAGGGGTCAGTATTGTCCCCTGGGCTCAAAATCAAAATGGAAAAGCTTCCACTTCCGGAATAAACTGTCTACGAGACAAGGCCACATGGGGTCAATGGGCTGAAATCCAAATGGGAAGGGAGGTGAGCTGAGGAGAAAACCGAGAGAAGCAAGGAGCTCACTTCCTCGGAGCCGAAGGGCTTGGGCTTCAGAGCAGGCACGTGCACCTCTTCGTAGCCTTTGCGCTGGCGCCGGAAGGACCCATCCGGAAGCTGACAGCGTTTGTTGGCCATGAAGTGGCTCCCTTGGGTAAAAACCAGGTCCTCCAAGTCCAGAACCTGCCTCGGAGCCAATGCCTGACAGCAGGAAAAGCAGAAATACAAAGTGAGGAGGCCGAGCAAATGAGCTTCCACCCACCACAGACTTGGAAAGGGCTGAACACCGACCTCCCCGCCCTGGTCCAGATCCATGGTTTCCAGATCAGTGTCCATGCGGGACTGCCGCACGCGCTCCCTCCGGGACCGCTCCTCCTGCAGTGAGGAAAGAGAAAAAGGTCAGTGATTCATGACCACTCCAGATTCGTGTCCTTCTCAGTTCCTCCTTAGCTGAGCTTGACTCACGGGTGCAGACCAGCAAATCCCAAAAGAGAAAGACAGCCCTTTATGTTCAGATACCTGCCCCCGGGGCCACCAGATGATGAAAGCAAGAAACGGCTTTAAAGCAGCAATGCATAATGCACAAACAGGAAAGGGCCTGCAGTGCTGGTCTCCCAACCACACCAACGTGAATTTGTCGGTTCTAATCTGTACCACTGACAAACCTCAAAACGTTTAGATAAATACTTTACTTCTTCATCTCCCAGTTAGTGCGCATTTAGCTTTATGCTGTAATCTTCTAACTGATGTCTCTTTTCCAAAGCAAACACTTTAGCCCCGGACTCAGACAGAAAAGCCAGCCCAGCCCTTACCCGGATCAGATCCTCCTTCTCGGTCTCGTGAAGTTGGTAGAGGAACTTAGATAACTCTGGATCAGCTTCCATCTTTCCCATGATCCTTTCCTTTTCAGCTTCACTCTGTGCACTGGCCAGCAAGGTGCAATATAAAACTGTCAACAGCAAAAGCAGAAGAGAAGGTGAGAGGCAGTGAATAAAATCAACCTTCAACCTTGGGGTAGAAGGGAAAATGAACGAAACACATGCTGAAGCTATGAAAACAATAGCCTCATGACACACGTGCACACACGCTACAGAAGGGCCACTGTGACTCACTCATCATCCTGTGCTGCCGCAGCACTTTAATAAAATCGAAAGTATTGAAACCGAGCAGGAGCACCAGCTGGTTCTCACACTCCCGGTCATCACTGGCCGTCTGCAGAGAAGGAAACACCAGGATTAAAGGCGCAGACATCTGCTCCATACACTGTCCATCCCCTAAGATACACTAAATGCAAAAATATGACCTTGGCCATACCTTTAAGATTTCCAACACTTCGTCTGCCTTCTTCTGCGATACAATGGCATCATCATAGAAGCGACTGAGCTGCCGCTGCAGCCAAAACGCATCAATGTCCCGAGGGTGCAAATCCTTCTTCTTAGAACTCATCAGTTCACCAGAGGCTACAAGCTGCACAAGTAACAGGCACTGAGCTCCCACGACTGTCTGCCCCAACTACTTCCTCATCATCCTGCAAAGCAGCTCTACTAGCCACCCACAGCCCACCTCTGGAAAGAGAGCTTTCCAGTAGAAAGAAAAGTCTGCTATCCTGAATTTGGGAACACACCAAACTCATCAACATATCTCATCCATACATGCCCTTGGGAGGGAGGACAACTGACTAAAATCAAATAAGGAAACAAAGACACTAAATGTTTATTACGGCCCACACTATAAAAAAGGAGCTCAAGCCCTAACTGGTTTGGCTCAGTGGATAGAGCGTCGGCCTGCGGACTGAGGGGTCCCAGGTTCGATTCCGGTCAAGGGCATGTACCTTGGTTGCGAGCACATCCCCAGTGGGGGGCGTGCAGGAGGCAGCTGATCGATCTCTCTCATCGATGTTTCTAACTCTCTATCCCTCTCCCTTCTCTGTAAAAAATCAATAAAATATATTTAAAAAAAAAGGAGCTCAAGCCCGGCTGGTGTGGCCCAGTGGTTGAGCATCGACCAGGAACCAAGAGGTCGCCTTCGATTCCTGCTCGGGGCACATGTCCAGGTTGCAGGCTCAATCCCTAGTAGGGGGAGTGTCGGAGGCAGCTGATCGATGTTTCTCTCTCATCAATGTTTCTATCTCTCTATCCCTCTCCCTTCCTCTCTCTAAAAAAACAAATCAATTAAATAAAAAGGGAGCTCAGTAACTGATGTAACAGGACCTTGGTACGGGAAAGGACTGGCCTGCAGCAGTGGGCAAGGAGAGACTGTACTCACATTAGCTGAGAGGGTGCAGCGCACCACAGCCTCATCCCCTTCCATGTCATCATCGGACGCCTCTTCTCGAACCTCCCCGTACACATCTTCATCGCCTTCCTGTCGAAAGAGTGGAAACCCAACCCATGATTTGGAGCTGATTTTGACATCACCACAGAACCTCTCCTGAGTCACTTAAGATTGGTTAGCACAACTGGGACCAGGTCCAGCCTTATCCAGAGTACATTTAATGGAGTAACCTCAGTACACAAGTACCCTAAGTCCTTGTGGCATGGCTTCGTAAGGTGAGTCTACTCTCTTTTCTGCTTTGTCCACAAAGGCAACCAACTGGACCCCAATCTCTCATAAACACACAATCAGTATATGTAAAAAAGAGCTAGCAGCTAGCAGGACGAGCTCTGCAGAAGCATGCTGGGACCCAGAAGTGCAGACCACACTTGGCTTGCTCATCAATCTTTACTCACACACTAGCTCACACTACACTCTGGACTCAGCACAGTATTATGTTTAAAGCAGGCACTTAATAATAAGTATATGTTAGGTGAGTGAGTTCTACAAGCAAAGCATTCTTTCAGGTCCTTGCTACTTAAACTCTGAAATTCTATTACTTGTACTGCAGGAAGAGGCTTAGCAGTCAACTATTTCACTCCATCACGTCGATAGGTAGTGAAACTGAAGCAAAATGACCTGCCCAAGATATAGGACCAAAATTCAGACCTCCTGACTCCCAGCTTGGTGCTCTGACTCTTCTGTGCTGCCCCTTCTTCCCGTCCTAGGATATGATATTCCAAGGCAAGCATTTTCCCTTCATGAGCCAAATTCAACCACTGAGAATTTTAGGGCAACTTTGCAAAGATTTTGAAGAGCCCCCTTGTTTCTGTTTAATTACAGTCAAGCAATTATGATTAGGTCATAAACCTCAGTGGCTGCTGCAACCGTTACTTAAAACAACCATACAAAACATGCCCATGCTCTTGGGCAAATGTACATCTTTTGAAACTGGCAGTAGGACACAGCACTGACCAGTGGGACATTATCACAATAAGATTAAAATGTGGCAGCATACTCCTTCAGTATATCTTTCCTTTTGCTGATGCACTTAGGTTATTTTACATTACTGCATTGATTTATAAGTTTAATTTGCTTTATAAAACCTGAAGAGGATAATTTCAAAAAAGAAGAAGAAACTAGGTCCATTTGTTTCATGCTCACCTCCTCATCAGACTCAAACTGTACATTCACACCATAGGTCTCATCAATGTTGTCATCTGAAACAAGGAGGGATTAGAGAAACAGGTAATGAAATGAGGCACTACAGAGCACATTTTCTCCCCAAATACCTGACTTGCCTCTCCTCAGGACAGATCTCAGGTCTAAGGACTCACAGACACTTAAGGATCAACATAAGAGAGCCATCTGTACTGCCACCAATGAGGCCTCCTCTGACCAGCCAACCTTGGATGTGACCCTGCTCTGCTTGCTCAACCACTTGAGTTCCCCAGGCTCTGCCCAATTTCCCCCCATCCTATATAATAAAACCCTAATATGCAAATCAACCAAACGGCAGAACGACCAGTCACTATGATGTGCACTGACCACCAGGGAGCAGACACTCAACGCAGGAGCTGCCCCCTGGTGGTCAGTGCGCCCCCACAGGGGAAGTGCCACTCAGCCAGAAGCCAAGCTCCTGGTGAGCCCAGCTGCAGTACTGGGAGCCTCTCCCTCCTCCACGGCAGGTGGACATCCTCCAAGGGGTCCCTGAATGTGAGAGTTCATCCCCCGCCCCGCCATCTCCCAGTGCACAAATGTCGTGCACCAGACCTCTAGTGTTCTATACAATAAAAGGGTCCAGAGTAAGAAATGGGTTCTGTTGTAGGGATTCTGGTATCCATCAATCATAAATCCTCAAAAACACCAAACAGATTATGGGAACTGACACATCCAGGTGTTTTAATGACTGGAGCTAGGTCACATTTAGGGGTCATCAAGCAATCAGTTAATATGAGCAGGACATAAAAAGCTCGGTTACCCATATTCTGGATTTCCTTGTCTCCGCCATAGTCTGTGATCTTCTTGCCCAAGTTCACCAGCACATGGTATCTGGTATCATCTGTCTGCCCCAGCAACAGGTCAATCTCCTTTCTCCTTTCCTTGTCACGAAGCTTTTCATTTTTTAGGACAGCTAGAACTTCATCAGCTGCCCCACAAAGAATATCACGTGGCTGGTTGTAAAAAAAACAATAAGAACATTTAGAACAATGAGATGCTGCACACCACAGTCCAGCTTTATGTGATAACCAGATGTGAAGAGTCACACCCCTTTAAAACCTGTATAGGAGATTCTGATCAGTTTCATTACCATTAATAAAAAATGCCACCGGTGCCCGCCAGTGTGGCTCAGTGGTTGAGCGTCAAACCATAAACAAAGAGGTCATGGTTCAATTCCCAGTCAGGGCACAGGCTCGGGTTGTGGGCTTGATCCCCAGTAGAGGGCGTGCAAGAGGCAGCCGATCTATCATTATCTCTCATCATTGACATTTAAATCTTTCTCCACCTTTCCCTTCCTCTCTGAAATCAATAAAAATATATTTAAATAAAAAATGCTAGTCACACAATTGAAGGAAACATAACCTTTTAAAAAGATTAGGTAGGTGGTCTTAGGAAGCAGGACACGACTTCCACTAGTGCCACATTTCTCCAGGCGGGCAGAGGCACTCTAGTCTTCCTCTAGCCCACCAAACTTTGGGTAATTCTGTCACCTCCTCTAGCACCCGCCTCACCAGAGCCTCTCTGAGACTCATGAAGGTCCTGAATCTCACCACACATACAGAGGGGTTAAGAGCAGATTCTGGACACTGACTACCTGGCTCTCCTTGTGGCTCTGCAAATACAACCTTTGTGACCTGGGAAAATTATGTAACTATTCTTTGCCTCACAGCTCTCCTCTATAAAACTGAAAACGAGTGTCAGCAGCACCTAATCATAGAGCTAACATGAGGACTGTAAGACAGAAGACATGCAAAGTGCTATCCCATATAAAGTCTCAACAAACTGGCACGGCCCACAGAAGGACACCCACAGACAAGGTTCTGCAGACAAGGCTCTTCTGGCTCCTTCCAGCTGTGACTCCCTCCCTCTCCAAAACCATGACTTCACCCTCTGGCTGCCTCACCTGGTCCCCAAGGGCAGCCTGGATGAAGCTGAGCAGCACTTCGTAAGTCTCCCGAGTTTCTTTGGTTTTGGGCTTATAGATGATGCCCACCATCTCATCGATGCCCTCCGAGAGCAGAGTGTACCCCTTCATCTTGTTGATGTCGTGCCGGTCCTCGTCACGCTTTCTTCGCCTAACGGACACACAGTGTGATGGTGAACAGGCAGAACCTTCCCTCCCAAAGGCAAGACTAAATCAGGCCCCACTCCTCTCCCTCAGCTCCATGGAACACAGGTAATATCTTAGAGCATGAATCTGTACCTCAGTAAGTCATCCCCACTTGGCCTTAGTCACTTGCAGGAGTTACTTCTTTATAGGAACACAGTAACTAACACAAAGAGAGTCCACTATCATTCTCTCTCTAGAAGCATTGAATGTTACAATGAGACATCCTCTCATTCATTTAAAAAACACAACTCTTTTCATTTTGTATGACATTATACAATTAGCAGAGCAACGGTAGCTCCAAAGGAATCTACTGCCACTGAGTCCCAACAAATTAGAATGGGTAAAGAAGTCATATTTTGCAAAGTGGAAGACCAATAACACATTAACTTATTTCAAACGTAACTACTTTAATCAAAACTGAGCCTACAAATTTTTGAGACTTCATGGGAGGAGAAAAAACAGATGATCAGGGGTGAGATGGAGATGAATGAGTTTTTAAGTTTAAAACATTTCCTCCAAAAAGTAAAAAATAACAAAAAACCTGTCATTTATACCATGGATGCTTGAATATTAGTTTATAAACTTTACAACAAAAGTAGGAAATGGGCAACAGCAGAAGGAAGTAGGGGTGGGAAGTTAGTAATGGAAGAAAAAATGTTACTGAGACAAGGGAACAGCAAGGGTCTTGAAAATATCAGAAAGAAAATTAAAATCTCTCAATGGACCAAAAAAGCATACGTTAGAAAAAGGTCAAGTTGAACTCCACCCCACCCATACGGAGGTCAGTGTCCTGTCAGCACCAGCAAAGGCCATGGCCTCAGCCCTTGGATTGTAAATTGGTGACTAAAGCTCCAAGCAGCCCTGTTCCTGACGGTGGCAGTGATGGTGGGCCTAGTGCCAGCCGATCCCCCTCCCACAATGGCACAGGCGCAGGAGCCAGACAGCCCACCACCCACCAAGACTTCTACTGGCTGTGCTCCTTCTTGGCCTGAGGTACCTCGGGATGCTGTGCTAAAGGTTACTCCTTTGGGTGGAATAAAGGTTTTATTACAAGCTCACATTCACCATTACAAACACTTAGGAATATTTTCTATATTGCGTGCCGTTCCCAAAAGAAGGGATACCTTGGATTGTATAAATTTTAAGAAGCCCTGTCCAGCATTGATCAATGGTTAGAGCCTGGGCCTGCACACTGGAGGGTTGCGGGTTTGATTCCATCAAGGGCACATACCTGAGTTGCAGGTTTGATTCTTGCGCCTCCCCCTCCCTCCCCCGCAACCCCAGTCAGGGTGCATGTGGGAGGCAACCAATCCATGTGTCTCTCTCACATTGTTTTCTCTCTCTCTCTTCTCTCTCTCTCTCTCTCTCTCTCTCTCTCTCTCTCTCTCTCTCTCTCCTCCCCACTCCTTTCCACTCTCTCTAAAAATCAATGAAAAAATAGCCTTACTCCTTTGGTGAGGATAAATAAGAATTTTAGGAAATGGTACGATGATAATTCGAATCTTTCCCTATGGTGCAATCCAGTTTATGGCATTTGAGCATTATAAACATTAATTACTACAAATCTGGGAATTTCTGGTTATGTGTACAGATCAATGGCTGGATCCATGGCAGGTATGACAGCATACCTTCTTGACATGGTTAGAGTCACCCAGAATTCCAGGTGAAAGAGAAATACACACAGCATATGCATGCACTCAAAACAATGTATGCAAGGGAAGGCAGTTTCCTTGGATTTTAGAGGCCTGAGGCCTACTATATTAGGATTGGCTCCATATGCAGTTGTTTCACTTTTTACTTTTGATACCTTAAAGAGTGTTGGGCTTTCCCATGCACATACCCTTCTTGGCAGACCTTCATCAGACAATCCTAATGTCTGTTTTAAAAACTCACATAAACTTTCCTTGTGGTGGCGCTGCTGGAGCAATAGCACAGACAATATCCTACTCGTTTGATGTCGCTCATAGGCGAGTGCCATTAGGAACTATTCTTCCAGAATTTGAAAAGTACCTTACCATGCCGGAGACTATGAAATACGCCTATGGACACCATAGAACTGGAAAAGGATTATATCATGGTTTATCTCTGAACTATATTCACTAAATTCCCTCTCAAGCAGGGGCTTTTACAACAACATATGAACTTATGAAGCAACTTTTTCACTTCAGCTGAAAAAAATTTTCTTTCCTTAATAAACTCTTAGAGGGAGAAATAAAATGTTACTTTATTTTGGGGCAAACAACTTGAAAGGGGATATTTATCCTGTCACAGGAATCACTGATATTTCAGCACTTGAATTTTTATTAATCACAAATCAAAGTGGTTACTATACCTTCTGATACCAAAAGTTACACCATAGAACATTGGAAAAAAATCCTAAACTGATGCTACCTAATCAATTAGGTCAGTGGTCGGCAAACTCATTAGTCAACAGAGCCAAATATCAACAGTACAACGACTGAAATTTCTTTTGAGAGCCAAATTTTTTAAACTTAAACTATATAGGTAGGTACATTGTTAATAACTTAATTAGGGTACTCCTAAGGCTTAGGAAGAGCCACACTCAAGGGGCCAAAGAGCCACATGTGGCTCGCGAGCCACAGTTTGCCGACAACAGAATTAGGTTATTTAAAACCATTCAAAAGTGTTATTTGCACATAGAAGTAACTTAAAATGGGATTCAAGAAGTTGCCATTAGCTTTATCATGCTGTCCCAAGCTTTTCATTGTAATAATGACTTTCAAAGACTCTAATATTGATCATTATTATTGTAACAAACTTTGCAGCAGCATGACGAGAACTGAACTTTTAAGTTATATAAGCCATAGCTTAGAAGCCAGGATTGAAATAGTATTCTTACTATTTCTCTTCTTAAAATTCTGCTCCACTGCCCTCTGGTGTGGCTCAGTGGTCGAGCATCAAACTATGAACCAGGAGGTCACAGTTCGATTCCTGGTCAGGGCATATGCCCGGGTTAGGGGCTTCATCCCCAGTAGGGGGTGTGCAGGAGGCAGCTGATGGATGATTCTCTCTCGTCACTGATGTTTCTATCTCTCTCTTTCTTCCTCTCTCTGAAATCAATTTAAAAGGAATTCTGCTCCACTGAATAAAAGGACAAACACTTTTTCTCTTTTCAAAAAAATAAATGCTGTATTTAAAAAGTAGTCAAATAGAGGCTTATCAATAAATGAAGAATTTTCAGGTATTGGTCAAGTGTTATTCCCATATACACACACAAAAAAGTTATTCCTAGTAAATAGTAAATACTGACTATCTGCTCTCAAAATAGATTAGCATTGTAGATTTGTTTTGTTAGATAATTTGGTGCATACTAGAAAATGTATTTAATTATACCGTGAAACATCCATTAATAAAGATGGAAAGGTCAAAGACTGTTTCTAAAGTATTGTCATGATACATCAACCAGCACTTCCATGTAAAATAATTTTAGTGCAATATAAACTTAAGTAGAAATGTAAAAATGGTTTGAGTCGGCCAGGCCAGAGTGGCTCAGTTGGATGATCATCATCCTATGCACTGAGAAGTTGCCAGTTCGATTCCTGGTCAGGGCACATACCTAGGTTGCAGATTCGATCCGCAGATAGGGCATGTACAGAAGGCAACAGATCGGTGTTTCTCTCTCACATGGAGCCTGTCTGTCTATCTAAGCATGTACTCAAGTGAAGATTAAAAATAAGTAATGATTTGAATTGTTATCCTTAAAATTAAAGTGGTTTAAAATGTAAGAATTTCATGTATTGTTTTTAGAGTACTTTTATGTTTTAGTATAAGCAGGATAGAAATGGGAGAGGAACAGTTATGGTTTTATCCTCAGACATAGTGATTTGTATGAGCATAACCAATGGACACAGACAGTAGGGGGGTGAGGGCATGTGCTGAGGGGTGGGAGCAGCCAGGGAGAGGTAAATGGGGGAAAAGGGAGACTCATGTAATACTTTAAACAATAAACAATTTAAATTTTAAAAATAAATAAAATGTGTAAAATGAAAAAAAAATAGTAATTTGTAGAACTAATGTAATTTTTAAGACATTAGAAAACTAAGTTCAAAGTGTTATTTCTGCTTGGATTTTTATTTTTGCATAAAAGATTTCTTGTCACACCTTGGTAAAAATTAGATGAACTGGTTTCATTTTCAAAGTATTTATTTTAGAATAAATATGCATCTTTGTATGATTTGTAAGTGTACATGCAGGCAGAAATACATACGTTTCTAAAACTTTTTGTATATTTTCACTTCTGGATTGCTCTGTAGCAAATATTGTTATCAGATGTCTAAAATAAGTATCTCAGTTATGTTATCAATAAAAAGGACAGCAAGCCCGGCCAGTGAGGCTCAGTGGTTGATCAATGAACCATGAACCAGGAGGTCACTGGTTTGATTCCTGGTCAGGGCACATGCCTGGGTTTCCAGCTCCATCCTTGATGGGGGACATGCTGGAGGCAGCCAACGATGTTTCTCTCTCATCAATGCTTCTATCTCTCCATACCTTCTCTAAAATAAAAACCTGTGTTTTTTTAAAAGGATGGCAAACTGGTACTGGCAGAATTACAGGCATATAGATCAATGGAATAGGACAGAGACCCCAGAAATCGACCCAACCATTACGCTCAATTAATATTTGACAAAGGAGGCAAAAACATACAATGGAGTCAACAATCTCTTCAATTAGTATTGGGAAAATTGGACAGGTACATGAAAAAAAATGAAACTAGACCATCAATTTACACCATACAAAAGAATAAACTCAAAATGGATAAAAGGCTTAAATATAAGTCGGGAAACCATAAAAATTCTAGAAGAAACCACAGGCAGCAAAATCTCAGACATCTCTCGTAGCAATATGTTTACAGATACACCTCTTAGGGCAGTGGTCGGCAAACCGCGGCTCGCGAGCCACATGCAGCTCTTTGGCCCCTTGAGTGTGGTTCTTCCACAAAATACCACGTGCAGGCGCGCACGTAAAATGCGAAGTTGACTTAAAACTTTAAGTAAAGTTTATTAAGTTAATTTTAGGGAACATTGTGGAGTGAAAGAAGATATAGTGTCGAGGATTGATAAAGGTATGTTGAGATGGTTTGGACATACAGAGAGGATGAACGAAAGGAGATAGATGAAACAAGTATACAAGACGAGTGTGGATGGGAGAGTTGGAAGGGGTCGACCTCAGTGAACGTACCTCAATCAGACTGAGGATGTTTTTAGCAAAGGCCAGCTTAGGAGCACCCTGATTAAGTTAATAACAATGTACCTACCTATATAGTTTAAGTTTAAAAAATTTGGCTCTCAAAAGAAATTTCAATCGCTGTACTGTTGATATTTGGCTCTGTTGACTAATGAGTTTGCCGACCACTGTCCTAAGGCAAAGGAATCTTAGGAGAAAATAAATGAGACTATATCAAAACAAAAAGCTTCTGCACAGCAAAAGAAACCATCAACAAAATGAAAAGGGAACCCACTGTATGGGAGAACATATTTAGCAATGATACATCTGATAAAGGGTTCATACCCAAAATATATAAGGAACTCATACAACTTAACAAAAGGAAGATAAACAATCCAATTTAAAAAATGGGCAAAGGACCTACTAAATAGACACTTCTTCAAAGTGGACACACAAACGGCCAAGACACACATGAAAAAATGGTCAAAGTCATTGATCATCAGAGAGATGCAAATTAAAATGACAATGAGGTATCACCTCACACCTGTCAGAATGGCTACCATCAACAAATCAACAAATGACAGGTGCTGGCGAGCATGTGGAGAAAAGGGAGCTCTAATCCACTGCTGGTGGGAATGCAGGCTGGTGCAGCCATTATGGAACACAGTATGGAGTTTCCTCAAAAACTTAAATATGGCCCTGACCGGTTTGGCTCAGTGGATAGAGCCTCAGCCTACAGACTGAGGGGTCCCGGGTTCAATTCCGGTCAAGGGCATGTACCTTGGTTGCGGGCACATCCCCAGTGGGAGGTGTGCAGGAGGCAGCTGATTGATGTTTCTCTCTCATCGATGTTTCAAACTCTCTATCCCTCTCCCTTCCTCTCTGTAAAAAAATCAATAAAATATATTTTAAAAAAATTAAATATGGAACTGCCATTTGACCCAGTGATCCCACTTCTAGGAATATATCCTAAGAAAACTGAAACACCAATCAGAAAGAATGTATGCATTCCTATGTTCACAGCAGCACAATTTACTATAGCTAAGATCTGGAAACAGCCCAATTGCCCATCAGTAGATGAGTGGATAAAAAAGCTGTGGTACATGGAATAATATGGAATACTATGCAGCAGTAAAAAAAAAAAAAAAAGAAAAAAAGAAAAAATCTCTTACCCTTTGAGACAGCATGGAGGGACCATGAGAGTATCATGCTAAGTGAAATCAGTCAGAGAAAGGCAAGTACTACATGATCGCACACACATATGTGGAATCTAATTAACAGAATAAACTGATGAATGGAGTGGATCCAGAGACATGGAAGAATGACACAGAGTGCAGAATCTCAGAGGGAAGGCAGGGGCAAGTGGGTGGGGGGGGGGGGGGGGCAATCAACCAAAGACCTTGTATGCACAGATACATAACCCATGGACACAGGCAATAGGGTGGTGAAGGCTTGGGGCAGGCTGGAGGGGGTCAATGAGGGAAAATAAGGGACATATGTAATACTTTCAATAATGAAGATAAGCCCTGACCGGTTTGGCTCAGTGGATAGAACATCGGCCTGCGGACTGAAGGGTCCCAGGTTCGATTCCGGTCAAGGGCATGTACCTTGGTTGCGGGCACCTCCCCAGTGGGGGGGTGTGCAGGAGGCAGCTGATCGATGTTTCTAACTCTCTATCCTTCTCCCTTCCTCTCTGTACAAAACCAATAAAAAATATAAAAAAAATAAAATAAAATAATGAAGATAATAAACAAACAAATAAATAAAATTAGCAATGAACTGGGGTTGGTTATGTGGAGTTTAAAATTTCAAATGTGATAACTTCTCTATTTACTACCCCCCTGGGGGGGGCATTTTATGGCACAATTATTTTAATTGATCTTTTCACTAAAAAAATGACCTTTATATCCTCTTATTGTGCTGAAACCTTTTATATAACTCAGAATGACTTAAAATATTGAAATATTTATACAGCATAGTAAAGCAGACTCTAGAAAAGTGATATGTTTCGATAGCTCCTATGTATGCACATTTACCTACATGTCTATATCTACATCTGAGTCCGTATCCATATATTTATATGTAACCTTCCATCATTTAGAAGAGGGGTGGGGAACCTTTCCTCTGCCAAGGGCCATTTGGATACTTATAACATCATTCTCAGGACATACAAAATTATCAACTTAAGCATTAGCTTGCTATGTTTGGTAAAAACATTTAATTAACTCACCCCTACTGCCCTGGCAGAGCCAGACCAAATGATTTTGCGGGCCTTATATAGCCCCAGGGCCAGATGGTCCCCACCTCTGATTTAGAGAATCATGGGGAGAAGAAACAGATCAAAGGTAAAAGTGTCCTATGAATTTCTTCGGCACTAAACAAATTAATTCTTTTCCTTTCTTAATGCATTTTGGATTCAGTACTGATGTGTTCAGACTTCAACACTACAATCAAGGGTGCATTTGAAAAGTAATTTGTCCATATGTTCAAGAACTCTTGTTTGTAGGCTGCTGAAGACAACAGGGTTTTATTTTATTTTTTTATATATCCAAAGACCATAGAGTTTACTTGATGCATTAACTGATTTTAGAGATTTTTCTCATATATATACCTGATAAAAAAAATGTATAGAGTGAGATGAACTGTACTATACCAAATATAAACTAACTTTTTGAGCAGTTTTGGTAGCAAACCAAAGCTCAAGGATCACTCAGGGTTTTAGCTGGCTGGTGTTTGCATAGGGTGATTTACATCTGATAAGGTGCAAACACCTTTTTCCACTTAAATCACTTTTTAAAAATTACTTAAAAGGGCATAAGAAGGTGAATTCTGCCATCTTCCTTAAACTTCCTAAAAAAAGAAGAAGGACAGCAAATACTTTTTCAAATGTAATGGGATAAAAGGCTAAAAGTTGTTTTCCACTTCAGGGACACCTGTTATGGCCAAAGAACCTTCTAAATTCATGTTGTTTTTACCTTCACTATGTTGTTTTAATGCCACTGATGTCTCATCCCATACACAGCATTTCAGCAAAAATGCTGCTCAATTGCTCAAAGGAAGATGGTCTTTGCATCTGAAGAAAAATCATTCTCCCCCGGGTACTCACTTGGCTCTTCTTTCCTCCTGCATTTGTGGTTTGGTCCGTTGAGCCTTATCTCCCATCCGGGTGCCCTCCAGCTTCCCAACCAGGGATAGCACCTCTCCGGTGGGTTCATCCCGACGGGTCCGGTCAATGAGAGAACGGTCAGCTTGGAGGACAAGATTTGAGTTCTGAAACAGATCACAATATTATCAAAGCTCTGATATGAGCAGGACCAATTCCTACATCACAAGGATAATAACAAAGAAAGTAAAAATCAGAGCGACTAAGCACTGATGATCACTAGTCGGAATAAAAATATGTTTTCCTAGAGGAGAGCATCGTATAATGAATGGCACGTGAGCAAAGGGCGAGCTAATCAGTAGACCGATGCGGCTCCTACCGCGGCCCCCACCCCACCCCTAGGAAAGTGCTGGGCATGCGGGGGTGACATCTGGGAGGGGGCGGGTACCGCGCTCAGAGATCGGATCCGCCCCCAACCCCCCAAACTCCCCCTGCACCCGCCCCCCCCCCCACCCCCCGCCTTCGGTGCTCCCAGGCCAGTGGTTCTCAACCTTCCTAATGCCACGACCCTTTAATTCAGTTCCTCATGGGGTGGTGACCCCAACCATAAAATTATTTTCGTTGCTACTTCATAAGTGTAATTTTGCTACTGTTATGAATCGTAAATAACTGATATGCAGGATGTATTGTCATTGTTACAAACTGAAGATAAAGCATAGTGATTAATCACAAAAACAATATGTAATTATGTATGTGTTTCCGATGGTCTTAGGCGACCCCTGTGAAAGGATCGTTCGGACCCCCCCACCCCCGCAAAGGGGTCGCGACCCACAGGTTGAGAACCGCTGTTAGGCCTTCAGGCCGAAACCGCCTTCCCCGGCCCCCGCCTCCCCACTGGGCTCGGAGCCGAGTCCTCCCGAGCCCTCACGCACCGCTTTGTACTCGTACTGCAGGCTGCGGGCGGTCACATCCGCCATGGCGGCGGCTGCTCTGGGGCTCGGCGACCCGCTCCCCTAAACCGCACGCTCCGGAGGCCAGGCGCTCAGGGCTCTCCTCCCGCCAGACCAACGCAGGGAAGACGCTCCGGAGGCAAAGAGAACTGAGTTCCCTTCCGCTTCCGGGTCGCGCGCCGGAAGGGCGGAAGGGCGTGTCTTTGGCGGTGCCTGGCGTTGTGGGGGGCGTATTCCCGGTTCGGGTAGCCTAACCCGAACTCTAAGTCCGACCGTCTCCTGCCACTTCGGACGCAGGACCAATTCCCTCCCCACCTCGAGCTCCGGCCTTCGACCCCCAGGACTCTTCACGTCAGGACAGACGCGGGCCTGCTTACCCGTCTGGCCCAAGCACTTGCTTTCCGGCCGCTGACTGCGATTATGCCGGCAGGGAAGGGTCCTTAGCCCCACTTCCGGCTGCAAGCTAAGAAGCCATCGAATGAATGAAGTGTGAGTGTGTGTAACCGCTGTCTTCCTTTGGGCTTCTCTTCCAAATGTAAGAACTGGGAGAAAGCTCTGCCCCTCCCCCCCACCCCCACCCCCACCTGCCCTACCTAAAGCCCTCGGCCAGCTGGGCCCTCAGTTTGCTCCCAAACGCTTGTCACATTCCACGGCAGGGCTCTGCACGACCCTCGGGGCATCAACTCCTTAAAGACAATTAACTTAATTTCTTACCCAGTGGTTCTCAACCTTGGCTGCACATAAGAATCACCTGGGAATCTTTTTAAAATCCTGATTTCTGGGCCCCATCCTCCGGAAATTCTCTTTCTTTGTTACTAATGTGGTGGCCCCACCCCATAACAGAGAAACAGAATTTCCGGAGGGTGAGGCCCAGAAATCAGGATTTTAAAAAGATTCCCAGGTGATTTTCATGTGCAGCCAAGGTTGAGAACCACTGGCCTAGGACAAAGCCCCTGCCCTCCCACCCCCAACCAACAGCTCTCACCTGTGGAATGGCAACTAACAGCTGAATGGGTACCGCACTTAGAGCCTGTTTGCTTTTGAAAAGTAAATGAATCCATCCTCAATAGCAGTCTCCTGAGCCCAAATTGACCTGTGGGGGTATTTTGGTTGGCTCACTATTGGCTCCTTATTTTAAAATTCCAGTAACTCACTACCACCATGACAACCAAGAAGGGGGGGGGGGGGGGGGAATGGGATACTTCACACAAAATCTGGATTTCCTGCATCTAGGGAGAAATCAACACTGGCCACATGAGACCCACCTTCCTACCTGGCATTCCTTCCAGGGCTGATGAGCATTTGCCATTGCTCCTGTTTTCTCAGACCTGGCCCCTCGCTCCTTGGTGTTACCTGCCTGGGCCCTGTAGCATCCAGTTTGCAGTCCTGACCAGATTTTTCCATCTCTAACTGGGCCTTCCAAAGGACAGTCATCCTTGTGGCAGCTCTGCCCCCAGTGGCTGTGTGACCTTGAGGTAGCTACCTGGTCTCTGGATGAGCTTCATTTTGTTACCCTTAAAATTGAGGCAATAGCCCTCATCGGTTTGGCTCAGTGGATAGGGCATCGGCCTGCGGACTGAAGGGTCCCAGGTTCGATTCCAGTCAAGGGCATGTACCTTGGTTGCAGGCACATCCCCAGTGGGAGGTGTGTAGGATGTGGCTGATCATGTTTCTCTCTCATCAATGTTTCTAACTATCTCTCTCCTTTCCTCTCTTTAAAAATTAATAAAATATATTTTTTAAAAATAATTGAGGCAATAGCCCTAGCCGGTTTGGCTCAGTGGATAGAGCATCTGCCTGCAGACTAAAGGGTCCCAGGTTCAATTCCAGTCAAGGGCACATGCCTGAGTTGCGGGCTCCATCCCCAGTAGAAGGCGTGCAGGAGGCAGCCGATCAATGATTCTCTCACCATTGATGTTTCTATCTCCTCCCTTCCCCTGTGAAATCAATATATTTTTTAAAATTTCGAGGCGCCGAAACCGGTTTGGCTCAGTGGATAGAGCATCGGCCTGCAGACTGAAAGGTCCGGGGTTCGATTCCGGTTGGGGGCATGTACCTGGGTTGCAGGCATATCCCCAGTAGGAGGTGTGCAGGAGGCAGCTGATCGATGTTTCTCATCGATGTTTCTAACTCTCTATCTCTCTCCCTTCCTCTCTGTAAAAAATCAATAAAATATATTTTTTTAAAAATAAATAAAATTTCGAGGCAATAAAACTCTCCTCACAGGACTGTTGTGATTACATGAGGTGGTACTGTACTTAAAAGCACTAATGAAGTGCCTGACTCACGGTGCGAGTTCACTGAAGGCTATAGAAATCTGAGTCCTCAAGACTGACTTTTACTCCATGGTCATGCTGTGGCTCACCCACCTGACACAAACGGGTCTGAAAACTATTTCTGGGATCCTGCTCTGCATTTCTGTGAGTGGTGCTCATGTTCACAATCCAGCCTGGGCCACAGGGAAAGCTGAAGCAAGGGAAAAAGGAAAATTCCCCATCTTTCCTTTTCCTCTCTAAGCAGTTTCTACCAAGTTTAATCCTCCATTTAGTAATTTAGATAGATTTGGCAATTTCCATAGGACATGAGTACTGGAAAGAGCTTTAGAGATAGAGTAGTTCAGGTTCTCACTTGAGGAGGCTGCAGACAAGAGAGAATTATCCCACAGAAATATATGTACAGGAAGAAAAAAATGATAGCTATGCTTCCTCACTCTAGGGAAAGGGCAGTGTTTATGTCAGAAATGGCAGCTCTGTTGGGGGAACCAGTTCAAGGAAATTTCATGGGCTTTTTTAAAATATATTTTTTATTGATTTCAGAGAAGGAGGGAGAGATAGAAACATCAATGTTGAGAGAGAATCTTTGATTGGCTGCTTTCTGCATGCCCCTACTAGGGATTGAGCCCACAACCCAGGGATGTGCCCTTGACTGGGATCGAACCCGGACCCTTTAGTCCGTAGGCCGACGCTCTATCCACTGAGCCAAACCAGCTAGGGTTTCATGGGCCTTCTTTTTTTTTTTTTTTTTTTTTTTAAATATATTTTATTGATTTTTTACAGAGAGGGAGGGAGAGAGATAGAGAGTGGGAAACATCGATGAGAGAGAAACATCGATCAGCTGCCTCCTGCACATCTCCTACTGGGGATGTGCCCGCAATATATTTTATTGATTTTTTACAGAGAGGAAGGGAGAGAGATAGAGAGTTAGAAACATCGATGAGAAAAAGGTATCCAGATTAAAAGAGATAAACAGCCCTCACCAGTGTGGCTCAGTGGATAGAGAATTGGCCTGTGAGCAGAAGGGTCCCAGGTTCAATTCTGGTCAAGGGCACATACCTCGGTTGCAGGCTCAATCCCTGGCACGTGCAGGAGGTAACCCACTGATGTGTCTCTCTCACATTGATGTTTCTCTCTCTGTCCCTCTCCCTTCCACTCTCTCTGAAAATCAATGGAAAAATATACTAGGTGAGGATTAATAACAACAAGAGATAAGTCAATGGAATAGAATTGAGAGTCCATGCCCTTGACCGGAATCGAACCTGGGACCTTTCAGTCCGCAGGCCGACGCTCTGTCCACTGAGCCAAACCGGTTTCGGCTCATGGGCCTTCTTAATGAAAAGGGTCAGACTGGGAATCTTAGTGAAGGCAAGTCAAGGAAAGAACTCAATAAGAAAAGGAAGACGAGTGGCGGTTGGAGGTTGGCATGTAGAGAAGAGAGGAAAAAGGTATCCAGGAGGCAAGAGTGCCCAGAAGGTGACCATCAGCCAGGACCTAAAGAAGACATAAACGAAAAGTTCCCATCGTAGAGACTGGCTGATGCACTTTTAGGCCATGATCAAATTGTTTTTTAGTTGCTATCCATATGAACTTCGCAGTATTCTCCATTCATTTACTCGAATCCTGAGTGAGCGTTTGACACACGTTGTGTTCCTGGTACTCTAGGGAATGAAGGAATGAAGGTGGTGTTTAGGGAAAGTTAAAATGAAGAGAGAAAGTCTAGGTCATAGAAGACAAGACCCAGAGCTGAGAATTAAGTGAAAGCAAGAATTTGATACAAGAAGTAATGGAGGGAAAACACAGGGGTGGGCAAAAGTAGGTTAAATTACCAGTCATTACCTAAACGATAAATCACAAGTAAGGACACAAAACAATAACAACAATAAGAAGACAAATAATACAATAATTAATAAATACATAATAATACAAGAATAAGCTCTGTGTTTCACATACCCACCCCTGTATGTCCCGGAGAATTCCCAGACTTCTGACAGTGGAGAGATGTTGTTGTCCTCATAACATGGAGAATGAAGCTTGAGCCAATTTATTGTAAGATTAAAAGAGATAAACAGCCCTCACCAGTGTGGCTCAGTGGATAGAGAATTGGCCTGTGAGCAGAAGGGTCCCAGGTTCAATTCTGGTCAAGGGCACATACCTCGGTTGCAGGCTCAATCCCTGGCACGTGCAGGAGGTAACCCACTGATGTGTCTCTCTCACATTGATGTTTCTCTCTCTGTCCCTCTCCCTTCCACTCTCTCTGAAAATCAATGGAAAAATATACTAGGTGAGGATTAATAACAACAAGAGATAAGTCAATGGAATAGAATTGAGAGTCCAGAAATCATTTATGAGGAAATGATTTTTTAAATTGACTTGTAGAGAGAAATTAAGGGAGAGAGAAACATCAATGTGAGAGGGAAACATCAACTGGTTACCAGGGACTCGAACCCACAACCTACGTATGTACCCTGACTGGGAATTGAACCCAAAACCTTTTGGTGTACTGGACAATGCTCCAACCAACTGAACCACCCAGCCAGGGGTGGGCAAATGATTTTTGACAAGGATACCAAGACAATGCAATGGGTAAAGAAGAGGGTTTTGTTTTTGTCTTTTTGTTAATTCTTACATGAGGATATTTTTTCCATTGCTTTTCAGAGAGTGCAAAAGAGGGAGGGAGGGAGGGAGAGAGAGAAACATTGTTGTGAGAGAGACACATCGATTGGTTGCCTCCCTCATCCATCTTTCAGGGTGGAGAATGAACCCGAAACTCAGGTACATGCCCCGACTGAGAACAGAACCCTCAACCCTTTGGTGCAAGGGCCAATGCTCTAACCACTTAGCAACACTGGCCAGGGCAAGAAGAGGTTTTTGTTTTGTATTTACCAAAAGGTTTGGGGACAACTGGATATTCACATGCAAAAGGATAAATTTACACCCCTACCACATACCATTCACAAAAATTAACTCAAAATGGATAATAAGCTTAATGTAAGAGCTAAAATTGTAGAATTCTTACGAGAAGATGGAGGGGTTTAATCTTCACGACCTTGGGTTAGGCAATGGTTTCTTAGATATGAAACCAAAAGCACAAACAAAAGAAAAAATAGATAAATTAGGCTTCATCAAAATTTAAAATAGTTGTGTTTTAAAAAGCACCATCAGGAAAGTGAAAAGATTGATAAGAGACTAGTATCCAAAATATATAAAGAACTCTTACAGCTTAATAATAAGACATATAACCCAATTCTAAAATGGGCAAAGGATTTTAATAGTCTGCCAAAGAAAATACACAAATGGTCAATAAGCACATGAAAAGATGCTCAACATCATTAGTCATTGGGGAAATGCAAATCAAAACCACAATGAAACTCTACTTCACACCCACTAAGATTGCTACAATAAATATGGACAGTAACAGTGTTGGCAGGGATATGGAGAAACTGGAACTCTCATACATTGCTCATGGGAATATAAATGGTACAGCCACCTTGGAAAATAATTTGGTAGCTCCTTCAAAAAGTTAAATACAGAGTTATCTGACCCAACAATTCCACTCCTAAGTGTTAGGTCTGATCCAATAATTGAATCAATACTCCCTCCCCTGGGAATGGACCTTTAGGCCACTTAACAATGGACATTCCACTTGCTAAGACCATTATCTCTCCCCTCCAGAGTTTCCCAGAATCCTGACCCACCCAGAAAAAGCCTGCTTGAAGTCCTTTAAAAACCTCTGACTTCCCGTCTTTGGGGGCTGGTGCCATTTTGAGGCTTAGCCCATCTGGGTTTCCAGATGACCTAGTAAATTCATACTTCTATACCCCCTTTGGCCTCATGCATTCCTCCTTCGGCGACCCTAACACTAAATATCATATAGAATTGAATATATGTGTAACCATAAACTTGCACACCAATGTCCATTGAAACACTATTCATTTTTTAAAAATATTTTTATATTGATTTCAGAGAGGAAGGGAGGGAAAGATAGAAATATCAATAATGAGAGAATCATTGATTGGCTGCCTCCTGCACACAGCCTACTGGAGATTGAGCCCACAACCCAGGCATGTGCCCTTGACCAGAATCGAACACAGGACCTTTCAGTCCCCGGTCCTCTAGCCACTGAGCCAAACTGGCTAGGGCACTATTCATTTTTAAAAATATATATTGTTGATTTCAAAAAGGAAGGGAGAGGGAGAGAGAGATAGAAACATCAATGATGACAGAGAATAATAGATTGACTGCCTCCTGCACCCCCCACACTGGGGATAAAGCCCTCAACCCAGGCATATACCTTGACTGGAAATCGAAACATGACCTCCTGATACATAGGTCGATGCTTAATCACTGAGCCACACCTGCTGGACTGAAGCACTATTCATAATAGCCAAAAGTGGAAACTACCCAAATTTCCATGAACTGATGAATGGATCACAAATTGTGGCACTTTAGATTTATATAATGGAACCAGGGTCCCAGTGCACAAATTCGTGCACCTTGAAAGTAACTGTGGGCCGTGAGACTGCAGTGGGCACAGGGGTGGGTCTCGGCCCATCCTCCGCACCCCTGCCCGGCCCCTCCTGCTATGGCCCCTGATCCCCTGTCTACCGGGAGCCCTGCTCCCACCGCCACACTGCTCCCACATGCTGACGGCTCGGCCCTGCTTGCACCTGCTGACAGCATAGAGTGATTGGCAGAACAACCCGCCATTCAGTTGTGCCCCGGTCGCCCCTCAGAAGCAGGGGGTGGTGGAGAAGCCCACAGGGGCAATCGGGGCTAGCACCTTCGCAGGCAGTGTTGTGGGTGCAAGTGGCGGCTCCAGCACTAGCAGCAAGTGCGAGAAGGGCCATCACCGGCTGTGGATGGGGGGAGGCAGCTGCTGGCCCCGATAGCTCCTCGCTCCTCGGGAGCAGGGGAGGTGAAGAAGCCCTGAGGGGCAATTGGGGCTGCTTGCACCCGCTGACAGCGCTGAGCGATCGGGACCAGCGCCAGGCGCTGGCAGCGGGTGCAAGTAGGGCCAACACCAGCTGCAGGTGCGAGCGCCTGGCGGGACCATGGTGCACAGGAGGAAAGAATTTTCAGTAACCACCAGAGGCTCGCCTGGATGACAGTGACCAGGGCCCCACCTTGGTCGGGCATCCCCACTCACCTGCTCCACCATCCTGACGCAGCCAATGCCCTCCATGTTCCTCGCTCTGCTGCCTGCTGCCAATGCCTGCCATGTTCCCCACATGCCCCCTGGTGGCCAACACACGTCATAGTGACCAGTTGTTCCGTTGTTCAGCTGTTCAGTCTATTTGCATATTAGGGTTTTATAGAGAGAGATATTATTCAGCCTCCAAAACCAGTGAAGTACTGATACATGCTACAACATAGATGAATCTCAAAAATACATTGTGTTAAAAGATAAAATGAGGCATATTGCATTTTATATAAGTGTATTTGAGTAAAAGCAGATTCAAATTGGGCAGAACCAAACCATAAGTGGTTAGGAGTGCTTCACCTACAGGAGCTAGGAGAAAGACTTTTGTAGAGAAGATGAGGAAGCAAAGCAAGGAAATTATTATCTGTAACTTACACTTTTACCTTACTTGGAAAAGCTGTTTGATTGGCTCTTTAATTGGTTGTTGTTAGGTTTTGATTTTTTAATGTGCTTGAGGCATTTCAGGATTAGGTTTGGTTTGCTTACATCAGCTGCTGAGCCATTAGAACCACCTCAGTTTAGGCCTCCTTGTCTGATTAATTTAACAAGTGAAAGAAGTCAGTCACAAAAGACCATATATTTCATTATTTCAATCATATGAAATGTCGCCGAAACTGGTTTGGCTCAGTGGATAGAGCGTCGGCCTGCGGACTGAAAGGTCCCAGGTTCGATTCCGGTCAAGGGCATGTACCTGGGCTGCGGGCACATCCCCAGTGGGAGATGTGCAGGAGGTGGCTGATCGATGTTTCTCTCCCATCGATGTTTCTAACTCTCTATCTCTCTCCCTTCCTCTCTGTAAAAAATCAATAAAATATATTTTTTAAAAAAATGTCAAAAATAGGCAAATCTATAGAGACAGAAAGTAGATTAGCAGTTAAAGGGGTGGTGTGGGGAGAGGAGAGATGGGGAGTGACTACAAATGGGAACAAGCTTTCTTGTTGGGGTGATGAAAATGTTCTAAAATTATACTCTGGCGATTGGTGCACAATTATGAACGCAGATTAAAAATAATTGAACTGTAGATTTTAAATGGAAGAATCATATGATAGCCGAGGCCGCGTGGCTTAGTGGTTGAGCGTCGACTTATGAATCAAGAGGTCACGGTTCGATTCCCGGTCAGGCATATGCCTGGGTTGCCGGCTTGGTCCCCAGTTTGGGGTGTGCAGGAGGCAGCCGATCAATGATCTCTCTCATCATTGATGTTTCTCTCTCCCTCTCCCTTCCTCTCTGAAATCATAAAAATAAAAAAATGTTTAAAGAATCATATGGTATAAAAATTATATATTAAAAAAATAAACCAACAGGATCATCCCCAAGAAGCTGAAGAACCTGGGAGCACCCCAACAGAGGGAATATTAGTTACCAAGTTGGGCTCAGATTTAGCTGTGTTCCAGTGTGCCCCATTGCGCTGTCTCTCTGCAAAGATGACCTTCAGAATTCACTACTCCCTAGCCCAGTGATGGCAAACCTATGACACGCGTGTCAGAGGTGACACGCGAACTCATTTTTTTGGTTGATTTTTCTTTGTTAAATGGCATTTAAATATCCTATATAATAAAAGGCTAATATGCAAATAGACCAAATGACGGAACAACCGGAACAACTGAAACAACTGGACAACCAGTCACTATTACATGCGCTGACCACCAGGGGGGTGTGCACGGAACATGGTGGGTGTTGGCTGCAGTGGGATGGTGGAGCAGGTGAGTGGAGGCGCCAGACCAAGGCGGGGCACCAGTCACTGTCATCGGGGCAAGCCTCTGGTGGTTATTGAAAGTTCTTTGCTCCCGCATGCCACAATCCCACCTGGTGCTCACACCTGCTGCTGGTGCTGGCCCCGCTCACAGCCGCAGCCAGCACTGGGCACCGGTCGGTGGAGAAGCCCTGAGGGGTGATTGGGGCCAGCAGCCACCGCTTGCACCCACTGATGGCACCAAGCAATTGGGACTGGTGCCGGGTGCCAGCAGTGGGTGTGAGCGGGGCTGGCACCATCAGCATGTGGGAACAGCAGCAGTGGGAGCAGGGCTGGTGGCAGAGAGGGGACCGGGAGTCACGGTGGGAGGGGCCGGGCGGAGGGCCGAGGATGGGCCGAGACCCACCCCTGTGCCCACTGCAGCTTCACGGCCCATGGTTCCTTTCCAGCTGCACGAATTCGTGCACTGGGCCCCTAGTATAAAATAAATATCAAAAATATAAGTCTTTGTTTTACTATGGTTGCAAATATCAAAAAATTTCTATATGTGACACGGCACCAGAGTTAAGTTAGGGTTTTTCAAAATGCTGACACGCCAAGCTCAAAGGTTCGGCATCACTGCCCTAGCCCCAAACTGACACAGGTTGCCCAGAGTCCGGCCTTGCATTTCTGTACCTGAAGACTTATGACTTCATTTAGTTACCTCTCAAATATTTATCTGTGCACTAAACTCCATGAGCACTTTTAGGGACTCAGAGAAACAAGGTGCAGTTAGAACCCTTGAGAAGTTTCAGTCTTGTAGAAGAAATTAAAACATACAAATAACTACAGTTAAAAAGCAGGATGCAGCCAGTGCCACAAGGAGGGCATTGTGTGGAGATCAGAGAAGTCACTTCGGATTTAGGAACCAGAGCGAAACTTTACAGATGTGTTATAAAGGCTGGCTAAGATTTTAGTAGAGGTGAAGATTTCAGGGGGATACAGAAAAACAAAAGTGTGAAGTTGGAAGACAGACATATCCCAAGAACTGTTAAGAGCTCAATTCAGCTGAGTGTGGGCAATGAGAAGAAAGGAATCATGGATATAATTTAGAATCTCTCTCTTTCTGTTTTTTAAATCCTCACCTGTGGATATTTTTAGAGAGAGGGAAAGACAGAGAAAAACATCGATGTGTGAGAAACACGTCGATTGGTTGCCTCCTGTACCCGACCTGACCAGGGCCCGGGCAGGGAGGAGCCTGCAACCGCAGTATGTGCCCTTGACTAAAATCGAACCCAGGATCCTTTGGGCCACATGCCAACACTCTACCCACTGAGCCAAACCAGCTAGGGCATTTAAGATCTGTTGAAAAAATGGCCCTAACCGATTTGGCTCAGTGGATAGAGTGTAACCTGCAGACTGAAGGGTCCCAGGTTCAATTCCAGTCAAGGGCATGTACCTTGGTTGCGGGCACATCTCCAGTAGGGGGTGTGCTGGAGGCAGCTGATTGATGTTTCTCTCTCATCGATGTTTCTAACTCTCTATCCCTCTCCCTTCATCTCTGTAAAAAAATCAATAAAATATATTTAAAAAAATTAAATATGGAACTGCCATTTGACCAAGTATTCCTACTTCTAGGAATATATCCTAAGAAACCCGAAACACCAATCAGCCGAACCGGTTTGGCTCAGTGATGGAGTGTCGGCCTGTGGACTGAGGGTCCCGGGTGCGATTCCGGTCAAGGGCATGTGCCTGGGTTGCGGGCACATCCCCAGTGGGAGATGTGCAGGAGGCAGCTGATCGATGTTTCTCTCTCATCGATGTTTCTAACACTCTATCTCTCTCCCTTCCTCTCTGTAAAAAATCAATAAAATATATTTTTTAAAAAAAGAAACCCGAAACACCAATCAGAAAGGATATATGCACCTCTATGTTCATAGCAGCACAATTTCCCTATGTTCATAACAGCACAATTTACAATAGCTAAGATCTGGAAACAGCCCAAGTGTCCATCAGTAGAGGAGTGGATAAACAAGCTGTGGTACATTTATACCATGAATACTATGCAGCAGTAAAAAAGAAGAATCTCTTACCCTTTGAGACAGCGTGGAGAGACCTGGAGAGTATTATACTATGTGAAATAAGTCCGTCAGAAAAAGGCAAGTGTTACATGAACTCACTCATATGTGGAATCTAAGAAACAAACTGATGAAAGGAGTAGATCCAGAGACATGGGAGCATGGAACAGAGTGTGGAATCTGGGAGGGAAGGCAGGAGAGGGTGGGTGGGTGGGAGGTAATAAACCAAAGACCTTGTATGCATATATGCATAACCCATGGACACAGACAGTAGGGTGGTGTGGGTGGGGGTGGCGGGCGGCAGGGGGCAGGCTGTAGGGCAGGGGTGGGCAAACTTTTTGACTCGAGGGCCACAATGGGTTCTTAAACTGCACTCAGAAGAAGGAGCTGCGGCTGTGTTTCCCGATGTTGCCATGTTAACACTGCTGCTGGTGAAGGAGCGGAGGGGAGAGCAAGAGAACCCTCTGCTCTTTCCGCTCCGCGGGCCGGATCTGGCCCACAGGCCGTAGTTTGCCCACAGCTGCTGTAGGGGGGTAAACGGGGGGTGGAAATGGGACAATATGTAATACTTTAAACAATAAAGAGTTATTAAATAAATAAAAATATTTATTTAATAAGGCAAAAAAGAATATTTGTTTACAGTTCTGTTTGTCCTCCCCCCTATTTAACATGTTTTTGTTTTATTCATTTTTTTTTAAATATATTTTATTGATTTTTTACAGAGAGGAAGGGAGAGAGATAGAAAGTCAGAAAACATCCATGAGAGAGAAACATCGATCAGCCGCCTCTTGCACATCCCCCACTGGGGATGTGCCCGCACCCAGGTACATGCCCTTGACCGGAATCGAACCTGGGACCTTTCAGTCCGCAGGCCAACGCTCTATCCACTGAGCCAAACCGGTTTCGGCATTTTATTCATTTTTTAAAAAATTACTGAAGTAGAAATGAACATTATAGCCAGTGAAGCACGACAGAATATAAAAAGAAAAAAAAACATTTCTTCCTTCTCCCCATCTGGCCTCCATTGCACCCTTTCACACCTTCCACTTTTCCAAGTCAGCTGAGATTGTGTGACCTTGGGCACAACATTTGTCGGGCTGGATCAACCATTTGTCCTTTTGAAATAAAATTTACATATAATGAACACAGGAACCTTGAGTGTAAAATTCTCAGAGCTTTGATGAACTCATATATTTGTGTAAACTCAACACCTACTGCCGCAGAACATTATAGTTACCCCAGAAGTTTCCCTCCAGGCCCTTCTTAATCTCTGTACCTAGGGCTAATCACTGTTCTGATGTTTTTCTACCATAGATTAGTTTTTCCTATTACAATATTTCAATTTTTTTTTAAATAAGAGAAAAAATGTAATGTGCATATTGCCAGGCATTGTTCTAGGTGCTTTATAAATATTAACCTCCTCACTCTTCATGTCAACCTTTCAGCATGGTAGTATCTTTCCTCCATTTTGCAGATGGAGAAATGAGACAGAAAGTGGCCAAACAGCCTGCCAAGGCCTCACAACTGAAGAGAGTGGGGCTGGGCTGCACAGCCCACTGTTACCCACTCTTCGGCATCTTTCTGACCTAAGTACACTCCAAAATGCCAGCAGCAGTTATCTTTGGGTGGCGGGGGCTGTGATGATTTTTGTTTTCTTCCTTTATCTGTATTCATACAATCGGTCACTTCAGCAAAGAGCATGAAAGCATCCAGTGTCACACGGGAATCATGTCTGTTAGTTGACAGATCTCAACGTAGGCAGATGAAAGGCAGGAAGTGACTACTTCTCCATGGGTTTCTGAATGTTTACTCCTCTTGAAATCACCATAGACTTTGTCTAAAGCGTAACATGTTTGCTCTGTATTTTGAAACTAATGGAGTACTTTAAGGTGTTAATAAGGATAAAATTCCTTTTTTAAAATTTTATTTTGGCCCTGACTGGTTTGGCTCAGTGGATAGAGCATCAGCCTTCGGACTAAAGAGTCCCGGGTTCGATTCCAGTCAAGGGCACGTACCTGGGTTGCGGGCACATCCCCCAGTGGGGGCTGTGCAGGAGGCAGCTGATTGATGTTTCTCTCTCATCGATGTTTCTAACTCTCTATCCCTCTCCCTTCCTCTCTGTAAAAAATCAATAAAATATATTTTTTAAAATTATTTTGAAGTAACTTCAAACTTATATGTACCCTGTATCCACATTCACCAATTATAGACATTTTGCCACATGTTTTTACCATTTTCTATTCTCTAATGTTTTTTTTCTGAAATAGTTTAAAGTTGCTATATACTATGCCTCTTTATTCCTTAATACTACCATGTGAATTTTTAAAGAATAAGGACATTTTCTTACCTAACAGTAATACTATTTCCACATTCTAAATTTTAACAGTTATCTCAATGCCTTTTATAGAATTTTTAAATTGTCTTATGTCTTTACCTTTTTATTTATTTCAGAGAGAGAGAGAGAAAAAAACATCAATTTGTTGTTCCATTTATTTATGTACTTATTAGTTGCTTCTTTTTTTAAAAAAATACTTTTTAATAATTTCAGAGAGAAAGGGAAAGAGAGATAGAAACATCAATGATGAGAATCATTGATTGACTGCCTCTTGTAGGCCCCACACAGGGGATCGAGCCTGCAACCTAGCCATGTGCCCCAAATGAGAATTTAACCATGACCTTCTGGTTCATAGGTCAACATTAACCATTGAGCAATACCAGCCGGGCATTAGTTTCTTCTTATATGTTCCATGACCAGGGATGGAACCTGCAACCATGGTGTATCAGGACGATGTTCCAACCAACTGAGCTACCAGCCCAGGGCTTGTACTGTGTTTTCAGTCTCCTTATATCTGGAGCTATTCCTTCCTACTCTACTTTTTTTTGTCTTCTTTGTCACTGTCATTTTGAAGGGTATACACCAGTTTTGTAAAATGTAATTTGTGAGAAGATAGAATGCCTTTATTACCATGTATTTATTTGATAAGTATGTTTATGCATTTTTGAATTGTTTACTGTATTCAAAGGCTTAAATATTTAAGAAATATGTAAATGGCTAGGAATCTATATAAGAATTCTAAAAACCTTTGGAAGAAAATGGCATTGACACATCAGGAGAACAAGTAAATAGACCAGAGTATGGAAAGGAAAATCCATAAGGATGAAGAACAGAACATTAAGAAGAGAGAAGAATGTTAGCAAACTGAGAACAAGAGAGGAGAAAAAAATAGGGGGAATGTGTGTTTAGTACTGTGATCCCTGTCAAGAATTTTGACCCTGTCCTCATACCTCTCATTATCTTGGTCCAAATATACCTTTCATGGTTATAAAAATGCTCAAATAAATATTTGTGCATAAACGAACAATTTGTCACAAGAGAATCTGCTTATATTTTTCAAGTATGTATTTAATCATAAGTAATCTATCGTTGTCCTACCCACAGAACAAGTGCTAAGTCTGAGAAGAAAGAAGCTATTCATTGTTTCTAAGAAGTATATGAGAAGTAAAGATTCTTTCAGATTTGGTGCATTCTGTGCACAGGTAGCAGCTCTTCTGTCAATAATCCTCCACAAAGCTCCTCTGGGTGATCGAGAACAATGTAACAATTTTCTACTTCCAAACAACTTTGACCGTACTTCCAAAAATATCGGCAAATGAAAAGTGTATTAAGCAGCTTGATATTACTTGTGATTTAAGGTTAGTTGTTGATATGATATCACAGTATAAATTTCACACATAAATGCCATTTTGCCCTGCGATTTTTAGGTTGAATTCATTAAGAAACAGTATTAAGTTTGCAAGAAAAGTTAATTTCTAAAGTCATTCAGTGTTTGAGCATCGTAGTTGAAGGCAGTTCTCATTTAGAAAAAAAATTTTAAAGTATGTTTTTTATTAATTTTTAGAGAGAAAAAGGGAGAGGCCTAGAGATAGAAACATCAATAAGAGAGAAACATCATTGATTGGTCGCTTCTTGTACTCCCCCTACTGGGGATCGAGCCCAAAACAAGGGCATGTGCCTGACCGGGAACCATTGAGCCACACCAGCTGGGCCCATTTAGAAAAAATGTAATTTCAGCTCCAAGATAAAAAATTGCAATAAGACTTCACTGTCCCCAAGCCACCAAACTGATGTGTGGAAGGGCAAGTCAGGATATTGAGCTTCTATTTCTGATCCAAACTCACCAAACTAATGACTTAGAAAATTTTTTATGGATTATAGAGAGAGGAAGGTAGAGAGAAACACAGATCAGTTGCCTCCTACACATGTCCAGCTGGATCAAACCTGCAACCTGGATATCTTCCCTGACCAGGAATCAAATCTAACACTTTTTAATGTGCAGGACAATGCTCCAACCAACTGAGCCACACCAGCCAGGGCTGAACTGATGAGTGTTAAGTCCATGAGAGTGAACAAAGTTAACTATTGACATTTGTTCACTAATACATATGTATTCAAATATTTTCAACAAAGTATCTGTTGATGATTAATACAATGAATAACCACAGGTTTTAATCATCTTACATTTTCACAGGCTTTGTAAATTTGTCTACCTCAACTTTTATCTTTTTCACATATTTTTACCACCATTGGTTGCAACACATGTGCAGCTTTGTTGCAGGTTCCATTTAAGGTTGTACTGAATTAGTGATTTCTCAACTCCTTTGAAATATTCTTGCCTGTGGTTGTTTCATGCAAATTATTCATAAGTCTAATTCTTCAGTAACTACAAAGTCTACACTGGCTTCTGGAACAGCAATAACTGAGCTGTATCAGTAACTTCTGCCAATTCATCAATAACCAAGGAAAACCACTGGAAATCACTTGCCTTTAAAAAAAAAATTGATTACTGATGTTTCTCCCAACATTCTCAAGTCTTTGAACAACCGTCCTCACCAAAAGGCTAATATAATACAGTGGGGCCTTGACTTACGAGTGTCCCAACCAACGAGTTTTTCGAGATACGAGCTGCCTCTTGGCCCATTTTTTGCTTTGAGTTGCGAGCTAAAATTCGGGTTACGAGCCAGCTTCAGATACCCCGCCGCCAGTTGGTGCAGTGAACATCACAGTGAACGCCACAACATCAGCCCAGCATCACGTGTCTCACTTGTTCACGATTGATTTGACATACGAGTAATTTGAGTTACGAGCTCCGTCACGGAACGAATTAAACTCGTAAGTCAAGGCCCCACTGTAGTCTTAAGCAAAGTTTAAGTTCTGTGGGCCAAGGCAGAATTGAGTAGATTATATAAGTACTTTCTATGTCCTTTATAATGTACTTTTTTTAATGATAAAAAACAATTTATTTGGGTGGAAAACTACATGTTTCATTGTTTGACGAAGGTAAGTTCCACCACAGTGAGGTCTAACCGCTGCTACAATTTACTCATACGTCATTTGTGCACAATAATCAATTAACATGACTGAGAAGGTGACCCAATGACTTGATTTCTTATTAGTCCCATTGACTAAACCAACAGTCATATCACATCATGCTGAAGAAGAAAAACACCAAAAATACAGGCTAACAAATGTCCAGTCTTTGAGGTTGTTTTGTTTTTGAAATGTTTAATAGTTCTCTAGCTTGTGGACTCTAATTCTGTTTAACAACTAACTTCATTTCTGAATGAAGTTATTGCTGTTCCAGAAGCCAGTGTAGACTTTGTAGTTACTGAAGAATTAGACTTATGAATAATTTGCATGAAACAACCACAGGCAAGAATATTTCAAAGGAGTTGAGAAATCACTAATTCAGTACAACCTTAAATGGAACCTGCAACAACTAACTTCATTTGCAAATCATGAACTAGCAAATGTCTTCTAACCCCAAATACTTTTAAAACAAACCTGTATTTGACCACTTGGCTTTCAAAACCATTGGTTTGCACACTCTGAAATGTATTTTTTTCATTCCGACATTGTCATGTCATAAATTTTAAAATAATGGAGAATTTCATTATCATCACTTGAATGCTTAGTAGCAGCCTGTGGTCTGTTACTTTGCATTGCAAATTTATAAAGAGGGACTTTGGAACCTCAGTCATGGTCAGCCAGAAGGTAGTCTTTCCCTCCCTTGATTAAGCCAATGTTTTTGGAAGTAAGTCAAAGTTGTTTGGGGCCCCTTCTTCACTGCCACTGGGTAAGGAGGCCTGAAACTTGTTCTTTCAGCCAAAGAACTTCAGTTACTATCAAGAGATCACCCTTTCCTTTTCTCGTTGGGTGGTTGCCACAGGACAGAAGGCTGGGGCTCTTCCTGATATCTGAACATCCTTTTCAGGGAAATCCATTCTGTTGGTGTTTCTTTTTTGTTGTTGTTTATTTAAAAAACAAAATTTATTGATTTCAGAGAGGAAGGGAAAGGGAGAGAGAGAGAGAAACATCAATGAGAGACGATCATTGATCGGCTGCCTCCTGCATGTCCCCTCCTGGGACTCAAGCTCACAACCCTGGCATGTGCCCTTGTCTGGGAATCAAACTGTGACCTCCTGGTTCACTGAGCCACACTGGCGGGGCCTATTGGTGTTTCTTAATGTTAATCCTAAGGCTTGTCCTACCTCCACGCTTTATAAATTTCTCTCTTATACACCCACCTCATAAGCAGAGCTACCATAGGTTTAGAATTCTTTTTAAAAAAATATGTTTTTATTGATCTTAGGGAGAGGAGAAGGGAGAGGGATAGAGAGATAAAACATGGACTGCCTCCTGGAGCCCCCAACCGGGGCATGTGCCCTGACCTGGAATCAAATGGGTGACCTCTTGGTTCATGGGTCCACACTCAACCACTGAACCACCAGGCCAGAGGGGTTAGAATTCTTATTCCCAAAAGGGGGAGGGGGGGAGGAGAGCATGGGGGGGGAGGGGTTGGAAGAGGTTTTTTGGGGAAAAATTGGAGGACCTATGTAATACTTTCAACAATAAAGATCGAAAAGAATTATTATTCCCACATGGCTAGTGAGTGGCAAGCAAGGCCTCAAGCCAGGTCTTTGGGTGCTGTGTGGCAGGTCCAACATGAGAGCCAGGAGGAGCCGGGGAGAAGCGCCTGAGACTAGGGGTGGGCTGGGAGCGATGCTGACAACACACCTCATGTACCCTTCTGGGCAGGCCCCAAGTGGAAAGGAAGTTCCCCGCGTCGATTCCACCATCACCTTTACACCCTTACACCTAAATTCCTACATTCTCCACGGAACCGAGCTGAGTGAAGCAGAGCCCCCTGGCGCCAGCTCAGGGGGCTGAGCAGCTGCGGCGTGAGCGCCCCTTAGTTATGGGTCTGGGGCCGCAGCTCTGAGCTCTGCGAGCAAATACTTGGCAGAGGGGGCCCGACAGAGGATGCGTGTGCGCTACGAAGGTCGCCGCGGCCCCAAGGTGGGCTCAGTTGCACGCTCCGCGGCCAGGGTTGGCGGGCGATGCTGGGCGGGGCGGGGCGGGGTCTGGAGGGAGCTGGCCTGAGCCGAGACGGCGCTGGGCGGGGCCTGCACGACGGGGCGGGGCGGGGCCTGAGGGGGCTGGACTGAGTCTAGACGGGGCTGGGCTGGGCTGGGCCTAGAGGGCGCGGGGCGGAGCCTGGACGGCTGGGCGGAGCGGGGCGGGGCCTGAAGGGGGCTGGACTGAGCCTAGACGGGGCTGGGCTGGGCTGGGCCTAGAGGGCGCGGGGCGGAGCCTGGACGGCTGGGCGGAGCGGGGCGGGGCCTGAAGGGGGCTGGACTGAGCCTAGACGGGGCGGGGCTGGGCTGGGCCTAGAGGGCGCGGGGCGGGGCCTGCACGACGGGGCGGGGCGGGGCCTGAGGGGGCTGGACTGAGCCTAGACGGGGCTGGGATGGGCGGGGCCTAGAGGGCGCGGGGCGGGGCCTGGACGGCGGGACTTGCTGGGCGGGGCCTGGGCGGTGGGAGTTGCTGGGCGGGGCCTGGGCGGCGGGAGTTGCTGGGCGGAGCTGGCGCCCTCGGAACCGCGCGCAGCACCTTGGGGTCTCGGCGGCTGGCTGCGCACAGACTCCCGAACACTCGGACAGACATGCTGGGCTCCCCGGGAGAAGGACATGGGGCCACTCCCGCGGGCGGACCCGGCGAGGAGCCAGGAGCCTCCACGCTGCCGGGAAGTAGGCGGGAGCGGTCAGGCCGCGCTGTCTCTTTGAGACCGTGTTCCCGCTGACACCGACGGTGAGGAACCCAGCCCCAGGTCCCGGGAAAACCCCAGAGGATGGGCATTTGAGTATTCAGGTCTCTGGGCGTGGGATTTGGGGAGGTTATGAATGGGGGGGGGCACCCTGCTTTGAGTGAAAGCCCCAGGTACCTTGTAAATTTTAACAGGGCTCAGGTGAGCCCGAGTAAGGCCAAGTTCCAGAGGAGAGGACCCCGTCTGGCCGCAGGGCCCACCCAGGGCTTGTCCTTCAGGATCGTGGTAAGCCCAGCCAGTTTGTGAACTAGTGCGTGAATACAGGAAGCTCCAGGCCTCGGTGGTGGGTGGGGAGGCAGAGGAACCAACTACTGTCAGCTGTTCTTCACGGTTTCCTGAGCTGCCAAGAGGTGCAGCCTTGCCTGCCTATGTGAGGCAGCAGCACCCCCCTTAGGACCTCAGAGCACAGCAGCAGGCAGTGGAGAGGTGGCTGAGCACTGTGCCTCCCTGGTACCCTCCGGGAGTTGGGCCACTGGCACCAGGGAGAAGAGGCTGGGTTGTTTGATGACAGTGGGGGCAGAATTGAGGATTGTGAAGTCATAGTGTAATGGGATGCCACAGGTGGGGCCTGGGGCGGACTGCCTGGCAAGAGGAAAGGTACTGCCCAGGCAGGCCATTGCTTCTGCTGGTGGAAGGCAGCCTCTGGGATCAGCAGGGCACCTGGTTCCCATGGTGGACTGATGAATTGGGTAAGGCCACCCTACCACAAAGATCCCTCTCCCCATCCTTACACAGGCAGGAAAGCAGTCCCATGCCAGTCTGGAAGCCTAAATACCACCCAGGCCATGGGGAAGGAAAGCAGTAGAGAGACTGAGTGGCATATCCTGCTGCCCCCTTTCTCCCAAACCTCCTCCTGGGCAGACCCCCAGGCTCTGCCCAACCCCAGCTCTGTGAGTGTTCTGTTTGTCCTGGGTAGTTGGCTTCCAGGATTTAGGGTTCCAGGGCTCTGGGAATATGCAGTGGGGAGCAGATGAGTCCTGAGGATTACCACTGACCCCACCCCTACTTCTCCAGATGCAGAGGCCTCCATGGCTGTGCTAAGCCTTCTGTTCTTGGCAGTGATGTATGTTGTTCACCACCCCCTGATGGTCAGTGACCGGATGGACCTGGACACACTAGCCAGAAGTCGGCAGCTGGAGAAGCGCATGAGTGAGGAGATGCGCCAGTTAGAGATGGAGTTTGAAGAGAGAAAGCGAGTCGCTGACCAGAAGCAGAAGGCAGAGAACTTCTGGAGAGGAGACACATCCAGTGACCAGTTAGTGCTGGGAAGGAAGGACATGGGGTGGCCGTTCCAAGATGAGGGCCAGGAGGGACCACTGAGCTGGATGCTGGGAAACCTGTGGAATGCTGGCCTCTTTTGCCTTTTTCTCATCTTCGAGCTTCTGCGACAGAACATGCAGCACGAGCCGGCCTTTGATTCCAGCAGTGATGAGGAAGAGGAGGAAGTCCGGGTGCTGCCTGTCACCTCCTACAACTGGCTTACCGACTTCCCTTCGCAGGAGGCCCTGGAATCCTTTTACAAACACTATGTCCAGAATGTCATCCGTGACCTGCCCTGCACCTGCGAGTTTGTGGAGAGCTTTGTGGACGACCTCATTGAAGCCTGTCGGGCACTCAACCGCCAGGTGGTCAGCCCCCAGGAGGCTCGCCCACAGCTGGAGGACTGCCTGGGCATCGGGGCTGCCTTTGAGAAATGGGGAACCCTCCATGAGACCCAGAAATTTGATATCCTGGTGCCCATTGTTCCGCCCCAGGGCTCCACGTTTGTGCTGGAGATGAGGGATCCATCCTTAGGCCGCCGCTGTGGCAATGTGCTGGTGGAGTCAGAATGTGTGTGCAAACGCGAGAAGCTTCTGGGTGATGTGCTGTGCCTGGTGCATCACCACAAGGACCACTCGGCCCTCTTGGGCAAGTGCAACAGCTCCATCAAAGCAACCCTCTGCACCGGCTCCCACCTGGACGTGTGCAAGACCGTACAGTGGTTCCGGAACATGGTGGGCAACGCCTGGGCCCTCGTGGCCCACAAGTATGACTTTCAGCTCAGCCTCCCACCGTCCACCACATCCTGCAAGCTCAGGCTGGACTATCGCTCAGGCCGCTTTCTCTCAATCCGCTTGGTCCTGGGGGTGCAACGGGAAGACACTTTGGTCTACCTGGTGAGTCGGGCCCCTGACCAGGAACAGCTCACTAGTGTGGACTGGCCCGAGTCCTTTGCAGCCTGTGAGCACTTGTTCCTGAAGCTGGTCGGGCGTTTTGCCCCAGAGAACACCTGCCACCTCAAGTGCCTCCAGATCCTTTTAAGTCTCCAGGACCTTCAGAGCTCACCGCAGGGAGCGTCCCGTCCCATCCTTACCTCTTACCACTTCAAAACAGCCCTCATGCACCTGTTGCTGTGGCTGCCCCTCACGGACTGGCAGCACAGCATGCTCTCCCAGCGGCTCCAGGACGTCCTCTGGTTCTTGGGCCGTGGCCTCCAGCAGAGGTCCCTCCATCATTTCCTCATTGGTAACAACTTCCTGCCCCTGACCATCCCGATCCCTAAGAAATTTCGGAATGCCGAGCCTGTCAATCTCTTCCAACACCTGGTGCTAAACCCCATGGCACACTCACAGGCACTGGAAGAGTTCCACAACCTTCTGACCCGAGTGAAAGCTCTGCCTTGTGCCCCGTTGGCCGGCGCACATTAATGTAAAGGCCATTAATAAAGGGGAGAAGGTATTTGTGATTCAGGCTGCAAAAGAGTGTATTTTTCAGATACATCAGTGGCATGTATGACTTTACCTTGTGAGTAGGGGTTATGATAGATTAAGGCATTTTAAGGAGTGTGTGAAGTGGTCACAAAGATGGGGTCCCAGTGGGTCTTCTGAGTTTTTCTTCTCCTGACTTAATTTGTGTCATGACCCACAGAGAGAACAGGGAAACGGATGTTGTGGGAGAATCTTGCTGCTAAAGAGTTAGATCCAGAGGTGGCTTGGGAAGTCGTGTTTTGTGTCAACACTGGAATTGAAAGAATACCTCCATTCCAGCTTACTCCTCATATTTTAGGAGCTAATTTTTCAGACTTTCACTATTTGAAGATACAACCAAGATGTTTATTTTCTGTTTTCTTAATTTAGCCCAATCTTTATATGTCAGTATAGTTGTTTTTACGCACCTGAGAAAATTCCAATACTACCCAAATAATTTGTTAGCATTGATTCATAAATATTAAGTCAATAGTGACCTGTCCCATAATTGAGGTAACGTGTTTACTTAAAGAGCAACATCTGATGACCTTCTCAATGCCTGGACGCAACATTATAAAACCTTTAACAAGGATGATCTTTTGGGGGCTCTGAGATGAATAATTGTTGTTTCTGTAGGGAGCCACTTGTTTGATGAATGGAAAGAAGTCCTAGCTACCATGTGTAGCTCTGCTTTTTCCGAGTCTGGTAATGCCTTTGTATTCTCTTTTCAAAGATCAGAGGCATTATTTGAACTATATTTGCGGTTTTGCAAAACAAGGTCATAACAATTGACCACTGGCAGGGCTGGACTGGAAGGACTATGAAGCAGTCCAACTCAAATAAAGTCGAGATTCCAGAGATGTGATGGATGTATTTTTCTGTGGGCATCCTGAAGAGGAGTGTTAAGAAATGTGAAAATAGCTGTGGGTGTGGTTGTTTTGGAAATCCAATGCTGTACCTTCCTTGAAAGCCTGGAAGATCTGCTCAGAGGAGGACCTGGCCCCACGTTTAACTTGACCTTGGTGGGGTTAAGATGTTGGCCTTATGGGCTTTGGTTGTAGAATCCACACCCTCCACCAAGCAGAAATAAATTACAGGTGTCCCAGAAACTGATGCCAGTCAATATTTGGGGCTCCCTCTGCTCAGTAGCTACTGTTGTCTGCTGGTATCTGCCAGGTACTGCTTTCAGGTTAAGATGCAGTGGTGGTTGGTTCCATGCTGGTGGGATTTTGATGTTTTAATATATCCATATGCTTTTTGTTTAGAAAATAATTTACTGGTGTTTCCTTCTAAATCAATAAATGAGGCTATTTTCTGTATCTGTTGGAATCTGTGCAATAACACATATAGCAGATCAGCATTCTCACAGCCTGTTCCCAAGAAGTTCATGTTACCCTGATGGCTCATCCAACACACCCTGGTGTTTCTCAGCATACCTGGAACCAGTCTGCCCTGTGGTTTCCCAGTGGCCTGGCCAGTAGCCAGGAAATAATAATTCAGAATGTTAAGGAATACCTAAGTCATTCATTTTCATGGGGCCCAAACCAAAATATCAGCCAAATTGAAAGATCTTAGGTGCTACAAACAGTTCTAGAGGGCATAAGTCTGTCAGGTAGTGAGAAGTTGGTATAAAGTTCTAGCACTGGGGTTTCCAGTGTAGTAAGAGGCGAGAAAGAAAACAAAGTTATGAACAGGCAGACGACCACAAAGGGAACAGCACGGCTTGGGTGGGGCAGTAGATGTAAGAGAGAGTATTGCAAAAACAAGTAGTGGGAAGAATGGAGCTGTAGTGCTTTGGGAATACTCACAATGAAAGGGGAAACCAGATATTTAGGAAGCTGAGCTTTAAAACAATACTGGCTGGCACCCAGGATAAAACAGCAGTCACAGTAATGAAAACAGTAGCATTCACTGAGCATTGCCAATGTTCTAAATGCACTGTTCTAAACACTTCACATCTGGTAACTCATTTAATCCTCACACGAACACCCCATGAAGTTGGTGCTTTATCTTCTCCATTTTTACCAATGAGATAACAGGCTCAGAAAGAGCACACAACTTTCCCAGGTCACAGCTGGTAAACAGCAGAGCCTGGAGGGAAGTACCTGTCCCAGCAACTTCCCAGCAGGAATCCAACAACACGTAGGACTTAAAGTTATTTGAAAAGCAAAAGGCACTGTATTAATTTTAAGCCAAAGGGTGGTATGTTGTTTGGAAATTCCAGAAGACAGAAATTGTTGGTTCTTAGCCCAGTCTTTAGGAGGTCAGGAATTTTATATCACATACAAAATTAAAGGCATTTGCTCAGAGGCCAAAATGAATGTAAAGCCATTTTAACTATGTGTCCTTTGAGCCCCAGTAACAATATATCTTATAAGCCAACTGCAAGCTGGAAGTTCAGGGCAAATTTGAAGCCAAAAAATTGCTTGTTCAGGTAACTAATTGATAACACTATTGTTCCTCACCTAAACTGAGGCTGGCTGCTTTTATTCGGGGGAAGCAGAATCTCAGTGAGGAGTGAAATGAGGAAGACCAATGGCCTCAACGTTGCTTTTCTGCTGAGAAGGAATGGGGGAGGGGACCCACTGCTTTACTTTTGTACAGACAGGGTAATTGAGTTTTGCACACCATTGACACCACTGATAAATCATTCAGTCTTTTTGCACCCTCTGAACTCCTAGTCACCCAAAACAAAAGATGGGCTGGGAGTGGGTGGTGAATGAGCTGCCTGCACTCATACAGAGCAGGATGTGGAGCTGGCCCCTTCCTCCCAACACATAGCACCCCAAGCAATCAGCTCAGGAGGCTCCTTTATAACCACAGAACAGATGCATGCCTCACCTAATGGGTCACCGAGTAGCCTTCCTTTGCCAGGAGATCCAAGCAGTTCTTCAGAGGCTCCTGATTCTGTGCCACCTATCACCCGGCAACACCCAATGCTCTTAGTGCAGGGGTGGGCAAACTTTTTGACTCGAGGGCCACAATGGGTTCTTAAACTGGACCGGAGGGCCGGAACAAAAGCATGGATGGTGTTTGTGTGAACTAATATAAATTCAAAGTAAACATCATTACATAAAAGGGTATGGTCTTTTTTTTTTTTTTTAGTTCTATTCATTTCAAACGGGCCGGATCCGGCCTGCGGGCCGTAGTTTGCCCACGGCTGTCTTAGTTGGTGCAGACATGGAATCCAGAGGCTCACGCTCCTGGACCCTAGTGCATACTGACCCCAAGTGCTCACTCATGGGAGTTTAATCTGTTACTAATTCCTCATAAACCCCAGTGAAATGGGGTAGTCTCATCACTGTTTTATTTTTATTATTATTAATATTTATTTATATTGATTTCAGAGAGGAAGGGAGAGGGAGAGAGAAACATCGATGAGAGAGGATCATTGATCAGCTGCCTCCTGTACGCCCCCTACTGAGGACAGAGCCCAAAACCCAGACATGTGCCTTTGACCAGAATCAAACCCGGAACCCTCCAGTCCTCAGGTGGATGCTCTATCCACTGAGCCAAACTGGCTAGGGCTATTTTTTTTTTAAACATGTTTTTATTGATTTCAGAGAGGAAGGGAGAGGAAGAGAGAGATACAAATATCAATGATGAGATAATCATTGATTAGCTGTTTCCTGCACACCCTCCAACTGGGGATGGCGCTCGCAATCCGGTCATGTGCCCTGACCGGGAATTGAACTGTGACCTCCAGGTTCACAGGTCAATGCTCAACCATTGAGCCATACCAGCCAGCCAGCTGGGCTCATCACTGTTTTATAAATGGGGAAGAAAATGGGGCCCAGAGAGGTTAAGATGCCCAATTTAGGATTTAAACTTATCTTCCAATGTCCCTCATTCAATACGTATTTAAGTGCTTGCTGTGCCCAGGGCTAGCACCAGGCCCTGGGAAAACAAAGGTGAGCAAAGACACAGCTTCCTCTTCATGGAATTGAGTCTAGGGAGGGGATTGATATGAAATCGTCACCCCAGCAGATGTAAAATTTCACAGGTGACAAGTTCTGCTAAAGCCTCGAGTACAGACACCTGAGTATATCAGGGAAGGTCTCCCTGAAGAAGTGATGTGACCTCATTGGGTGAAGATGGGATGGAGAGGATCCTATGTGGCGGACATGGCATGCGCAGAGGGGCTGTGCTGGAAGTGGGCATGGAGAGGGCCAGTCTGAAAGAAGGCCCAAGTGACTGGAGGGCAGGGAGCAAAGGGAGGCAAGATGAGGCTGGAGAGGCTGCAGGGATGGGACCCTGCAAGACCTTGTAGACCACTTTAAAAGTTCCCAGAGCAGTGGAATTTTTTAGTGTGCAGGGACTAAAAATAATACTTTCCCTCCCACCTTCTAAGTCCTTCTAACTAGGCTAGTAATCAAATGAACAGAGACAGATTAACAGAGAAAAATGTTTAATACATGTTCCTGGGGAATTCACACAAGCATGAAAAGTTCAAAGACACTGTTGATGCAACATTCAATATATATGACATTTTTGGACAAAGGAGAAAAGGGGTTGGTGAATGGGTAAAATGGGCGACTTATAGGTGGTTGAGAAGAGTGGATTATACGAGGCAGGAAAAGTCTTGCCAGGCAATTCAGAAACAATGGGACATGGGGTATCTAGCTAACAGGCCTGGAGTCTTCCTGACTAGAGCTAGGGTGAAGATTTTTAAGATGATTAAGCCAAGACTCCCTTCCTAAAGCAGATCTTTCTGTCTGAATTTCTTAGGCAGCAAAGGAGTGAGGGTCAAAGGTTCTGAGTCTTGTTTCTCAATTAACAGCTTAAAATCAATATCCCAAAAAGACAGCTAAAGGGTGGCAAAAATTTAGTCGCCTTCAAACGGTTTTAGACTTTGGGGGAAAAGTAACAGGTCAGATTTGTACTTAGCAACCACCACCCTGGACCCAAAGGAAGCGGGGTCAGCAGGTGTGGGGTTGCTGCAGACCTGCCAGGTGGGACAAGGAGAGACACACCACTGAAGAGATGTTTAGGGGAAAAGAGAACTCAATGGATTGTCCGTGGAGTGAGAGGGAGGCGCCAGGATGGCTCCTGGGTGGCTGGTTTCATTTGTGGAGACGAAGCGTACTGTAAAAACGTTTTCTCTCCTCTCTCCCCCATTGCCTTAGGCGAAAGATTTGGTGGGCACTGAGAGAACAAGTTCTGTTGTGCCCAGATTTCAAGGTTCCCAAGACCCCCAGGGAGCCAGTCAGTCCGATGCAAAAGCAAAGAGTCCTTTATTATGCAAGCCGGCTTGCGCTCCCCGTCCACCAGACCCACCGACACAGCGGAAAGTCCAGTGGCCGAGAGAGCGAGGCCTGATGGGACAGGGGGTTTTAAAGGGGGGTGGAGTGAGGGCAGGAGAAGGCACTGTGGGCCCCGCCGATTGGCCAGGCGCGAGTCGGTACAGGATGTGGTCATAGTGATGGCGTGCACTTCCCTTGATCATCATTGGTTAATCCAGAGAAATCCTGGGTGTGGCTAGCAGCGGCTTCTTCCCGTGAGGAAGCACATGGCACCGTCCCAAAATGGAGGACCCAAGGCAAGATGGAGGGCGCAGTCCTTGTCCGGCTCCTGCTGCTGCTGCTCGAACTCGCCACAAGGCAGGATGGCCCTCCCGCACAGCACCCGCATCTGGCCTGCGGGCAGACTGGGACTCCAGCGTGTCTGGGCGGCACAGGCCCAGCAAACAGGGTGAGGCCGGTGGAGTGGCCCAGCTCTGGAGGAGCGGCATCCGCTCGGAGCAGGCCCGGCCCATGGGGCCGGTGCACTGCAGCATGGCGGCCTCCCCGAGCCAGGGCACGCGCCCCACTCCGCTGCTGCAGCTGCTGCAATGGGCCCGGTCCGGGGGGCAGCCGGCGCCGGGCTCCCGCTGTGGGCCCGGGAGCCAATGCCCCCCCCATGGGGCCCGGCGGTTGGCCCACGCAGGCCCCGGTCCCCTCGACCGGGCCCCGAGGGCCGCACGGACCCTTGGCCCCAGCGCGGGCAAGCGGGGAGCCGACCACGGGGGAAGGGAGGAAAGAGCGAGGCGGTGAGGCTTTCCGCTCCCATGACTTCCCCCGCGCGGTCGGTCGCCGCCAGGCCCCACCCCTTGGCCCGCCGCCGGCCACCACGCAGCCGGTCCCGACACTCGAACCCGCTCCGGGAGGTGGGTGCGGAGGGATCCCAGTGGCCAGACTCCTCCCCCCGCACCGCCCGGAGAGGCGGGCGGCGGCCTTTCATTCCCCCCTTGTCTTGGAACTTCTGGCTCAATCATGAGACGGACTGCAATTCTATTCCACCAAAACTATCAACTGAACTATCCCTATAAGGTTAACAAATGGTCCGGTGGAAGGGAAAGAAACCATTTTAGATTTAATAACTTCTATTGAAATAGGATCTTTCTTCTTAGAATTCCTCCATGGTTATCATAAAAAACCAAATCAAGATTTAGTATTATTTGCCTTGAAGAGGCTCAAGCATTCCTGTTTGTTAGGCTAGGTTTAAATTTAGAGTCTGTTGAACTAAGCCTCCATTTTTCTGGGCACCATTTTCAGCTGGACCAAGTCTCTTCTGTTATTTGGTTCCTGGTCTGGGCTGGGCATGGGAAGCAAGAAGCAGCCACGGGGACAGGAGACCTTCCTCAGAAGGGGCGAGTGTTCAAGCCCCTGCACCATTGGGGGGGTGAGGATCTGTGCCCCACCTCTGTTGAACCCCAAGTTCTCTCCTACTGGCCCTCGGTTGTGTCTGTCTTAGGTCGCCCCACCTCTGTGGAGTCTTACCCGTCTCTGACTACCAACCATCTCTGGGCCAGGTAGGGTGATGTGAGGTTCAGTTCTGTCTCCTTGTTAGCCTATGCCCCCTGTGGCCTCCATGCTCAGCACCCGCCTTGGGTTCCCCTCGCCTGCTGGCGGGGCCCCGGCATTGATCACATCTCTTGGGAAATCCAGGTTTCTTCTACAGACAGGCCCCAGCTTACGCCACTGGGCAAGAGACAGATCCACGGTACCAGCTTTTCATAAACCCAGCTTGAACGGAGAGCTCAGACAACAGCTGTAGACAATTGGGATCCTTTTGGCAATACAGAATGCTTAAGTGCCTTCTCAGAAGGGAATAAGTCCCTTCACATATCGCCAGATTCCGGAGGAATTACATAAGGAGAAGAACATACTGATCTACTCTAAGATTTTCTGACTTTCCTTGCTACTTCCTTTTCATGGATTTAAAACAAAACAGTAACCGTTGGCATAAAACCTTCCACCTATGCATAACTATGCCCCTAACCTTCTATTCTAAACAGGCTTTTTTTCCCCAGCTTTACTACCCCTGACATGGGCATGGTGACTCAGGCCTGCAAGGCAGTATACAGGCTGCCAACTGTTAGCTGTCTCTCAACAGAGTCCAAAACCTGATGGGCACCCTTTCCTGCCCAGTTGGGCACCTGCCCCCTTGCCAGCTAGACACCCTTTACTTTTGGGGGTCACCCCACACAGCTCCCTTCCAGGACAGCCAACATACATTCAAAACCTGCAAAAGAATCAAAGGTTAATATAACATATCAATACAATGAAACATCATGGCTGCTTTAGGCAGCCAAATCTTCTGCTACTAAACATGTGACCCCATAAATTGTCCTTGTCTCTTTGGAGCCTTGTCCATGAAGATGCAGGCATTATCTAAGTGTATTACACAGTATTGTGGGGGCTCCTGGTGACAGGAGTGATCGCGAGCCATGTTACCGGCATCAGGCAGGTCGAGCACGCCGTCTTGGTAACCTGCTGGTGAATCTTGATCCCAGCATGTCGGATTAAGTCCTTCATTTTCTGGGTTCCCAGGTGAGTAGACCGGTGCATATGTTCTAATACCGTGTCCCCGAGCCGGTCTGGTAGTATGAGTTCCCCTTCTGGTGTATGCCACCATCCTTTTATTTCCTGGGTTCTGGGGAGCTTTCTGATGCGTTGCAATTCTTCCTGGGAGTACTTGGGCTGGTCTGGTAAGACTGGGTCCCCTGGGTCTGGGAGTTGTAAGGCCATGGTAGGGACCGAGGTAAGGGCTACTGCCTTCGCAGCCTGGTCAGCCTTTTGGTTACCTCTTGCTACTGGGTCATCGGCTTTCTGGTGCCCCTGGCAGTGGATTATGGCTAACTTGGCAGGAAGCCATAAGGCTGCAAGCAGATCGAGAATCTCTTGCTTATTTTTTATTGTCCATCCCTCTGCCGTCAGCAGCCCTCTCTCCTGATAGATTGCTCCGTGGACATGAGCTGTAGCAAATGCATAACGGCTGTCTGTGTAAACGTTAAGCCGCTTCCCAGTCCCCAGCGTCAGTGCCTTAGTAAGGGCGATGAGTTCTGCTTGCTGGGCTGACGTCCCGGAGGGCAGGGCCTCCACCCACACAGTGTCTGTTTCAGTGACCACCGCTGCACCCGCGTACCTGCACCCGTCCCGCACGAAGCTGCTCCCATCCGTGAACCAGGTGGCCTCTGCATCAGGGAGGGGCCGGTCGGTCAAGTCCTTCCGGAGTCCATGTACCTGCTCTAGGATTCCCGCACAGTCGTGTAGTGGGGCATCTAAGTCAGGGTCGGGCAGCAAAGTAGCAGGATTGAGGGCCGCACTGGGGTGGAACCGCACTCTTGGAGGGTTGAGTAGGAGGCTCTGGTAATGGGTTATATGTGCGTTACTCATCCATCTGTCAGGAGGCTGCTTCAGGACGCCCTCAATGGCATGTGGGGTTGTAATCCAGATTTCCTGCCCCAGGGTCAGTTTGTCGGCGTCTTTGACTAAGAGCGCTGTTGCCGCGATAATTCTCAGGCATGGTGGCCAGCCGGCAGCTACAGGATCTAACTTCTTGGACAAATAAGCCACTGGGCGGCTCCAGGGGCCTAAAGCTTGAGTCAAGACCCCTTTCGCTATCCCTTTGTGTTCATCCACAAAGAGGTGAAAGGGCTTTGTAATATCTGGCAGGCCCAGGGCTGGGGCACCTAGAAGGGCCTTCTTTAACTGCCTAAAGGCAGCTTCATCTTTTTCAGTCCAGTCAAACGCCCTTCCCTCTTTGGTAGCTTCATATAGGGGCCTGGTGATTTTGGCAAAACCCGGTATCCAGAGGCGGCAGCAGCCGGCCGATCCTAGGGATTCCCTTACTTCTCTTCGGGAGGTGGGAGTAGGGATTTTCAAAACAGTCTCTTTCCTGGCATCCGATAACCGCCGCTGCCCGCCCTCCAGGATGTATCCCAGGTAACTCACCCTTTCTCGACATAACTGAGCCTTCCTCGCGGATGCCCGGTACCCTAAGGCCCCCAGGGTGGCCAATAGATCTTGGGTCCCCCGCTCACAGTCCTTGGCTGTGTCTGCAGCAATCAGGATGTCATCTACGTACTGGAGGAGGGTGAGGTTGGGGTGTTCCCTTCTGTACTCACCCAGGTCCTCGTGCAGCGCCTCGTCGAATATGGTGGGCGAGTTTTTGAACCCCTGGGGTAGGCGTGTCCAAGTCAGCTGTCCACTGAAGCCCTCCTCTGGGTCATGCCACTCAAAGGCGAAAAGGGACTGACTTTGAGGCTGAATCCCCTTCCGTGCCTCCTGAGGCATGGGGTACTGCTTGATTCTTACCGGACCTTCTCCTGGTTTTAGTTCTACCAGGACTGGGGCCCTGTGGGCGGCCAGCCCCACCCCTCCTGTCTCTGCCCATGCTGTTGGGAATTCTTGTAGCCATTTGTCCATACTGCCCTCCACCAGGGAAGTCTTCTGGTAGAGGCGATATTCATCCTCTAGCCTCATGGTCAGGACCTGAATGGGGCGGCCCTCCCCATCGGTGACCTGAGGCCCCCCTTGTCTGAAAGTTATTTGAGCTCCAATTTTGGTCAGTAGGTCCCGTCCTAATAGTGGGTAGGGGCATTCTGGTATTACCATGAAAGAGTGGGATACCTGGCCTGTTCCTAAATCTACTGTCCTTCGGGTAGTCCATGAATACTGGCTCATACCAGTTGCTCCTTGCACCCAGGACTTTTTATTCGCCAGTTTTCCTTGCGGGGTACGGAGGACCGAATGTTGTGCCCCGGTGTCAACAAGGAAGTTAACAGGAGTCCCCTCCACTCTGAGAGTTATCCTGGGCTCGGGGAGGGGGTCCGAACCCTGACTCCCCTAATCACTCAGTTCACCCAGCTCTAAGACCTTGACTCGGTCAGTCCTGTCTCCCTTCTCACCGGCCTTCTTCGGATATTCTCGAGCCCAGTGCCCTATGTCCAGGCAAAGCTTACATTGATTCTTCCGTAGCCCCCGCCTCCCCTCTTGGGTGGTCTGCTTACCTCTTCCTTTATTGCTTGCAAGCTGTCGGAGGCGACGGTCTCGCTCCTTGAGGAAGCCCATGGTCGTAGCCAGCAGGACCCTAGCCAGGTCCCGAGCTTGCCTACTGCTAGTGGCAGCCATGACGCGAGCTTGCCTGTCTTCTGGAGACTCTCGGTTATTGTACACCTTCTCTGCCACTGCCAGTAAATCCTGTAAACTCTTCTCTCCCAACCTATCTACTTTTTGTAGTTTCCTTTTAATATCCGCGGCCGACTGGTTTACAAAGCTTATGATCACAGCTGCCTTGTTTTCAGGAGCTTCTGGATTCATGGGGGTGTAGGTGCGGTAAGCCTCCATGATCCGTTCTAAAAAGGCAGCTGGAGACTCATCCCTTTCCTGCTGAACATTCCCCACCTTGGTCAAATTAGTTGGCTTTCTAGCAGCCATTCTGAGACCTCTCATTAGGGTCTGACGATAGACCGAAAGCCTCTCCTTACCTTCTGCCGTGTTGAAATCCCATTCAGGCCTAGTTAAGGGAAAAGAGACATCTATCTGGACCTGGTTGGCAGTTGGGTTTCCGTCCACGCCTGGAACCACTTTCCGGGCCTCATTGAGGATCCTTTCTCTCTCTTCCGTCGTGAACAGAACCTGTAAAAGCTGCTGACAGTCGTCCCATGTGGGCTGATGGGTGAAGAGAACAGAATCTAGCAAGTCAATAAGTCCCCCTGGTTTCTCAGAAAACTTGGGGTTTTGTGCCTTCCAGTTATAGAGATCAGATGTTGAAAAAGGCCAATAATGATATGGTTGGTTGCCATCCGCATCTGGAGGTCCAGCGGCCCATAAGGGCGGGGTCTTGATAGTGGAGTCAGGTGCTGCAGCAGACAGTTCCCGCTGAGCCCTTTGCCGGGTGAGAGGCGGGCCTCCTACCGAGGCCACTCCCGGAACTCCGCCCCCAGCCACTCCCAGAACTCCGCCCCCAACCACTCCCAGAACTCCGCCCCCAACCACTCCCAGAACTCCGCCCCCAGCCACTCCCGGTGTGGAAGGATCGTCCCTCCATGGGCTATATGGGGGAGGAAAGATTAGTTCTTCTTCAGTCCCCCCCTGCACAATAGGGAGGGGAGGGGCCGAAGGCTGGGTGAGAGTCTTCCTTTTCTCCTCCTTTTCCATTCTCTGCAAAGCAAGAATGGGCTTCGGCCCAGGAGGACATGGAGGTAGGAAGGGCCTGAGCCAAGATGGCGGGTCTTCCACGAGGTCCTGCCAAGTAACAATGTAAGAAAGCTGACCAGGACGTCCCCCCCTAAGTTGGGAGACGACATCCCTGACTCGGCGGATGGTGGGGAGGTCAAAAGTCCCCTCCGGCGGCCACCCAACGTCCAAAGTTGGCCACTCCCTGGAACAAAAAGTCTGCCACCGGTCTTTCCGAACCTCTGCACTGAGGTCCCTGGCTCTTTCCCTTACCTCTCTGAAATGATCGACCATAATGCTTAAAGGGGTAGTTTGAGTCTGTCCCATAATGTCCGTCCAGTGAGTCCACAAAATAAAACCAAAAAGACACAAACACAAACAACAAACGGGCCCGAAAACACAGTCTTCCAACGCCATGGAAGCAGAACCGAAACAGGCTTCCAATTCCATGGCAGCTAAACCTGAACGCTAGACAATGGCCTTATACCAAACTAGCTAGCAGGAGCGACCTGCTTTCCGCGAGGGGCATATCCATCCCTCTGAGGGGCATATCCATCCCTCCTGGGGGGGGGCGGAACGTCTTCCAACTCCCCCCCACCTGTGGTCTTTTTCGGGTGCGTGCGCCTAGACCCCCTCAGGCAATTACAGATTCCAGAAACAAGCTCACACTGAACAGAACACACAACAAACAACAACACACCTACCCCTACCGCGGTCAGTCAGACTCTTCGGATTGGGGGTCCCTCGATGGTCCTGGGAACCCCGGGCGAGCCCCCAAAATGTTGTGCCCAGATTTCAAGGTTCCCAAGACCCCCAGGGAGCCAGTCAGTCCGATGCAAAAGCAAAGAGTCCTTTATTATGCAAGCCGGCTTGCGCTCCCGTCCACCAGACCCACCGACACAGCGGAAAGTCCAGTGGCAGAGAGAGCGAGGCCTGATGGGACAGGGGGTTTTAAAGGGGGGTGGAGTGAGGGCAGGAGAGGGCACTGTGGGCTCCGCTGATTGGCCAGGCGCGAGTTGGTACAGGATGTGGTCATAGTGATGGCGTGCACTTCCCTTGATCACCATTGGTTAATCCAGAGAAATCCTGGGTGTGGCTAGCAGCGGCTTCTTCCCGTGAGGAAGCACATGGCACCATCCCAAGATGGAGAACCCAAGGCAAGATGGAGGGCACAGTCCTTGTCCGGCTCCTGCTGCTGCTGCTCGAACTCGCCACAAGGCAGGATGGCCCCCCCCCCCCCCCCCCTGCACAGCACCCACAGCTGGCCCGCGGGCAGACCGGGACTCCAGCGCGTCTGGGCGGCACAGGCCCAGCAAACGGGGTGCGGCCGGTGGAGTGGCCCAGCTCTGGAGGAGCGGCATCCGCTCGGAGCAGGCCCGGCCCATGGGGCCGGCGCACTGCAGCATGGCGGCCTCCTCGAGCCAGGGCAGGCGCCCCACTCCGCTGCTGCCGCTGCTGCACTGGGCCTGGTCTGGGGGGCAGCCGCGCTGGGCTCCCGCTGTGGGCCGGGGAGCCAATGCCCCCCCCATGGGGCCGGCGGGAGGCCCACGCACCGCAGGGACCCTCGGCCCCAGCGCGGGCAAGCGGGGAGCCGACCACGGGGGAAGGGAGGAAAGAGCGAGGCGGTGAGGCCTTCCGCTCCCAGGACCTCCCCCGCAGTCGGTCGCCGCCAGGCCCCACCCCTCGGCCCGCCGGCCACCACGCAGCCTGTCGGGGCACTCGGACCCGCTCCGGGAGGCGGGCGCGGAGGGATCCCAGCGGCCAGACCGCACCGCCGGGAGAGGCGGGCGGCGGCCTTTCAGTTCATGCAAAAAAAAAAAATAAAAATAAAAGTATATATATATATGGGCTTAAAAAGTAGTTTTCAACAAAGGGTAGCACTTTTTTGGTAGCCAAACTGACTGAGGGGCACTGATGGCATGTGGCAGGTGTCGGGGTCGCCGAAGGAGGAATGCTTGAGGCCAAAAGGAGTAAAAATTATGAATTAGGTCATTTCGACACCAGATGGGCTGACCCCCAACATGGCGCCAGCCCCCAGGGGCGGGAGGGAGAGGTATTAAAGGACTGGAGGCCGGCTTTTCCTGGCGGAGAATTCTCTGGGCGGGTCTGGACCCTGGGAAGGTCCGGAGGGGAAGGACAATGGTCTTAGCAAGTGGAACGGGACATGGAATGTGGTCTCGGTGAAAGGGAATGACCTTGCGAAGTGGCCGAAAGGTCAGTTCCCAGGGGAGAGGGTATCCATTTCGTTCCTCGAGCACCGTTCCCAGCAGGCGAACGGGGTCAGGGTGCGGAAGAGCTGTACACCGAGGGCCGGACCCCACACCAGGAACTGTCCCGGCCCGAGGCCAGGGCACCGTGCGGGGAAACTGCGCAAGGCCCCCGCGTGGTAGGAACGCGGGAGGCCCGGGGGCACTCGGAGGCGCCGGCCTTTCCCCCGCTGATCTGGGCCTCGGGTGAGGCCGAGCCGAGGGAGCGGCGCACAGTACATCCGCCTCACGTTCCTTTACCTAATCCCCACCCCAGGATATTTTCCCATGACCTTTGAGAAGGTGGGAGGGAGGGAGGGAGGGAGACAGACACACGCATCCATTGGTTGCCTCCCCCACGCGCCTCGACCTGGGCAAACCGGCTAGGACCCGCCTCACTTTCGACATTAACTTTTTTAAAGGGGGTTGGAGGGAGAGAACCAGGAAGCTTTTCACGAGAATTTGAACAAAAACGATGGCCTTTATTTAAAGAATGTGTATAAAACATTGTGCATCTGTCCTCCCCGCCGGGAAGGCTCGCTGCGGGCCGGCTCCCTCTCACCTCCGGCCCGCGCCCGTCTACCCCCGCCCCGCCCCGGGCCGCGCTGCCCTCAGCACAGGGACAGGCACCTCGCTCCTGGGAATCCGCTCTCCCCTCAGTGAATCCCGGGAAAGCAGAGCCTTCGCCCGCCTGCTCCACGCTGGGGCCCCCGCGCCCGGTGCTCGAAAGGAGGGAGTTCACACTGTCCCGGGAGAGTCCACGGACCCGGCAGTCAGCCCCCGGGACCGAACCTGGACACCACCTCCCTGGGTTGGTCCCACCCGCGCCTCCCGAGTGCGGCTCCCGCCCCGCCCCCCGCGGCGGACCGGGCGGTCTGCGCAGGCGCGCCTCCGCCCCGCCCACCGGTGACGTCAGCGCGCCGTTAACGGCCCTCAGTCCTGTCGGCGCGCGATTTAAAAGCAGTTGAGGATCCGCGACGGGCAGGATGGGACCTCCGTGCCCAGGTGAGGCCGGGCGTGCGGAGGCGCCGCGGGGAGGCCCCGGCGCGAGCGAGGGTCCCGCGGGCAGGGTCGGGGTCCGGCCTGAGCGGGACTGCTGTGTTCTTGGCCCAGTCGGTGCCTCAGCTCTCCGTCGACCGCGGGTCCAGGCGAGCGGGGCGGGGGGAAGCGGGAGGAGCGCGGGCAAGAGCGCTCCGCCAATCAGGACGCGGCCTTGGGGCGTCCGCTCAGTTCGCGGGCGGAAACCCTGCTGCCCCGGGTGCCTCCACGGTGGTGGCGTCTCCGCTTCCCAAAGGCCTTTTTCTTGGAAGGCGCCTTAGAAGCGTCTTGGCTACCGCTGCATGCTTAACACGCTTGTATTCAATTTTACCTTCATTCCTCAAGTATTGAGTGCTCCTTGTGGGCCAGACGCAGAGACACAGTAAAGAACAAAATAAGTAAGATCCCAGGCTATTTATTCTAGTTGGGGAGACAAACAAACTAATTTACAGGTGAGACCGAGACCGAGTGCTGTGATTGAGGATAGCGGGGGGAGGGGGGCGCTTTAGATTAGGATTGAGCTCTTAGCAAGGGACGGGGAAACGTATTTCAGGCAGAGGAGCAAGTGCAAAAAAAGAAAAGAAAGGAAAAGGGGCTAGCAGGAACGAGCCTGGCTTGACCGAGGACGGGACATGGTGACGAAACAGTGAGCAGGTCTGTCAGGTGAGCAGGGCCTCTGTCGGTCTTGGGAATTTGAAGTCATGTTTTAGACCTGACAAATGACTTAGCCCAGAGGCAGTCTGGTGGAGGGAAGGGGTCGGTAAACACTTGGATAGGAGGTTGCCATTCGGGGGAAGTGATAGGGCCACTCAGGGAAGTGATGGCCTGAGGAATAAGTTCGGGTATCATCATCATAGATCGTAAAACCGTGGGAACAGGTGAAGAGCCTGTAGAGGAAACTACAGGCCGACATTTAGGAGCTGGACAGAAGGAAGAAAGTTACAGAGGCCCAAAGTGTTTCAAGAAACGGGGTTGCCAGCTGCTTCAAATGCTGCCGAGTCTCAAGAGTGATGAGGCCTGAAAAGTGCTGGACTTGGTGACCTGACAGTTGTGGGTGATCAGTAATAGTTCTCATAAGGTGATGGGGGCCAGACTAGAGGGAGCTGAACACGAGTAGGAGGTGAGGAAGGGGATGCAGAAAGTGTTCTTTGAGCTCAGTAACCCTGATGCATGATGTCAAAAGCGGTGCGAGAATCAGAGAATGTTCAAGAACTGAAGGTTGCCTCTAGCCCCCATCCTGGGTCTCCCTCTTAGACAAATTCCTTCTTCAGTGCTTCCTATTTCTGTTCTCTTCTCCCGAGGTCCTGCTCCTTCCTACCTTGCAGTGCCCACATCTAAATAGTCACAAGCCCTCTTGATTCAGTCTCTAGAAATGTCTCTTACCTCCTTCCTTCCTGTTTTTACTTTCTTTTTCTTTTGTTTTGATCTCAGCTGAGAGTTATGTTAATCACTCTTCAGCCTGTGGGAAGCTATCAGGGAACATGTGAAGTTCTTGTATGTTTCCTTTTTAAATTTCTAATCACCACTCCGTTTTCCTTCCCCTTACATGGGCAAACCATTCAGTGATTATTGTGTATCATTATTTTTAATGTGTTCCTATAAAATATGTGTTATAATGTACATATGGATTTTTTAATATGAATTCTGAACCATCTGAGATACTCATTCTTATTCTCATCTAGAGGATGAAGAAGCAAATGCTTAGGGCATGCACTTGTTTAGAATTTTTCCAGCTGGTAAGTGATGGAGCTGGGGTTTGAAAGCAAGCCTTCTGTTTCTTACATTTGGAAACATTCTTCCAAGATCTCTGTTTCCTCATCTCTCCCTTCCAGTGATCTTGCTTCTCCCAATCATAATAGGCCTCAGCACTCACTACCATAGTCACACCTTAGACCTTGTCATTATCAATAGCTGCAGTACTCTACAATCTCAATTTTAAGACCCCATTTCTCAATACCACTCCTATCTCTCCAACTCACTCCCTCTTGTTCCCCGACTCCAACAATCTTTTGATGACCCAGCAGACCCAATATTCACTTCACTGTCCCTCACTTCCCTCATGACCTTGTTCCCTCCTTACTTAGCTTACATTCCATGGTCAGTCTGTAATCACTCCCTTTCATACACCTGCAACTCCTTGCCCTCTTCTTGCTTTCTTTCTTTTTTTTTTTAATATATCTTATTGATTCTTTACAGAGAGGAAGGGAGAAAGACAGAGAGCTAGAAACACCGATGAGAGAGAAACATCGACCAGCCGCCTCCTGCACACTCCCCACCGGGGATGTGCCCGCAACCCAGGCACATGCCCCTGACCGGAATCAAACCCGGGACCCCTCAGTCCGCAGGCCAACGCTCTATCCACTGAGCCAAACCGGTTTCGGCTCTTCTTGCTTTCTTACACTTGCTTGACTAAATCACAACCCTGGTTAATTCCAACTTTGCCTACTCTGCCCAGTGCATGGGATGGCCAAGGGGACCCCAAGGCTACTCAGCAGTCATGCTTTATTTTCTGATTCACCCACTCCTCTCCTAGATCAATGGTCGGCAAACTCATTAGTCAACAGTGCCAAATATCAACAGTACAACGATTGAAATTTTTTTTTTAAAAATATATTTTATTGATTTTTCACAGAGAGGAAGGGAGAGAGATAGAGAGTTAGAAACATCGATGAGAGAGAAACATCGATCAGCTGCCTCCTGCACATCTCCCACTGGGGATGTGCCCGCAACCCAGGTACATGCCCTTGACCGGAATCGAACCTGGGACTCTTCAGTCCGCAGGCCGACGCTCTATCCACTGAGCCAAACCGGTCTCGGCTGAAATTTCTTTTGAGAGCCAAATTTTTGAACTTAAACTATATAGGTACATTGTTATTAACTTAATTAGGGTACTCCTAAGGCTTAGGAAGAGCCACACTCAAGGGTCCAAAGAGCCGCATGTGGCTCACGAGCCACAGTTTGCCAACCACTGTGATTATTTCATTCCTTCCTTTTTCTTCTGAAATCTCTTCCCCAACCCTTACACTTAATTGTGGAGTTTGCGGTTTTCGCTTGCTTCCTATTTTTATAAGAAAAAAGAAAAGCAATCAGAAGAGATGATCCAGCCCAAGACGGGTTTGCTCAGTGGTTAAAGGCTCAGCCTGTGGACCAGAGGGTCTCGGGTTTGATTCCAGTCAGGGGCACATACCTCGTTGCAGGCTCAATTCCCAGAGGGTCGGGGCCCCTATGGGAGGCAACCAATCTATGTGTGTCTCTCACCTCCATGTTTCTCTCTCTGCCCCTCCTTCCCCTTCCATTCTCTCTAAAATTGAATAGAAAAATATCCTTGGGTGAGGATTAAAAAAAAAGAGAGAGAACATCCAAAGTCCAACGTGGAATCTGCTCCCCTGTCCGCAGTTGTGCCTGTGCTCTGCACCCTCCTGTTGCTGTGGATGGGTTCTATGTGCTCAGCAGAGGAACCTCTTTAACTGCTTGGGTACTTTGATCAGCAACTTTTACTCCTCCTTCTGCATGATCCCTGTGAATAATGCCTCCCCCCCCCCCCCAAGGCATCTGGAACCTGTGAATGTGTTACCTTACATGTAAAAGGACTTTGTAGATTAAGGATCCTGAGATGGGAAGATTATCCTGGACTCTCTGAATGGGCCCAATGTAATCACAATGATTCTTACTAGTACAAGAAGGATACTGAAGACAGAAACAAGAGGTTGGAGTGATGGGAGGGAAGGGTCCCCCAAGCTAAGGAATGTAGGTGGTCTCCAGAAGCTGAAAAGGCGCAGAAACAGATTCTTCCTAAAGCCTCCAAAATGAATGCAACCCTGCTGACATCTGGATTTTATACTTGAGTCTAGAATTGCAAGAGAATACATTTGTGTCATTTTTAAACCACCAAGTCTGTGGTAATTTGTTATAGCAGCAGTAGGAAACTAATACAATCTTTTTGTTTTATTCTTTCTACCAACTTGGAATCCCCCCCCCCCCCCCCATCTTAAATTAAAATTACTTTCTTGACCTCACTTGCCTTTAAACTTATCTAATTTGACCTGTCAGGTGCATTTGACATAGTCATCACTCCTTCCCTCCTGAAATGTTTCTTACCTGACTTGTGGAACACCACATTTCCCTGGTTTTCTCCCTGCCTCATTAGTTGCATATTCCCCATCTCTTTTGCTGGTTCCTCATTCTTTCCTTCTCTTTAAACTTTTGAAATATTCTAGGACTGATCCTTCTGCTCTTCTCTATTTGTACTCATTTAATTGAATCCCTCATCTAGTCTTATGGCTTTTAATACCCTATATATGATTGTGATATCCAAATATATGTATATAGCTCAGAACTTCTCCCTAAACTCTAGACTTAAATATCTGTTCTCTATCCCAGTGGATGACTAGTAAGCATCTAAGCCAGGGGTGGGCAAACTTTTTGACTTGAGGGCCACAGTGGGTTCTTAAACCGGACGGGAGGGCCGGAACAAAAGCATGGATGGAGTGTTTGTGTGAACTAATATAAATTCAAAGTAAACATCATTACATAAAAGGGTACGGTCTTTTTTTTTTTTTTTTTTTTAGTTTTATTCATTTCAAACGGGCCGGATCCGGCCTGCAGGCCGTAGTTTGCCCACGGCTGATCTAAGCCCAGCATGTCCAGAACTGAGCCCTGATCTTGTCTCTTTCCCCACAAATATGCTTCTTCTACAGCCTTTCTTTTTTTCAGTCGTGGCAACTCTGTTGCATCAGTTGTTCAGGTAACTGTAGAATTATCCTTGATTCCTCTGTTTTCTCTCATGCCCACATTTAATCCATCAGGAGATCATGTTGGCTCTGTCTTGAGACTATATCCAGTGTCTGACTACTTCTTACCACTTCCATGCCACCTCCCTGGTCTGAGCCGCCGCCATTTCTCTCGTGGGGTGAACAGAGACATGGTGAGAAAGGGAATAAAGAGGTGGTATATAACGACACAAATGTATTCTCTTGCAGTTCTGGACTCAAGTCTAAAATCAAGGTGTTAGCAGGGTTGCATTCATTCTGGAGGCTTTAGGGGAAAATCTGTTTCTGTGCCTTTTCAACTTTTGGAGGCTGCCTACATTCCTTGGCTTGGGGTTCCTCCCTCCCACAGTCTTGCTTCTGTCCTCACATCTCTGATTCGGGCCCTCCTGTTTCCCTCTATAGGGACAGTTGTGATTACACTGGGAGATGAGGATTGCATCATACCCAGTTATTGGTGGTTGCCCCCTGATCTGTCTTTCTGCTTGTCAGTTCTCCCTTTTCAGTCAGTTTTCATCACAACAGCCATTGTGATCTTCTTGAAGCAGAAGTTAGATCACTTTATTTCTCTTCTCACCATTGTCCAATCACTTCCCTTCTCACTCCACCTGAAAGCCACAGTCTTTACAGTGGCCTGTGAATAAGGCTCTATACCCCTGCCAGCTGTCCTTCCCTTATCCTGACTTGGTGTCTCTGCTCGACCAGGCCCTGGAGGGTCTGACCCCATCCTCTCTCACTCCACTTCAACCACATGGCCCCTCAGACATGCCAGGCATGTTCCAGCCTCTGTGCTTGCAGTTCCCTCTGCCTCGGTGTAGCTTCCCTCAAATATCTCTGTGGTCTTGATTCTGAGGCTTCCTTAGTGAAGCCTCTCCTAACAGGCTTCTACCTCCATTTCCACGTCCTTCTTCCAGGCTTTACTTTTCTCCACACAATTTTCGTCATGCAGCATGCCATCTGTTTTCTGACTTCTTGAATGAAAATGTTTAAAACACAGGGACATTGAAAGGCCAAGACAATGAACAGATTATACTCACTACCTAGTTCAGTGATGGCGAGCCTGTGACACGCGTGTCAGAGGTGACATGCGAACTAATTTTTTTAATTGATTTTTCTTTGTTAAATGGCGTTTAAATATATAAAATAAATATCAAAAATATAAGTCTTTGTTTTACTATGGTTGCAAATATCAAAAAATTTCTATATGTGACACGGCACCAGAGTTAAGTTAGGTTTTTTCAAAATGCTGACACGCCGAACTCAAAAGGTTCGCCATCACTGACGTAGATCCAACAATTGCTAATTGGCCAAACTTATTTTAGCTCCCGCTTATGTACACATATTTTTGACTGATTCAGATGAAAGTTCTAGACATCATGTTATATCACCCCTAAATTGTTTCTCATGCAGCTCCTAAAAGTAAAGATACTCTCCTACATACCATAATAATCATTATCACACGTAAGAAAATAAAAATTAGTTTTAAAAATCAAATGTTATCTCATAATTCAGATTGTATTCCAAATTTCCCTTTTTGTCCCCAAAATGTTTCTAGCTGATTTTTTTGTTTGACCAAGGATTGGCTGAAAGTTAAGACTTTTGTTTGTTTGCCTCTTTGGTTTCTTTTGATTGAGAAGAGCCCCCCCCACCTGCATTTTTTTTTTTGACACTGACTTCTTTAAGACACTAAGTTGGTTGTCTTGTAAACTGTCCCACATTCTGGATTTGTCTGAATGTTTCCTTGTGATATCATTTATAGTAACTTGCTCCTCTGCTCCTATATTTCTTATAAAATGGAAGTTAAATCTAAAATCTTAGTTAGATTTAGGTTCCCCATCTTTGGCAAAAATATTTTATGGGTGATGTGAGTTTCATATTTTGTTTCATCAGGAGATGAGACAGTCAAGCTGTCTCATTTTTAGAGAGGCTACAGTGATTGTTTGGTTAATGTGGTGACTGCTAGATCTTTTGTTGTTAGAACCATCTTTCCCTTTGCAGTTAGTAAGCAATCTGTGATAATTCTTTGGCATATTTATTTTACACATTTGTGTTGTTTATTCTCTGGGTCCTATTGGGATTAGAACCTGGCTTATATCTGACTTGATAGCCCATATCTCACTCTTATCTCAGGAGTTTCTCTCGCTTAGGAGTATGCTTATATGTGTCTGTTGTTCTGTTAGTTTGTGAGCTTATCAGAGGCAGCAACTTTCTCTTAACCCACCTTTATATCCCTATTAGTGCTGTAGGTTCACATAGTGGATATTTGTCCCATAGGGAAGGAAGCATCAGGAACCCCTCATCCCCCAAGAAACCTAAACTATAGAGGTTCTAGCCATAGACTCTTAGAGTTGGCAGCGATCTTCACGGGCAGTGTGCAGTGAACTTCCACCTTGTGATGAGCCCCAAGCCCCCTTTAGACCTAGGAAACATTCTGTTGAAGGTTCTTGAGCAAGTGTTTTGTTCCATCACTGAACCACAATGAATCACTGTTCTTCAGAGACCCGTGGACACTCCCTCAATGCCTCACCGTCAAAACGTGGGTTCTCAATGCCCCCACCTAAGAAGGCCCCTCTCAACACTCCTGGCACTCCAGTTCTTGAAGACTTCCCTCAGAATGACGATGAAAAGGAGCGTCTGCAGCGGAGGCGCTCCCGGGCCTTTGAGCTACAGTTCAGCATAGATTCGCCCCGTCTGCTGGCCTCTCCCTCCAGTCGGTGAGCGTGTTCTGGGATGCCTCCTGGGGTGGCCTACCACCCTGACATGGGTGCGTGGGCCTGGCATCTCCACACTACCTGGTGCATTCTGGGTCTTGGTTTTAAAAAGTTACATCATGATCCTCACCAGAGTTTTTTATTTTTGTTTTTCATTTAGGAATATTGACTTTTCAGCTACAATTCCAAAGTTTACAAACACACAGATTACAGAGCATTATTCCACCTGTATCAAACTATCCACTGAAAACGTGAGTATCTGCTGGGGTTTATCAGCGAAGCTTCTGCAGCTTGAGCACTGGGGAAATCTAGCCTTGATTCTATAGAGAGTGCATGATCCATAATAACTGTATTTCTATTCTCCAGCGACTCTTCTTAGTGTTGGTGCTTTCATTATGGTTTTACTGTTTCTTATATACCTTTGGTGCACCTTGTGACAGGTTGCCTGTCACCTGTGGTATATCAGCATGGCTTAGGGGATAGTAGTCTGGGCTCTGGAGCAGATAGTAGAGTTGTGGAGCTAATTGTGAGTTTTAGAGCTCACTTGAATTGGAATCCTGTCTCTGCCACTTATAAGCTGTGCGGCCTTGGCAAGTCACTCAACCATTTTGCTGCAGGGTCCTCGGTAAAATGAGGATGAGAATAGTGCCTGCTCATGGGGTCCCTTTGTGTGCAGTATTTAGAACAGGTCCTGCACACAATGAGCACTCGGGAGTCATGTGCTGTGACTCTCTAGGACTTGAGATTGAGGAGGGACACATGTATTAGCTGTGTCCCAAGTGTTTGTGGCAATTGATATCTGTGGCGAGATGTGGGATATCCCTGTTTAAAAACTTAGCCACCTCTTAGGGTAGCATTATTTATGTGAACCTCTGCTATAAATAACAAATTTTTCTGCAATTTTCTCTTTCTAGAAAATCACTACCAAGAATGCTTTTGGCTTGCACTTGATTGATTTTATGTCAGAAATTCTTAAACAGAAAGACACTGAACTGACCAACTTTAAAGTAAGAAAGATATCTACCTTCTCTTGCATCTGAATTAATGATGAGTATTTCTGATACTTAGTATAGCACAATCATTAAATTCTACAAACACATGAGATTCTCCCTTGTTAAGACATATTATTAACTACTTTACCTTCTTTTCCTAAACTGACGAAATGTAGAAAAGCTATCTTTCTGTTATGTTGTCTAATCCCTGTCAGTCTTAGAAATCTTTGTCACTTTTTTTCATAAGGACAAGTAAATATTGTATGAAGCTTGCTGTGTTTTGCCTGTCCAGCACACCCTTTTTATGTATGCGAAGGAACCACTGAGCTAAAGCCAGCCCAGCACACCCTTTTTATGTATCCCCACGAGTACAGCTCTGCTTGTCTGATTAGGTGGCTGCGGGCACTCTGGATGCCAGCACCAAGATCTATGCTGTGCGTGTGGATGCTGTCCACGCTGACGTGTACAGAGTCCTTGGGGGGCTGGGCAAAGATGCACCATCTCCGGAAGAGGCAGAGAGCCATGATGCAGGTATGTGTGTGGAGGTCTGGATTTAAGGTAAGGGCTTCTTAAAGGGTGTGGCAGATTGTTATGTGAGTAATATACTGGAATGAAGTCACAAGAAATCAGTTATCTCATCTTGTGAAGACACAGACATTTTCCGATATGTCTGTGAGAATTGGAAATTGACTTGTCTTAGAAACTTAATTGAGTAGTTTGGTTTCTCCTTCAGCTGAAGATCAGATGTACCTGTTGCTGTGAGAGAATGGCATGTGTTTGTCACAGTCACTCTTTAGAGTTTTGAGGAACTTGAAGTTCAGTTGCACCCTCCAAAGCAGTCCTTATTCCTTCTTTAGATGGAAGTGTGACTGAAACAGGAACTACTAAAAAGGTTCCAAAGCCCAAGAAGAAGCACTCGCACAAAACCATCGAGCAGAATATAAACAACCTCAACGTCTCCGAGGCGGATCGGAAGTGTGAGGTGAGGAGCCGTGTGCACAGTGTGGTCTCTGACTCATATGAGACGTGGGTGCTGAGCCTGCCTTGCTGGTTTGTGCTTGTTTAGGTCTCAAGGGGGTACAATATTCAACTGGTCTTTTCAGTGTCATCCTTTAGCCTTTCAGTAAGACTGATGGGCAAGTCCCTGCTTTCCCTCAGTGTTTCAGAATGACTGAGTAGAAAAAGATGGCAAATTACTGAGAAATCTGATTAAAACATTTCTTTCTTAGTACATGCAGCAATGCTGGCATTAGTGGACATTTATTCTGTACTTGCTAGGCACATTGTGCTGCCTTGAGCACGTGACTAGCATTAACTCATTCAATCCTTATAACATCCTTGCTACATTTTATGAAGAGGTGATTGAGGTGCAGGGCTGTTAAGTAACTTGCCCAAGATGGCACAGCTAGTCTGTAAGCTTGGATGGGAAGCTAAGTGTCTGCTCCAGAGTTCTTGCTCTAAGTAGCCAATACAATTCGGCAAACTTCAGGAATCTTCTGCTTACAGGAATGGTATTGGAGCTTTATTTATAATTATCACAGTTAATTTGAAGCAAACAAGTGTTGCCAGAATTTTTTAAAAATTTTGCTATTAAAAACAATACCTCTATGAACATGTATATACATACCATCTTTGCACTCTTCTGGGAGTATATGTATAACAAAATTCTGAGAGGGAATTTCCACTGCCCTCAAAAAAAGTTTGTACCAACTTACTCTCCAACCAACAATGGACTAGATTACTTCTTTGTTATCTCCATGACATTCATAAATGGTAATTAAGGTCAAGAAATTGGACTTGATCACCAAGGGAATGTGTGCATGTGAAAGAAGGACTGAGCCCTGGGATGCCCCAATTTTAAGAGTTCAGTAATCTGAAGGTGAAAACATCCAGTTGGTAGGAAAGCCAGGAGAGTGTAGTATCCAAATGAGGGAGCATGGGAGTTTCAGGGAGGTGGGAATGATGAGCCATGTTAAATCTGGCAACCTGAAGCTTCTGGTGAGCTTGGAGGGGGAACTGAAGTTCCTGTGGAACTGAAGCTCAAGCCTTCAAGAAAGGGATGCTTCTTGGCTGTGCTGGTGGCCCTGAATTTGGAAGAAGGGTTCGTGGGCCAAGGATCCAAAGGGCATGCTGGTTGGTGCTGGTGTCTCTGAGGCACACAGTGAGGCTGGTTCTGTGAGTGAGAAAAAGTAGGTTGAATGCAGCTACTGTTACAGGTAGGACCTCTCACATCTGGAATGAAGAAGCACTGCTGGGTGACAGAAATAGGAGGCCTCCATAAAGAAGGAAGTCCCTTCTCCCTGTAGCCCTGCAATCTCTCTCTAGTGCCCCCTATTGGTGGATCCTAACAGCAAGCTGCTGGCAAAGCCAGAATGTGGCCACAGACCCAGCATCAGAGAGAATAGAAGGTAGTTTTGGAGTTGAGAGGCAGTAGTAGCTTAATAACTGGCAGAGAAGGAGAGTGTCATGATCTCTACTTTCAAAAAAGTTCTGTTGTGGGCGGGGAGGGGGGAAGAGAAAGGCAATATGCAAAATGTTACCCATTGGGGAATCTTTTTTTTTTTTAATATATATATATTTTTAATATATTTTATTGATATTTTACAGAGAGGAAGGGAGAGGGATAGAGAGTTAGAAACATCGATGAGAGAGAAACATCGATCAGCTGCCTCCTGCACACCTCCTACTGGGGATGTGCCCACAACCAAGGTACATGCCCTTGACCGGAATCGAACCTGGGACCCTTGAGTCCACAGGCTGACGCTCCATCCACGGGGCCAAACCGGTCAGGGCCATTGGGGAATCTAGGTAAAAGTTAAGTGGAAGTTCATATTACTTTTTCAGCATTCTTATAGGCTGAAATTTTTCATAATAAATGGGGGGAAATAAATCGGAAGAAGCAGATATAGGCTGTTGTTTTAAAGAGTAATGGATAGGCAAATGGAGGGGAAAGTAAGATCTGGAAGTTTTGTATTTTTTTTAAATGGGAGAATTAACAGCATGTTTGCTTGTTGATGGCAACAATCTAGTGGAGAAGGAATTATGACAATGCAGAAAAGAACAGACAAATGCTAGCATGGCATCCTTGAACGTGTGAGAAGGGGAGGGATGGACAGCATTGATGTGCCTGGGCCGAGGAGCCCCACAGTGATGGGAGATGGGACATTCTCTTCTGGTTGAGTGTCCGTCTCCTCCCCCAACCCCAGTTGAAATAGGAAGCCAGATCATCAACTGACAGAGTGTGGAGGAAGAAAGTGTTAAGAGGTTTGAGGAGAGAAAAAGGTAGGAAGGAAAGAGTCATCCGGGGGTGGTAAGAAAATCGACTAGGGAAATATAGCTTGCTTGTCGGACAATACTTAGGGTCCATTTGATGGATTTGAAGTGAGGTCAGTCAGAATGCTTTGTTTCTTCATCATGATTAGCTGTGTGGGTGCAAGCATGGAGTAGTAGAAAATTGTATTTAGCAAAGGATTGTGTTTAGCTGAGTGAATGTGACACAGAAAGAGGCTTAAGTTAAGAGCACGTGCAGGGGATTGGTCACAGTCATTGCTTACGGAATTTTAGCTGGGAAGGTAGGTAGTGAGCGTAAAGTAATTTGATCAGTAGTTGTAGGGCCTGGTGGGATCAGACTTGTTGGAGACATCACCTGTAGGCTATACAGGTGGGAGGTGGTTGTCATAGAGAGGCACTTAGAATTAAGGGAATGGAGCCTGGCCGTCGTCGTAGCTCAGTGGTTGAACGCCGATCTATGAACGAGGAGGTAACGGTTCGATTCTTGGTCATGGCACATGCCCAGGTTGCAGGCTCCATCCCCAGTGTGGGGCGTGCAGGAGGCAGCCGATCAATGATTCTCTCTCATTATTGATGTTTCTATCTCTATCTCTCCGTTCCTCTCTGAAATCAATAAAAATATATTTTAAAAAAACATTAAAAATGGTGACTTAGGGAAAGAGACCAACAGAAGGTTTCGTTCAGGTTTTAACAAATATGTTCGTTGACATGTTATAAGCTTGTGATCATGTGCTATGTACTTGACTGGCATCTATTTATCTGACTACATACAGCCTTTCTTTTGAACTGGTATCTATTGGGATGGGCCTTTGCCTGATCAGTTAGAAAGCCCCATTCACTTTTTTTGTTAAATTATTTTATTATATATCTTTTTTCAACAATTTTTTTAAAAATATATTTTATTGATTTTTTACAGAGAGGAAGGGAGAGAGATAGAGAGTTAGAAACATCGATGAGAGAGAAACATCGATCAGCTGCCTCCTGCACATCTCCTACTGGAGATGCGCCCGCAACCCAGGTACATGCCCTTGACCGGAATCGAACCTGGGACCTTTCAGTCCGCAGGCCGACGCTCTATCCACTGAGCCAAACCGGTTTTGGCAACAATTTTTTTTTTAAATCCTCACCTGAGGGTATTTTTCCATTGATTTTTTAGAAAGTGGAAGAGAGAGGGAAAGACAGAGAGAAACATTGATGTGAGAGAAACATCGATTGGTTGCCTCCTGCACGTGCCCTGGAGCCTGCACCTGAGGTGCGTGCCCCTGACCGGAATTGAACCCGGGACCCTTCAGTCCGCAGGCCTACACTCCATCCACTGAACCAAACCGGCTAGGGCCCCATCCACTTTTGATTATGTGCAGAGACATTTCAGTCCAGTGTGTGCAGCTGTGATAAGCAGGCCCAGTGAATGAATTTGGTATTTTCTTTGGCTCCTTTCCATAACCTTGGCTTCCCTGTGTTTGTGCTCAGATTGATCCCCTGTTTCAGAAGACTGCAGCCTCGTTTGATGAGTGCAGCACAGCAGGGGTGTTCCTTTCCACCCTCCACTGCCACGACTACAGAAGCGAGCTGCTTTTCCCTTCGGATGTCCAGACCCTCTCCAGTGCAGGGCCCCCTGAAATGCCAGATTTAGATTGGGTAGAAATGACAGATTTAAAAGGTAAGCCCACACAATGCCTTTCACCAAGCTGTCAGTCATTAGAGATGATTCTTATAACCCTGGGGGGTAGAAAGCAATGGTGCTCTCCAGAAGGTTCTTCTGGAGTGCCAAATTGGGCACCCTGTTGGGTGGGACTGTTCCTACTTTCTGAAGCATGGAGTCTGAAATAGTAGTAGCTAGTGCTCTCCTGTTCTCGGCCTGGATGTGCCAGTCCCTCAGGTGCCCCATAGCAGCCAGTTCTCAAGTTACATATTGGAGCCAACAGCTAACCTGGAGTGTCAGAGTTTGGGCTTAGGAATATGGCTTTGAGAGACTTGTCGAGCCAGAGGGGTCTCGTTCTTATTTGTTACCAATTGGGCGGGGGGGGGGACCTGCGAAGAAGGGGGCATTGGGAACTGCTCACAGATGGCTCTGTGGTGGTCTGAGAACAGACCTGCCCTGTTGTCAGCCTCTTATGCTGGCTTGGCAAGGATTTTAACCCCCATCCCGTCCTCTCCCTCCACGCTCCCCCCTCCCCCCCCCTCCCCCGCCCAGTACTTTCTCCTCTTTTAGTCTTCTCTCAGATTTGTTAAGTAGAACAATTTTGTACTAACAATCTGTTTTCCAAGTTTATGTGCTCAGCTGGCGCTCTAATCCTGGGAGGCAGGTAATCTAGTTTGGGACTGAGTTGACATGATCGGAGCTGTGCACTGAGCACGCTCTAAGAGAGGGGTTTTCATTTCCCAACTATAGCGAAAGGCATGGGATCTGTTTCATAGTCACCTGTATGTGCGTCAGGTTTCTGCTCAAGGGTTTTACTAATCGTTGGAATGCTTGTGAGCAGCCTGCCTTCAGTGGGGGTGCCTGTGTATCTGCCCCTCCCAGAGAGCAGCCATTCTCTCTGCTCAGGGACCCGAGGTGACTGTGCCTCCCTCGACATCCTGCTGCTCTGACCCTTCAGGGAGTGGGGAGCGGGCTCTGCTTACCTCTGACCTTCTGTGCTCTCCCTGTCCTCGCCAGCACTCCTGGAGCAGTGTACGGAGGACCGCCAGATCTGCCCTTCCCTGGCCGGCTTCCAGTTCACAAAATGGGACAGCGAGACACATAATGAGGTGTGGACCTTTGGACTTTTCAGGGCTTTGGGCATTTCTCCAGCACCTTGTGGTTTCAGTGAGACAGTCTGAGATTAGTTCTGCCCAATAGGAAACTGTGGCATCATTTTTATTTAGCCACAAGTAGAGAAAACATTTCCTTTGGCACTTTTGTAGGGACTAAAACCTGGGAACATCGGGGGGAGCTAGTAGTGGGGCTGTGACATCCAGCCAGACCAATGGACAGATGGGTGAATTCTGGGACCAGCTTTGTGCTCCCCTTGCACGAGGCAGCCCTGCCACTCCTGGGTGCACATTTCTATCAGACTTACTCTTGAACATGGTTATGCCGTGGCCATTGGTCTCTTGGGCTGCTGTCAAGCTCGAGGAATTTCCTGCTCTTTGAGATTGAGTCCCTTGGCACAGAGTTTCCTGAGAAATTGTCACGTGTAAAGCCTTCCTCTGTGTATTTTTAGCCTGGCCCCTTTAGCCTACTTACTACAACTTCCAAAACAAATGGTCTCCATGGACAACTCTTTTCTCTAAACATGTAGCTAATGATGTGGAGTCCTGTTTCACATTTTACCAAAGACAGTACAGCTCCATTCTGTACTGCATAATATAAACTTCCTCCACGCTTTTCTGTTATGAGAACATTGGCTCTGGGGAGGGGGGAGGTATGTCCAGCGAGGCCATTCCTCCAGCAGTGACCGTGGTCACCAGAATGAGGAGAACTCTCTCTCTGTTCCTCCAGTCTGTATCAGCCCTGGTAGACAAGTTCAAGAAGAATGATCAGGTATTTGACATCAACGCTGAGATAGAGGACAGTGATGGCGAGGACATCCCTGATGGGCCTCTGGAGGATGACTTTGATGCCAACGACGAACCGGACCACACCACCTCTGGGGATCATGCAGAGTTCAGGAGCTGGAGGGACCCCTGCCGTAGTCAAAGCTGCCAGTAAGGCTCTCAGGGCCGTGGAGAATGTTCCCATGGGAGTTTCCCCAGATTTCCTGCTGGGGCAGTCTCATTCCATCTCTGTAGACAGCTGGGCTGCTGGGCCATGTTGTCCACACAGGTGGAGCCACCTGACTCACAATGGAATCATACCTGCCTTTGAATGTCAGCTCAGCTACTTATTGGTTATAAAACTGACATTGCAGTCTTGGCCAGGTGGTTCAGTTGGTTTGTGCATCTTCCCATACACCAAAAGGTTGCAGGTTCCATTCCCAGTCATGGCACATACCTGGGTTGCGGGTTTGATCCCTAGTCAGAGCAGGCAACTGATCGCTGTTTCTCTCTCTGTCCTTTATTCTCTCTAAAATCAGTAAACATCCTCAGGTGAGGATTAAAAAAAAACAACAAACCTGACATCACAGGAGTTTGTAAGGATAGAACTAAAATAGGTAAAGTGCTGGGGGAAAGTAGCTGGAATATAGTAGCTACTTCAGTGGTGGCTATTGGTTGCACTTGCATTTGGTAGCATGGAGGGTGCCCCCTTTCTGCATACTGCAGCTGGACCAGCTTTTGGCTAAATTGCTCCCTATTGTTATAGACGGAAACGGGCTGATGTGTTGCTTACAAAAAAAATGTGGTCCCTGCCTGAAGGATCAGGCAAAGTGGGGCTGGGCAGTGTTGGGTTACCAAGGGTCAAGCAGAGCAGAGAAAACTCAATAGGCAGATATCATTGAGCATATGGGGTGGGAAAAAGTAGTAAAATTGGTCTGTAGTCATTTATTTAGTAACCGTCTAAGAAAATCAGAACTTTCTTGGCCTTTATTATATGTACTTAACAGATTAGTATTATTTAAACTTTGAATATAATTTGGAAGCAGGATCTCATAAAATCCTATAGTGCTGAGGGCCCCTAAAGGTCTTGAATGGGTCTATGTGTAGAGCAGACACTATGGATTTGGGACAACTGAGGTGGTTGAGTGTGTATAAAACCTTAGAAGTCATCCAGTATAATTTCCCACGGAGGCAAGAATCCCTTCAAGAGCATTGCTTTAATGTTTCCAGGGTAAGAGACTGCTTTCTTGAGCTCATTTTGTCTGCCCATGTGGGAAATGATTCTACTGATTAATGTCTTCAAGTTGGAGTGGACATCAAGGGGCTGAGCATTTGGTACCTTGAAACACAGCATCTGGCCCTTTAGCACCCTCCTTGCCTGATTTGTGCTGTTGACCTGTGATTTGATCCCTGTACCCATCCTGTCTTCTAAGAAGTGAGAAATGGCAGGCAGCTTAGTGGGAGATTTTCAAATGTCAGAGAAGAGCTGTCACTCTTCCTGAACACTGAGGTGGCATCTGAGGAACTGACGATGGCAAAATCTCTTTCATTTGGTTACTTTGTTAGGAGCATAGATACTTGGTTTGAGCAAGTGTCTCCATTTCTCTCCCTAGCTCCAGAGAGAGCAAACTCTTAGACTCCATCCTAGTGAGTGCAGTAGGGGTGGGGTGGGGGCTTAGGTTCTAGTTAGGGTTTTGTCCATCTTGGTGTCGCATACCCTCACATGGTGCTGGCCTGTTTTGGGAACTCAGTAAATGAACTGAATTGGACCTGACCCTGCCATGGAAGCTGTGAGGTGTGGGGTAGGAGGCATCACCTCTTTATTTTTTTAGAATATGTTTTTATTGATTATTTACTTAATTTATTTTTTAGAGAAAGAGGAAGTGAGAGGGATAGAAAGATAAAAATATTGATGAGAGAAACATCATTGATCAGCTGCCTCCTGCATGCTCCTTACTGGGGATCGAGCCCACAACCCATGCATGTGTCTTGACCAGGAATCAAACCTGTGACCTTTTGGTTCCTGGGTCGATGCTCAACCACTGAGCCACACTGGCTGGGCTGACATCACCTTTTAGGCTCTTTCTTTTCTGGAAGGGTTGAGACTTGATGATTATAGTGATATCTGATACTTATTGAGCTCCTCATTCTGGCTTTGAGCCAGATACTATGCTAGGACCCTTACCTGCATTGTTTTATATAATCTGTATAATATGTAAAGTGTAATCACTTAAACCTCACAACAGTCCTATAATTAGCTTCTGTTTGCCCTATTTACATGTGGAAACAGGCTCAGAGAGGTTATGTAATCCTGGTTGCACGTAATGAGCTATGAATGACAGCCTCAATCCAGAGTACTTAGCTGGAAGTCTGTGAGGCCAGCCATGTGTTGCCATTTTCCCAGACCTCCCTGGGTGACCATCCTGTGCACCAGGTCTAAGAGCTCCGCATCATACTGAAAGGTCTTCAGGGTGGGGTAGGGTTGATGCTGGATTAAATCCCTGTGTGTGTAGCCTGCCCACGTTACCTGTACCTAGGTGGCGTCACTGTCAGCTGTGCACAGGGTAAAAGGTGTGTGTATGTTAACAAGGACATGGCTGAGAAAGTGCTCGGTGTTTAGGAGCAGGTCTGTGCGTTCCCTCTTCCTGGTCTCTCTGTGGTGCAGGCATTACTTTGTGAGGTGCTCGCTGGCCGAGGTCCAGGCCCAAACCACAGCCTGCCCAATGCCTGCAAGAGTGAGGTGTGTGCTAGGAGCCAGATGGGAGGAGACCTTTAACCCGAAGATATTAGTGACTTAACTGGTGCTAAGCTGAAGGAAGGGGGGGACGGTATAGAAGAAATAGAATTCCTCTAGGGCAGTGGTCGGCAAACTCAGTCAACAGAGCCAAATATCAACAGTACAACGATTGATATTTTGAGAGCCAAATTTTTTAAACTTAAACTATATCAGTAGGTACATTGTTATTAACTTAATTAGGGTACTCCTTAGGCTTAGGAAGAGCCACACTCAAGGGGCCAAAGAGCCGCATGTGGCTCGCTAGCCGCAGTTTGCCGACCACAGCTCTAGGGATTAGAGATGTTCGATGGAGGGGCAAGCTTTGAAAATGACTGTGGTTAGGTTAGCTGTTGAGTGGGGATCAGTTGGCTGCCTCCACACAGCACTGTAAGCATTATTAAATGGCTAGAGTTCAAGCCTCCAGGTCCTCAGTCCAGCCCTGGCCCACAGACTCACTTTTTAAAAAAATACATTTTTATTAATTTCATAGAGGAAGGGTGAAGGGGAAAGATAGAGAGAGAAACATCAATGATGACAGAGAATCATTGATCAACTGCCTTCTGCCTGCCCCCCACTGGGGATTGAGTCTGTAATCCAGGCATGTGCCCTGACAGAATTGAACCATGACCTCCTGGTTCATAGTTCGATGATCAATGACTGAGCCACGCCGGCTGGGCCAGGCTCATTCTTTATACCTTTGCCTTTCAGTTCCTAATGATTCCCAGCATGACCGCCTAAGATTTATCAGAAGAATACAGTGGGGCCTAGATTTACGAGTTTAATTCGTTCTGTGACGGAGCTCGTAACTCAAATTACTCGTATGTCAAATCACTGTGACGTTCGCTGCACCAGCTAGCAGTGGGGTATCTGAAGCTGGCTCATAACCCGAATTTTAGCTCGCAACTCAACTCAAAGCAAAAAATCGGCCGAGAGACGGCTCGTATCTTGAAAAACTCGTTAGTCGGGACACTCGTAAGTCAAGGCCCCACTGTATTCATGAGAATTGCGTGGGGATGCTGCCAGAGCCATCTTTCTCCGTCTGGAGTTCAAAGTGCATACAGTTACATAATAACATAGGCCAGGCATTTCGCAGGCTAGAAGTGTGCATTTTTTAGTACATTTTATTCTTTAAAATTAATATTTAATTACACAATAAATATATAAATACAGCCCTAACCAGTTTGGCTCAGTGGATAGAGCGTTGGCCTGCGGACTGAAGGGTCCCAGGTTCGATTCCGGTCAAGGGCATGTACCTTGGTTGCGGGCACATCCCCGGTGGGGGGTGTGCAGGAGGCGGCTGATCGATGTTTCTAACTCTCTATCTCTATCTATCTCCCTTCCTCTCTGTAAAAAATCAATAAAATATATTAATATATATATATATGGGTTTTAAAAAAAGATTCTGTAGATAAAGGCAAAATCCCCTTTTAAAAGGTTTTTAGCTTATTCCATAATGCTTGATATAAAGGATTTATATCACGACAGGTTAAAAAGCCTCTCCTTGTTAACCTTCCTTGTAGCAGGCAGTAGAGCAGTACTCACACACTTGATGATGTCAGAGACCTTTCGGAGAAAGCTACCTCACACAGGCTAGTAATTCATAGAAAGGGTGAACGATCAAACCCAAGCTGCCATGCTTGACTGTCCAGTTAGACACTTCACACACAGCAAAGAATGAAGCTAGATGGTCTGAGACTTAGTTTATAAAGGGGACCCCCCAGCATTTGCAGGACATAAATTACAATAGCATCCTCATTTTTTTTTTAATATATATTTTATTGATTTTTTTCAGAGAAGAAGGGAGAGGGATAGAGAGTTGGAAACATCGATGAGAGAGAAACATCGATCAGCTGCCTCCTGCACACTCCCCACTGGGGACGTGCCCGCAACCAAGATACATGCCCTTGACCGGAATCGAACCTGGGACCTTTGAGTCCGCAGGCAGACGATCTATCCACTGAGCCAAACCGGTTAGGGCAACATCTTCACTTTTAGTAGGAACGACAATGGTTTCTGGAGCCCTCCTTTATGGAAGGATGATGAGGAAAGGATGAGAGACTACCAGCTTGTGAAGCACTTTGGAATGTCCAAAGTTCTTGTGTAGATTTTATCATGTTGTTATAATATTAAGAGAAGCAAAACACTTTGATGAAGTAAAAACTAAGGGTTGTTGATGTGCAATATTTATATTGGACTTAGAAATGTTGCTCATTTGTGGAAAAGTGGGAAGGTAGAGCCTTCAACTGCATCACATGCTGCTTTACATGTAAGTACATGGTTGTCTATGTCAACATGGACATGATTGTATGTGTAAAAACATTATTTGATGTGTGTTACAGGGAAGAAACGATTCCCCTTGGGGATGGAGACATTAGGACCATGTGCCCCCTTCTATCCATGAGACCTGGAGAATATTCCTATTTCAGTCCCCGCACCATGTCGATGTGGGCTGGACCGGAGCATTGGCGCTTCAGACCCCGACACAAACGTATGTACTTCCAGGTAGTACCTCTTAGGAAAGGAGATAGTGTGGGTGACCAGCAGTCAGCAGGTCGGCCTAGGAAGGGAAATGCCAGTTGCTGTTCTATTGAGCCTTTTAGTCAGCTACAGACCCACATAGACAAGCCAGCCTATCACTTGGATAGTCAGTTGGCCTGGCCTGGCCTGGGATGAGGGATCAGTTAAGACTGAGGCCTCTGAGTGGGAAGAGTCAGGAGAGCTGGGCTCCTGACCTGGTACTGCCCTCTAGTATCCACGTGGCTTCAAACAATGGCTGCAGGTGGGAATGACCAGGCCCTGGGGCCCATGTGAGTTACTGCACCATGCAGCTCTTGGCAGGATTCTGAAGGGGGTTATGCCAGCATTGTGTGTTTTTCATTCCCTCTTTGAAAAGGAGATATTAATTTGCATGCATTTTTGTGTTTGGTAGCAAAACCACAAATTATAAACTAATGATGAAAATGAGACATATGATTTGCCATTCCCAGTGCTTTTATGCTGCAGTTGGTAAGACTGCCAGTGTGTCCTGTGAGATGCGGACATATTGTAGGCCCCAGAAGTGAGCAGTGTTGCTTTCTGTGTTCATTTCTGCAGAAGATGCTGCCTTGAAATCAGAGAACAGAAAGAAGAGCACAAAGAAAGACTTTGAAATAGACTTCGACGATGACATTGACTTTGATGTGTATTTTGGAAAAGCAAAGGTTTGTGCTGGATTTATTACTATTTGTGCTTTCTTAAATTACTCTTTGTACTCCTTTCCCTTTTAGATGTGATTTTTAAAAATTAATTATAAATTTAACTCTTAAACAGATGGCTTCATTGTCCCTCGATTCTTAGAGGAATTGATAAACAGTCCCAAATTCAGTGGCAGAGAGGATCAAGTTTAGAATATGCATAATGTCTAGCAAAGTTGTTGGGTACTCTGGATGGCAGACTAGTGCTGCCTATGCCCAGGCTCCTCCTAAAAAAGAATAGGTGTTGACCATTTTAATTAAAGATGCCTAGGAAGCACTTTTTTCTTTTTTTTAATTAATAGGCTGCTACTATTCTGACCAAGTCTACTTTGGAGAACCAGAACTGGAGAGCCACCACCCTTCCTACAGACTTCCACTATGAGGCTGATCATCTGGCTCAGCTGCACCTGAAACCGGGCACCAGGGTAAGGCTGGTTTTTGTTTCCTTAAGGCTGCTGTTGAGCCTGTTTATAGCATCAGAGGCATCCAGTGGCTGGTATTGTTGACTGTCAGGCTGTGCCTTCAAGGAAAAGGTGCGAGAGCATGAGCAGGAATGTGTGTTAGCCAAAAGAAGTTACCTGAAGATCCAGGAGGGGGTGAGGCAGAGCTGAAGGGAAAAGCTCATAGGGAGATGATGGACACTAATGTTTAGGAAATGGCTCTCCTGGTTGGAAGACTATACACAGGCCTGCATGTTGAAATGATAAGGGGGGATAAGCAAAATCTTTTGTTGAGGTTTGTACACGATGTGAGTTGTTTCTGGATTCTCTCATGTTCTCATTGATGTTGTGGATTCACTAGCTGGATGCTTTCCCCAGCCCATGTGCCTCCCCACAATCAAGGTGTAGACGGGAGCTGCCTGTGACCCATTGGGTAATGGAGGTGCAAAGCATCTGACTGCAGTCCTTCAGGAGTTTGCTAGAACTGCACAAGTGGCCTGGGTTCCTTCTATCACTGTCAGGATGAACATTCGAGACTATCTGGTGCTGTACCCTGGTTACTGTTCATTTCCTTTGCTTGTGGTTCTTTTTTTTTTTTTTTTTTAAATATATTTTATTGATTTTTTACAGAGAGGAAGGGAGAGGGATAGAGAGTTAGAAACATCGATGAGAGAGAAACATCGATCAGCTGCCTCCTGCACACCTCCCACTGGGGATGTGTCCGCAACCAAGGTACATGCCCTTGACCGGAATCGAACCTGGGACCCTTCAGGCCGCAGGCCGACGCTCTATCCACTGAGCCAAACCGGTTTCGGCTGCTTGTGGTTCTTCTGGTCATGCTAGGAGCAAGTGCATGTCCCTGTCTCCAGGGTGACCGGACTGGTTCATGCCAAGTTCCATTTGATCGGAGCCCTCTGCTCATTTGCATTCCTGGTTGTTTTATTTAGTCTTTGGTATCAAATGTGTAGTAGTCAGTTTCTCTTCCTTTTTTGCCTGTTCCTTGACAGGGTCTGTTTTTTCTTTTTTTTCTTAAATCTTTATTGTTGAAAATATTACATACATCCCTTTTTCCCCTCCATTGACCCCTTCTAGTCCACCCCATCTCCCACCCCAGGCCTTCACTATCCTATTGTCTGTGTCCATGGGTTATGCACATATGTATATAAGTTCTTCGGTTGATCTCTTCCCACCCACCCACACAACCCCCACCTTCCATCTGAGATGCTTCTATGTCTCTGGATCAGTTTTGTTCATCAGTTTATTTTGTTCGTTAGATTCCACATATGAATGAGATCATGTTATACTTGTCTTTCTCTGACTGGCTTACTTCGCTTAGCATAATACTTTCCAGGTCTCTCCATGCTGTCTCAAAGGGTAAGAGATTCTTTTTTTTAACTGTTACTTAGTATTCCATGGTATAAATGTACCAAAACTTTTTTATTCTCTCATCTACTGATGGGTACTTGGGCTGTTTCCAGATCTTAGCTATTGTAAATTGCACTGCTATGAACATAGGAGTGCATACATTCTTTCTGATTGTTTTTTTGGTTCTCTTAGGACTGCACCTCGCGAGCCACATGCGGCTCTTTGGCTCCTTGAGTGTTGCTCTTCCACAAAATACCACATGCGGGTGTGCACGTGCAGTGCGATTGAAACTTCGTGGCCCATGCGCAGAAGTCAGTATTTTGTGGAAGAGCCGGTATTTTGTGGAAGAGCCACACTCAAGGGGCCGAAGACCCGCATGTGGCTCGTGAGTTGTAGTTTGCCAAGCTGCAGTTTGCCGACCACTGACTTAGGATATATTGCTAGAAGTGGGATCACTGGGTCAAATGACAGTTCCATATTTAATTTTTTGAGGAAACACCATACTTTATTCCATAATAGGTGCACCCTACTAGCAGTGTACTAGGGTTCCCTTTTCTCTACATCCTTACCAGTACTTGTCACTTAATTGATTTGTTGATAGTAGCCATTCTGACAGGTGTGAGGTGATACCTCATTGTCGTTTTAATTCACATCTCTCTGATGATCGATGATCAGTGACTGAGCATTTTTTCACATCTCTTGGCCATCCGTATATCTGCTTTGCAGAAGTGCCTAAGTTCTTTGCCCATTTTTAAATTGGAGTGTTTGTTAAGTTGTATGAGTTCCTTATATAGTTTGGAAATTAACCCTTTATTATGTATCTTGTCAAATATGTTCTCCCATACAGTGGGCTCCCTTTTCATTTTGTTGATGGTTTCATTTACTGTGCAGAAGCTTTTTATTTTGTTGTAGTCCCATTTGTTTATTTTCCCTTTAGTTTCCTGTGCCCTAGGGGATAGGTAAACATATTGCTACCAGAGATGTCTGAGATTTTGCTGTCTCTGGTTTCTTCTAAGATAGTTATGGTTTCACGACTTACACAAGTCTTTTATCCATTTTGAGTTTATTCTTGTGTATGCTATAAGTTGGTGGTCTAGTGTCATTTTTTTGCATGTATCTGTTCAATTTTCCCAACACCACTTTTTAAAAAATATACATTTTATTGATTTCTTAAAGAGAGGAAAGGAGAGGGATAGAAAGTTAGAAACATCAATCAGCTGCCTCTTGCACACCTCCTATTGGGGATGTGCCCGCAACCAAGATACATGCCCTTGACCAGAATCGAACCTGGGACCTTTCAGTCTGCAGGCCAATGCTCTATCCACTGAGCCAAACCGGTTAGGGCCCAACACCACTTATTGAAGAGACTATCTTGACTCCACTGTATGTTCTTGCCTCCTTGTTCAAATATTAATTGAGCATAATGTCTTGGGTCAATTCCTCGGGTCTCTGTTCTATTTCATTGATCTATATGTCTGTTCTTGTACCACTACCAAGCTATTTTAATTACAGTGGCTTTGTAGTATAACTTGATATCTGGTATTCTGATCCCTCCAACTTTGTTGTTCTTTCTCAAGATTGATGTGGCGATTGGGGGTCTTTTTTGGTTCCATATACATTTTTGGAGGATTTATTCTAGATCTGTGAAATATGCCTTTTGGTATTTTTTTTAAATAAATCTATTGTTCAGATTATTACAGTTGTTCCTCTTTTACCCCCCATAACTCCCCTCCACCAAGTTCCCACCCCACCCTCTGCCCTTACCCGCCCCTACTGTCCTCATCCCCATAGGTGTACGATTTTTGTCCAGTCTCTTCCGCCACCCCCACACACCTTTCCCCTGAGAATTGTCAGTCCACTCCCTTTTCTATGCCCCTGATTCTATTATATTCATCAGTTTACTCTGTTCATCAGATTTTTTATTCACTTGATTTTTAGATTCACTTGTTATTACATATGTAATTGTTGTTCATAATTAGTATCTTTAGCTTTTTCTTCTTCTTCCTCTTCTTAAAGGATACCTTTCAGCATTTCATATAATACTGGTTTGGTGGTGATGAACTCCTTTAGCTTTTCCTTATCTGTGAAGCTCTTTATCTGACCTTCAATTCTGAATGATAGCTTTGCTGGATAAAGTAATCTTGGTTGTAGGTTCTTGGCATTCATCACTTTGAATATTTCTTGCCACTCCCTTCTGGCCTGCAAAGTTTCTGTTGAGAAATCCGCTGACAGTCGTATGGGTACTCCCTTGTATGTAACTGACTTTCTTTCTCTTGCTGCTTTTAAGATTCTCTCTTTGTCTTTTGGACTTGGCATTTTAATTATGATGTGTCTTGGTGTGGTCCTCTTTGGATTCCTTTTGTTTGGGGTTCTCTGCGCTTCCTGGACTTGTAAGTCTATTTCTTTCACCAGGTAGGGGAAGTTTTCTGTCATTATTTCTTCAAATAGGTTTTCAATATCTTGCTCTCTCTCTTGTTCTGGCAGCCCTAGAATTCGGATGTTGGTATGCTTGAAGTTGTCCCAGAGGCTCCTTACACTATCTTCATATTTTTGGATTCTTTTTTCTTTTTGCTTTTCTGGTTGGGTATTTTTTGCTTCTTCGTATTTCAAATCTTTGACTTGATTCTTGGGATCCTCTTTTCTGCTATTGTATCTCTGTATATTATTCTTTATTTCAGTCAGTGTATGCTTAATTTCTAGTTGGTCTTTTTTCATATCCTCCAGGGTCTCACTAAATTTATCGGCAGTTTCTAGAAAATTCTTGAAAAACCTTAAAAGTGTGGTTTTGAACTCTATATCCAGTAGTTTGCTTTCCTCCATTTCTGTCATTTGTGACCTGTTTCTTTGTCTCCGCATTTTTTATGCTTCCCTGTGTAGGTAGAGTGGCTTTCTATGCTAGGTGTCCTATAGGGCTCAGTGGTTCAGCCTCCCCAATTACCTGAGATGGACACTCTTGGTGCACCCCCTTGTGGGCTGTGTGCACAGTCTTGTTGTAGTTAAGCCTTGATTGTTGTAGGTATCACTGGGTGGAATTGACCTCCAGGCCAATTGTCTGTGAGAATCAGCTGTGTCTACAGTGGGAGAACTTCTGTGCTGGAGACACCCTTCTGGGGCAAGACTTGCTTCAGTGGGGCTTTGGTGCTCACTGAGTCTGCCCCCTGAGTGTGTCCCTTATGGATCTGAGGAGTTGTAATCTGGAAGGTCTCACTCTGACCACTAGGTACATGGGCTCTTGGATCTGTAAGGAGGTGCTAATTTAGCCTCTGCCTGAGGCTACCCAGCAGGAGCTATGGAGAGATCTGCAGATTCCTCTTCCTTGTTTGGAGTTTGGAGGTGCTTAGATGAGCCCAGCTATGAAGCAATGCAAGCTGCTGTGGGGCCTTGGGCCTTCTTTTGGATGTTCTGGGTCTTTCTGACCCAGCTGCAATTTGTTAGGTAATTTTAGATCTCAAAGGGCCAGCTCATTCATATGCAAAAGCCTCTGCTTGCAGCCTGGGTGGGGCGGGGTCTCAGGGAATCAACAGGGTGGAGCAAACAGCTATGGCTGGTCCTCAGTCCTGCCCTAAGGTCCCGGGTCTCAGCGTCCTGCGGTAATCGCTGCAAGCACCTCTGAGAGAAAGCCTCCCTCGAGTTCCGCCCGCTGCCAGACAATCCAGTTTCTCCCCGTATGAGTCTGGGTCCCCAGAGACTCGCCCGGAACTGGAGTCAGGGCCGTCGGGAGCTTGTGTCTCCCTCCCAATTGAAAAAGACACCGGCGTCCTTCGTTGCCAGCCCTTTCCGCGCGCGCGCCTCTGAACCTCTGCACTTTACTTCCACAACTCCTGAGTCTCATTGTGCTTTTCTCTTTCCTTTTAGTTGTAGAATTTCCACTCAGCCAGCCTTCCTGTGGTTCTGGGTGATGTCTGTTTTGTCTTTAGTTGTAGTTTTGAAGTGGTTGTGCAAGGCAGCAATTTCAGGTGTTTACCAATGCCGCCATCTTGGTTTCTCCTTGCCTTTTGGTATTTTATTTTATTATTATTTTTTAAAATATATTTTATTTACCTTTTACAGAGAGGAAGGGAGAGAGATAGTGGGAGATGTGCAGGAGGCAGCTGATCGATGTTCCTCTCTCATCGATGTTTCTAACTCTCTATCTCTCTCCCTTCCTCTCTGTAAAAAATCAATAAAGCCCTGGCTGGTTTGGCTCAATGGATAGAGCGTCGGCCTGCGGCCTGAAGGGTCCCAGGTTCGATTCCGGTCAAGGGCATGTACCTTGGTTGCGGGCACATCCCCAGTGGGGAGTGTGCAGGAGGCAGCTGATCGATGTTTCTCTCTCATCTATGTTTCTAACTCTCTATCCCTCTCCCCTCCTCTCTGTAAAAAATCAATAAAATATATTTAAAAAAAAAATCAATAAAATATATTTTTAAAAAAAAAGTTGACTTCTTTTCAGATAGCTATAGGCAGCCTTGATTTTAGTGAAGAAACCCTTTTTCAAATAAAGTTGTGTACAGACCTCATTGCAAACCAGCTGCTCTGTTTTATTTGGGATTGATGGAGGCTCTGAGCCCTACTAGCTAGGCTTGCTCTAGATTGGAGTTGTGCAATTGGAAAGTTGGTTGGATTAGATGACTTCTGAGGCCCTCATGACTAAATTCTAGAAGACTGAACATAGGGATACAGTTGAGTGGTTGCTTTTCTAGAAATTGCTTTCTGCAGTTTTTCTTTTCTGCATTATAGATACTTACGATCGCCCGAGGCCAGAAGACGGGGACTCAGCATTATGAAGAAATTGGAGACTATGACTATAATAACCCTAATGACACATCCAACTTCTGCCCTGGATTACAGGTAAAGGCAAAGAGCTGTCCTCCCTTCCAACCACCATAGTATGTGTTTCCTGCTCCCATCACCCCTGCCATGTGTTGGAGCTGTAGGGTTTTAATCAGGTGAAAGTTTTCAGATGCCTGCCCTGCCCCAGGCATCAGGAAACTGAGCAGAGCTGAGGACACAGCCAGAACTCAGCTTGCCTTACTGTGTTAGCCCTGTTTGCAGAAAAGTGGACACGCTTCAGTAACCCAGTCAGATGTGCATGGAGTTGTTGGCATGTGCAAAGTACTTGCATTAGCTATTTTGGGATTTTAAAAGAAAACACACTCTGGGAGAAACCAAGATGGCGGCATAGGTAAACACCAGAAATTGCTGCCTCGCACAACCACTTCAAAAATACAACTAAAAGATAAAACAGACATCATCCAGAACCACAGGAAGGCTGACTGAGTGGAAATTCTACAACTAGAAGGAAAGAGAAAAGCATACCGAGACTCAGAGGAGGTGCGGTGTGGAAGTAAAGTGCAGAGGTACGGAGTGCACGCGGAAAGGGCTGGCGGCTGAGGACACGGTTGTCTTTTTCAATCGGGAGGGAGTCTCAAGCTCCCAACTGCTCTGAACTCCAGTTCCGGGTGAGTCTCTGGGGACCCAGACTCATATGGGGAGAGGCTAGACTGTCTGGCATCAGTCGGACCTTGAGGGCAGCTTTCTCTCAGAGGTGCTTGCAGTGATTACCTGGACACTGAGAAGTGGGGCCTCTTAGGGCAGGACTGAGGAGCAGCCATAGCTGCTTGCTCCACCCTGTTGATTCCCTGAGACCCCGCTCCACCCAAGTTGTGCACAGAGGCTTTTGCATATGAAAGGCCTGGCCCTTTGCAATCTGAAAATTACCTAACCAACTGCAGCTGGCCCAAGGCCCCACAGCTGCTTGCATTCTTTCACAGCTGAGCTCCTGCTGGGTAGCCTCAGGCAGAGGCTAAATTAGCACCTCCTTAGCGATCCAAGAGCCAGTGTACCCAGTGGTCAGAGTGGGACCATCCAGATTACAACTCCTCAGATCCATAAGGGACACACTCAGGGGGGCAGACTCAGTGAGCACCAAAGCCCCACTGAAGCAAGTCTTGCCCAGAAGGGTGTCTCCAGCACAGAAGTTCTCCCACTGTAGACACAGCTGATTCTCACAGACAATTGGCCTGGAGGTCAATCCCTCCTAGTGTTACCTTCAACAGTCAAGGCTTAACTACAACAAGACTGTGCACAAAGCCCACAAGAGGGTGCACCAAGAGTGTTCATCTCAGGTAATTGGGGAGGCTGAGCCACTGGGCCCTATAGGACACCTAGCACAGAAAGCCACTCTCTCAACACAGGGAAGCATAAAAAATGCGGAGACAAAGAAACAGGACACAAATGACAGAAATGGAGGAAAGCAAACTACTGGATATAGAGTTCAAAACCACACTTTTAAGGTTTTTCAAGAATTTTCTCGAAATCACCTATAAACTTAGTGAGACACTCAAGAAATCTAGTGAGACCGCCGATAAATTTAATGAGATCCTCAATAAGTCTAGTGAGACCCTCGAGGTTGTGAAAAAGGACCAACTAGAAATTAAGCATACACTGACTGAAATAAAGAATATTATACAGACTTCCAACAGTAGACTAGAGGATCGCAAGAATCAAGTCAACAATCTGAAATATGAAGAAGCAAAAAACACCAAACCAAAAAAGCAAAAAGAATCCAAAAATATGAAGATAGTGTAAGGAGCCTCTGGGACAACTTCAAGCGTACCAACATCCGAATTCTAGGGCTGCCAGAACAAGAGAGAGAGCAAGATATTGAAAACCTATTTGAAGAAATAATGATAGAAAACTTCCCCTACCTGGTGAAAGAAATAGACTTACAAGTCCAGGAAGCGCAGAGAACCCCAAACAAAAGGAATCCAAAGAGGACCACACCAAGACACATCATAATTAAAATGCCAAGAGCAAAAGATAAAGAGAGAATCTTAAAAACAGCAAGAGAAAGAAACTCAGTTACCTACAAGGGAGTCCCCATACGACTGTCAGCTGATTTCTCAACAGAAACTTTGCAGGCCAGAATGGAGTGGCAAGAAATATTCAAAGTGATGAATAGTACGAACCTACAACCAAGATTACTTTATCCAGCAAAGCTATCATTCAGAATTGAAGGTCAGATAAAGAGCTTCACAGATAAGAAAAAAGCTAAAGGAGTTCATCACCACCAAACCAGTATTATATGAAATGCTGAAAGGTATCCTTTAAGAAGAGGAAGAAGAAGGAAAAGGTAAAGATACAAATTATGAACAGCAAATACACATCTATCAACAAGTGAATCTAAAAATCAAGTGAATAAGTAATCTGATGAACAGAATAAACTGGTGATTATAATAGAACCAGGGGCATAGAAAGGGAGTGGACTGACTATTCTTGGGGGGGTGGGGAAGGGGTGTGGGGGTGTGGGAAGAGACTAGACAAAAATCGTACACCTATGGATGAGGACAGTGTGGGGGGGTAAGGGCAGAGGGTGGGGTGGGATCCGGGTGGAGGGGAGCTATGGGGGAAAAAAAGAGGAACAACTATAATAATCTGAACAATAAAGATTTAATTAAAAATAAAAATTAAAAAAAGAAAAGAAAAGAAAACACACTCTGTTCTTAGGAGCTGATATTTTGGTCAGGGAGATGAAATTTTGGACATGAGAAGATGCTTGGTGCTAACAGGGAGAAAAGTTCACGGGTGGGTCTCAGGAGACCAGGCTGTAGCTCTGATGGTGGTTTTCACTGTTGATTCTGTATAAGCTGCTCCTGTCTGTAGGTCTGTGGACTAGATAGTGTCAGGGTTCCTCCGGTGAGTCTGCTGCTTAGACACAAGTGGAAATGACTGCAAGGGGAGACACCAGGCTGCATGTGGGAGAGGGAAAAGAATTGGAAGGATAGTTTATTCACCTTGTTTTCTTACTTGGATGAGAGTTGGGTTTTTATATTTTGGTGGAAATTCAGATTGACCTCGACCAGTGTTTCTCCAACTTTCATTATGCTTAAAAGTCCCACGGAGAGCTAATTAAACCATTCCTGGGCCCCACCCAGAGAGATGATCTATTGCTGCTGGGCTCAGCCAGCATTGACTTTCTCACTGGCTCCCAGCAGGACCCTTGCTCTGGCTTCCTGACAGGTCACCCATTTCAGGAATGCTTTCTGTAAAATGAAACCCTAAATCTGTTAGAAGTCAAGGGGACCCTGTAGCTGTTGTGATGACTGTATTCCTTTTAACTCTCATTCCACAGTCGTGTTATTAACATGTCTCCCTAGTAGGGTTTATGTACCACGGGAGGATAACTAGAAGTACCTTGAAGTTCACCTCGGCTGACTTAGCATAATGAACCCTCTGCTCTTGCTGTATTAACACGGACTCTCTTTCAGGGATATGTCTAAGCCCCTCCCACAGCTTCTGCCAAACTTAAAGAGTTGTTTCCTTGTGCAGGCTGCTGATAGTGATTATGAAGAGTCGGGTGACTTGTTTGTGGGACCAGTTGGGACCTCTGACCTCTCAGCATCTCCTTGCCATTCGCCTAAGACAGCACAACAGGATGATGACCCGCCTGACATCCAAGGATCAGACATCACTCGCTACGGAGAGTCAAACCTGGTAGCTGAGCCTCAGAAGGTAAAGATGGAACATGAATTCTGTTTCCTGGTGTTCTCCTGAGATCTGTGTCGTTTGCTTCCTGAATGAGAGTCACATTGGTCTGAGCTTGAGTTTTTTCTTTTTGATTTTAAGCCATTGCTATCCAAGTGGCTGATTCTTAATTAGGACGGTGGGGATGAACTGGCACTCATTGGATTTGCCGAACAAGCCATCTCTCTACAGTTGTGATAAACTGCATGTGGCAAACCAGTCGCATGAAGTGTGTGAACGAAGGCTGTGGGCAGAGAGACTGGGTTTCTTTGCCAATTGGCTGAGGCTAGCTGTTCGGCTCTGGAAAATCTTGGCCAGGTTCAGTTAATATTAAAATACCTGCATTAAGCATTTGTCTGTTTCATAGCAGATGATAGGCTCATCTATAGGGTGTCCCCCAAATATGATAACTTAATTTTTACTCCTTTTCAGGTTTAACTAATTTGAAATAATGGGTGAAGCCAGACTAAGCTTTGAACAAAGTGCCACTAGACTTTTTTTTGTATGGGATACATAAAAGATAAAGTTTACGCCACCAAACCAGCAACAGTGGATGATTAAGGGCACACAAATACCAAACGAAATGATTCTTGATGTTTGTGATTCCGTCGCTTCACATTAGCAGCAGTGCCAGGACCAGAATGGTCATCAGTTTGAAAACAGGCATTGACAAAAACAAAACCAATTATTCATTTCTGTAGATTCTTTTAAATTTTGAAAATGAAGTGTATGTTAGTAAACACTTGATAATCATTAAAAGTGTGTACACATTATTTTGGAACATTTTGTTTATGAGATTCACCCTCTCTTTTACACTGGAGTTCCAGGTTGGCCAAGGTAATATTTGAGCAAGAATAATTAGGTTGAAGTGAAGGACTCCATTTTAATATGTCCAAAGAAAGCTCTTTAACTCTAATTTAAACGTGATTCTTCTTTACTTGACTCCCTGACTCTCATTTTACAGTATGTTGATGGTAAATGCCTCTTTCTTCTGCTCAGTTTTATTTTTGTCACATACTTATTTCAGGTAAATAAAATTGAAATTCATTATGCCAAAACTGCCAAAAAGATGGACATGAAGAAGTTGAAGCAGAGCATGTGGAGTTTGCTGACGGACTTCACACAAGTGGACGCGGAGGTTAGCAGGCATGGAGGTGCTGGGGGTGAAGGGCTCCACTACTCCTCTAAGCGCCCGGCAGGGTGGTGGGTGGTAGCTGCCGGTATCCATGGCTCCAGGATCTAGAGTGCCAACACAATGTGTCACTCAAACACACCAGGATGGCATCACACCTGAGAGAAGTGAACCGAGGGTGTGAACAGGTCACACACAAGGTGATAGAGATAGTAACGTGGACATTTCTCAGCCTTGCCGCTGATCAAAACGCCAAGCAACGAAAGGATTTTTACCTTGCTTTCAAGTAGCAGCTTGGCAGTGAAAGGGATTCACTGCTGGTACAGTTTAAGTTGATAAATGTCCCTTCTGGAGAGCAAATTCTGTCATCTCAGGTGCCATAAAGTTTTAAGCCCTTTGATCTAATATTGGGAAATGTATTCTAAGTAACAAAGTTAAAAAAAAAAATTATGCTGTCAAATAGTTTCTTTCTCCTGAGCAAGGTGAAACCTTGATTACCACGCTCTAACTGAATGGAACTCTCCACTAACTAGAACCTTCCGTCTCCCCTTTCAGACCTCTCTGCTCAGGGGTGTTCTGAGCTTTCCAAAGTCCGCCCATCTCTTGAACTTCTCTGCTGGCTGAGACGTGAAAATTATGCTTTGAGGACCCTGAGCTGTGTAGTCTTGGATATCAGATAAAGCTTCTGTCGTGTTTATGAAATTTTATCAACTAAAATGGAATGGGATATGAACATCAGAGAAATGTGCTTTCTGACAAGTAGGAAGGGGCGACCCTGGCCAGCGTGGCAAAGTGGTTAGAGCATTGGCCTGTGAAAAGAAGGATCGTGGGTTCAATTCCAATTAAGGGCACCCACCTGGGTTGCAGGTTCCTCGCCCCAGTTGCGGCTTGTGTGGGAGGCAACAAATTAATGTGCCTCTCACATCTATGTTTCTCTCTCATCTCTCCTCTTTCCCCATCCCCCTCCCTCTCTGTAAAATCAATGGAAAAATTATCCTCCAGTGAAGATTAACAAACAAACAAAAAAGTAAGAAGGGGATTCTTCTTTAACCTTTGAGTCTCTGACTCATACTACCCTGTCCTCCAGGGATTCTGGTTAATTAAAGATTTGTTGTTTTTTTAAAAAACACAACACACCTTTTATTATAGAAATATTCAAACAGATTTAAAAATAGAGCGAAAATAGAAAGTTCAGTGAACGTTCGCTTCTAAAAATTATTAATATTTTACCTATATTCACTTCTGTCCCCCCCACCCCCCACCACCTCATCGTGTACAGATTCTGAGGGATTGTTGTTGTTGTTAATCCTCGCCTGAGGATATTTTTCCATTGATTTTTATTTTATTTATTTATTTATTTTCCATTGATTTTTGAAAAGAGTAGAAGGGAGGTAGAAAGACTGAACAAGAGAAACATTGATATGAGAGAGACACATTGAGTGGTTGCCTTCCACACATGCCCTGACTGGGGTCAGGGATCGGGCCTGTAACCCAGATACGTAGCCTTGACCAGAATTGAAACCGTAACCCTTCAGTCTGTGGGCAATGCTCTAATCACTGAGCAAACCGGCTAGAGCCATATTCTGCTTGCCTGCTAGTAAGGAGGCAGCTGTGTGCGTGTGTGTGTGTGTGTGTGTGTGTATTTGTTTGTGTTCTATGTGTGTTTTAAGTGGAAAGCTTAAGTCTACTTTTAGATAATGGATTCTGTGTTGCCCTTGACTATGTGGTCCAATTGAAGCTATAAATGATCATGGCTTTTTGTTATTTTATTATTTTTTTCTTACTTTCTTTGCAGTTTTTCCTTTCCTGATTTCCACTGGCAATCAACATCACATTTACCAAAAAATGTCTAGGGCTGAGGCACTGGATTCCTTTATGGGTTCTTTCCCTTGAAAATGTGACTAAGAAATCGTTTCGGTTTTGTTCAGACTTTCTTTTTGGAGATAGAACTTTGTACATTTATGTTGCTCCCTCAAAAGTGAACCTGGCCCAGGTGTCTGATCTGTGAATATCCTTCTTCTCTTAGACAAACCACAGTGAGACTGGGAAAGAAGGGGACCTGGTGGAGGTGGCCGACAAGAAGATGCTCAGCAGGCTCACATGGGACTTGCAGAAGAGGTGCGTGCCAGCCCTCGGGGGCTGGTGTCTCCTCTGAGCTTTGCTCCTGCCCAAACTGTTAAGTGTGACGGACCCTCCACACACGATCTACTGTTCTAACACTCTAGCCGATTTTTTTCTCTGCTTTGATAAGTGAGTTAATATAGACCAACTTTCAAAAGGCATTTTTCTGCACTAGTGATTGGAATGAAACAGGAGATAAATTTTATTTCCAGATTTAAAAAAAAAACCTGGAAAAACCTGCTTATAAAATGCATCTGAAATATTTCTTTGTTTCTCGTTAGCTTATTCATTGGACATGTGTATTCATGTAGATGAAAGAGCCTTTGTTCCTAGAGTTGCAGTGACCCAGATAAATGCTGCCCTTTGTTTCACAGCCTGCCGCCCCTCATGGCTCAGAACCTCTCCATACCCCTGGCCTTTGCCTGTCTCCTGCATCTAGCCAATGAAAAGGTAGGTGTCTCTGGTAAGCATGGGTGTGTTCTCTATTTGTGTCCACCTGCTTGAACTTTCTATCAGATCTTCTTGGGCTCCCTCATAGGATGGAAGTCTTCCGTACAGTGACCTGTGTGGTACCCTCAGCCCAGAGGACTGACCAGGCACCAAGAAAGAACTTAGAAAAAGGCCGTCAGGTGTGATTAGCAATAAAAAGAATGAGGAAGACCCAAATGGGAAAATATTAGATGTGTGTGTTTCTAACTTGAAAACATAAAGTACTTTTACACCATTGCATGTCAAAGGCTTCAAAGGCCTAATACTGTCAGAGCCAAAGTCAAGACACATGGGAAACATGGTGGAGAAGAGGGGAGAGCAGAGTGTAGCAGGAAGTCAGATGCTCAGGGAGAAAGAAAGGGAGGAATGGAGGCAGCGGCCAGCCAGGTGGGGCCACCAAGAGCAGTGAGGAAAGTCTTGGGAATTGAGATATCTGTCATAAGCACGGAGACAGCAGAGATGCCACCTGTGGCAGTGTGCCAGGCTCCTCACTGCTGCGCTGGCCAGCAGAGCTGAGCAGCTGTGGGATGGTTATTGAAAGAGCAGGCGGTGACCCACCCTCTCAGGAGCCTGATATGCTGCAGGGGGTGGGGGGCACCCTGTACGTGTGGTGCTGCTGGAGACTTGCTGTCGGTGGGTCTCCCCAGGCTGGTCCCTAATGCAGACTTCTGTTCTTGGAGTAGCAGGCCATGGGCTGGGCTCGGGCTGTATCACTGGGGTTAGGGATGCCTAACTGCCATCACTGGCTGCTCAACCTTTTCTAGGGCAGGTGTCCTGCCCTGGAGGGAGAGGGGAGAGGGGAGAGGCGCATGACATCTGAAGTGTGGTTTGAGAAGATTGATAAGATTGGATTGGAATGGTAGCAAAAATGGGGTGTTGGGAGCAGTGCCCGAGATTACTATGGGCCAGTGTCTGACCTCTGACCTCTTAATGACATCGGGAGCAGTGATGACTGGCTTTGTTTCCCAGGCCTGCCTTTGCTTTGGACTGACTGTCAGGCCCCAAGGAGGGAATGTGCCCTATAGGGCAGCCTATGTAGCACAGCCTCCAGCCAATCCCAGTGAACCTACCCCTGGGAATCAGGGACCACTTCTCTTGCCACCTTGTAAGCTCATGACCTCAGCGAAGATGACACAGTTCATTTGGCAGAAGCTAGGTCTGATTTTGGGTTGGGAATTGATGTAAAAGAGCCGTGGAGACAGAGCCTCGTGCTGCATGTGTCCATCTATGGGTTGACCACTGGGCCTGTAACCTCCAGGCTGGGCAACACCTGAGCCAGAACAGAATAAGCCCGCCTTGCTCCTGAGAGTGAGCAGTTGTGCATCAAAGCCAACTTTATTATTTTTTTTTTTAAAATATATTTCTTCATTGCTTTCAGAGAGAAAGGGAGAAGAAGAGAGAGGTAGAAACATGGATAATGAGAGAGAATCATTGATTGGCTGCCTCCTGCACGCACCCCACTGGAGATTGAGCCCGCAATCCAGGCATGTGCCCTTGACTGGAATAGAACCTGGGACCCTTCAGTCCACAGACTGACTCTCTATCCACTGAGCCAAACAGGCATTGACCCAGGAGCACAGCTCACAGCTGCTGTAGTGTCCTGCTCAGAGTCAGGAAGGTGTGGGAGCCAGGTTTCCTGGCAAGAAGGTCTCTGTGTGAGTCCTGACACGTCCAAGGTGTCTGAACTCAGAAGCCAACTACAAGAGGAAAGAATGACTAAGAAAAAAAAATGAATAAAAAGCTATATCGTTTTCCTGACGAAATCCACGAAGGGTTCTGAGGAGAAAGGCGCGCCAGCCACCCTCTGTCTGACACTCAGAAGAGTTGCTGCTGAGCTCTCCTGGGGAGGCCTGGGATCTCCCATTATCCTCATGGACAGATGCCGGGAGCTGGTCCATCCTTGCTGTTTCAAGAGACCTGGCGTATATGGCATACTGTTCTTAATATGTTTGCTCACCTTCTTGGCACTATGTGTTTTAACCAAGGTCACCTCTCTGAGAAAGGTTGTTTCCCCAGGTAGGGATTTTCCCCTGAAGTTAGGGAGGGAATAAAACCCCTTAACTAAGTGCCAGGTGGGTAATTAATCACTTTAACTACGAACAATCATGCTTAAGCTACATAATCTTTACTCCCTGGAATGGAGATAAGAAATGCCCTAACCTTTGGAATAGAGATCGATAGGATTGGAATCAACTGGTATAAATACAGATGTAACAAGACAAGTTGACACAGAACCTAGAGACGGAACATGGCAAAAGATCCTGGACAGAAACTGGCAACAGAACCTAGAGACAGAACCTAGCGAGAGAACCTGGCTGAAGAACCTAGAGACAGAACCTGGCTACAGAACCTGGATAGATCATGGCAAGAGAACCTGACTAGAACCTGGACAGAACCTGGCTGGAGAACCTAGCGAGGGAACATGGCTACAGAACCTGGCTGGAGAACCTGGCTGGAGAACCTGGCAGGAGAACCTAGCAAGAGAACATGGACACAGAACCTGGCTGGAGATCCTAACCAGAACTTCGCTGGAGATCCTAGACAGAACTTGGCTGGAGATCCTGGCTAGAGGAACCTGGCTATGATGATCACCCGAAGGCTGCCTCCGTGTCATTCCTTCTTCTCCGACTCCGCCCACACCTTTGGGGACCCCTGGACCTGCTGGGGTTGGACCCCAGCAGACAGAGGTGCTGGTCCTAGCACACATGGGCACCTGAAAGGTGGGGCACCTCCAAAGCCCCAGTCCGACAAGCAGAGCGCCGCCGGCTGTGCGCCTCCTCAGAGGCTTCCCTCTTCCCCTGAGAGCAGCTGTGGCCCTCACTCACCTCCCAAGTAGCCTGGGGCCAAGTAGACACGGCTGAGCAGGTCAGCGAGGCCCAGGCTCCAGCACTGTTCTTCCCAGTGGCTGTGCTGGCTTTGTTCCTTTGGTTCTGATACACCTCCCACTGGGGATGTGCCCACAACCAAGGTACATGCCCTTGACCGGAATCGAACCTGGGACCTTTCAGTCCATAGGCTGACGCTCTATCCACTGAGCCAAGCCGGTTAGGGTTTGCATTCATTCTTGATTAAGGTATATGGAAAGCTATCTGTTGGGGTTTCCTTAAAAGTTTCTGTAAGGGGCCCCAGGGCCTCAGCATTTGAAGGATGGGGAGGTAGGCCCACACCATGACCTCTTGGTGAGCACTGAGGCCATAACTGAGGCCTGGCTTTGGGCTATGTGAGATGTGACTGGTAACATTGGCTCTGACAGTAACGGAAAATCTTCAGGGATCTGTGGTGATTCAGCTTGGAGCCATCGAGAAATCTCCCCACATTTTCTGGCCTTCTCTCAGTCTTTCCCTTCGATCTGAACTCTGGTAACGAGCACCTCATATACAGTGTGATTGTGATGGGGCTTGGTTTGACCCATGATGGATGCTGGGCCCTCTGCCTTTGTGAATGCCAGCAGTGTGTCACTTTTGTCCTGGGGGAGTGGTTGCCTAGGGTTGGTGGAGACTTCATGGGCTGGGAGAGTGGGGAAGAATTGGGAGGTGGGAAAAGGCCTGCACAGAGATAGGGGAGAGAACAGATGTGTAGCCATCACTAAGGGATGGGGTTTGGGGTGGGGGAGGAGGGCCTGGAGAGGGCACATATGGACAGGTTAGTAAACGCACTGTGACTCCTAGTAGCCTCCCATTTACTTCCCTCCCTCTTTCAGGACAGATAGCCTAGCTCTTGGGCCTGAACACAGAGATTGTTGTGAGAACCAGAGCTGGAGAAGGCTCTCTCTTTGCTTTTTTCCCCTGCGATTGGCAAGAATTTGGAACCAGCTCTCTCATCCAAATTATATTTGCTGTGATAATTTTACTTATAGTCATGGGACAAACCTCATTCTTTGTTACCTCACTTAGGATTTGCTTTGCGATCCTTTAATTCTTGGTGCATCAGAGTCCATGTGTGTTTGTCCTCTTTCAGAATCTAAAGCTGGAAGGAACCGAGGATCTTTCCGACGTTCTCGTGAGGCAAGGGGATTGAGTTCACGGGAGAATTCAACAGGAGGAGGCTCATCACTTCTTCAGTGACCAGGACATCTCCACTGGGTGCCACAATGTGGGGCTCGGGGCAAGGCCAGAGCCAACTTCCAGGGTGCCCATTTGCCTGTCGCTTTTCCCTCGTATCTCTCTCAGTCTGGGAACCAGCACCAGAAGTTCGCCCTTGATTAGAGCTTTCTGCCCTGTGACCCCTAGGCGGGAGGAGAGGGTGAGAGTACGTTTCTGAAACCTACATGCATTCTCTGTATTTGTGTATAGGCTTAGTGTCCTAAATGGATCTGTTGTTCTGCTCACTCTTTTACTCTTGTAGAAAAGAATTTCCCAGTAGGCATCTGTGGTCCTTTACCAGCTACCTAATTCATGTACATAAAATATGTCATGTGCACTTATAAATGTATATATAATGCTTAAAAATAAAATTCTAACAAGCTTGGCAAAATATGTGAGTACCATTAGATAAGTATTGACCTGGTCTTTACACTCAAGGGGGTGCCATCTTGGTAGCTAGACAGGATACCCATGTGTCAGCGTGAGGCAAGAGCTGCTTAAGGAGGTGCTGCAGTGGTTTGTCTTGTGGCAGGGGGTGGGGGGACCTGAGAAATCACTGGCTGCAGACCCAGATTGTGAGATGGGATCCATGCGGCCTATGACTTCTGCTGCAGAGTGATGGCAGTGACCGTGGCTGGCTCCTAAATACCGTCTGTGGCTTGCTGACTTCATTAGCCTTCTCAGCATCACTGTGAGGAGCATGCTGGTATCACTCCATTTGCTAGAGGAGAAGCAGGACACAACGTTCAAGGAACCTTCGTAAGGATGGGCAGCTGACCATCAGGAGCTTGGCTCTGAACCATGAAATTGCTTCTGAGGTCTTCCTTTGTAGCTACTCTGCTATATGCTGCTCAGATCACAGACTCAATGCTTGTAGGTGTGGATCCAGGTGGCTCTGTCCTTGGCAGTCCTTGTCTCTGCCAGAGCATTCTGTCACCATTCATTGGGCAAACAGAGGTTTTGGATGCTACGTCAGAAGCTGTGAAGTCTAATTGGCAAGTACTCTTGATAATAAATAACTTGCTTCTAAGACATAGTCCACACACAACAAAGAACAGGTAATCCCTTCCACCCAGAAATGGGCTTTCCAGACTGCGTCCTAAACACATGGTGGGCAAAAGTAGGTTTACAGTTGTCATATGGAAAATAATACATAAAAACAGGGTCCATAATGACCGAAGGCTCGACCGACTGGAAGTCAGTGCTGGGTTGCCGTAGTGACCCAACACTGACTGCTGCTGCTGCAGGCGACCCAGCACTGACTGCCGAGGAGGCTGCGGATCAGGCCCAGAGAGAGGCAGGGTCTGATGCGCAGTCTCCATGGCAGCTGTTGATCAGCCGTTGGCCTCTCTTTCTCTCTGGGCTTTGCCAGCAGCTGCACCTGTTTCTTTCTGGGCCTCTGCGGGGGCTGCTGATCAGCCCCACCTCTCTGATGAGGCCCGGAGACGCTGACAGGCATAGAAACCAACCAATCAGAACCAAATCTGGGTGAAGTGCAAGGAGCCAATGGCTGCCTAGGAGGCGGAGCTTTTGACACTGCCTGGCATAGAAACCGACCAATCAGAACCTAATCTGGGTGATCTGTGAAGGCAGAACCTAAGGTGGGGGCTGAGGAGGGTTTTAAGAGCAACAGCTATTTGGTATAAGGTGTAAGAAAGCGGTTCAGTTTTTTAATGACCGGTTTGGCAGTATAGTGCATATGGCTGGCTATCAGTCCAGATAAAAGGATTATGTATTTTTGTCTGCCAGGAGCATCTCCTTCTGAAAAAAGCTCCTCCCCCCCCCCCATTTAAGCAATCCTATCCTATATAATATATCTATACTAATAAAAGGATAATATGCTAATTAGACCGGGTCGACCGGCCATCTTCCAGACGTCTGACTTCCTTCTGGACAAAGCCATGGTGGTCGGGGCTGAGGTGGAGAGGGCAGTTGGGGGCAAGATCAGGCCGGCAGGGGAAGGCAGTTAGGGGCGATCAGGCAGGCAGGCAGGGGCAGTTAGGGGTGATCAGGCAGGCAGGCAGGCAGTCAGGTTAGGGGCAATCAGGCAGGCAGGCAGGTGAGTGGTTAGGAGCTAGCAGTCCCAGATGGCGAGAGGGATGTCTGATTGCCAGTTTAGGCCTAATCCCACTGGCAGTTGGACATTTTCCAAGGAGTTCCCTATTGGAGAGGGTGCAGGCTGGGCTGAGGGAAGCCCTCCCCCCCCCCCCCACGAATTTCATGCAATGGGCCACTAGTCCTATATAATAAAAGGGTAATATGCAAATTGACCCTAACAGCAGACCGACTGGGAATGACTGGTCACTATGACACACACTGACCACCAGGGGGCAGACGCTCAATGCAGGAGCTGCCCCCTGGTGGTCAGTGTGCTCCCACAGGGGGAGCTCTGCTCAGCCACAAGCCAGGCTGACGGCTGCCAGCACAGTTGTGGTGGCAGGAGCCTCTCCCGCCTCCTCAGCACTAAGGATGTCCGACTGCAGCTTAGGCTTGCTCCCTGCTGGCAAGTGGACATCCCCCGAGGGCTCCCGGGCTGCCAGAGGGATGTCTGACTGCCAGCTTAGGCCCAATCTCCCAGGGAGCAGGCCTAAGCCAGCAGATGGACATCCCCTGAGGGGTCCCAGACTGCGAGAGGGCACAGACCAGGCTGAGGGACCCCCCCACTCCCCCAAGTGCACAAATTTTTGTGCACCTTGCCTCTAGTTAATAAATAATAATATAAAAATGAACTTTCACATACAACCATAAACCTACTTTCGCCCCACCCTGTATTACCCATTCTGCTCTGTTGAAAGGGTTAGACTTGTGAGCATGTCAAGGGAGGGCCTTTTCCCTGTCCTGCTGGCTGTAGCCTCGAACACGTTTCCCAGTGCTGGGCAGTGCTGGTCCTCTTGCTCTGCTTCCCACTCTCAGTCCAGCACTCTCCTCTATGGTGAGACTGGGCCAGGGTTGAGTGGCCAGTAGAACTGCTGGGGTAGTCCCAGCTTCCTCAATGAACCCCTCTCCCCTCCACCCTGCTCCTCCCAAGCTTCTCCCTCCTCATTCATATGGTTGCTGTATCAAAATACTTTTGGCTACATGTAACAGAAAGCCCATGTAAGTGGGTATGCAAATAACTAGGCTTGTGTGGCAGCTCCATGAAATCAGAGAGACCAAGGATCATTCCAGCTCTCTTCTCTGCCATCCCTAATGTGTGACTCTCATCCCTGTGTTTCAGTGTGGCTGCTGGAATCCAGCCATCACATCCATATTCTAGGGAGCAGGATGAGGGGTTTGGGGAGATGGCAACCTACTTGTGGTCTCTATGGATTGCCTTTTCTGGACATTTCATATAAATGGGAGCATATAGTATGTAGTCTTTTGTGTGTGGCTTCTTTCATTAAGCATAATATTTTCAAGGTTCACCCAAATTGTAGTGTGTCAGTGCCTTATTCCTTCTAATAGCTGAGTAATATTCCACTGGATAGACCACATTTTGTTTAGCTGTTCATTGGTTGCTAGACATATTTCCACTTTTGAGCTATTGTGAATAATGTAGCTATAAACATTCATGTATGTTTTTTGTTTTTGTTTTGTTTTTAATCCTCACCTGAGGATATTTTTTTCCATTGTTTTTCAGAGAGAGTAAAAGGGAAGGAGGGGGAGGGGGAGGGGGAGGGGGAGAGTGAGAAAGAAAGAAAGAAAGGAAGAAAGAAAGAAAGAAAGAAAGAGGAAGGAAGGAAGGAAGGAAGGAAGGAAGGAAGGAAGGAAGGAAGGAAAGAAGGAAGAGAGAGAGAGAGAATGAGAGAGAGAGAGAGAGAAAGAAAAAGAAAGAAAGAAAGAAAGAAAGAAAGAAAGAAAGAAAGAAAGAAAGAAAGAAAGAAAGAAAGAAAGAAAGAAAGAAAAGAAAGGATATGGATGTGAGAGAGACATCGGCTGTTTGCCTCCCAAATGTGCCCCAACTGGGGGTGGAGAGCAAACCCATGTATGTGCCCTTGACTGGGAATCGAACCTACAAGCCTTGGTTGTGCAGCTGATGCTCTAATCCCTGAGAAACACTGACCAGGGCCATGTACATGTTTTTATATGGACATGTTTTTTTTTTTAGATAAATATGTTTTTATTGATTTCAGAAAGGAAGGGATAGAGAGAAATATCAATGATAGAGAGAATCATTGATCGATTGCCTCCTGCACACCCCCTACTGGGGATCGAGCCTGCAACCTGGGCATGTGCCCTGACAGGGAATCCAACCGGGACCTTTTTGTTCATAGGTCGATGCTCAACCACTCAGCCCATTTGTCTGTCGGGCTTGTGGACATGTTTTTTTTTTTGTTTTTGATATATTTCTTTATTGATTTCAGAGAGGAAGGGAGGAGAGAGAGATAGAAACATCAATGATGAGAGAGAATCATTGATCGGCTGCCTCCTGCACACCCCCTACTGGGGATGGAGCCCGCAACCCAGGCATATGCCCTTGGCCAGAATCGAACCTGGGACCCCTCAGTCCTCAGGCTGACGCTCTATCCACTGAGCCAAGCCAGCTAGGGCAGTGGATATGTTTTTAATGCCTTTGGGTATTTACCTAAGAGTGGAATAGAAGGGTCATATGGCAACTCATTGTAACCTTTTTTTCTTTTTAAAATAAATTTTATTGATATTTCACAGAGAGGAAGGGAGAGGGATAGAGAGTCAGAGACATCGATGAGAGAGAAACATCAATCAGCTGTCTCCTTCACACCCCCTACTGGGGATATACCCACAACCAAGGTGCATGTCTTTGACCAGAATCTAACCTGGGACCCTTCAGTCCGCAGGCTGACGCTCTATCCACTGAGCCAAACTGATTAGGGCTTATTGTAACCTTTTGAGAAACCACCAGGCTGTTTTCCAAAATGGCTGCACCAATTTTACATTCCTGTCAGCAGTATGCAAATAAGTGACCCAATTTCTCCACATCTTTGCCAATAGTTATTATGTCTTTTTTTTAAAAAATATATTTTATTGATTTTTTTACAGAGAGGAAGGGAGAGAGATAGAGAGTTAGAAACATCAATGAGAGAGAAACATTGATCAGCTGCCTCCTGCACATCTCCCATTGGGGATGTGCCCGCAACCCAGGTACATGCCCTTGGTGGCATTTCCAATGAAGATAAACATCCTTTGTTCTGTGGGGTGGTTGGCTGGGAAGTTTGCTTCGGGGGCTCTGCTAAGCAAGCCCACTTTATTCCCGGGAAGGAAACCCGTCTCCCAACTTCCCTGCTTGTCTGGAGGCTCTGGGGCAAGTGGCCCGCATCTGACTCCAAGGCTACTGGACCTTTTTCTAACACGTCTCCTAGAGGGAGTGTTCCTGGGTGAGGAAGAACGGAATTCATCCCAACTGGGTTCCCAGAGGGGCTCTGGCAGCTCCTGGGAGTTCCCTGGGAAGGAGGGGCGGGAAAGCAGGTGGTGAGGCGAGAAGAGGTGAGTCCTCGAGGCTTGGCTACAGCTGTGCGTGTCCTCAGCTAAACAACTACCCTTGGCCGAAGGGAGCCCAGTGGGAAGCCACCTCTGCCTTAGGGATGAATAGCATGAGTCCATGATATTCCCTTAAAACTGGCCGCAGGGTGGCAGTCATCTGTGTGTCATTAAGAGTCTGGCTGGGAGACAAACGCACTGTGTGAACAGAGAACTTAGCTGTGACCAGAGCTGTGTACCCGGCGTACAGAATTGTTGACACAGAAAAGGTAAAAGAGAACTAACTCTCAGGTTCAGGTGAGCAGCAGCCAACCCCACCCACCCCCTGAGCTGGGGATGAGGGGCACGGGAAGCCGGGCTTGGAGGAGGAGGCTCCAGGGAGCACTCCGACCCCTGGGAGGGCTGCCCAGGGCACTGTCTTCCAGAGACACAGTGGTCCGAGGCGGGGGAGATTGGGAACTGCTGCCATGGCAGGAGCTGCCCCGGGGGGACGGGGGGGGGGCTGAAGCAGCTGTGGGACAGGGCAAGTCCCTTTGCCCGGCTCCGCTGTTGCTCCCTTGGCATGACCTCCGGGAGCTGGCAAAGCAGGCAGTGCTTGGAGTGCCAGACTCAGCATCGCCTGCGGAGGGTGGGGGTAGGGGCGGGGGCGGGGGTTGGAGCTGAGAGCAGTCACCAAGGAGCTGGCACAGGCTGGGTCTCTTCTGAGCGTATGAAACCCTTCATGCTACCTTTTTTGGAATGGTAGTTATTGATAGGTGTTTACCTATCTTCATGATATGGTGGTGAAAGTTCTGAAGGAGAGGCAGGGAGGCTCTAGGGGCAGAGGCTGGCCACAGACTCCAGGCTGAGAGGAGCAAAGGTGAGGGGGCAAAGGGGCGCTGCGGGCCTCCTCCCTCTTCACCACCCTGGAGCACCGCTGCTTCTGACCTCCCCTCTTCCTCCAGCACCAGGCGCCGTCTGCCATCTGGGACTCCCAGCCCTTCTCCCCTCCTTCCTCCTCGCACTCCAGCTTTCGCTCGTGCTTCTAGAAGCTTTCTCGAGGCCCAGGCAGGGCAGCAGCCCAACAGGATGCTCCAGTCCTGCCAGTGCCACCCCCACCCCCCGCCCTGAGGCTCCTGGGGAAGCCTCCGCAGCTCCACCGAGGACTGCCACCGCCTCTGCCGAGACCCTCGGCCCCGCTGGTCACCTGGGGAGGGTGGCCAGTGCTCGTGACCCACGTGCATCTCTGTGGCCCCAGCTCTGCCCTGTGGGTGTGCTCTTGCTCTCCTGCCCCTGCCCCGAGCCCCTGCAACCAGAGGTCACAGCCCAGCGGAGGGACAGATGTGCCACCCCATCGTGTCGCCCGGGGTCAGAGCCTGCTGCTCTGCTCACACCTTAGTGACGAGTGGCCGGAGCGGCCTGGCCAGCCCTCTGCTGCCTAGGCTAGGGTTTCTTTGACGTGAAAACCAAACCAAACCCACGTGTGCGTTTGAACCACTGTAACACCGTCCTTTCTGCTAAATCACCGGGTCTCATCCTCAGGGACACGGCCACAAGCGGGCAGTTCACTCCAGAGGACGTGCAGGCTCCGTGGGAGGCGGGCAGCGTCCTGCGGGCAGCAGCGGGCGGTCAGGGAAAGGCAAGTGGATGCAGCAAAGGCATCAGACAGGGCTTGTGAGACGGGACTGCTCCTCCCACTGCCAGTGGGAGTGTAAGGGGCATGGCCTTTTTGGAGGACGGTTTGGCCACAGATGTTTTATGATATAAAGTACATGCCCTCCGGCCCAACAGCATTTCCAGGTCTTTTTAGAGACCTCGCCCCCAGGTGCACGAGAGGCTGGTAAAGAATCTAAACTCCTGTTTTAGTGAGATTATGAAATAAGCAGTTGCACATGTACCAAAAAGACTATCTTGAAGTAGAAACAGCTCCAAGACACACATTTAAAAAAAAGCTGTAACAAAGTATACCATTTATGTAAAAAAACAAAAACAAAACATGAACAGATTTGTGTATATGTGAGTCTATGCGTTACGGGTTGAATTGTGTCTAAAAGATGTTGACATCCTAACCCCAGGACCTGTTACCGTGGCTTTATTTGGAAAGAAGATCTTTGTAGATGACCAAGGTAAGGTGAGGTGATAAGGGTGGGCCCAGATGCCTGGTGTCACAGCCCATTAGGATGGTACTGAAAAAAACTCCTAAAAACCGGAAAATAAGGAGTGCTGGGGAGGACGTGGAGGACGCGGAGTCTGTGTGCACTGTTGGCGCATGTGCAATGGTGCAGCCACTAGGAAAACTGGAGGCTCCTGAAAAATGGAAAATAGAATGAACACACGATCCAGCAATTCCACTTCTGGATACATACCCCAGAGAACGGAACGCAGATCTCAAAGAGATATTTGCATTCCCCTGTTTATTGCAGCATTTTTCACAACAGCCAGAAGGTAGGAGCAACCCAAGTGGCCATTTGGGACAGCCACACTGCAAACGAACCCAGAGTGGAGGGGGCTCGCTCAGGCTATGGCTGAGAGCCACCAGCAAGCCCTGGCTCTGCCACCAGCTCGGTCTGTGAGTGGGCAGGTCACTTCCCGTTGCTCCGGCCAGATAAACACTGGTGCTTACTCTTCCAGCTGGCATGGCTTTCGCCTCTTGGGAACAACGGCCCCATTGTACCAGCCAGGCATGCCATGCGTGCCTCAGACTCTTTCAGCCCGAGGAACCGTGGGGACCAGCTCCCCCAGCGTGGCCCGGGGACCCTGAGGTCAGACCTGTGACATCAGCACCCTCGCACTGGCTGAAAGGACCCACACAGCTCAATGGTTATCTGAAAGGACAGGAGCCCGGAATGAGGGTCCCTTCTCTGCTTTCCCACCTACGATGCAGCCAGCCTGCGTCTGGCGCCCATGAAGCAAGCCCTGCCCTCGGGGTCCTGCCCGAACGCCTCCTGGGCACACAGGTCCCTTTCACTGAGCTGATGCAGATGGTTCCTGCCAGGCACTGAGGGGCGCTCCCAGCGAGGCTGGCACTGGTTGCTGCTGTCCTCTCGCTCTCAGGGATGACCCTGCCTGTTGGCACCCTGTTCTCCTGGTTTCCTGCGTGTGGGTGTGTGAGTCTGAGGGGCAGGAACTGGGCAGGGTCCCACTCCCAGGCCGGCCTGTGTGAGGGTCAGTATGTGCCTGACCCCCGCATGGCGCCCCCTGCTGCCTGTCCCCACGAAGGGCAGACAGCTGTGCTGTGGGTGGTTGTAGAAATGTCAGCTCAGCTCTAGGTTGGCTGGTGAACAGAGACAGGGCCCTGGAAACAGGCGAATTCAGTTTGCTGACTGCATAAAGCTCTGAGCTGAAACACGAACAGGGGCCTCAGGGCAAAGGCTGGGCGCTGGGACTTGCGCCCGGACAGAGGCCGCGCGTCGTCAGTGCCTGCTCTCCCTCCAGTGGTGACCTGAAGACACCGTTGTGTGAGGCAGGCCGTACTGTGGGCAACTTGAGCGGGCGAAGGGTTGAGGCAGAGCTTTCTCCATTAATCCGGACTAAGATGGTTTCTCTTGGGTGGAATTAGCACTTTACTGTATAGGGGAGGAGAAATTTTCCTTCTTACCCTCTTAGGTGATCAAATGGAATAATTTTTCTTCCAAAAAATGCAGGAAGGACAGATAACGGCGGCACAGCCTCGGGGACAAACGGGCCTCCTAACCTGTCGTCTCCCTCCTTGGGTAGACTTCTGTGCCCCGGCCCTCCTGTTAGCAAGGAGAGTGAGCCGGGCCTCCGGCCCCAGCGCTGGCTCCTGCGAAGAAAATGCAACGTGTTGGCACAGAGGCTGCCAACTGGTCACCCCCAGGCTGATTCTGGCCCGACGTGTTCGAATGTGGCCCAGCCAGCAACAAGTTTACCATTAAACATTGGAGGGTTCTGATATAAACCTAGATTTCCAGCTTTTTTAAAAGAAATAAGTGTGGCAACGACGGGCCCTGGTTCTAGTAAGCGTGTGGAGCTGAACAGTGGCTGCCCCAGGCTGCCCCAGGCTCCCCAGTCCCCATCAGCCCCAGCTGCCTACCCGGCTGCAGCCTTCGCGGCATCTGGTTGGGGCAGCAGCGTCCAAGGTCCTTCAGGAGGTGCCCCCAGGGCAGTGCCTGCCCAGCATGCAATGGCTTCGGCTCTGCCAGCAGGTGGCAGTGCAGTGCAGGGACTGGCGTTCTGGGCTGGCCGCGGCCTGGGAGTGGTCCAGGGCTCATTCCCGCCCGGCTGCAGCTTCCCCTCAGGGGAGGACTTCTCATTGCTGGGTTTGTGAAAACAGCTTTGTGGTATAACTGACGTACAATATGCTGCACATATTTAACTGGTTACAATTTGACAGATTTGGATTTACATTACGCCTGCAAAACGATTACAGTCAGGATCATGAGCATAACAGTTACTCCCAAAAGGTTCCTCTTGCCCTACCCACCACTCACAGATTTATTTCATTTTCTAGAAATGTTTGCCTGTCTCCTTTCCCTCAACAGCATTATTTTGAGATTCTCCCATGCTGTTGCTTTTATAGTAAACTAGAGGCTCCATGCACAAAATTTGTGCATTTGGGGGCGGGGGGCGTCCCTCAGCCCGGCATGCGCCCTCTCGCGGTCTGGGAAGGAGCCTAAGCCATCAGTCAGACATCCCTAGTGCTCTCGCCACCACCACTACGCTCACCAGCCAGGAGCCCAGCTTCTGGCTGAGCAGTGCTCCCCTGTGGGAGCACACTGACCACCGGGGGCAGCTCCTGCGTTGAGCGTCTGTCCCCTGGTGGTCAGTGTGTGTCATAGCAACTGGTCATTCCACCGTCAGGCCGAAACTGGCTCTCTGACATCCCCTGAGGGGTCCTGGATTTTGAGAGGGTGTAGACCAGGCTGAGGGACCCCAACGTGCACAACTGGAGCTGGGCAGGGATGAGGGAGGGCTCCAGGGCATGTCCGGCCCTTCTCATTCAGTCACGATCAGCTGGACTCCAGCAGCAAGCTAACCTACTGGTCAGAGTCTGTCCCCTGGTGGCCAGTGCATGTCATAGCAACTGGTCAACCTGTCTCCTGGTCAGACTCCCAAGGGGGCACTTTGCATCTTAGCCTTTTATGTATATAGATGTGACTGTATTGGGGGATGGACCTCTAAAGAGGGAATTAAGGTAAAATGAGGTCACTAGGGCGGGCACTGATCTAATCTGACTGGGTCCTACAAGAGGAGATCAGGACTCAGGCACACAGAGGGAGGGCCATGTGAGGACACCGAGATGACAGGGAGGGGAAGAAAAGGAGCTGGAGGAAAGGAGCCCACAGGATGGCAGTAGATGGGACTGGCTGGCTGATGTGGCCTCAAGTCCCAGCACCGGCATGGCATCCTCCACCCACAGGAGTGGCCCGCCCACCGCCGCACGGTGTCCATCGCCCCACAGTGCCCATCGACCCACATTGCCCATCGCCCCACAGTGCCCATCGCCCCATATTGCCCATCGCCCCACAGTGCCCATTGCCCATCGCCCCACAGTGCCCATTGCCCCATATTGCCCATCACCCCATATTGCCCATCGGCCCATATTGCCCATTGCCCCACATTGCCCATCGCCCCACAGTGCCCATCGCCCCACAGTGCCCATTGCCCCATATTGCCCATCACCCCATATTGCCCATCGGCCCATATTGCCCATTGCCCCACATTGCCCATCGCCCCACAGTGCCCATCGCCCCACAGTGCCCATTGCCCATCGCCCCACAGTGCCCATCGCCCCATATTGCCCATCGCCCCACAGCGTCCATCACCCCATATTGCCCATCGCCCCACAGCGTCCATCGCCCCATATTGCCCATCGCCCCACAGCGTCCATCACCCCATATTGCCCATCGCCCCACAGCGTCCATCGCCCCATATTGCCCATCGCCCCACAGCGTCCATCGCCCCATATTGCCCATCGCCCCAGAGTGCCCATCGGCCCATATTGCCCATTGCCCCACATTGCCCATCGCCCCACAGCGTCCATCGCCCCATAGTGCCCATCGCCCCACAGTGCCCATCGGCCCATATTGCCCATTGCCCCACATTGCCCATCGCCCCACAGCGTCCATCGCCCCACAGTGCCCATTGCCCCATATTGCCATTGCCCCACAGCGTCCATCGCCCCATATTGCCCATCGCCCCACAGCGTCCATCACCCCATATTGCCCATCGCCCCATATTGCCCATCGCCCCATATTGCCCATCGCCCCACAGTGCCCATCGGCCCATATTGCCCATTGCCCCACATTGCCCATCGCCCCACAGCGTCCATCGCCCCACAGCGTCCATCGCCCCATATTGCCCATCGCCCCACAGCGTCCATCGCCCCACAGCGTCCATCGCCCCATATTGCCCATCACCCCACAGCGTCCATCGCCCCATATTGCCCATCGCCCCACAGCATCCATCGCCCCACAGCATCCATAGCCCCACAGCGTCCATCGCCCCATATTGCCCAACGCCCCACAGTGCCCATTGCCCCATATTGCCCATCGCCCCACAGTGCCCACCGCCCCATATTGCCCATCGCAACACAGCGTCCATCGCCCCATATTGCCCAATGCCCCACAGCGTCCATCGCCCCATATTGCCCAATGCCCCACAGTGCCCATCGCCCCATATTGCCCATCGCTCTACAGCGCCCATCGCTCCCTGTCGCTCCGCAGGGCCCATCGCTCCACAGCGCAAATCGCTCCACAGCGCAAATTGCTCCACAGCGCAAATCGCTCCACAGGGCCCATCGCTCCACAGGGCCCATCGCCCCACAGCGTCCATCGCCCCACATTGCCCGTGGCCCCATATTGCCCATCGACCGCAGAGCGCCCATCGACCGCAGAGCGCCCATCGCCCCACAGCGCCCATCGCCCCACAGCGCCCATCGCCCCACAGTGCCCATCGCCCCACAGTGACCATCGCCCCACATTGCCCATCGCCCCACATTGCCCATCGCTCCACAGCGCCCATCGCTCCACAGCGCCCATCGCCACACATTGCCCATCGCCCCACAGTGCCCATGGCCCCACATTGCCCATCGCCCCACAGTGCCCGTCGCCCCACAGCGCCCATCGCTCCACAGCGCCCATCGCTCCACAGGGCCCATCGCTCCACAGCGCCCATCGCTCCACAGAGCCCATCGCTCCACAGCGCCCATCGCTCCACAGAGCCCATCGCTCCACAGCGCCCATCGCTCCACAGGGCCCATCGCTCCACAGGGCCCATCGCTCCACAGGGCCCATCGCTCCACAGAGCCCATCGCTCCACAGGGCCCATCGCTCCACAGGGCCCATCGCTCCACAGGGCCCATCGCTCCACAGCGCCCATCGCTCCACAGGGCCCATCGCTCCACAGCGCCCATCGCTCCACAGGGCCCATCGCTCCACATCGCCCATCGCTCCACAGCGCCCATCGCTCCACAGGGCCCATCGCTCCACAGGGCCCATCGCTCCACAGGGCCCATCGCTCCACAGCGCCCATCGCTCCACAGGGCCCATTGCTCCACAGCGCCCATCGCTCCACAGGGCCCATCGCTCCACAGGGCCCATCGCTCCACAGAGCCCATCGCTCCACAGAGCCCATCGCTCCACAGGGCCCATCGCTCCACAGGGCCCATCGCTCCACATCGCCCATCACTCCACAGCGCCCATCGCTCCACAGAGCCCATCGCTCCACAGGGCTCATCGCTCCACATCGCCCATCGCTCCACAGCGCCCATCGCTCCACAGGGCCCATCGCTCCACATCGCCCATCGCTCCACAGCGCCCATCGCTCCACAGGGCCCATCGCTCCACAGGGCCCATCGCTCCACAGCGCCCATCGCTCCACAGGGCCCATCGCTCCACAGGGCCCATCGCTCCACAGCGCCCATCGCTCCACAGGGCCCATCGCTCCACAGGGCCCATCGCTCCACAGCGCCCATCGCTCCACAGGGCCCATCGCTCCACAGGGCCCATCGCTCCACAGCGCCCATCGCTCCACAGGGCCCATCGCTCCACAGGGCCCATCGCTCCACAGGGCCCATCGCTCCACAGGGCCCATCGCTCCACAGGGCCCATCGCTCCACAGCGCCCATCGCTCCACAGGGCCCATCGCTCCACATCGCCCATCGCTCCACAGGGCCCATCGCTCCACAGGGCCCATCGCTCCACAGCGCCCATCGCTCCACAGGGCCCATCGCTCCACAGGGCCCATCGCTCCACAGGGCCCATCGCTCCACAGCGCCCATCGCTCCACAGGGCCCATCGCTCCACAGGGCCCATCGCTCCACAGCGCCCATCGCTCCACAGGGCCCATCGCTCCACATCGCCCATCGCTCCACAGCGCCCATCGCTCCACAGGGCCCATCGCTCCACAGGGCCCATCGCTCCACATCGCCCATCGCTCCACAGCGCCCATCGCTCCACAGGGCCCATCGCTCCACAGCGCCCATCGCTCCACAGGGCCCATCGCTCCACAGGGCCCATCGCTCCACAGGGCCCATCGCTCCACAGAGCCCATCGCTCCACAGGGCCTATCGCTCCACAGAGCCCATCGCTCCACAGGGCCCATCGCTCCACAGGGCCCATCGCTCAACATCGCCCATCGCTCCACAGCGCCCATCGCTCCACAGAGCCCATCGCTCCACAGAGCCCATCGCTCCACAGGGCTCATCGCTCCACATCGCCCATCGCTCCACAGCGCCCATCGCTCCACAGGGCCCATCGCTCCACATCGCCCATCGCTCCACAGCGCCCATCGCTCCACAGGGCCCATCGCTCCACAGCGCCCATCGCTCCACAGGGCCCATCGCTCCACAGGGCCCATCGCTCCACAGGGCTCATCGCTCCACATCGCCCATCGCTCCACAGCGCCCATCGCTCCACAGGGCCCATCGCTCCACATCGCCCATCGCTCCACAGCGCCCATCGCTCCACAGGGCCCATCGCTCCACAGCGCCCATCGCTCCACAGGGCCCATCGCTCCACAGGGCCCATTGCTCCACATCGCCCATCGCTCCACAGGGCCCATCGCTCCACAGGGCCCATCGCTCCACAGGGCCCATCGCTCCACAGCGCCCATCGCTCCACAGGGCCCATCGCTCCACAGCGCCCATCGCTCCACAGGGCCCATCGCTCCACAGCGCCCATCGCTCCACAGGGCCCATCGCTCCACATCGCCCATCGCTCCACAGGGCCCATCGCTCCACAGGGCCCATCGCTCCACATCGCCCATCGCTCCACAGGGCCCATCGCTCCACAGGGCCCATCGCTCCACAGGGCCCATCGCTCCACATCGCCCATCGCTCCACATCGCCCATCGCTCCACATCGCCCATCGCTCCACAGCGCCCATCGCTCCACAGGGCCCATCGCTCCACAGGGCCCATCGCTCCACATCGCCCATCGCTCCACATCGCCCATCGCTCCACATCGCCCATCGCTCCACAGCGCCCATCGCTCCACAGGGCCCATCGCTCCACAGGGCCCATCGCTCCACAGAGCCCATCGCTCCACAGGGCCCATCGCTCCACAGGGCCCATCGCTCCACAGCGCCCATCGCTCCACATCGCCCATCGCTCCACAGCGCCCATCGCTCCACAGAGCCCATCGCTCCACAGGGCCCATCGCTCCACATCGCCCATCGCTCCACAGCGCCCATCGCTCCACAGAGCCCATCGCTCCACAGGGCCCATCGCTCCACAGGGCCCATCGCTCCACAGTGCCCATCGCCCCACAGCACCCATCGCCCACGGCATCCATCGCCCACGGTTTCTGTCCCCCGTATGCCCACAGCACAGGTTGCAGCAGGCCGTTTCTTTCTCTTGTTTAAATTAGACGTTGGGTGACGTTGGCTAACAGGATCATATAGGGTTCAATGTGCACTGGTTTAGTGTGTGATGTGTACACTGCATTTTGTGCCCGCCACCCAGGTCAGACCATCTCTGTTGGCAGCCACAGGCACATGGGTTGTTTCCCATTTATCTCAACTGGTTTCTCCCCATCCTGCCCCGCTGGCTGCATCCACCACCGATTAAATTCAAGGGAGGCTGTGGCAAGAGGCCAGCCCCGGCCTCTCCCTTTCAGGGAGCTCAGGGCTCCTGGGGGGGCCAACCCCAGGGCCACATACCCTTTGATGGGACAGGTGAGGAGCAAAATGTAGTTGATGCTCTCTTTGGCCAGCAGGACCCACGGGGAGCAGAGGGATTTAGGAGGGTCCTGGAGAGGAAGCCAGAAAGATGGCTGGGGCCCAGGAGGGGGCCTGGGAAGGCTCTCACTGTCCACCCTTTCACTGAAACCACTCTATGTCCAATTTGGCTCCTTTTTGTTGGGAACTGTGGGGGGATGGGAAGAGGTGTGATCTATCTGGTGATCTGCATACACATCCAACCTGAGGGCTGCCGAATGGCCCTGGGTAAGTCAGCACAGTCTCTGGGCCTGTTTTCCTGGTTATGAGATGGAACTGTGACCGTCTGCCGTGGCCCACCCAGTCCATGCAGACCTGAGCCAGAGTGAGGGCGGCTACACCAGAGGCCCAGAGGCACCTCCTCCAGGGGCACAGGGGCCCTCCCTCCTCCTCTTTCAAAGGAAGGGGTCGGGGAGCAGGCGAGCTGGCAGAGAGGGCCAGGTTTGGAGTGCAGGCCCATGGCGGGTGGGACAGCGCCTCCTTCTCCGCACCCTGCGTCTGGGCTCAGGAACGACCCTCCTGTCCCCTGCCTTGGCTGTGAGCTCTGAGTGGCATCTCCTGAACAGCTTACCAGCGGGAGGTGTGTGTGTGTGTGTGTGTGTGTGTGTGTGCGTGTGTGTGCGCAGGGGGACAGGGGGCACAGTGACCCCGGTCCCCTGGGGCGGGCTTGTTATTCCCCACACCCCAGGTGGCTAACAGGAAGCCAGCTCTGCAGTCCCCTGGACAAGGGGATTTTTCTCCGTCTGCAGGAAAGCCCCGCTGGGTGTCCTGGACACAGCCCAGGCGGCCTCCTGCTGACAGTCGGTCCTCTGCGCACTTTTGCTTTCCTTTTACTCAGCATACGATCTTCCCTGTAGTGGTTCATTGCACACGCCCTCCGCCCTCCGTGTGCTTTGATCCAGTGACCTCATCTCCACAACCTCTAAATCTCGGACTTCTAGGAAAGTGAAACCTAGCAGCGGCCCATCGTCCCCTGGGCCGGCCTGCTGACCCATGGCTTCCTGCCAGATTGGCCTGCGGCCAGCAGGGTGGCAAAGGCTCCTCCCTGCCCCCCCTCCCCCCGGCCCCACCCCACCGCGGGCCCAGCCACCTTCCCTGCGGGCTCCTCCTCATGGTGCCCTGACACCTCCTGCCTCGTCCCGCCGTGCCCACCCTGCAGAGTCCCCGATTTTCCTCCTCTCCCAACAGCCCTGGGACCTGTAATGTCATTTCCTCTTCGCTCTTCCTGCTCCCAGAGCTAAAGCTTCCTTCTGCTTTTTCTCCCAGTGGTATTTCTTTTTCAGGGAGAGTGCGAACGCAGTCGTCCCCCCCCCCCCCCCCCCCCCCCCCGCCACAAATGATCAGTCACGCTTCCCACGGGGAAATGGCAGGAGTCAGCACATCTGGACCGCAAGGGACAAGCTTCGCCCTGGGAGAACCACCTTCTGATCATGGTCTCTCCCCTGCCAGGTAGCTCCCCCGGTGCTCCTTTAGTCGTCTATTTTTTTTACATTATTTAAAAATTAAGATAAAATTTACATACACAGTATCCACCCCTTTAAAATGTCAGTTCAAAAATATAACACTAAATTAAAGTGTGCAGTTCAGTGGTTTTTAGTTGTGCGACTCTCAGCACAATCATTTTTAGAACATTTTTCTCACCCCAAAAAGAAACCCCAACCCCTCCGTTGTCACTCCCATGGCTCCCTTCCCCAGCTCCTTGCACCCACGCATCGACTTCCTGCAGATAAATACTTTCTTTTTGTACCATCTTTTTCTTTGCCAGCTTTTTGAGAATTAAGAAATGCTTCAGTTAACTCTGGACATCCTACATTTTCTCCAGGATCACAAGTATTGCCAGCTCCTGTGGCTCCCTCCGATTCAGGAAATACACCTTCCCATTCGTTACGCATTGCTCCAACACTCTTTCCACTACAAACTCTCAGGCTCTGCCTCGCCGACGTTACTCTTTCCGTCCTGCTTCTTTCCCACGTTTTGTGATGCAGTCTTGTTGGAGGCCATTGTTTATTGCAGACTGGAGAGTTCGTTCCCGCCCCGGAGCTGCTCCGAGTCCCGCATCTCGGCATCTCTGTGTGTTCCTCCAGTGACTGTCACAAAATACCTCGAACAATCAACTGGAGCACATGTGCTCAAGCACATGACATAATCATAAAAATCATGCTAGTATTTAAATAAGATAAATTGCATCAAGAGACTCATATTAGACATTTGCTCAGCAAATTATATAAAAATAAAATTATTTGAGATTTAAATATTAGCTATTAAGTGGAAAAGTCATATAATTCTGCAAAGACATCAAGTCAAAGGAAACTCAAGCTGCAGTAGCAAGTACACCCACAATTTCCACGTCTTGGCACAATAAAGGTTGGTTCCTCAGGCACATTCCAGTCCAGAGCCCCAAGTCCTAGTCAGCATCACCTCTCTCTTAGGTGTCCAGTGTCCCCTAGAACCTCAGCGTCCTCCGCACCCAGGAAGCAGGTAGTGGAAGAAAGGGTGGAGCCTTGGTCCTGAAAGAGCACACGGCCTATGGAGAAGGTTTAGAATGTAGTCCCAGGCTGGGCGGCTGCTTCCGGAAGCTCGTCCTCACTTGGAATCTTGCTGAGTACCGGTACATTTCAGATCCAAAAGGTGCTGTGTCACGGGCATTGGGACACTATATGTCAATGGAGCCGATAGGCGTGGAGGCCGTGCACCCTGCCCACACCCCTGCTCACTGCACACGCTATTGCCCTGTTCTAAACCAGACTTGTATTCTTGCCCTCGCTCTTTCTTTATTTCTGTCTGATGCCCCAAGATTCCTTCTTTTGCTATTGCTTTTATGCTTGGAGAACCTCCTTTAGCCTCTGCTTTAGGTCTGCTGGTGACAAATTCTCTTAGTTTTCCTCCATGGGAGATCTTGACTTCCTCTTCATTCCTGAAGGGTCATTCCTCTGGACAGCGAATTCTGAATGGATAGTTCTTTTTAGGGGAAACTACGCTTTTCTAATCTGTTGATTTGTCTTTTCTGAACAAATCCACAGAAATCAAAGTATTGCCTAAATTACTATTGCTTTATAATATACTAGAGGCCTGGTTCATGAAATTCATGCACTGGGGGAGGGGGGATCCCTCAGCCCGGCTTGCACCCTCTTGCAGTCCGGGAGCCCTTGGGGGATGACCAACTGAGTGACATTTTTAGCTCTGCCTCTGAGGCGGGAGAGGCTCCCACCACCGCCACTGCGCTCGCCAGCCGTAAGCCTGGCTTCTGGCTGAGTGGCACACCCCCTGGGAGCACGCTGACCACCATTGGGCAGCTCTTGCATTGAGCGTATGCCCCCTGGTGGTCAGTGCATGTCATAGGGACCAGTCATTCCACCGTTCATTCGATTTGCGTATTGGGGTTTTATTACATAGGATTAGTCTCATTTCAAAATTGTCTTGGCTATTTTGTACATTTAAACATTTATACTAATTCTTTTTGTTAATCCTCACTCAAAGATATTTTTCCATTGATTTTTAGAGAGTAGAAGGGAGGGGGAAAGACAGAGAGAGAAATATCGATGTGAGAGAGACATATTGATTAGTGGCCTCCTGCATTACCCAGACCAAGGCTGGGGATCGAGCCTGCAATCGAGGTATGTGCCCTTGCCTGGGATTGAATCTGGGACCTTTCAGTCTGTGGGCTGATGCTCTAGCCACTGAGCCAAACCAGCTAGGGCAACATTTATACTAATTTTTAAAACAGATCCCTAAGCCCCATGGAAAACCCCATTGAGCTTTAGATTGAGACTGTACTGAATTTATAATTATGGTATTTCACTAAGAAGTGCTATCTTTACCATATTGAGACGTTTACCCATGAACATAATACAGAGATGTTTTATTTTTGGTCTTTTTAATATTATTTCATAGTGATTTGAATATTTTATTACATTTATTCTCAGGTATTTCATAAGGGTTATTGTCATTGCTAATTTAATCTTCTTGCTTATTTTTACATATTTGTTATTGCTATTATTAACCAAAGCCTATTAATTTTTGGATGTCAATCTCATAAACTTTTTAAGGAATTGACTGTATTTTCAATATCTTCTAGAATTATTGAAATATGAGGGTTTTCTACTTTTTGAGTCAATTTGGGTAAATTATATATTTTCCAAGTAAATCATCCATTTCATCCAGATTTCCACATTTATTGGTGCAATGTATTGGTACACATTATATTCTCCTGCTAAATCTCTGTACTCCCCTTTTGTTGGTATATTAATTCTATATTGCATTGTATTCAATGACTATAGCTCATGTGATTTTATTTTTTGTTTATTTTTTAAAATATATTTTTATTTATTACAGAGAGGGAGGGGGAGAGAGAAAGAGAGGAGAGAAAGAGAGAGAAGCATTGATGTGAGGGGCACACATTGATTGGTTGCCTCCCACATATGCCCCACATATATCGGGGTGGGGATCAAACCTGCAACCCAGGCACATGCCCTTGACATGAATCGAACTCAAGACCCTACAGTGCGCAGGTCGACACTCTAACCCAGGGTGGGGAACCTTTTTACTGCCAAGAGCCATTTGGATATTTATAACATCATTTGCGGGCCATACAAAATTATCAACTTAAAAGTTAGCCTGCTATATTTGGTCAAACATTTAATTAACTCACCCCTAATGCCTTGGCAGGGCCAGACCAAATGATTTAATGAGCCTTTTATAGCCCGAAGGCCAGATGGTCTCCACCCAGCTCTAACCACTGAGCATGTCGACCTGGGCGACTTTATTTTTAAAATCTGTGGTGTAACACAGGACATTTTCATGAATGTTTGATATATTTGGAAAGAATATATGTTCTTTGGTTTGAGAAGTGAAATATTGTGTACATTTGCTAGATAAAGATTAATTGCACTCTTCAAATCATTTATAGCCTTACTAAATTTTTGTCTTCTTGATCTCTCAGTTTCTGAGAGATGTTAAAGTGCCCCACTATGTGCCTTTTTAAAATTTCATCTTTTATTCATATCACTTTTTGCTTTTTATTAGAAAGATATTTTGTTGGGTGTATAAACATTTGAAACTATATTATTTCTTACCAGATTATTCCTCCTATCAATATGAATTCCCTCCTGAATAAGAATAATGACTTGCACCTAGTTTAAGGTAACTTTTACTTTGGTTTAAAAAAAACTAGATCAAAAGATTTATGTAAGACTAGAGGCCCGATGCACGAAATTCGTGCAAGAGTAGGCCTTCCTTCCCCCAGCTGCCGGCACCAGCTTCCCTCTGGCACCCGGGACCCAGGTTTCCCTCCAAGCCCCAGCTTTGTGCAGAAGGTTGTCCGGAAGGACGTCCCATCTAATTATCATATTACGCTTTCATTATTATAGACTAGAGGCCCGGTGCATGAATTTGTGCACAGGTGGGGTCCGGCTGGCCCACCCCGTTGAGGGCCGATCGGGGCGGGGCTGGCCAGGAGGGAGGGGCCACAAGAGGTTGGCCGGCCAATCCCACCCCTGATCGGGGTTGGGAGGGCCAATTGGGGGCAGGGCTGGCCAGGGGGCGGGTTGCCCACCATCGGGCTGGTTGGCGGCTGCAGTGTGTGTCATAGCAACTGGTTGTTCCCGTCGTTCTGGTCGTTCTGGCATTCTGGTTGCTTGGCTTTTATATATATAGATAAGGATGCAGGGTGTGAAGGTGACTCTTGGTTGCCCTCTTATGTCTTCTAGAGATATGCCCAAAGTTTGGTGGTCTTAGATGGAATAAGGTGTCTGGGAAGTATAGAGCTGTGGTCTCACTTCAGCACTAGAAATGACCAATACATTGCAGCATATATATAGCAGAAATTCAGTCCTCCAGGGAATATGGCCTCCTGGCCTGATATCTGAGTCCTTTCTGAGTTAACAATCTCCTCCTATTGGCACCTGTGCTGCAAGGCCAGGGATTTTCTCTCGATCTACATTATCTTGAAGGATCTCCAAGGCAAGCCTGCTCATGGACTACCACAACCTGTTTGCTTGATGTTCACATTTGTTTGGTATGTTTTTCTTTTTCTTTATTTTTAATCTTTTTGGACTTTGTTTTAGATGCATCTCAGAAACAGGCTATAACTAGGTTTCATTTCTTGGGTTTCTTTTTTTATCTGCTTAAACTGAAAATCCCTGTCAATCAATGGGTGAATTTAACCCATTAACATTTATTATGGATACTGCTTTGTTTGGACTTATTCTTATCCACTTTATTTTTTATTCTTTTATCTCCTTTCCTGACTTTTGTTGGATTTCTGAAATTAGAATTGTATATTTCTTCAATGGTTTGGAAATTATATATTTTGTTCATATGTTCTTCAATATACCAATTAAACTTACATGTTTTTCATTTTTTATTGTTAATAACTACATCTTCCCAATGAGAAAAAGAACCTTAGCATCTTTTGCTTCCCTCCACTGCACCTATGATATCATCATTCCAGATTATTGTTGAATTTTTTTTTTTGCAATTACCATTTATATAGACTCAACTTTTTGGATTTCATGGTCATCATAGCATTAACTTTCTGTTTTCTTCTCTTTTTTTGTTGTTTTTTGTTAATCCTCACCCAAAGATATTTTTTCCACTGATTTTTTTTTTTTTTTTTTTTTTTAGAGAGAGAGAATGGAAGGGAGGGGGAGAAACAAAGAGAGAGAAGTGTCAATGTGAGAAAGACACATTGATTGGTTGCCTCCCGCATGCACCCCAAATGGCACCAGGATTGAGCCAGCATCTGAGGTAAGTGCCCATGACCGGAATCAAGCCTGCCACCCTTCAGTCCATGAGCCCATGCTCTAACCACTGAGAAACCAGCTAGAGCCATGTTTTTCTTCTTTATGAATCAATTCCTCAAATAGTTCTTCCATCAAGTGAATAAAATACTGTCATTTTATACCTGAAAATTTCATTTTGCTCCCACAGTTGAATGAGAGAGTAGCTGCTTGTAGAATTATAGATTTCAGAATTATCCCTCAGCAAAATGGAGACTTAAGAACTGTACATTTTACTGTATGGAAATCATACCTCAGTAAAATTTTAAAAATCTCCCTCAACTTTGAATATATTCAGCATCCAATATTATTAAGGCAAGTCTACTGTTAATGTGATTCAGATTATTTTGTATGCAATCCATGTTTTTCTCCTTGGGTAGTCTCTTTATCCCCAATTCTCTGAAATTTCATCACTATATGTCAAGATAAAGATCTTTTTTATATATATTCTATTTAGCAGCTAGTGGACTTTTTCAGTCTGAAGAGTCATGTCTTTCTTAATGTAAATTTTTCTCTATTCTTTTTTTGTATTTATTAAATGATCTACTTTTATTCTTCCTCATTTTTTAAATATATTTTATTGATTTTTCACAGAGAGGAAGGGAGAGAGACAGAGAGCTAGAAACATCGATGAGAGAGAACCATCGATCAGCTGCCTCCTGCACATCTCCCACTGGGGATGTGCCCGCAACCCAGGCACATGCCCTTGTCCGGAATCGAACCCGGGACCCTTCAGTCCACAGGCCGACACTCCACCCACTGAGCCAAACCGGTTTCGGCTATTCTTCCTCATTTTTAGTAGATATTTGAAAAATCTTTACCTTGGAAGCCTCATGATGTATGGTGTAGGTCACATTCTTCAAAGAATTTTCAAAGTACTTCCATCACTTGATGTATCACTAATTGAATTGTGCTAATGATTAGCAAAAAAGCATTTAGGATACAATGAATAGGCAAGCCACAGACTGGGAGAAAATCAGAATACATATAATGGCAAAGGATTTGTATTCAATATATAAAGCGCTTCTTCTGTAAGATGAATACACTTAAGACGGGCAAAATGCACTGAACTAAATAAGAACTATATTGTGTAATAAGTAGTAAAACATATTTTTAAGCATTTAAATACAATTAAGTTACTTTATTTTTTATTTTTTTAATGGTAAAATAGACGTTTTATTTATTTGTATGTAAAATTATAAACCAACCAGCCAAACTGGTACTATTGTCATGACAGCAAAATACAAAAAACATCTTCTACAAATACTTGAGTAATAAACAAATTAAAGGTTGTGGTAAAACAGCAAAAGGGGCAGAGGAAATTAGTGAAGCATATTATAGCTTAACCATTCACCTGAACTGAAGCTTTGAACAAGCCTTCCAATCCCAGAAAACATGAGTAATCCTTTATCACACACCTTTGTATTTTTACTTGCTATTTTTGAGGTTAAGATTCTAGATCTAGAGTTATCCAAATACTAGATCTAGGATTATATCTAATTATCTATAGCCAGAGGCATCTTTTATCATTTGTCTAACAGCAGCAAGACTACAAAGCCTCTTTACTTAGACTCCAGTCATACCTGACCCGCCTCCCCTCCAAATTGGCACAGCAGGCATAATGAGAAGCAGCACATCAAGGCAGAGATATGTAGAAAAATCCTAGGAGAGGTAATACAGCCTCTGCCCAAACTGAGATTGAGTAATATACACATCATCACACTCTGTTCAGGGCTATATGTTCATGGACTCAGGCTATATGCTCATGGAATAATCTGTGAATAAATCCACGATTGCTGGGTACCACAATACGTAGGGGCTTGTAGTATTGCATTATAGGTTTCCCCAGCAATTTCCAAGGAGGCCTCCAAATCACGGACAGGATTTTGCTGGAACTGGCTCTGGGGCTGCAGGGATTCCTCTCCATAACTGTAGAACTGGCTGTTCCAGGCCTGGTTGTTCCAGGCCTGGGGACACCAGGTCTGACCATTCCAGGCAGGGTAGTTCCAAGACTGGCTGGTCCAGGAATGGTTGCTCCGCACGGAAAGGTTTCCAGAAGCGTTCGCCAGGCATCCCCACTGGCAGGAGGAGAGGCCCGGGTAGTCTGTAGTTGCTGAGCTCCCGGGGTCACACGGTGGCTCTTCTTTGGCCGGTTGTATTTCTGCCACCTCCTACATTTCGTTCTCCGGTTCTGGAACCAGGTCTTACTCTGTTTGTAGCTAAGGTCCGGGATGTTGGAAAGTTCTTGCCTCTGCTGGAGGCTGAGATATTTCTGTCTTTGAAACCTCTCATTGAGTCCACAGAGCTGGGGCTGTGAGCAGACGGTTCAGATCTTCTGATTCTTGACCTGGGCTTTCTCCTCCTCCCCTGTCCCGTTCTCTACAGAAGTGGGAAGTGTTGCACTGGGACTGCTGGGACTGGTGGGAGAACCAGGGCTTTCTGATAAAGCAGTCCCTGTGTGGAGTGTCTCAGCAGATGACATTTGCAAGATGCAGAGTCTTCTTCAAGCTCATAAATCTCAGGCACTGGTGAAGGCTCCCTAGATTTGGATGATTCGGAGCAGGGCAGGCTTTGGGGATAAGCCGAATCCACACTCATGTTGCTGAGTTGAAGGAGAGAGAAAAAAAACACCAAAGAGCTAGAAGATTGTACGAAAGACCCAGGCTTCCGTATTTAGCTAGAAGAGCTTAGAGAAATATGAAAATCTCCAGATGTAAAGGTATCAAAAAGACGGGAGGAAATGGGCCAGCTTTGCAGTGACAGTCAATTTTGCAAAAAAGATGAAAAATTTGGAGGCTCTGGATTTATAAAGGAGGCTCAACCAAATTTAGGCCCGCCCTCCTGGCCCAATCAAGTTACTTTATAAGAAAATCTGTAATTTCACATTTTGGTAGTGGAGTAGGGGTAACTAGCTGATTGTTTCAGGTCGATCATGCTCCTACAGAGTGTACACTTTTTGTTGGTTATTAATTAAAGGTTCCAGGCTCAACACAAGGATAAGCACGAAATTCCCCCAGTTTGTTGCCTTCTGAGTCATAGTGAAGCATTCGGAAGCAAGCATCACAAAAGAAACATGGATCATCTGGTGCAAAACTGTCATCGTTGGTCACCCATCTGGCTGTGTACATTTTACAAACAAAACGTTTTCTGGTCCATAGCCAAAGCGTGGTAAGAAGGGGATAAAGTATTCTACCCAAGCAGCCATCTCGATGCACAAGCCTTGTGTCAGTAATGACAACAACATGCTCACAGTCTCCCTGGTGACAGTGTAAATAGGGAAAACCCAGTTTAATATGTAAGTCATTGAAGGTGAAATCTTCCATTTTAGCAGTCTGAAACTTTCTATAGCCTCTGTCATGGGACTCTGACCACTCAATGATAGTTCTGCTCAGATCTCTGCATTCAGGGTATCTTCTATCTTTATAAAATGTTCCTTCAAAATAAAAGAAGGCTGATTTGTATAGGTCTTTGCTGCTGTGCTCAGAGGCCTGGTCGGGAGTGTTGCTGAAGCCCCACCAATCTGGGGGTCACTGACATAGCAAATTGGATCCCTTAGTTCCGTGAGCTTCTGACTGCCCAGTACCAGCATCGTCTGGTATGGTTTGTGTTCTTGGTGCTTATGAAATGTAACAGGGTGTAAGACATTCACAGATAGGATAAGTTCCCCCTCATCAGTCATGTCTGCTGAATTTTCAGGCTTTTTCCTATGGCGTGTGACTCCATCTCCTAAGCAAGTATTTCTTGTCTGCAGGCCTGATCTACGGTTAATGTTTCTTCCCGACGCTCCAAAAGCTTCTTTCTAACCCCCAAAGTCACTAGGTCAGTATCCTCTGGGATGACTTCTAGGTCCTGGTCCTCACAGCACTGCAGTTTATCGAGGCCGCAGACTGCCTTCAGCGCGGTCCCTGCCTCCAGATCGCAGCCCAGATCCCCTGCCACCGCGGCATCGTCCCAGCCCGCGTCGGCGACCCCTCCTTGCCCAGGCGGCTCCTTCAGCGACAAATCCCCCTGCCCACGCAGCCGGTCACGCCACAGCTGCCCGAAGGCGCCCACGTGGAAAGCGCGTGTGTTTAGCTCTGGCTTCTTGTGTTTTGGAAAGTTGCAGCCGCCACTGCTGACGACCGGGTCCTGCTCGGCAAACCCCGCTGTTCGTTGGGACGCCCTGGCTGCTTTCAGCCATGTTCTCCCCACTCCTCTATTCTTTTTGCTTCATTTTCCTTAGCTGCTCCTTCTGGAATTTTAGTTATTTAAAGTTCTATATCTATTCTCTTTCCTATTGTAGATATCATGTCTTTGGAATTTTGCAGTGCATTCTGTTTGATTCTAGATCTTGAATTAATTTTTTAAAATATATAATTTTATTGATTTCAGAGAGGGAGAGAGAGAGAAACATCAATGATGAGAGAGAATCATTGATTGGCTGCCTCCTGCATGACCCCTACTAGGGTTTGAGCCTGCAAACCAGGCATGTGCCCTGACCAGGAATCGAACCAGGACCTCCTGGTTCGTAGATTGGTGCTCAACCACTGAACCACACCATCCAGGCATGAATTCATTTTTTATTTTATTTTATTTTATTTTTTTATGAATTCATTTTTTAGCTGTAATCTTTCTGCTTCTTACTATATCTAATGGACTAATTTTATTTCAATGATTAAATTATTCATTTCCAAGGTATCTAAATATTTTTTATGCAAAATCAACTTGCATCTAATTATATTTATTCTAAAACCCAGGTCTGTCTGCTTTATTAACTCTTTTTCAGGTATGAACTCCTCTTGTTGAGTGCCTTTCCCACATGAGATTAACTTTCCTCAAATTCTTGGATTTTCTTGTCTGTGAGCTTCCATTGGAACTGGGATTCCTTATTAGCCCGAGGGTCGTGCTTGCAACAAGGAGTAGGATATGCAGGTGTGAACCGCACTGCACCTGTGTACAGTGATAATGAGAAATGGGTGGCATGTGCTGCTGGACAAGGTGAGTCCATGGGTAAGCTTTCTAGATACAGAGGCTTCTGTTCCCCTGGGGAGCGGGGGTTTTGCCTGGCTTCTCTGACGCACCCCCTGCTCCTGCCCATGGGAACACACCTCTCTGCTCACTGTCTGGCCTGAGGTGAACACTCCCGGCTCTCCATCCTGTGACGCCCCAACCGTTCGTGGGCACACGGGGCCTCTCCCCCTCCCAGTTCACAGTTCTGGGTGGGAAGGACCCCCAGAGCTGCCCCACCTTTTGCAGCATCCTCTCCTCAGTGGAGCTTTGGTCTTCGGGTTTCCACCTTCAACCTGACCCGTCTGGTTTTCATTTTTTATAATGGTTTTTGGTGATTAGGTGTTCCCTGTATTGTTTTCTAGCGAGGGTGTGAATTTATTTAGATCTCTTATGAGCAGTGTATAGAGAACTGGAGTAAAAAGAAACAGCTATATGGGCTCAGTCTGCTATCTTGAACCAGAAGTTGACAAGCTCTTTGTATAGACGACCGTAACACTGACCACATTGTACTATAATTGCTTATCCCCCAGTGTGACTCCCAAGGACACAGACAAGGCTGTGCTCATACTAGGATGGCTTCTAGTGCCTGGGGCTCAATATTTTTGGAATTTGATGAATGAAAGAAGAAGTGATTGTGTCAGTGTGGTTACAATGAGGATTCTAATTCTTACCCCATCATTTGTAAGATGATTCCTATCTACGCAATTGGAGAAAAGGTTAAAGATTAATCCTTTCCTTTTAATCTGAAGGAATTCCTTTAGTCTTTCTCATAGGCCAGTTGGGCTCACACTGAGCACTGTTTTCACTGACCTGAGAATGTCATAATTTCTTCTTCACTTTTTTTGTTTTGTTTTGTTCATCCTCACAGGAAAATATTTTTTCCATTGATTTTTACAGAGAATGGAAGAGAGGGGTAGAGACAGAAAGAAGCATCAATGTGTGAGAGACACATCAATTGGTTGCCTCCTGCACACACCCCCCGATCTGGGCTGGGGATTGAGCCTGCAACCAAGATATGCGCCCTTGACCAGAATCGAACCCACATCCTTCAGTCTGCAGGTTGATGCTCTAACCACTTAGCAACCAGCTAGGGCTCTTTTTCACTTTTGAAGGGTAGTTTTTGTTGAATACTGAATTCTTTTTTAAAAAATAGTTTTAAGTATTACATATGTCTCCTTTTTCCTCCGATTGACCCCCCCCCCGGCCACTCCTACCCCCCAGGACAAGCCCCCTCCGGCCCAGAGTCTGTGTGGATACTGAATTCTTGACAGCCTTTTATCTCTAAGTCTTTCAGCGTATCATCCCTCTGACCTCTATCATTTTTTTTTAATCCTCACCCGAGAATATTTTTCCATTGATTTTTACAGAGTGGAAGAGAGAGGAAAAGACAGAGAAATATCAATGTGAGAGAAACACATCGATTGGTTGCCTCCTGCACACACCCCAACCAGGGCCCAGGCCATGGAGGAACCTGCAACCGAGGTACGTACCCTCGACCAGAATTGGACCTGGGACCCTTTGGTCCATAGTCTGATGCTCTATCCACTGAGCCCAACTGGCTAGGACTGACCTCTATCATTGTTGATAAGAAATCAGCTGTTATTGAGGATTCCTGGTATGTGATGAGTTTTTTGTTGTTTTGTTAGCCACTGAGATTCTCTTTGTCTTTGGTTTTTGACAGTTTGACTGTGCTATACCTCAGTGTGCATTTCTTTGAGTGTATCCTCTTTGGAGTTTGTTGATTTTCTTCGATGTGGAGATTAATATTTTTTCATCAAATTTGGAAACTTCTTAAACTTACTTCTACAAATATATTTGTTCTTCCCCTTTCTCTCTCTTCTCCTCCTGGTTTTCCCATCATGTGTATGTTGGAGCACTTAATGATGTCCACAGGTCTCTATCGCCCCTGTTCCTCAGACTAGATAATCTCTATAATTTATCTTCAAGTTCATTGATCCTTTCTTCTGCACTCAGATCTGTTGTTGAGGCCCACTAGTGAGTTTCTCATTTCAGATATTGTGCTTTCCAATTCCATCATTTCCATTTGGTTGTTTTCATAATTTCTATCACTCTATTGATGATCTCTATTTGGTGAGCCACCAATGACATACTTTCATTTAATTCTTAGACATAGTTTCTTTAGTACTTTAAACATATTTACAATAGTTGGTTTGAAGTCTTTGTAAGCCTAATATTTGGCCTCCTTTAGGGACAGTTTCTAGTGACTAATTTTTTCCTGTGCATGAGTCATACTTTCCTGGTGTCATTTTTTTTTGGGGGGGGGGGGTGAGGGAAGTGGTTGTTTTGTGTGTGTTTTTAGATAATATAATGTGGCTACTCTCAATATCACCCCCGCTCCCCCTCGGTTTGATGTTGCTGCTGTTTGTTTAATGACTTTCCTGGACTAATTTTATGAAGCATGTATTTCCTGTAGTGTGAAGCCAATGCTATCTCTGCTCAGTTAGCGTAGCGGTCAGCTAATGATTGGACAGAGATTTCCTTAAATGCCCTGAGCTAGGAAATCTTCTACCATTTGCTAAGAGCTCTGTGTGGGGGTTGAGGCATGCTTTCAATGCCAGGCAGTGTATGGCTCTGCCCTGGCCTTCACTTCCTGCTTGCACAGGCCCTGGAAGCCAGCCAAACCGAGAGACGGAGCCCTCCAGGTCTTTCCTGATCATGCACAGTCCCCTAGATCCCCAGGAATACCCACAGCTTCTCATCCTCCCCGTGAACAGTTCACCTCTCAGCTCTTCCTTTTAAATTTCTGGCCGTGCCTTTGTTTGTTCCAGCCGTTATCACTCTTGGGCAGCTGCAATGTTGAATAATTGAGGCTGATTATGTTTGACAAACGCCCTGAGAATAGGGGTTTTCCCAGGGAAAGAGCCCTGAGTGGGGATATAACAACTTGGGGGCAGGGCTTTCCCATGGAGAGAGCTTCAAGTTGGGTTAGAATAGATGATAGCAACACCCAAGGTGAAGCTCTTCCAGGGAACTGCCGTGCAGTCAGACAGTAGCGGTGCTCTGGGGATAGAGGGCTCTGGGGAGCCCGCCCAGTCTGCTCCGCCGCCGGCTACAGGCTGCTGGGTTTCGAGGCTGCTGAAGCTGGGGTTGGGCCAAGTTCAAACACCACAGATTCCACTGTTCTTACCAAGGTCCAGTAGTTTCTCGCTGATAATCCCTCTTCAGATTGTTGTTGGCCTCCGGTTAATATCCAGATATAATCTGTATAATATCTTGCCAATGTTTTTGCTGCTTCTATGGAAGAATAGATTTGCAGAAGTCCGTCCTTCACCATTCCAGAAGTCCCACCTCTGGGTAGGGGCCATTTCTAAGATCAGGCTTCTCTAGGTGTTAACTAATAAGGTGGTCTTCACTCAAACAGGATTAAAATAATGCCCTGCCCTGGAGGTGTCTGGGTTTAAATAGGAAGACACTTAAAGGAAGAAAAAGCTTGTTTTAGGATCCGGAGGAATCATCCCAAAGCAATGGGGCCCTGGCCGGTGTGGCTCAGTGGATAGAGTGTCAGCCTGCGGACCAATGGGCCCCGGGTTCGATTCCGGTCAAGGGCACGTACCTTGGTTGCTGGCTCCTTGGGCCCTGGCCCTGGTTGGAGGCAACCAGTCGATGTGTTTCTCTCACCTTGATGTCTCTGTCTTTCCCTCTCTCTCCCACTCTCCCTAAAAATCAATGGAAAAATATCCTCGGGTGAGGATTAACCAAAAAAAAGAAGAATGAAACCAAAGCAATGGGGTGCCGCGGGCCTGCCAGGACACAGACTGGGCCCGGACCCCGCCCAGTGGCCTCTGGGCTGCTTCCCCCCGGCAGCTGCTGGTACAGGGAAGGGAGCTGCCATGTTGTGAGCACTTCCTCTAAGCCACAAGTTTCATTCTCATTATCTTCACAACTTACCACCAAAAAACATGATCTCATTTCCACTTTACAGGTGAAGAACCTGAGGCTCACATAGGTCAAGTCACATGCCCAAGGTTAGGCCTCTCCCAGGGGAGCCTCCCACAGTCACCGAGCTGCTCCCTGCTCCCAACGCCTGCTGAGCGGGCCCAGGTCCATCTCTCCTTTCATCCAGGAGCCAGAGCTTCCAGCCAGTCTCCCCCAAATCAAGGCCGGCAGGGGCTAAGCCTGGTTGTGGCTTCAGGGCTGGTAGGGCAGGATGGTCCCCTCCACGAATAGAGTGCACAGGCCTGAGTGCCCAGAGCGCCCTTCCCCCCCACCCCACCCCCACTGCAAGCTCAGTGTGTGTCTGTGCAGGACAGGAGGGCACGTCCCCAAACGTCCCAGCATCCTGACCAGCCACAGCTCCACCTACTCCCACTGACTAAACAAAGAGGCATATTCATTACAAAGTCATATTCATAGAAAATGAGCTTTATTTCGATGGCTCGGAAATTAGCAAAGGAATAAGCACAATGACAACAGTGCTCTCTCGTGCGCTGACTCATCTTCAGATGTGATCTCGCTGGGTCCTCACAGCCACACTGCAACGGGGAACCACTGACCCACTTCACTGAGGGATTGTCGGCGGCCACCCGGCTCCCACCGGGATGTAAACACTCCACCCAGATGCCTCCCTGCTCCTCAATCCCCCCTGGGCAGGGCTGCCGTAGGCACACGCACCTACATGAACTTCCTCAGCCCTCACACCAGGGGCCCGGCCACCCATCTCTGAACAAAGATCCTCCTCATCAACACGTGTGGCTTCTTGGCGTCCCAAGAACCCTGGTCTTATGCGTGCAGGGGTGGCTAGGTCAGTCCGGCTGTGCCAAGTGGCCAAAAGCTTTGGCAAGGCCCAGGCACAACAGAACCTGGAACTAAGCAGAGGGACCATCAGCCCGCTGGCCATGGTCGAGCCACGGTCTACATACACCAGGCTCCCGTCAGGGAGAAATTCTGGTCGGGGGCTCCTCCGCGTCCCACCGGCCTAACCCGTGGAGAAAGGGAAGAGCCACCGTGCCCACCTCCCTCTCGGCTGTGCTTGTTACCAACCAGAAGGAGGGCGCTGCCCCTCTCCCCTGCGGGGTCCGTTCAGAGCCAGCCCAGCCTCCGCTCACACCGGGAGGTCTTCTTCAGTTCTCAGAGCTGGAGGGCCCCACGCAGGGACCACTGCCTGGATCTCCCAGCGACACATGGGACACTTGGCTGTGTCCCCGAAGACCCGCCAGGCGCAGTAGCTGCAGAAGTGTGTGTGGCCGCAGGGCACAAGGCAGGTGTTGGCAGCATGGTGGAGGCAGACGGCACACTCCTTTCCTGCTGGGGCTGGGAAAGGGGACAAGGTAGGTCAGGGCATATGGGGTCAAGGGGTGGGCAGCCTACTCATGACCTAGCCACAGAGAACCAGGCAGTCATATTGGGAAAAATATGACCTTGTGAGGAAAACCTCACAATGTAAGCAAGTGAAAAAAATGGGTGAGAAACCCATCATGTGCAGACGTCAATATCAAGTTCCAATTTAGAAGGAAAGAAAGCAAAACACAAACATTCCACAGGGAGGAAGCCCACCCAGGAAATCCTGGGTGATGTTTTTCCTTTCACTTCCTTCTTCGTGCCTTAATATTGGTTCATTCCTGTTTGGCAAAGCTTTCACTCTGAACACGCACTGCTTCCATAAAGCAGGGGAAACAGGACATCTGCCACAAACGTGCTCTTGCAACCTGTAACGCTCGCCCTGTCCTAGCAGCGCTGTCACCTGCCTTTAGGTGCCAGTAGGCAGAGCCAAGGGGTTGGCCCCGGGCCTGTGAGCCGTGATGGGGCTCGGAAGACACTCCCGAGCTCCCAGGCTGGAGGCCTGGGAGTCCCCGCTCTCCAGGAAACCACTCACCTTCAAGGTCCCGGTGAGTCTCCTGCGGGAGGGCCCAGGGCGAGGCTGGGGGGGAGGCGCTGACCGCGGGATCTAGGGAGAGAGGGAGACTCAGGCCTGCGCAGAGAACAGCGGGCCTCCACCCCCTGCCCCGAGGCAGCGCCCAAAGCCTTCTTTTCTGGGTGGCAGTGCGAGAGCTCCCGGATCTCACGGCCCCCTCCTAGCCGCCCCTTTCCCATTTCACCCAGCAGGGCATTTGTGGGGCGCAGGTCCTTGTCCCCAAGCCGCCCTTCCTTCAGGCACCTCCTCTTTACCCTGAGAGGGGACCTTCGGCATCACAGAGCCTGGACGCCCCCTCCCTCCCCGCTGGTGGAGCAACAGGTGCTGGGCCCCACCCCACACCTCCCAAACCAGGCTGCCCAGGGGCCAGGCTCCAGCAGCTGTGACCAGCCGGCTGGGGGCAGCACAGACCAACACCCAGGAATGCCTACATGCCTTCCTATGGTTGTATCTGCTACACCCCCTGAAATCCACTGTCCTCGCAGGCGGCTAGAGGGATGGTGTTGTTTCCCACCCACTGACCGCACATCTGACCCTTGCCCCGCAGGCTGTCTCTTACTCACCTCTACCCCTCACTCTTATGTTCCCTTGGCTTGACACCCTCCTCCCCAGTGAACTCCTACTTAGACTGCAAAGCCCCACCAAAATGTCTTCCTTTGTGAAAGGTAATCAGCCCTTTAACTGATGTGTGGGGTGTGATCTTATTCTTAGGGGCAGGTTGGCCCTTCCTGTGCCCGGGCTTTATCCCCAGCTCCCATCTTCATACCCGACACTGGCAGGAGCTGATGGAGACACTGACTGAATATGAATGAATGAGTGAATGAATGAATGAACGAACGTCTCCCGGAGGCTCTGGATGCGGGTGGGGTACCACCCCAGCGCCCCCTCCCCCTGGGGGCGGTGCGCGGTCCCGGCGGATGGTCTCACCCAGCAGCTCGATCGCCTTGGTGGTCCCGTACACGTCCATCACGGCCCAGAGCGGGGCGCCCATGGGCACGCCCTTGCGCAGCCGCAGCCGCGGGCCCGCGTTGACCCGCGCGCAGAGCCGGCCGCGGCGGCTCACCCAGAAGCGGACCACGTCCCCCGCCAGCGCGCAGCCGTCCGGCAGCACCGCCGCCCACGTCGGGCTCTGCAGCTCCAGGTCGGGGCACACGAAGGGAGGCAGGCTGGGCGCCCGCACGCGCGCGGGGTTCAGGCGCGTGAAGCCCACGCGGAGGCCGCCGCACCAGCCGCCCTCGTGCCCCAGCACGCGCAGGGCCACGCGCTCCCCGCGCCGCACGGGCCGCTGGCTGAACACGATGCCGTCGTGGAAGGTGGCGAGCCGGCGCGCCGTGCTCCGCGTGGCGTCCAGCAGCACCTGCGCGCCCTTGGCCTCGGCGTGGAAGCGCAGGGTCTCCCGGGGCAGCTCAGCGTCCGCGCCTGCGGGGGGGGGGGGGGGGAGGTCAGCGCGGCCGCGGGGCCTAGCGGCTCATTTTCTCTCCGCCGCCACCCCTCCCGCCACGCATCTGGGGCATCGTCACCCCGGGACCCCCGAGGCCCGCCTAGAGCTGCGAGGAGCCCCGCGGCCTGCCTGGGGTCCCGGAAAGCCTCCAGCCTCAGCCCCCCCCCCCGCCCCCCCCCCCCCGCAGGGCTGTTCTAAAGTTAAAGGCGCCCATGCCGCTGGAGAAACGGGCGCTACCAGCTCTCAGCCCGCGAGGTGTGTGTCACTAGTGGGAGAGCAGGTGTGAGAACCGCAGGCACCCTGCGCCCTGGCTCTGCGGGCGGATGTTTAAAGTCTCCATCCACGTTCTGTCTGTGCCCAGAAGCAGCCTGAGAGGGTGGCTGACGGCTTGGCTCTGGCCGATGGGTCCCTTGTTGGCGCTGTTTCCTTGTCTGACTCTGATTTCCCCCGAAAACAACCTGTCACTTGTGAGGGCCAGGCCCCCAGCGGGGGTGACTTCCTCGCCCTGAGAGAGGGGGGGTGGAGCACAGGCTGGAGAGGGGTCCCAGGTCATCCCTCAAGGCCCGGGATGAGCTTCGACATCACGGGCCCTCCAACCTGACCACTGGGCAGCTAGGAGGGGGAAGCTGCTCCCTGGGCGCCCTTCCGCTCACCTCCAGCCTCTGAGTCACCCTCCCCGCCTCCCCTCTGCCTCCCTCCTGGCCCCTCTCTTTCTGGGTTGGACAAGGAGTCAAATAAAAAGAGGTGGGTTCAGTCTGAACCCGAGTCAGACCCCTGCCCAGAGGTACCTGAATGGGAGCAGTTAGGTGCTCACCTGGGCAGGCATTGGGCTGGGGTGGACACCCAGCTGGGCAGTTGGACCCCCCCTCAGCCCCGGGGCTGGGTCACTGCCCATCCCTGAAGTGCAGCCTGGAACAGGCTTGGTTAGCGGAGTGAGTGGCCTTCAACCCCTCCTGACAGTGGGCACTCAGCACCGGCAGAGCTAGAGGGGTAGCTTCAGCCCCACCCGGTGCAGCCCCTCGGGAAAGGGCCCCTGGGCTGGGGAACAGGAGACCCCACGTGCTCGGCTCCTTGGGCTGAGAGTGTAAGTGCAAAGATGGGCCTGTCCTGGCTGAAGCCGCTGCCTTTCCGCAGGAAGGGTCAGTGGGTGGAGTTTCCACCCCATTCCCTGCTCAGCTGCCCTGGACCAGGCAAAGTGACTTTGGGGACAGGAGCGGGTGGGGGGGTGGGGGGAGGAGGAAGGCGAGTGCAGGGAGGAGGAGGAACGCCCCAGGAGTGGCCTCGGCAGGACAGGGGGCCCTGGGACACAGGAAAGCAGGCTTCATCCTGATCAGGAACTTGACCGTCTGCAGAGCTCACCCACCCGGCCTCTGGAGGACCCGGGCAGCCCATGGGGAGGCTGTGCTCACATGGTTAGAGGAGGGAGGCTGAGGGGACAGGTCACCGGCTGCCAGGGGACTACACGCCCAGGCTCCTGAACAAACGACCTCACAGCCCCTTCGAGGTGCCACTGGGAGGGGAGCCAAGGGCTCCAGAGAGCCTGCAGGACTGCCGAGCCCACCAGGCCCCCCCTCTACTTGGCACAGGACTCTGTTTGGAGCTGGCTCACAGGCAAGAAAGGCATGGGCGCCCCTCCCTCAGGCCTGCAGGCTCCCTGGCCCCTGGCCTCCCGCCCTGGTGCACCTGCTCCAGGACTGACAATGCGCACCTACCTCAGGTGAGTCATGAAACATGAACCATGGCCTTTTGGGTGTCTCCCCTGATACACACACACACACACACACACACACACACAGATTCAAATCAGAGAACCTTTGCATCCAGGCTCTTAGGATCTAAGTGACTGAGAGTCAACCCTTTACTCAGTGAGGACCCCCCAGATCTACCTCGTCTTCATCACCCCCTTCCAGCCACCAGGCTTCCAGCCTCCCCGCCCCCTCTCCCCCCCCCAACACACCCCAAGGGGAGGCACTCAGAGGGAACTGAGCTTGGGGAGGATGTGCAAGTTGCCGCAGTCCTCCAGCCAGACTGGGGGAGCCTGGGTGCAGCTCCTGGTCCCTGCACCTGTGCTGCCTCCTCCATGGCACCCCCAGTGCCTGGGATCCACACGCAGTTGCCACAGCTGCAGCAGCGGTGGCCTGGGCCCCCCACCCCCCAGCCCTGGTGCCACCTGCTGCTGTGTGAGCCCTCGGTGCTGCTAGGGAGCTAGGGAAGGGGGCTCTTTGCCTGGGAGGGAGCAGTGTCCAGAGAGGCGCGCTCACATCTCCGCAGGAAAAGCCCGGGTTCCTCATCTCTGCCCTCACACAGAGATGCCCGCTGGCCTCTGGTGATGTTCGGAGACCGGGTGCCCACCACCCTTAGGGCTGTGCTGCTAGCAGTCTTATAGCCAGCAGGCCAGCGGCACTGGCTCAGCCTTCAGTCGAGAAGGTGACCTGACCCGGGTCCCACAGCTCAGTTTCACAGCTGGAACCTCTCGTCTCCCGTGAGGCCCCCCAAACTCCACCGTTTCCCACGCAGCCAGACGCCTCCCTAAACAACGGGGCCGAAGGCAGCTGCTTTGTGTGGGTCATCCGGTCACTACAGGGATGCTGGGCTGAGTCACTGGCGGCTGTTGGGTCCTCTCAGGGGCAGGAAGCTCACAGCTCAGTGCCTCACTGAGCGAGTGCCACCCGCTTGCTGGGCCCAACGGGCTCAGAAGCTCCTGCGTGATGTTTGCACTGCCTGCACCGCTGCCCCGCGCTTCCCCGCTTCCCCCGCAAGGACCCGGGGCCTCCCCTGCCCCTAGCATCCCTGCGCAGGGACCAAGCACAGGCTCCCACTTACCAGCCTGGGAACAGAGCTGGGCCCCCATTGGGTCTGGAAGGTGTTGTCTGAAGAAGCCAGGAGACAGGTTTCTGAAGTCTCCACTGGTCCCTTGTTATGGGCCCGGCTCATGTTACAAGTTGATGATTAATTAGAAGTTGCTGTCACGAGTTACAATATCCAGGGAATTTCCTGATGCCTCTTGGCTGCGCGGCCAGCATGAGGGAAGCATTGTCATTGCCTGAGGCATGTTAACAAGTACCTGTGCCCACACCTGACCCGGAGGCCCTGGTTCCAGAGGCCAGGGTGGGGCCAGAATCAGTCATTTTTAGAATCACCCTGGTAGCCCAGCCGGAGTGGCTTAGTTGGTTGAGCGTTGTCCTGTGCACCGAGTGGTTGCCAGTTCGATTCCTGGTCAGGGCACATACCTGGGTTGTGGGCTCGAACCCCGGTAAGGGGTGAGTGGAAGGCAACCCACTGATGTTTCTTTCTCAATTGATCTCTCTCTATATATATCTCTCTCCCTCCCTCCCTTCCTCTCTTTAAGCATGTCCTTGGGTGAGGATTAAAACAACAACAAAAAACGCCCTGGTAGGCTGTAATGTATAGCCAGGGCAGACATTTGCCTTTGCTGGGGCTGAGGGTCCACCTTCCAGAGCCCACCCCAAAGTGCGAGTTGTCCCCAGGAGGTGGGCCCAAAGGCCTGGCTCCCAGAGTGTCAGCTGTGACGAGGCCAGGGAGCCTCTCCCTCCAACCACAGGGACCTGAGGCTGGGGGAGTGCAAGTGGCTGCCTCTAGCTTCTCACTTTTCCATGTGCACACGGCTCTCCTGGGGAGCTTGTTTTGTTTGTTTTGTTTTTTTGTTTGTTTGTTTTTTTAATATACTTTATTGATTTTTTACAGAGAGGAAGGGATAGAGAGTTAGAAACATCGATGAGAGAGAAACATCGATCAGCTGCCTCCTGCACACCTCCCACTGGGAAGTGTGCCTGCAAACAAGGTACATGCCCTTGACCGGAATCGAACCGGGAACCCTTGAGTCCACAGGCCGACGCTCTATCCACTGAGCCCAACCAGGTGGGGCTCCTGGGGAGCTTGTTGAGTGTGGTTGATTCGGAAGGTCTGGGAGTGCCTGCAGCCGGCTTTCCCAACAGGGGGCTCTGTGGACCCTACTTAGAGACGAGGTCCTCAGTCTGGAGGCCTGTGAGTACCCTGCCCTCCACCTCCCGGCTGACCCCTTGCCAGGACCCTGGCTCAAGGCCATGATCAAGACCTCTAACGTGGCTAAAGGGACGGATACCCCCACGCACGTCCCTGGAGCAGCAGGAGGAGCGGTGCCAGCGACGGGGCTGGGGGTGGGGTGTGGAGGCCCAGGATGTACCCCTGTGTTTTCTGGTCCTCCCTGGCCCTGGTGTGCCCGTGTGAGACAGGAAGCCAGCATGAGCTGACCGTGGGTCCTTCCCAGTCCCGATGTGCGTGACTTCAGAAGCTGTCACTGCCACCTGGCCTTCTCCTCCACACCATGCACCCTGCCAGGCGCCCTCGGTTCCCCTCGAGAAGCAAAGGCCAGAGGCAAACTGGTGGGAGGTCAGCAGCAGCCACCACGATCCAAGGCTGATGGTGCCAGCTGGCCCAGCCTGGGGGACCCAGGCACAGGGCACCCCTTCTCTCTGGGAAGTTTGGGGCCCAGAGATCCTGTCCCCCTCCCCCCCCCCGTTCCACCTGTACCACTGGCTGCCTTGGGCGGTCCCCAGAGGCCTGTAGCCATGCGCACTCTGTTGATAAACCACACTCCTGTCAAAGAGGTAATTGTGGAACCTTATCAGAGAAATCAGGTCGTGAACCTGGCCTGTGTGGATGAGCTGTACCCGATGCCAGGCTGTGGAGGTGTGCCTGTCTCCAGGGCCTCAGAGCGAGTGGGCATCTGAGGAGCTGAAATCCCCAGGCCTGACACGCAGGGGCAGGGCTGCCCAGGAAGAACCCCTCACACTCCCACATGCACACAGCTAACAAACATGATGCGTTGAGAGAAGGTCTGCGGTAACTGCTGATGCTCATGGCGACTCCTCAGAAAGATCCTGTTTTCTGTGGCACGGTGAGGCGAAGCAACTTGTTCAAGCACACGGCAGTAAGCAACAGCCAGGACTTGCAGGGGTCTGGCTGAAAGCCAGTGCCCTAACCACTGTGCTGCACCTCCTGTCTCCTGACTCAGGCCACTGTGCCCTTCTGAGCATTTAGTTGCTATCAATGTCTGCTCCATGTGACTGTGCTGACACACAGTGGGAGCTTTATGGGTAGTTGCTGACTGGCCTCCTGAGTGTGAGACGGAGGCCCCCCGCGGGCACAAGGCTGTCCTAAATGTTCAGTCCAAGGAGTCAGTGACTGGCCCTGCGCAGGGTTGAGCGGCCCCTGGTGGCTGCCATCAGTACTACAGGCTGCACTGGGCCCTCAAAGCTAGGAGGGGCGCTTCCAGGAGGGGAGGTCACAGGGCTCCCTGTTTTCCTTCTTCCTGTGCCCCACTCCCCACCCCTCAGCTCCCACATCCCTCCCCCCTCCTGAGGGTGCCCTCACTGGCAGTCAGTGTGCCCGGGCCCATCAGTACAAGGGGCTTTCACAGAGGTCAGCCCTAAGGTGCCGCCAGCACTCTGAGGAGCTGGGCACCTGTTTCAGTCCCCAACACACAGCTGAGGAGGCCGAGGGCTTGTCCCAGGTTCGTGCCAACCTGCGGCTGAGCAGACATGGAAAGCCATGGCACACAGCCCACCTGGGGCACCGGCAACCCGACCCTGTCTCCTGCCTTCAGAGCTCTGGGACCCCATCTATACTAATAAAAGAGTAATATGCAAATCGACTGGACATCCTTCTGGACGACCATCCGGATGAAGCCAGGGCTGCAGCCGCGGGATCGAGGCAGTCGCCGCAGCTGCGAAGGCCTACTCTTGCATGAATTTCATGCATTGGGCCTCTAGTCTTATTATATTTGCCCAAGCTCAAGTGTTCCCACTGAACCAAAGACTCAGAGGCCAGGGGCTGCCATGCCTGGAAACTCGCCCTAGAACAACCAGGGCCAAGCTCACAGCAGGTGGTCGGCAAGGATTTGTGGGTGCCAAACAACGCAGCGTGGTAGTTTGACAATTGCCCACCGAATGAATGACCTGGCAATTCCACTCCTAAGGGATACCCAACAGGCTCAATGCCAGTGTCCTTAGAGACCGCCAGGGACTGCCCAGCACAGGCTCGGTGACTGTGTCCACAGAGACCGCCAGGGACTGCCCAGCACAGGCTCGGTGACTGTGTCCACAGAGACCGCCAGGGACTGCCCAGCACAGGCTCGGTGACTGTGTCCACAGAGACCGCCATGGACTATTCATGATGCCGCAGACTTGAAACAACCCAGATGCCGTGCTGGCCGCTTTGATTCGCTGCTCAGATCCCGCTTCAGGAATGAGGGACTCGGTTCCCCCGAGGCTGGGGTGCTGCCCTGAGTGGCTTTTGTTGCAATCTACAACAGTCGGGGCTCCCCCCCTCTGTCCAGTCCCATGCCCGCAGCTGTGGATCCCCAGAATGCGCCCCGATGAGCTCCATCGCGAAGCTCCATCTCAGGGCTGCTCCCTGGGCTCCCGACCTCCCCCTGCCACCGACAGGAGCGTGGAGACGGAAATCGCCACGTCGTCGCACCACGGCAGTAAAAACAAATCATTGTCATCCGTTATCCGCAAGGACGCGGCTAAACCCCTCGCATGTGATCCAGAGAGCCAAAGCGGACCACCGCAGGCTTCCGTTCACATGAAGTTAAAAAAGCAAGCACCCTCACCTGCTGTCGGAGGCAGGAGAGTGCTCACCTCGCGGAGGGGCACACGGGAGCCTCGGGGTGCTGGAGTGCCCTCCATCTGGGCGGGTGGTGTGTACACATACGGGAAACCCATTCAGCGGGACCTCCAGTCGCAGCTGGCTCAATTCCCTTCCAGCCCTAAAACAGTGAATGAGGGAAAACCCGCCCTGGGAGCCAGAGCGCTTAGCCAACACTGCCGCCTGGTGGGGAGAAATGGAACTGGCCGTGGGTCCCGAACCCTGGAGGGAAATGGTCCCGGCCACAAAGGCTCCCACCTGTGATCCCCCACTGGCTCTCCTTCATGCCCACTCACTTCCTGCCCACGAGCCCCCTAGCAACTCTGAGGGTCCACCAAACCCTCTGGGTCAGTAGCTGGATCCCCACCCTGGGCTTGGGGGACAGAGGGCAGGAGAGGGAGGCCAGGGTTTGCCAACAAAGGAGCCAGCCCCTAGTTAGGTCTGTGCTGCTACTTCCACCCTGCTGGGCTGTTAGGTCTTTCTGGGCCCTGGCTCCCCTGCGCCCCTCCACTGCCCTGAGTCCCCTGTTCCTGCCCTGCCAGCCACTGGAGCACCCTCTCCCAGTGTGAGTGTGGAGCCGACCTGGCTGCTCAGAGGTGAGGGCCGGGGAGGGAGGAGGCATGCTCTCCTCATTGGTTTCCAGCTTTCCTTCTTCCTGTGCCCCTCATCCCCACACATCTGTCAGGCTGTCCAGTCTGGGGAGACTATGGCATCCACGCTGGGTGTGTGTGTGTTCAACAGAAATGTGTTGAGTACCTACTGTGTGCCAAGAACTGTCCAATTTCTGAGTAGCCACAGATTGAAGAAAACCCAACCCTGTCCCTCAGTCAAGTCCATCCTGGTACTTAGGTCAGTGCTACAAGAGGGCCAAACTGAGGACTGGGAAAGCCATGGGTGCAGAAGGGGATTGGGTGACAGTTTTGTGGAACAACGGATCTTAAAATCGCTCCCCATAGGACAACTGAGGTTTCAACAGCAGGGAAGGAAAGAAACGCATTCCAGGGAGAAGGAATCATATATGTAAAGGCACAAAAACCTAACCACACACAGTGCTGGCTGTACTAGTTAAGATTAGAATTGTTTGCATGTAGCAGAATATCCAAAAGAATAGTGGCTTTAGCAAGCGATTTCATTTCTTTTTAACGTAAAATAAGTTAAAATAGGCAGCCCAGGGCAACCACGAAAGCTCGATGGCCATATAACCAGGTTCTCTTTACTTTTCTGATCCACCGTTCTAGCGCTGACCTTCATACTCAAGGTCACTTTACGGACCAAAAAGGTTGCTGGCGCTCCAGCCAGCACATCAGCATTCCAGGCAGCAGGAGGAAGAAAGACCCAAAAGGGCATTCCTTTCAGCTAAGTCAGCGTCCATTAAGCAGACTTACTGGAGAGCCTATGTAACACTGTTGTTGACATCTCTGGCCAAAATGCTGTCAGGTGGCCACAACTAGATGCAAGGAAAGCTGAGAAGTGTAGCTTTTTTATTGGGGGAGCAGCTTTATTATCGAGGAAGAAGGAGAGTGGGTATCGGACGGGCAGCTAGCAGTGTCTAGCCCAGTGGTGGAGTGGAATAGTGGTCTTCCCGTGTGTAGAGAAAGGTGACAGCAAGGAACTAAATCACAAAGGCCGTGCTAAGGAGGTTTTGGAGTTTATTCTGTAGAAAACAGGAAGTCACTGACGGATCCTGAGCAGGAGCCTGGGGTCAAGGGGTCTGGAGTAGTCGGCTTTGGGGAACACCCATCAGACGGGGGCTGAGTGCAGGTGAGGAGAGCTGCTAGGAGACGATACATTGGGGGCACCGAGGAGGAGGCAATGCAGGATTGAATCAGGCACAACAGAGAGCCCAAGCTAAGCTCTGGGGGCCGTGGGAGGGGTTGCCAGGTACCAGGGGAGGGGCCTGCTGAGAACAAGCCTGCGCTCAGAATATTGGAGTCCAGTTGGATGGCTCAAGGGCACCTGAGAATCCACCGGAAGCTTAGCAGAGAGGGCAGGTGGGGCTGTAGAGGTGGGAGTCGCCAGTCATCCAAGGCGGATGAGGTCAGGGGCAGGGCGTCCAGTTGCTGAGCCGGAGGAGTCTGATGGGTCCTCCAGAGTTACTAGCCCAGGAGGACATGCAGTGGACGCAGACAGAACTGGATTCAAATCCTGACTTCCTCACTTAAGAGCTGTGAACCCCTGGACAGCTGGTTGCCTTTTAGAGCCTTAGTTTTCTCATCTGCAAAATGGGAAGAAGAGGCCCACCTGAGGGCTACTAGGAGGACTGAGTGGGTGAGTGACAGGCCGAGGGAGCTGCATTCATCAGTAAACACCAGCTCTTACCATTAAAGGGGCTGCCCTCCTGTTCCCAGAGGGGCCATCAGAGCCCTTCTTGGGGTCATGGGTGTGCCCTACAGCATTCCCACTGGAGCCCTGAAGTGCCGGCATGGAGCACCCCAGGGCCCTGAGGACCTCTGCCCCCGCACAGCTAGAACCCAGGCAGGGCTGTCAGCAGCCCACACTGGTGGCTTGCGGGGAGGTTTTGCATTTGCCAAGAGGTGGACACCCAGCCTGTGAGCACGCAGCTGGCACCCAGGAGGCCTGCATGGGTGCTCACTGGCCCCTCACGCTCAAAGCCTGCCCTCCTCCACCCCACGCCCTCGGGCCCCACCCCCTGCGACTACCCGGGCTCTACAGAGACTCCAGGGAGACCCAACCCATGTTGGGAACTGAGAAAGACAATTGCTGGGCAGAGGGAGAGGGCCAGCCAGCCCTGACGAGCAGAGCAGTGGCCCGGGCACGTCTGCGGGAGCCGCGCTGTGGGCACGGGCAGTGGCCGCCAGGAAGGAAGGCCCAGCTCGGAGTCAGGGTAGGCAGGACCCCCACCCCAGTGGACGGGACCTCGGCACCCCCTTTGCCTCCAAGGCCAGTCTGGCCTTTACTCCCATAGTGATTCCAGACTGAACTTTGGAGAAACCAAGAGGAGCAAGATAAGCACAAGAGTGGGGCTGGAAGGACACGGGAGAGGGACATCGGAGGCCCAGGAGGCGCCGGACGTGGCGTTCCCGAGGGCCGAGAGGGAGGGCGGGAGGCCGCAGGCCCAGCTCGCCCGGTGTGGGTGGGGTGACAGCTGGGACGAGGCCACTGTGTTCGCCCAGGAGGCCAGTGGTGGACAGGGCCAGAGGAGGGGTGGAGGCAAAAGCCAGGGGCAGCTGCTTGAGAAGGGAGTGCAGGTGAGTGGCTGCATCCGATGGGCTGCGAGTGTAGCCGCAGTGACAGGTGCAAAATGGCTGTTTATCGATAGAGGTCTTCATTTCCTTCAAAGCCCGAGTCTGGGGCTGGGGCTCCACTCTGCCAAGCCGTCATGACACTCGACTTTCGCTTATCTTCCCTGGGGCACTGCCCGCCTCCACGTGGCCCAGAGTGCCCGCAGCACGTCCAGACAGCAGGAGGAAGGGCCGGGGCCGGGCATGGCCAGAGGGTGCACCAGCCCCGTCCTTCGTCCCGCATCCCACAGGCCAGCGCTTAGCTACAGGACGAGGAAATGTAGCCTTTGGCCTGGACAGTCCTGTGTCCAGCTAGACGTGGGGACGGGCTGTTATGAGACGAAGGAGAGAATGGGTACTGGGGGGAAGCAGGGGTGGTGGCCAGAGGGGCGTGGGGTGGAGGAGGGCAGGCTTTGTGCATGAGAGGCCGGTGAGCACCCGTGCAGGCCTCCTGGGTGGCCCCTGTGTGCACACGGGCTGGGTGTCCAGGGGGTGCCCTCCACGGTGAGGGCAGTGCCCGTGGGCGGGGAGGGAGCTGTGGCTGCTGAGGATGAGCTCTGCTGGCCAGGAGACGAATTTCCCAGGGGCCCCTGGAGGTCCTGCGGGCCCCACACCAAAGCCGGAATGCACAGAGAGTACGAAAATATCTTTTCTCTGCTCCTTGGAGCTTCTGCCCATTGTAGATGCTCATTTTGGCCATTGTCACTGTGTTCAGTGCCGGGCCATGGGCACTGTCCCTAGGCAAGGAGTGACCACCTCCCGGGCCTCCTGACACTCCCTCCACCGTGTGGCCGGGCTGGGTCTCCGAATGCTGGGCCCCCGAGAGGCTCCAGCGTATTCTGCCTCCCTGGGGGCCTCTCCTGCCCCCCCGGAGCTTTAAGAAACTAGAGAAGAACCGACCCAACCCCAGGGATGAAGGGGTTCACAATAGGGTGCCTCGCCCTGGCCCGTGTGCTCAGCGGTGAGAGCGTCGGTCCGCGCACCGAAGGCTCACTGTTCGACGGGGTCAAGGGCATGTACCTGGGCTGCAGGTTTGATCCCTGGCACCAGTCAGGGTGAGTGTGGGTGGCAACCAATCAACGTGTCTCTCTCACATCGATGTTTCTCTCTGTCTGTCTGTCTGTCTCTCTCTCTCTAAAGATGAATGGAAAAAATATCTTCAGGTGAGGATTAACAGCAAACAAACAAAACACACGCACACAAATACCTAGAGTGCTCCTGTCCCCGCCTCTGCGCCTGCTGGCTCCTGCTCCTCTCTCCGCTCCTCATCCTGTGACAGTGTCTAGGAGGGAGGAAGACAGGGCCCTCGAGCTCCGTCTCTGTGGCCCGAGTTATCTGGAGGATTGAGTCCCCGTGGGTCTCTGGGCAGCTGAATACAGGCTTCGGGCCCCACATGCGTGCCTCCCTCCTCCCATTTGTGATGCACACCCATCCACCCCTGGCTGTGCCTTCACTGGGGACATCATTAGGCCCTTTTCTAGCCAGACAGTTGGCAAACACCCCCGGGGCCTGTGATGTGCCAGGGAATAAGTGCCATTTAAATTGAATTGACCACTTATGTCACGGAAATTCCCAGTTACATTTTTAATCTCTAGCCTTATGCTGTTTATGAGATACACCAAAAACACAAGGTTACAGAAATACTGAAAGTATTTCTATACTAAGCAGATACTAATAAAAGAATGATGGTGTAGTAATATTAATAATATGCAAAATTAATATGCCCGGAGTGGTGTGCTCAGTGGTTAGAGTGTTGGCCCATACACCCAAGGGTCTCAGGTTCAATTCCCAGTCAAGGGTGCATACCTGGGTTACAGGTTCAATCCCTGGCCCCGGATGGGACATGTGTGGGAGGCAACTGATGGCTGTAACTCTCTCATATCAATGTTTCCCCCCACCACCACTTCCACTCTCTCTAAAAATCAATGGAAAAATATCCTTGGGTGAGGATTAAAAAAAATTGTCTTTAAGGCAAAATTCATTACTAGGGAAAAAGGAGTCACTATCCTATCTAATAATAGACAAACATGGTAATTAACTGTACCTTCACTACCATCGCCATTGGCTGATCAGCGTGATATGCAAATTAACCGCCAACAAAGATGGCAGCTAATTTGCATACTGCAGGCAGGGTGGGACACTGGGAGCCACCATCCAGGCCCCTGTGTGCGACCCCAGGAGCCACCAGAAAGCCAGGCCGCAGGCAAGGTGGCCCCCCGGGACCCAGGAGCCCGTCAGCAAGGTCTGCAGGCGAAGCAGCAATCAAGCTATGTGGGGGAGGGTGGGGGGTGGAAGGAATTACAGGAGCAGCTCTGGCCGGAGACTGAAGACTCCGGCCGGAGCGAGGAGGAAAGACTGAAGGCTCCAGCCGCAGCAAAGACTGTGTCCAGAGCGAAGATGGAAGGAGGTGGCCAGAGTGAAGGTCTGGGCCCCGGGTACCAAAGGAAAACTGGTGCTGGCAGCCAGGGGAAAGAGGGCCTATTGCACGAATCTTCGTGCACCGGGCTTCTAGTCTATATATATAAGCCTAAGCGACCAGCTGATCGGTAGCTATGAAGTGCACTGACCACCAGGCGGCAGATGCTCAATGCAGGAGCTGCCCAGCTGCAGTGACTTGGCAACTGCAGTTCTCGGTGACACACCTGGAACCAGAGAGGAGGGAGCCTGATTCTGGGGTGCGTCACCTGAGAACTGCCCTCTCGCAATCCGGGACCCCTTGTGGGATGTCAGATTGCCAGTTTTGGCCCAATCCCCGCAGGCCAGGCCGAGGGACCCCACCAGTGCACAAATCCATGCACTGGGCCTCTAGTATAATGGTAAAAGGAATAACTCACCAACAGGAGAAAACAATCTTGAATCTGACTGCACCTAACAACTTCAAAATGTTACAGCAAACGTTTACAGACTACAAGGAAAAACTGACGAAGCCACATCATAGCAGATTTAAACAACAGCAAGGATACTTTTGGCACAACCCTCCTCCCATAGCGGCACCGTCTTTGCACACAGTATGTGCTCAATACCCCATGCGTGCATTTCCCCCACCCCACCCTTCCAGCTTCTGCTGGGTATGCCCGTGGTGAGCCTTAAGGAAGCTGGGGCAGACTGGACGCACTAAGCACGGACCAGGACTAGAGAAAGCCTTTTCTCCCAGCCCAGAAACCAAAGCCCACAGTGCTCCGTGCTTGGTCCGTAAGGCCCTGCCCACCCCTGGGCCACAGGCAACCCTGCCCAGCCCTGAGGAGAGTGGGTGGCAGGTTGTGAGCCTGGGGACCCACCCACACAAGGCAGATGTTTCACTTGTCAATCTCACTGTCTCCACATCAACACCAAGAGAAAAGCACTCCCATTTTACAGATAAGGAAAGTGAGGCCCAGAGGGCAGCTGGCGTGCACAAGACCACACAGTGTGGGCGGGGCTGGGAGGTGAACTGACTCTGAGCTCGGACCCTGTCACTGAAGGTACTGTGCCTCGGGCCCACAGCAGCCATCTCTGCCTCGTCCCCAAGAGGTGAGCAGCTGACGCATCGGGGGCCAGAGCAGCGGGAGCAGGTTCTGGAGGTGGGGTGCCTGGTTGCCACCTTCCCTGTCTGTGGCTGCCTCCTTCTCCACAGCCAACAGGGTAAGGCCAGGGAGCTCTCCACTTCAGGGCATGCCCTCCACTCCTCAATCTGGAGCCAGTCAGAAAAAGCTTCCCAGAATGCACCAGGCCAAGAGGAGCCCCAAACCCGCCCCTTCCTGCCCCCCACGCTTGCTGGGAATTCAGGGTCTGCCCAGCTTCACCCCGGGTGGTCCTGCTTCCCCGTCTCTTTCGGGCTGGCCCTCTTGCATGGCGGTGGCCTGGGTGGTGTGCATGGTGCATGGGACAGGATGGGACAGGACGGGACGGGACGGGACGGGACGGGATGGGACGGGAGGGGACGGGAGGGGGTGGGGTGGGATGGGACGGGACGGGACGAGACGGGATGGGACGGGATGGACGGGACGGGATGGGATGGGACGGGACGGGACAGGACGGGACGGGAGGGGACGGGAGGGGGTGGGGTGGGATGGGACGGGATGGGATGGGATGGGACGGGACGGGACGGGACGGGATGGGGTGGGATGGGACGGGACGGGAAGGGACGGGACGGGGTGGGATGGGACGGGACGGGACGGGAGGGGACAGGAGGGGGTGGGGTGGGATGGGACGGGACGGGACGGGATGGGTTGGGGTGCTGGGAAGGCTGCGTCCAAGCCCCACCCTTTGTCTGCTGACCCTTTCGGTGAGGAGGCGCAACAAATTCAGGTAAAGACAGCACTGGCTCTGGGGGACCAAGCGCCCTCGGTGTGGTGCGGGCGCCCCTACTGCACCGGCTGGAATGAGACAGCAGCCGAGCCAGTTCGGACCCATCACTCCGTTGTCCTGCAGCGAATGGGCGATGCCCCCAAACCGTGCCCCTGTGCCTGCAGGCGTGCATGGGCTCCGCGGCGCCCTCCGGAGGACAGGACGCGGCGGCGTTTCCAGGGCGCACAGCTCCTCCTCTGGGCCTTTCGCAGCCTGGACAGGAGTCATTGCGCGCTTACAGATAAGGAAACTGAGGTTACTGAGGTTAGGTAACCTGACCAAGGTCACATATTTAGAAAGTGGTGGAACTTTTCAAACGACGAAGTTGGGGAAATGCTCATCATTTGTAGAAGAATTTTCACCAAGGCGTAAGGACAGGGTTTCCGTTAACCCTCAGTTACCCAGAACAGCCTCTTCCCCAGAAGGCCCTGCGCACGCCGCGTGGGTGCCCGCACGCACCGAGGGCTCTCAGGGACCGGGCTCTCGATCAACAGCGTAACCGCAGGGAAACACGTCCAGGAACCGGCAGCTGCGTTCTCTGAATCCAGTCGTGTGCGCAGAGTCCCCAGGTACAAGGTGGCGCGGCACACCTAGTTCCCAGCAAGCGGCAGGCAGGGCAGGCGAGGAAGCCTCTGCGACCTCGGGGAGCACCAGCACCCCCGGGGCCCCTCTCCAACTCCCTGCTCCCATGAGCAGCCGGCTCCGGGCTGACAGGCCAACTCCTTGCCTCACTAAATGCTGAAGGGAGAGCAGGTCCCCTGCCCGCTCTGGGGCGTAGCTCTCCCAACTGCAAAATCAGGAGTCAGCAAACTGTTTATGTAAAGAGCCAGACAGTGAATATTTTGGGGTTAAGGTCTGGATCACATAGACTGTGCCTGTGTGTGTGTGTGTGTGTGTGTGTGTGTGTGTGTGTGTGTTTTACAACCCTTTAAAAATGTAAAACCCAATAAAAATGGAACCAGGCCAGAATGTGCCAGAATAAGACAGAACTCCCTCTGCTCCCCATCCTACCTCCGAGTTCTCATTCGGCTCCTTAAAATGCAGATGCTGTCAGCTTTCTCCCGTGAGCCGGGGTGCCCTTCTCCCCTGAGGAGTTGAGATCTCCCCCTGGCTCGAAACCACTTGTAACAGTGACCGACTTCAATATCAGTGTTAGCTGCTGCTCCAGGCTCCTAGAGGGGCCCCGCCCTGTAAAGGGCCGTGTGAGTGCTGGGGGGTCATCTGTGTCCTCCTCACGCGCCCAGCTGGCCCTGCACGCCCCTGACCTTGGCCATGCTCTGCACTTGTCCTTGTGAAGCCGGCCGGCCCTGTCCATAGGACTCTTCCACCTGAGAGCAGCTGCGCCTGGTCCCGCCTGTGAGCGCACAGTGGTCCTGCTTACAGGGCACATTTCGTGCGGAGTCAGCGAGCTGGGCTGCGGCAGCGGTGCCCTGGGCCCAGGTGTTCTGGTAGCTCAGCAGGACGAGCCAGCAGCGTCTCCTTTCTACACCTGTCCCGAGGTCAGAATGAACTTGAGTCCAGCGCGGACGGCCCCTGAGAGTTTCTGTGGCTGCAGAGGCCGGACGGCTGAGTCAGGGTCTGGAGGGGTCAAACCCACGCCTGGGTAAGGCTGGACAGGCTGGTGGGGAAGCCCTGGGACCGGCCTTGGCAGTCAAGCCTGAAGCAATTATTGGCGACTACGGACAGATCAGTGCTTCTGTGAATGAGTGTCAGCTCACAGACACCTCGCCCATTTGGGCCTGGCGTGTCTACTAGGAAGCCGGTGAGAGGGCAAGCCCTGCCGTGCTAAGGGGCCTGGGAGTGAAATTGCTGGTAGATCGCCGGTGTCCGGGATATTGAACCAACTGAGTGGTTCTTTTCAACGTTGTTTCAAGCAGGTCCCTATGATAGGAAGCCAGCTCTGTGCCCAGAAGGGTAGAGACCCCAGGAGTGTGCATATGAGAATTCTGGAAAACTTTCTGAAAAGCTTCACACCTCTACCCCCTTGAAGGAGCGCGGGAATTTGCAAGCTGGTGGAGAGGAAGCAGTAGCAGGACGGAGGGTGCAAATGCAGTGGCATGAGGGGCTCTGGCAGGCGGAGAAGGTGGGGACAGGCAGGTAGAGGGAGGCCCCAATCTTCGGGCGGCAAGGAGGGTGGGGGCTCACACAGGGCCCGTGGGCTGCAGGAGGCATGGTCCCAGCGACAGCCTTTCCGCCCTTGGCCCTCCTTGCCCCCTTTCTGGGGAAAAGAGGAACTATGTGGGGCCGCAGGGGATTTCATCGAGGCCCCAAGGACCAGCGGCGTCCCAGCCCTGGAGCTCCCTGCCTGGCAGTCACCTGGGCCCAGAGAAATATTGGCGGCTTTGGCTAACCGAATTATTCTTTCGGTTTGAACCAGCTCCCCATTTGACTCAAATCCGGCGGCACAAGGAAAGCGCTTCCTCAGCTCATCTCGCGGCGAGCCGGTGGGGGGGGGGGGGGGGGGGGACGCGCGGGGCGCTTTGGGGCCAGACTCTGCGCTCTCCCCTCCGCGCCCCGTGGTGGTGGGGGGGGCTTGGGGGCGCTGGCTGCCTCCCTCTCCAGGGGTGGGGGTGGGCTCCTCCCCTCCACCCTGGCGCCCTCCCTGGCGATTGAGGACAGGGCGCGACTTGGTCCACAAGGCACGTGCCTCAGGCACCAAAATAGAACCAGAAAAATGCTTGGAAAGAATTTGCTGTTTCCAAATGAGCGTCGTAATCGCTATGACGGGAAAAGTCGGTCTTGTGGGACTTCCTCACACGAAGTTAACAGTTCAGCCTGCTTTTATTCCAGATTCCCCCGGGGACATGGGCGCGGTGACCTTTTTTAGGGTATAGTGTCTCCCCACCCCCTCCCCAGGGCCCTCCGGCCTCAGTGCCTCTCCAGTGCACCCGAATATTTTTGAGCCCCCTTTTCAAATCCCTGGGGCCACGGGGCAGCCAGCTGTTATTTTGCAGAATTTCTCTCGCCGCATCCTCAGCAGTTCTGCTATTACTGCTGCCACTGACTCACAGGGGAGGAGGGGATTTCTGAGCTGTTTCAGAACTTAACCAGAATATTAGGGGTTTCAAGCAGCCCTTGTTTATTTTTTTTTAAAAAAGCCCCCAAAACTAACAGTATATGACACACGGGAGAAGAAGGAGGGAAGGTGGGGTGGGCAGGGGCCTTCCAGGACCAAATGGCCCCATCTGCTGTGTGCTCTGCCCCCTTCCTGGCACCCTGGCCCACCCCACACCCTCGGCTTTGTCCTGGGCTGTGGAGAAGGGCTGGTATTTACAGAGCTTTCTCCCGCTGGGCAGGTGCTAAGCCCTTTAGAAGAAATAGCTCCTCTGGCGCACACACTGCACTAGGAGGTGTGACGACTACTATGCCACCCTCGTTCAGTAGGCAGGGAAGCGGACATGAAGGACTTAGAGGAACTGTGGCCGTCTGCCCCAGCGGGCGCCTTGGAGGATGAACAGAGACCACCAGGTGGACCTGGCGGGAGGGAACAGCACATGCAAACACTCAGTGTCAGGAACAGAGCATGGGGCGTTGAGAGGACAGTCCCCTCAGTGTGCCCGTATTGCCAGGGTTCTCAAGGCGGGTAGAGGCCAAGCATGGCTGTGCCCAGGAGCTGGTGCTAGCCCAGGCCCAACACCCAGAGAAGCACCTCCACGCAGCCCTCGGCCTTCAGCTGGGGCCAGCACCAGGCAGGCAGGTCTGTCAGGGCCTATGAGTCCAAGGCAGGGAGGGAAGGCAGTTGTGACTCAGCGACCAGCCTCATGGCTGAAGGCACGAGGCACCGATGGGAGCTGGGGAGACAGAGCTGCTGGGTGTCTGTCCCCTTCAGGCATCCGAGGCTCAAGGTGGTGCCCCAGTGTGGAGAAGGACGCCCCCGAGTTGGGGGCTCTTGGAGGAGTTCTGGTGGAGTGTATACATGTGTGCTTCTGTGCGTGAGCTGTGGGCTCCTCCGCAAGCAGGATGCGTGTGCAAACGCACAGCTGTGTGTCCACAGGTTTGCACATGTGTGTCTGGTATGCAGGAGCAGACAATGTCCACCAGGTTGGGAAGAATTTGAGCTCTAGGAGAGAGGGCCTGGGACTGTTTAGACCCGAGTTCCCCTTGAACTACTGAAGGCCTGTCAGGAAGGGAGGGCAGTCCCCCGCCTCCCGCCCACGCGTGGCAGTCACAGGGGGATAATGCCAAGATGATGAGAGCAGGGACCTGGACTTCAGGTATGGGATTGAGTGTGGGCAGAGGTGGGGCCAATGGGCCCCAGATAACTCCATGCCTGGAAGCTTTAGGTTTGATATCAGCCAAGTTCCATGAGCGCCCTGGGGAGCAGGGACTAGAGCAGTACCCCCAAATCCTGGCTTCCCGTATTGAAGGGGTTGATGGGGCCCACGTGGGTTGGAGTTGAATCACTTGCCCACAATCCTTCCCAGCATCTTGGTATCATGGCCAGGCCTTAAAAGCCCACCAGGACCCTTGGGACCGTTAAGCTACAGCCTGAAAACCTGGAAAACCTGAGGGGGAGGGAATCTTAGGACCCAGCCCAAGCCACTGAGGCCGGGGCCTGGGCGACCCGGCCTGGCCTCCTCGAGGTGCACACAGGGCAGGGCTGTGCAGGGGGGCCGCGGCGGCCAAGGCTCAGTTCCCTGAGAGAGGAAAGATGCCTATGTGCTCAGAGATGTTTGGGTCTGTGATGGGTTTTTAAGTACCTGCTTCTTTTGAAAAAAAAAAAAAATCATGTCAGGTCTGTTTTTGTTTGTTTTGTTTTTATTGATTTCAGAGAGAGGACAGGAGAGGGAGCGAGAGAGAGAAACAATGATGAGAAAGAAACATCAATGGGCTGCCTCCTGCACACCCCCTACTGGGGAATGGAGCCCACAACTAGGGCATGTGCCCTGACTGGGAATCGAACCTTGACCTCCTGGTTCATGGGTTGAGGCTCAACCACATGGGCCACACAAGCCAGGCAGTATCTACTTCTTATTTCTTCCACAGGCTCAGAAGCACACAGAATCTGCTCAGTTTTCACATAAAACCACTGACACAACAGAATGACCACTTGTTGAAGGCCTCTGTTAATTCTATCCCTCACAGCAATCTTGCAAAGTAGCTATGGCTGACCCCGTTTTACACGTGGGGAATTGAGGGTTAGAGATGGCGAGTAACTCTTTCATGGTCACCTGCAAGTGAGGGTGCCTGGCTGCAGAGCCTGGGAGGGGCCTGTTCCAGTGGACTGGCTGGGAGTGAGCACAGCCTCCGGGGAAGTTGTGAGCCTCTGTGCCTCCCTCTGCCCTTCTGTGAAAAGGGAATTAACAGGTACCTAAGCCTGCGCTGGATGTGCGGCTCAGGTGCTGGGAGCATGTTCCGTACACCAAAAGGTTGTGCGTTCAATCCCTGGTCCCGGCGCATGCGGAGCCAAGCAATCAATGTTCCTCTCTCACACAGATGTCTCTTTCTTTCTCTCTCTCTCTCCCTAAGATCAATAAACATATCCTTGTGTGAGGGTGTTTTTTTTTTTTTAGGTAAAGAAAAAAATATATTTTAAAAGTGCATAAGTCTGCCCTGGCTGGGTGGCTCAGTTGGTTGGATAATCCTCCAGATGCACCAGGGTTGCAGGTTCGATCCTTAGTCAGGGCACATTCCAAGACTTAACCAATGAATACATAAATAAGTGGAACAACTCAATGTTCTCTCTCTCTCTCTCTCTCTCTCTCTCTCTCTCTCTCTCTCTCTCCAATTAAAAAAATAAAATTAAATAAAAAGTTTTTAAGTCATTGCAAGAATGAATGTGTGTAAGGTGCTTGGAGCTGGGCCTGGTCTGCCTGGAGGGCTCAGCGACTGTAAGCCTGAGTTATTCGTGCTGCCTTGGGGACTGGTGTGAGGAGCCAGAGGGGAGTGTCAGGGCCCCAGTAGCCTTATCTGCCAAGGTCCACGAGGATGAGACGATACCTGTGTCTGGCTCACAGCTGGTGCCCAACTCATGTTGGCCCTGGCGGGGGCTTAAGGGACAGGTTCTAGCGGCCAAGAGGCGCTTCTAGATCAGCTTGCCCTCCCCGGTTCATCACAGTCCTGCCCTCAGGACTTCCCTGCAAGTCCAGAGGGAACTGGCACATTCCGGGGGTTGGGTCCTCCCTCTCCTCTCTGAGTGTCAGGTGGGTCTCCAGCCCTTCACTTCGATGGCGGGACTGCAGCGGTCAAGATATGGACTCTGGAATCCAGGAGGAAGGGGGACACTGAAGAAGGGGGGCCCCTGGTCCCCTCTAGCATCGTCCCCTCCCCTGCATTCACGTCGAGGGTCACCCCCATTAGGAACACTGAGAAGGCAGCTCCGAACTTTCCTGAAGCCCTTAACAACGAGGTAAACTGAGCCCACAGCCCAGCTGGCAGGGCCCTGGCACCCCGCCCTTCCTGGCTGTACTCCAGCCAGAGCCCGCCTCTGCCCCTCTGATGTAAGGTGATATTTTAATTTTCTTACAAGGAACAGTGTTTAGAGAAATGACTTAACCAGATTACTCATCGCCTATAATGACTTGGCCTGACTCCGAGACTATTCCTAGACGTGACGCCCAAGGCTTTGATTCTTACTCTCTTTTCTTTCTAATACCAAGAAATGACAGCCTGTGGTCGCCGGCGGCCCCGCCCCCCGCCCCGCGAAGCATGCTGGGAGACGTAGTTCTCCCGCCCTCCCCCAGTACACACACACACACACACACACACACACACACACACACACACACACGAATTGGACTTTCACCCTTCAGGCTCAGGAAGTGCAGAATTTTGGTTTCCAGCCTGCTGGCACTTTGGTGAGCGGAGGTGCTCCAGCCCATCCCAGCCCAACAAAGAAAGCCGGTCCAGGAGGGCAGGGCTGAGGGGTTGGAGGGGAGAGGAAAGAGATGGCCAGCTGTGGCCTGGCGCCCAATGTGGACAAAGCTGGGAAGCGAGTTTTCACATTCCATGGGGCAAGGCCTTGGCGGCCTGGGCTGGAACCCTACCCTAGCACCACGCCTCTCCACTCTCTCACCCCCAGCAGTTCCCCAAAGGCCCAAAGCTAATCTTGGCTTTTTCTAAAAGAGGCATTTGAGCCATGAGCCAATTTTTTCCATTCCTGAGCTGGGTATCTCTATTTTGGGCGTTTGTTGTTTTCCATGAGTTGCGAATGCCGCTGTGAAGCCGGCCTTTCCTGGACAGCTAGCGTGAGGGAGCAAGGCGGCCAGCGGTTAAAAATACTTCCCGCCTCGTTTCTCCTTTGAGAACAAAGCCCTGAGGGCCTGGTGCAACAGCTGAGCCTGGAAACAGTGTCCCGGGGCAGAAAACTGGCAAGCCAGAAAACTGCATGTTGTTTCCTGAATGCACTGGGTCCCAGAAGAAGCCACTGACAGGGACTTGCTGTGTGACCTCTGGCAACTTGCTTAACATCTCTGGGCCTGGGGGCCTCCTCTCCAAAATGAGGCCAGGGGAGAAGAAGGCCTTGAATGGTCCCCCAGCTCTGAGCGCTCCAGAATAGGAACCACCCCCAGGGCCAGGTTTTCTTCTTAGAACGGAACCAGCAAGGGGTGCTAGGACTCAGAGGCAGGAGTTAGGAGGAGGCAGTGTTTAGCTTGGACTCTGGGAACACTTTGTGAGCTCCTGAGCCCTGAGAGTATTCTATGGGTTCCAGAATGTTCTCAGAGGATTCATGTGATTGAAAAGAGGTTAAGCACCGCCCTAGCCGGTTTGGCTCAGTGGATAGAGCATCAGCCTGCGGACTGAAGGGTCCCAGGTTCAATTCCGGTCAAGGGCTCGTACCTCAGTTGCAGGCTCCCTGCCCTGGTTGGAACCATGCGGGAGGCAACCAATCAATGTGTCTCTCTCACTTCGGTGTTTCTGTCTCTCCTTCTCCCTTCCACTCTCTTAAAAATCAATGGAAAACATCCTCGAGTGAGGATAAAAAAAAAAAAAGAACTGTGTAAAAAAAAAAAAAAAGGTTAAGCACCATTTAGGGGGATTAAATAAAGACATTGTGGTAACCACACCTGTCACATAGCCTGTCTCATTTGACAAGCAGATGTGTTCTGAAGTGGAGGGATCTCTAAAATATACTGATGGGGGGAAAGCAAGTTGCAGAATGCAACAATTAGAATGGCATCATTTATTTTAAAATACAGTATTCATAAACAAAGTTACATATTTTTCTACACCATGGATGCATATATTTATGAAAACACTTAGGAAAAATTCTGGAAGATTTCACCCAATCTGATAACAGTCCTTATCTCTGGGGCAGGGAGGGAACTGAATTTGGAGTGATGTCAGAGAGCACTGACTGAATGTTTTTATAGGAAGAATGCATTTATTAGCGGCATGTGGTGGTTTCGTGTGTGTGTGTGTGTGTGTGTGTGTGTGTGTGTGTGTTTATTGAGACATACAGAGGGACACCGAGACATTAAGGGCCAAGGCAACTGCGCTCTGGTGGTTGGAGGCTGGCTGTGGGCAGGAAGTGGAGGTATGTTAGTGGCTGAAGCAACCAAGTGTTTATGCTTTTAGGGAAGCAAACAAAGATGTCATTCCTAGGTGAGATTTATTGGCCGTTGTAAATTACTTTCTATTGCAAACAGTTTCCTCTGGAGACAATTACATTTTGATCATATTGTTCCCAGGTTGGCACAAGCAGGTGTGGACTCGCTGAGGCTTTGCACAGCAGTTACTGTCTGTACCTGTGGGCTTGGCTGTCTAGGCGGCAGAATAACTCCATCCCATGTGGGATGAGCTGCTGCTTTGTAAGGTAGTGAGTTCCTCATAAGAGGGGGTATCCAATCCAGGAGGGAGGAGTTGGTCGAGACTCTGACCCGGAGGGCAGCAGCCAAGTCTCCAGCCTAAACCTCAGGCAATCGATCTTTATAGAATGGATGAAGGTGGGACTAGGAATCTGTTAAGCTTTCTGATAGCATTTCATCGTAGTGTCTACCACCACAATCTCGGCTCTCTCGGACAACCTGTAAACTGGGAAGTGGGGTGCACTATTTATTATGATCACCATTATAATGATTGTTTGGGGCAGTTAGTATAAATATCGTCAGTGATGTGCCTGTTACCAAATCTATAGGTGCTGGCTCTTACAAACCAACCCGTCCAACCCACTACAGTGATGGCGAACCTTTTGAGCTCGGCGTGTCAGCATTTTGAAAAACCCTAACTTAACTCTGGTGCCGTGTCACATATAGAAATTTTTTGATATTTGCAACCATAGTAAAACAAAGATTTATATTTTTGATATTTATTTTATATATTTAAATGCCATTTAACAAAGAAAAATCAGCCAAAAAAATGAGTTCGCGTGTCACCTCTGACACGCGTGTCATAGGTTCGCCATCACTGCACTAGGAGGTAGTAGGCCACAGCGTCGCCCACTCTGGGCTGAGCCCGGAGAGATCTTCCATCCTAGGGCCAGAGAGTACGGCCAGGGTTCCAGGATCTCCAACCTGCAGCCAAGGTCCTTTGTTTAGGGTGATGGCTGGGCAGAAATAGTTGCAAGCAGAGTTGGGGGGTGCCTGGGTATGAGGGCTCCTTAGCCATCTGTAATTGCAGTCTGTGCCTTGCTCCCGTATTCCAGGCCTCAGTTCCAGCCACCAACTGGACATCTCACTGGCTCCCCTCTTCCTCACCAGGGCTCAGGGTTCCCCCTTATGCTCCCCTTCCTCTGGCCATGATCCTGATTCTATTAACAGCACTGCCAAGAGATGCCTGAGGGGAATGGTTAAGGAGGCCTCTTCTGGAGCCGCAATGCCGGGGTGTCGCTCTGGCGCCACCCCTTACCAGCTGTGTCACTTGAGCTAATGAACCTCCCAGAACCTCAGTTTACCTTATAAAATGAAGACAGTGATGGTGTGGAAGGCAGAGAACTGTTGTATCAAAACTAATCAGCAAAAAATTGTGAGTGCTTGTGTTAGGAACAAAGCTTATGTCCTCGCTGGCCACACGCTGAGACCTTAGGCTCTTTTTCAGAATGGTGGTAAAATAAATATAACATAAAACCTACCACTTTAACCATTTTTTTAAGAGTACAGTTCGGTGGCATTAAGCACATTCACATTGTTGTGCAACCATCACCACCATCTGTCTCCAGAACTTTTTCATCTGGCAAAACTAAAACTATACTTATTAAACACCCCATTTTCCCTCCCCCCGAGCCCCTGGCAACCACCATTCTACTATTTGTCTCTATGAATTTGACTTTAATACTTATATAAGTGGGATAATGCAGTATTTGTCCTTTTGTGTCTCGGTTATTTCACTCAGCATAATGTCTTTGAGGTTCATTCATGTTGTAGCATATGTGTTCCTTGTAAAACTGAGTAATATTCCATAATATTGTCAGCATATACTCCAGTCTACCCATTCACCCATCAGTGGACACTGGGTTGCTCCCCGTTTTGGTTTTTGTGGATGATGCTGCGAGACCAGGGCTCTCAGACCCAAGCCTCAGTTTCCTCTTCTGTGATGTGCACATGGCCAGTGCACATGCCAGGCAAGCTGCCCTCCTCAGCTGGCTCAGCATCTCCTCTGGCCCCCCTCTCCCAACTAAACCTCACCTCACTTCTCCAGGCAGGGGCCGTGGCACATGTAGCTGACACGCTCTGTCTTCATGACATATGTGGACATTGGCCACCAAAGGCAGGTTTCCTGTTCTGGGCACTTCTAGGACCGCACAGAGCTTTGGCAAGGACTTGCTGGTTTGGGCTGGGGTCCTGGTTGAGCTAACACTCACCACCTCAACTTCAATGTTGAGCTGGACCCAGTTCAAGTCAGTCAGCAGCACTTGCTTACGCCGCCCACCCCGCGGCGGTCTGCTGGCAGGGGGTTTCCCAAGCCTCCGGTTGTGCCTCTACAAGCAGCAGTGATTCCGGGGTCCTGCTTTAAGGCGAGAAGCCTGGGGGAGAGCGCACTACAACTCCCAGAGTACTCCGGGCTCAGGGGGCGGCCCCTGCCCACGGAGACTCGGACCCACCAACCAGAGTTGGAGAGGGGCGGGGTCAGTGCGGAGCTGGGGGCGGAGCCGGCGGTGCTGGGGGCGGGGCCTGGCGGTGCTGGGCGGTTCTGGGGGCGGAGCCGGCCGGGGCGGGGCGGGGCGGGGCGGCAAGGCTGCCAGAGCGCCGGGAGCGCGGGGTTCGGAGCCGCGCGTGCGGAGGGCTCGGCGCACCGCGGGACCTCGCGGGGCCATGGGTAAGCCGCTCGCGGCCGGCGGGAACGGGCTGGCGGCCCGCGGGGAGCGCGGGGCTGCGGCGCTGGGTCTGCCCGGGCCTCGCGGCCGTGGGCGCCGCTTCGGGGAGCGGAGCGGGGCTGGGGCTGGGGACCCCGCCGGCCCCGGGACTCAGCCTGCCCGGGGCCCAGCTCCTCCGCCCGCTCGGGAGGGAGGCCGGGTGGCGGCGCGCGCTCTCCGAAAAGGAGACCGAAAGTTCTGGCGGCGGGGCTTCCCGGCCGTTTATCTCGAAACTCTTCTCGCGTCTCCTGACCGAGACGCGCCGTCCTCGCGCTGTCATCCCACTTCCTGCCGCGGTTTCCCTCGCGCGCTGGCCTCAGCGAATTTGTTGTGACAGCTGTCCGCGCCGTCGCCGCTCCCGCCCCGGCTGCGCCCCTCCTGCCCCCGCCCCATCTGCCCCGGGACCCCATTGTCCGCGCCCCGCTGCCCCCCACCTCCATCGCTCCCCTTCGGCCCCTGCCCTCCTCTCCGTGCCCGCCCCGGCCTCCCACCTGCCCCCTCCGCCCCCACCTGCCCCCGCCCCGCCCCCTCCCCGCCAGCCCCAGTTCTCAGAACCCGCCGCGCGGCCGGGAAAGGCTCGGGTCCGAGGCGCTGCCCGCCGCGCCCGCCGTTTCCTGAAAGTGACGCTGCGCGGGCTTTGAAGAACTCGCCCAGCGCACTTTGAAGAATCGCCGGTTCCTCTTTCCGCCAGGCCGCGCGGGTCCTCGCCGCTCGCCGCCCTTCTCCCGCCTCCCCTCGCTCTCCCCTCCTTCCCCGGGCTCCCTTCGGCCGCCCGGCTGCGCTCCTCGTCCCCGCGGCGGCCCGGGGGTCGCCGCCCCCCGCTCTCCTGTTCTCTCTCATCTACTCCCCTCGGGTCTCCCGAGGGAAAGCCTGCCGGGAGGGGTCGGGTTCCTCCGCCGCGTCCAGGGGCGCCACCCACACCCCCACTCCTGCAGACCCGCGGGGGCGCCGGTGCGGGTCCTTGGCGGAGTCGCCGGCCGGAGGGACGAGAATCGACACTCCTTGCCCTTCGGACACCGCCGCGCGCGCCTGCAGGACCGGGGAGGGGAGGGACGGCGGCCAGGAGGTCGGCCTGCGGGCTTGCAGCGTCCGGGAGCCCGGACCGTCTCCACTCGGAGCTGGAGTGGCAGAGGTCGCGAGGCCTCGGGGACTCCCCTCTTTTGACTTAGTCTGAGGAACTGATGCCTGGAGACTACGGGGTCCCGCAGTGAGGAGGACAGCACCCCCTCCGCCCCTCCTCCCCTTGTTTCCTGTCTCCAGTGGGAGACCGGCTGGATAGCCCGCACTCTCCCCCGGTTCCCGCACCTCCCGCGGGCTCAGGCAGTGCCTGTCCTGTTGGCCACGACTCACAAGCCCCTGGCCTGGCTGCTCTGGTTCTCCCGTCGCGGGGAAACAGGCCGGGGCTGGAGCTGCAACGGTTCTCATCAGATGTCGCCCAGACAGGCGAGAGGGGCATGGGGCAGCCCTGTCCTGGAATGGGGCCCCAGGACAGGGCAGAGCTGCTAAGAGGGACCCCACGCCCCTCCCTTGTATACTCTCCAGGCTGGCAGGCTGCACCCAAAAGCTGGCAGGCCTGTCCCCAGCTGGACTGAGGCAAGGCTGGGCAGAAGCGGCACGCTGAGCCGTCGGGGTCCATGTCCAGCTGTGTGTCCTCAGTGCTGGCTGGAGAGCAGCCCTCCAGAAACCGCCCCTGGAGCAGTGCCACACAGGACGCTGCCAGGCAGCCGCTCCTGGGCCACGAGTGGACTGGCGGCTTCAAAGGCTGCCTTTGTATGGGCTCCCCCTGAAGCGAGGAAGGACAAGCCGTGCATCTCAGGGGTGGGGCCGTGTCTGCAGGTTGTTGCTTAGGCCACTGGTACCATTATTGTTAAAATTGACACCGAGCTCTCAGTAGGTGACTTTTCATGAACGGAAGTGTCACTTCCATCACACCAAGTGTGAATTGGGTGGGGCCGGAGTGGGAGGGATAGGGGGGAGTCGGGCAGAGGTGGTGTGGCCTGGCACTGACTGGTTGAATGGCCCTGAACTCATCACCGCCCAAGCCTCTCTCTGGGCATCAGGAGTGTCTGAGATCAGGTGGCTCGTGCGGGTCTTGGGCTGATGTCTGTGGAGCACTGGTCCTGCCATACACGACTCTGGGCCGTGGACATGGGGAGCAAGCAGGGCACAGACCTCAAACCTCACAGAGGGAGGTGTGTACACACACACACACTCATGCGCACGTGCACACTTATACACATTTGCAGTCACGCTGTCACATACACTCACGTACACATGCATTCACACTCATGCACACATGCACTCACACACACAGTTGCATAGTTACACATGTACACACAGTCATACACACAATACACTATACACTCTCACAGTCACCTTCATACACACTCTCACATGCCATTCTCATGCACTCACACTGATACGTTATATGCACACTCTCATCCACACTCTCACATGCCATTCTCATGCACTCACACTGATACGTTATATACACGCTCTCATCCACACTCTCACATGCACATTCTCATGCACTCACACTGATACGTTATATGCACACTCTCATCCACACTCTCACATGCACATTCTCATGCACTCACACTGATAGGTTATATACACGCTCTCATCCACACTCTCACATGCACATTCTCATGCACTCACACTGATAGGTTATATACACGCTCTCATCCACACTCTCACATGCACATTCTCATGCACTCACACTGATAGGTTATATACACGCTCTCATCCACACTCTCACATGCACATTCTCATGCACTCACACTGATAGGTTATATACACGCTCTCATCCACACTCTCACAAGCTCTCACACACGCTTGGCTGTGGTTTGTGGGGAAGCTCATTTCTCACTTTGTGCTCAGCGCCGTGGGCCTCTGGAGCCTAGCACGGCCACTTTATAGGTGGGGACACCAAGACACAGAAGCTGTGACTGGCGTGATAAAGGCGTACCTGTATGGTGGCAGAGCCCCCTCCCCATCACTCCTCTGCACCTCATCTGCTTTCAGCAGGCTCTTGTCAGCACATGACAGTATGATGCCATGGGAGGCTCCAGACCTGCTCAGTCCCTTAGAGCGCCTGGGCACAGATAAGGAACCTGGGTCTCCCTGCTCCTGTTAACAAAAACCTCCAGACCTCAGGGTGCTGCATGCCACCTGTGCTGCTAATAAACTGTTACCAAGACTGTCTGAGTCTTAGGTATTGTGTCGGTAAAAAAGGAAACTATCCACTGGGTGGCTGGGAATATTCGTGAGGTCATGTGCCAGGACGCCTAGTGCCAGGCCGGCCAGGGCACTGATGAGCTGCTGGAGTGCAGAGCATGGAAAGGAAGGAGGGAATGGCTGCAGGGAGCACCGTCCGTTGGAGTCAGAGGCTGAAACCAACTTCTGCATGGCCGTGGGTTTAGGTTCTGGGATGAAATGAGATTCCTAACACAGGAAGGGTCTTGAGCAGTCCCCTGCCCAGGGAGGCCAGGTTCATCTGGCCCAGCCTTCCTCTGTCCTCTTCTCAACTGGGAAGCGAGGGGGTGTCAGGGGCCGTGGAGCCAAGTCCTACCCTCGATTATCACGGCTTTCCTCACACTAGCATCTCACTTCAGGAAATGTGAGCAATGCGCTTAAAAGGCAGGACACTGGGCCTTTCACAAGGACCATCTGAGGCCCGCAAAGGGGACCTGCCTCTCTGGTCCTGAAAAGGAAGATGCAACACCCAAAGGTGTTACTTCTTCTCAAAGTTATTTCTACATTTAAATGCACTTCAGTCAAAACCCAGTGGCTGTTTATTTATTTTTTTAAGGGAATGTGACAAAATTATCCTAAAGTTCAGGTGGAACTTTTTTTAAACAGAAGACGAATGCTGGGACATGCTGTGGGACCACCTAACCAGTGGGGGGAGGACTATGGTTAAGGTCCCGATTTCATACCTTACAGATTCCAGATGTATGCAAAGTAAACAGTGAAGCCACCATCACCGTTATTGTCATTATTGCTTCCTGGTGGGAAAAGCAGGGTCCGAACACCATTCCTATGGGGAGCGGGGCTGTGTCCTTGAATCTGCCTCCTCTGTTACAATAGGGCATCCAGCTTTGTGCTCAGAGGGGTCTGTGCCTGTAGCTCAGAGCAAGACGGCCATGCAGTGGCTCCCCGGCCGCAGCGTCCCTCAGGGCGGGTGGGCTCTGCCTCTGCAGGCGGGATGTGGCTGGGAGACCCATGGCCCTGCGTTGGGAAGTGGGAGAACCGGAGGCTGGGCAGGCAGGGGGGCTCGCCCATCACCATGGCAGGGGAGTTTAAATTTATTTTTTGCAGCAGAACCCTTTTTGCAAAAGCAGATTTCCTGGAGCCCCGTCTACAAGTGACTGGGAAGGAAGTGATTAGGGCAGAAATGAGATGGGATGAAATGAGATTCCTAACACAGGAAGGGTCTTGAGCAGGGCCGAGGCACCCTGGACTCTCCCTCCACCATCCAAGGCTGTGGCAGCTGCAGCCAGGCCCAGCCAGGAAGGGAGACATACTGGCCCTGGTTGGGGGAGAATGGAGGCCGAGTTCACGTGGGGACTCAGCTGGACACAGAGGTAAAGAGTCCCTTTGTGGCTCGATGCGGGCGCTCTAATCCCTTTGCTGCCTGGGATTGAACAGCTCAGGTTGGTGACCTCCTTTCCTGGTAACCGGACGCCCGCCTCCAGGTGTCTTTGCGAGTGTGGCCCAGGCAGAGCACCAACACCGAACCCCCGAAGAGGGGACTAGAGATCCTCTGGCCAGGGGGCTCAACCTGGCTGCCACCGGGTCCCCTGGGGAGCTTTAACCTCCGATGCCCCCCGGCAGGACCCTAAATCACACAGGTGGGGGTGGGCAGACAGCCATGGGTGTCTTTAGAATGTGCCCCAGGTGATTCTAACGGGCCAGTTCCCACCCCCGTTTCTCTGAGCCCAGGGCAGCGACTTGCAGGGTCACATAGCCAGTCTGCAGGAGGCTCCAGTGAGAAGCGCAGGTCCCAGGGGCAGATGGGGAGGGGCCTGCGGTGCTCAGGATCTGAGCCCGCAGGACAGAAGGGAGAGGACACGAAAGCAGGGTGGAGGGGCGGGAGGCGAAAGGAGAGAAGCTGCTGGCAGCAGGCTCCCGTGAGCGGAGACTTTGGGAATTCACGGACAGCAGGCGGAGGACTTGAATCAGGAGGGAAGACAGGCACAGAGTCAGTTGCCCAAGGAGAAGTATCAGTCTGGGGGGGGGGGGGTCTTATTGTTTTTTAATCCTCACCCGAGGATGTTTAGAGAGGAAAGGAGAGAAACATCAGTGTGAGTGAGAAACATCAATTGGTTGCCTCCCATAAGAACCCTGACGAAGGATCAAACCTGCAACCTGGGAATGTGCCCTGACGGGGAACCGAGCCCACAACCTTTTTATTTTAAAATATATTTTAAAATCATATTTTTATTGACTTTAAAGAGAGAGGAAGTGCAGGGGATAAAGAGATAGAAACATCGATGAGAGAGAAACACAGATTGGCTGCCTCCTGCACGACCAGTAGTGGGGATGGAGCCACAGCCCTGGCACGTGTCCTGACCAGGAATCAAACCCATGACCTTGTTTCATGGGTTGATACTCAACCACTGAGCACCCGGCCAGGACTGGGGGCGGGGGGTGGGGGGTCATTGTTAGCAACTGGCTGTTTCTGGAGGCCAGCCCTGCCTCTGGCGGTCAGAAGCCAGCCTGGGCAGTGGCTGTGTCTCTTCCTGACAAGCATCAGGACTGGTGTCTTTCCCGGGCTAGTTAGGCTCCTCCCCAAGGCCTTGCAAACGGTGGGGGTAACCACAGCAGCCACAGTGGTGGCCGGGCCAGTGGTGGATGGGGTCGGACAGACCTTGTCTGAATTCTGGTTTCCCTCCCCGGCTCCAGCTCTCCCCTCTTTAAAATGCGATTCCTTCTGGGACTGAAGGAGAGAGCCAGGGTCACGGAGCTGAGGACCCACAGTGTGAACCACGGCAGGCATAGTGGCCCTTCGGTGAACAGCTGCTGGGGGGACAGCATCCAGTGGCCAGAGGTGCTAATAGCATGTGCTTCCTGGGGCCCCGGCCGCGTGGGCCATGTTGGTGTGGGCTGTTGTGAAGGAGATGTTTTCTGTCTGGGAAGGAGGGGGGGGGGGGGCCAAGTATCAGAAGGAACCTGTGTTAGCCTCACAGGTTCCCAGCAGTCCCTGGAGCGAGCCAGGACTATGGAGCAGTTCATGTTAGATGAACGAAGGGAAAAAGGAAGGAAGGGCGGTCAAAAGATGTGGCTTCCTGGTCTCGGGTCTGCTGCCAGCCTGCCACGTGGCTCGGGCAGTTTCCGTGGCGGGCTTTGGCCGTGGCAGGGTGTGGAGGTTTTGCACCCATCAGCTCACGGCTGTGCTGAGCGAAGGGCCCGTGGCCCCCCTGCACTCACCCTCACTGGCCGACAGGCGCAGGCAATCAGGACGGTGGAGAAGTGAGGAGGCCAGACAGAAGCAGGAGACGGTACTTGGCTGGGAAGGGCCGTGCAGAGGAAGTGATTGTCAGGGGGAACTGAAGGGTCACCAGGACCCTTGCAGGTGAGGGGAAGGGGGGCCTGCAGATGCTCAGGGAAAGGCCCAGTGCGTCACAAGCGGGAACTTACTCCTTCCTGAGTGGTTCCTGGAGGACCTACGGGCCCAGCACCCCTGCGCTGCTTTGGGGGCCCACACACGTGGCAGCTCAGCGGTGCCCCCAGGTCCGCTGAGCTGCTGGGAGAACCTCCGGCCTGAATGTGGGGCAGATCTTGGAGACAGGTTTCCCCAGCCCCATGGCCCAGCCTCCTCGGACTGGGTCCCCAGCTGGCTGGGTTTCTTTCGGAGATGGGGGGAGATGTGGGACAAGGAAGGACGAGTGGCAGGTGTGTGATGGGGGGTGGAGCCGGGAGAGCAGAGGGTCAGCCGAGGAGGGAGAGGACCCTCCAGATCCGGCGCCTCGCCAGGGAGCCTGTCCTCCCTGCCTGCATCTCACGTGGCCCCTGCTCTCTCCCTCTTCTTCCTCTCCTCACAGCACCTCCTGCCGAAGGGAAAAGGAGACAGTCAGAGGGGGACGACCCCCCAGACCCACCGGTGTCCCCTCAACCCGATGGTGAGCAGAGCAGGAGCCAGAGCCCAATCCAGCTGGAGGTGAGTTGGGTGGTTCCCCGGGGTCCTTTCCAGGTGAACTTGGGGGTGTGTTCCCTCCCCCATTGCTGCAGAGCCAGGAGCGGGCCGGCCCTGCTCTGGGAGGCGGGGGAGCCAGGCAGGCAGGAGGGCTCGCCCTCGCCAGGGTGGGTGCCAGACTTCTTTTTCATAGCGGAGCCCTGTATCAGCGAAGCTTGCCTGGAGCGCTGATCAGACGACACAGATAAAAGCACTGTTCTGTGATGCAAAACTGCATTTACACGCATCCATCCGCCCACACGTAGAACGTGGACACGGACGTCCCGGGTGAAGTCAGGGAGGCTGAGGAGCTGTGGGGACACGGCAGCGTGGCCGGCTCGGCACCCGCCATCTCGGCTGTTTGCTTTGGCGGCAGGCTGGAGTGAAATCCTAATCCATGTAGGAGAGTGGTCGCCCGTGGTCACAGTTTCATGGCCTGCGTGGAGTTCAGAGGAGCACAAATGCATGTGGCGAGCTTCTTTCTGGGGCAGCACCACCCAGAGCCTTGGTCTCCAGGATGTTAGTTAACGCGCGAGCTTGCGTGTTTATTATCAAGAACACGGCAACGGCACTTGGTGGACTATCTGGGGAACGCATGGCTCTCTGTGCTGTTCCAGGTCCTTCTGGTATTTGGGGCCTCCCACCCACGACCTGGGAGCTTCTGTTCCCTGACCCTCAGCCCCGGCCCAGCCGTTCCCCTGCCCTGAGCCACTAGCCCGATGAACGGCACCAGGAGGAGCTGCACCTCTGAGAGCAGAAGCCAAAAGTCCTGTGCATTCGACAGTGTGCCAGGAACCGGCACGCGGCCCTCCTCCCTGAGGTCAGCACAGCCCGGCGGGTCAGGGAGGAGGGCACCACGGCCAAGGCTGGCTGGGCACAGGCCCGGCTAAGCAGCCCCCAGGGCCGGAAAGCACAAGCACCTTTGTGCCTTTACTTTTTTTTTTTAATCCTCACCCGATATGTTTATTGATTTTAGAGAAAGGAAGGGGCGGGGGGAGAGAGAAACATCAAGCTGTTGCCGCCTGTGTGCACACCCTTTCGGTGTACGGGGATGCTCCAACCAATTGAGCCGCGGCCAAGGCTGCTCCTTCAGCTTTGACCCCTGGGCCCCCGGGGGCCTAGGGACAGGAGCCTGTCTCCAGGAACTCAGTCTGGTAGGGGAGCCGAGACGGAGAAGTCACCCATCTCGATCCAGATAAAGAGGTGATCGGGCCGGGCCGGCGTGGCTCAGTGGTTGAGCATCGACCTAGGAACCAGGAGGTCACGGTTAGCTTCCAAGTCAGGGCACATGCGGGTTGTGGGCTTGATCCCCAGTGGGGGGCGTGCAGGAGGCAGCCGATCAATGATTCTCTCTCATCATTGATGTTTCTCTCTCCTCCCTTCCTCTCTGAAACCAATAAAAATATACTTTTTAAAAAAAGACAGAGGTGACCTGTGCCTGGAGAGAGGCCTGGAGAAGGTGCGAGGCTACGGCCACCTCTGGAGCCAGCCTCTGTGGACCTGGCCTGGGGCTGGGGACAGCAGCATCTTTCTGGCACCAGAACAGTCATCCAGCCCGAGCAGTAAGCTGGCTACTAGGGGCCTGCTCCCTCCTGTGGGAGCCTGGGGTTGGGGCCCAGTGGTCAGCCTGTTCCCAGCCACCCACTGGGGGCTGATCCCTCTGCCTCCTGCTCTTTCCCTAGGACTCCCCCGAGGCAGGCGGGGAGCGGGAGGAGGCGCAGGAGCGGGAGGAGGAGCAGGCCTTCCTGGTCAGCCTCTACAAGTTCATGAAGGAGCGACACACGCCCATCGAGAGGGTGCCCCATCTTGGCTTCAAGCAGAGTGCGTCCCTGGGGTGCAGGCAGGGAGGGGGGGCCCGGTAGGGGACCCCAGCTAGGCAGGGCATTGGGGCAGGCACCTCCGCTCTGGTGACCCTGACACGACCAGCCCACAGGGTTACATATAGGGGTACCCCCTTCCCGGTGCTGGGCTGGCAACGGGCGGGGCTGCATCTCCACCCTCACCAGCCACTGGGCAGCAGTGCCCAGGGCCCGCCCAGCCTGCTGTCCATCGCAGTGGCCCTGGTTCTGTGCCTGCCTGACAGGCCACGGGAATGGGCTGCGGGCCGCCCTCCTATGGCAGAAACTGACGGTGCCCTCCCTCTCTTTTCCCCAGTTAACCTGTGGAAGATCTACAAGGCCGTGGAGAAGCTGGGGGCCTACGAGATGGTAAGGAAGGCACCCCTGAGCCCTCAGCAGGCTGGTCTCCCACCGCACCCAGGGGCGCTGGGAAAGAGGAGAGCCCCGTGGAGCTGCCCTGGCCTCCAGACAGGAGGATGGGGGCCCCGGTCCTGCCCCTCCCAGCGCCCCTGCATGCAGAGGGGCGGGAGAGGGCTCGCCTGGCCCGCTGGTACTTTGCTGCTCAAAGCAAGTTTCCTCTTTCCCCATCTGCTCTGCCTTCCCCGAGCTCGGAAAGCTGCTTGGGCCAGCAGTCCAGTGGCAGGGGTGGGGGAGGGGGTGCTGGCCTGCCGCCAGATGAGCCCCTCCAATAACCTCAACCTGGCCTCACTGCTAGCGGGCACCCTGCCTCACCTGGTGCCCTTGCAGGTGACCGGCCGCCGCCTCTGGAAGAACGTGTACGACGAGCTGGGGGGCAGCCCAGGCAGCACCAGTGCGGCCACGTGCACTCGGCGCCACTACGAGAGGTGCGGCCGGGGGCAGTTCCAGGGCAGGGGTCCTGCCCTCCCGGGGGTGTGGTGCAGGAGCGGGTGCCTGAGAGTATACTGTGGACAGGGGTGGGGCAGGATGAGCAGTGGGGTGTGGGGCGGGTGCCGGCCGGCGGGGCAAGCAGGAAGAGGTGGCCCGGCAGCCTGCCCTGTCCACAGAGTGTGCGAGGCTGCAGGAGCGAGGGGGTGCCTGCCGGGCCTGGCCCCTGGTGGACGTGCTGCTCCTCCTCAGGCTGGTACTCCCATACGTGCGGCACCTGAAGGGGGAGGAGGACAAGCCGCTGCCCCCCTCCAAGCCCAGGAAGCAATACAAGATGGCCAAGGAGCCCCGAGGGGACGACGGGGCCGCCGAGAGGCTGAAGGCCAAGGAGGAGCAGCTGGGCCAGGTGAGCCCCGAGCCCCAGGGCCACCAGGTGAGCCAGGACCTCCCTGCCTGCCTCTCAGATGCCCCCTCCCCCTGCCCCCCCCCCCCCCCCCCCCCCCGGCATGGCCGCACAGCGCCCTGCCCAGAACACCGAATCTGTTGGTGTAAGTTCTCTGTTTGAGGCCCGTGGGGTCTGCCGCCAGCCTGACTCCACTCTCCGGGCCCTGTGTCCGGACACCACGCTGTCCATTCCCAGACCTTTTGAAAACGTTGTGCAGAGCCCTGGCCGGTCTGACTCAGTGCTTAGAGCAGTGATGGCAAACCTATGACACGCGTGTCAGAGGTGACACGCGAACTCATTTTTTAAAAATAATATATTTTATTGATTTTTTACAGAGAGGAAGGGAGATGGATAGAGAGTTAGAAACATCGATGAGAGAGAAACATCGATCAGCTGCCTCCTGCACATCTCCCACTGGGAATGTGCCGCAACCCAGGTACATGCCCTCGACCGGAATCGAACCCGGGACCCTTCAGTCCGCAGGCCGACACTCTATCCACTGAGCCAAACCGGTTTCGGCGCGAACTCATTTTTTTGGTTGATTTTTCTTTGTTAAATGGCATTTAAATATATAAAATAAATATCAAAAATGTAAGTCTTTGTTTTACTATGGTTGCAAATATAAAAAAATTTCTATATGTGACACGGCACCAGAGTTAAGTTAGGGTTTTTTAAAATGCTGACACGCCGAGCTCTAAAGGTTCGCCATCACTGGCCTAGAGGGTCAGCCCACGGAATGAAGGGTCTCGGGTTTGATTCTGGTCAAGGGCACGTGCCTCGGTTGCAGGCCCGATCCCCGGCCCCGGTTGGGGCACATGCGGGAGGCAACCAGTTCATGTGTCTCTCTCACACTGATGTTTCTCTCTCTGTCTCTCCCACTCCCTTCCTCTCTCTGAAAATCAATGGAAAAAATATCCACAGACAAGGATTTAAAAAAACAGGGCATACCGTAGACCTTGCCTGACTGTGCTCATGGCCAGGCAGGGGGGACAGTGTATGCAAGAGTAATTTGGAGTTAGTGTCAGTTCTAGCCAGCCTACTCAGTGGCTGGATAAGTTGCATTACTTCAACATTTAAAAAAAATAAAAATAAAAAACAACAACAAAAAGTGGTGCACAGAGGCTGCTGGGTGCCCCTGGGCCCTGCTGGCACCACTTCCCTGCAGGACGCATGGCACATGCCCAGCCCTGAGGCTGCCCTTTTCTCATTTTAGATGATGCCAGGAAGGACCAAGATCGACCCCATCGACCTGGTGAGGCCCCCCAGCCAGGAGCCACCCCAGGACAGAACCGAACAACCAGGCCCAGCTCCCGGGTCCTCTCTGCCCTTCGTGGGTGCCAGCGGCTGCCCTGAGGCCTACAAGCGGCTCCTGTCCAGTTTTTACTGCAAAGAGACACATGGCATCATGTCACCACTGGCCAAAAAGAAGCTCCTGGCCCAGGTGAGCAAGGCAGAAGCCTTGCAGTGCCAGGAGGAGAGCTGTCGCCACGGGGCAGGTAGCCCTAATGGGGAACCCCAGGCGTCCCCGGCTGCTCGCCCCCCAGAGAGTCCCCGGAGCCCAGGAGGGTCACCTGACAACCACAGGCACCAGCTGGCCCCTCAGGAGGGGCCACAGGGCCCTGGTGGCAGCCTCGGGGAGGAGGCTCAGGCAGGCCCCCACCCGCCAGCCCCCACCTTCACTGGCTGTTTCCATGCTTACCCCACCAAGGTGCTCAAGCCCATCAGCCAGCACCCCCGGGACTTCTTTCCCCATCTCAAAGATGGAGTGCTCTGGGGATCCCCTGGCAAAGAGGAGGGGCTGCCAGTCAAAGAGTCGGCGCTGGTGTGGGGTGGGGACGTCAACCGTCCCTCTGCATTCCACAGAGGGGGCTCCAGAAAAGGCAGCCTCTGCCCGAGGCCCAAAGCCTGCTGGGTGTCCCCCATGGCCAAGGTTCCTGCTGAGAGCCCCGTGCCCCTGCCCGCTTTCCCTGGCAGCTCAGGCCTCAGCAAGCGCAGCCGAGAGGAAGAGGGCTTTGTCCCTGGTGGCAAAAAACTGCAGGCGGTGCCTCCCTTTCTCAAGGAGGCGGATGCCAAGGAGTGTGGGGCCAAGTCTGTGGGGCCTGGCTTGGCCGTCTCCTGCTTGCTGGGCCCAGCCCTGGGGCCTGCCCTCCCAGAGGCCTACAGGGGCACCATGATGCGCTGCCCACTGAACTTCACTGGCACCCCGGACCCCTTAAAGGGCCAGGCTCCGTTCCCCTTCAGCCCCCTGGTCATCCCAGCCTTCCCGGCTCACTTCCTGGCCACTACAGCCCCCTCGCCCATGGCCGCTGGCCTTATGCACGTCCCCCCAGCATCCTTCGACGGTACCCTCCGCCACAGACATTGCCCAGCCTCATCAGCATGGCACGTGCCGCCTGCCACAACCTATGCAGCACCCCACTTCTCTTTCCACCTTAATACCAAGCTGTAGGTTGGAGCCACCGCTCTGCACTGTGCTGTGGAGAGTCTGATGCAGCCTGAGATGGCGGCACCGCCAGGGGGCTTGGGGCTGGAAGCCCATTCCTCAGGAGAGCTTGGCTGTGCCCAATGCAAGAACGGGCCCATGGGGGGCAGCCTGGCTCAGAGGGTGGCAGTGGGGTTTGTCTCGGCAGCCTGGGAGCTGGGGTCCAGTTGTAGGAAGGCCTGAGGAGAAGCTGGTGCAGGGCAGGGCTGGCAGCACCCAGCCAGGCCCCAGAGCGGAGGCCAGGAACGGGGTGAGGGGCTGAGAAGCCAGCTAGTAGCTTGAGGCATCCAGATACCCACAGAAAACCCAATAAAATGCCGTGTGAATCCACTGCCCTGAGGCGTACATGGTGTGACCTTCTCAAGGGCTGGTGAGGCAGGGGCGTGTTTGGGGTGGGGCTGCCAGTGGGAAGGCAGTGCCCTCTTGGGCAGGGAGGGGGACACTGGGGTAGCAGATCCCTGACTTCTGGCCTCAGATTGGTCAACGGGTGGCCTTTCCTAGCTCCACTGGATCTCACCCTGCCTTCTGGGGTGCTTACAACCTCAGACCCTGGGAGGGGCCGTTAGTGTGACCACCCCTTAGTTACCAGGTGAGCAGGCCGAGGCCAGGACCGCAAGACCACTGAGTATGACAGACCCGGACAGGGCACACTCAACACGTCTGGCAGCAGGGGGTGGCTGCCAGGGCTGAAGGCCATCCTGCCCAGCCTCCAACTCCAGTAGCTCAGATGGCACAGGTGAGGCACCTGCCCTCCAAGCTGGGGATGGTGATGAGGAAGCTGGGGGGGATGGGCACCGCTGTTGGGAACACTCTTGGGCTCTGCAGGGGGGAATGTCCCAATTCTTCGCCCCCTCCTGGGAGCTGCCGGATGCCCCTCCGGGTACCTGTGAGTGTGGCCTCCAGCCCTGAGCTCCAACTCCCACACACACCCACATAATGCCCACCTCTCCAAGCCTCTGGAGTCTCAGTGGTTGAGAAAGAGGGGTGCTGGGTCAAGTCCCCCGGGCAAGGAGGGGTGTGAAAGCTACCTGTTGTGTGCTGGGTCCTCTTATCTGCCAGGCCCAGCAGCCTCCCGTGGCGTCCACTGGCGGCAGTGCTTGGGTACAGGCTTCCCAGAGCTGTGACGGCGGCGCCCTCTAGAGGCTGCTCCGGGGATTACACCTGCCCGAGTGGAGCTGGACACAGCGCTGTGCTTTGCTTGGGTGTCAGCAAGTGCCCAGGGCTAAATGAGCGTGCACTGTGCCCTGCAGCTCCGCTCGGCGCGTTTTCTCCTCACAATCCCGGAGAAGGGACTGTTCTCACTTACAAATGGGGAAACAGCCCTGAGCTCTGGAACTGCGCTGGCCGAGCAGAAGAGCTCTGGCTCCTGCAGAGGCAGCCGGCACGTGCCTCTGAGTTTGGAGCAGAGTGCGGGAGGGTGGGGCTGTCGGGCAGTGAGGCTGTGCATTGAGCCTTTCAGATCTGACTGAGCTGGGAGCAGACGAGGGTCCTGGCCTGGCCTAACAAGAGCCCTGAGCTTTTGGGTGGGACTAGTTGCTGGGGTGGGGGCAGGGACCACGCCCAGCGACACGCAGGCATCCTTGCGCAGGTTGGGGGCCGCAAACTCCCTGGCGGTGCTTTGGTTTTCCTAGTGAGGATGGGGACCAGGGGTTGGAGGGTGGCAGTGGGGGGAGGGGAACGAAAACTCTGGAGAGAGGGAGCAGGCTGCACTAGGCAGCGCCCCGGGGTTTCTGGGAAGCACCAGCTCTACTTGACTGGTTAGTGGCGCCAGTTCCGGTGAGACTGGCAGCGGTGAGGCCTTCTCCTGGCCACCTTGGGTGTGACGTTGGGGAGGATTCATGCGAGTGGGGGCTGTGCTGGGAGTGTCCAGGAAGCAAGAGGGGGACCAGGTGCTGAGGCGGCAGAAGAGTGATAGTAGTGGGCCGTGGGGTTGAGGCTGGGTGAGGAGAGGTGAGGACAGGGATGAGGGACCCAGGCAGGTGGTGAGTGGCGGGGGCGGAGGGGAGAGACCATCGTTGGAGGAGAGGAGGTCAAGGACCAAAGAGTTAAGATGTGGAAACCCTGAGATTCGCACACACAAGACAGCAGTCTGCAAGAACTGGGGAGGAGGGACTTACGGGTCCACCCACGTCAGAGGCCTGACCTTCAGAGTGGGAGCCACAGGGTCTGGACGCAGTGGGTGGCTCAGCCCTCAGGGTAGTGTGGAGAGAGGCACACCCTGGAGGGGTGGCAGGGGAGGGGTCTTGGTGGGCACAGCGAGGCTGGCATGGGAGGGAGAGGAAGGGGTAGTTGGGGCCCCCACAGGCGAGAGATTTCCGTGGCTCAGGGAGGACTTAGGCTCAAGACAATGGCCTGGAGATGTATTTGGTTTGACCCGTGATTTTTTTTAAAAAAGTTTCTGTAATGTTGCCAGCATTTAAAAATCAAAAGATCGCACATAAAAATTTGGATATTGGGCTTCTCTTTAAAAACCGGAATATCTGGCCATGTGGTATGACTGCTTGGAACTGGGCAGTAGCCGCTACCCCTCGGACAGGGTGTACTGCCCGTCTGCTACAGTCCCCACTCCCCCCCGCCCCCCCCCCGCCCCCGCCCAGGACTCAGCCTGAGTCCTTGTGCTTCTGGCTGTCGCTGGCTGCCATGGCTCATCCCTTCCAGGTCACCATTTAGTGGTGCCACGCTGGTAGCCTGAACAGGGCCGAAGTGAGAGCACTCACACCTCAGGGAATCAGTAAGTGCTGCAAATAAGAGGTGCCCCCCTCCTCCCTGGCTCCCAGCCTGAGCAGTGGAAGCACACCACCGCCATCGCCCCCCACGGCGCCCCTCCCAGCGTGCGCAGCTCCAGGACACGCTTTCAGGAGGGTCTGGTCTGTCCTGTGCTGTGTTCCCAAGGAAGTGTCCTCCGAGGAAGTGGGTGTGTGTGGACGACCACGTGGTGACGTCAGGCGAAAACACTTGCCAGGCCCCCACGTCCTCAGAGCTATGGGCACTCTCTAGTGACAGTGCTTGGCCAATGAGCCCTGGGTGAACGTGCATCACCGGCTCCTTCCGCGGTCCTCGTGGCCAGCCTGCCCTGCCCTCACCTTGCGGGGTCTGAGTTCCATCATGTGACTCTGTTGCTGTCCTATCTAGCTGACTCAGCCTCATCGTGTTTTTTGCAGCTTTGAGCTGCCTTGGTGTGAAAGTGGTGCCATTGATTGGCAATGTCTGCCAAGGCAGCCCCAGCTCTGTTGCCAGCCCTACCATGCTGACCACCCGATGACAGGCTGAGGGCCTGGCCTCAGTGCCACACCTCAGCCCCAGGTCCTGTGCAGAGCTGTCTGGTTTCCCACCCAGCGGAAGGGCTGTGAGGGAGCAGGACCTGGGTGGGATCACTTGCCCGTGAGCTACCAAGTTGAATGCCTGGGTACTAATTAGGGAGGCAACTTCTATGGAGAAAATCAGGTAGGCTGCCTCCCCCCTGCCTGCCCCCCCCCCCCCCGCCCAGCCCCAAATGGTCTTTCCTCGTGGCTGTGAGGATGGGACTGATCTGTGATTGAAACCAAGGGTAGAGTGGGAGTGGGACAATTGCCGTCTCATTTGTAAACGGCAGTGCCTGTGGCCTTGGGTGTGGAGGAAAGCAATAGATGACGAATGGAAAGAAATCATTCCAAATTCCTCTTTGTCCTGTGGGCAGCTGGGAGCCCTGACCTAGCCCTCACCCCCCAATTCATATGTGAAGCCCTCACATATGACTTTGAGGTAATAAAGATTAAATGAGGCATAATGATGTGGCCCAGCCCTCACCGGTTTGGCTCCGTGGATAGAGCATCAGCCCTCAGATTGAAGGGTGCCGGCTTCGATTCAGGTCAGAAGCATGTGTCTTGGTTACAGGTTCGATCCCTGGCGCTGGTGGTGGTCGTGGGGAATGTTAAGATAACCAATCAGTGTGTCTCTCCCACATCAATGTTTCTCTCTCTGTCTCTCCCCCCCTCACTCTCTAAACATTAATGAAAAAATATCCTCGGGTAAGGATTAAAAATAAATAAGGATGGGATCCAAATCAAATGTGACTGGTATCCTTGTAAGGACACACTTTGCCCTTGTGGGGAAAAGGGGGTCGCCACAACAGCCTTCCAAGTAACTTGCAAACTTGTTCTTGACAAATGGGCCTGAGAACAGTGGCCCAGTCTGTCTGTAGCTGAGCCCAGCCTCCGTGCCCAGTGCCCCCTAGTGTCTCCCAGCCCCAGAATGCCATGAATCCTGCCTGGGTTCCTGGAGGGCTGCTGGCCGTAGGATTCCTAGTGTTAAAGCTCTGAACCGGTAACAGTTCCTGCCTGGTTTTGTGTGAATTTGCATCATCTGGCTGTAGACTTGAGACATGCTCCCCTTCACACGCAGATGCCTGAGCCTTGGTCATGATGATCGCATGCTCTTGTGACTGCTGACATCTGTGTGGTTGCAATAGCTCACAGCCACCTCCAGAAAGGTCCAGCACAACCTATCCCCTGCCAGGGCCGGCACAACCTAATTAGGCTGAGTCAGTTATGGCGATGGTCCAGGAGACCCCCATGTCCTGGGGCACCCCAAATCTTCCTTGGAGTCTGAAGCATCCCCAGACCCTTCCCCAGGAGTCCCTCTGGGAGTGTGTAAGCCAGCTGACACAATGCTTGCTGCCTGCCACTCCAACACCATCAGCCGCCCAGGTGTCCCTCGTGGAGACTATACGGGCCCCAGCCAGTCCCCGGCAGCAGCGCCACGCCTAGCTGACATTATAAACCATCTTCCCACGCAAAGTACAAGCTAGACGTGGCTCGGCCGCCTGGGACTGGCTGGGCCTGGATATTCACCAAGAAGGACACCTGGACAGCTGATGGTGTGGGGCTGAGCTTGCTGCCCTGCCAAGTCAGCAGCGACTGAGAGGACTCACTGGAGCTTGTGCTGAGCCGGGGGCCACCAAACAGGCCGGCATAACACTCCATGACCAGCGCAAGGGCACAGATCTTTGGGGGCCAGAACCTCCACTCCCTCACTTTTGGATGGGAACAGCCCTGAGGGCAAGGAGCTCACAGTGCCCTGAGCTTCCATCTCACTGGGAAGTGAAGGGCTGTCCCAACCGGAAGTCAGGCCTCTGATTTGTAATAAGGGCAGGAAGGCTTGCAAGGTAGTAAAGTTGAATCATTTCGAAACTTTTAGGAAATAGTTGAGTTCAGCTACATTCAAGAACTGGGACCAAGGAGACGGACTGGTGCTCTCTAGGAAAAGCCTAGCGTGGCCCGGCCGGCGTGGCTCAGCGGTTGAGCGTGGACCTATGAACCAGGAGATAACTGTTCGACTCCCGGTCAGGGCGCACGCCCGGGTTGTGGGCTCGATCCCCAGTGTGGGCTGTGCAGGAGGCAGCCAATCAATGATTCTCTCCCATCATTGATGCTTCTCTCTCTCTCCCTCCCTCTCTGAAAACCAATAAAAATATATTTTTAAAAAATGCCTAGCGTGGTCTGTATGCAAACAATGCTGGAGTTCAAAGCAGTCCTCGTAGGCTCCTTTGCCCCGTTGTTGGGCCTGGCCAAGCTTATGCTTATACAGGAGGCAGGGGGCAGTCACAGCGGACACAGTGGGACCTGGAGTCTAAGACAAAGGGAGAGCCCTGACTGGTGTGGCTCAGTGGATAGAGCGTCGGCCTGCAGACTGAAAGGTCCCGGGTTCAATTCCGGTCAAGGGCATGTACCTTGGTTGCGGGCACATCCCCAGTAGGAGGTGTACAGGAGGCAGCTGATCGACGTTTCTCTCTCATCAATGTTTCTAACTCTCTATCCCTCTCCCTTCCTCTCTGTAAAAAATCAATAAAATATATTTTTTAAAAAAAAGAGGGAGAGGGGGAGAGAGATGAGATCTGCCCCCTGCCCCCGAGGAGGTTTCCACTGACCAGCGGGGAACGAGGAAGGTGATCGCGAACACCCAGGGAGTGTGCAGGGAGTCTAGCTACCACCCCGCATTCTTCCAAGTCGTTTGGGCCCTTCACTTTGGTCCTCTCTCACATTACAAACCATCTTCCCAAGGCAGCAGCTAGAAAAATCATATTCGCAAACAACCCTGCTGCCCCGAGCAGCCACGTGACTGACCTCGGTGCCACCAATCAGACAGGACACACAGATCGTCGAGGGAGCCATGGGAGGAGTGACCAGAGGGATGTGCTGGTTTACAGAGGCCGTGCTGCTGTTGGCAAAAGACTGGAGCATCTCGTCAGTCACCCTTCTGTTTGGGCACTGTGAGCTCAAATCAATTAAGCATTCATACCCGCTGGGAAGAGAACAAACGGCTCACTGAAATGTTCAAAGCTGAGTTTTGTTTTTCTGTGTGTTCTTCACATATGGTTGAAATTCTAGAGGCAAAGCTGTAAGGCCTGTTTGTACGTTTACGTGTCTGAGTATATAGTATTTTCTTACCTTCAGATTAGATTAGACTAAATTAGGTTAGATAACAGATCTCTTAAGAACCTCTATTCTCATTGAGATTTATTTAGAGCTAAGAAAAAATATTAAAAGCACAAAGAAAGAAACAACACCTTGTCTATGAGGGGTAATTTTTTTTGAATGATAGCAGACTTCTCATTAGAAACGAAGGAAGTAGCATAACATTTTTCAAGTGCTAAAAGAATGGTCAACTCAGAATTACATACAGGGGTGTCCCAAAAAACGTATACACACTTTAACAGCTGATAGTTCAATTTTGAAAATGAAATGTATTTTAATAAACACTGCCTATATTTATTCAAAGTGTGTGTGCACAAAAAACAAAAACAAAAAACCCCACAAAGTGTGTGTGCACATTTTGAGGGGCACCCTGTATATCCAGTGAAGACATCTGTCAGTAATAAAAGGGAAATTAAGACATTGCCAGATGAAGGAAAATTAAAAACATTTATTGACAGCTGACCTCTACAAGACTGCCTAAAGGAAGTTCTCTAAACAGAAAGGAAGTAATAAAAGCAGGAATCTTGGAACATCAAGAAGGAAAGAAGAACACTGTAAAGAATAAAAATATGGGTAAACACAATAGATTTTCCTTCTCCTCTTGAGTTTTCTAAATTACATTTGAAACAAAAAGTATAACACTGTTGAATGTGCTTCTCAACAGACAATTATAGCCGAAATGGGGGAGGGTAAAGGAACAGAAAGGGAGGGGAGGCTTCTACACTGCAAACTAGTAAATGTGGTAAGGAGACTGGTAAGTTTCGTGTATACACATAGTGCATCATCCAGAGCAACCACTAAAAGCTGTCTAAACAAGCAGACCCTCAGAAATACTAGAGAGCCCTGGCCGCCATGCCTCAGTGCTTAGTGTGTCGGCCTGCGCACTGGAGGGTCACGGGTTCGATACCCAGTCAAGGGCATGTACCTGGGTTGCAGGTTTGATCACTATCCCCAGTTGGGGTGTGTGTGGGAGGCAACCAATTGATGTGTCTCTCTCACATGGATATTTCTCTCCACCTCCCTTCTACTCTTTCTAAAAATCAAGGGAAAAGATATCCTCACTCCTCAGGTGAGAATTAAAAGCAAACACTACAGATAAATCAAAATGGCATTCTAAAAAAATGTTCAAGTTAGGCACCTGAAGGCAGGAAAGAAACAAAAGCAAACAGAAAACAAAAACTAAAATGGCTGATGTAAGCCCTAACAGAGCTACAGGGTGGGGCAGAAAGAGGTCTACAGTTTGTATGGAAAATAATAAATAATTACTAAATAAAATACAAGAATAAACTGTGTTTTATGTGCTCACAACTGTAAACCTACCTCTGCCCCACCCTGTATAATTACATTAAATGGAGACAGTCTAAACGCACAAATTAAAGGACAGAGAGTGACATCAGAGCTGACATCAGAATGTCAGATAAAATGAACTGCAGGGTCAAGAAAATTAGCAGGTAGAGACATTACATAATGACAACCCACAAGACGCAGGCATCTTCACCGTGTACGCATGCACCAGATGATAGCACCGCCAGCTCGTGGCCCAAACACCGACAGAACTGAAGGGAGCACAGTGAGTGCCGGGAAGTCCCACACCTCTCGCAGGTACAACTCAGAGGACTCCACGGGGAATCAGCAAGCGTGAGACCAGCCAGTGGGCTGCGGCTGTCAGGAACTGACGAGGAGCCCCGCCATCCACGAAGGGCTCCACGGCTGAGTCCTGTGAGACAGGACCACACTGGTCCCTCCCTCGGCAGCAGAGGCCACGAGGCCATGAGCAGAGACCGTCAGGTCCCGTCTGTGAGCGCCTACTGGGAGAAGATTCCCTTTACAAGCTCATTTGGGTGGTGAATGGTTTCTGCTTCCTGCAACCGCCAATCCTAACATGCTTTAAAAAAGAGAGCTAAGCCCTGCGGGGTGCTCAATGGTTAGAGCATTGGTCTGACCACTGAAGGGTTGACTGAGGGTTCCATTCCCAGTCAAGGGCACGTAAATGGGGTGCAGGTTCAATCCCCGACCCTGGCTGGGGTGCATGTGATCCATGTGTCTCTCTCACATCGATGTTTCTCTCTCTCTCCCTCCCTCCCTCCCTTCCACTCTCTGAAAATTCAATGGGAAAAGTATCTCCAGTGAGGATTACAAAAAATTAAAAAAGGGAGCTAAAGATACCAAAGACTTTTCTGCATCATAATTTGCTACGGCCCTGTCCCTCTACTCCTGAAGTTTAAGACTGCTATCACCTGAACACCTCGTCCTCATCTCTCACTTCCCCTGACTCCCCCAAGTCAGTGAGCAAGAACACCTTGAGTCTCCACCAAGGATGGTGACAGATGAGCTCACTGGACAGGACCCACGCGGCCCACCACACCATGGCTTCCACCCACAGAGGGTGCCTAGTCAAGTACAGGGGCCTGGAATTTAAGGGTCGGAGGGAAGGTCCTCTTGAATACAAGATTACAAATAATCTGGTGGTTGGAATTCATTCATGCACCTCACTATTTATTGGAGGGGGTGGAGGTATAGGGTGTGTACAGGGATTTCAATTTCTCAGGACCAAGGGTAAAGAGCCCCACCTACTGAGTCAGGCCCAGTCAAGAGTCCTGCCAGCCAGCAGCAATCACTGTGGGCCTGGTGGGGCGCACACCGAAGAGGGTCACATGAAGGCTGAGCCACCATCTCCCACCTCCTGGGCTAGCCTCCACTCTGGTCTTCTATCTCAGAAGCTCAGCAAGTGCAGAGGAGAACAGACACGGGCAGCAGACTGCCTGGGTTCGAGTCCTGCTTCTGCACTTCCCACTGTGTGACTTTTCTGTGCCTCAGTTTCCTCACCTCTAAAAAGGGAAGTACAGTACCAAATGCATGGGTGAACTCAGGCATTACCATAATACCTTAGCTTTTATTTTCTGGGTAGGTACCAGAACAAACACAAGAAGCCAACTGAAAACGAGCTGGAGCGATGCAAAGTTGTTTTTATTTCTGTAATTGTTCTTACTAATGTGAACAGAACCGTCACAGGGGCTTAGTCTGGAACCATCCAGCCCAAGATTGTTATTGTGGGGGGGCCCAAGAACAGACAGAAGGTCTTCCTCCATCTTCTCTCACAGGGCATCAACATACACCTGTCATCCAAGAATTTACCCAAAGCCTTTTTGATCCTTCCACGTTTCGGCCAGCAGTATCCCATCTGAGGCTACAGACCAGGTCTGCTGGGCGATGGGTAGAAGAAAGCTTCCTTTTCATTTCAAGCAGCGTGGCTGGAGAAGACACGGGGAACCGGGGAACCTGCTCTATGGACTTCAACGACGTCGCCCTTTAGCCTGTCCTCTGAGGTGAAGAATCCATGTCCTTACAACCCCCTTCTCCAGTCTGGCATTCTTCGGGGTGTGCAACCCAAGCCTCAGGAAGTCACCGTGGGAAGCACTAGGACTGGCGTGACAGCGGGAAGGTGCGTTAGTTGTTGCTCTGGCCCCAGCACACACCAAGCCAGCATCTCTCAGGAGCAGCCCTGCCTGCGCTGTCTGGGCGGCACTCCTACGTCACAAATAGCTGTTCAGGACCCTCTGCCTGTCCCCAATGATTCCTAAAAGCTTCACATATTCACTCAGTCCCACTATTTTCAGGTCCTGGTGGTATGTTATTATTCTACCTGTAAACTTATCAATCCCCTGACCTATGGATGCCTCTTTCAGATTTCATATCTTCTTCAAACTTACTAAATGCCTCCTGAATTTCAGAAAGCAGTTACCTACCAGCTGATGCAAGAATACAGCGCCATTCTATGAGTCACCAGAGACCAGCACTGCAGGAGTCAGGGAGGGAGGGAGGGCACAATGTTTAAGATGCCCTCTCCACTCCTATCGTACACATGCCCAGCTGTCTCCCCTGACTCCTGCACGCTGTGCACCCCTCCTGGCTGCCACTCAGACTGGAAGGGTGACTGCTGAATTGAATGCAGGTTGTCTGGTTTGGATCAGGACCCTGGACCACAGTTCCGGCCATGGCACGCTGTGGGCCCTCCCTACTGAATAGAGTCCCACTGGGTGCCTGACTCATCACCATAGCTGGAACATTCTAGAGTACAGAAGGGAAGAGAGGCTGCTGTGGACAACGGGTTCTAAGCCAAATCTAAAACTACCATTGTATAAAAGTACTGTGAGGAGGAGAGGAGGGACTCCAAGCTCCATCTTCAGCGATTACTTGTCCAGGAACTTGCTCCTCCCGGGCTCAGGCTGGCACCGAGAGCAAGGGTGCTGCACAGGAGCTTCAGTGCCAATGATTCCCCCACTCTGAACAAGAAGGAAAATGCATGGGAGAGAAACAGAAACACTGAAGTACGGCCTTTGTAGTCTTAAAGCCGAGGCTTCCTGGGTCGGCCCAGATGTTAACTTAGCTGGTTATCCCTGTTTCACCTCCAAGCACTGGGGAGAGATTTGGGGTGGGGCTTTCTTCTCCCTGACCTTGCAAACTCTTCTCATCTCCAGGGGACTCTGCAGCTCCTTAGGACCTAGAGGCGAAGCCTCAAGCCCGAATCGTTTTAGCAGCAGGACTTACTGGCTCATCCTTGAAGCTACTTCCTTTGCTGTTCATTGGTCTTCTTTGACCTTTCTGGACCCGCAGGCTTTCTGCATACAGGAAGTGCCCAACCCATGATAAAAAAGGGGCCTGTTTCCATCTCTTAGCAACTGCTGCTCTCCACATGTACGTGGCCAAAGGGGCTGAGAGAGGACAGCCCAGTGTGCTCTGCCCGCTCATGGATCTGAGTTAGGTATTCTCCGTCGCAGCAACTACTGATGTGATTCCTACGAGGGAGCGGCATGGGGAGCGCTCTCCCATGCTACTCAGTGAAGGCAGCAGAACGTCCAAAACAAGTCCTTTTAATATCGACCAGCCAGGTGGAGGGCCAGGATGACCCCGGCCCTCAGCAAAGGGTTCGCAATCTGAACCCCTACAGCCCTAGGCCACAAAGATGTCTCCTCCCAACTTGGCACAGGGTAGCACCGACTTCCATGAACTGCTGCCCAGGGCAAGTCACAGCTACTGTGACCCTCCAATGTCCCGGCCTGCTGAGGAGCCAGGGTTCTGGGAACCAGACCTGGAGATGCTGGAGGACGATGCTCCCCTTGCTGGCACCATGTCACTTAGCCTAACAGTTTCACAGGACCCACAGGCCCAACCCCAGAGACAGCTGGCAGAGGCAAAAGTGATCTTCAGACAAGTGGACAGCTCAGCGGGACAGCACATGTGCCCAGGGTTCACTGCAGCAGCCATCACCAACTTGGCAAAGGAGGGCCTTCACGTGCGTCTTCAGGGAGCTGGAGGCAGGCGCTATGGCAGGAGAGGTAGTGAACAAGGGTCAGAACTTTGCCAGTTACCACTTCAGATCCTCTGGCCCCTCACCCCATGCCTGAGAATTTATGCCAAAGAGATTCTCAATAGGGAAAAAGCTGGGTGCACAAGGACGTGCGTTCCAGCAGCCAATGGTTCACACAGCATGGACGCTGCACTCAGAGACCCCCACCACTTTCTAGGGCCGGTGACTATGCTCTCTCAGCTCCTTTTCCTCATCTTATGATGACAGCACCCCGCCCCCCAGGCGCTTGTGAGGTTAAATGAGACAAGCTGCATAAAGCACCGAGAGTTACTTGTTTAACTACAAAGGTGAGCTCTTCCTACACATGAGGACAAGGGAAATGCAGGAAAAGGAACCAGGTGAATGTTAAGGGTGACATCACTGAGAAGTTTCCCATACTTGTGCTGATGAATCCTTTCTTAGGTCTCCCCATGCTTTATGTGTCGTGGAGGATGCCCTGAATTGCTGAGCCTTACAGCTCAGGAAGAATGAAGCAAGGTTGAGAGAGCTGGCCTTTTCTCACCAAGGTTCTCCCACTTCTCTAGATTTCACCTTTGGAAAAGCAGTAAAGAGGGGAGGCCAGAGGGGCAGGAGAGGAGGAATGAGGAGGGTCTGACCATCAGAACTGGAAAGGATGCACCTCCCATGTGCTCACCCCGCCCAAAAACAGGCTGCGCACAGATGCTTCCTCTGTCCTGGTTAGTAATACGCCTGACAATGCCCAGGGGCTGCCACGGCCACGGTGTGGCCACAGAGGTATGGCCAGGCAGGAGGAAAGCCTGGCGACCACAGGCAAGGATGCGTTCAGGACTCGGATGCAGGCACAGCAGTCTCGGTCCCCACTCCCCCTTCAGCTTCTCAGGACCACACCACAGTTCAGCTCCATGAAGGAAACTCACAGTAAGCACCATCAGTGCCAGAAACAAAACATTCGTGCTTGCACAAACCTCGGAGACGTCTAGCTGGTGCTCACACTGCCTTTCTTTTTAAATTCATTCTATCCACAAATATTGCAGTATGGAACCCGAAAATAGAAAGGGGATATTGTTTCAAACTTTTAAACACCATTATTACACACAAAAAGGTTAATAGTTCCTTTATATCAACAATTATCCAGTCAGTGTTCAAATTTCCAAATGTATTATAAATGTCATAAATGGGTGGTTTGTTTCTCAACCTCTGAAAATTCATCTTCCAAAGCCTGAGGAGATTCTGAGATGGGTCCTACTAATCCCAGCACCACAACAATCACCACCTCACTAGACTAGACGAGAAAACCAAAATCCAGAGAGGCTGGGTGTTTGGCCAGGATCACACAGCTTGCTGACGACAGAGGGCCTGACCACTGTCTGGCAGTCTGAACACTACAAGGGAATGTTAGAAGCTTTCAAGTCAGCAAGTCTGAATCTAATAATATCTCCTTTGTAAGAAAAGAATCATCACCAGACCCTTCCTAGTAATTACACACCCATTCTACTGAGATAAAAAAGAAGCTCTTGAGTTAACTCCCTTAGGTAGACGTCATATATTGTCTTTATTCTGGGCTTCCATTTAGCCAGGAAGAGGATTCCCAACGACTCTAACTGCTCTCAACACTAACCAGCTCCCCAGTGCACAGCAAGCCCAAAGGACCAGCTAACGGAGAGGAGAGCATCGTGTGGGGACCTGTTTCTAGTTGAGCCTCAAGGCAGCATCAGCAAAGGTGAGAACTGCCTGAAATAGGCCCGATGGCTTAGAGGTCATTTCCATCAAACCACCTAGAAACTGGTCATTTCTATGATATATAAATGTCTGAGAAGATGAGAAAAACATAAAATACTTCTCATCTCATATTATAAGAGAAAGCACACACAAAAGCAGAGGTGACTGAAAGAAAACTACAGGCCAATATCACTAATAAACAGAGGCCAAAATCCTTACTAAAATAAAAGCAAATCAGAAGAGTGCCTTTCTCTGAAACACTTGGCTTTTTTCTTTCTATTGTATTTTTTTCCCCAATTGTGTTTTGTTCCTTTTTGATAGGGTCTTCTTTCCCATTGTGCAAAATAAAAATAAATGTGGACATGTGAAAAAAAAGAATAGGACATATTGGACAAATGCCTGAATCTCAAATTTTGGTAGCTCAATATTAGGAAATCTGTTAAAGTAATTCATTAGTTTAACTAATTACAAGGAACTATTTATGCTCATTCATCTCATTTGATTCCAAAAGGGCAATGGACAAAGTTAAAAACCCATTATTTATCAAGAGAAAGGAAAAGGATAAAGATCTTAGCAAACTAGAAACACAACTGACACTCCCTTAACTGGAGGATCTGCATTACCAGACAGTAATATAAAGCCAGTGTAGGAACAGACAGATCAAGGGGTACAAAACTGGCCCATGTGTGCATAGTAATTTAGAATGTGAGAGCAGCGGATGTCAAACGATGAAAAATGAATGGACTCCTCTATAGTTAGATCCTTATCTCACTTAGCATATAGAAATAAATTCCAAAAAACCCCCCCCAAAAAACAACAACAATAAAAGAAATAAATTCCAAGTGGACTGAAACTAAAGGTAAACAAAGAAGCATTATAAGAAAATAGTTTCAATATGGGGTGATGGGGAAGTTCTAGAGGTGGATTGTGGTAATGGTTGCACAACAATGTGAGTGTGCTTTATGCCACTCAATTGGGCCTAAAAAAGGGTAAAAATGGTAACTTGTATGTATGTATATTTTACCACAATTCTAAAAAGAAAATATATTAAAAAACAAAATGCAAAAAGATTATACTCTTGCGATGGGAAGAGCATAAAGGAAAAGATTTGAAGACCTTACTGTTTAAAATTTTTTAATGTCTGCATGATGAAAGATCCAGAAACAAAAGTTAAAAGACATGCACTTATTATTTCAATAGAAAGGAAAAAAAGCGCAACTGACTGGAATAAAGTATATGCAACCTGTATAATAGATAAAGGATTAACATTGGAATATTTAAAGTTGCTACAAAATAAACAGACGCAGAATATAACAGGCAATTCATAAAAGACATACAACCTCATAAATAATCATGAAAATGCACATGAAAACAATTTCACTTCTCAACCATCAAATCAGTAAAATTAAGGATACGGATTTCCACACCTGACAATGGTATAAAACAAACAGATATTCTCATCACTGTGTCTTGTAAATTAGCAAAACCTTGTGAAGGACAGTTAGTTAGCAGCTAGCAGGCGGTAGATGCGTGTACCCTCCACATACTCGTCTCCAGCCTGTAGAAGTCCCCCGAGGTGAACACACATCATGGCGAGGGTGTGCACTACACCATTACTTATGATCAAAAAACAAAACACAGCCCAACTCCCTATCAGTGGTGGTGAAGCCCACTTTCTTACACCCACCTTGTCAGAGCATAGATAGGTCTCTCTGTAATCAACAGGGAGACATGTCATAATGTGTTTTGTAAACAAAGGTAGCTACAAAAGTCCATATTCTGTGATCTCATCTTTTTTTAAAAAAAATATGTATTTTATTGATTTTTTACAGAGAGGAAGGGAGAGATTAGAGAGTTAGAAACATCGATGAGAGAGAAACATCGATCAGCTGCCTCCTGTGCACCCCCTACTGAGGATGTGCCCGCATCCAAGGTACATGCCCTTGATGGGAATCAAACCTGGGACCATTCAGTCCGCAGGCCGACACTCTATCCACTGAGCCAAACCGGTCAGGGCTGTGATCTCATCTTTGTCAAAAAGTAAAATTAAAGTAATACACTTTGCATACAAAGAAAAATCTAGAAGAATGCATATCAAGCTACTAACAGTGGATATCCTCTCTGGGAGTGGTATCATGGGAAATTTGCACTTTCTAAGTTATATTACTTCTATAATGTTTATATTATTGAAAACTAGAGGCCCGATCCGCGAATTCGTGCACCAGTGGGGTCCCTCAGCCTGGCCTGCTCTCTCTCGCAATCCGGGACCCTCAGGGGGTGTAGTAGTGGGGCCGGGTGCTGTGCCACTCCCGCTCATCCCGGCCCTGCTGTGCCTGCCCGGCCGCTGGGTAGCATGTTGCCACGGAGGCAGGAGAGGCTCGCGCTGCCGCAGCTGCACTTGCCAGCTGTGAGCCCAGTGTCTGGTGCCCTTCGGTCAGCTGAGCGGCGCTTGCACTGTGGGAGCACACTGACCACTAGGGGGCAGATCCTGCATTTAGCATCTGCCCCCTGGTGGTCAGTGTGCGTCATAGGGACCGATGGACTGGTCGTTCGGCCACTTAGGCTTTTATATATATACAGATATATAGATAAGCATAATCATTTCTGTGACTGAAAAGATAATGAATAAAATAATGAGAACACCTACACCTCTCTGCAGACGGCAGAGGTGGCTCTGACCCCAGTGGGACCGGGAACAACCTCTGTGCAGAGGAGCTTTTAGTCCAGTCAGCAACGGTCCCCTGCCAAGCATGCCCAGCCCCCGTTTCCACCCAAAGCCTGTGTGGGAATGCCAGGCTCAGGGCCAGCTTCTGCCACGCAGCTGGCACACCACCATTCCTGCATGGAAGGCCTTGGCTGGAATGGTGGGCACTGAAGTAAGCACACTCCACACTGGGCACAAATGACTGTTCTCTTTAATCTCTGGCCTTTGGGTGGCTCTCAGATCACCATTTAAGATTAGAAACATTTCACTGGAAAAGGTCATAAAGGAAATCATTCAGCTGAGAGGACTTGGAGGTGACTTCTGGTAAGAGCTATAAAAAACCTAGCTGTGGCCCAGATGGCATGGCTCAGTGGTTGAGCATTGACCTATGAACCAGGAGGTCATGGTTCAATATCCGGTCAGGGCACATTCCCTAGTGCAGGGCGTGAAGGAGGCAGCCGATCAATGATTCTCTCTAATCATTGCTATTTCTATCTCTCTCCCTCTCCCTTCTTCTCTGAAATCAATAAAAGTTATATTAAAAAAAAAACACCTAATTGTGCTCGAAAAAGATGGCAATGAGTGCCCAGATCCGGAAGGGCACGATTCTGGATAGCCCGTGCCACGACTGCTGACAACAGAACTGAGCAGAGAAGAAAAGGAATGGGGAGGGAAAGTAAACCAAAACATGAAACACAGGCACTGGGACACTACATGTTTAACCTCACAACCGTCCAGCGAGTGTGACAGAAAAGGAGGCTCCAAGTTTCAAAGCCCCGGGTCTGGATTTGGATCTGACCTAACTACAAGCCCAGTGCACTGAAACTGCTAGAGCCTGTCTCCTCCATCTTCCTGGGCAGGCTCACCTGTGAGTTGGAGGGCAGCACCTGGGAGGTGGGCTCCTCGGATGGGGCTGCTCCCGGGCCCATGGGGCTCAGTGTGGTGATTCGGCTTGGTTGCCCTCGTAGGGTCAGAGTAATGGTGGTGGGGACCTTCAAGCCTGAGAAGAGAAGTAGGGTTTTTTTGTTTGTTTTTTTGTTTTTGTCACACCCCTATTTCCTTTCCTGGGGAGTTTCTTCCCCACAGAGCACACCCTCCTTGTTCTCCTCCCCAGCTGGGTCATCTACACCCCATCAGTCACTCTGAAAGGCAGCAGGAAACAGCCTGTGTTCTCTTAACCTCTCTGAGGGATGGACCCCTCACAGCTAAATCCCTGAGGGTGGATGCCAAGACCCTGGTTGGGTTCAATAGCATCCCTAGCCCATGTGAGATGAGAAGGTCCTGGGGGAAGATCCCATATCTGGGAGTCCCCAGGGTTCTCAAGAAAGACTCACCTGATGCTTGGTTGGAGATCTGAGCCAGGCCAGGGAGGCTGCTTGCCAACTTGGCGAGGCCCCCATTGGTCAGCAGCTGGTGGATGGCTGTAGGCTTTCCACCAGGAGTGGCACCCAAGGATGAGAGAGTGGTGGCAACAGGAATGGTACGGACAATGGTGCTGGTGCCTGTGGTGATGGCACCCAGGCTCTGTATGGGGGTGGGCAACTTCACACTGGTGGCCTGTGGGACACAAGCCCAGGTGATCAGAAGCTGTTGCCCAACAGCCATGTACAAGTGTGGCGTGCCCACAGCACGTTATTAAAGACTGCCATGTACTGAGTGTCCACCACATGCAAGTGCTCTTCCAGGCATTCCCCACATATTTTGCCCTCAAAACAACTCTGTGAGGGATAGACCACTATCCTCATTTTACAGACAACGAAACAAAGACACAGAGAGGTCAAGAAACTTGCCCAGTGTCTCCCAGTAAGTGCGGGAGCCTTAACCTTTCGTAGCTCCCAGTTGGGAAGTCAGGGGCTATCTGTCCTTGACCCAGACTCCAGACCCAGTCTCCCTACCACACACAACCAAGCGGAGGCTTCCTTCCCACACCTGCCCAGCCCAGAAGGAAGGCAGATGTGCACCTGTGGGGATGGTCCTGGGGAGGGGCTTGCTGGGAGGCCCGAGGTCTTGCTGCTGATATCCTGTAAGCTGAAGCTGAGGCCTTGGAGGAGGCTGCTGGCAGATGTGGCCCCTAGGAAATGATACGACAGACATCAGTACAAGCTCCACCATTTATCCGAGAGCAGCCATGCCCGTCCACCCTCAACAACCCAGCCAACACCAGGTGTGCTCTTTCCCCTGGACATTCCTCACTCTCAGGAAGCCAGCAGGTCCCCCAGCATGCCCGCTGAAGGCCCATGTGAGGAAGGGTCTATGCAGATGCACGCCTTCCATTCCTTCTGCACGTCCCAACCTGCTCCAAACCACCCGTCCGACAGTTTGGACAGGTTTAGGAAAACCAGAGAGGTTGAATCCCACTGTTCAGAACTCTAAATCCCTCACTTCTTTCTAGGGAAGAGAAAGGACTTTTAAAAAAATGTAATTTAATCCTCACCCGAGGACATACTGAGAGAGAGGGAGTAAGGGGGAGAGGGAGAGAACCATCGATGTGAGAAACATCCATCAGTTGCCTTCTGTACATACCCCGAATGGGGATCAAACCTGCAACCCAGGTATGTACCCTGACCTGGAGTTAAACTGGCAACCTTTTGTTGCACGGGATGATGCTCAACCAACTGAGCCACACCAGCTGGGCGAGAAAGGACTTTTTAAGCTGAAAGAATTCCAAGCACCTCATTTACACCACACTTCACACACAGCCCAGTGGCCTCAACGCAAAGAGGAGGTCCTCCTGAAGGAGAAGGCGTGTGACTTGGCCCTGCTGGGCTCAGACGCTCAGCCTTTCAGTGTCGGGTGGAGGTGGAGAGGTGAGGAGACATGCACACCCAGCATGCACCATTTCCAGCTTTATTCAATCTTCACACTGAAATGAAACACAATACCTACATCTCCCACTAGCGATTTCTCCTCCTTACAGTACAGGATGCTCTGCCTGCAGACTGTGATGTTTACTCATTGTACATATTAAGGCCAAGAACTTCATGCCCCTTGAAGCTAGTTCCAGCTTCTTGTCAAACTTCCCTGACAAGCCTGAGACCTGAGGAATGCCCTGCAGATTCAGCTCCAGGCTGCTTTGCCAGGACCACCCTCCAACAGCTGCCCAGGCTCCGCTGGGAGGTCAGGACGCTGTGCCCCAGATACCTGGGAGGGAGCTGCTAGGGGAGGTGGCCACCAGGCGGCTCTGGAGTGTGTGCAAGGGACTGGGTGCAGTGCTGCTGGAGACCACGGAGGAGGCTGGGCTGGCTGACACACCCGCTTCAGAAGCACTGGGCCTGGATATAAAGACAGGAGCTCCATTAGACAAAGGTTGGAGGGCAGCAGGCCCCAGCAACACAGGGAGGGGCCGGAATGGAGCCCAGCAAAGTTTCAGCAATGGACACGAGGCAAGAAACTTTGCTTTCTTCATTCCACTTCTGAATAGGCCACTTGTCCTTATAGAAGCTATGCCTAAAGTAAAGACTTCAGGCCTTGAAGCAAGAGCTACGGGATGCTTTGCAAACTTTAGGTGAAAATGAACTGAACTCTTGAGTTGGTCCAAAAGAAAAATAAAGATCCCACCCAAAAAGAAGTTACACTCCCCGAACGGACAGAACCCAGAATCCACCATCTGCCCAAAGCATTATGTGGACCAGAAGAAAGGTGAAGAGAAAGAAGGGGACAGAGACAGACAGACCAAGAAGCAGACTCACCTGGTTGTGGTGAGAAGCCCTGTGAGCTCCTTGGCACCTGCTGCCGCCTGCCCCAGTGTCATCATGATGGGCTTTCCTCCCCCAGCTGCAAAACAAAGCCCCCAGGCCGCCAGTCAGTCCTGATCGGCTCACTTTTCAGCCTCCACAGCCAGACTAAATGCAAGGTATTATGGACAAAGACCGGAAAATGAAAACTGAAGAATAACTACATGGGAACAGGAAGAGCTGGAGTTATTTTTTGCCCCTTCTGTTGTCTAAACTTTCTGGAATATTTTATTTTTAATTGAAATAAACAAACAACCCTCCCTCCCTCCCCCCCCCAAATATATGATGCTTTGCATGAACCCAGAGCTTCCTCTGATCTTCGTCCTGCCTCCCTGGTGCTAGTGCAGAGCAGGTCACTGCCTGCCCTCCCGTGGGCCACCTCGAGCCCTCTGCTCAGGCAGCCCTCGCACTGCAGTTGAGGCTGAGTGCCAGCAAGCAGCCCCAAGAGGGCAAAGCTCCGAGCCCGGGAGAGCTCAGCCAGTTTATTGGACAGGTCAAGGGAAACTCACCTTCTGGGGTTCCTCCTGGGGAAGGAGTACAAGGCCCTCCGGCTGGGTCCCCTTGGGAGATGAGGGACACCTTGATCTTGGGTCGCTTGGAGGCCTTACTGCCAGACAGAGGACTGGAGGGATGGTGCCGCTTCAGCTGGACCCTAAGGTCCTCTTTCTCGGCTTCCTCCGCGTGTTCCGATGAGATGGGAACTAAGAGACAGAGCTGAGTAAGGTCCCCACAGTTCCCAGACTCTGACAGTGAGGACCAGAACAGGGACAGCTGTGTGTGGGAACACAAGGAGTACCAGCCACACACAGAGCCACACTTCAAAGACAACAACCTCTGTGTCAGTCCCACTTGGCTCAGCCCCCGCTGGAGTGGAATTACACCTTGGCCCTCTCAGGGCATGGCGCCCTCCCCATTCCTCACTCTGTCCTGGAGTTGGAAAGACAGGGGCTCTGAGTCGGAACAAAAAGAAAGGAGAAGACACTGCAACCCTGCCATCAAAGGCCAACCAAAACACAGAGGCCTCATCACAGTGGATCTAAACAGCACTTCCCAAGGTCAAAAACTGTGATCCTTTTCCTGTTTCAAGCCCACCCCACATGACACAGCTGGTGGGCAGGAAACATTCCAGGAAGAAGCAATGGGGGAACAGGCTACACAGTCTTCCCTACACAGCAGATTTTCACAGGGCTCTGAGTCCCATGCCCTAGGAGCCCAGGATTGAGGGTTTGCTTGCCACAAAGAGGACTGCTACCAGAACTTCAGTCTGGCTTTAGGAGCTCCTAAGCAAGGAAGCATGTTAGCCAAGATACCTTTATAGCTCCTGTCCCAAAGTAACAGGGCAACAGCGGTCCATGTCACAACCTAGTGCCCAGGTCCCTTGTCCTAGGTACACAGAAAGGCTACCTGTTCACACATAGGCTTTCCCCTCCATTGAGTCAAACAGATTCACCCTGCATATGGCCAAGCCTGGGAATCATTCAGGCTTCCTCACAGATCCTCTCCTCTTTACACCCAGAGCCCCCCAGCTCCAGTCCCGCATCTTAGCAAAAGCAATCAGGGTTGGGAGGAGGAAGGCAGCAGGAGGGTGGGGGGGATGGCATGGGCCATAGGGAGTTATTCCAGACCATAGTCAGGGCATAACCAGCAGAAGGTTTGCTCAAGGGACTAGCCCAGTCAGTGTGGCTCAGTGGTTGAGCATCGACCCAGGAACCAAGAGGTCACTGGTTCAATTCTGGTCAGGGCACATGTCTGGGTTGCAGGCTCAGTCCCCAGTAGGGGGCATGCAGGAGGCAGCCAAAGATGTTTCTCTCTCCCAGACATTTCTATCTCTCTATCCCTTTCCCTTCCTCTCTCTAAAAATTAATTTAGAAAACATACTTTTAAACGGCATCAATTACTAGTAAAATCCAAGTTGGAAAGAGGTAATGGAAGGAAAAGGAGTTACAGTTTTATGCTGGTAAGTGGCTTGCAAAGGCCAGAATGGAGGGAGGAAACCACAGGCAGGGAGAAAAACACCCAAGGAAATGCAGGCTCACAGGCAATGGCCACAGGCACTCATGGGAGAAGCAGAGCTAAGAACCGTAATAAGAAACAAAAAGAGAAAAACACCATGAGAGGCAAACAGAAAGAATGGAGAAAAAGCAAAGACAATGGAGCAATAAGCAAAAGGAGTTGGGGAAAAAATCAAAAGATAGAAAAAGGCAAAGAGAAAAGAACAGGAGGAAACCAAACAGGGATGAATGAGAGGTCGGGTTTGGGGAGTGAAGAGGGAGAAGGTGAGAAAGAGTAATACTCACCAAAGAGACAGGAGGAGGTGCCAGGAGGAAGAGCTTTCCTCACCAGCATATTTTGTTTCAGAAAAGCAGCAAACTGTGCTGGAATGAATCAGAAAGAATTACAGAATCACAGCCAGCCAGACAAAGGAGAGAAAGAGAAGGAATAAGAAAAAGACACGAGAATGTTCTAGAAAATAGTCAACAGGGGCTTTCTCTGGAATTACTGCTTTTAGCAGCTCCATGAAATCATCTATAAACTGAAAATACAAATGCACCTGCCCCGTGAGACCAAGATTCACTGAGCCCCAGTACGTCCAGCAGCAGGGAGAGGCCCGAGCACATAGTGAGGCTCCATAACATTAGCTATTATCCTCCCCTTTGCCTGCGAGCTCAGTCAAAGCAGCTACAGCTGCTGCCCCCCATGAAACTCTGGGTTCCATTTCGAACCCAGCTCAACAACCAGCCTTCCAAAACTCCTTGGATTCTCAAGCAATTATCCCCTCCAGAGGCACCGCAGACCACTGGCTCTCTCTTTATCAAAAGCCTGAGTGGATACCGCCCATCTAGAACTTGGCTCTGGCCACCACTTAAGCAAGCCCAGGTCACAGAGCATCCGCACGGACCGAGCATCTGGCCTCTTTTTTGGCTTCATCTATCCACTCGCACTTCTGCTCCTTGTCAGCACCACCCTCAAGGGCAACTTCCTAAGAGGCCTGGGTTTTAAGTCCTTACCCTTGGCTTCACTGAAGGAAACACAGGGGAAGTGAGGAGGCCAGCCGGTCACCTCCACCTCTCTCTACCTGACAACCAGCTCTGGCTACTGCCTCTTCCCTGAACCTCAGTTGATACGTGCTCCTGGATACATCATCAAACACCAATGCCTAAGAGACCTCATCTCAGAGCCACCCAACGGGATCAAAGTGGGAGAGGGACAGAGCCACTGCATCTCCTTCTCTCCCTACCCACTGAACTCTCCCTTGCCTAGAGCTTGTTACGCAGCACTTACTGATCTCCAAACTCTAATTTCAATCATACCGATATTTCCCAGCCTAACCTAAAACCTATCTGATAAACCTCATGCAAGTCCCAGTGTGGAAATCTTAACTCTTCAAGAGCAACACAAACAAAGGGCATGACCCAGTGAAGCTGCCCTGAAGTCTGATGAACAAGCCAAGCACCTTGGAGAGCACTGCGCTGCAGGAGTGGCTGGGCAGGGCCTGAGCAGCTGCCGCTCCCCCAACGGGGCGTTAGAAAAGCATCTGAGGCCAGTACACATGTAGTCAGCCCACACAGCCTAACTGCCCCGAACACCAAGACAAAGCTGCAGCCCCTACACACAGACCTCAAGTGATGTTTCACCCTGAAAACAGCCCTCGGTATTCCTTTTGCCTGGACAGGACTGTGGGAAAGGTGCTTCTCATGTCCCCCTGGGAAAAGCTGCAGGTGCCAATACATTCCAACTGCCACATGTTACTGCAGAGACAGAGAGGGGCCACTGGGCCAGGCACCCATACCTTGGGCTTGTTTGTGGGTCAGCACAGCTTCTGTCCGCGGCACATGTCTCTTCAGCAGCTGAGAGCTCCCAATCTGACTGGACTTCTGGGCAGAGGCCACTGTGGTCACTTTGGTCTTAGGACTGGAGGTGGGGCTGCTGGACACACTGGAGAGATCCTGAGCAGGGCGAGAAGGGCAGGAGCCGAGCCAACACTGTCTGGGTGTCACCACCTATCGGCGTGTCCCCTAGAATTCCCTGGTCAGGAATTCGCCTTGTAGGAACTCACAGGCCTACAAGCACTGGCCCCAGCACATAGGCGACCCCAAGAAGCCAAAACACCAGCTCTAGGTCCTCGTTCCCCTGCAGAAATGGCCCTTCCCTGCCACATTACCTCGGAGCCTGAAGGGGAGGCTGGAAGCCTGGCAGCTGGTGAGGCGGGTCGACTGCCCCTCTCGGGGACCTCAAAGGCCAGGTCTCTGCGGGCCACATCCCGGGGCTTCTTCTTCTTCTCAGCATCCTGGTCCCGAGGCTCGGCACCCACGTGCCCCTCAGTGCGAGTGAGAACGCCAGTCAGAAAGTCCACAATCTCATCCTGGTGTAAAGAGAGGCCAACATAGAGTCCTCGGCTGGAGAACGAACGGGAACTGCCCGATAGTCCCAACTAAAACGGATTACCTTGGCTTGGGCATCTGGGGTGCCAGTCCCTCCCCATGTGCACAAAACCTGGCACAAACCCCAGCCTCAGCCAGAGGCACCTCTGTGAGGTGGCGCCCTGGGGTGATCATGCACTACCATTCCCCCCGTGAACCCTTTCTTCCCGGATACTTTCCCCACATTTTAGCTCATGACTCTCCTTTCCCCTTCTTCTCCCTCTTTCTTTTCTCTTTCTCTTTGCTTATGATTTAGGCCACCAGAGGCCCCAGGGGATATACCCCTTACTCTTCAGAGACAAAAAGGCTGTTACTGACAAGACTAAGCCCAAAAGGCTGCAGAATGGAAGCCTAGCTGAGAAAACGCAGAAGCAACTGTGTACCTGGATACACCTGTCCACCATGCTCTGTGTCAACCCTTCTGATTTCTTCTTTGCTTTACTTATCCTAAGAGACAAAAAGGAGGAAATGTTCACTTTCTAAATATTCCATGGCATCCAGTGGAGGTTATTTTCAAGGCCTGGGAAGGAAGACTATGTTAGTGCTTAGGCAGGTGTTGCAACCGGTCTGAACCTCAGTTTCCACATCTGCAAAATGGAGTACCATAATACCTCACTTATAGGGTTGGGGGATAGCACAAAAGAGCGTATGGAAAGTGCTGGAACTACACAATCCAGAAGTCCTTTACCTATGTCCCCAACAAAGGCCCAAACCCCGATAAGTTGTCAAATGACCAAGACCAAGAGGAATTCTCCCAATCATCTCTGGGTAAGAACGCGACAAGACAGGTAGGAGCAGGCACCCGCTTTAAGCTCTCTAGTTAAAGCACACAAATGACTGAATCTCTCAGAGTGAGCATACAGGAAACGGAGGCCCCATACATGACACATTCAGTATGTTTCATGGAAATGTAACTAAAGGCCCAAAAGGCAGCTGGCCTTGTAAGGGAGTAGACATCTCAAGAACTAAAGGTACCTTCATAAAACTCTCCCAAACTTTGGCTGTTTATCCTCCAGAATATGTAAAAGGTACTTAATACAAATAAAATGTGTTCATAGTCATCCCGAGGAAGGAACAAAATGTAAAGAAATGCCTCTCCCACACAGACAAAAGGGTGGTGAAGGCCTGGGGCAGGCTGGAGGGGGTCAATGAGGGAAGAAAGGGGACATATGTAATATTCAACAATAAAGAATTATTAAAAAAAGAAGAAATGCCTATCCCAGTAATCCCATGATGACAAAGACTATATTTACAGGGTCTCAAAGTATCTTCTCCCCACAGGTAACTACTAATTACAAAGGGAAAATAGTAACTTTACTGTAGAGAAACCTGGCAGAGGCCCCCATAACCTGTGATCAAGGATAACATCACCAGTGATAAGACGTGTCAACATCATGTATCCTTGGAGGAGGTGCAGTGATGGTACCTTGCCTTTGGGGCATTACTGCCAAAAATACATATCTTCAACCTGATCATAAAAAAATGTCAAAAACCTACACTGAGGGACAGTCTACAAAATAACTGGCCAAAAGTCTTCAGAAGTGTCAAGGTCATGAAAGCAAAGATGGACTGAGCAGTATCAAATGAATCAAATTAAAGGAGACAGGGAAGCCATGGCACCAACAGCAACATGTGATCCTGGACCCTGAACCAGAGACAAGTGATGCAATCTGAGTTTGTAGATTAGATCACAGTATCATATTGAAGTTAATTTCTTGACTTTGATAATCATACATTGGTTATGTAAGATGTTAATATTTGAGAAATCCAGGTGAGGGGTATACAGGAATTTTTTTGTACTATTTTTGCAACATTTTATAAATCTGAATTAGTTAAAAATGTAAAAAAAAAAAAAAAAAAAGGTTTTCAATGCCCCCTTTCAGATGGAGTCTGAAGGAGATTAGCCTATGTAGCTAGCTGCCTCACCACCTCACAGGCCTCTCTCCAACGCCACAGCAGGGGTCTCACAGCGCTGGGGGCCTACCCACCTGAGGTTATCGTCAGCTCCCCCAACCACCACCAAACTGTTCTCGGCCCGAATCTTCTCCCGGAAGTCCTCCATGGCTTCAGGGTGACACTGCAGGGAATTCTGACCAATGACAAAGAGGACTGGAGTCTTCATATCCAAGAGGGGATCATCCACATCCTAAAACAAGTGCAGAGTTCACAATCAGCCAGTTCATAGTTACTGAGCACTGCCCTGGCTGGTCGGCTCAGGAAGCCAGCTGGGCCACCGAAGTCACTGCTTACCAAATTGGGCAAGGCATGCGCTCCCTACTCTCTCTCACCTGCCCAGCAATCAATGGTGCCCCATGCTTACCCCTCTGGGGCCATCCACGGTAAGCAGAGGGAACCCAAGGCAGACAACAGCAGTGACGTACTCCATGACCGCCACCTAGAAATAATGGAACAGTTTGTCTCAAGGTCAACTGCCTTCCTACCCAGAGCTTAGAACTGGTCCAGAGCTACCAGCTAGTCCCATCTACTCCTCCCCATCCCAACCCCCAGGAGTACCAGCCATGGTGGCAGCAGTAACACAGAACACAGATGTGCCATTCCACAAGCAGCCACCACCCGAAACACTGGGCCCTGGGAGGACACCAGCAGAGGCTGAACCACAGGATGGGAGGTTTACTATTTCCACCCTGTCAATTCCCTAGACTACAGGCCTCCTGCTCACTCCCCACACGTCCATACTTACACCAAATACAATCAGGAGAATAAAATGCTGCTCTTCTCCCTTAAGGGAAGAAAATCTCCCCCCTTTGAACTTAATGGGTAGCTCCCAGGCACTCCACTTTCTTAGAGAATTTGCTGTCCTGGGACCAGGGTTATGAGGAGACAGCCTTCCCCTCTCATGGCCCACGATGTCATATCTGACTAGACCAGTGGTCGGCAAACTGCAGCTCGCGAGCCACATGCGGCTCTCTGGCCCCTTGTGTGGCTCTTCCACAGAATACCGACTTCTGCGCATGGGCCACGAAGTTTCAATCGCACTGTACGTGCACGCCTGCATGTGGTATTCTGTGGAAGAGCCACACTCAAGGGGCCAAAGAGCCGCATGTGGCTTGAGAGCCGCAGTTTGCCGACCACTGGACTAGACCATAGCAAGCAGCACAGACTTCACTCAGTTTAGCCGCTTGAGAACTGGGGCTCTGGACAGGTTAGGGACACTTATGCAAACTAATATGCATGCAAATGGTATGTAAAATAACAAAGAAAAGGTTTCTTGATGTCTTGGAAAGGGGCAGAACATGAACACAACAGCAAATTCCAGAGCTACTAAAAATTTTGCCTGCTAGCATTGTTTTGTTTTGTTTTAGGTGGAAGAATAGTGCTTGTGTTTTTTTTGGGGGGGGGGGGGGAGAAAGGGGAGGAATTTGTTTCACAGAAACATGCTGAAATACATATGAATGAAATATTTGGGATTTTCTTCAAAATACTGACGAAGAAAACAGATGGTGCAAAAGCCTTGTTGTGAGCTGATTACCGGTAAAGCTGGGTGCGGGCCCTAGGGGTTTACTGTTATGCTTAAAATGTAATTATGTAGGTCCCGCCTCCAGCATTGTGCCTGGGACATAAGAGAGGACTCGGCGGTGGCTGGCAGCAGCAGCAGCAGTATTCTACCCCAGGACAACCTCCAAGTAAGGGGGGAATTACTTACATGACAGGCCACCAGAGCTCCTGTATTCCAGCCAATCAAGATGATGGGTTTGTGGGGAAAATGGCTGTGAATCTTTGTGGAAAGGGAAAGAAGACAAGACAGTTACACAGGAGCTCCCGATGGGAGAGGAGCCGGGAAGACTGGGTGTGTCTTGGTGAAGTCAAGCAGGGGCAGTCTCACCTCCAGCACTTTGCTTCTCACTGCCCCAATCATATGCTCAAGACACTGCAGAACTCCTACCCCACTTCCATTGTTCAGCAGATGGGTGGCTACAGGGATGACCTAACGGAAGGAAGTGGCAGCCATGCCAGCAAAGGTTAAGTTTCAAGTCTTTGCTCAAATCTCCTTAACCTACCCTAGAATCCATCAACCCTGGATAAGCACCATTCGAATTCCAAATGAAAAGAGAGCTGGGGAAGCTCCATATTTAAGTTTATTCAATTTGGCCCCCTGCTGCATTTTGTCTGCTCAATCCTCCAAGACTATATTCCCACCCAGGACAGAGTCCCTCTTGTCCCCACACATACCTTGCCTAAGCAGGAGAGCTGAGACTGCCAGAAGCGGTGGCGGCGTGAGGTGGGAAACGCAGAACTGGAAGGCCCGGAGGAGGCAATGAGAATGAGTGGAGAGCCAGGGAGCTTGCTCTATGGAAAAAAATGTCACCAGAGAACCAGGGCATGAGAGGGTTCCTCCATGAAATCCCAGGTGTCCCCACACCTTATACCAACCAATGTCCATCTGTCTTTGAAACTGTTAAGCATTATACACAACTAGTTATCAATGAAAAAAGTTAAACAACCCACTTACTATCCTCTTGCCAAAGTTCTGAGACCAGATTCTAAAAATTCAATGATAAGTCCTGAGCTGCCCAACTTACTGGTTTGTTATGAGAAAGTACCCCCACAGCAGGGTCCCAGGGCCTCTTCAGTAGGAGGGACAAGGCCTCAGCTCCTGCTGCCCCAGTCTTCGTGTTGGACGATACAAGCATCCGGTCAATCAAGGTAGGGATCTAGAAGCAAGGAAGAACAAAGGTGCTTCCACTGGGAAGCAGGAGACCTGCCCACCAGCAGCAATCAGGCAGAGCACAGAGCCCCACTATAAGCCCGACAGACCTCAACTATGCCCCTTGAACTTACCTCAGGAGCAAAGATACAATTACATGGATGGCTTTCCATCCATGTAAATGGGTACAATCCTTTGGAAAGACACCTGGTGATATGCATCAGGAAACTTAAATTTATTCCTACCCCTTCCCCAAAGGAGTCTGCTTCCAAGAACCTTTCCTAACAAAATATATGAGATACACAAGTGTGCGTACTCCCACGAGATTACACAAAAGACAAATTCACTCTCAATAATATCCAAAAAAGCAGAAACAATCTAAATGCATACATAAGAGAGGGGTTAAGCAAATTATCTACCTAATTCGATATCATGAGTTAATATTAAGTGTTTTTAAAAATTTGTAGTAACATAAGGAAATCATTTTGCTAAAATGTTAAAGATAAAACAGAAAATGTAAAAACTATCTATATTCAGAAAAAGATGTTAATATTTCAAAATGTTAATAGTGATCTTTATGGAGTTATGGCCAAGAGACACATGAAAATATACTCAATATATCTTATCACCAGGGAAATGCAAATCAAAACTACAATGAGATATCACCTCACACCTGTCAGAATAGCTATCATCAATAAATCAACATACAAGTGTTGGCAAGGATGTGGAGAAAGGGGAACCCTTGTCCATTGTTGGTGAATTGTATATTGGTGTAGCCACTATGGAAAACAGTACAGAACTATCATATGATCCAGAAATTCCACTTCTGGGTATTTATTCAAAGAAATCCAAAACACTCATTCAAAAAGATATACACAGCCCTATGTTCATTGCAGCATTATTTACAATAACCAAGATATGGAAGCAACCTGAGTGTCCATCAATAAACAAGTGGATAGCCCTACCCAGTTTGGCTCAGTGGATAGAGCATTGGCCTGTGGACTGAAGGGTCCCAGGTTTGATTCCAATCAAGGGCATGTGCCTTGGTTGCAGGCTCCTCCCTGGCCTGGGCCCTGGTCGAGGCTCGAGCAGGAGGCAACCAATCGATGTGTTTCTCTCACATCACTATTTCTCTCTGTCTTTCCCTCTCTCTGCCACTCTCTCTAAAAATCAATGGAAAAATATCCATGGGTGAGGATTAAAAAAATAGACAAATGAATAAAGATGTGGTATGTATATACAATATAATATTAGTAAACCACAAAAAGAATGAAATCTTGCCATTTATAAAACATGGGTGGGCCTGTGTAAAATAAGTTAGTCAGAGAAAGACAAATAACATGATTTCACTTATATGTGGAATTTAAAAAACAGAATGAACAAATAAAGTCGAAACAAACTCATAGACACAGAGATAAATTTATGATCCGAGAAAGGTGGAGGACTGGGGGATGGGTGAAAAAAAGGAGAGATTAATAAGTACAAATTGCCAGTCATAAAAACAGTAACAGGGATATAAAGTACAACATAGGGAACAGAGTAAAAAATATCGTAATGACTATGTACGGTGTCAGATGGGTAGTGCTAGACTTTTCCAGGTGATCCTTTGAAAGATATATAAATGTCTAATCTCTATGTTGTATACATGAAACAACCATAATTTTAAAAAAATAAAAAAAAAAGAATGTGAAGAGCTTATTTTAGGCACAGATGGTCCAAAGTCAAAGATTCAAGTACAGAATAAGGACACAAGGCTAGTAACAAAGGCTAGGACCAAACTGAAAAATATCTTCACCCCCAAAATGGCCCTTCCTTCCTCCCTCCCTCCCTCCCTTCCTTCCTTTCCTTCTTCCTTCCTTCTCTTTAAATCCTCACTTGAGGGTATGCTTTTATTGATTTTAAAGAGAGGGGAAGGAAGAGAGAGAAACAAGGATGGAAGAAGAACTATTCATCAGTTGCTTCCTGTACACGCCCCTGACTGGGGATTGAACCCAAAACCTAGGTATGTGCCCTGACCAGGAATCGAACCTGCAACCTTTTTGGTGTATGGGGTGATGCTCCAACCAATTGAGCGACCTGGTCTGGGCCATGTCTTTGTAAGTTACTCTATTACTCTAAGCCACTCAACACCTTGAGGCAAAGGATCTGATCTGGTTAGACTTTAAAGCTTTCATCTGGCAGTGGAGCACAGCTTTGAAACTCACCTCTGTCAAGACAGAATGTTTAGAAACCATAATCAACACCGCCTTCTCTGCTGGAGCTGGGCTGACCAAGCTCCCCCAGTCTTTCCAGCGCTGCATCTCTTTCAACAGGCAATTAAGGGACTGGGTCTATATTCTCTCTGCTCCCTTCACAAGGGATCTAATGGTGGAATAGCTGGGCCAAGAGCAAAATAACATTCACTTACATTTTCATCCAGCAGGTAATTAAGAGTTTTGGGAACCAGGCAAAATATTTCTTTAACTCTGACAGTCATGGGAAAGTAAGAATCTGACGGAACCACTTCTGAGAGCACAGCCTGGAGAGGACAGCACCTCAAACCGGGGCCCTTGCTGACCGGTACTAGCGTGTCCTCTGCCACTCCTGCTAACCTGCACTGTGACCTGGCTGCAGCAACTGTGCACACCTGTGGAGTCCCCCCAGAAGTCTGTGACGCTCATAAAATCTGAACACCATCCCGTTCACTTGGGAATGTTCAGATAGTAAATAAGGAAGCAATGCAACCTTCCTTACAAGGGGAATTACACTGCAGTCATACTGGCCACACAGAGGATGGCAGTCACTGGAAAATGGGACTTGGCACCAACAGCACTCATCTGAAGAGCACAGGGACCAGTGCTGTACTCTTACATGGGCAGAGTCTGTGGGGAACATTGAAAATGCTTGAAATAGTCTCAGGCTGCCATTCTCGGCCGGGTCTTATCATGGCCCCACCCTCACCCCCACTCCCCTGGGCCCAGGATTCCACTGAGGAGCAGCAGCAAGGGGACACTGGGGCTACCTTCTCATCCATCTCTTTCTCCACTAGAAAGCAGGTTCTATCGGAGTAGGGGCATTTCTGTTTGCCCACCCCAATACCTGACACATTACAGGCACAAAATAAATTATTTGTTGAATAAATAAACTAATATCAAATTTCCTACCATCAATATCATTATTGTATCTAGTCCTGAATTTTATTTCTGCACTAAACCAGTCTACTTTTGTTTTCAAACAAACTCAGCATCCTTCTACTGAAAAACAGGTGGAAAACAATGAGTCTGAAAATTTGGGGGTAGGGCTGGGGAAGCTGTTGGCCAGGCAAATTATACCAACAAAATGGGCCAGCTTCCCACAAAGGAGAAGAAAGAAAAACTTAAGGCAAAAAAAAGGTCAAGAACTGAATTAATCCAAGTTGTCTGGGGCCATTTTGTATCAGAGCAAAATGCTCTAAAAATTTCAAGAACCTATAAACTTATACAACCATTAACAGTCGCTGTGGGTTTACTTGGCCAAATTTTGTGCCAAGCATTCTATCTTGGATCAACTAATTTAATTTTCATAAAAAACCTAGATAGGTATTATTATTATTAGCCATGTATTAGAGATGAGGAAACGGAGACACATCCGAGATGACACAGCTCGATAGTGATTGAGATGAGATGAGCCAGGCTATCTGCCCCCAAAACCCATAATCTACCACAATGAACACAGCCCAGGCAGTAACTGAAATCACAACAAACTGGAATCAGGAAAACAAACCAGTTTAACTTTGTGCAATACTGTCTCAGTGAGAATGCAGAAAAATATAGATGTTTTATAGAGAATTATTAAAATCAAAGTGTTGCTACTGAAGGCTCACCCCACGATGAGGAGAGACTGAGGCATGAATCTCCCTCCCTGCTCTGGACACCTCCCTCTCCCCATCCTGCACTCTTTAAGTTCACAGGTCTGCTTCTGGCCCCTTCTCAATACCCCTGCCTGGTAAACCCTTCATCTTCTGCATGATAATTGAATTCTCCTCTCACCTGACCTCAGAGGTGACTCAAACCGCAAGCTGCAAGGCTGGAGAGGCTACAAGTGTATTCTGGTTTTCAAGTCCACACCTCATCCTGGAGCCAGCAGGGCTGAAGACGTTTATACCAGACAAAAATGTGAAGTGATACCATGTCTCCTATTTTAATAGCAGACCTGCCATTCAGTCATGCTCTCCTGGCTGACCAAGCAATGACCTTGCTAAGCCCCACTTCCTGAGCCCACAGCAGAGGCTGGCTGCCCCAGCACAAGACAGATACCAATCATAGCCTTACCTTCCCTTTTAGCGTCTGCAAGGCATCCAGGTAGGCCGCCAGCATGGGCAGACTCAAAGTCTCCACCAGGGTGGTATGCAGCCACTGGATCAGCTTGGTGTCCCAGCTTACACTTGCCAGAGCCTGCCGCACTCTCCTTGCACACTTGTCCACCGCAACTCGACGTAGCACTGGCTCATTGCAAGCCTGAAAGACGGACATGGAGCGATAAAACATGAGGTCCACCTTGTCAGCAATGGGGTGGGGGGCACACACTGTGGACAGCTTTCTGGAGTCTCACCCCTTCATTGGCCAAGCGGGCAAGCCGGTCAGACTGCAGCGCTTTGAGGATCTTGTTGAATAGCTTGTTCTGGGCCATTGTCCAGCCCGTTCTGTAGGGAAAACTCCAAGGAATTAAAGTCAAACCCTGGGAGCCCTCCCCATGCATGTACACTGCACAAGGGCATGCCATGTCTTTTGTTCCCACTGTGGAACAGCATACCTTGAAGTGGCTTAGTCTAAGACCGTGGAGCTAAAGCACAAGACTGAGATTCTGGTCCCAGTCCTGCCAACAAGCCACCTCAGCATACACTTGTATTGATATATACACTACAAGCCAAAATCAGTCACAGTGAAGTCTTTCTACTGCTAGCCAAGCTAACTATTTACTTAGTGGCTAAAATAATCCATGAGTAAATAAAAGCATGGCTCCATTGCACAAATATATTTGAATTTCACAACGTTAATATTTCACACAAAGAGGCAGACAAGATGAGCAAGCGTTTTAGTTACCAGAACCTCAGACTGCGATAGCAGCCTATTTAAATCAGCTTCAGGAGCAGAAATGTAACAAGCGAAGTGGCTATTCTCCCACCTCTCTCCCTTTTCACCATATTTCTGTATATCACTCAGTTAACAAATTTACTTCTGAATGCCTGTTCCATGTGAGTCAACACTGCGCCATCTTAGCACAGACACAGGCACACTTCTACCCTGCTGGGGATGGCGGGATGTGCCCTCCTCCGACTCAGCTGGCACACTTAGAAACCCATCCCACTGCCCTGTCTCCACCTGTCATACCCTGCACAGAGAAATGGAGCTTACTAAAGTCCCCCTCCATCCCACTCATGTCAATTGTTATTACTCTGAGACCCCAACTCTGGGCAGTAATCTTCCTAAAGACATTGAGAGAAAGCTAACAGAAGATACTCAATATTTGTTTACCAAATCTCCCAGCCATAAATCAAACTGGTGGTAAGATTACCTTAAAAAAACGTTTTAAAGTAGGTGCCAGATTCAAGAGAACCTGGAATGAAACCAAGGTAGCAGTTCAAACCAGTGGGGATAAAGGAAGTAGGGCCGAGACGAACAGTAACCATCTGGAAAAGAAATGCTGCCCGGTTGCTGTGGTTCATAACTGAGTATCCACCTGCGAACCAGGAGGTCAGGGTTCGATTCCCGGTCAGGGCACATGCCGGGGTTGTGGGCTTGATCCCCAGTAGGGAGTGTGCAGGAGGCAGCTGATTGAGTCTCTCTCATCACTGATGTTTCTATCTCTCTCTCCCTCTCCCTTCCTCTCTGAAATCAATAAAAAATACATTTTTTAAAAAGGCATCCTGGACTCGTACAAAAATAAATTTCAAGTGGAATAAAAAGTTAAATATAAAAAAATAAAGTTACCAAAGTACTAGACGAAATAGTGATATCTATCTATCTTAAAATACTTAAGGCCTTAAGTATGACCTAAAACCTAGAAGCTACAAAAGGGAGAGAGATAACTATAACTACATAAGTATTTTAAACTTCTGTAAAGGAGAAAAATGATGTATCATAAACACAGTCAAAACACCTGCCACTTCATTAAAGTAGAAAAAGCCACTAGAAAATCAAGAAAAAGACAACATACTCGAAACAATGGATAAACATGAAAAGGTAGTTCACAAAAAAGTATAGTCAATCCTGTTCAAAATCAAATATGCAAATTAAAATAATAAAATATTATTTTTCAGTTATCAAATGGGTAAAAATTAAGTTTAATACTACTCTGTGTTGTGGGGGTGTAAGAAGATAGGTGTCTCCTTACTTTGCTGATGGAAATATAAATTAGTACAACCTTTGGAAAGTCAATTTGGAATATTAATTTTGGAAAGAAATCAATCAAAAAACGTAAGTCAGTCTTGACTGGTTTGGCTCAGTGATGAGTGTCGGCCTGCGGACTGAAGGGTCCCAGGTTCAATTCCAGTCAAGGGTATGTACCTTGGTTGAGGGCACATCCCCAGTAGGGGTTGTGGAGGAGGCAGCTGATCGATGTTTCTCTCTCATCGATGTTTTTAACTCTCTATCCCTCTCCCTTCCTCTAGGTAAAAAAATCAATAACATATATTAAAAAAAACACAAACCTAAGTCAGATCATGTCACTCTGCTCAAAGCCCTTCAGTGGCCACATATCAACCTGTCAAAATCTGAAGTCATTGCCATAGGCTGTCTGGATCCTACTCACTGCCTCCCAAGTCCCAACTCTCTGAATATCAAACTACAACAAAACCCAACTGGATTTTGATGAAGTAGCAGGAATAAGCCACATCATCATCCACGACTGCCCCTGACTTCTGTGGCTTCACCACACTGCCCCCCACCCCGCCACAACCCAATTCTGCATGCTCCCACATCACGGCTGGGCCCCAGTTGTCCATTCCCTCCCTGGAACAATGGCTCACTTTCTACCTCCTTCAGGTCATTGCTCAGATGTCAACCTCTACTGTGGCTTTCCTGACTAATCCCTATTTATAAAACCGCCAATACCGCTTCCCTAGCCCCCTTCCAGCCATATCATCATCTCACATTCTACCCGTTTTCTTTCTTTAGTCCGTCTCCCTCTGCTGAATGTAGAGGCCAAGATGGCAGGGACTTTTGTTGATTTTGTTGAAGTGCTAGATCTCCAGCACATAAAACAGTATCTGACCCATAGCAGGGACTTGACATCTGCTGACTACATGGACAAACTGTGTGTACAGGACATTCCATGCCCTGTTAACAGCTGGGCACAAACTCAAACCCTTACCCTCCTCACCACACTGAGCTCTTGGGGACTGAGCAGAAGACACTGAAACATGAGTTAGGTGCAACTAACTCGAGCCTTCCACCATACCAGGGTGGTCAAACAATTCCAACACCTCTATAGCTCATTTCTCTAAGAATACCAATAACATGGCCGTCACCATGAAGGGGAAGGATAAATTATCCTTTGTAATTCACTTTGTACAACTGTCTCACTGTCCTTGGAAAGAGTAAATACCCTCTATAAAGGAGGAAAATATGGTTCAACTTCTTTTCCTTCTGCAAATAAAATCTCACCTATGTTTTACAACTGACCAGTTACACAGTCCAGGAGAACACTAACTCAGAGCCGCGACTCTAACCAGCTCTGCAGTGAAGAGCGAGATGTGTGCCTCAGTCTCCTAGACTGTAAAATAAGCATGGATCTCTAAGGTTCCTCTAGCAATAAAAACTCAGATGAGCTATGATTACAGATGGAAGCAAAAGTTGAAGGAAAGCAGCTCAAGTCCATGATCACAGAATTCTTTAGGAGCTTTGCTTGCTCCAATAAATCCCTTCTCAACCTCCAAACCTCCCCACTTTGTAACACCCTTGTGGGGACCAGAAGCAGTCTTGGGTTCCTGAGAATTGTCCTTTTTCTTATTTTCCACTAGTTCTCTTGGCTTATTTCTGTGACTTCATCAGGATCCAGTCAGGTTTGGTTGTAGTTTTATATTCAGAGATTTTAGACTTGGGAGGCGGGGAGTGTAAGCTTCAGTTTAAGTGTTGGGACTCCGCACACCCTGAATCCAAGAAGGCTATGGGAACAGCTGGTTCACATTCTTAGCAGCATTGCTCTCATGTATAGGGAGTCTCGAGTGGGCTCGGGGATCTGGTGGTGGGGGAGGAGACAGGATGCTCACAAGCAGTTTGAAAAACTCTCTGGAGATAGTGGGTCTATTTCCACATTAACACATCTCTTTGTTTTTACTGGCTGGTTTTGCCCTACTGGTGGGCATTTAGGTTGTGTCCCTTTAACTGAACTTATGAACAGCTGCAGTGTCCACCCCTCCTTTCCCCCAATACACACATCTATCTCCAACTTTATATGGCTGTGTATCTCTGAAGGATAAATTTCTTGAGGTGGAAATGAAAGATCAAAGGCTGTATGCATTAAAATTTTCAAATTTCTAGTTCTGTGAAAATATGTGTAAAGAACTTACGACATCATGGAAGCATTATTAAACTGCAGCCTTATCCCCAGCAATACTGTTCATTTATAGGTTAGACAACAACACAATTTCTTCATGTTTAACAATCTCTTAAGCTTTCTCAAAGTCTACTGATCATGTTGCAAGGACAGTGAATGAGGCATAATTTATGAGGCACCAACAAGCATTTCCAAAATTATCCTGTTATTCCATAACAGGATGCTTTCTCTATTTGTTTTTTTTTTTTTACTCTATATTTATTCTGAAACCCAAAATGATGACAGCAAGGAAAATGATGTGAACAAAATGGGAAGGGGGTTAGAAAGCTATTTAGAAGTTACTCCTACATTGAAGTTACATCAATGACAGCTACAATTAAGTTAAAAAACCACAATGTTGGGAGTCTAAATTCCCTGAAAAAGTTCTTAGGATTGTTGCTGGGTATACAAAAAGTGACTCCAAGAATTGAAATATGTTCTCTATATTTTGTCAGCTTTGTGGAAGGCTGGAAAATTTAGTGGGCAGGGAAAAAAAGATCTAACCTAAGATTAAGATAAAGAGCATGCAAAAGATATAATTAAGGAAAAATTTAAAAACAGGAGACAGAATTTTAAATACAAGTCTAAACAGTCAAATAGCTGATGGGAACTACAGTGAGTCAACCAGTCCCTCCCCCTAAACCTATTCCATTTTCACAAGTGCAGAAACACCTATTCTTCATTTCTTAGATGAGATCAGATAATCTCATGGTCCCCATGCTCTGATCCTGAATGACGTGACCTCTGGATCATCTTATCCAAAGCAGCCAAAAAGTCACATTGGTCCTAGACCAATTTTCAAAGGTAATTATTCTTTCTCTGATACCAGGAGAAAGGAAGGAAAGAATGAAGGGGAGGGAGAGATAGGGAGGGAGGAAGAGGTTAGGGGGGAGTGAGTAAAGGAGAGAGGGGAAATAATCAACACAAAGATCTTGGACTCAAAATTTCAAACATTGATTAGAGCAAATTTAGAAAAGGAGAATGGTTTTCTTTTGGCTGAATTCAGAGAAGTTTTGATTTCTAAGATAAGACAACCTGCTTTAGGACACTAGACTCTTTTACTGAAATATTGGAAACGTCCTAAAATCCATTTGAGCAATGCTGAGACATATCATGTATCGAGTATTTTATTGAATATCTTTTAAAAGCTGTGCATCTAATTAAACTCGACATTTGAGAAACATTTTTTGGGGGGAAAAGCCAGTCCAACTTCTTCAGGACAACATTACTACCCCAACAAAATGTAAATCATTTTCAAAGTTCTTCAAGTCACAGAACTTTGGCATGCAGACACAGGAGGTCCGCAAACTTTTTCTATAATGGACTGGATAGTACATATTTGCTTCTGTGAGCCAGATGGTCTGTGACAACTATTCAATTCTGCAGTCGTAATGCAAAAGCAGCCACGGACAATACCTGAAAGAGTGGGCATGACTGTGGTCCAATAAAACTGCTTATAGACACTGACATTTGAATTTCATGTGTCTTCTTCTTTAAAAAAAAAAAAATATTTTTATTGATTTCAGAAAGGAAGGGAAAGGGAGAGAGAGACAGAAATATCAATAATGAGAGAGAATCATTGATCGGCTGCCTCCTGAACACCCTCTACTGGGGATCAAGCCCACAACCCAGGCATGTGCCCTTGACCGGAATCAAACCTGGGACTCTTCAGTCCGCAGGCTGGTGCTCTATCCAGAGGCAAAACAGCTTAGGCTCATGTGTCTTCTTTTGATTTTTTTAACCACTTAAAAATGTGAAAACTATTCTTAGTTCAAGGGCTATGTAAAAACAATCACTGGGCTCCAGGTGGTGCCTGTGCACTGGCTTGCTCACTCTCATCTAGACAATTCTATCAGTCAGAGATGATTTTTAAGCTGTTTCACAAAATATCAGGCATTACTACAGAAAGTCAGAGTCAGTTGGGGAGCTTCATTTTCTATACACAGAAAGTTATCTAAACGCAGTTACTACTGAAATACTTCAAGAGGGGAACCCAGGGCACTAACAAAGAAAATTAAGTTTCTGAGTCCACTGAAAGATCTCTGAAGAAAAACAAATTTCTGGTCCTATAGACCATGAGTTTTTGATATGGGAAACTGTAATTTTACATTATTTTATACAACAAGAAAAGAATCAGCAATTTAACAATCAAGTCAAGGGAAAGAGTGGCAACAAGTTTTATAATCAGAGTAGAGGGAACTAACTGTAAGCTCCAAACAGGTTACGAATCCAGAGTTTGGGAACAAGGTCAGAGTTCAGTGACCTCTGAAAGTGAAGCAAGTATCATCAAATAATAAAATTAGCTGTGTGCAAAAGTGACCTACCTGAAGAGATGGTTTGTAAGCCTGTTGCTAATGAGAAGGACGCCTCCAAAATTTCATCAGACACTAAAAAAACAAATAATCTGAGATAAACTGAGCGCTAATTAACCATATCAATCTATGGTAATGTCATAACAGAAGGATGGAGGTCCCCATGGAGAAAGACAAGCCAAAGACAAGAATCTGTCAGTGTTTTTCTGCAGGGCAGGTGAAGGTGTGCCCTGGCCTAATCAGGGAGCCCTTCTTGCTTTGAGGAAAGATGGGTGCATCCAGCTACCTTGTTGAAGGAGGAGTCCTCCAGGGCAGACTCTGTACTTGCCATCCACTCTGGAATAGAAGGGCTTCCCAGACTCTCCTGAGAATCGATGCTCTGGCCAGGCCACTCCAGTGTCTCATCTGCCTTACAGATATAGCTACCCTTGTAAATTAAGAAACTGGTATTCATATGTATTACTAAGTGTCTGATGATTTTGGTAAGTATAAAAAGTCCCCCCAATCTCTCGATCATGTCCATGGTGAACTGATAAAAAACTTCACGCAGTTCTCCCATGCAGTTTCTGAAACTGCACACTGAGGACACCACAAAGGGATACCTAACCATGAGGGGTCACCTTGATCAGCTACTGACTGCCCTTAAGAAGCAGGTAGAATACTTGAGAACATTGGGCTCTGGAGGTGGACTGTCTACTATGAACAAATTCCTGCTCCATCACTTCCTAAGATTTTTTAATCATCCTGAGCTGTTTCTCCATCCTGTAAAATAGAGATGAAGAAGGGATATACCTTTAAGAGTTGCTGTGCGGAGTAAGAGATCATGGACATGAAGCGCTTGGCACAATGCCTGGCACCCAGAAAGTACTTGACAAACAACAGGTGTTTTTTTGTTGTTGTTACTACCACTGTCGCTATTTTTTATTATTAACTGTAACAACAACGATAACCATTTTGATGAATTCATTGACTCTGGGAATATTCCAGCAGCTGACCTTCACTCACAGCAGAGTTTTCCTCTGTATCTGAAGCTTTGGAGAGCATTTTCCCCTTCTTAGGGCACAACGTTCATTCCAGTTCAAGATCCTAAACAACTTATTCACAAGCTCTTCAAAGTGCAGAGCTGCTCCTCCTTTAACAGCTCCCACCTTGATCACAGGGCACACCTGCTCAACCTCATTCTCGACTTCAGACCAGACTCATGACAATTGCCTCAAACTTCCTATCCTTTTTCCTACAGAGTGTCCTTTTTCTCTTTCATGATTATAAAATAAGATCTCTCCAACATTATGGCAAGTGTACCAGCTACCAGCTCCTGTGTAAGGATTTTAATATTCCCTTACATATGGCAGATAGAGAGCCACCAGGGAAATGCAAATTAAAACCACAACTGGCTGTCACTTCACAACTTCTAGAATGGTCATAATAAAGAAAAAGACAGATAATAAAGTTTGGCAAAGATGTAGAGAAATTAGAACTCTCTTACACTGCTGGTGGGAACGTAAAATGCTGTAGTCCCTTTGAAAACCAGTTTAGAAAGCCCCCAAAACTTAAATATGAAGCAATCATATGACCCAGCCATTCCACTTCTAGGTAAATATGCAAGAGAACTGAAAACATAGGGCCACACAAAAACAAGTACATGAATATTCAAAGCAGCATATTCATAGCAGCCAGAAAGTGTTAGCAACCCAAATACTCACTAACAGATGAATGGATAAACAAAATGTGGTACAACCATACAATAAAATATCACTTGGCAATAAAAAGGAATGAAGTACTGATTCATGCTACAATACGGATGAAGCTCAAAAATATTCTGAGAGAAGCCAGACACAAAAGCCACATATTGTATGATTCCATTTATATAAAATGTTCAGAATTGGCAAACTTAGAGAGACAGAAAGGAAATTAGTGGTTACCAGAGGTTGGAGGGGTTGGGAGGAAATGGGAAGTGACTTTAATGGATATGAAGTTTCTTTTTAGGGTGCTGAAAATGTTCATCAAAGTGATTGTGTTGCCGAAACCGGTTTGGCTCAGTGGATAGAGCGTCGGCCTGCGGACTGAGGGGTCCCAGGTTCGATTCCGGTCAAGGGCATATACCTGGGTTACGGGCACATCCCCAGTGGGGGATGTGCAGGAGGCGGCTGATCGATGTTTCTCTCTCATCGATGTTTCTGACTCTCTATCTCTCTCCCTTCCTCTCTGTAAAAAATCAATAAAATATATTTAAAAAAAAAAAGATTAAAGTGATTGTGATGATGAATATACTAAAATGTACACATTAAATAGGTGAGTTATATGGTATGTAAATTTTATCTTCATAAGGTTGTTATGCAATAAGCAAAAGATAAATGTTTGCCAAAAGAACAATGACAAATGACCTGGAGAGGAGTGTGGAGTCCCTGGGTCAGTAAGAACCATGGTAATAAGACAGGCAATTCATGAAAATGGGCTGAAGTATTCCCTCAAAACCAGACTGCAAATATGTATTTAACAGGCACTCAAGTCAAATATCTGTTAGCTTTTCATGTGACTCCAAAACATTTTCATGACCTAGCTACAGACCTTATAAAACAGTATCCTACAAATATACATTTATTTAATGTTTTGGGTGGTTGTTTTTTTGGAATCTGGGAAACTCCCATATCAGATCTTATACTACATAAGCTACAGAGTTAGCATAACTATCAAATTTAATTCATTCATTTATTTGATAAACATTTATCATATGCCTACTATATGCCAGGCAGTGTCCTAAGTGTCAGGAGTGCAAAGATGGCTGGGATGCAAGCCTTCCTCTCAAAGAGCTCACTGCACACAGTGAGCTGAGACTTACAATGCAGAGTTAGAAGAACATGTGTGTGGCTGCAAATGAAGTAAGTGCCTAATAAATGTGTTTCAATGCAGATGATGATACAAAACATTTACAGGGCAGTGAGCATCAACCCTGTAGTGACCAGTCTTCCTGCAGAGTAGCCTACCTGTTGACATGCTCCTCCCAGTCCTCTGGTGGGGGAGGGGCGTCTGCATCAGTCCTGGCGAAGATGACATGCCGTTCACACTCATTCATCACGCTGCGTGCCTTCTGATTGTCGTAGAGTGGCATGGGGGTGGATGTGACTGTCTCCACATCTATTGGGACGTCTGACTCGCTGTAAACAGGTGAGAAGATAGGACCAGGCCACATGTACTGTATACAACACAGATGTTTAACAATCATCTGGTTGCCAAAAATATCTCTTTAATATAATCAGCTTTAAAATATGCACAAGCACATTATATCCACAAGAAAATTATGGTTCAAAGTCATCTTTCCCACACTTGTCAAGTCTCTGCCCTCTGACACACTCTGATGTGCTAAGGGACGTTAAGTCATTTTTAAATGACTATATGCAAAAAAATAATAATAGTTATTTTTTTAAAAAGACAAATATATTCCATAAGTAAATAGTTGAATGCCTATATGTGCTTTCCAATACAACTATAGGCCACATGAAACTATTTAAAGAAAAATTACACAGCGTTAAAAATTCAGTTTCTCAGTCAGACTAACCACATTTCAAGTGTGCAACAGACATATATGGCTGGTGGCTACCATATCGGATGCACAGGTATTGAGCATTTCTATCACTGCAGAAAGTTCTGTGGGACGGTACTGATCTGAGTTTTAACTATTCATACAAACTTTCCCCTTCACTAGCAAGTCAACTGGTAGTAACTATATGCTGTAAAAGCCCATGATTGTCTAAGACAGATCACTTGGAATGTAGACACCTCAGCTATTTAACTCACTGTGAAAAGGGCCTAGAACAGAAACAAATAGAAATGGACATCTGAAGAATCTTTCATATTTTATTTTTATGTTTATATGTGTGTGTGTATATATATACATATATATATTTATATTTTAAGATACTCTTTTTTTCAGTTTTCTTGTACTTTATTGAAGTGTCCCCCTTTTTTTTAAATTGATTTCAGAGAGGAAGGGAGAGGAAGAGAGAGACAGAAACATCAATGATGAGAGAGAATCATTGATCGGCTGCCTCCTGCACACCCCATACCGGGGATCGAACCCATAACCCAGGCATGTGCCCTGACCGGGAATCGAACTGTGACCTCCTGGTTCATAGGTCAACACTAAATCACTCAGCTATGCAGGCTGGACTGAAGAATCCTTCATATTTTAAAATGTTAATGAAATCCTAGTACCATAGGGTCCTTCACTGCACCAACTGTCACCCCAAATACTATGCCAATGAAACTGGTCTGTGGTTGTCTACCAAGTATCACTTTCACTTTCTGATGTTGATGTTTTACTGCATGCATTCCCAATGGCTGGGATAATTACACCACTCTGAAATGAAGAGAAATCATGTGCAGCTAGATGGGGTGGCAGGTGAAAGAGCTGATTATCTTCTCTGGACCAAGCACTTAGACAAGTGTGCCTCATAAAGAACTCTTGATTCCATCATTCCTACATATCCTCCCTGAGCTTTCCCCAACTCAGGGCACCACCCAGCTGCTCAAGCCAGAAATCTAAAAGTCATCCTAATATCACCTTAGGCCTTCACCCTGGTTCCTTTCCAATTCAGCACAGCAGGTCCTGTCGACTCTACCTACAAAATAAATCTCAAAGCCATCCATTTTTCTCCATCTGTACTATTGCTGCCCCTATCCAAGTTATCATGACCTCTTGCCCCCTCTACTGCAATGGCCTCCTAGCAAAAATTCAGTGACCTTTTAAAAATATAAATCCAACTTCTCCCCTAGCTCCCACTTACATCCCCATTGCAACCATACTTCAGACACAATGGCCTAAAATGAGTTCACAGAACATGCCAAACTCCCACTTTCAAGGGCTATATATATGGAGACGGTTTATAAGAGGAAATAATTTTCTAAGGATTGAAATAGCCAAGTCTACAGAACCGCACTTTTAAAAAATACAAGATACAAACACGGGAGTTCCAATGTTAGCAAGAAGCTATTACATAACTAGAAAACAGAGGTAAAAATTTCAGTTCTACATAAAGGAGCTCACGGGTTATGCCCCAAGCCAGAGGCATCAAGATTATGCTGAAAAATTCCCTAAAGTCAGAGATCCTGTGCCCCGTACAACAAAAAAAAGCCAACAAAATGGTGCCATCCTTAGGAAATGAAATAAAAACCACTATTCTGTATGTGTTTAAAACACATATCATAGTAACTCTAGCTCATTAAGGCTCAATGGGGGATCTAAAGAAGCAAAATATAAGATCTCTATTCCCCAACAAACCTAAAACCTGTGCTAGAGGAAAGATTAGACATTAGATCAGATTAAAACAAACAAACAGACAAACAAAGCACTGGCTGCCGGGTAGCTCAGTTGGTCACAGCATTGTCCTAAAGTGCCAAGGTTGCTGGTTTGGTCAGGGCACTCACAAAAATCAACCAATGGATGCAATAAGTGGAATCAATGTTTCTCTCTCTCCCTTCCCCTCCCCTCTAAAAACCAATAAATAAAATTAAAAACAAACAAAAAAAACCTCCTCCCCAGTTTATAAGATTACGAAGGGTATGATTTGGTCATCAAAACAGATCAACAAATCTTAAAATATAGTTAGAACACCTTAAAGCTCAAAAGAATTGCTAAATAGGTTTATTTAAGCCAAATGTAACTATATCACCTATTACATACTAAATTTATGGAAAAAATGTCTGCCCTAGCTGGATTGGCTCAGTGGATAGAGCATCGGTCAGGGTTCGATTCCGGTCAGGGGCACATCCCCAGGAGGGGGCATGCTGGGGGCATGCAGGAGAAAGCCCATCAATAATTCTCTCTCATCACTGATGTTCCTCTCTCTCCCTTTCCCTTCCTCTCTGAAATCAATAAAAATATATTTTTTAAAATTCCTTATCCTGTAATTAGTCCAGCTGAAAATACGACCAGACCTACTAAGAAGGGTTTAGATCACCCATGGGTGACAGTTCTGAAACAAGCTAAGGGAGAAAGCAAGGTCTTGGGAACAGACTCCTGCTAAACTTTTTGGGTGAAGCCAGGAAAAGTTTATTGCTGCCAGTGTCGGGGCAGGCCAGCACACTGGGCTAAAGGAATGAGTCTAATCCTGTGTGGCAGTTTTTAAGTCAACTGCCTTTCAGTCTATTCTTCATCCGTTAAATAATCCTCTTCCATCTCCTCTTTCCATACAAGCCCTAGTACCTACATGGAACAGGCTGTTTACTTTCTCTGGAACATCTTGCTTTCCTGGCAGATGTCTTGAACGCCGATGTCCATACAGGCCTGATATCCGAGCACCCCCGCCCCAACCCCCCCCCCCCCCCCCGTAAAGTCCTCTTTAATCCATCTGACCACTGCCCAGCGAGGGCCACCGCAGCCCTTCGGAAAGGAGCCCAAACTCACATGGTACTTTCATGCTGCCTCCGGGGAGTAACAAAGAGCATGCGCGTGGGCCGGGCACTACTGGCATCTGGGTGGGCACTCCATGGCTTGGCATAGCTATGATCCAGAAAGACCAGGTCCAGCTCCCGTTCGTGCACCGAAAGCTGGAAGAGCAGGGAGGTGCCCATGCGCCGCGCCGAAGACTGGAAGTCCCTCTCCACGCCCCGGTGGGCCATGTCGGGGAGGGGCGGCCGGTCAGAGAGCAGCCGTCTGCATGCCGGCCACCTGCGGCGGAACGCGTGTCAGTGCAAACAGGCCGCCCCTCTCCCAACCAGGAGCATCCCGCAGGCTCCTGACTTTTGTCACAACCGAGACGCCCGGGCCCTGCGCTCCCGCACCACCACGGGGAGGCTCCTGGTCCCACTCCGCCCTCGGGAGGCTCCGGCACCGCGAGGCTCCGCGCAGTCTCCGTGCCCGGAGGCCGGGGCGGCGCGGGCGCACTGCCCCCCCCCGACAGACGCGGACTTGCTCGGCCGGCGCCTCCGCTCGGAAGGGCCGGAAGGCTGCGGCAAACAGCACGGTCACGGGGGTTCGTTCTCCCTGAGCCACGGAGGGTCCTGCTGCCCCTCGCCGTCCCGAGCTCCCAGGCACCCGCTCCAGCGGGGCAGGCGGCACGGGCCTCAGGGGGGCCTGAAGTCTGCTTTACGTTAAGTAAAAGTTTTGCAACAACTTCCTAATACTCTGGCGTTTTTAAACGAACAAATGAGGGCTCCCTCGCGAAGCCCGTAACAAAATGCCACCCCAGGAGGACCTCGTCCAGACCCGGGTGGGCGGGCCCCGCAAACCGCCCGGGACAGCGGCCGCCCCCGGGGGTCTCGCCCCGGAACCTCCAAACCCCCCGTGCAGTAGGCGGGGCTTATCGCTCGCACTTCGCCGGTGAAGACGCCGGTGCCGAGGGGAGGGATCGACTAGGCCAAGGTGACCGAGAGTTCGCGACCAGGCGGCGCCGCCTCGCACCCGTCCGGCCCAGTGGCCCAACACGACCGGCCGCCCCGGCCCGGGATCCAGCCCCGGGTCCCCGAATGCCAGGGAGCCCCGAGGCCCTCGCTGGGCCCCCGCCTGCCCCGCCCCGGGCCGCGACCCCCAAGGCCCGCCAGGCCAGCGGTCCTACCTCCCTCACCCGCAATCCGCGGGCCGCGCGCTAGGCCCGGGCGGCTCCCAGGGCGCGTGCGCGTTACCGCCCCCAAGCTCGGCTCTCTGGGCTCCGAGCAAAACGCGGAAACGGATTATAGCCTGAGAGGGAGGAGCGGGGAGCGGGAAAACCCGGAGTGGATGACTGTGCGCCACAAAGGCGGGGAGCGGAGAGCCTGCACGGCGCGAATCTCCGGATCGGATCTCCGAGGCAGGTCAGCGCCCAGTCCTGGATCCGCCGCCTGCGTTTTCAGTGGGAGCTCGAGGGCCAAGGAGGATGCTGGCTCTTGCAGCCCCAATCCTGCTGCCCGCACCCCAGGTCCCTTCGCCCCTCACCGCTGCCAGAGCAGGCCCCCTGCATGTCCTTGTCAGGAATGTTACTCTTAAGAAACAACCATGCCTTGCCGGTGTGGCTCAGTGGTGGAGCATTGACCTATGAACCAGGAGGTCACGGCTCCCTTCACCGTCAGGGCACATGCCTGGGTTGTGGGCTCGATCCCCAGTGGGGCGTGCAGGAGGCAGCTGATCAAAGATGCTTTCTCATCACTGTGGTTTTTATCTCTCTCTTCCTCTCCCTTCCTCTCTGAAACCAATTTAAAAATATGTTATCACAAGAAAAACAAATAGGTAAAAAGTTGCTGTGAGCCTAATCCAGTGGTCCGCAAACTCATTAGTCAACAGAGCCAAATGTCAACAGTACAACGATTGAAATTTCTTTTGAGAGCCAAATTTTTTAAACTTAAACTATATAGGTAGGTACATTGTTATTAACTTAATTAGGGTACTCCTAAGCTGGCCTTTGCTAAAAACGTCCTCAATCTGATTGAGGTACTTTCGCTGAGGTCGACTCCTTCCAACTCTCCCATCCACACTCATCCTGTATACTTGTTTCGTCTATCTCCTTTCCGAAAACCGACTTCTGCGCATGGGCCACGAAGTTTCAATCGCACTGTATGTGCATGCCTGCACGTGGTATTTTGTGGAAGAGCCACACTCAAGGGGCCAAAGAGCCGCATGTGGCTCACCAGCCGAGGTTTGCCGACCACTGCCCTAGTCCATTAAACCCTGGCTAGTGTGGCTCAGTGGTTGGAGCGTCAACCCAGGCACAGAAGGGTCGGGAGTTTGATTCCCCATCAAGGGCAAGTACTTGGGTTGCAGTTGGTTGCCTGGCCAAGCGCGAGACAATCCATCTATGCGTCTCTTTCACATTGTTCCTCTCCCTCCCTCTCTCTCTCTCTCTCCTTCTCTCCCACTCCTCTCTTCCATTCTCTCTGAAAAACTAATGGAAACTGAATAAGGATTAACAACAAAAATAGAGTCTATTAAGAATAAAGAAAGAGTAATCAGCTTGTGGCAAGATTAAAAATGGCCGCAGAGTAGGAGGATGCTGCACGGACATGCTCCCAGGAACAAGCTGGAATTACAACTGAAATACGAGTGTTGTGCCCAGATTTCAAGGTTCCCAAAAAGCCCACCAGGGAGCCAGTGAGTCCGATGCAAAAGCAAAGAGTCCTTCATTTCGAACTAGTTCGGCTCCCGACCACACTCACCAATGCAACGGTAAGCCCAGTGGCAGAGCGTGAGGCCTGATGGGATTGTGGGTTTTATAGTAAGGGCAGGGGAGGGGACTGTGGGCCCCGCCGATTGGCCAGACGCCAGTCGGGTCTTGTTACACAGGATGTGGTCATCTCTATGGCGCGCATGTCCCTTGATTGTCATTGGTTAGTTCAAAGAAATCCCGGGTGTGGCCAGCAGGGGCCTGGGCTTCCGGGAAGAAGGCACTCTCCTGAGCACATGGCGGCTGCCCCAAAAATGGAGGACCCAGGGCAAGATGGAGGGCGCAGTCCTAGCCCCCCCCCAGGGCGAGCTGAGCCAGGGCTCCAGGGGCCAGTCTGGTTGCCGGGGGTCCAGCAGATCAACCAGTTCCAGCCCAGACAGGAAGTCCACGTCCTCCGTCTCGTCCCCAGGGGCGCCAGCGATCACCTCCTCCTCCATCTCCTCGGGCGAGGGCACGTGCCCCGCCGCCGCAGCGCATCTGGTCCGGGGGTGGCGGGCGGGTGGCGGCCTGCGCCGGGCTCCCGCTGTGGGCTGGGGAGTCAGTGCCCGAGGCTACCAGCAGCGTGGTCAGGCTGTGCCTCATGGGGCCCGGCGGCTGGCCCACGTAGGCCGTGGGACAACACGCCCTTTCAACGAGAAGGCTTCCTGAATAATCAACGGAAAACTCACAGGAGAGAACTCTGATATCCAAGGACCAAAAGTGGAGCCGGCATAGAGATTGGTAGGAGAGGCAGAGACACGACCCACAGACAGCAACTGAAGTCCCAGAGAGAGATCTCAGCTCGGGGTGTGGGGGTGGGGTGCTACTGAGAACTCTGGGATCTAATCCCAGAGCTGGGCTCCCCAGCAGAGAGCACCAAACTGAGGAGGGTACCCACATAACATCTAGCTGTGAAAAGCAGTGGGGTGCTGTCTGCCAGGGAGTGGCAGCTGAAAGTTTAGGCACCCTCTTCAAGGGCCAAGGCACAAACATTCCCTGTGGAACCACCCACCTTGTGCTCTGGCAGAGGGAAGATGAAGTGGACTGGAGCTGTGAGAGCAGAACCCAGCACTGGGGACTCGGGGGATAGAGCTCAGAAGACAGACATCCCAAGTTTCCTCGGCTCTGTCATTCCCTCACACAGCCAGAGGACATCTTTCCCACATAGACATCTGCCTTGCCTGGGGGGAGAGACATCTGCCTTGCCTGGGGGGAGAGACATCTGCCTTGCCTGGGGGGGAGAGACATCTGCCTTGCCTGGGGGGAGAGACATCTGCCTTGCCTGGGGGGGAGAGACATCTGCCTTGCCTGGGGGGGAGAGACATCTGCCTTGCCTGGGGGGAGAGACATCTGCCTTGCCTGGGGGGGAGAGACATCTGCCTTGCCTGGGGGGAGAGACATCTGCCTTGCCTGGGGGGATAGACATCTGCCTTGCCTGGGGGGGAGAGACATCTGCCTTGCCTGGGGGGAGAGACATCTGCCTTGCCTGGGGGGATAGACATCTGCCTTGCCTGGGGGGGATAGACATCTGCCTTGCCTGGGGGGATAGACATCTGCCTTGCCTGGGGGGATAGACATCTGCCTTGCCTGGGGGATAGACATCTGCCTTGCCTGGGGGGATAGACATCTGCCTTGCCTGGGGGGATAGACATCTGCCTTGCCTGGGGGGATAGACATCTGCCTTGCCTGGGGGGATAGACATCTGCCTTGCCTGGGGGGATAGACATCTGCCTTGCCTGGGGGGATAGACATCTGCCTTGCCTGGGGGATAGACATCTGCCTTGCCTGGGGGGATAGACATCTGCCTTGCCTGGGGGGAGAGACATCTGCCTTGCCTGGGGGGAGAGACATCTGCCTTGCCTGGGGGGAGAGACATCTGCCTTGCCTGGGGGGATAGACATCTGCCTTGCCTGGGGGCAAGACAGTTGACACACCCTATTGGAAAACACCTTGCCCTGAGGCCGCTTAAGAGATTAAAAATAACAAGTAGCCTCCAGGCAGAAGCAACGGCCCCACCCTGTTGAAAAAACTCTTGCCACACCTGAGGACGATTGCCTGAGGGCAATTCAAGTCGGAATCCTATTAGTCTGTAGGCAGAGGCAGTCTCTGGAGCAGTGGTTCTCAACCTTGGCTGCACATTAGAATCACCTGGGAATCTTTTTAAAATCCTGATTTCTGGGCCTCATCTCTGGAGGCTTTGGCCTTTGCCTGATCCAATTAGTCAAAAACAGTTTTTAACACTGTCCTGCACTAGAGATTGAGAGGTGTAGAGGATCTACCCTAATACATAGTCACAAACCCAAACAGACACCCAAAATGAGGAGACAAACAACCCCCAAGTGAAAGAACTAGCGAATTCTCCAGAAGAAGAGATAAATGAACCAGAGATAATACATTTATCTGAAACAGAGTTCAGAGTAATGATGTTAAAAATGCTCAACATTATGAAAAAAGATATAGTAACTATGAAAAAAGAACAGTCTGAGATAAAGAATGACCTAACACAAATAAAGAACACATTAGAAGGAATACACAGCAGATTAGGGGAAGCTGAGGATCAAATCAGTGAATTAGAAGAAAGAGTTGAAAATATCACTCAATTAGAGAATGAAAAAGAAAAAACAATTAAAAAATAGGAGGACAGCTTAAGGGAGCTATGGGACAATGTGAAACGCTACAATATTAGAATAGTAGGTGTGCCAGAAGAGGCAGAAAGGGAGAAAGAAATAGAGAAGGTATTTGAAGAAATAATGGTAGAAAACTTCCCTAACCTGGTAAAGGAAAAACTCACACAAGTTAAGGAGGCACAGAGAACCCCAAACAAGAAGAACCCAAACAGACCCATGCCCAGACACATCATAATTAAAATGCCAAAAGTTAAAGACAAAGAGAGAATCTTAAAGGCAGCAAGAAAAAAAACTGTTACCTACAAAGGAGTTCCCATAAGGCTGACACCTGATTTCTCATCAGAAACTCTACAAGCCAGAGGGAATGGCATGAAGTACTCAAGGTAATGGAAAGCAAGGATCTGAGACCAAAATTACTATATCCAGCAAGGCTAATATTTAAAATAGACAGTCAAATAAAGGGCTTCCCAGACAAAAAAGAAAAAAAGACTAAAGAAGTTCATCACCACCAAGCCAGCATTACAAGAAATGCTAAAGGGATTGCTGTAAGGGATTGCTGAGAAGAAGAAACAGAGAGAGAAACCTAGCCATACAGAATTAAAATGGCTATAAATAAGTACCTCTTAATAATAACCCTAAATGTAAATAGATTAAATGCTCCAATCAAAAGGTGCAGGGTAGCTGAATGGATACAAAAACATGAACCATCTATATGCTGTCTACAAGAGACCCACCTCAAAACAAAAGACACACACAGGATGAAAGTAAAGGGATGGGAAAAATTTTTTCATGCAAATAGAAAAGAAAAAAAAGCTAGAGTAGCAATACTCATATTCGACAAAATAGACTTTAAAAGCATCATGCTAAGTGAAATAAGCCAGTCAGAGAAAGATGAATATCATATGACCTCACCCATTTGTGGAATATAATGAATAACATAAACTGATGAACAAAAATAGAGCCAGAAGGGGGGGAAATATTCTAGAACATAATAGAAGTAATCCTGTTATTTGCAGATTTTTAATATTTCCTACAACTTTTGTGATATCATACTATGTTAGTACAGTTTTGGTACTCCTCCTATATATTAAAACCCTAATATGCAAATCAACCGAACTGCAGAACTACCAGTCGCTATGACACACACTGACACCAGGGGGCAGACACTCAATGCAGGAGCTGCCCCTGGTGGTCAGTGTGCTCCCACAGGGTGAGCACCGCTCAGCCAGAAGCTGGGCTCATGCTGGCGAGTGCAGCAGCGGTGGTGGGTGCCTCTTCAGCCTCCATGGCAATGCTAAGGACCCCCTGGGGATGTCTGACTGCTGGCTGTGGGGAGTGGGCCTAAGCTGGCAGGCAGACATCCCCTGAGGGATCCCAGACTGAGAGAGGGCCCAGGCTGGGTTGAGGGACCCCTCCCCCACCCCCCGCCAGTGCATGAATGTTGTGCACCAGGCCTCTAGTATTATTATACTTAAAATCCTTTTGTTTTTGAAATATTAATGTTTATTGCATGTAATATTATTATATGTAAGATAATTTTTCTTGAATAATTGGTGTTTATTGCATGTAACATTATATTTAAAATCATTTTTCTTGAGATGTTAATGTTTATTGCATGTAACATTATTATATTTAAGATCGTTTTTCTTGAAATAATAAAGTTTATTGCACGTAACATTATTATATTTAAAATAGTTTTTCTTGCCGAACTGGTTTGGCTCAGTGGATAGAGCGTCGGCCTGCGGACTGCGGGGTCCCGGGTTCGATTCCGGTCAAGGGTGTGTACCTTGGTTGCGGGCACATCCCCAGTGGGGGGCGTGCAGGAGGCAGCTGATCGATCTCTCTCATCGATGTTTCTGGCTCTCTATCCTTCTCCCTTCTTCTCTGTGAAAAATCAATAAAATATTAAAAAAATAAAAAATAATAAAATAAAATAGTTTTTCTTAAAATAAAATAAAAAACTGGAAAAAAAGAATAAAGAAAAGAAAAATAAAAGAAACATTTATCCAGAGTGGTGTTGAAACGGGATAATAACGGCACTTGGCAAGAACACAAATAATTACTGTGAGGGACCCTAGAATGTTCCAGAAGAAGAAAGATTTCCTGAGATTTTCTGATGAGGGGTTGGGGTGGTCATGAAGGGAAGCCACCTGAGGCTGGGCTCTGAAGGACCAGGCCATTGCGGAAGGGCTGGAAAGGTTGGTAAGAGCCCATACAGAGATAGCAAATGTGCCAAGTGCAACCCAACACCATTTCCTTTGGCCTTCACCTTACTATCTTAAATTTTTATTTAATTGCAAACATTTTAAATTTTGGAGATTTCATGTAAAAATCAAGGTTTCTGGATTCTCTTGAAAAAAATTGGAGTCTGTGGCAGCACTGGGCCACCTGGTGTGGCAGGCATGGGGTCTGCATATGCCCGCCCTCTGGGGAGCCTCACTGGCCTCTGGGGGATTTGATTCATCACCCACCCCTACATTCACACACTCACACACCACCCCTGGGCTAGAGTCAAACGCAGATGTCCCCGGGATGGAAAACACAATCAGGGGTCAAGTCCAGTCGTTTTGGGGTGATTAGTGGATTGGTTAATTTTGGTCCCCTACTGAGGCAGGAATGAGACTAATAACTTGTAGTGCTGATGGAAATCGCGTAGCCCAAAGGAGGAGACACAGTGCTCCAGACAGATGCCTGCGCAATGCCACAAGGAATCCCCAGTGTCTAGACTCCAGAGGAAAGGCGGGGTGGGAGTGGAGTTGGGCAGTGCAGAGGTTCTATTAGTCACGTCCAGAGAGGTCAAGTATCTTTCCCGAGGTCACACAGCTAGTTAGTATCAAAGGCAGAACTGGTACCAGACAGCATGGCTCCAGACCTAGGCATTTCATCCCTCACAACGCCTATGGCAATAAGGAAAAGCACACGGTAATGAAAGAGAGTGAGACAGTAATGGAGTCTTGGCTTGGGTGAGGGGGAAGATGTCCCTGTGAAGGTGACATTGAAGCTGAAACCAAAAGAGGAGAATGAGTGACATGGAAGAAGCTGTGAGAAAAGCTCTCCAGGAGCAGAACAGCAAAGACAAAGGCTCTGAGGAACAAAGGAGCTTGATAACAACAACAAAAGGTGAGGACAGTGTAGCTTGGAAGCAGTGGTCAGTGAGTGGAGTGGAGAGAGACGAAGTTGGAGAGACAGACTTAGACCAGAGCCTGCAGGGCCCTGATGTTCCAGTAAGAACAGTGGCACCGGCCCTGGCTGGGTAGCTCAGTTGGTTAGAGTGTCGTCCCAATATGACAAGGTGGTAGGTTCCATCCCTGGTCAGGGCATATACAAGAATCAGCCAATGAATGCATAAATAGGTGGAACAACAAATCAATGTTTCTCTATCATGCAAATCAATAATTTAAGAAAAAAGAATTTTGGTATGACTGTAGACTTTGTGTTAACTTTCCTCTGTGTTTTGTAAGGAGAGCATAAATCCTCAAAGTCAGGGATTCTTTGTGTCCTTCATAGAACATAGCTCAGGATATAGTGGATGTTTCCTGTGTTGACTGATTAATGATTGATGAATTGGTTGACACCAACGTGAAACATAGTTCAAGATGAAAAATAAATCTTTACCACTTCACATACACTAAGATGGCTAAAAAATCATCTTCAACAACAACAACAACAAAATGATAAAAAGTATTGGCAAGTATGTGGAGAAATTAAAATCCTCATATGGCCCTGGCCAGTGTGGCTCAGTTGGTTGGAGCATTATCCCATGCATCAAAGGGTGGCAGGTTTGGTTCCCAGTTGGGGTGCGTGTGGGAGGCAGCCAACCAATCTCTCTCTCTCTCTCTTTCTCCCGCTTCCTCTGAATAAAAGCAATTTTTTTAAAAATTGGGGGGGGGGGGAGAGAATGCCCATACATTTTTAAAAAATCCTCATACGTTGCTGATTGGGGTTGTAGAATGTACAGCCACTTTGGAAAACAGTCTGGCAATGCCTCAAAAGTTAAACATAGAGTTACTATATGACCCAGCAATTTCACTCCTAGGTATGTGCTCAAAATAATTGAACACATATATCCAAGTATACAGATGTTCAGGGCAGCATTACTAATAATAAACAAAAATTGTTAACTACCTAAATGTCCATCAGCAGATGAATGGATAAACAAAATGTGGAATATTTATACAATGGATTTATTAAGCCATAAAAAGGAATGAAATGCTGGTACATGTTACAACATGGATGAACACTGAAAACATTATGCCAGTCACAAAGACCACATACTGTAGCCCTCGCCAGGTAGCTCAGTTGGTTAGAGCGTTGTCTGGATATGCAAGGTTGTGGTCGCTCTCCAATCAGGGCACATACAAGAAGCAACCAATGAATGCATAAAGAAGTGGAACAACAAATTCTTTCTCTCTCTCTCTCTCTTTCTCTCTCCCTCTCTCTCTCCCCCTAAGACCAATTAAAAATATTTTAAATGACTATATATTGTATGATTCCATGTATGTGAAGTGTCCAGATTCAACACATCTATAGAGACAAAAAGTGGATTCATGGTTTCCAGAGAGAAATGAGCAGTGACTGCTAATGGATATGAGGTTTCTTTTCAGGGCAATAAAATGTTCTAGAATTAAATTGTGGTGATAATTGCACAGCCTTGTGAATATACTAAAAGCCTGAATTATATAGTTTAAAAGACAGAATTTATGGTATGTGAATTATACCTTAGTAATGCTACTCTAAAAGAAAAAAAAAAAACTTTATTGTTTTGAGCCACTGATGTTTTGGGTTTGTTTGTTACCTCAGCATTACAGAGTCCATCCTGACTGATACACCCAGCCAGATTATCAATCAAATGCAAGGGCAGAATAAAGACACGTTCAGACCTGCAAAGGCCCAAATGGTTTCATCAACTAATGTGCATTTTTAAACGCGCATTAATTTTCACACTAATCACTGACTGGAGAAGATGTAACTTATATAATGTTCAAGAAGAAAAAGCCTTCCTGTGGAAGACAAGAGCAAATGACACAACTCCGTCCTCAGCCAAGAGGCCTTGAGAGCAGTCAAAACTGCAAGGGCATCGAGACTTTTCTTTAACTTTACAAACCCAGAGGGCGTCAGAGCTAATTTCCTTTGTTAAAGAGAGACTCATATCTGAACTTAGGTTTCCTTCAGATGAAAGAAGGCCTAAATGCTTGCTTACACATTAGGCAGGACTTCTCCTGAAACATGATTGAAATAGTCTTTTACTTTCCTGTCCCTTTGCTCAGATTGCCTCGCTTCTCTTATTTTCTCATCTAAATTGTAAGACCTTGGCAACGGTTCACTGCAGATAACTTGCTTGTATAAAGAGAAAATAGTATCCTTATTTCTGATCTTGAAATCAGAAGGATAGAACAAAAGAATAAAGAAAAGAAAGAGGAAATGAAAAGTCATATTGTTTTGTTGCTAGGGTCCTAGTCACCTCAAGCCCCTGACTTCATCCCCTGATTTCTTCCTCCTCTCATTCCCCTGATTCTTCCCCAGAACCAGGAACTATCCACCTTTGTGACATCACCTCTATTGCTAAGCAATAGACTCAGGGGTCCACTAGCCCCATAAGCCCTGGGGGAAGCTTTGGACAAAGGTGCTCGAAGAAGGAAGCTTCAGAGGAAAGAAGTCGCCAACATGTTGCGTGTTGTAGTGGAGTCGGCCAAGATTAACCCGCCCCTAACCCCCCCACCCAGACCCTGTGTGTCTGTCTACTTCAGAGGTAAGCACCAGGATTCTGGATGGAAGAGAGGCACCCCAAGAGGCAACACGTATTCAATGAAAAAAATAGGATTATTGGTGCTCTATTATGTGAAAGATGCTCTGTCTGACAGAAAGCTAAGGTGGACACCCTCTAGTTCTTTCATAACTTATCATCTTTATTACCATTATTTCTTTTATTCTGACGTTTTTTCTAGGGCATAGTTATGGGAAAAAGAGGAGATTAATACTTTTCTCAAATTATTGGTCCCTGGCTTCTATGAAATAGGGTTATGCCACAAACTCAAGTTTAAAGAAAAAAAAGTACCTGCTTCATAGGATCAACGTGAGGATTTTATCTTATTGTTTTTTAAATCATTTTTTATTTTCATTTACAGTTGACATACATTATTGTATTTGTTTCAGGTGTACACCCCAGTGATTAGACATTACATACTTAATAAGTGATCATCCTGATAAATCTCACATTCATCTGACAACATACATAGTTGTTATACTACTAGGGGCCCAGTGCACAAATCCGTGCACCTTGAAGGAACTGTGGGCCGCGAGGCTGAGGTGGGCACAGGGTCTGGTCTTGGCCCATCCTCCGTGCCCCAACCAGCCCCTTCCTCCCCCACCCCCCACCCCCGGGCCCTGGTCTCCGCTCCCGGCAGGAGGGACTGCGGTGTGGGAGCAAAGAATTTTCAGTAAGCAACAGAGGCTCACCCCAATGACAGTGACTGTTGCCCTGCCTTGGTCTGGTGCCCCCGCTCACTTGCTCCACCATTCTGCAGTGGCTGATGCCCGCCGTGTTCCACGTGCGCCCTCTGGTGGTCAGCACACGTCATAGCAACCTGTTGTTCGGTTGTTCCACCGTTCGGTCTATTTGCATATTAGGGTTTATATATATAGATTATTGACTGTATTCCCTATGCTTTACATTCCCATGACTATTCTGTAACAACTAATTTGTATTTCTTAATCCCTTCACCTTTTTCACCCATCCCCCCCAACACCTCTCCCATCTGACAACTGTCAAAACATTGTATCTATGATTCTGTTTCTGTTCTGCTTGTTAGTTTATCTTGTTTTTTAGATTCAATTGTTGGTAGATATGTATTTATTGCCATTTTATTGTTCGTATTTTTTTTTTAATCTTCTTCATCCTGTAACACAGACTCAGAGCCATCTCTAGGCAAGTTACTGTCCAATAACTGAGCCAGAATGGGTCCAGTGATTCCTACCAGAATGTTTCTCAGTTCTTCCTTCTCATCATTAGTTTTTAACTCGAGATTATCAAATGGGTCTTCTTCACACTCAAAGTGAGCAGGCTTGAAATCTGCCTTTGTGTGGGATGGGCTGAGAACTTTCTGTTTCGTGGCACTGCTGCTGACCCAAGGATGCTATTGGCTGTGAGGTGGCAAGGATGGGGGGTTAAGGGGAGGTGGCATTGTGGCTGTACTGTGAGTGTTGGAGAAACTCATTTTGTTATCGCCCTCTGGGGCCACTCTTAGAATTCACTTTAGCTTCTGCTTCTTCAGCCTTACACTCTGCTTCCCGCTGGGTTTCTTGGATTTTCTTAATATCTTCAGCCCACTCAATGGTTTTCTTGTCCAAGGAGAAGTCATACTATACTTCTCTGACAACCTGCAAACAATCAGGCAGGGAGAAGCCAATAGATAGACCCACCTTAGCTGGTGTTTTGAATTTGTCTCCTATTTGAAATGGGACATCATCAAGGTAACTGAAAGTCCCATGAAAATCCACACCCAACTTCCCAGAAGCCAAAAGATGCTTCCGACCTTGATCCTGGCTGATGGCTCTTAGGGAGAGTGAACACCACCACCTTCAACTCTGCCCCGCTCCCCCCACCCCGGGCCAGGCCGTCACCTTAGCAGATGCCAATACCACAGCCACCATGTTGAAGTCCTACTTCCCTCTCATTGAGCATTCTTATGGCCAGTGTTTTGAACTCTTCATCCAGTAGATTGCTTGCCTCCATTTTAGCTAATTGTTTTTCTGGAGTTTTGTTCCTGTTCTTTCATTTGGGCCATGTTTCTTTGTCTCCTCATTTTGGCAGCCGCCTGTGTTTGTTTCTATGTATTAGGTAGAGCTGCCACATCTCCCAGGCTGGGTAGAGTGGCCGATTGGTAGGTGTCTGTTAGGGTCCAGTGGCACAGCCTCCTCAAAGCTGAGTACTTGAGGTCACCCTGCCCCCGTGTGGGTTGTACACCCTCCTCTTGTAGCTGAGCCCTGATTGCCATTGGCATGTCAATGGAAGGTATTTATCCAGGCCGATCAGCTGCAAGGACTGGCTGTGACTACTGACCACCGACTTCCACCCACCTTGCTGACTTAGCTGTGCAGGGCCCACCCTCCAGAGCAAGACTTATTTCAGCAGGACTCTGGTGCCCACTGAGTCCACCCCTTGAGTGTCTTGCTTGTGGAAGTGGTTGGTGATGGTGCTTCAATGTGATCTGAAGCTGTCCACTGGGTGAGCTGGCTCTGGGCCCCCAGGATGTGCAGGCCAAGGTCAGCCACTGCCTGTGTCCTGCATGGAGCCACTTGGCATGAGCTACAAAGCAATCTGCAAATGGCTGCCACTTGTGCTGGGCTTGGAGGTACCCAGGGGAGACCAAGCTGGGAACCAAGACGGGCTGCTGCTAGTGCCAGGCCTGGGGCCACTTAGCTAGAGGTCCAGGGCTCTCTGAGACCAGATGCTGCTTGTTTTAGAGAATTTAGGAAAATCTGAAGCATGAGCCAAGAAAGGCCATTTGTATGGAAAAGCCACTGGAAATAGCATGGGTGGGCCTGAAAGTTGGGTGGGGCAGGGCCTCAGGGAATCACCAGTGTGTGTGTGGAGGGAGACAGGGTTAACAAGGTTGATGAAATCTCAGATATGGCACCTGCCTGCTCTGTGGGGGGGAGGGCTCATCAAAGGAAAAGGCCTCTGCCAGCACTTCTGTCTGGGAGAAAGCTACCCCTCCATCTCGCCCCCTGATACCCAACAATTAAGTTCCACCCTACAAGTCTCTGGTGCCTTTCAAGCTGCTGCCTGCTACCCCCGCCCTACCACTTCTCCCTGCCCCCAGTTCAGAGGAAGTGAGTCAGAGCAAGGCAGTGTATGGGCCCTTTAAGAGGAATGCTATGGGCCCTGACCGGTTTGGCTCAATGGATGAAGCATCAGCCTTCGGACTCAAGGGTCCCTGATTCCGGCCAAGGGCGTGTACCTGGGTTGCGGGCGCATCCCCAGTGGGGAGTGTGCAGGACGCAGCTGATCGATGTTTCTCTCTCATCGATGTTTCTGGCTTTCTATCCCTCTCCCTTCCTCTCTGTAAAAAAAAAAAAAAAAGGAATTCTATGGATTCCAGCAGCCTCTGTCTCACTCAGCTTCCATCCCCACTGGTTTTTACAGTCAGAAGTTATGGGGATTTCTCTTCTCAGCACTGGAACCCTGGGCTGAGGGGCCTGGTGTGGGGCTGGGACCCCTCACTCCTCAGGGGGGACCTCCACAGGCAAGGTATTCCTCCAGGTTTTTATCTGCTACATTTGGGTGTGGGACCAGCCTGTTCCATGTCTCTGGCCCTTAAGTTTAGTCTTGGTGTGGCTTCCTTATATCCTTATCTGTAGGACTTCCATTCAGCTCAATTTCAGGCAGTTCTGAATGATGGTTGTTCTGTAGTTTAGTTGTAATTTTAATGTGGTTGTGGGACAAGGCGAGATTATGTGTACTGGAAGTCCTAATGTAAGGACTTTAATAGATAATATATGAACAATTCTTTCTACAACTTCTGAAAATTGCTCAAGAATATTAATTACATTTATAATCAACAAAAATTTATATTTTCATAAATATAATGATTTTTGCTCCTCACAACAAATGCATGAGGCAAATAAGGGAAGTTTTATTGTCTCCATTTTTAATAGGTAAGGAAAAAAGTCCAAGAAAGGTGGGAAGGAGGGGGTTAAAGGGTTTATGAGAGAGAATGAAAGAGTTTAAGTATCTATATATATAAAAGGCTAAGCAACCATCCTACTGTCTGACCGGTTCATAGATATGATGAACACTGACCACCAGGGGGCAGACGCTCAACGCAGGAGCTGTTGAGCTGCAGTGACTTAGCAGTGGTAGTTCGCGGGTGACACACCCCAGAGCCAGAGAGGAGAAAGCCAGATTCTGGGGTGCATCACCGGAGAACTACCCTCTCACATCCGGACTACTTGGGGGATGTCAGAGAGCCGGTTTCGGCCCCATCCCCGTAGACCAGATCCAGGGACCTCACCCTACTGGAGGGACCTCCGCTCACTCCACAAATGCCCTTCAAGCTGCAGTGCCACCCTACGTGCGGCCGGCTAGGGAGGGACCATGGGATGTTGGCTCCAAGGTCTGTTGGCCCATCTCACCCAGTCCTGCCCCGCTGGCCACCTTCTAATTAATTTCCTTTCTATGTGCACAAATCCGTGCACTGGGCCACTGGTATCTTCATTGCAAAGAGCTGGGATTAAAAGGGGAAGAAGAAAAAGAGAAATGAACCATCTATTGGCGAAGAGTATGGAAAGGTAGCTACAGGCAAATGAGGTTTTCCAGGGTATGTGGGGAGTGAGAAGACGGGGGCCAAGAACAAAGGACAGTACTTCCTATGAGAGACATGAGTCAAGCATGCAATTCCTTCCATTTATCTCTCTTTCTCTTTCTCTCTCTCTCTTTCTGTCTCTCCTCCCTGCCCCCCGCTCCACCTTGAGAAGAATCTCAAAGTAATGTAACAATTTAGAGGTTCTTTGCAGGGCTACAGACTGTTCTTTGTTAAAGATATTTCTGGAGGAGGGGGATTTTAGCAGATAAAGAGCTTCTAACCCATTATCGATGTTTTGGGATATCTCTTTGGGTGCACTAGGCCTTGCTCTGAGAATAAATAAACCCTTACATCTCAGTGCCGGAACACAGTAAAAGTTGATTTCTTGCTTACACCGAGCCCTGTGTGGATGGCGCTGTCAGGCAGCTCTGCTGAGTGGTTTAGAGACCAGCCGCTTGCTTCTGTGGCTGCAGAGAAGGCGAACGGAGAACCTCATGGGAGATTTTAGGAGCCAGGCCTGGCAGTGGTGACTGTCCCTCCCATGCCCCGTTGGCCAGAACATGGCCCCACCTGGCTGCAAGATGGCTGGGAACTACGTACTCAGGAGGAAACAGAAACAAACACAAACCATTATCTGCCACCAGGGCTGATGTCACTCTTATAAAAAGCGAGAAATTCTGAAACCCCCCGAGGAAGAAGGAATCAGTGCCATTTCACACCTGCCATTACAGGCTTGAAGATTTATTCTTTGTGTGTGTTTTTAATTCTCACCTGAGGACATGCTTTTATTAATTTTATAGCGAAAGGAAGGGAGAGGGGGAGAGAGAGAAACATTGATGTGAGAGTGAAACATCAATGGGTTGCTTCCCACATGTGCTGGACTAGGGATCCAACCAGCAACCAGATACGTGCCCTGACCGGGAATCAAACCCGTGACTTTTTGGTGTACAGGACAACCCTCCAACCAACTAAGCCACACTGCCAGGGTGACTTGAAGTTTTTTAGAGCTTCCCACCTCTCTTTACCCCACTTGAACCTAGACTTTGAAATATTTCCTGCCTCCAATACCAACCCCTTCGTGTCTTTGCAGATGTCAAGAAGAAAACTTCGGAGGGGGAAGGAAATAACCCCACCTGGAACGAAGTAAGATGTACCAGGGCACGCCCCGAGGAGGCAGTGACACCCAGTAGTGAGGGAGAGGGCATGGAGCCTCACCAGCTTTTCCCACGGCTGGGCATCTTGGCCTGGGAGTAGCCCCGCAGCTGACAAAGCTGTGAAGGCCTGAGGGCTGCAGCGGCCACATCTGCCCAGCGCTGCTCTGGCCCTTCTTCCCCACTCCGGGGATGGACCGTGGTGCAGTCCTTCCTGTCCAACCTGGCCACCCTGATGTCCCCAGACACCTGAAGCAGAGACAAGGCTCCCTGTGCAGGATCTCGGCTCACTTTCCATCCATCCGTGTTCCCACTACCCCTTGGTCCCCAAACCTCTTCACTAACATGCTCGCGACACTGCCGTTCAGGCTATGGAGGCCCAGGGAGGATGCCCAGCACCTTGGTGAAAGGCAGCAAATGCCATCCTCTGAGGCAATTAGACTCGAGGGAGGGTCCTCAGGTTGAGAGAAACACAGTGCCAGCCTGTTGTCCTAGAAGGATGGGAAGGGGAGGGTAGAGAAGGGATGCTGACTTCTCTGTGCCTCCCACAGACCCTAATTTGGCACCTCTGGAACAAACCTATACAGAATGACTCTTTCCTGCAAGTCATTCTTCAGGACTTGTGCTCAGAAAAGAAAGAGAGGTAAGAGAGAGAGAGGCACAGGAGCCTGACTCCCTAACAAAGCTACAGCAAGTCTCCTGTCCCTAATTCATAATTCAGTCACATGGACCAGAACCCACCCCAGCCAGCTACTTCAAAAAGTGTGTGTGTGTGGGGGGGGGGGGGGGGGCGCGGGGGGACTTGTGGAAGGATAGTGAGGTGAGGAGTGAAGATCAACTAGAACCAGGAGCCTAGGAGCTCAGGAGCAGTCTGTCGCTTCTGAAGCCACAGGGCTCCCAAGTCTCTGCTTCTCTCTGTCTATCCCATCAAGGCCCCATTCAGCTGAGACTGGCATCCACTGAGATGGAAGCTATGGTAGCCTAGATCAATATTTCTACAAGAAAGAATCTAATTGGCCTAGTTTCAGTCCGGTGTCCACCCCCAGTCCAATCAGTTGTCCAATCAGCTGTTATTTGGCATAGTTCCCATCCAGGACGAGTGTGGGAGCAGCTTCTGGGAAGGGTGCCCAATGCCCAGGGAGCCCCAAAGCCAATTCCCAGAGACTCGAGATCCTGTGTCCTCTGATGGATGCTCCCCATCACTGTGCTCTTCCCTCAGCCCCTCTATGGAAAACACAGCCCCTAGGAGAGAAACCCGTCTCTAGATAACGTCCTGCTTGAGACAGGGAAGGACCCCTTCCCCTGGCTCAGGCTCCCGTACCTGCTCCTTATCTCCCCAGGTTCATTGGCTTGGTCACAATCCTGCTCAAGCCCTTGGTGATAAAACCAAGAGAAGTTCTTTTTGTGAAGGACCTGACCCTCCTCAACCATTCCATGAAGCCCACAGATGTGAGTTGGGTCCCAGGAAGGGTGGTTGGAGGATTGGGGACAACCCGAGAAACTGGGCTAACTCTGCTTCAGCAGGGGGCCCAGTGACCTCACCCAGAGACTGCTTCCTGCCCTCAGGGGTCCCATCACACTGCCATCTTCTCCCTGACTTCCCTACTCACCCGCCCACCCACTTAGACTATTTAGGTGGTCACCCGCTGGGTGTCTGCGACTGTGCTCGGCCTGGGATACTAGAGTGAATGAAACCCACAATCTAGTGGAGCAGGCACCACTCACAATCACAGTGCTCCAGCGCAGTGTACAAGAGTGAAGAGAGCTAGGTCACCGAGGTCAAGAGGGGATGAACCATTCTGCTTGGGGGTCATGGAAGGCTTTACAGAGGAGGTGATTAAGCCATGTGGAAATTGGACAATGGCCAGAGCATATAGGAAAACCAACCAGATGAGAACCAGCAAACTCTATGTATTCAGAACTGGCTATAGCATGGGAGTCAGCCACCATCACGTGGGTTTGGCAGAGACTCAAAGGCAGGCAGAGGAGAGGGGAAACTCTATAGCAGAAAAAGGGGAGACTCCTGGTGTGTGTGGATGGGAGGAGGTTGGCCTGGGAACGCTGTAAGTGACGTCACTAGAAGCTGGGCATCCTATGTGATTGGTTAGGGGGCACATTTGGCTTTCTCCCATTAGTCCTAAGAGTGAAGTGGGGACAAAAATTAGAGCAGTTGCAGTTATTAATCAATCCTGGCCACTGGGGGCTGATCACTATTGTTTGCTTCCTGGATTGTTGCTAGAGCTAGTGGTCTGGCTTCCTGTAAGTCTGGTTTATAGCACACTGGCTTTCTGGGCTGGTTACTGTAGATACTGGTTTGGTTTCCTGGACTGAGTGCGGCAGACTGTGGGACAGAGTTCTGTTTTCCTATATGCTCTGGCCATTGTCCAATTGCCTATTCCGTTTCTCAGTTTATAACCTCCCTGCACCCCAGACTGCACAAGGCCCCATGATGTGGCATTGCAATATGGTCAGCACCACTCCACCCTGGAGAACTGGGCATGAACCAGGCTGGGCTGGGTTTCAGTGCTGGGACGTGGCAAGGATCGCATGGTTTGGCGTACAGCTCCCTTGTCTTTGCCTTGTAGTGCACTATCACCCTACATGTGGCCCATATGACCAACCGGGACATTGAGAAGACAGGTATGGCTTATCATGGAGCTTACCCCTGCCTTTCCCCAAGCTATGCCTGGATGGGCATTTGGGGACCTTCAAGACCCAACCCTTGAAGCCTACAAAAGGATTGTGACCAGGTTAGGGTCTAGAGGCCAGATCTCCAGACTCAGCTGAGGCTATCTGTCACCTCAATATGTCCATTTGTCAACTCTAGACATGCACCCTCAATGGGCTGCAGGGAGAGCTAAGGATGGCCATTTCCAAGATCCCCCATGTGTGGAGAGTGGGTCTGGGCTTACTAAGGATAGGTGGGGGCCCATGGAATGTTCTGGGGCAGATGTGTGTCCCTATCAGGTCTTGGCTATAATTTCAGTCAGGAACTAGTCTTTGGGGATAGAATAAAAAAATGGGGGAAATACCTCATGTCCTGAGCCAGCCCTGAGAGCTCACCCTGGACTGTGTTTCCCCAGGGAATGAAGACCTCCTGGACGTAACTGCACTAGAAGCAGCCAGGCAGAAGCTGATGGTTCCCAGCTACGCTGTGCACAAGGAGCTGTTCGCAAAGCCGCAGCACTTTCAGGTTGAAAGCCCATGTAATTTGCATGACATCTCATGGTGTTCCCAAGTTATCCCCATTCTCTACAAGGTGTGGCAGAGGGTTGGAGCTTCAGACTGGGCTGCAGGTCCTCAGGTTCTCACTGCATCCCTGCTCAGCCAGGGGCCACTCTGGAGAACTTCTGCACAGAGCTGGAGCTAGAGACGGTCCCCGTGGGGCAATAGGAGGCACTGATGGCTGTGCACCAGCAGGTCCTGGCAGGTGCCTGGGAGACAGGGCAGAACGCCTGGGCCCTGCCCTACAGGAGCCCACGGAATTCTTGATAACATTAGGCTAGCCACATCCAAGGTCAAATTAGCTGACTGGGAGAGGTTGAAGGGAGTTTGAGTGGATCCGTGGGAAGGTCCACGGGTTCTACTGTGAATTCTGCAATCCCCAACTTCCCTTTAGTCTCAAGCCTGTGACCTAATGTTTCTGCCATGGTATTGCCTGCCTCAGCCTGCCACTTGCTCAGGAGGCTGGGAGTCAACCTTGACTACTCCTCTTCCTCACCCCACTCCCTGCATCCAGCCACTGACCAAGGCCAACCTGACTTGCTCCTACTTCTCTGTCACCACTTCCATTCCTTGGCTTGAGCCATCGCTTCCCTGGGCCAAACACCAGGCTTCCAGCTCTCTCCTGTCCATTCTTCAGTCAAAGTGGTCTTTCAAAGATGTCATTCTCATCCGCCACCCACCTGGTTAAAAATGTCCTTAAAAATAAGTACACTCCAGTGTCCCCAGGACAAAAGCCAAACTCCTTACAATGGCTTCCCAGGTCCTACATGCACCAGCCTGCCCCTCCAAGCTACCCTCTCCCTGCCCCTGCCACCCTGCTCTAGCATCCTGGACAACTCACAGTCCCCATCTCAAGCCTCTCTCTAGCCTCCAGGCCTTTGCACGTGCTGCCTTTGGAATACCTTCCCTCTGCCTGTGGGCCCCATTCTTTTCACCAGGCTAGTTTACCACAGGAGAGAAGAATATCAGTGTGCCTGTGTCACGCCCCTTCCTATGGCATAGTGATAAGGACAAGATGCTGGCATGAGGACTGTTAGCCTAGTTTGGCCCACTCTTGTCTCTGATGCTCAGGTAGCTGCGGACGTGTTAGTCTCTGAAAGGCTCCTGGAGTTGATGGAGACACAGGAGACCTCATGGAGAATGACTGGATCCACAGCCTGGCCTGGGAGCCCTGTATGCTATTTACTGCCTATAGTCAGATGGCAAGCTCCCAAGACTGCCACTGCTATTTCTTCTCACCCCGGCTCAGCCAGCCTGGATCTTACATGGCTCCAAGTTGCTCCTATCCCTCCTGCTTCTCATTCTAGGCTCAGATGTCACAGTCTCTTTACTGAGTCTTGGTAAAGTACATAAAAGCAGAGATTATACCACAGATTGTAGATTCAACTGCATGAAACTTAAAAATTTTAAATTCCTTAAGAAGATCATAGGTAAATAAAAACCAGCCCTGGCCAATGTGGCTCAGCTGGTTGAGCATTGTCCCATGCACTGAAAAGTCACCAGTTCGATTCCCGGGCAAGGCACATAACCCAGATTGGGCATGGATGGGAGTCAACCAATCAATGTTTCTCTTTTGCATTGATCTCTCTCTCTCCCTCTTCCTTTCTCTCTCTCACTCTCTCTCTCTCTCTCTCTCCCTCCCTCCCTCCCTCCTTCCCTCCCTCTCCATCCTCTCTCTCTCTCTAAAATCAATAAAAATTTATAAAAAAGAAAAATAAGTAAAAATCAACAAACAGAGCCCTAGCTGGTTTGGCTCAGTAGATAGAGCATCAGCCTGCGGACCAAAGTGTCCCGGGTTCGATTCCAGTCAAGGGCACGTACCTTGGTTGCAGGCTCCTTCCCGGCCCAGGCCGTGGTTGGGACATGTGCAGGAGGCAACTAATCAATGTGTTTCTCTCACATCAATGTTTCTCTCTGTCTTTCCCCTTTCTCTTCCTCTCTCCCTAAAAATCAATGGAAAAATATCCTCGGGTGAGGATTAACGGAAAACAACAACAACAACAAACAGAAACATTAGACTTTTTTTCTTATTCTGTAACAAGCCCATACCAGTGGAGAAGCAAAACGAAATCCACACAAGATGACAAGGACAAAGCAGGGGAGGTGACAGTTCCCGGAAGGACACAGAGTCATGGCCGTCCCCAGGCGTGGCTCCAGGCAGGCGGGCCCAGCTCCTGCCAGCCCTCTCCCTGTGGGCTCTCCTTGCCACAGCAGAGGTTTCTCATCACAACACTTGGGTCTTTTAGAGAGAATCCCTGTGGGAGAAGGGGAGCCCAAGTCCCCAACATCAGGGTCTCATTGTGTCCCCGGTAGGTCCAAGTGAAGGTGTTTGAAGCCCGCCAGCTCATGGGCAACAACCTCAAGCCGTTGGTGAAGGTGGTCATTGGAGGCCATCAATACCACACACGTACCAGGATGGGAAACAACCCTTTCTTCAACGAGGTGGGCTGCACGTGCCCTTCAGGGCTGAATGGGGCACTTTGGCCAATTGAGTCAGTCGAGCTGAGCAGTTCCCGCAGGCAGGCAGCCAGCTTGCTCCTTGACTGGAGTGTGTTCATGTGTTCCACAGACATTTACTGAGCACCTACAGAGGGTGGAGCACTGTGCTTGGCACTGGGGCCACAGATGGATAATTTGCAGGAATGACTGATAGAACTGTAGATGAGGGGAGGGAAGCCTGCACAATGCCCTGGGGTCTGTCATGAATGGCACTTGGGAGCCACGGAGGGACTGAAGCAGGAGAGTGACAGAGCCAGGTTTGCATTTGGAAAGGAAGTTCTCACTGCAGCAGGGAATGGTGGTGGAGGGGGCTCACAGGGCAATCTGGAAGGAGAAAGAGGCTCCACTCTCCACTCCAGGGCGGCTAGCTGGGCCTCCGGCTGCTCACAACAGGTTCTGTGGGAATCCCCCACCCCTGCCCTTTTTCCAGGCAGAAAACCCTCCAGGAGCCGGCAGGCCTCTGCTTCCTGGGGGGGAGCGTGAGGGCAGTATGCGCTGAGGGACATTGAAATGGGCACATGACAGGAAGAAGCCCACCACTCTGAGCCTTTAGGCTCACTGAGAACTAACTCCATCCCCATCCTGTCCTTCAGATCTTCTTCCAGAATTTCCATGAGATTCCTGCAAAGTTCTTCGATTACACCATCTTAATCCAGGTAAAGAACCAGAAAAGATGGGTCCACTCTCTTGTACCTCAATTCGGGGAAGCACTTCATTCCCCAGCCCCACCCTTAGAGCCAGATCACCTCAGATGGTCTTTCTGAGCCCAGGGCAGCATCTCCACCACCACCTTCGCTCTCCTGCAGCCCAGACCCTCATTCATTCATTCATTCATTCATTCATTCAGCAAATATGGAATGCCAACTGCTCGGCCCTGACCTGGACATGGAGGTGAACAAAGCAGCGTCTCTCCATCTGCCAGGACTCTCATGCCACCAGAGGACCCCTCTAATATCCTCTCGGGGGGCCACATTCCACTCTTCTACCAGAGGGAACCGGGGAACAGTGGTGAACACGTGTTTACCAGATGCCTCGTATGTCCCAGCACAGGGCTGAGGAGAAAGAGGAGGCCACCCCTCCAAGAGTTTCCACATTTGTGGGAATACAGGCACATAGGAGCCACCCCGACAGCAGGTGGTGAGAGAGTCGAGTGGGACGCTTGGCTTTGTGTCGATCCTTGGGTTGAGCAAGTGAATTGGCCTCTTTAATCAATTTTCTCACCAGGAAAATGGAACTAAAAACGGGAACCCCACAGGGTTTCTCTGAGAATGAGAAGAGACCCGATGTGGATGTACAGAATCGGCTACGGGGATGCGCCCTTGCAGTTCCTGCCCTGGGCGAGGAGGAAACTGGGCTGTGTAAACTGAACTCTTTCCGGCTCTTCCCCTGCAGGTGCTGAATTCCTCAGTGATAAGAGCCAATTCGGAGATCGGGAGATTCCAAGTGAGCACTGGAGGAAGGGGGAGGTTTGGGGAAGGGTCATAGAGACCCACCCACCCTGGGCTCCACCCACAAGGACAGGAAAGGAATTCATCTACCTACTGGGTGACTTAGACAAGGCATTCTGAGCCCCTGCTTCCTCGTCTCCAAAGGAGGGTGATCACTTACTCAGCCACAGGGTTGTCGTGAGGATTAAAGCCTCTGTCTCCAGGAAGTGGAAGCAGAGGATCCAAAAGGCCAACCTAATTGTCAAAGAAATAGGAAAGGCTGCTACCTGTGAGGACAGAGTGAAAGGCTTGCTTTGGAAAGACACAGGCTGAGATGAGGAAAGTTTACACATCACAAAGGGCTACGCAAAGATTCCCCAAATCCAGGAAGATCAGAAAAGGTAGGGTTGTCAGGTTAAATACAGGATGCCCCGTTAAATCTGAGTCTTAAACAACAGGTACCTTGTAAATAGAAATATGTCCCAAATACTGCATGGCTCCTCACAAAATATTGCAGGGGACAAACGTATACTGAAAAGTAGTCATGGTGTACGTGCAATTCAAATTTAAGCAGGCATCTGTATTTTTATTCAAATTTAAGCAGGCATCTGTATTAAATCTGGCAACCCACAGAAAAGCACTTCACCTGTTAGGATCGCTGAAGGAGGAACACATGAGGCCGAAACTGATAAAGATTATAAATTTATTGTTACATTTGCAACAGAAGGGGGAGAACAAAGTGCCTTCAGCAGGCCGGAGTAAGGGGAGTGGGATATTTATCTCTACCGTAAAGGTCAGACCAGGTGCGGGTGGGAGGGCGGGTGTAGGTGGTCCATTGGAAACTGGGTAAGGCTCTTTACTGGAAACTGAAAGCCCTTGATCATGTCTTTTGAAATCTGTAATAAGAATAACAGGAAAACAGCCGGGAGGGACGAGAGCCCCAAGCTGGGTATAATGGAGCACAGAATAAAGAATGTGCCTAACATTCCAGCCGGTCTTGTTTTTTCCTGTAAGCTGGGGTTCCTATAAGCTGGGGTTGATGAAGGAGGCCGATCTCGTTCTTCTGTAACTTCTTCATGCTTAGGTGGGATGTAGAAATGTCCCTAATTAATCGGTGATTGAGGAAGGGGATATCTAGTGTAGGTCTGGAATAGCATCACTTCCCCTGTAGATCTATTGGCAATTGCCTGAATGTGGTTTTGGAAGAAGGAGGAAAAGGCTCTTAGGGTGCATGGGCCAAAGATGAGTGCCAGAAAGCACATTAAGAGGGGTCCAACTGGAGGGAGAAGCCAGGAGGTCCAGTTGAGATTCTGTAGCCAGGTGCCCAGGATTCCGAAAGTTGTTGTCGGACTTTTGAGTTCCTATCAACTAGCTTCTTGGCTCCATCTCTTACTATGCCAGACTGGTTGGTGTAAAAACAGCATTCTTAAAGTACTGAGTGCAGGGGAAAGGTAGAGAATATGCCCAACATCACCCTTGGAAAAAGGCAAATTTAGGACAAATTAAAGTCAGGTTACTTTCTCACTACTTGTAATAAGCACATGAACAGTCATGAACTGCTCCCCCCCCCCCCCCAACGTCTTATTCTCCAAGCCACAGTGCAGGCTTAGAAATTACAAATCTAGAGAGTAACTAGCAGGAGATCAAAAACGTTGTGCTTTTGACAAAGGCCACTGTGAAATTTTCAGAGAATAACCACTCATATGAATTGCTGAGTAAAATACAGAGGGCAGAAAAAACCTGAGCTTTTAAAAAAAAATGTTACTTTTTTTGGAAATTTTCAAAATACACAGAAGTAGAGAGAATAGTATAAATTCCCACCTCCTCATCACTCAGTTTCACCAATTCATTGCCAATTGGGTTTTTATCCACACCCAGCCCATTTCCCCAGCCCCACTGAATTACTTTGAATCAAATCTCGAACATGATAGTTTAATTTAAATATTTCAGTGTGTAGTTCTAAAACATATCTTATTAAGCAAACAAATATGACTATTGCATCTAATTAAAAACCTTTCTAATTTGGTGTTCAAATTCCCCCAAGTGTCTTGTGAATTCCTTTTACAGTTTGCTCAAACCAGGTGCATACATTGCAGTTGCTTAAAATGTATTATCAGGACTCTTTTATTCTGTTGGTCCCATCCCCCTTTTTCCTTCCAATTTATTTACTGAAGAAACAAATTTGTCCTATAGAGTCCCCCTGCCCCTCCCCATCTGGATTTTGCTGATTGCATCTCCAGGGGATCAGTTCTCAGGTCCCTCTGCCCAGGTTTTTCATCTCGAGGAGGCGTCACCAGACTTAGGTCAATTATTTGGCAAGATGGCTTCAGCAGGAGGCACAGAATGTCTGTTGGTCTCTCCGTTTATGTGGGTAACAGCTATTGATGACCAATGACTAGATCAGTGATGGCGAACCTTTTGAGCTCGGCGTGTCAGCATTTTGAAAAACCCTAACTTAACTCTGGTGCCGTGTCACATACAGAAATTTTTTGATATTTGCAACCATAGTAAAACAAAGACTTATGTTTTTGATATTTATTTTATATACTTAAATGCAATTTAACAAAGAAAAATCAACCAAAAAAATGAGTTCGTGTGTCACCTCTGACATGTGTGTCATAGGTTCGCCATCACTGGCCTAGATCTACTGCTTCATTAGGGATGACTGAAGTTTTGGGTGTTTTTTTTTTAGGGGTGACTGAGTTTTTTTTGTTTTCTTCCAGCTTTATTGAGGTATAATTGACATACAATGAATTATACATATTTAAAATATATAATTTGATACCTTTTTTTTTTTAAAAATATATTTTATTGATTTTTTACAGAGAGGAAGGGAGAGAGATAGAGAGTTAGAAACATCGATGAGAGAGAAACATCGATCAGCTGCCTCCTGCACATCTTCTACTGGGGATGTGCCCGCAACCCAGGTACATGCCCTTGACCGGAATCGAACCTGGGACCTTCCAGTCCCCAGGCCGACGCTCTATCCACTGAGCCAAACCGGTTTTGGCTATAATTTGATACCTTAAAAAATATATATACACTGGGAAACCACCATCATAATCAAGATAATGAACATATCTGTAACATCAATCATCCCCAAAAGTTTCCTTGTCGCCTTTGCAGTTTTTGCCTCTAACCCCCAACTCACTCCCTCCCATCCCCAAGCAACCAATGGTCTGCTTTCTGTAACTATAGATTGCTTTGTACTTTCTAGAACTTCATAAAAATGGAATCATACAGTATGCACTTTTTTTTTATTTGGCCGCTTTCACTCACCATAATTATTTTGAGATTCATCCATGTTTCATATATCAATAGTTCATTTCTTTATATTGCTGAGTAGTATTCATTATATGGTTATACCACAGTTTGTTTATCCATTCATCTGTTGATGAACATTTAGATTATTTTCAGCTTTTGGCTATTACAATAAAGCTGCTATAATATCTATATATATAAAAGCCTAAGCAACTGTTATGACCAGTTGACTGAACGACCAGTCAACCAGTCGCTATGACATGCACTGACCACTAGGGGGCAGACGCTCAATGCAGGAGCTGCCCCCTGGTGGTCAGTGTGCTCCCACAGCCAACCTCCCGTGTTCCCTCACCCTGGCCGGCTGGCCCAATCGGCCACGATCGTTGTTCAGGCCAAGAGACCCCACCTGTGCACGAATTCATGCACTGGGCCTCTAGTTGATGTATAAATCTTAGAGTGGACATATGCTTTAATTTCTCTGGAGTAGATATGTAGAAGTAGAATGACTAGCTCTAATGGTAGGTGTATGGTTAACTTTGTTGTTTTTGTTAATCCTCACCAGAGGATATTTTTTCAATGATTTTTAGAGAGAGTGGAAGGGAGGGGGCAAAACAGAGAGAGAAACATCATTGTGAGAGGACACATCGATTGGTTGCCTCTTGCACATGCCCCGACCAGGGCTGCAACTGAGATATGTACACTCAACCAGGACCCTTCAGTCCACAGGCCAATGCACTATTCACTGAGCCAAACTGGGTAGGACTAAAGAAAATTCTTAATGGTGTTTTTCTAAAATTCCAAACGAGCTTTATCATTTTATATTCCCACCGGAGGTATATTAGAGTTCCAGTTGCTCCACGTTCTCATCAACACTTGATATAGTCCATCTTATTTTATTTTATCATTCTAATTATGTGTAGTTGTATCTCATGGTGATACACTTCCCTGATGACTAATGATGTTGAACATCTTTTCATGTGCTTATTTGTCATGAATATATCTTCTTTTTTAAAAATATATTTTTATTGATATTTTTATACAGAGGAAGGGAGAGGGATAGAGAGCCAGAAACATCAATGAGAGAGAAACATCAATCAGCCGCCTCCCGGACCACTCCCAACCACCCCCCCCCCCCCCGCCCCACTGGGGATGTGCCCACAACCAAGGCACACGCCCTTGACCAGAACCGAACCCAGGACCCTTCAGTCCACAGGCCGACGCTCTATCCACTGAGCCAAACCAGTCAGGGCATGAATATATCTTCTTTATCTGTTCAAAATGTCTGTTCAAATCTTTTGCTTGTTTTCATTGTGTTGTTGTCTTACTATTGAGTCTTGAAGTTGTCTTATACATTCTTAAGTCCATTATCAGATATATGATTTGGAAATATTTTCTGCCAGTATATGACTTGTCCTTTCATTTGTTTGATAGTGTCTTTCAGAGAGCAGAAGGTTTTTAAATTTCAATGAAGCCCAATTTACCAGATTTCTTTTATAAATTGTGTTTTTGTTGTTGCATCTAAGAAATCTTGGCCTACTTGATCCAAGCAGGTAGCTGGTTTTAAAGCAGGCCTAACACGCAGGATCTGGGGACTGCTCTGGGGACCCTTCAGATGTAAGCTACAGGGGTGGCCTTGCTCCATAGCACATCAATGCTGTACCACATCCCTCCAGCCTCAGTCAGAAACCTTCTCACAGGAAAAGGGAAAACTCATAGTCTCTCTGCCAACAACTTTCTTGACCATTCTCTTCCCCAGACAAGAGGAGCCCTTCCCACACCCAGGGCCAATGCTGTGTTGCCAGGCAGTGCTGCTTGGTGGTTAAGTGTCCTTCCAATCCAGGCCTCCCCATTTACTAGCTGGAAGATTTGAGCACTTCCCTCAAACTCACTATCTTCCTCTGTGGAATGGAGGAGACATGGACCAACTTCTAGCTTGTTGCAAAGATTTAAAAAGTAAGGGCAGGTCAAGGGGCTAATATTGTCATCAGCGTAGATGGTATTACAAATCTTGGCTGGAGGTTCTAACTAATCTTTATTCCACACTTGTCTTTTCAGACAGATATTGGTTTTATCTACCACTCTCAAGGTAGGTAAATAGTTGTTGCAAATATGTGTGCCTTCCCAGAAAAACCAGGCCATGTGTCAAGACATCACAAAATCTCTGTATGTTCAACATATGGGGAAGGGTATTTAAGGGTGTGAATTATCTTCCACACTTGACAATATTTTATGGTACTTCATGGCATTTTATCTTGTTTTATAAGAACATCTTTCTCTTTAAAACTGAAGAAATCCCTTTGGATCAAATGCTAATATTTTAATGCAGCTTTGGGCTGACTTTCTTATTTTTTTATTTATTGATGAAAGAGAGAGAAAGAAAGAGAGAGAGAAACATTGATTTGTTGTTCCACTTACTTATGTATTTATTGGTTGACTCTTATATGTGCCCTGACCAGGAATTGAACTTGTAACCGTGAAGTATTGGGATGATGCTCCAAACAACTGAGCTACCTGGCCAGGGCCAGCCTTGACTTTCTATTTTTGAGTTCATTAGGGAATTGAAGTTTGAGCAGAGTTTTCCTCTGTGACCTGGCCATAACATACCAGGATAAGGTTGGGACTTAAAGTTGGGGAGAATTCTTGTCTTTCTCATACCAGGACAGTAACAACTGTATGTTCCCAGAATGAGAAAGAGGGGTCCCTGTTTTCTAAAGGCATTAGCTGGCAGCCTGGTGAGTGCACTATCTTGGCTTAATGGTAGGAGTGACTCTCATTGTCCTACTACTAGATAGCAACCAATATATGAGCCATGTTTCCGCACCCCTCTCCCCCACAAACAAAGCCTGGTTTCAGGGGAGCATAATGGAGACTGGAAGCTGGTCTCCCACGGACCCTCTGCCTCTCCAGGTCACGCACTCCAGAGGAGGTGGTTAGGCCTCTGCCAGCCAAATGAACCCAACAGTGGTGTGCGAGGCTACCTGAAGGTCACCATCTGTGCGCTCGGTGTGGGAGACCAGGCCCTGGTGAGGCTGCCCGCATGCCCGAGTCACATTTCCTACCCTGTCTGCTTCTGCGGGGCACCCCTGGGCCTTCACATGCTTTCATTTGTCCCCAGTGTCACCTCAGAGTTGTCCACTTATTCCCCACAGTGGCCTTGGCCGTGACCTCCCTGCAACTTTGACCCTGTCAGCTCTCTGGTCTCTCCAGGTAGATCAAAAGCTGCCCTATGATGCCGATGACGCCAAAATTCAGATCTTCAAGTCAGCAATGGTCCCAATGAACTTGGCCTACTTACAATTCTTCATCTACTGCGCAGAGGACCTTCACCTCAGTGAGAGTCAGGGTGGCAGGGAGGAAGCAACTCTGAGGTGCCCTACATGGTGGCACCCTAGGTCCCCATCGTTGTTGGCTGTTCCATATGGATGCTAATCTAAGATCTGGGGTGAGGGAGAGAGTGAAGCTAAAATCCACCAAGAGTTGTTTTATGGAGACCCCATCACACCCATTAAATTGGGCCGTATGTTCCTGACCTGGTTCTGATGCTCAGGAGCAGAGGTTCACTCAGGAGCAAAGCCCTCTCCCTCTGCCTTTATGAGTCATGACACCGAACAGCACACACAGAGACAGTGAAAATGGGAGCGCCGAACCACATTATGGGGGAGGGTTTTAAGTTGTTCAATCACCTCTCCATTTCCTTGTCCAAAAAAAAAAAAAAAAAAAAAAAATGCTGTTGTCTCAGAAATCTTTAACTTCTTGTTCACAGAGAAACACCATTTAGTGAGTCCAATGTTGGAAGTGGAACTAATTGGGGAAAAGGTAAGTGTAGAAAGGGTGTGTGGCTTAGAGAAATGCTCACCTAGAAAAAAATAGTGTGGGGGTAAGACTCGGTTGGTAGGCAGGACCCCAGGAAGCATCTCCCAGTTCTTCCATTAAAGGGCCACATGATCCCACTGGACCAGGACCTCTGTGAAGGTGGAGCCATGGCTCAGCCACTGCCTCGCAGAGCTGTGCCCAGTGCCCAGCAAGGAGAAGATGCCCCCTGAAAACCAAAGATACAAATGCCTGATGCGTGAGTGACTGAATGAAGCAACATGCTGCAAATGAGCCTCACTGAACCCGGCGCCGTCCCTCTGAGCCGCTGTTCCTTCATTTGTAAACTGAGGGTTCTAGCAAGAGAGTTCATGCTGACATTCCATGAACTTCTACGAACAGAGTAGCATTTTCCAAAGTGTGCTGATGGATGCTTTGTGCAAAAAGGATCCTACGTTCAAATTCGGTGAATGCTGGGCTAAAGTTAAATAGGTTTGTCTCAGAATTTAAAAACCATCATTTCCACCATGTTCTACCTTTTAGAAGTCATTAAGCCCAGCCCATATACTAGTATAAGGGGAGGGGTTAGTTAGTGTTCACCTTTTGAAGGAAGTAGTGCCAGAGGGCTGGTGGACATACCTTAGGACCACCACTCCGAGCACTGTTTGGATTCAGGATCAAGATATGATGATCTTGAGCGATAGATGAAACATATTTTTCAAAATGTTTGATATGTCAGTGTTTTTCTGAGTGTGTATTAAAAAGTTTAACCAGTCCACTACCCTTTGAGTTCTCTGGCGTGATTGCTTAGATTAAGACTAGATTTTAAAATGATGCTTCGATAAGAGGTACCATGTGTGCTGCTGCTGTTGGAGCTCTTTTGATCACTTTTCTGTTGGGATCTTAGAGTTCATCTAACATAATCTAATGTGTTAAGGAATCTGGACCTGGGTAGGTGCACAAAGGACTAAAGTTGTAGCCGGTGAGAAGTTGTCCAAGTGTCGTTAGGCCAGGGAGTCCCATGATTATCCCTGGGCTACAGACAGCGTCCTTCTGTGGGCAGACCAGAAGGGCTGGAAGGTGAGGCCTGGGGAGGGAGCAGGGGACAGGTTGGCACTGACACTGCTTTGGGATGTTCCCAGCTGAAGACACAGGTGAAGACCCAAACCGAGAACCCGATCTGGAACGAGATCCTGACCTTACAGATTCAGGTATGACCCTCCCATCATGCCCGCCCGCCTCCCCTGCCCCGCAAACGGAAAGGATGTTTGGGTGTTGGTGTGTGTAGGTGAGGGGAAAGGAGGGGCCAAGAAGCACGTGAGGGGGAGGGCTCTGCCTGATAGGGAGCACGAGGAAGCCCAGGACTATAAGGGAAAACCTCACTACATCCAGGATTAATAAATAAGTGGGCCATACAACGGACCATTCCAGAAAACTTAAACGTGTCCTTTCACTGACATTAAGTAACAAAGCAACCACTTTAAAGACTCGTTCTAAACTGTAGTATGAATTATCTCCTAGGCCAAATGCCCAGGACAGGATGTCAGCTCTTTGTTGATGGCATAGAGCAGTGATGGCGAACCTATGACACGCGTGTCAGAGGTGACACGCAAACTCATTTTTTTTTGGTTGATTTTTCTTTGTTAAATGGCATTTAAATATATGAAATAAATATAAAAAATATAAGTCTTTGTTTTACTATGGTTGCAAATATCAAAAAATTTCTATACGTGACAAGGCACCAGAGTTAAGTTAGGGTTTTTCAAAATGCTGACACGCCAAGCTCAAAAGGTTCGCCATCACTGGCCTAGAGGTACCATGGGCCCACATTCTGGGCTACATGTGGTTGGACTATTTGTTTCTACCCTAAATGCCCAAGAGGCTCTTTGGTGTGGGGTTCTGAGGCCTGATTTTTATAGCCTTGCAGTCCTTCTCGGTCACTTGTCAATGGTGTGGATGCTGGTTCTCTTCCAGCCCTGGCAGCCAGGCTTCCAAGAGCCGTGTGCAAACCGAGGTGGGGCAAGTCTGAGAGAACTTGAGCACTCTCATGAGCGCAAGGCACAGAACGCTGCGTGCCATCCGTTTGGCCACCCAGAGGGTGTTTGGGTTCCTTATCTTACGTTTGTGTGACATGAAATTAGCTAAAGAGCTCCCCTCTTCCCTCCTTTGGCCCCTCCTCCTCGCTCTCTTAGCAGCTTCCCCAGTCTCCTCCTGGTGAGTCATCATTTTTAACCATCCCACCTAATCCCTACTGCCTTGGGTGATTTTATAGACTCATCAAGTAGGAGGAGAGCTTAGAGGGCCAGGTTCATCCCCCACCCTTGCCAAGCTCACCTCCACCTCTGATGAGACAGGACCCTCAGATGCTCAGCTGCCATTAGGCTCAGAACCAGTGGCCCAGGCCAGGCCTCCTCCATCCCTGAAGGGGCCTTCCAACAGTTAAAGGCATCCGTGCATCCCCTGGGCCCTCACCCATTTCTGACAGGACACAATGTCCAGGACGGGGACCACTTGGATGCAGGCCTGATGATTACTGGTCCTCTGGAAATGCAGCAGAAAGATGTGCGCCTCACTCTGATGTGGCCGGATGTAGTCATCCTCCACGAACGGTAGCATCTGAGGCCAGCTGGTCAGGGCCCCAGCAAGGCAGACTGCAGGGGGAGCGCTACTGAAATGGGGGTGTGCCACTTTATAGTCCAGGGGCCCCAGGACAGGAGGGGAGTCAAGGCAAGGAAGTGGGAAGAGAATTTCCAACAGGGAAGATGGAAAGGTAGTTTACCCATGAATTTGAATTTGGTGGATTCATAACTTTGGAAGACCTGGGTGCCTGCTGGTGCTCATGTCTCCACTTCCAATGTCCTTCCTTAACCTGGGTAATTCCTCATTTCTTAATACCCAGCTGTTCAACCGGAAAGCCTTTCCCTACCTCCCCTTGGGCCCCAGCCTGCACAGTGAGGGGGGCATGGACGAGGAGAATGGAGAACTGGAAGGACCCCAGCAGGGCCCCAGGAACTGCTATGAGGGAAGAAGAGGCCCTGGCTGAGAAGATGGGGGACCAACTCAGACCTCAACCCGGCAGCTGGACTTTATTGTTCTCTTAATGAAAGGAACCCTATAGCAGAGTAGAGATATAACTCAGAAGCATGGGTTCCAATCCTGACTCCACCCCCTACTGTGTGACCTTGAACAAGTTCCTCTGCTTCTCTGGGCCTCATTTCCTGTCTGCGAATAGGGACAGTCCCAGCCCTCCCTGGGCTTAGGCAGTGTTGTCAGGAGCTTGAGGCTGCATCAGCCCTTGCACCTAACATGAGAACTTCAGGAATTCAACTTCTCTGTGCCTCAGTTTTCCTGTCTGAAAATGGGGCTAAGAATAGCACCTAGCTAGGTTGTTGGGACTCAATTGGTACAGGAGATCATTCAGTACAGGTCAGGGGATATGGGACACCCCCCTTCCCCCAGTCCATGGATAACCATTGTTGTTTACTCTTTATGGAGATAGATGGCCCACTGGTTGAAGTTAACTGCGGATATGATCAAGACATTCTAGGCTCAAGACTCCCCCCATGAGAGGATTTGGTAATTACACTCTGCTGGGCTGTGTGAGGACTGTAGTCGTGAAATCACAGTCCAGGCTCACGGGTCCTGAGCTTATGCAATTAGCGGGCCGTTTGAAGACCAATAATACAAATGATCATGGGACACAGCCCTATCCTCTCCCAGGGCCTTGCAAGGATCCATGCAAGTAGGGGTCCTAAAGCTTAGGGTCCAGAAGCTCCCATGGTAAATCCACCTTGGCTGTAGTTAATGGCTCATTGGTAACGAAGCCAGGCCTTGGACCTGGACCCAGGACTTCCAAGTGCTGTGGTCTCCGTGAGGACTGGACCCTCCAAGCAGGAACACACACCCACTGTGTCTCTCGCCTCTCCCTGCAGCTGCCCTGCCTCTCCAGCTACATCAAGTTCAAAGTCTGGGACTGGTGAGCAACCGGGTGGAGGCTGGAAAACATGCCGGGGAGGGGGAAATCGGAGCTGGGTCAGGGGCTCAGCCAGCAGTATGCACTTCTCTCCAGCCCCAAGGGCAAATTCTGGAGTGAAATCGGGACGGTCAGCCTGGTACTCAACCAGATTTCGTCCACCGGAGCAGAAATAGAAGGCAAGCAAGCCCCCAGCCCCCCTCCAGTGCCTCTCGCACCTGGCCGCCCTCTCACCCTCTCTTCTTGCAGGAATGTACTCTGGTTTCCTACCCTGCTTTGGCCCCAGCTTTCTGACTCTCCATGGGGGTAAAAAGGCCCCTTTCCAGATCCAAGAAGAAGGCACTGTAAGCCTCTCATGTCAACTCTAGGGAACAGAGGAGGTAAAACCGACCATGTGTGAGGCACTGGGGCCTGGGAGATGCCTGGGGAGGATCCGGCCCTGGTTTCTGTCCCCCACATGCTGGTAGAGAACATGAAGCCTGTACGTAAATGGCCGTGAATGTGTGGGATGCGTGCCATGGCACAAGAAAGGAGCAGATGGAGGGCATGGAGATGGGATCCCGGGTAAGATTTTCAACAGGTGGAAAGGACCTATGTATGAGACGAAAGAAGCAGCAAAGGTAAATGTAGAAAAGCACTAGGGCTATTTAGGCCTGGTGACAAACACCAGAAAACCAAGTCCAATCGACTTACAAGAGGGAATGGGGCTGGGAAGGCCTCTGGGTGAGGAAGAGGCAGGCGCCAGAACCTCAGTGCCATCAGAAGACTCTCACACTCTCTCCATCTCTCATCTCTGCTGCTGTCTAGCCCTGGCCTCATTCTTTCCCACTGCAGTCAGGTTTCCATGCTGGCACTGTGTTCCCGGGACTCTCTAGCAGGGCCAGGAAAGCATTCTCATTGGTGTCCTTAGGTCACATGTGCTTCCCTTGGGCCAGTCACTGTGGCCAAAGCACAGGACATGGTCTGATTGGCCAGGCAGGGAGAACACACACTAGTTATCACTGTGTCCTCTCAGCAGGAAGCATTTATGGGATCTACAGGCCAAATACATGGAGGGGAGGAGCAATCTGAAGGGTGCAGAGGAAGGGTCAGGGCCTAGCAAGCATGTCAAACTCGCGGCGGGCGGGCACATGCGGCCCACAATGAGTATTTTTGTGGCCCAGCCAATATAACGGTATATAAGAAATGTTTTAATAAAAATTTCGTAACTTAATTTTTACAATATCCTGTTATACATAATTATTAATAACGAACTACAACGTTCACTAATGACTGATTACTATAATCGTGTTGCATTCATTTCCCTTACGCATCTTACGCACAGGCGCATCATTTCTCTCCACTAAAACTAGCAGCAAATATTTTAGCAGCCGATTGCCATGTCATTAGTCTTGACTGATCTGTTTGGTGTGCACAACAGGAAATATTTTACTTTCGGAGAAAAAGAAAAATAGGTGTATTTGCGTTACGCTTATTAATTTGTGTAATTATTCAGTGTCTGGTACGTTAATGTTCAAGAAAAAATATTAATTTTTATCAAAATCTTCTATTATTTTATATTAGTGATTACTCATTTATTTCAGCCCTTTGTATTCAGCATGTCTCTATCGAAATAAATCTATGTTTCTGTGAAAATTGAAGCTTTTGCTTTTTTGTGGCCCACATAAACTTCAACCTTGTTTATTTGGCCTGTGTTAGCCTTTGAGTTTGACATGCTTGGCCTAGAGGTTTCCAGGAACACTGTATCTGGGGTCTGGAATTCCTCCCTGGGGTTGAACTTACCGGACAATTCTGTCTTTACTGCAGAGGTGTTGGGAGATGGGCCTGCTCTGTTTCTCTCATCCCCCTTCTCCTCACTTTCCTCTCTCTTTTCTTAGAGTATCCCCAGCTCTGTTAAGGACGGTTTGGAGTATCGAGGCCGGGTCTTCCTGGAGTTAGTCACCAACATCAAGTCCCACCCAGACAATAGGATAAAGGACCTCTCCCAGGAAGTGACCAGTGTAGAGGTAACCCAGGAAGAAAGGGGCCCTCTGCCGACCCCAATCAGGGGCCACAAACTGACTGTGGTGATGGGTGCATGAGGATGGTGGTCAATCCACCTGAGTCTTTCCTGAGCCACTAGAGCGTCCTGCCGTGCCAAATCCCAGGTGGCCAGGGCACCTAGTAAAGACAAGATAAGGCTTTGGCTGAAGGAAAGTGTCATCTAGTTAAGCAGGAAGATTCTAAGAAGCTTGGATTTCTTCCTGAAGGCAGGGGAAGGCCATTGAGGCAGCAAAGTGTTGAGAATAGTCAGGGGGCAGTAAGGTGAGTCACCTACTTGCTCAAGAGAAATGGTACAGTTACAGGGGAAGAGAGCTTTACAGGAGAGAGCTGGTTCCAAAGGGACTCTGAGTGATCAGAGCCACCAACTAACAGGACAGAAGAAGTGAAACCCATTCCCCTAAGCCAGTGGTCGGCAAACTCATTAGTCAACAGAGCCAAATAACGGTACGACGATTGAAATTTCTTTTGAGAGCCACATTTTTTAAACTTAAACTGTATAGGTAGGTACATTGTTATTAACTTAATTAGGGTACTCCTAAGGCTTAGGAAGAGCCACACTCAAGGGGCCAAAGAGCCACATGTGGCTCGCGAGCCGCAGTTTGCCGACCACTGCGGACCTAAGCTGATGCCCATTTTCTGCCTCAGGCGGGAGAGAGAAGTTGCAGGTGGTGCATGGAGACAAGTGTATAGCAACTTGGCTGGAAAGCGGAGGGGGACAAGACCAGGTGGTAGCTGAGGGGAGAAGGAGGCTATGTTTAAGTCAGGGGAGACCTGAGCTAGGGAACAGGCTAGGAATATGCAAGAGTAGGGCAGAGGTTGCAACAGAAACAAGAGAGGAGCTATAGAAAGAGGCCCCCCCACCTGAGCAGAAGGGAGGCATGGTGGGAGGAGGGGGCTTGAGGAGGGGCAAGAAAGGATGTATGTGTGCAACCTCTACCTTGCACCCCTGCCCACACTCAGTCTCATCTGAGAGGAGCATTTAAGCCAAAAGGAGAAGAGTGGTGTGGTCCAACACGGGTGTAGGTAGGTGGCCCAACCACAGCTTCACCTGACCAGCAAGAAGACCCTCCTGCTCAGTTCCAGGAAGGGAAGGAATCAGGGTTGGCTGGGTCGGGAGTGGGCAGGTGATGGAGGTCCTGGAAGGAACTGCCTCCTTGATCAGCCAGGTGAGTAGGAGTCAAGGCAAGGCTTTGAGTGGGGGTGGGTTTCAGTGATGGTCTAGCTCACCTCATCCTTGCCCTCTTCCTGTCTTTATAGCCTTGTTCATCCTGGCTTATGTTTTGGGGGATGGGGGTTATTGTTTTAGAAGCACAAGAACCGCCTCAAGTATGGGCTGTGCATCACCTTCCTTTCCTGTACCATGATGCCCAACTTTAAGGACCTGATCCAATTCGAGGTCAGCATCGGCCACTATGGAAACAAGATGGACCAGAATTACAAGCCTCTCGTCTCAACTACACAGTATAGCCCGGTGATCTATGATGGTAATAGTCAAATCCAGCCAAGAGGTGGAGAGCATCCACTGCATGCCAGGCTCTGTACCCTTGTAAGGGTATTAGCTCGTGGAACATTCACAGGCATTGTTAATCCATGTCTCACACATTAGGAAAGTGAGCTTCAAGGAGGTGAAGTCACCTGCCAAACATTGCACAACTACTGAGTGCTGAGCCCACAAGAGTTGAAACCAGGTCATGGCTTCGAGTCGTCCTCCACACTACAACTTCCCCAATCCCATCTTCTCCCCCACTACCCTGAACCAGCCCCGTCCATCCATGCAACTTCCATCCACTGTTCATCTCCCTACCTGCTATCCATCCATTTCTCCTCATCCAATATCTACCTATTGGACACCCATACTGGGCACTAGAGAGAAACGGTCCTCAAAATGCGGTGTCTAGGCAGCCGCCTCAGTATTGCCTGGGAACTGTGAGAAATGCAGATTCTTGGCCCCACCCCAGTCCTAAAGAATCAGAATATCTGGGGATGCAGCCCCACAATCTGATTTAGCAAGCCCTCCAGACGATTCAGATGCATGCTAAAGTTTGAGAATCGCTGCTCTGGTGGAATATGGTCTCCCTTTCACCTTCATCAGCTTCACCATCTCGTCACCCATTAAGAGGTTTTCCTCTCAGCTGGCAGTCATTGTATTCCTCTTCTCTGCCTGTTCTTTTAAGAACAGCTTTATTAAAATATAATTCAGAATACCATACAATTTACCCATGTAAAGGAGACCATTCAGTGGTTTTTCATATGTTCACAGAACTGTGCACCATCACCATGGTCACTTTTAGAGCATTCATCACCCAAAAAGAAATCCTGTACCCACTAGCAGTCACTTTCTATTCTCCTATCTCCCCAACCTTAGGCAACCACTAATCTTTTTTCTGTCTCTATAGAGTTTCCTATTCTGGACCATTTCCCCACCTCCCCACCCCCAACCCGGACCTTTTATATACATGAAATCATACAATATGAAGAAAGACTGGCTTCTTTAATATAGCATAATATTCCACTTTTTATTAATTTTTTATTTGTATCCACTTTTAGTAATGATATGCTATGAAAAAACTTGTCATACCATTATAACCATTTTATTTTTAATTGAATTTTAAAATAATCTTTATTGTAGAGAGTATTAAAGATATCCTCCCCCTTTCCCCCCCTAACACCCCCCCCAACTGGTTTCTGCCCCATCCCAGACCTTCACCACCCTATTGTCTGTGTCCATGGGTAATGCATGTATGCATATAAGTTCTTTGGTTAATCTCTTCCCCTCCCCTTACCTCTGAGTTTTGTCTGTCTGTTCCATGTTTCCATGCCTCTGGTTCTACTATATTCATCAGTTTATTTTGTGCATTAGATTCCATGTTTGGTTATTTTGATTTTTAAGTTCAATTGTTGATAGATATATATTTATTGCCATTTTATTGCTCTTATTTTTAATCTATTTTCTTCTTCTTAAAGGAGCCCTTTAACATTTCATGTAATACTGGTTTGGTGGTGATGAACCCCTTTCGCTTTTTCTTGTCTGTGAAGCTCTTATCTGACCTTTAGTTCTAAATGATAGCTTTGCTGGGTAGAGTAATCTTTGTTGTAGTTATTTGCTTTTCATCACTTTGAATGTTTCTTGTCACTCCCTTCTGGCCTGCAAAGTTTCTGTTGAGAAATCAGTTGACAGTCATATGGGTACTTCCTAGTAGGTAACTACCAGCTTTTCTCTTGCTGCTTTTAAGATTCTCTCTTTGTCTTTAACCTTTTGCATTTTAATTATGATGTGTCTTGGTGAAGGCCTCTTTTGGGTTCATCTTGTTTGGGACACTCGGTGCTTCTTGGACTTGTATGTCTATTTCTTTCACCAGGTAAGGGAAGTTTTCTGTCATTTTTTCAAATAGGTTATCAATTTATTGCTCCCTCTCTTCTCCTTCTGGTACACCCATGATGCAAATGTTAGTACACTTGAAATTGTCCCAGAGGCTCCTTACACTATCTTCATATTTTTTAATTCTTTTTGCTCTTCTGATTGGGTGTTTTTTCTAAGTCACTAATTTGATTCTCAGAGCCCTCCATTCTACTGTTGATTCCCTGTAAATTATTCTTAATTTCAGTTAGTATAGCCTTCATTTATGACTGGTCCCTTTTCATGTTGTTGATGTTCTCACTTAAGTTCTTGAAAATCCTCACTAGTTTCCTGAGGTTCTCACTAAGTTCCTTGAAGTTCTTATTAAGTTTCTTGAGCATCCTTATAACCATTGTTTTGAACTCTGAATCTAGTAGTTTACTTGCTTCCATTTACTTTAGTTCTTTTTCTGGAGATTTCTTCTGTTCTTTCATTTGCAACATGTTTCTTTGTCTCTGCATTTTGGCTGCTTCTCTGTGTTTGTTTCTATGTATTAGGTAGACCTACTATGTCTCTTTGAATTGGTAAAGTGGCCTTATGCAATAGGTGTTCCTTAGGGCTCAGTGGCTCAGTCTCCCCTGTCACCTGAGCTGGGCACTTTAGATGGGCCCCTGTGTGGGCTGTGTGCATTGCCCTGTGGTAGTTGAGCCTTAATTGCTGTTGGCATCACTGGGAGGGATTAAGCTTCAGGCCAATTGGCTGTGCAGACCAGCTGTGACTACAGCAGAAGAACTGCTGTGCAGGAGATGCCTATGGAGTAGGACTTGCCTCAGTGGGACTTTGAAGCTCTCAAAGTCTGCCCCTTACATTGTGTCTCAAATAGATGTGGTAGGGTTGTAATCTGGCATGGTCTGAAGCTGACCACCAGAGGCTCTGGAGCCTCCTGGGTGGTGCAAAGTCAGCCACTTCCTGTGCCAGCACTTTTGTCTGGGAGAAAGCTCTTCCTTAGTTCTTGCCCTGATGCCAGACAATTTAGTTCCTCGCCTTATGTCCCTGGATCCTTTCAAGCTGTTGCCCCAGTGCTGGAGCTCATAGGGAGTGTGGGTCTGAGTAAGTCTGTGTGCAGACCCTTTAAGAGGAACTGCCTGGGACTCCAGCAACCCTCCATGTCACTCAGCCACAATCCCCGCTGGCTTTTACAGCCTAAAGTTATAGGTATTTCTTTATGGAATCTTGGGCTGAGGGGTCTGGTGTGGGGCTGGGACCTTCTGCTCCTCACAGGGGACCACCATAGCCAAGGAATCCCTCCCGATTAAAAAACCACCACACGTGGGTGTCGGACCAGTCTGTTCTGCACTTCCACCTCTCCTACCAGTCTGAGTGGCTTCTTTAATTCTCTAGTTATAGGACTTTTGTTCAGCCAGATTTCAGGCAGTTCTGAATGATGGTGGTTCTGTGGTTTACTTGTAATTTTGTTTGTCCCATCATAGCCATTTTTAAAAAAAGATTTTACCTTTGTGTGGTGTCTGGCTGTGTAAGCTACTGGTAAAAAGAACACAGTATTCAGCCATGCCTTCTACTTGTTTTTAAATTATAAAATAAATATACAAAGGTATATAAATGCATATATAGTGTAAAGAAGAATAAAAGTAGTACCCACCAGCTCGCACTGAGATTAAAAGAGAGAAAATAGTTAGCCTCTTAGGAGGCCACCCATGTATTCTTCCAAGATTCATTTACCCAAGAACTAACCACGATCCTGACTCTTATGATACTGACACCCCAGCTTTTAAAAAAAATATTTTTTATTAATTATTGATTTTTAGAGAGAGAGGAAGGGAAAGGGAGAGAAAAACAACAACAACAAAAGTTGATGTGAGAGAGAAACATAGGTTAGCTGCCTCCTGCATGCCCCCAAGGATCAAGTCTGCACCCTTTTAGTGCACTGGACAATGCCCAACCAACTGAGCCACACCAGCCAGGGCCACACCCTTGCTTTAAAAAAAATGCTTAATCACTTATGTGTGCAGCCCTAAAGAGCATACTATTGTTTCATTTTATATCAGTGGAACTTTTCAATCTGAGTTCATCTGTTTTTGCACCTCAATATTAATATTTTATATTGGTATTCGTAGCTGAAGTTAATGTTTATTTCTGTATATACCCTGCTGTATGATTATAACCTTCCCTATAAGTTTGGTAGAAGTCATCTCTAATTATGTGGTATATGTACACATTTAGGTTGTATCTTTTTTTCTACTATAATAATTTTGTTATAAACATTCTTATACATGTCTCCTGGTCACAAGACCGAGACTTCCTCTAAATTACAAACCCAGGACCGGAAGAGAAATTTAAAGCAAAAGTAATTATAACAAATTACGCTTTCATCAGCGTGGTATGAGAATTCCTACTACTCTGCATTCTCACCAGTACTTGATGTTGCCTAGTTTAAATTTTTTGCCAATGTGGTGAATGTATGTTATAATTGAATTTATTGGGGTGACATTGGTTAATAAAATTATATAGGTTTCAGGTGTACAATGATATAATACATCATCTGTATATTGTATTGTGTGTTCACCACCCCAAGTAATCTGGTGGATGTAAAATGGTATCTTATAAGATCTTGATTTGCATTTTCCTGACTACAAATGAAGGCTGAGCATCTTTTCACATATTTACAAACATTTGTTCTTCCCCATCTGTAAAAGCCTATATACCTTTTATCCATTATTCTATTTGGCTGTATTTTTCTTATTGACTTGTATATTATTTTTTCTGGCAACAACCTTTTGTCAGATGTGTGTGCCATAAATATAATTCTCTAAATTTGGGCTTTTCATTCTCTTAATGGTGACTATTTCTTTATTGAGGTATTATTTACAAACAATAAGATTTTAAGTGTATAGTTAAATGGAATTTCACACACATACACCTGTATAACTACTATGGGTAGAAAAATAAATCACCCCAGAAAGCTGTCATATTCCTCTTCTCAGCCAGTCTCCCTACCCTGGGGGGGCAATCAGTGCTGTGATGGCTATCAATATAGATTCACTAGAGGCCCGGTGCACTCGGAGAGGGGGGTCCCTCAGCCCACCTGTGCCCTCTCACAGTCTGCCAGGGGATGTCCACCTGCTGGGTTAGGCCCGCTCCCTGGAGGGATCGGGCCTAAGCTGGCAGTCAGACATCCCTCTGGCAGCCCGGCAGCCCCCGGGGGATGTCCACTTGCCAGCGGGGAGCAGGCCTAAGCTGCAGTTGGACATCCTTAGCGCTGCTGAGGAGGCGGGAGAGTCTCCCACCACCACCGCTGCACTGGCAGCCATCAGCCTGGCTTGTGGCTGAGCAGAGCTTCCCCTGTGGGAGCACACTGACCACCAGGGGGCAGCTCCTACATTGAGCGTCTGCCCCCTTGTGGTCAGTGTGTGTCATAGTGACCAGTCACTCCCAGTCGTTCTGCTGTTAGGGTCAGTTTGCATATTACCCTTTTATTATATAGGATAGAGGCCTGGTGCATGGGTGGGGGCCAGCTGATTTGCCCTGAAGGGTGTCCCGGATCACTGAGGGGGTCCTGCTGGGGTGCCTGGCCAGCTTGGGTGAGGGGCTGAGGGCTGTTTACAGGCTGGCCACACCCCCTTCAGGGTGGGGGTCCTCACTGGGGTGCCTGGCCAACCTGGGTGAGGGGCTGATGGCTGTTTGCATTTTTCTAATAACTAACGATGCTAAGCATCTTTTTGTGTACTCTTTAACCATTCATATATCTTCTTTGGTGATATGCTTACACAAATCTTCTGCCCTTATTTGTTTATTTATTGTTAATCCTCACTTGAGGATATTTTCTTCATTGATTTACAGAGAGAGTGGAAGGGAGGAGGAGAGCTAGAGAGCGAAACATTGATGTGAGAGAGAGACATCAATTGGTTCCCTCCCATATTCCAGGGATTGACCCTGCAACCGAGGTATGTGCCCTTGACCAGAATAGAACTGGCCACCCTTCAGTCTGCAGGCCAATGCTCTATCCACTTGAGCCAAATAGGTGAGGGCATCTTTTGCCCATTTTTTAATTGGGCTGTTTGTCTTCTAATTATTAAGTTGTAAGAGTTATTTATGTATTCTGGATACAAATCTTTTATCATATACATTACTTGCAAACAGTCTGTGACTTTTTTTTTTTCAGGTTTATAACTTCATTAGGCAGTCAGCAGTTAATTCTCATCCACATGAACTGTTTGCAGATTTTTATGCATTCATTGGTTGATTCTTGCATGTGCCCTGACCAGGGAATGAACCCGCAACCTTCACACATCCGGACGATGCTCTAACCAACTGAGCTAGCTACCTGGCCAGGGCACTTTTCATTTTCTTAATGGTGCCTTTTGATGTGCAAACATTTAATTTGGAAGAAGTCCGTGTTTTTTTTTCTTTTATGGTGTCATATCCAATCCAAGAATTGTTTGCCTAACCCAAGGTCATGTAGGTTTCCTCCTCTTTTTTCTTCTAAAAGTTTTACAGTTTTAGTCTTACATTTAGCACTATGATCCATTTTGAATTCCTTTGCATTTTCCCCAGCACCATCTGTTAAAAAGACTCTCCTTCCCCCAATGTTCTATTGTTTAGGTTTCCTACTCAGGGGCCCCGTTTGGTTCCACAGCTCTTGGTTTTCTTCTGTGTCTGTCCTTTTCTCCCCAGTCCTTCTTGACGCTTTCCGTTTCCTTTGGCCACTTTTCTGGTTTCTATGCTTCTGACCGCATTATCTGCAAGGTCTGCTCTCCCCGGGGCAGCTTTTTCTACTCAGCTTCCTTTCTGTGATGCTTTTGTTTTCCTTGTACTTGTTTTCTGAGTTTTGCTGGCTCCCATTTCCTCATCTGACTCCCTAGTTCCTTCTGGGAGTGTGTTTTTGCTGGCACTTTCTGCTCTCGGCTCTGTCAAGCTGGGCTCCCTGCTGTCTGTCTTGGTCCTCAGGTCTCCGCAGGTGACTTCTGCTGGGCTTCACCCCTTGGGGCTCCTAAGGCAATCACAGTTGCTTTTGGCAGTCCTCGGGTGTATTTTGAGTCTGAAGATTATATCTGTCTCCTTGTTTTGCTGAAAATGGAGTTATTTTCCTTCTCCTTGTTGCCTTTGTACGCCATCCAAGAGTAGAAGAAGAAAATTGCCGTTTGTGTCTTCATGCTCCTATCTGACAACCCCAGCCTGGGATCTCTGCTTGTTTATCATCCTGATCATCCCCTCTGTGCCAGGGTCTAAAGCTGATTCCTCCCAACAATTTTGAAAAATTATATGATACTTTCCTTTGAAAATGATCCCCTCCCCTTGTCTCTTGTAATCTCCTTCTTGAATTCACTCTACCATCTGTGGAAGTTCTCATTTTATTCTTCATATTTTTAATCTATCTTCCATATTTGTCATATCTCTGGGCTGCATTCTACATTTCTTCTAGGGCTTCTAGAAAAGGCTTTAGGTGGCCATTTGATTGACCACTTTTTGGCAGCTCCTGTCCTCCTCTCCACTCTTCTTCCACATAGTTTGACACACTGCATTTTACGTATTTATTTTGTCTTCTTTGCCCCCACTATTTTTTAAATTCTTAAGTAAACTTTGTATGTGCGTATAACATGTCTGTGGAAAAGTACACCAACCGAAGTGTCCAGCCTAGGACACTGGCAGCGCCAGGCTTTCTCTCCTGACCCCTGGGCTCAGGCAGTTGCCAAAGCAGACGTGCCCCTGTCACGACATCCAGACCGTGAAAGAGTCCTGACATCCCAGAGGCCCCTGGACTCCCCACCCGCCAAGGGCAATCACTCGCCTAGCCTCCAGTTCGTTTTGTCTGGTTTTTAACTTTATATCAAAGAAATCATATAGGATGTATTCTTACGTGTCTGGCACCTTTTGCCCATTATTTTGTTTGTGTAATTCATTCACAGACCCAGATGTTGCTGGGAGTAGTCACAGCTCATTCTCATTGCTGTGTAGTGTTCCATTGTGAACATATACCATCATTTATTTGTCGTCCTACTTCTGAGGGAGATTTCAGTGGTTTCCAATTCGGGGCTATTACGAATGGCGCTGTGGTGAACATTTTTCTGTCTTTTGATAATGCCGTGTGTGCCTCGCGGTTGGTGTGCACCAAGGAGCTGAGCTGCTGGGTCAGAGAGCGTGCACCGGTTCTAAGCTGCTCATTTTCTTGGAACTTTACTGGTGGAACCCTTTGGGACTTGGCTAAAGTTTCACACCCCAGAGAGGGTTTGTCTTTTTTCCCTCCGGTTAGTTGGGGGCCCTGCCAACCGGAGACCACTTTAAATTTTGTGCAGACCCTGCAGGTGGCCTGAATGTAGAATGCAGCCTACAGGAGGGCCCGTTTGTGGTAACAAATTTGGGGGAAATTTCCCTGTCCCCTCGCCCCAGAGCCAGGCTGGAGGCAGGTACGTTTCCTCGCCGTGTTCTTCTGTGTGGGGGTTGTTTTTCATCGACTGAGTGTTTAGGTTTTGAAGCGCCAGCTTTGCATAGCGTATTACTTTGCTAGGGCTGCCATGACCAAGCACCACAGTCCTGGAAGCTAGACATCTGAAACCAAGGTGTAGGCAGGAGCGGTTCCTTCTGATGGGCCCGAGGGCAGGTGCCAGGCCCTCTCCCAGCTTCTGGTGGCTGCCTGCGTGTTCGGTGTGCGTGGCTTGTAGACACAGCACTCCCTCTCTGCCTCTGTCTCCCTCTGTCTCTGTGTCCTCACAAGGCTACCATCTCTTTTGGTCTCTCCTCCTCTTATAAAGACACCAGTCATATTGGGTTAAGGACCCAGCCCGCTGCAGTATGACCTCATCTTAACTAATTACAGCGGCAATGAATGACCCTATTTCCAAATAAGGTCACATTCTGAGGTACTGGAGGTTAGGACTTCAACATATCTTTGCAGGGGACACAGTTCGACCCATACCACATGGAGTCTCCTGCTAGACTGCCCACCGTGGCAGCTCTAGGCCTTCTCTCCTGACCCCTGGGCTCGGGCAGTTGCCAAAAAGAAGTGCAAGTTCTCCAAGATTTTCCAGAAACTCAGAGGGCAGGAGCCAGCCTGCTTCTACTTGCCTCAGACATTCTGCTTTATTTTTGGCTTCTGTGGTTTTCTTCCTTTTGCGTCAACAACATACCTCAGAAAAAGATCCCTAACGTTTCATCTAGGTTCCTCCCCTCCTTTCAATAAGAAACATCGCCAGGAACCCAATCATCGTGGGTTTAATCCATGCTTGCCCCGACCCCCTCCTCCACACTGGCAAGATGTCTGCCCATCCCAGCCAAACCCTGGGTCTCCGCCTGAGCCCAGGGCCATCCCCCCTGCTTTTCAGGCCACCCAGGGGTAGACCTGCCTCCAGCCATGCCTCTTGCCTCAGTATCTCGCTTGAAGTTAAGGGCATGGAGCTGTGCAGCTTAGACACCTGCATTATGCCCGCCTGGTGGTGCCACTTTAGGCAAACTACTTCCCAGGCCATAGCCTGGGTTGTCCCGCCTGCTCACTGGGGGCTTTGAAGGCTGCGCGACACACCGAGCATGATGAGTACTCGATCAGCGGCCCAGCCTCTGGTGGGAGGGCTCCAGTTAGAATTATTAGCAGACGGCATCCTGGAGGGATGAAGTAGCTCAGTGAAGGTCCTCTGAGGGACACACTGAGAGGAGACCCCCAGAGGCACTCAGACACCGCCCCCCCCCCCCATCTCTGTGTCTCAGGGAACATCTACAATTACGTGCCCTGGTACAACACCAAGCCGGTGGTGGCCCTGACCTCCTACTGGGAGGACGTCAGCTTCCGCACGGACTGCCTCAACCTTCTGCACTTCACTCGGACCCGCCTGGTGAGTGGTGCTGGCTGGGTGCAGGGAGGACCTGTCGCCGAAGGGAGATTTGGGACAATGAGTCACAGTTGGAGGAAACCGGCCCTTGGTTCACATGCCCTCCACACCGAGTGAGATGGAAGTGCCCAACACGGAGCTGGCTCTGAAGACACCCAGATGAGTCAACACGGCCGCTGTCCTCGGCCTCGGGGAAGCCAGGGGTGCGTGTAGGCCTCTGCAGTGCAGCCAGAGCTTCGGAGGATGTGCAGGCCACCGGCCACAAGGGCAGAGGGACTGGGCGGGGAGGGGAGGTGAAGAGCCGATAGTGGAGGGACATGTTCGAAAAGGAGGTGACATTTGAGCAGAGCCCTCAAGAATGAGGAGTTTGCAGGGGGGGCATGGGCGGGGGGCGGGGTCGGGGTGGGGGTTAGAGAGGGAACAGTGTGCACAGCATGGTGATGTGAAGGGTCGAGGGTGGTGGGGGCATGGAGGTGAGTGCGAATAAGGCCAGAAAAGCTGGGAGAGGTCAGATCACAAAAGGTCTTAGGTGTCTGTTAAGAAAGGAAGCCGCTGCAGTTTTAGACAAGAGAGCCACACGGGGCCTCCTCCTCCGATAGGACTTCCTCGCACATGCGAAGGGAAGCCCAGCATTGGGACCAGGTGCCCCTCCTCGGCCCGCCTACCCTGGCTCCTTCCTGCTCCCCCTTCTCCCGTGGGGGAGTGGGAAGGGTGCGTGGGGCCCTAACCCCGCAAGGGCCTGTGACAGCTTTGGTCTGGCATCCCCAGGTTGCCCCTCACAGGTTCCCAAGTCATGACTGAAAATGTCGGGCGAATCAGCCAGCAGCTGCCTGGTGCCCCATGCTCACCTGCTCTTTTCCCTCCTCCTGGGCAGAAAGCCAATCTGGACACCCTGAAATCTATGCGGAACCCGAGGGACCCCGCCCTGCTCCCCCAGTGGAGGAAGCTGCTGAGGGACCTGGTAGAGGACTGCAAGTAGGAGCAGGGCGCCACATCGGAGCGGGCCCCCCGATGGCAATGCCGCCCCTCCCCACCCTGACCCACCCTCCCCAGATCCCTCCCTGGCTCAAGACCCAAACAACAGAGCAGTTTCTCCTCTCTCATCAGACCTTGCAGAAAATGGCCCTCACCTTCCCCACCTCCCCCGCCCCCGCCCTGAGCATTGTCCTTGCTGTCCCCACCCCACACCTCGTGCTCCCACCAAACCAAGCCTCTCAGTGTTTCCAGACAAGCCCTGCCCGGCCTGGCCCCACACCTTCCCCCTGCTGCTCCTCTCCACATGCCTTCTTCAGGGCTCTGACTGTTCCAGAAGATTCCTTGTAAGGCCTCTGCCTGCCCCGCACCCTACTTGGATCCCCACTGCTACACCTCAGGGTTGGTTGCCTCACACCCCTCTCTAAGAGGTGTGAGCATAGGCCTGGCTCATGCAGGGACTGGGAGGGCGGGTGGGGGTGGGAGGGTGAGAAACTGGGGACCAGGCCTGCACTGAGCAGGCTTCTCAGGAGGGGTGGGAAGGGCTCCCTGCGTCAGGCCAGCAGGGGCTGGGCAGGATCTCGAGTCCAGGAAGGGCACCTTGGCCTAAAACTGGGCCAGAGGCCATGAATGGCCCAGCCCTCTCCTTCCTGGTCCTGGCCACAGGCGCCCTCTGCCCTGCATGACCCATCAGCCAAAAGCCACGAACTGGACGGGAAGAGGTGGCAGCTCCGTAACCTCCTCCTCAAGGAACTGGCCCAAAAGGCCAAGGAAGTCCAGCCTAGGGACATGGTGGCCACCGCGGAGGGCTGGCTATTCCGCCTCAACGCCGTGCTCCCCGAGGTGGGCGCTGGGCCCCTGGCTGGGAGCCGGCCGCGGAGCCTGTGCACGGGCCTGACTCTCCTGCCGCGGCAGCCCCAGGTGAGCATCCCGGACGTGATGATCTGGCTGATGGCCAAGGAGCAGCGCGTGGCCTACGCACAGGTGCCCGCCCACAGCGTCCTGTTCTCCCCGACCGGGGCGCTGCACTGCGGCAAGTTCTGCGGGAAGACACAGACGCTGCTCCTGCAGGTGTGCAAGTGGGAGTCCTTGGGCAGCTCCAGACCTGGTACGGGAGGCCGGGAGCACCCCAGGGAGACTCCCTGAGCTCTGGGGGGTCCCATGAGCCTCCCCTCCGGCCTGCCCCTGCCTGCTCCCAGGCCCTTTATCAGGTGAATGGGGTGGAAGTTTCCAGAGGAAGGAAAGCCCATCAGCATGAGGCCGACGTCCCGTCCATGACCCAACAATGTCCCCAGATTGCCTCCTCCGTCAGCTTCACACCACCCTTAGCTCCTCCTCGTTCTCTCTCCCCTGGACCACAGTTGGGTGCAGCCCAAAATATGCAATGACTATAAGGTTTGGGCACCAGCCCATCGTATCAGATATAAGCCATAAATAAGGCTACCACCACCCTGACCACAGCCCCTGCTTCCAGCTGCCCCCAGCCCCGGAGGCAGGTGGGGACACATACCTGGCTTTCCACTGCGTCCTAGGGAAGGTCCAACCTCCCTGGCCTGACCCCAGTCACCCCTCCTTCTCCGCCCTCTCAGGCCCCATCCTCTCAACAGTGAGGCCACGCTGGGCTCCCCCACACCTGCCTGCCCTCTGCCCTCCTGCCATCTCGAGGCCCCTCTTGTGCCCTCAGAGTCCTTCTCATCCTGCAAGAAGCACTGACACTTGATCCCTGGCTGTACCACTCGCTGGATTGTATGTCCTCGGCCACTCCTGGCCGTGCCTAGCCTCAGTCTGTTCCTCTGTAGAATGGGCCTGGTGACAATGACACCCGCTCACGGTGGTGTGAGGGTCAGAGCACACGCTGCACATTAGCACCGAGCACACTGTGAGAATGCAATCAGTGATCACTAGGACCAGTCAATGTCACCAGCATTCCTGCTGCTTCCTGGCAGCACTGCCCCTCTCCCCTCAGCCCCAACTAGTGTGGGGTCACATGTACAACCATCGGCTAGCTCGGCTCAGTGTGGGGCCCCTGCTCCCGGGGCTCAGGGTGAAGGAGCAGGTGTGTGCCCCTCCCTCACCTGCACCCCTGCCTCTGGGGGGCCCACACCCCTGTGGGCTTGACCTGCCGCTGACTCAGCACCCAGAGGGCGAAGGGCAGAAGGACTCGCTCCCGGCCCATCTCCGGGTCTGCATGTGGCTGGGCAACGTCACAGACAGCTGGGACCTGCAGCTGCTCCGAGAGGGCCAGGTGGTCGTGTACGCGGAGACGGTGAGCGGCCGGGGTTGGGGGGGGGGAGGGCGAGGAGGACAGAAGCCGGGGAACTGCAATGGCCCGGCACCGAGAAAACGTTCCCAGAGAATCGGGTTCTGAAGGGGGTCTGATGGAGAAAGGCAGCAGAGCGACCGCAGACACTGCCCGCTTGGGGTCCCTGGTTCACAAGCCACAGGCATGTGGTCACTGAGTGGTCCCCTGGGGCCGGTCGCTCTCTCCCTAGTGGAGATTTATGGGGAGTTTCTCCCTGTTAGTTCAGAGCATGTGAGTGAGTGAGGCCCCGGCTTGCAGGGGCCTGTCCATCACCAGCCGGGCAGCCTGGGGCCCCGCACCCCCCAGCTGGGTCCTTCAGGCCAGGCTGGTGGTCCCAGGGAGAGGGAGGCCTGGCACTGTCAGAGGGACAAGAAACGGGGCGCCTTCCACAGGGCAATGAGCCCAGGGGGTGGGTGAGCAGGGCTTAGGCTAAGCTGTGAAAGCAGAAGGGAAGTGGGTTTAGAGTTTCAGGTTTTGTAATTTACTGCATTAAACACATTTCACGGTCCCTAAGTTGTGTGTGACAGGTGGGCATATAACATGGGTAACCAGCTCCTTTGTAGGCTTGGAGATGCTGAGATGGGCATCCCGCACACCCAGCAGGGGAACCTGCAAGAAAGGCCCCGAGGTTGCAAAGAGGAGGCAAATAGTGGAGCGGGAGGGCCCCCGGGGTCAGCAGTGACAAAGCAGACAGGCCCCACTGCAGGCACCACCAGGGCCTCTGCGGTCCCACTGTGTGCTGGGGAGGCAGCAGATACTGACAGCCTTCCCTCCACTCCCATCCCCAGTATGAGAACCAGGCCAAGTACAAAGACCAGTGGGGGCAGCAGGGGCTGTACCAGTGCCCCAACTTCTCTGACGTCCTGGGGCACAAGGCTCTCCCCAAGGAGGATTTCAAGGAGCCCTCGGGATGGCACTGGGAGGGGAAGTGGACGGTGGAGCCTCAGAGGAGGTAAGTCTTGGGTGCAGGGCCTGGAGCCAACACTTCTTTCTTCCGGGAGGCCGGTCAGCAGCAGCCTAGACAGGCGGGCACACAGCCACTGGAGCCCGGCCCTAGGGTTGGGGTGCCCAGGCAGAAGCCCTGCCCACCACCCTGCCCTGCAAGCCGGCCCACTGCCCAGCCTTGCCGAGCAGGTGGGGTTCACAAGGAGGGAGCACTCGGCCAGCAGAGGAGGACCCCAGGGGTCTGGAAGTTTGGGGAGATGTGTTGGGAACTCGAGGTGTCGCTGCCCCCAGACTCCTCCTGGACACAGACATCAACAAGAGCCAGGTGCTGGAGGAGGTGTACGAGAACCAGCAGCGGGACCTCGCGGGGGCCTGGGTGCCGGCAGCCACCCCCAACACCGACGTGGTGAGCAGGGCGAAACCACCTGGGGGTGTGGGGGCAGTGCAACCAGATGGCCACCTGGGGAGCTGGGTTGTCCAAGCGGAAAGAGCACTAGACCAGGGGTTGCTATCTGAGCCCGTCCCCCTCTGTGTGGACCCTGGGCCAGCACTGATGATGGCGCCAATGAGACGGCCTCCTCAGGGGGAGGAGAGGCGGGGGCTGGGGCTGGTCTCAGCAGAACCCGCTGTGACGACGGGAACGGTCTATATCTGTACTGTCCACGTGTGGCTATTGAGGACTTGCAACATGGCGTTGTGAGGGGGACGAACTGCATTGAGTTTTGTTTCACTTCATTGATTTCAATGTAAGCGGCCCCGGGAGGCCGGCGACTGCTGCACAGGACAGGGCGGTCTACCCCTCACGCTGGGCTCCCCTGGGCAGGCGGCCGGCCGCTGGGCTGGGGCCGGCGGCAGCATCCAGGTGGCAGCCACGCTCAAGTTTGCTTTCAGTCATTTCCACGGTTATTTCCTATTTATGGGGAGTGATGCTGATTTTCCACGGAGAGTGGACATATAAAGTTTCCTTTTAAAAATACGTTTATTTATAGTTTGAAAAGGCGAGTCGGTAAAGGCACATTCAGTGACTGTGAGTGGCGTTAGACGTAGCAAGTGCCGTCTGCTCCCGGTAGAGCAAATGTGCGGGCAGGTGAGTGAAGGCCCCTGGTTCAGACACCCCTCAGCCCGCCGCCTCTCCACCCGCAGAACGGGCAGCCCGTGGAGGCGCGGGAGAATGTGAAGTGCCCCCAAGGCTGGCACGTGAAGAAGAACTGGACTGTGGAGCTGAACCACGCGGTGGACAATGAGGGTCAGTCCTCTGCTCACAGGCAGTGGGCAGGAGGGTCTGGAGCTGCCAGGGTCCGACACCGCCCACAGCCTGAAAACAGCCAAGCTCCCGGGTGGAATGGGCCTGAATTCCTGGGGGTCCCCCAGCCTCTGGAGAGCAGGGCTTGACCCTCCCCATAGACCTGGGCCCAGTTCTGAGACAGGGCAGGTGGGACGCACCTCTCAGTACCTGAGCAAGGATCTGGCTCTGGAGCCGGAGTTCCCCCCCGGGGACTGCAGGGAGGTGCCCTCAGCAGGAAGTCTGAAGACCTGGGCTCAAGACCCAAACCCTGCCACTCATGAGCAGTGGGACCTTGTATGGGTCACATGACATCTGAGCCTCACCTTCCTCATCTGTGAGATGGGCAGCTGGGCCCAGGCCACCAAGGTGACACAGTGTGACCACACCTTCCAGGGCCAGAGAGACCTGGACACGAGGGCAGTGCTGCCCCTGTAGCCTGCCTTCTGGGGCCCATCTCTCAGGCTCCTCCCAGCCTCCCAGCCTGTGGGACCTGGGCACCCACGCCACGGCCCTGCTCCTGCAGGCTGGGAGTACGGCGTGGGGATCCAGCCCTCCGGCCTGCCTCTGGTCTGGAACTCAGTGGAAAAGACCTACTACACCTGCCGCCGGCGGCGCTGGGCGCGGGTGCGCTGCCGGAACCACGGGAAGCTGAACCTGGAGCAGGAGACGCTGTCCTTCCTGCAGCTGGTGAGGGGCCACCTGGGCGGGGACACGGCAGGACCGCTGGCAGCGTCCACCCCGGGCCATGCAGGAGGCTGTCCCGGCTGTCATCCCTGCAGGACCACCCCGGCCCGACCCAGGAGGAGGAGGGCTGGGAATACGGAACCATGGGCTCCAAGTTCCACCTGAACCCTCAGCCCCAGAGCCGGTTCCGCCGCCGCTGCTGGCACCGCAGGCTGGCCCCCAACAAGGACAAGGGCATCGCACCCATATTCCTCCTGGAGGGGTCCTTGGTAAAGCTCAGAGGGCCGGGCGCCTCCTCCCAGCCCCCACCCCCTGGAGCCCGGGCCCAGGGAGGCTGGGGCACTGACAGCTCAAGGGTGGGGAGTCTGCGTCCTGGATCCACACTGTCAGGCTTTGGAGGGTGGAGCCCAGAAGGGCAAAAGGGGGACCTGGGCATGGGCACCCAGGAGCCTCAGGGAGACTGTGGTGGGCAGGGGAAGGATCTGAAAAGGCAGGAAGAGGACAGGCCGCCGTCACGGGGTCTCAGCAGAACACTCAGGGGCTCCTGGAAGCCTGCCCCGGAGGACACCCCGCCGCCGCCCCACCTGCCTTTCATCTACTGCATCTTCAACAGTGAGCACTTCTCTGAGAGCCGTGCCTGGGTGGTCTCTGAGGCCCCGTATCTGAGGGCAGGGAGAGGGGAGGGCTGGGGTGGAGTCCTGGGGGCAGGTGACAGAGTCCACTCCTCTCTTACACAGAGCCCCACTACTACCAGCTTTTCTGCTACATCTACCAGGCCCGGAACCTGATGGGCAACCAGATCCAGACATTCCAGGGTAGGTGGCAGCACCTCTTCTCCCCCAGCTCCCCAGGGGCCCAGGATAAAAAATATGGCAAAGGAAGAGGGTGACCAATATGCAGACCACCCCCCAACTCCCAGCAGCTCATGGCCCTGGTTTGGGGAAAAGACACAAAAACAAGGAATACAAGGCAAGGCTGTTGTTGAGGTGTGTCCCCAGTGCTGTGGAACTAAGAGGGGAGTTGGGGAGGCATCACCTCAGGGGACCACTTAGCTGGCCTTGAACAGGGAGGAGTTCATGAAAGCAAAAGAGAAGTGACCATTTGGAAAACTCACGTGTCCCTGGAGCTGGACAGATGAGGGGTAGGGAGGAGGGGTGGCGGTTTCTGGAAGGTTCCAGGTGGGTCAGTGCTCCGCCCTGTGCTGCTGGTGGCTGTGTAGGTAGCCAGGTTGCTGGAGGAGGGCTGAGCCGGGCAGTGTCCACTGGGCACCGGCACCTGTGTTGAGAGGCTATTTGATCCTCCCCGACGCCAAGGCCGCTCGCTGATGCTGTGAAAAGGCAGCCACATGTAGCCTGGTCCTCAGAGCTCCTCCTCTGTGCCTCCCAGCCTCAACCATAGCCGTGTGAGACAGATGTGGGTGGGACCAGTGACCCCGGGCCTCTGCCTATCTGTCCCTTTGCTCTGTGGCTTACACTGAGGTGGCTTCTGCACAGCGGGCAGTAGCGGGGCTGCCCCGCCTGGGCCTCCCTGGGAGACGCCCTAGGTTGGGGCCCTGACAGGTGGTCCGGTGGCGGCCGGAGAGGAGAGCTTCACTCAGCTCAACAGTGAGACTCGCCCCTCTCCCTCTCCCTCCAGAGCCCTTCGTCCGGTTGGTCTTCTTGAACCACAGCCAGTGCACCCAAACCCTGAGGAGCTCTGCAGCGCCCACGTGGGCCCAGACGCTCATCTTCCAGCACCTCCTCCTGTACGAGAGCCCTCACGACACCAGGGAGAGCCCGCCGCCCGTGGTGCTGGAGCTGTGGCAGCGGGACTCGCGGGTACGGCGGACTGGGCCGGGCAGAGGGGAACGTGCTCCAATGGGCCTGGCTCGCAGGGCATCGTGTACACATACCTGTTAGCCCTTTCCTTAGACTCATGGGGATCCCCGGGGAGGAGCCAGGAGCCAGAATCCGCTAGCTTGGCACCTTGTTCTGCAAATTTCTCTCCCTCCAGGGCAAGGAGAGCTTCCGGGGACGGAGCATGTGGCCCCCAGTGGTCTGGCTGGATGTCCAACATCGGGTCTTGCCCCCCATGAGGTGGCATCCCTTTGCAAAAGAGTTGGGGGAGGAAGAGGGCGAGATCTTGGCTTCCTGTGAGCTGATCCTTGAGACGGAGGTATAGGAGAGAGGGCCCTGCTGGGAGGTGTAGTACTCAGTGCCCCACCTTGCCTCATGCCCCTGCGACATGTTCCCACAGCCAGTGGTCCCTGACTCCACCCCCAAACCCCCTCAGAAAGGCCTGGGGCCTGGAACCGGAACTCGGGGCCTGGGGAACCCAGCCAGCCTGCCCCCCTAACCTAGCTCTCCAGCCACCATCTGCCCATGGGCTCGGGGGCCGCCTCAGTTGAGCTCTCAGGGACCTGCTTGAGCTGTGGATGGAGAACAGTAGGAACAGCCCAGTGGGGCCTTGTGCTCCCTGCTCTCTCACCTCATCCCTTCAGAGTCTCAGAAGGAAGCTGCCAATCTTAAGTGTTCCCTGGAAGAACGGGGTCTTCACACTCCCCAAGAGCATGCAGCCCACGCTGAGGAAAATGGCGGTGGAGGTGATGATGGTTGGGGTGGGGAGGTTGGGGGGGTGGGCAGGGAACGTGGAGCTCTGCTGACCCTCCTGGGTGGTCCTGACCCCCTGATCCAAAGCTGAGATGGAGGGAGATGAGAGAATGAAGAGCAGCTCTGAGAGGACATGTTTAATTATTTTATTGCACACGTGCTGCAGGGAGTAGACAGGGGATTCCTACCCGTGGTGGCATCTGAGCCGGTGGCATCTGAGCCGCGTACTGCCCCCTGTGGCAGGGCTGCTCTCAGAGAAGGAAATGGGGCTTTGAGAGACAGTGACATGGGCCCAGTGGAGACCAGAATTGGGCCAGGCCCTGACTCCAAGGCCAGATGAGTCTCCTTTCTTTGAGAGTAGCATGGAAATCCCCACGTGGGAACCTATGCAACCGTCACAAACCTGGCAACGAGCAAAAGATGGTCAGGCCTGCGGGCACTGGATTCTCCCCCCAGGTGAGGCCCCAGGCTGGTCCTGAGGAGGGCCTGACCAGGAGGGGCCTGGGCATCTCCTGGGTGCTCAGTGTCTGCCAGCTGAGAGCAATCACAGGGTGTGGGCCACTGAATGGCATGGCGCCCTATGGAAGACAAGTCAGCAATGAGTAGCTGACATTAGGAAACCTGAGAAATCTGGGTACCCCCTGCTTGTGGGGGCCTCAGGAACTTCCTCCTCAGAGAACTGATGAGAGGCCAGACAGGGAAGGACAATGCCTAAGGGCAGTGAAGGGCAGTGAAGGGCAGTCACAGTGGCCAGAGGGCCCCTCCCTCAGGAGGGAGGAGTATCCAGGCTGAGGACAAGCACTGCCCACTGGCCCTGCGTGCTCCCTGATGCATCACTGCCAGCACAGACCCCCCCACAGAGGCGCTGTCGCCCCTCCCTCTCTGGCAGGTCCTGGTCTGGGGGCTCCGGAACATGAAGCAGGTGCGTTCCCCCCAGCTGCTGGTGGAGTGCTGGGAAGAGGCCCGGCAGACGGAGCCCATCAGGGACTTCCAGACCAACCCCAACTTTGCCCAGTCGGTCCTCTTCCTCACACTGGTAAGAAGGCCCCGGGCAAGGGCTGGGCAGCCCACTCCTCAAGCGAGGTCTCACGGGGCCTCTCTCTGGGCTGCAGTTCATGCCCACGGAGGAGGCCTACGCGCTGCCCCTCGTATTGAAGGTGGTGGACAATAAGGACTTCGGCCAGCAGACCCTGGTGGGTCAGGCCAACATTGACTCCCTGCAGCCCTACTTCTGTGACCCCTGGGCCTCGGACTACGTGCCCCCACGGCTTCCAAGTACGTCCTTAGTCCTAGCCCTTCCCAGGCCTCACCGAGAAGCAGGCACAGGGAGGGACGGGGCCCTCCGCTTCCTGAGATGCACGATTGCTTTCTCCACAGAGTTGTCAGTGAACAAGCACCAGGTAAGTGATGGGCTTGAGGCCCCACCTTCTCCCACACAATTTCCAGGACCCAGCCCTTGTTCCTGAGGGGCTCTGCTACCTCGCCCCTGGGGAAGCTAACAGTACACGACAATTCTAAAGCAGTGAGTCTCACCTGGACTGCATATTTGAATTGCCCGTGAGTTTTAAAAAATTCTGAGCCAGGCCACTGACCAGCTCCATCAGAATTGCTGGGGGCAGGGCGCAGGGTCAGCATTATTGTCAAGATCCCCCGGTCCCCTCCGTGATTACAATGCTCTCGGGGTTCAGAACCACTGCTCTAGAGCAGCGCTTGTCACCTGAACGCACGGGAATCCTTGGGACCTCTGGCGCAAAAGCAGACTCTGAGGCAGTAGGTCTGGGTGGGCCCTGAGGTCCTGCTGTTCTGAGCCCTTCAGGTTCAGTCTGAAGCTGTGGGCAATGAGAATAGGAACCGGGCGCACCCTCCTCCTTGCCCCAGTCCCATGTCTGACGACCTCAGAATGAAAGACCTGTGTGCGGTCAGCCCTGACCTCCACCCACTCCTCTCAGGAGGCAGGTGGTGGGTGGGCTGTGGGGTGCCCGGCTCTGTCCGACTCAGCCCCTCTCCTTTCCCAGCTCCTAGATGACCTCATTGAAAAGTTCTGCTTCAAGTCCAGCAAAGCCGAGGTGATGTGGGCTCAGCCCAGGGGAACCAGGAGCCATCCCAGGTAGCTTGGGAGGCAGGGGAGCAGGAGCCTGGGCAGAGGAAGGCCAGCTGCCCCTCTTCCTCAGGATGAAGACGAGTATGAGGTGGACTGGTGGAGCAAGCTGTTCTGGGCCACAGGGGACGGCAAGTCCCTGAAGTACAAGGACAAAGACTACCACACCCTGGAGGTCTGGAAGCCCAGGAGGGAGACTGCCGAGGTGGAATAAAACCTGCTGGGCAGCCAGCAGACCTAGCCCCGATTCCTCTGGGAACCACGGTGTGGGGGGGTTCCTCATTGCCACCCCACTCCAGGCCACACGGCTACCAGCCTCACCCATTCAGGGACCAAGGCTGCCCTAGGACTGCTGAGTGGGCAGACGCTTGGGGACAAGACCTGGCAGCTGGTGGTCCCTCAAGCCCCGATCCCAGGAAAGGTCCTCTGGTCAAGCCCGGGCCTGCTCCCCAGCAGCCTGGGTCCCACGCACCCTCCTGCAGGTGTATGACTGTGAGCTGGAGGCTGTGCCAGCCTTCCAAGGCCTGCAGGACTTCTGCCAGACCTTCAAACTCTACCAGGAACAGCCCAAGTCAGACAGCCCTGTGGTCGGAGAGTTCAAGGTGGGTGTCTAGCCCGGCTTAGCTGCCCCTTCTCCTCATGCCCATCTGTCCACAGAAGACTAATAAAAGCCCTGGCTCTATATGCTCTTTGTAGGATGGGGCAGGGAGGGCTTGAAGTGGGGAAGCAGACTGACCTATGCAGGGTTCAGAAGGGTAAGGTCTGTCTCATCCCAGCTCTGGCCTATGCACTTTCCCAAGGCCCAGGAGCTTTAGAGAAGTTCAGGCCTGAAGGGATGGGGCTGAGATGGGAGTTCACATCAGCAGAGACTGGCAAGCACAATTCCTTTGCCCAGTGCCTCCTAAACACAAGTGGTCCCTGTACAGCATCTCTGCTGTGCCTGCCTCTCCCCGACCACATGACCTTTGTCCCTAATACCCTTACATGCCCACTATTCTAAGCTCAGCCAGGGCACCTCTTAGAGGGTTCTATAGAGCCGGCTGCCAACACTAATCTCCCCAAAACACACACAGGGCCTTTTCCGTGTCTACCCCTTTCCTGAGGACCCAGGAGCCCCCCAGCCCCCCCGCCAGTTCTTGGTTTGGCCTCATAAAGAGGACTTCCCTCAGCAATGCCTGGTGCGGGTGTACGTGGTACGAGCACTCAACCTGCAGCCCCAAGACTACAATGGCCTGGTAATGAGCAGCCCAAACCTGCAGTGCCCATCTTCCACACCTGCCTAAAGCCCATGTCCTAGAGCTCCCTCAGGCTGCTGCCACCCAGACTGCCCCCTCCCCACAAGCTCTGTCTGGTGCAAGGGGCTCATTTCTGCCCCACTCCTGCCCTCCCTGGCCTGACTCTCCACTTCCTGTCCTTCCCTCACTTGTGCCTAACCCCAGTGTGACCCTTATGTGATCCTGAAACTGGGAAAGACAAAACTTGGCAACCGAGACATGTACCAGCCTAACACCCTGAATCCCATCTTTGGCACGTGAGCTGCCCCAACTTGCCCAACCCCATTCCTCCACTCCCACCCATGCAGCGCCAGAAGAAAGCCCAGAAGTAAAGAACTTGCATTCCCTTCTAGCCGCCCAGTTCCTATCATGGAGCCGTACGCACTAAAGGTGCTCACCAGATGGGAGATGAACGGGTGGATGGCCCAGTTCTATCCTCACATGCTGTTTGGGAAGGGAGCCAGGTCCCACCCACAGGCCTATCACTTGTTTCCTGCCACACATGGTGATGGTTATTAGCAGACAACAGCCCTCCAGGCTCTGTTCTCCACGGTCACAGGACCAAAGCAGGGGCTGGAGCACGGCCCAGGGGCAGAGATGCTGGCGGGAAGCATGTAGGTAACATGGGCTCGGTCTCTGGTCTCCAACGCCATCCCACCAGGATGTTCGAACTGAGCTGCACCATCCCCCTGGAGAAGGACCTAGAGATTGAGCTGTATGACTTTGATCTGTTTTCACCTGATGATAAGATTGGCACCACAGTCATCGACCTCGAAAACCGACTCCTGTCTGGCTTTGGAGCTCGCTGTGGGCTCTCCCAATCATACTGCCAGTAAGAGCGGGCCTGACCAAAGGCCAGGGCATAGAGAAGGGTGGAGGAGGGAGCCCATAGCTGGGAGCCAGGGCCTGAACCTGTCTCTCCCTGCCCCCACTACTGTCATCCTGCAGCCGAAAGCTGTCCAGGCCCCACACCGTTTCCTCCCACACATCCCCACAGGTCAGGACCCTTTAGGTGGCGGGACCAGGTGCCCCCAAGCTTCCTGCTGGAACACCACGCCAAGCGCAAAGGATTGCTTCCACCTCTGTTCAACCCTGATGGTGACTCTGTTTTTTACAATGGGAAAAAATTCAAGCTGCAGCGCTTTGGTGAGCACTGCACGTGGCCAGAAAGCACAGGCCCAGGCCTCAGAAGCCAGGGAGGCTCCAGGATGGAAGAGCTGCCGGAGGGCACATCTTTCTCCTTCTCCTGCAGAGGGCAACTATGGCTACCATTCAGGCTGGGCATGAGGAAGGTGGGGCCTACCTGGGCGAAGGGAAGACTACTGACCTCAGGATCCCCTCCTGTCCCTTTCAATCTAGAGCCCCAGCCCCCTACTGCTCGTTACTTGGGCCCCAAAAAGGAGCGCCTTGCACTGTACCTCCTGCACGCCCAGGGGCTGGTACCTGAGCACCTAGAGACCCGCATGCTGTACAGCAGCAGCCAGCCAGGCATTGACCAGGTATGAGGCCGGAGGGTCTGGAGTGGGAGACAGGGGCACACCCATCTAGGACACAGCCCAGGAGGGAAAGGAGAAGCTGGGCTTTCAAAGAAGCGCCGGGGCAGAAGACATGCACGCCTGCATGTTAGTAAGCAAGAAGTTCCAGTGATGCCACTTAGAACGGAGAGGGTCAGAGCTGGAAAAGTCACCTACAGGACACTGAGGCTGTGCGTCCGCTGTAGGGCGTGCTGAGGCGCCCCGGCAGCCAAGGCCAATCCTGCCTCGGTCTCCCCTGAGGGAGGGCAGGGCAGCAGTACCAGGTTTGATGTGCAGACATCACACATCTGGTTGGCTATTAGTTGCAGGAACCCAGGGCAGAAGGAATAAAAATCTCAAGGGCCTTATTACCATCCACCCTCTAGCCACCAGAATGGCTCCCTTCACTCTACATTTCTCAAGCTGATACCACATTCTAGACAAAGTTCTCTACTCAGCATTTTTTTAAAAGCATTCTCACTCAACCTGTTTTCAAAACAAAAGAAAAAAATTAGGTCAATTTCAAACAAAATAAAAATGAGGTCAGACAGTTTGAAAGACTAAGTTTATCTTTCTTCCAGTGTTGGCAGTTCCACCTCTTCCTTTTCCCCACCAGTGTCATCCCTCTTAGACCTCAGTGCTTTGTGATAGCTTCTTACCCTCGGGCTGTGGTTGCACATTCTAAAGCAATCTGGAAATCTGGCCTGGCAATCTAGATTACTCTGACTCAGGGCCACTAAGCTGGCTAATAAATAAAAGCCCAACACCATTCTGAGCTTTCTAGAAGCTTCTAGCATCACCTGCTAAATGGCATTAACCCTCCAACTCGTTACAAGAGACGTCCCAGCCCCATGACCATCAGCCTTAAAGTCATCATACCTACCAACCTGACTGCATCTTCTCCAGGCCAAAAAAAAAGGAAAAAGGGGAAACTGGTGGGCAGTTGCCTGACTTCCTGTCTGAAGTCTTTCCATCTCAGATACTGTACCCCACCTCTCAGTGCTGGGAACATGGCCTCCACAGACCTAAGAACCTGGAACAGGGCTCGCAGACCAGCACAGAAGACAGGCTAGGAACCCCTGCCAGCTAACCCATCTCTGCTCCAGGGAAAGATACAAATGTGGGTGGACATCTTCCCCAAGAAACTGGGGCCTCCTGGCCCCCCAGTCAACATCAGGCCCAGGCAGCCTACAAGGTGAGTGTGGGCGCACTTCCTGGGGGCAGGCACCAGGGCTCCCAGTACCGAGCAGCTGGCATCTTCCCTCTGCTGGGAATGCTGGGGACTCCCTTCCCGCCAGGGCAGCGTGAGTGGGCATGGAGGGTGGCCACCCAGGCCAGCCTCCCGCACCGAGGCTGCTGCTGGGCAGTGAGTCCTTGGCGAAGGCTCAGGGTGCCACGGCCGCAGGTACGAGCTGCGCTGCATTATCTGGAAAACTGCTCACGTGGACCTGAAGAGTGTCAATTTGAGTAACGAGAAGATGAGTGACATCTACGTCAAAGGGTGAGGCAGAGGTGCAGGGCTCCAGCACAGCTCCCCAAGTCCTGTTCTAGCTTTCCTGTGGGTCCTCCTCGTCCTGGGGTGACATCTCCCCACTTCCACTGCACCTGGCGTCCACTGGGCGGCCCTTCCCAAAAGGCTCCAGCTCGGGACTGGGGACAGTGCACATGGGCCCAGGTGAGAGGACTCTGACCCCAGGTGGCTATTCGGGCTAGAGAAGGACATGCAGAAGACAGACATCCACTACCAATCCCTGACTGGCGAGGGCATCTTCAACTGGCGGTTCATCTTCACCTTGGACTACCTGGTGGCTGAGCAAATGTGCGTCCTGAGTGTGAAGGTAATGAACGTGGAGGTGGGCTTCTCTTCCTGCCCCTCCCTTCAGAGACTTGCAGTTGCACCAGAACACTTGGAATGAGGCCTCGGCAGAAGCCCTCTTCCTGGACAGTCCATCGCGCCAGGTGTGGGCTCCTCAGAGGGCCAAGGGGACTCTCCTAGGAGTGGCGGTGACACACTCCTTTGCCATCCTTCAGGACTACATATGGAGCCTAGACCCCATGGTGATGAAGTTTCCGGCCCGGCTCATCATCCAGATCTGGGACAATGACATCTTCACCAGTGATGACTTCCTAGGTGAGCTACTGGCCAAGGGCCTATGACCTCAGGACAGGGCGCTCCTTTGTGCCGACTGCCTCTCTCTTGGCTCAGGGGTCCTCGAGCTGGATCTGTCTGACATGCCCTTCCCGGCCCAGCACCCAAGCCTGTGCTCCATCAGGATGATGGATGCTGACCCCAAGTGGCCCCACCTCCTCCAGCACAAGCGCTTCTCCCTCTTTAAGAAGAGGACTGCAACCGGCTGGTGGCCTTGCCAGGTCCTCGAGGACGGCAAGTGGCGCTTGTCGGTAGGAACTGGGGAAGGTGTCTACTGCACAGGACTGCTGTGTCCCATCACTGGCTCTAAATCCCTGGGGGCCGTACCTAAATCCCTCTCCCTTTGTGGGTCCTGGGAAGAGGTTCCTGCGACCATAACTCAGCCTCCCACCCCTTGCGGTGTTTCTAGGGTAAAGTGAAGATGACACTGGAGATTCTGTCCGAGGAGGAAGCCTTAATCAGGGCAGCAGGACGTGGCCAGTCAGAGCCCAACCAATACCCTACACTCCACCCTCCCCCGTAAGGCTCCCTATTCAGAAAGCCGAGCTGCTGAGCCTGGCCGTATACCCAGGGGGTGGCCAGTAGCCACAGTGGAGGGGTAGTTACTTCTCACCACCTCAGCTCAATGCTGTCACAGTCGGGAGAGAACAGCCAAGGGGAGAGGGGGAGATGGGGCAGAAGTTGCTTTTTAAAAAAGAAAGGTCTTTGCCTTGGAAAACTTGATCTGAAGGTCCCCTCTGTCCTCCATTCTCGGACTCAACGCTCATGGACAGGCGCACCAACACCTTGCTCTCATGGTTTCAGTCACCTATTAGAAACTTCTGCTATGTTTTCTGGAAACGCTACCGCTTTAAAATCATAATCATGTCAATCATATTGATTATCGGGCTTATGCTGTTCAGCTTCATGTACTCAGCTCCGGTGAGTGATGCCCCTGGGGACAGGGACAGAAGCACTGGTTGCTCTTGGGCTGCCTCTGGAGAGAGCCTCTGGTTGCTACCTTCAACTGACTGTTGCCTATTCCCTCCAGGGCTATTTGGCCATGAGCTGGATCAAACCTGAGCTTCGGCTGACTGCACCTAAGAATATGTTCACCAATATCTTCAATTCAATGAACACCAGGAAGGCCAGCTCTTCCAACCTCACTACCCCACGCCCTACCCTAGAGTCTACAACAGGCCGTCAGCTGAAACTCCTGCAGGAACACATGAATCACCTGCGACATATTTTTCCAGAGCTCCCAGCCCCACAAGGCTAATTTGGCCAGGTTTGCCTGGCTTTTCTCTGCCCACTGTCAGCCCTAACCTAGAGCTTCTTGCCAATTCCTTATTTCTCTCTTCTAGGACAGCAAGGGGCTAGGGATATTCTGGCCATTCTGCTGAGAAACCGCTTCCATCAAGAAAGGCAAAGCTGTAATTTTCCACTGAAATAAACAAGCTTTGTAACAAAGCCACTTTGTAATTTGGGGGCGGGGGGGGTGGTGTTGAAGACCATATGAAAGGCCAGCCTTTCGGACAAGACTCCCAGGGACAGGAGGCAGTGTCGCCTTTGGCACTACCTCCATCTTCTGTCTCTTCCACACGAAGAGGCTCTGAAGTCAGAGGGAAACAGAGGGAAAGGGTGGCAGTGAGGAGAGAATGGCCCCGTGGGGTGAGCCACTGGAGCCACACCACGAACCCTCCTCCAGGACACACCTCGGTGCAGTGGCCAGAACAACATCCAGCCCCATTTACGGGGGCAAACATTTGTTTCCAGGACAAAATACAAGAGCTAGGACAGAACACCCCATGTCTAGTCAGACGGCGGCCCTGCACCTGAGCTGAAATCACACAAAACCGACAAATCTGCATTCACACTCACGTGCTTCCCCTCAGGAGCCCACCTAGGTCCTCCACCACAGGGGCCTATCCAATCTCCCCTTGACCTCAAAGAAGACAAAAGAACCATTTGCTTTTTCAGTTCTACCTGGTCCCAAGGCCAAGCGCTCAATCAGTTGGTCCCCTGGCACTTCTGAGCTGCTCTACTGTGGTGGGAAGGCGTTAGGCAGAGCCCGCCTAATCCCACCTGCAGGGGAGTTACTGCCTGTGATGCCCTAATTAAGCACCTGGAAGGCTATAAGCAAGCCCGAGAGCAGGGGTCCTCAAACTACGACCCGCGGGCCACATGCAAATACAAATATTGTATTTGTTCCCATTTTGTTTTTTTACTTCAAAATAAGATATGTGCAGTGTGCATAGGAATTTGTTCATAGTTTTTTTTAGTCCGGCCCTCCAACGGTCTGAGGGACAGTGAACTGGCCCCCTGTTTAAAAAGTTTGAGGACCCCTGCCCAAGAGGATAGAGACCAGACCCAGCCAAGGCAACCCTCCTTTCCTTCTGGGTTGAGCTGAGGATTTCACAATGGAGGGAAGGCAGAGCAAGGACTGACGGGCTCAGCAAAAAGGCCTGGAGCCTTCCTAAACCCACGCCCAGAAGGAAGAACACGCAGTCAGAAGCTCGTGTTGGGTTCCATCAGCCATTTTACGAATCTCCCTTAGGCTACAGAAGCACAGGCTAGGAGAGCTCAGCTCTGGGCCCTCTTTCAACCAATCTCATCATAGGCAGATGGGTGAGTGGAGCGGTGTGTGACCCCTTGTCCAATAGGCAGTGAATAAGGGCTAATCCCTGGAGGATGACACTCAGGCTCTATTGCTCAATGACAATGAACTCTTCCAGGCACAGATGACAAAGGCCTATTGACCCAGATTTGCAACACGAGAACAGCAACTTACTTATCCATTAAGAAAAAGAAGCCCGATTTCCTCCTGGGGAGTATCCAGGCCGAGACTATAAGAAAAAAGTTTTCTTACATTTTGAACACTCAAAGTAGGGTTCCAAAGACCATGACAGACACAAAACATGCAGCTAAGCAGGCTCCAGTCGGTCCAGAAACATCTCCATGTGGTCGGGTCACTCAGCAAATGTTGCTTCTGGTGTCAAAACCTGGAGCAGGTCAGTGTCACAGTTCAGCCCACTCATCCACGGGATCTTCCAAGCTTCTCTCGACTTGCACACCAACTTCCAGCCAAACAGACTGAGGGCTGAATGGAAGGGCTCATTGCGAAGATCACAAACACGCCAACAGATCCAGGATCCACGCGGACAAGCAAAGGCTAGAGCAGCGGGCCAAAGCAGAAAGCCTTCCCCGCGGACACCTAATGAGGGTCAGTGCAACATGTTCGTTCTGCAGCCCTGGCTCCGACAGACAGGCATGGAAGGTCTTCTCGATCTCAGGCTGCATGTGAAGAGGACAGTAAAAGGAGGGAGAAGTTTCCACCCAGGTTTCCAAGGAGAGCTGCTCAGGTGGACAGAGGCTTAGACAAAAGCAAAAACCAATGAATGGATGGCGGGAAGGTTTGAGGAGTTTCCCATTCTTTGCAGATTTAAGTGAGAAGCATGGGTGTCCTGAGTCCAACACCAAGGCATCCTGGGTTATGAAGTTCTTTTCTGTGATCTTGGCATCATACCAGGAGATCCTATCTCCACCCTCTGAGCTCCCAGTGGACGGACTGCAGGGAAAGGCACATCACAGCAGCATTGCCCTGGGGTGGGTGGGCTTCCGGAACCAGAGTCAGAGGTCCTCACAGATGACCATGGGAATACAGTGTCCCTGAACTCAAAGCTCCAGTGACAGAACACAGTCCCTGACCGGCTGCTGAAGAATGGAGAAGACCACTGGGCTGTGTGGTCAGGCCAGCGCCTGTTCCTCCCACACCTCACGGGGACAGCCACAGCGGAGGTGGCGGCAGGAGGGCTCAGTAGAAACGTTTTCGGCTCTGTTCCTGCCACTTGTTGTACAGTATGATCCCAATGACAATGGCAAACACGGAAAACACCAGAGAGAAGAAGACAATGAGGAAGAGAGCCAGGCCACTTAGGGGCGGCAGCGGGGCTGTCACTGAGGAAGCAAGAGAGAAGCAAGTCAGCGCCTGGGAGCCTACCCATTAGGAAAGACCACCAACAAGCTAAAGCCCCCAGGTTCCAGTGCCCATTCTGGGAGACAGAACTCAGACTCTCCCTTTCCAGATGCTTTAATCCAAAAACGAAGGCGCCGCCTCCTGCTCATCTGTAACCTGAAGACAAGTGCCAAGAGGTGCCAGTGCTCCATATCCCTCCGGGAAAGGACAAAGGAGACAGCCCTGCGAGCTGTGGGTGAGGTCCCCTGGCCCGCCCCAGCACCGCAACCTCCCACTGTGGGCCGTTTCCCAGGGTCCCCATGCTCACGCTCAGGCAGCTTCATGTTGTCCACCGAGGGCAAGAACACGTCTCGATGCAGCTTCTCCTCTTCTGGGGTTCTCTCCACCGTCAGCTCAAATAACTTCAGGGAAACGATGTCATGGTTGTCTAAAGGAAAAAGTACTGCTCAAGCCCCCTCAAAAAGAGGTATCTTGGAGTATCTGGGCTCAAGCTTCCGATTCCACAGCTAACTAGCAGTGACCTTAAAAAAATAATTGCAACCTGTTTTCTCATCTAAAAACAAGGATAAGAAACAGGAATATTCTACATTATTCTACAATATTATAGATAGATAGATAGATAGATAGATAGATCTCAGAGAAAGATATAAACATCAATGATGAGAATCATTGATTGGCTCCTCCTGTACACCCCACACTGGGAATCGAGCCCACAACCCAGATATATGCTATGACCGGGAATTGAACCCTAACCTCCTGGTTCATAGGTCAATGCTCAACCATTGAGCCATGCTGGGAGAGCTCTCTCTTTTTAAAGCATCATGATAAACTCATCAATTCAAACACATTTGACGTGTTTCAATACACTGAGGTTGTACATCTTACTGATGCTCAACTCCACCCATTTTGTTCCAGTGGGAGCCTATGCAAGTTGGTTTCTGAATCTTTTTTCATGAACCCAGTAGTTTTTTAAGATTTTTTTTTATTTTGCCCTAACTGGTTTGGCTCAGTGGATAGAGCGTCAGCCTGCGGACTGAAGGGCCCCAGGTTCGATTCTGGTCAAGGGCATGTACCTTGGTTGCGGGCACATCCCCAGTAGGGAGTGTTTCTCTCTCATCCATGTTTCTAACTCTATTCCTCTCTGTAAAAAAAAAAAATCAATAAAATATATTAAAAAAAAAAAAAGATTTTTTTTATTTTATTAACTTTTTTTTTCTTTTAGAGAGAGAGGAAAGGAGAGGCAGGGAGAGAAACGGATGTGAAAGCATACCCCCTACGGGGGATCGAGCCTACAATCCAGGCATGTGTCTTGACTGGGAATCAAACTAGCAGCCTTATAGTGCACAGGATGACATTCAACCAATTGAGCCACACTGGCCAGGGCCCAGTAATTCTTGATATCTTCCTTGCTTTTCTGGAAAGTTCCCACTTATACAGTTCTTGCCATAGATCTGCCATTTCTCCAAGAAACTCCTGTTCCTCTCAGTGGAGACTGGTATTAAGAGACCACAAGTCTGAATGCCAGGGAGGTTATGGCTACTTGGTTGGATTTTCTGCCATTTCTATTACTAGGATGGCATCTACACCTGCTTAGACTTAGAATGTTAGCAGACCCTTAGCAAACCCTGAAAAACTGGATTTGCCTTCAATGGGGTGTTTTTGCTGTCAGGACTGAGTGGGAGCCATGGACAGAATAAAAAGGAGGGCACTGCTCCTCACAATGTGGGGCACCAATGACTGAAACGGCTGGAGTGTACCCCACGTTCTCAGCCATTTCAATACCCACTGCCTAACAGTAAGAAGGTATCAACAAGAAAGACCTTAAGAGAAAGACAATTTCTATTTAGGGACATTCTATGGGTAGAGAACACAGACTCACTAACCTAGGCATTGCCACCAAAAACCTAGCGCAAAGGACTCCTTAGGACAAACAAAAAGTGACTGTATTCTCTTTGGTCATTTCTAACAGTTGGGAAAAATTTCCCATTGAAAAGCGCACCAGGAAGTTAACTGACAGGTCCTAGAAACATGTAAGCTTAAAGGAAAATGCAAAGAAGACATTTCAACTTGAAACACATAATAAGATTACCTAGCAAAGATCTAAAGCTTGTGCCTCCTGTGCCTGGGCCCAGGGGAGCTCTGCCCACGCCTCAGCCTTCTGCACAGTACTCAGCCCCTGATTGCCAGGGCAGAGCAGGTGAGGGCGGAGCTGCAAAGGGGCACCGGGACTTCTCAAAGTGATGGAAACGCTCTGTGTCTTGACTATGGAGGTTATGACACAGGTGTAAATATTTGTCAAAACTCTTCCAACTATGTACTTCTGTTGTATGGAAAGCACATCTCAATAAAGTTGATTTTTTTTCAAAGCCATGATTTTAAAAATCAGATTTCATTTTAAAAATCCAGATTCCCAGCTTCTCTTGAAAAACTGACAGCATGGCCTTACCGAGCCCGCACTTGCTCTTGGCCACAACGCTGGAACCATGCAGCTGTTGCCCATTTCAGATGGGCGTTTGCCTTTCCCTTTTGCCAGAAGAAAATTCTATTCCTATTGGCTTTATTCATAATAAAGTATGTCCAAAAATTCCAAAAGTTTGGTTCTTTACCTCTTCTCAAATGACGTTATGATTGGGACTGGAGCCAAGGGGAGAACAAATGGGGACAAGGAGAAAGAAAGTCCGGAGGAGACAGGAAAGAGAAGCAGCAGGTACTGTCAGTGGCACAGACCTTCAGGGCACATGGTCAAAAGAGCTGACGAGAGGACGTAGAGCCAGGACTGAGAACAGAGTGTCACGCAGGCAGGGCCACAGTCACTCTCACTAGGAGAGTGCTAATGCACAGTCGAGACATGGGTCCAGGGCAGTGTGTTCAGAATGGAATGGCTGGAAACGGGAGCATCTCTACACATGAAACCCAGAAGTCTGAGCACAAAGCAGGGCCTGGGAGCCAGTCAAGGGGGACGGCAGAGTCACGAAGAAGCCTCGTTCAGAGAAGGAGAACTAAGCACCTTAGGAGTGGGAGGGAGGAAGCGGACTAGAAAGGTGGCAGCAGAGTCAGAAAAGTGCAGAGCTCAAAACACAGGCTGGAGAGCTGGCTCCTTGAAGAGGCAAACAGTACTTTCCCGTAGCTCCAACTATCTCCCAGGACAGCTGTCTGAGGCCAGCCTAAGCCTGGGGTCCTAAGGAATCTGGGTATGAGAATGCAGGAAGATAAGCACTCCCAGGGCACCTGCTTCCCAAAGTCCTGGCCACTGAGACACGGCCTCAGTCAGGGCAAATGAGAAGTGCAGTGGTAGTACCTGAGAGATCCCCGGTGATGGAGGAGGTGCCAAAGTAGTAGCCCCGGGGCAGGCGGACCCCGGGCACCTCAATGCAGTCCCTCCACTCATGCTTGCCGTCGATGTCCATCATTACCTAGAATAAAAAGAAGAGAGAAATCATGGCCAGGCCCCAGGAGCAGGAGCCAGACAGCCCATGCTGCCAACTGGTCCAGAACAGGGACTCACCGTCAAATGCCTCTTGACATAGCGAATCACAAGGAAGGTGTCATAATGGAGATTGCGGACAATGGCCGTACAGCCCCCCAGCTCTGTTGGCCGCCCATCCCGCTCATGATCATAGCTGAGGGAGCCATTGTTCACCATGGCTGAGATGTAGGGGAACACCCGCTAGGAAGGCAGGGAAAGAAAAGTAGAGGACAATGAGGAAGGGCAAAGAGCAACAAGAACTATGCACATACAAGCTGAGCACCTTACAGAGGCCCAGCCTCATCATTAACAACCCGCTAGAACCCACACTCAAGTGATATGGCCCAGGAAGCGACTAACTCTGTCCTTGTCTTCAGGGATCCTCCTTGCTACATGTCTGGGTGGGTCTGACATGGTCCCTCTAAGGCTCTCATCTCCTCCCTGAGAACACCATTTGCACTGTTCCTCTGCTCCACAATAGTGGCTTTTTGTGTTTATGTACCTATCTACCCAACTGCCATGTAAACTCCTTTAAGAAAAAATAACTTGTTATGCTTTTTTGCATGTCTCCACATTAGCCCATTCCCCACCCTCCCCTCCACCCCAACCCCGAGTGTTTTGAACACAACAGGTATTCTGAAAATACCTTTTGATCAGGGATATCTTTCCATTCAGGATAATTCCTTTCAAATTCTAAAATCCTATAAGCACATGATGCAAAATGGACCAGGACTCAAAAAGAACCAGGTTGCTGGATGGTGTTCTCTAACCAACATGACTGTTTTAGCCAAAAAACCATCCAGCCCAGCTAAGCTTCAGCCACAACTTCTCCCAATAACACACAGAGCAAGGTTCTCCCACTGCAAGTTTCCCCAGATCCCACCCTCTTCCCTACCCTACTCCAGAGGCCCTCTCTCTTCAATAAAATTGTAGGAGCACATCTTCCTCAGAAATGATGAGCTACCATTTAAGAGCAAGCTCAGTGCTAGGCAGTGCAGATGGAAGGAGAGGTCACATGACACATGCCACTTGGTGAGTTCCACACTGTGCCCAATATCAACATGCAAATGAAGAGGCACTCACAATCAGAGACTGGTGACTCTTGAGACAAGAGCCACATGGATTCTAAACAGTAGCAAATGTTGGATGAGCACACAGGGAATAAAGGATGGCCATGGTGGGTCAAGAATTGAATACCTGGACTCCTGGAGAATATCGCCTCTTCTGGGCCTGAGAGGGTCCACAGGTTTGAAAACAAGAGAGGGCACAGAAGACAGGAGACCAAGTCAGAAAGAAACAGCCATGGAAGAGCTAAGACCCAGCGGTGGTGGGTGAGCAAACCAGTCTCAATCCCCAAACAGAAATTTAGGGTCCGTGGAGGGCACTCAAGTCCTTGTGCCTCTCAAAATTATAGGCAAAACTATATGCACAGGTGCTTGAACATTATGAGGAGAGGAGGTGTTGCTATCACCAGATCTGCAAAGAAGTCCTCTGGGAAGACCTCTCTAAGGTCCTGAAGCTTACAGAAGCTTTATAAAACAGACAGCATTACACCATCCAACCAGCCCCCCTTATGTCTCTGAGAGTCAGGAGGTCAGGCCACAAGTGTGTACCCAGACTGCAGTATTTCTATAGCAAGGGGAGAGACAGGAGAGACAGGGCTAAGTTCTTCCAAATTCAAGATGCTGTTTACTGCCCAGGATCTCAGAATATAGCTAGTGCCCAGAAGACAAAAAGCCCATGAGGCTGTGAAATGAACATGAATCCAAAGGGATCATTTACCCTCTAGTTGAGCCTGTGGACATATATTTCCAAATATATAACCTATAACATGTGGGCAAGGCAAAGCTCCATGGGAGTGTTGAAACATGGCAGATGGTTCAAGGATAGTTTTGCTCCAGAAAACTGCTACAGTACTAGCAACAAGAGCTACCTACACTGGCTCATCGGCCCTGCCCTAGAGAAGGGTGTGTAAGGGTGCAGAGCACAAAGCGTTCCTTCCTCTGATGCTTCCTGAGACCTGTTACCAGCCAGACACTGTTCCAGATGCTTTAAGTTCAATGGGAAACAACATAGACAGGCTTATAATGGAGCTGGAACTGGAGGCTGAAGAATCACAATGACTCGGGCAAAGGCGGCAGTTCCATTCCTAACTGAAGAGTCACCAAAAATGAGGAACTCCTGCCTATTGTGCAAATCGCTGTCTGGAGGGTGGAGACGTGCTTTCACATTTTTGTACTGCAAGGCCACTTTTTAAAAAAAGGCACCTACATATAATTGTACCTTCAACATACCTAGATTGAAAGGAGACCCATGAACTTGTGGATCTACGAAAGCTATGCTAAAATTCCCCAGACCCGAAGCACACAGCTGTGAACCACTGAACAGAAAAGAGCAAACATGGCCTCTGTCAGCAGGGAGAGCTGTTCTAACTGCGGCCACGCCACTCCCAGCTTCATAACTTGGGGTGAGCTCTACCAGCTGAGATTCCCTCTCCTTGCCGGAAGCAGGGAGAACACACGGCACACGGCTAATTCCGAAGATGAAATGAGACGTGTAAAGCATCTGGTACAGTGTCCGGCATTCAGGAGGGAGTCAATAAATAATAAATGTTCATTCAATCCATGACTAAATGAATGAATTTCAGATAGAAATACTGTTTACAGGTGCTCATATATAACCCAATGCCAAACACATAGTTTAGAGCAGTAATTCCCAGATCACTGGCTTGTCATGGACCAGTAAAATCTCCAAAAATATTTTGGAGGTTAACAGGTTTACCTTGTTGGTTTTCTGATCTACTAAATACATTAAAATACAATAATGACAAGACAACCATCTTTATAAATATCACTTTTTTATAAATATCATTTTTAAAAGAACATTTTAATACCAAAGATAGAAATATGTAATGTCATAATAAAACATTTGGCATCTATCAAAAGTCTCCTCACTGTTCTTACTCTCAGACCAGTGAAACCGTCACCAACCAACAGGAGCTCAAGAACTTGGGAGCACTTGGGAGCCACTCTTTAGGGCAGTTTTTCCAACTAAACCATCCTGCAGCTGAGTAAGCCGGCCCAGTTTGCTCTCTGAACCTAGACAGATATGAAGAAAAAGGTAGGAGAGAACAGAGCCACGACGGCTACTGCGAACACACCTGCAGATGGCCCTTGTGAGTGTCACTTAGGCGTGAGAACGGCTAGCACTTTCTGAGCGCTTACTCTGTGCCAGGCACTGTACCAGTAATGAGCACATATGCATTCCTTTAATTATCACCACCCATACGGTTATAGTATTGGTATTCCCATTTCACAGGTAAGAAAACTTGTTTAAGAGGACAAAACTTGTTTAATAGGTTTTGCCTTGGCCAGTGTGGCTCAGTTGGTTGTAGCATCATCCCATACTCCAAAAGGTTGCGAATCTGATTCCTAGTCAGGGCACATACCTAGATTGTGGGTTCGAGCCTTCTTGCATACAAGAAGCAACCAACCAATGTTCTCTCTCATATCTCTCTCTCTCTCTCTCTCAAATCAAGAAGCATATCCTCAGGTGAGGATTAAAAGAAAAGAGAGAGCGAGAACACAGGAATTGAGTAGTGAAAGCTGGATTTGAAACAGGCAGACAGAGCCCAGAGTCCTGGCTCATTCACTCAGCGAGAGCTACACTGCTCTCAATATCTACCAATATGGAAAAATGCTTAGTAAATACTGTGAGATACAAAAACAAGAAACTAGGTCTCTACACTGAAACACAAAGGAATACTGGGGAATGGTTCCAGATCGAAGGAAGGACATGACAACTGAATGCAACATGGCATCTGGGCTTTTCTTTTGCCATAAAGGACAGATTTGACAACTGATGAAATCTGAATAAGGTTAGTAAATTAGGCAATAGTATTGATATCAATATTAAGTGCCTGGTTTTGATCACTGTGCTGTGGTTATGTAAGAGAATTCCTTGTGTTTGGGAAAAACAAGTGAAGTATTTAGAATAAAGGGAGCGTCTTAAAGAAAGGCAACTTGCTTCTTAGTTCAGGAAAATATACAGACAGACAGAGACACAGATACACACACAGAGGTGAAGAAAAGGCAAAGCGCTCTGCCAGCACGAGTCAGTGGTTAGAGCATCAGCCTGTGAATGGAAGGGTCTTGGGTTTGATTCCCGGCCAAGGGCATGTAGTTGGGTTGCAGGTTTGCTCTTCCAGCCCCAGTCAGGGCGCATGCAGGAGGCAACCAATCGATATTTCTCTCTCTCTCCCTCCCTTCCATCCTCTCTCAATGGAAAAAAATATCCTCCCGTGAGGATTAACAACAACAACAAAAAGGCAAAGCAAATGTAATAAGACATTAACATTTTTGGGAATCTGAGTATAGAGCACCCTGAATTCTTTATATTATAATTTATCTGTAAGTCTGAAACTATGTCAAAATTTTTAAAAGGTTAGTGTGAATCTAGTATTTGCCATCTTCTCATTTTTCTACATATCTAAAAAACTTAAAATTAAAAAAACAACAGTATGTTCATGTGATGCAATGTTTTGTTTTTAAAAAGTTGTTTGTACATTTTGTTTTAGCCTTTTCTGATTTTTCCATAATGAGCTTTAATATAAAGAGATGATCAAACAAATGCCCCTTCTGCAGCATCTCCCTTCACACCTCCGTCTGTCCCTCCCTTTGGACACTGGTGGAACACATAGAAGCCATTTTTCAGGCTTAAAAACGTTGTAAGTCACTGGTCCTACAGTAATCTTCATCTAACTAGCCCTTTATGCAGGAATCTGGTACAAAGGTGACAGGGTAACTCAGCAACATCCATCTTACATAGAGTGACATCAGTGAGTTCGCACATCATTGGGCAGCATGAGAAGGCCCCGGCTCCCTAAACTCCCAAACTGCTGCCAACTATACCAGGGACTGTCCCCAAGTCTTAAAGCTCAACTGAGGACACTCCAGCTAGTTAACTGCCTGGAAGACTGTCACATTTGTGAACATTACCATGATCTTTTAAACTCATGGGATGATTTTAATCCCATTTATGTTAGTTATGACCCCACTAGAACCAAAATAATGTAACTTGAGGACTTCAATAGTGCTCTAAAACCAGAAAGCATTAAACTTGATGTATGCCCAAACACCGAACACTGAAGTTCATGACTCGTCTACCCTGATTACAATTGCCAAGATTCAGAACACTGCCTAATGCGCATGTCTCCAGTTCACTGCTGCCCATCATTCTGATAGTATGTGGATATGTCTCGTTAATGAGAAGATCTTGTCTACAGTTCTACTTTGAGGAGTTCATGAACTTCCTAAAATTGAATGCAAAATCCTGTGTAACTGCATCTTTCATCATATTCTCAAAAGGGCCAAAACCCAAATAAAGTAAAGAACTAACCCAAAGCTAAGTGCAGGCTCTTGCCTTTTTTCTCCTTCTTCTCCCCCTCTTTCACTGTCTCAAAAACTAACCATCTTCTCACCTTCACTCAATTCCAGCAGAAAGCCATACATTTCTACTTCCCTCAAAAATTAGCTCTCAGCAATGAAACAGCCTCACTGCCTACTCTCATCAGAACCTGCCAATACTCCACACACCTACTCTCCAAAGGAGAACCTTGAAAAACACTACCTTACCTGGGACCAAAACAAAACCCCTAAGTCACATCCATGTTGGATGATAACAAGAGAATTTAAGACGGATGAAGTTCCCTTAATACGTAAAGATTCTTTCTGCCAACAACGAAGAGACCAAGAGGGACTGGTGTCTTCATCAAGGGAATGTGTTGTTGGTTTAAAATAGAGGAGTATTTTTTTAAAATATATTTTCATGGATTTCAGAGGAAGGGAGAGGGAGAGATAGAAATATCAATGATGAGAGAGAATCATTGACTGGCTGCCTCCTGTATGCCCCCAACTGGGGATCAAGCCTGCAACCTGGGCATGTGCCCTTGACCGGAATCAAACCTGGGACCCTTCAGTCCGCAGTCTGATGCTCTATCCACTGAGCCAAACCAGCTAGGGCAAAGGAATGTGTTTTTAACCTGGATGGCACAGTATTAATTTTCTTCCAGTTTCAAAGGAGGAAAAACAATGATCACATTATAAAACATGGGGAGTGCCTCAAACTCGCTTCCAAGCTGGCTGGACCAGGGACCATGAGCTTTCTCCCCCCTCTCCCAGCCGCCGTCTCACCTCACGGAGGGAGGCCCAAGTCTCTCGGGAAGAATGAGGCCAAGGATGCAAAGGGCTGCCCTTCTGTGCTCTCCTTCCAGAAGGCCTCTTGTCATCATACTGATTTCAACTGAAAAAGGACACTCCCATTCCCAGAGTTCCCTGCAACTTCTCACCAACATCTGGGCTGTCATGAGAAACCATGACTGTCAGCTGATGACTTCATAATGCTAAGAAAAGGTGATCAAGTCATGCTTGAATCAATTTTAACAAAATAGCAATACTTAGATATAGTCCATGCAATATCACCATTTACCTATTTAAAGTCTGTAATTCAATGGCTTTTAGAATATTCAGAGTTAAGATTGCGATTACCACAATAAAATTTAGAACATTTCACTGCCCCAAAAAGAAACCCTTTGCCCACTAGCAGTCACTCTCCCCACTCCCACCCTAGCCCAGCTTCAGAGAACTACTCATCTACTTTCTGTCCCTATAGATCAATCTGTCTGGACAGTTGGTACATATGGGATCATAAAATATGTCTTTTGTGACTGGCTTCTTTCACTTAGCATGTCTTCAAGGGCCATCCACATTGGAGCACATATCAATGCTTCACTTTTTAATGCTGAATGATATTCCACTGTAAAGATACATCATATTTGTTTATCCACTCATTATTTGAGTTGTATTCATTTTTTGGCTATGATCATAATGCTCCTATGGGCATTTATGTAAAAGTTTTTATGTAGATATGTTTTCATTTCTCTTGAGTATACACCTAGGAATGGAATTGCTGGATTAGGTGAACTCTATGTTTAACCATTTGAAGACCTGCCCAAATGTTTTCCAAAACAACTGCTCCATTTACATTCCCACCAGCAGTGCATGAGGGCTCCAATGTTCCAATCACTCCACAGCCTTAACAACACTTGTCATCATGTCGTTTCCATTTTAGCCATACAAGTGGGTGTGAGGTAACATCTCACTGTGGGTTTTAATGCTTGTATTGATTTTTTGAGAGAGGGAGAGTGGGAGAAACATTGATGTGAGAGAAACATCAATCAGATGCCTCCCATATCCACCCTGACTGGGGATTGAACCCACAACCTGGGTATATGCCTTGACCAGGAATCAAACCCGCAACTTTTTGGCACATATAACGATGCTCAACAGAGAGCCACACCAATCAGGGCTGTGGTTTTCATCTGTATGTCCCTAATGGCTACAGATGTTGAACATCTTTAAATGTGTTTATTGGCAATCTGTTTATCTTCTTGGGGGCAATATCTATTCAGATGCTTTGCCATTTTTTAATTGGGTTCTTTTTCATTATTGAGTTGTATCTAGAATATATAAAGAATTATTACAAGTCCCTTATTAGATATATAATTTACATTTATTTTCTCCCAGTCTGTGGGTTGTCTTATCACTTCCTTGATGGTATCCTTTGAAGTACAAGTTTCTAATTTATCTATTTTTTTCTTTTGTGGCTTTTGTTTTTGGTATCATATCTAAGAAACCATTGCCTAATCCAAGGTCCTGAAGAATTAATCCTGTTTTCTTCTATGAGTTTTATAGTTTTAGCTCTTACCTTTAGTTCTTTGATCTATTTTGCGTTAAAATTTGCGTATGGTGAGGTTGGAAAAACTTCATTATTCTTCCTGTGGAAATCCAGTTGTCCCAGTACCATTTGTTGAAAAGACAATTCTTTCCCCATTGAACTGTCTTGGCACCCTTATCAAAAATCAATTGCTCATGGGTGAAGAAGGCAAAAAGGGAGGTAATGGGGGACATCTGTAATACTGTCAATAACTGTGAGTCCTCCAAAGTTTGCTCTTCTTTATCAAGATTATTTTGCCTATTCTGATTCTCTTGAATTTTTTATTTTAGGATTAGTTTGTCAATTTCTGCATAGTCAGCTAGATTTTTGATAGACAAGGACTGCATCAAATCTATAGATCCATGTGAGGAGTATCACCATCTTAACAATACTAAGTTTTCCAATTCATGACACAGAATGTCTTTACATTTGTTTAGATGATCTTTAAATTTTTTCAACAATATATCATAGCTTTCAGAGTATAAGTTTTCTTAAATTTATTTCTAAGCGTTTTGTTTCTAGTTAAATTATGTCTAAGTATTTTATTCCTTTTTGATGATAGTGTAAATGGAATTTCTTACTTTCATGTTCTGATTGTTCAATGCAAATATATAGAAATACAACTGATTTTTGTATGTTGATCTTGTATCCTACAACCTTGCTGAATTCATTAGTTCTTTTTGTGAATTTTTTAGAATTTTCTATATATAAGATAATGTCATCTGCTAATAGAAATAGTTTTCCTTCTACCTTTCCAATCTTGATGTTTTTATTTTCTTACCTAACTGTCCTGACTAGAACTTCCAGAATTGTGTTAAATACAATTGGCAAACACAGAATCCTTGTCTTGTTCCTGACCTTAGGGGGAAAGATTTCAGTCTTTTACAATTAAGTACATTATCTGAGGGTTCTTCACAGATGCCCTCTTATCAGGTTGAGGAAGTCCATTCTAGTCCTGATTTGTTGAGTGCTTTTATATCACAAAGAGGTATTATATCATGTCAAATACTTTTTTCTACATCTGTTGCTATGATCAAATGTTTTTTTGTCCTTTATTCTATTATAATATGATATATCATATTAATTTTCAGATATTAAACCAAACATTAATTCCTAGGATAAATACACTCAGTCATGATGCATAATCCATTTCATATGTTAATAGATTTGGTTTGCTAGTATTTTATTGATAATGTTTACATCTGTATTCATAAAAGATATTGGTCTGCAGTTTTCTTGTGATGTCCTAACGTAGTGTTAGTATCAGGGTAATACCAACTCAAAGCATGAGTTGGTAGTGCCCCTTTATATTTTGTAAGGGTTTGAGAAGAATTCCATATTAATTCTACTTTACATTATTTGGTAGAATTTTATCAGTGAAACCATCTAGTCCTGGCTTTTCTTTGTGAGGTTTTTTTAAAAATATATTTTTATTGATTTCAGAGAGGAAGGGAAAGGGAGAGATAGAATTATCAATGATGAGAGAGAACAATTGATCGGCTGCCTCCTGAACACCCCCTGCCGGGGATCGAGCCTGCAACCTGTGCCCTTGACTGGAATCGAACCCAGGACCCTTCAGTCCGCAGGCCGACGCTCTATCCACTGAGCCGAACCGGCTAGGGCTGAGTTACTGTTCATTACTAATTCAATCTCTTTACTTATCTACCCAGATTTTCTATTTCTTCAGCTGTTATTTCAACAACGATTTATGACCTGGCAACCTCATATGGCACAGGTAGTAAGTATCCTGCACTCCCAAATACACAAGCTCTTGACCTACTTACCTACACTGCAATCCCTATATCACAGGTGGAGAAATTATGTGGCTTTGGACAATCTGTTCTGATGCAGATAGCCAAGCCTAAACCCCTTCTCAGGTGCATTAATGGTTGCTAGCATTTTCCCAGTATTTCCTGGTGGACAAATGTGGTAGGAAGTGAGTGGAACAACAGGCCATGTGTACTCTGGTGACAAGGTAACAAGAAACTAGAGAAACGTTTTCACTGCAGCAACTTGAGGAATTTGATGAACTGTTCAAAACCACTCCTGCAGTCTCCTTGTCCTCCTCATCCAGCACATCTTTACACATGACATTAGCAAGTTTTTAAAGGCACCATATTTGTCACTCTATCCTTATGTGCTCAAAATAATAAATCAAAATAATGAGACTGTGGTCTCTGATTTCAAACCCACTACCTGACCTGGCTGGCGTGGCTCAGTGGTTAAGCATTGACTTATGAACCAGGAGGTCAAGGTTCGATTCCCAGTGAGGGCACATGCCCAGGTTACAGGCTTGATCCCCAATAAGGGGCATGCAGGAGGCAGCCAATCAATAATTATCTCTCATCATTGCTGTTTCTACCTCTCTCTCCCTCTCCCTTCCTCTCTGAAATAAAAAATATATTTTTTTAAAAAAAACACAAACCCATTACCTGTGTGTCACTAACAAGTTTTGTGGTTTTTGTTTTGTGTTTGTTTTTTTGGGCCTTTCTGGACTTTAGTTTCTTACCCATAATGGACAAAAATTACATACACCCCAAAGTACTGTTTTGATAAGTAAATAATACGTTTGAAAATGCATGGAACAATGGCTGACACCTTTACCTACCATATCATACAGTAAACCATGCTGCTAACAAACACATCTGATCTTAGCCTCCGAGGTAGTTCCAGGTTCTTGGGAGGCAGGGGTGCACTTCCTATACTCTCTGCACGGGGTAGAAGATCTACGTACTGCAACTGCACAGATCATGAGAACAATGAGTCTCTCCATTCTCAAGGAAATCCACCCGGCAGAACACCACAGTGGTGGGAGGTAACAACCATAATTAAAATCACAGCCTCGGGAATCAGGTGGACCTGTGCTCAAAATCTGACTCCACCTTATATTGGCTGTTACCTTGAGCAAGACACTTACCTTCTCTGAGCTTTTCATTGGTAAAATGGGGAAAATAATACTGACTCCAAGGAGATTTGATGAAGATTAAGACTATTTGTAAAATGGCAAGCATAAAATAGCCACTTAGTAAACAAAACTGCTTTTATTAGTTTTTAAAATTTTATTTTAATTTAAAAATTTGTTTCATAAATAAATAAGAAAACAAGGGCTCGATGGTGGTCCAGGGCTTCTCAATCCTGACTATACATGTAACTCACCTGGAGAGCTTTGAAAAGTAAGGCTGGCTAAATTTCACTTAAGACTAATGGCATTAGACTCTCTGAGGCTGGGCCTGGACATCAGCATTTTAAATGCTCTCTAGGTAATTCCAATGTGCAGTTGGGAGTGAGAACCATATAGCTAACCAAAAAGAAGTCCTGCTTTTTACCACCTGCAACTAATTTTTCTGATTAACGGCTACTCTCCTTACAAAATAAACCCATATATACCTTCTCAAATCAGAATAGTACCTGATGGTGAAATGGAAACTAAGACAATTTGAACAATTCACAGAGAGGCAGGTTTAAAACTCTAGTCAGGCCCTGCAGCCCAGACCTCTTATTCGAATGCATTTCTACCGACCACTATTTCCTCAGCACAACAGCAAACCTAGTCACGACATGCCCCTCATTAAAATCCTTTAATGCACTTACCGCCTTAGAACACAGTCCAGACTCCTTAATGGGAACACCACCCTTCAGAACCTGGCCCCACAGAGTGCACGGTGAGGATGAGTCACACACACCCGTGCTCTGGTGCTGGTCTAAATAGCCAAACCACCAACCACCAAGGAGACAGTGCTCAATCTCGGTGTCCAGTTAACATGCCCAAGAGACAAGTGTTAATACAAAGGAGTGCAATATGAATGGTAGCCCTGGAACTGTGCAACGTGGCAGGCTGCTGGCCCCGTCTCTTTCTCGCCTCATCTCCCTCTGGTCCCCCTCTGTGCCCTCACACTCACTGTCCCTTCTCTCACTTGGTCACCTTAACACACGCTTTTCCCTCAGCGTGAAACATTGGTTCCTCATTTTGCAGACTTTAATGTAAATGTCATTTCCTGGAAAAAGTCTTCCCCAACCACCACCTCCACCACCACCACCACCAACAACAACAAAGTCCCCTGCCCCAGGTTAGATGCTGCTGCTATAGCTTCACTTTTACATCCCAGGACTCTCACACATCAGTGCTACTGAATGCAAGGACCATGTTGGTCTTGCTCGATTCCCAGGGTGTGGCGCCTACACAGGGTTTGATGATGGTGGAGTTAAGAGGGGCCCACAAACAACTCGGTAACTGACTCACAACAAAAGGTTATTCTCCTAACTCAGGTCTCACTTTCCACATCCTCTAAGGTGAACTCTGTGGGAAATGTTAAAAACTGTTGCCCGAACTGGTTTGGCTCAGCGGATAGAGCGTCAGCCTGTGGACTCAAGGGTCCCAGGTTCGATTCCGGTCAAGGGCATGTACGTTGGTTGCGGGCACATCCCCAGTGGGGATTGTGCAGGAGGCAGCTGATTGATGTTTCTCTCTCATCACTAATGTTTCTAACTCTCTATCCCTCTCCCTTCCTCTCTGTAAAAAATCAATAAAATATATTTTAAAAAAAACAAAAACCTGTTGAATCTGGTTGTTGAATATACAATCATCTGTTCTTCCAATTTTTTATAAATTTGAAAATTTTCATAAACTTTTGGGGTAAAAATACAGTGAATTCTACTTCCATTCCTAATCCTTCCTTTCCTGCTAAAGATTATTTAGCTACAGGACGCCTAGCAAGAACCTGTCATAACCGTGTTCCCACCACCTGATGGTAGGGCCGTCGGGTAGAGTACCAACCTGCTGGTAGCCTAGGAAAATACTACAGAAACCTTAGGGTCTCTAACAAAAAAGCAAGAAGCTTCTGCCATAAGCCAGATCCTGGGTTCCCAAAAATCCTGAGATTCCATCGATTTCCTTTGATAGTCTTTCCTAGAGAAGAGAATGGCTGTTCAGGTCTGAGAAGAGGAAGAAGAAAAGGATACTGGAAAGGGTGAGCAAGCTGCAGGAGGACATGGCAGTGATATATTACGTCACCAGGTGAGTGACATCAGCTTGCTCTGGTGCTGGCCTAGTAGCCAAATCACCAACCAGCCAAGCATGCTCACTTCCAGCAACCACCTAATGTGCACAAGACCGAACACTTAACGCTAAAGAGAAAGGCCCCATTCAGATGGCCATTCCCAAAGGACTGTGCCCCATAAACAGCTCTCTCTAGAAAAAAACCCTGAGAAATGCATTAACTGCTGAAGTTCAATAGATGAAGAAAGTAGCAGTGAACCCCTCACTTCCTAGCCCCTCTGTTCCCTCCTGAACAGCATTCCTGAGGCAGAGGACGGGAACGTCCATGTGGCTGTCCTAAGCTCTGACACTTGCCATTACCTCTTGCTGCTTCTCCTCATTGGGGTAGGTGTCTACAAATACTCCCAGCCCCACAAATTTGTCCATGTTTCCAAACACAGGCCCTAGAGAGAGAGAACAGATGATGAACAATGAAATAAAGCCAAGAGTTGATAAAGGAATAATATTCACTATGATGGAGGAAAAGGTAAAACTCAAATGACTCTCAGGCCTCAATTAAGACAAGAAAACATATGTAAAAGCACCCAGGAAAGTGCATGGCCTGTAGCAAGCACCCAGTAACCAGCTGTAGTTGTTATGAAGGCGGGGGAAAGAGAGAAGGCCACTGCAACCTTGTTTAGCACTACAGCTGCTCCCTGATCCCGACTAGTTGCTAAGGCGCCCCTAAAGAATTCTGCCTCACAAACACTTGGTGATGACCATGCCCCTAAGAGAGATCTGAATTCCCAAGTTGGACTTCTTATTGCCAAGGAGATCAGGTTGAATGAGGTGGAGTTTCCCCTTTGCTTTGGGCAGTGGCTCCCACACAGCGGGGAAAATAGACACTCTTCTCCCAACTCAGGAGCGCTGAGAGGGTCACTGTGAAGGCCCAAAGGAATCTGCTCACCCAGTCACCAGTGTTCAGGAGAGCCAGTGCTTCCACCTAGTCACCAGGCCAGGTGGGCTCACAGGGGAATAAGAAGGATCTCATAAGCAAGAAATCAGCCCAGGATGAGTCAAGTTCAGCTCCTTACGAGGACTCAGACCCCTTCTAGAGACTAGACAGGCCCGTCTTCATCCACAGACATCAAGGTAGAGGGGAAACTGCTGATATGTAGGGACGTCCCCTTCTCAAAAAGAGGGCACATGAAAAAGCAGGTCAGTCACACCCTACACAAGAGCAACCCAGGGTCCCAATACCTGGCTGCATCCGATCCTTTGTGTACCAGATTGCCAAGCCATCCCCATGTAGATTCTTCTTCCCTTGCCCATGGATTTTGAAGTGCACCTGCAACTCCCAGTCTCTCAGGAAACATGGCTGAAGTGAAAAACAAAAACAAAACACACATTGGGATTAATGAGGAGTATGAAATGCAAAACCCCTGAAGACCTCAGCAGCAGTCTACAGACCAGGAAAACATAAATGCAGGTAACACGAGGCTACAGGTTAAAGCTGAAATCTAAGACTTGTTAAGTGTTTGTGTCATAAAATTAAATAAATAGAGCCATTCAACTGTATATGAGATTTCATATAAAAAGTGAGTAAACCTCCTAATTTTCTTCAACATCTCCCAATAGAAATAAGATAGTACTCCAAAGTTAGGAAAGACACCAAAACACCATGTGAGACTGCTATCGTCATACACCCACCCAGCAAAGCGCCTCAGCCTGTAGAGTATAGGTGGCTGAATTAACTCACCTACAGCTTAAGATCACCCCTCTGATAGAAACTCTAAAAAGCTCAGCTTTACAATGGGGGAAAAGGAGACATATGTAATACTTTCAACAATAAAGAATTTAAAAAATAAATAAATAGCTTAGATTTTAAAGGAAGGTCAAAGCCTCATTCATTGTGAAAGAGTAAGAAAAATGAAGCCATTAGGAAAAGGTTTCCAGAAATAATTAGCAGATCTATACACTGCTAGTTAATTAGACTTGGCCTTATGTCAAGCTGAGGGAGGAATAAGCTGTAGTTCCCTTGAGAAGGGGTAAGTTACAATCCCCCCAAACCTCATGCCCATGGCCAGGAAGCATAAATGCACCAAAGGAGGCCACTCCCAACCTCACCACAGGGAAAGCCTCTGGTGGGAAAATTTTAAGGAGGTAGGTATGAATCAGACTATTGCTTTTTCTGAATTGTGTAGCAAATCTTGGGAAAATGGAGGAGGTACGTGCTCTAAATAGTTGAACATGCCCGGCCAGTGTGGCTCAGAGGTTGAGCATCGACCCATGCACCAGGAGGTTGCCAGTTCGATTCCCAGTAGGGACATATGCCAGGGTTTCAGGCTGGATCCCCGGTAGGGGGCATGTATAAGGTAGCCGATTGATGTTGATGTTTCTCTCATTAATGTTTCTGCCTCTCACCCTCTCCCTTCCTCTCTCTCTAAAGTCAATAAAAACATATTTTAAAAAAATAGTTGAACACTTTCAAGTAGAAACCAGAGTGGGTATATTTGACTTAGAGAGGCTCCTGGTTAAAGTTCACCATGAAGAAAGAAGAGAAGGAGGAGCAGATAGACCAATGGGGTTCAGCCAAAGGCTCTCCAAATAGATTGTTCTGACTCTCAAACAACATATTGCTAGATCATTTTCAGTTTAATTTCTGGGAAATCTTCCAAAAGTGTTAGTATTAGGAGTAGATATTCCAAATGAAAGGGGTGCAGATACTTCTGAATTCTCCAACAGCTAACCCTACTCTGATGAACCCAGCCTCTGGGTTATCATCTTTCTGCTGTTACATTTAGATTTCAGGGCAAGAGTGAAATTCAGTGGCAGGAAGCTGCCCCATAGCCAGTGGGTGGGAATTATGTCCCTGAAAAGAGGGCAAGGCCCAAGAGGTTCATACTGAGCCAAGAGGTGTCTGCCACTTACCTTTGGCCTCCTGTAGCACAATGCTATACAGTTTTGATCAGGACTATGTTCTGAAACTTTGCTGCACATTAGATTCACCTAGAGGGCTTTCAGGAAAAATCCCAACGCCCAAGCATACCCAATTCCAATTAAAACAGAATCTCTGGGGGTGGAGTCCAGGCACTGGCTCCAATGGACAGCCAAACTTGAGAACCCACTGCTCAAACCAATGCTTCCTATCCAAATACGTAACTCAGAAAGAACTCCAAGGCTCTTTCTGATAGCCAGTTATAAAAAAATACAGGTAGCCGGGCCCATGTGGCTCAGAGGTTGAGTGTAGACCTATGAACCAAGATTCTATCAGATCACATGCCCAGTTTGCGGGCTTGATCCCCAGTAGGGGGCATGAAGGAAGCAGCCAATTAATGATTCTCATCACTGATGTTTCAATCTCTCTCTCTCTCTCTCCCTTTCTCTTCTTCTCTGAAATCAATAAAAATATTTTTTTAAAAAATACAGGTAGCAGAGAATCTGAAAAAGGGCAGGAAAACCAGAGACTAGAATTGCTGCTAAGAGTTATGTAGAGACAGCTAGGAAGACAGCAGCAAAGTTTCAAACCCTGGTTAGAATAATTTAGTAACCCAGAGACCTCCATCAATGCACCTTATAACAGATGTAGGGTATAACAACGCACATTTCCGTAACTACTTTAACTTTCCAAAGCTTTTTCATGTCTATCCTCACAACAATTCTGGTGGGCGTGTAGAATAGGTATTATGAAGTATATCTGACAGATGGAAAAACTAAAAACGGAGAAGTTACCTAACCGCCTAGGGCTCACAGTGGGTGTGTGATACAGCTACATCTGGAACCCAAGTCTTTCAACTGGCAGCCCTCCACCTCTTCTAACAGAACACACTACCATTCGCTGTCCAGGAACAGGCTCAGCGCTACAACCTGGGGTAAGGGGCCAGCTTGTGCAAATGGCCCATGGAGAAACTTCTCTTCTCCCTCTGCTCCTTTAGAATTCTCTGCACATAAAATGGGCAGGGAGAAGAAATAGTGCTCTTTTCTGGGGTTCACTTATCTAAAACTAATGATTGAAAAAACATGAAAAAGCGAGGTCTTAGCTTATGTGAACCCAAAAGTATTCAAGGATGCCAAGGCCATTCCCAAAAGTAAAGCGGTCATAAAAGGTGTTGAAAAAGCCCTGGAAACCAAAAAGAAAGCATCATCTTACACTTGGACAAAATCAGAGTGCAGCCACACCAGGAATACTGCATTCACTTCTTGCCGCCATACCTCAAGGAAGACAATGCAGCTAGAAAAGGTCCAGAGAAGGACAGAAAAAAATGACCAAGGGCTCAAAGTGGCTTTCACATGGAAATAAAACTTAAAATTAGACTCCTTAAAGTGAATTAACATGGGAGGGGGAGAAACTAGGATGAATACTACCAATACTACCAACTCTGAATTAAATACATTCCAGAAAACAGAATAAAAATGAATTGTTTGCTATAATTAGGGCAATAGAGAGCATTTCTCTAAATATCTGATTTCATTATGAAGGGCATAACCTCTGAAATGAAAACCTTTAATAACCACAGAAGACAAATTACTGAGAAGAGACAGTAAAACTAAGCCAATATGCCTCTGGCAAACTTTTTGGGTCACCAACACAGGAGGGAGGAAGATTCTTACCACCCGGTTCCAGAGGGCACCCTGTTTACTTTGCATATCTGGAGTAAGGCGGATATATTGCGTCATCACCATGGCGTTGCCCATCAGATTCCACAATGCGGAACTGCTAGTGCCCACACCTACAGGGAGGAAGCAGATCTGTTCGTACTCTTCCAACACCAACCCATTCAGAAAGCCACCACAAGGCCCTCCAAAAGCTGCAGTCATCTCTTCTTTCCCCTTTCATGTCAATTTCCCACCTATGACACATCAATCTTAAATCCTTACCATCTTTGCAGCTGCTTTTCATAAAGCCCTTCTTAGGCGAAGACCCCACAGCACATCAGAGCTATCACTTTATCCAACCCTTTATCTCTGCCAGAGTAACCATAGCTCAGATCTATTCTTCCCTTTGTATATGTGAGTAAATTGTAGCTCCACGAAAGGAAAAAAAAAAAAAATCCCCGGTTAAACCAAAAAGAGCTTGATCCTCAGGCTTCTGGGGCTGAATCACATTCTTTAAACAATCCCAGCATGACTTTAATATGTCAGACTGCAACAGAGCGAGAGCTGTGTCGACAACCCGCAGCATGAGCAGGGACCCACACCGCGGCGACAGCCCGTGCACCTGCGAAGTGAACCCACAATCGCCCGCGGCCGTGGCGATGCGCTCTCTCTCCCACGGGAGTCTGTTTGCCTGTTTGCTGTCCCGCTGCCTACACTCCAGCTTGCGTGGGTTAAGCCGGCTGCACTGCTTTGGTCCCCGCTGACGCCTCCATACATGCGCTGGTTGACAGGCTGTGCCTAGAAGTCCATGACCCCCAACAGAGCAAAGCCGCCAGCCCCTTCCCCAACAGGACTCCCGAACTGGAGAAGAACAGGCGTTCTAACGCGCAACGGGATTTTGTCTTCTTTCTCCGCCGGGCCAAGCGCTGCCCCAGCCCCGCCTCCGGCTTTCTTTCTGGCCCCTCTGTAACTCCAGCCGGAGACGGGCTCGTTGCTAGTGGCCCTCCGTCACTCGCCCCCTTCGCAGCTCTCCCTCCTTCCCACGCTCCTCCGGTCCGCCGCCGAGCTCCCCGCGCTCAGGCCCAGCCCCGGCGGCATCCGAGGGCCCAGCGACCACCTGCCGGGAACCTCCGGCGCTGGTGCGGCGCCGGGAGGGGAGGGAGGTGGACCCCTGCCCTTCGGACACGGAGCTCCCAAACTCCGCGGGAGTCCCCGCGGGCCCCTACCCATCGCCGGCAGTGGCCGGGCCACGAAGCCCGTCGCCGCCCGCCTCTACCGAGGATCTCAGGTCGCGAAGCCCGCCCCATGCACGATCCCCTCGTCCCGGGCGCCTCACCCTGGTAGGGCTTCGACAGCGAGTGTTCCCGCTTCAAGTACTCGAACGTCTGACCCGCCCCGACTTTTCGGGGCCCCTGCCCAGACCCCAACAAAAGGAGAAGGAGCAACATCCTGGACCCATCCCAAGCAGACAGACGCCGCCGCCACCGCCACCGCCGCCACCACCACCCAGAGGGGCCCAGAGTCGCCGCCATCTTTCTCACCACTGTCCCTTCACCAAAAGCCCGCCCCACCTCACAAGCCATTGGCCCATAGAACTACCTGCCCTGCGTCCCATTGGCTCTCATCGATTCTCCGCCCTCGCAGGTGAGCATCTCACTGATTGGCTGGCTTGGTATCAGTTGCCTGGACAACCCAGGAAGGGGGCGTGGTCAAGTGCCTGCACTCCCTTATTAGCATTTGTCCTGAGTTCCGCTAGGCCTGCTGGGATACGTAGGGATTTCCATTTTTCTCTGCAAGCTAAAGAAAATTTAAAAAGATAAAATGTTTCTTTTGTGATCTAGAGTAGATTTAAAGATATAAGATGTTTCTGTTGCACGCAAACATTCTAACCTCTGTGCCATAGTACCCTCTCCTCTGTGCAGAACTATCCATCAATCAGGATGATATGGAACTGAAAGGAGAAATAGACAAATACACAACTGAAGTAGCTGGGAAATTGTCAGGAAAATTAGAAAATTTATAAAAGACTTGAACAGCACAATAGAACAACCTGACCTGATGACATTAATAGAAACCACACCCAACAACAGAAGACACATACTTTTAAAGTGCAAAAGAAACATTTGCCAAGATATTGTGGGTCAAAACAACAAAACTCCACAAAAATCTTCACAAATTTTAAAGAATTGAAATCACATAAAGCACATGACAGAATCTGACTAGAAATCAATAACAGAATATTTCAGAGAAGCCCCTAAATATTTGGAAATTGAACAACTAATCTATAATTCTATAATAATAAAAGCATAATATGCTAGTTAGACTGGACGTCCTTCCTGACGACCTTCCAGATGAAGCCAGGGCTGCGAGGGAAGCTTGGGTCCCAGGTGCCAGAGGGAAGCTGGTGCTAGCAGCTGGGGAAAGGAAGGCCTACTCTTGCATGAATTTTGTGCGTCGGGCCTCTAGTTTTTCTATAACCCAGGAGGAAGTAGGAGGTACTAGAGGACCTAGCAATGGAAAAGAGTAAGAAACCCTTTACCTGGGTAAGCGCAATAATACACTCAGTTCCCAAATCCAAAAAAGTGACAGTCATCCCAGTTTCTCCTTTACTCACCAGTTCCACCATGCAACCAATAATTAATCAAGCCTTGACGACTTTATTCCTATTCTGCAAAGCCATCACATCCTGTCCATCCTCCAATTTATCTGGAACCACAAAATGTTTTTCTAGTATTGTTCTAGCCACCATCATCCACGTAGCCACCCAACTGATCTAAGCAATGTGCCATGCCGTTTCCTCAGTGTTGATGTTAAATAAGTCGAAACTGGTAAAGCTCTTAGAGTAGTGCCTGGCGCGTAGTAAGCACTATATCATTATCATCATCGTTATTAACAGAGTCCTTTCGGGTAACCATCACTGTAGGGAAAAGATTCAGGCCCCTTAACTTGGCACACAAAGCCCTCTGCCATTGGCTCTGGCCCTCCTCTGGCCTTATTGCCCTCAGCTCCCTCCCTTCATCTATATGCTCCAGCTTCCGCTCTTCCCTCTCCTTTTCCGCAGCCCATTCCTCCTGGAGGCCTTCCTTGACTCCCTCAGGTAGGAGCAGGTACTCCATTCTGAGCAGTGAGTGTGCCCCGAGCACTTTGCCAGATCTATGTTCCTATCCTTGTAATAGACTTAACCAAAGTTAACTCTTTTTTTACCCCTAAACATAAATATATTTAATAAGAGAAACTTTGAATGCAAGCCTGTTTTACAGGGGGTCAACTTTTAAAAATTAAAGCTGTCACAGCCCTTGATCTTTTACACACTCCACACAGAGCAGATGAGGAATTGCAAAGAATCTATTCCATGTCACACCCTCACTTTAAAACATTCATGGGCTCCCAATTACCACAGAATAAAATCCAAACTCCTTAGTGTAGTATTCAAGGCCCTTCACAACCTGGCTCAAATCAGGTTGTACACATGTCTATTACAATGTGTCACCCTGAATAATGTAGCTCAATTAGCAGATTATGTTTGTCTCCAGGCAAGGCTGGGAGCTTCTGGACCACAGGAAGCAGATCTTACTCATTCCAGGCCCTGCCCACTTCCCCCTGGCTCTAACCCAGAGGTTCTCAACCTGTGGGTGGAGACCCTTTTGGCGGTCTAACGACCCTTTCACAGGGGTCGCCTAAGACCATCCTGCATATCAGATATTTACATTACGATTCATAACAGTAGCAACATTACAGTTATGAAGTAGCAACGAAAATAATTTTATGGTTGGGGGTCACAACATGAGGAACTGTATTTAAAGGGCCAGAAGGTTGAGAACCACTGCCTAACCGAGGGGTCCTCAAACTTTTTAAACAGGGGGCCAGTTCACTGTCCCTCAGACCGTTGGAGGGCCGGACTATAAGTTAAAAAAAAACTATGAACAAATTCCTATGCACACTGCACATATCTTATTTTGAAGTAAAAAAACAAAACGGGAACAAATACAATATTTGTATTTGCATGTGGCCCGTGGGCCATAGTTTGAGGACCCCTGGCCTAACCCATTAACCAACACATGGAAGGGGTTCTAATTGTTTTGGATAAAATTATTTCCATTGGCCCTGACCTGTTTGGCTCAGTGGATAGAGTGTCGGCCTTAGGACTCAAGGGTCCCAAGTTCGATTCCGGTCAAGGGCATGTACCTTGGTTGTGGGCATACCCAGTAGGGAGTGTGCAGGAGGCGGCTGATAGATGTTTCTCTCTCATCGATGTTTCTAACTCTCTATCCCTCTCCTTTCCTCTCTGTAAAAAATCAATACAATATATTTTTAAAAAATAAAAATAAAATAAAATTATTTCCATTGTATTTCTATGTCAGCTGGAATTTATATTGTGGTAAAATATACATTATTTGAAATTTCCATTTTAACTCCCCCCCGCCCCCCTTCCAAATCTTCACCCATGGATACATTTTCACCGCTTTCTAGAGAGAGAAGGCAGAGACAGAGAGAGCCATAGATCAGTTGCCACACCCAAAACTTAGGTATGTGCCCTGATCAGGAATCAACCTGCATTTGGTGTACGGGACAACATTCCAACCAACTGAGCCACCCAGCCAGGGCCCATTTAACCATTTTTAAATATATATTTCAGAGGCTTTAGTGCATTTATACTGTCAGCTGGATTTTTGATAGATTATCTCAGCAGATCTCTCATTGTAAAATTCATTATGATGAAGAAAAGAGGAATAAAGGAGAGCGGGTGAAAGACAAAATGCGCAGGACAATAAATCCAATGATTTTGTTCAGATTCTTACAATAGGGAGACTGATCATTAATGAGGAACGTATTAAAGAAAAGGAAGGTGGCCTGGTAAGGAGGTGACCAAAAAGGTCTTATCTGAGTCATCGAAACAAGGTGGATGTGGATCTTACCTTGGAAAATTCTTTTAAAGTCAGCCATTTCTCAGAATTCAAAATGGGGTGTTGGGGAGTCACAGAAAGGGGGGATTTCTTGACTGTAGCTGCTCTCCAGAAGTATGAGGTTCAGATAAAGCTCTACGCTGTCAGGGTGTTGAGGGGAGGTGAAGGGAGAGAGAAAAAGGAGCCATGCCCGCCTCCAACACTGCTCTACACATGCCTAGAACCTTCTGAAAGCCCAGTGAGGTCTTGACCTACCATCCTTCCAGCTGCTTAATATTCCTCTCTGTCTCGGTGGAATCATCTCCCATGATCCAGGGTTGCACACCTTCAGGGCGTGGGGCATTCATACACAATGCGATTTGTGGGTTCCAGCAGTTCTGGCTGATTCCTCTACTTTCCTGTCTTCAAAGCCAAACAGGTACCTTTATTTAGGAGCACCTTGAAGCCTGATGCCCATGCTACCCTCCACGACAGAGACTCCAAGGCAGCACCGTGGCCCCATCTGTCCCTCTCCCTCCTACTTTTCACTTTTTATTTTTTTCAATTAGCAATAACCGTGCCTCGGATAAACCTCATTGGCTATGATACTGCCACTGCGCAAAGCTAGCACCCTCCCACCGCCAGGTCTATCATTCCTCCCTTCTCAGGGACCCAGTTTGGGCTCTGAGGTTGGGCCCATCTTCAGCCCAGGTGGAGGTTGGCCTGCCCCCTCCCTTCAGTTCTCTGAGCAGACCCTGGAGCATAGAATGGGACACTGACTAGCTACTTTCCAGTGGTGACTTACAAATCTGGCCTCCTAACAAGCCTCAATTAAATAGCCAGGAGTGCTTTTGGCATCCCCAGAATCCTGGTTCCCACTCCCAGACACCTAATTCATCGGTCTGGGGTAGGACCCAGGGGTTTGGTTTTGAAAATATCTCCCCAGAGAGTTTGATACTCGGCCAATTTCCAGAACCAAGCAAGGCCCTCTCACATCTAGGATCTCAGTGCGACGATGTCTTGGTGTGATGGGCATTTGTACTCAGTTCAGAGAGTGAATTTCAAACAGGATACAGCATATGAATTGAGAGATAACATTTAGAGATTTGCTTTAAAATAGTCTGGGGGGCCCTAACCGGTTTGGCTCAGTGGATGGAGCGTTGGCCTGCGGACTCAAGGGTCCCGGGTTCGATTCCAGTCAAGGGCATGTACCTTGATTGCAGGCACATCCCCAGTAGGGAGTGTGCAGGAGGCAGCTGATGGATGTTTCTAACTCTCTATCCCTCTCCCTTCCTCTCTGTAAAAATTCAATAAAATATTAAAAGAAAAAAATAAAATAAAATAATCTGGGGGAAATTGTGTGTGTGTGTTGGGGGGAGGGTGGGATAGATGAAAAAAGCAGGATGTTGATGGATGTTGAAGCAGGATTATGGGTATGTGCAGAGTCCCTCCAGCTCTGTAATAAAAAGCTTTTAAAAATCTCCCTTGGAGATGATTAGGAAATACGCTGGGTATGCATTTATGTTGTTTTCTAAATTTTCTCCAAGGAATGAAAACTGTAATTAACTATAATCTAGTAAAGTTCATTGTGGCCCATCCAATACAGTATTTTCATAACTAAAAAGAAAGAGCCTGCAATCTAGAGGAACGGGCAGGGGATGAGAATATGCCAGAGCACGTCATTTCTGTGCAGGGGACAGAGTCTTGCTAAGTGTTCTGGGCTGGTTCTTCAAAGCAAGCCTACTGCCCAACGCATTAGTAAAGACTTCCCACTTAACATCCTAGCTCTCTTAGCAGTTTAATTTCCCAATATATCAAGGAATTAGTATCAGTATATTATTTTATTGCTGATATTAGTATATTAATTAAGAAATTAGCATTTGGGTTTATCACTCAGTTACTTGTTTAGTCAGTGTGACTTACCCTCCCCAATCTGTTTGCCCTTCAGGGAATTGATAAAAATCAATTCCTGAGGGCCAGATCTCCGATCTGTGGTGACTGATGAAGTGGCAGAAGTCCCACCAATTAGGGACTGCCTCCAGGCATCCAGGTGCCTGCTTGTCACAGAGCTGGAGCATAAGGTTCACCAAGCATTGCAGGATGGGTGGGGAGGAGGGAGAAGAATTCCAGCACATTTGAGTTGGAATGCAAACATCTGACCTTTTGAGACCTGGCTCTTTTGTATGACCTTAGGCACATTATGTAATCTCTCTGAGCCTCAAATCTCCTCTCTGCAAATTGGAAGTGATGACAGACACCTACCACACTGGATTGTTGGGAGCCATTCCGTGTAAGATTGTATAAGCAATGCACAGGCACACTGTGGACTCTGGAGAGTTCTATCCGTATCCAAATTACTACTGTTTGTACAGCTTTGTGAAGGCTTGCCTGCTTGTGTTCTGCAATGTGTTTGGGAAAGTGGGTTTGGTCCCTTTGGAAGAAAGTACACATGTCAGAAGAGGTTTATTAAATAAAGTGGAAACCACTGGCTCACTTGAGGATATCACTCAGGGATCTGGGGTACAGAGTAGACATGTATAATGTGCAAATCCTGTCACTGGGGTTTATAATTAGAAAAATGATAGCCCTGGCCAGGTGGCTCAGTTGGTTGGAGTGTCGTCTCGTACACCAAAAGTTTTCGGGTTTGATTCCTGGTCAGGGCATATACCTAGGTCAGGGGTTCGATCCCCAGTTGGGGTGCTTACGTTTCTCTCTCTTTCCTTCCCTCTCTCTCTAAAATTAATTTTTTAAAAATATCTTTGAGTGAGGATTAAAAAGAAATATGATAATCTATTGCTTTGAAGATCAAACAGCAAAGAAATGGCTTTGGTGGGTATAATCTTCCTCATTCGCCTTCTGCCTGTGGAAGATGAGCCGGTGGAGAAGCCCGAGCTCTCCAGGAGCTGGGTGGGTGGAGGAGTGCATGGGTGAGCTGACCTGCAGCTATGGCAGAAGCCAAGGGACAGTGTGCATGAGGTTGGAAATTTCCACTCTGGCAGCAGGCAGAGCCCATCACCTCAAGGAATGGCGAGCCCTTTAGGATGAGTGGAAGCCTTGGGGTCATAGGGAGGACACCTGGGGGCTCTCATGTCTACCTGGCCCAAAGCCCTGAGCCAACCTGGCTACTTCCAAATCGCAGATTGAGGGTTGTTGGCTCTGGAGGCAAGCCAGGAGGTCAAGGCTATACTACGCATTAATTGGTAAAAACTGAAGATTAATGTGTAAGGAGCCTAATTGCAAAAAAGGTGGTTGTATTTCTTTAAATTGAATTCCATATGGTATTTCTTTAAACAACTGACTCATGCATAGCTGCTTTGTAGTAAAGATTTCTATTTTATTTTATTTTATTAATCCTCACCAAGGGTATGTGTTTCCATTGCTTTTCAGAGAGAGAGGAAGGAAGGGAGGGCGGGAGGGAGAGAGAGAGAAACATCAATGTGAGATCTCACATCGACTATTGCCTCCAGCATGCTCTTTGACCCAACCTGGGGCAGGGAGCAAACTGGCAATTCAGGTACGTGCCCTTGACAGGGAATGGAACCCATGACCCTTCATTGAGCGTGCCAACACTCTAACCACTGACCCACACTGGTCAGGGGAAGATTTCTATTTTCTATCATGAAGACTTGTACAATGTCTCTTGGTTTCAACATTTCTCAGTGAAAATAACAACTTGGAATTCACTGCACAGAGACAGGTTTGGGTTTCAATTCTTGGCTTTGTTGAACTTGCCTAGTTGCATGACCTTGAAAAAGTTATTTAACCTCTTTGGGATCCAGTTTTTCTACCTGTGAAAAGGAGAGTTATAATAACACCTACCTCACAGAATGCTATGAATATTTAAAGGAAGAAAGATGTGGAAGCCATAGTGCCTGGTACATAGCACTCAATAAATTGGAGTTATTTTTTAAAAAAATATATTTTATTGAATTTTTACAGAGAGGAAGGGAGAGAGATAGAGAGTTAGAAACATCCATGAGAGAGAAACATCGATCAGCTGCCTCCTGCACACCTCCCACTGGGGATGTGCCTGCAACCTGGGCATGTGCCCCTGACCGGAATCGAACCTGGGACCCTTCAGTCCACAGGCCGACACTCTATCCACTGAGCCAAACTAGTCAGGGCTGGAGTTATTTTTTAAAGTATGTTTTTACTTATTTTAGAGAGAGAGGAAGGGAGAGGGATAGAGAGATAGAAACATTGATGAGAGAGGAGCATCGTTGATGGGCTGCCTCCTGCAAGCCCCCTACTGGCGATCGAGACGGCAACCCAGGCATGTGGCCTGAGTAGAAATTGTTCCAGTGACCTCTTGGTTTATGGGTTGACTCTCAACCACTGAGCCACACTGCTGGGAAAATTGTAGCTATTTTTATTGTTATTTGGGCCTTCACTTCTGGATTACAATGGCAGCTTCTTAACTAGACTGTCCCCCATCCCATCTACCCAACATATTGCCAACAATTAACCTTCCAAATTTTTAGTTTCCATCATATCACTTCCCCAAAAGAACCTTCTGTTCCTCTTTAATTAGATTAGAACTAAATGCCAATGTAAAACAAAAAGCAACAACAAAAAAAACAGGCAAAATAAACAAACTCATAGATACAAACAGAATGGTAGTTACCAGAGGAGAACAGGGGTGGGGGAAGGATGACGAAGGAAGGAGGGTCAGATAATAATGTGATGGAAGTAGACTAGACTTCAGGTGGTGCAATATACAGGTGTCATATTATAAAGTTGTACACATGAAATGTATGTAATGTGATTAACCAATGTTAGCCCGATAAACTTAATTAAAAATAATAAAATTACTTAAACATGTTTATATATTTAGAAAAAGACTAGCCCTGGCCGGTTTGGCTCAGTGGATAGAGCACCGGCCTGTGGACTGAGGGGTCCCATGTTCGATTCTGGTCAAGGGCACATGCCCAGGTTGTGGGCTCGATCCCTAATAGAGGGTGTGCAGGAGGCAGCTGATCAATGATTCTCTCTCATCATTGATATTTCTATCTCTCCCTCTCCCTTCCTCTCTGAAATCAATAAAAATATATTTTTTTAAAAAAGAAAAGACTAAATCAGTTTGAAGGCCAATGTCATGACTATGGCTGTTACTTTATTTATTTTTTATTTATTTATTTAACATTTTTTTTATTGATTTCAGAGAGAGGAAGGGAGAGAGAGAGAGAGAGAAAGAGTTGGAAACATCAATGATGAGAGAGAATCATTGATCAGCTGCCTCCTGCACGCCCCCTACTGGGGTTCGAGCCCACAACCCCAGGCATGTGCTTTGACCAGGAATCGAACCAGTCATGGGTCAACGCTCAACCACTGAGCCACGCTGGTCGGGCTGTGGCTGTTACTTTAAAAGAAACTGAGGGCCGCCGGGCCAGAGTGGCTCAGTTGGTTGGCCATCATCCCGTGCACCGAAAGGTTGCTGGTTCAATTCCTGGTCAGGGCATGTGCCTGGGTTTCGGGTTCAGTCCCTGGTTGGAACAAGTACAGAAGGCAACCAATTGATGTTTCTCACATTGATGCTTCTCCCCCCCCCCCCCCCACTCTCTCTCCCTCTCAAAAAAGAAACTGAGGGCCTCTGGAAGGTTTGATCAGAGCAAGTTTATAATCTAATTTATGTTTTTGTGGGTTTTTTGTTTGTTAATCCTCACCGAGGATATTTTCCCATTGATTTTAGAGAGAGTGGAAGGGAAGGGGAGAGACAGAGAGAAAGAAACATTGATGTGAGAGAGACACGTCAACTGGTTGCCTCTCAAATGTGTCCTGGCCAGGGCTGGGGATCTAGCCTGCAACTGAGGTACATGCCCTTGACCTGAATCAAACCCTGGACCCTTCAATCCTTGGGCCAATGCTCTATCCACTGAGCCAAACCGGCTAGGGCAAATTTATGTTTTTAAAGTGTCACTCTGGTTGTTGCATTGAGAACAGATTGTAGGAGGGGAAGGGCGAAAGCAAGACAAGGTGTATTGGGAATCCAAGTGAGAAAGGGGGGTGCCTGGGGCCTGGGGGAGGCAAAAGAAGTGGAGAGGGGTAGTAACTGGATTTTAGATGTATTTTCAAGGTGCAGCCAACAGTATTTGCTGAAGGATCAGACAGTGGAATTAGAAAAGGAAAAGAATAAAGAATGACTTGAAGATTTTGGCTACAGCAACTGGAAAGATGGATTTGCCATATGCTGATAGAAGGGAATTATGAGCAATATGTTTTGGAGGGGGAAAAATCAGTATTTTAATTTTGGTGATTTAATTTTAATGTATGTGTTTATTGGACATCTAAGTAGAGAAAAGGCCCTCTGATCCCAACTATCACCCCAGTAAGACCAAATTTCCAATCTTTAAAAGAAACTGTTGGGGGCTCTAGCTGGTTTGGCTCAGTGGATAGAGCATCAACCTACAAACTGCAGGGTCCCAGGTTCGATTCCAGTAAAAGGCAAGTACCTCAGTTGCAGGCTCCTCCCCAGCCTGGGCCCTGGTTGGGGCACATGCAGGAGGCAGCCGATCAATGATTCTCTCTCATCATTGATGTTTCTATCTCTCTCTCCCTCTCCCTTCCTGTCTGAAATCAATAAAATTACATTAAAGAAAAAAAAGAGCCGAGACTGGTTTGGCTCAGTGGACAGAGCGTCGGCCTGCGGACTGAAGGGTCCCGGGTTCGATTCCGGTCAAGGGCATGTACCTGGGTTGCGGGCACATCCCCAGTGGGAGATGTGCAGGAGGCAGCTGACCGATGTTTCTCTCCCATCGATGTTTCTGACTGTCTATCTCTCTCCCTTCCTCTCTGTAAAAAATCAATAAAATATATTTAAAAAAAAAAAAAAAAAAAAAAAAAGAAAAAAAAGAAACTGTTGGGGGTCTGGGTGGGGGAAGTTCATCAGTTGCTCAGTAGAGAGGATATTCCCTCACCTCCTAAAATAGCCAGCACCAAATGGACCCCAGTGACCCCTGCCACCTGCTATTTATGCCCTTGTGTAGTCCCCTCCCACAGTATATCAGTTTGGATCCATATGACCAAGAGAATATGGAAGACATGGAAATATGTATAAAAGCCCAGGCTGGACTCCTGATTGCCCACCCTTGGTCAGCTGTGGCCTGGGTGCTTTTCTCCAGGCCTTGTCAGTTGCCTATCCATCTAGAACCCATGGAAGAGGAGGTGGGACAGGTCCCCAGAAGGAAGGAAGGTAACCGTTGTCGGGAGAAGGGGACAGGAAGTGGAAGTAGGACAGCAGTTACTCACATCTGAGCTTGATCTTGCCTTTACCTTCCGCCCTTGGTTGCCCAGGAAGAATTATGCATGAAAGAATTTAAATTAGGATGGAATCTGATGATCTGATCCAGTGCCCTCACGTTAGCGATAAAATAAAGGCCCTGAAGCCTAGCCAGGTGAGCTGGTGCGGGAGGCTCTCCAGGGATTTGGTGCCTTGGCAAATGTTGGAGCAAACCTGAGAATATCTCAACACGCGGGGAAGAAGATCTCAAAAGCTGTCTCCCTTTCTGACTAGGTCTAGAGACAGTGAGATTTGGGAGTCAGGAACCTGCCTAATTTCTGACCTGGGGTGATTTATTGCCTCATGTGGATTATGCCAGGCACTGTGGGTGTGGTGCCATTTACATGGAGAACATTCTAGCCTACCCATCCTCCCAGGCTTCCTCCAAAGGCAATTCCGGTGGACGTCATGAGCCACACATGGGACCTGCGTTTTTCAAATTGTGGATCAGTCAATAAATCAATGAAATTGGGTCAAGATCAGATTTTTTTTTTAAGAAATAGGATAGAGCAGAAATTATATCAACATGTAAATATAGTCCCATGAAAGAGTTTTCTCAGTTGTAATTTTGTAGAGAGAGCTACTGGCTAAATTGTTCCTCCTCATTTCCCACCCCTGTCCCCCAACAGTACTATTTCTACTCCCTTTTAAAGGGAGATCCAATTCATGCCACAAATGCAGATGGAATGCCGAGCTCCAATACAGAGATGACCAGGACACAGGTTTGGCCTTGAGGGACTCTCACTCCAGTCCAGAGCAGGGAAGAGAAAAAAAATGAAGAGGTAGACAGTGGAAGGCCGGGGGTGGGGACGTGGGGGGGGGGGGAGTGAAGGCAGGCAGAATACCTTCCATTTTCTACTTTATACACTCTGTGTCGTGTGAATTTGTTGTATAACTGAGCAATTTTAAAAGCCCAGTAAAAATATAAAAATACACAAATAAATGAATGAATGAAATGTCATGTCATGTGAAATCTTGGCCCACGAGAAGGAAAAGAAAACAATTTTTAGGGAGAAGCTCTCAGACGTGGGCTCATTTAGTCCTTTCAGTACAACTAGAAGAGTCTCTGGGTCCTCATTCTAAAAATGGAGGAATGCAAAGCCCTCAGAGGCAAACAAAGCGCGTTACCCAACTCCCCAGCTGGTGAGGGACAGGGCATGGCATGGCTGTTGTAGCATTTCTCCATTGGCCAACTAAGGAAAAGGGTCAGAAACTAGAGACACTGACTCCAAGAACTTCGTTCTTCAGCCTTTCTTTGTAAATACTAAACGTTTGTCATCCTGGGGGGAAAGGGGAGCGGGGGGGGGGGGGGGGGGGGGCGGGCAGAAGGAAAGGCTTGCTGGGGCGGCCAGTCTTGGGGACAGAGGGCGCTGCAGCACACCAGGGAGGAAGGAGGCAGAAAGGAGAGACAGCCAGCGGAGCCCTGGTCCCCGGGGCGGGGCGGGGTGGAGGGGCTTCTCAGGCCCTGTTCTGCCTGGGACTCCTCACAGGGACCTCGGTACCAACAGGGGCCTCCTAGCAGGCCTTGCCTTCCAGGCCGTCAGGCGTCCCTTTCTCCCTTGCCAGCCTTGGCAGCCTGAGCCCTTTGTTGCCGGGAAAGCCCTCCTGCCGCACCTCCACCAGCTTTACCCACCCCCAGCCTCCCTTCTTCCTCATTCTCCTCCTCTGAGTTTCTCCCGCCACAGGAAGAAGAAGAGAAAAAACAATTCCGGGGCTGGCGTTCGACAGAGACACATTGGAGCTAAGGGAATGTGAGTGTCCTCTTAAAAATTTCGGCCCCATCATTTGTCATTGTCGTGGCTACTGATCATGTTTATTGGGCTCTTGAACCGGGGCCAGGCATTGTCTCATGAGCACTCAGGAATGTCCCAGAGTCCCAGGTCACACAGGCACTCCATGGCCCAGAGCTGTGCCTGCCCCCCCACGGTGGGGCATCCTGCCTCCTGTGGTCCTGCCCCACAGGAGAACAACCTGTGCTATGGCCACGGAAGTCTTGAAGCTGCCCAGTTAATATGCACTCTTCCTCCCTCGCTGCTCTGGGACCCTCCATGGCCTGGACCCGCTGCCTGAATGTCTTCACCCTCCTCTGACTCAGTGAAGTGCCCGCTCCAGGTGGAAACTGTGGCTCTGGGTCCTCGCGCTCTTATTACTGGGATGACCAGAGCTGGTACCACCCCAGCTGGCCCCAGGCTCACTTTGTGGAAGGATGAGTGTGCCTCCCCTCCTGCGACAATGTAATGGTTTGCACGCGTCCTGTAAACGCTCAGGTTCACTGTAGATTATGGATGGCAGGTGGACAGGCCACGGCATGTGGTGACAGTGGCCCGAGCCTCACTCTGAGGTGTCCCATTGCTCCCATCCAGGTTCAGGGACCCCAGGACCCACAGCGTCCCTCGAGGGACTCTGCCCAGGCTCTGAGCTCTGACAGCAGACAGGCACTTCTCTGCCAGCAGCTTCCCACCTTGGAGACCCAGAAATTAAAGATGGAGAAGAATCCAGGCCAGAAGGGCCACATCCCAGGGAGTGGAGATCCCGGGTGACAAGCCAGGACCCGTTCACCATCTGAACCTCAGCGTCAGCACAACACCAGGTACAGAAGAAGGGTTGATGGACCTTCGAGACTGTCTGCACAGGACCAGAGAGCAGCAGCCTCAACCATGGAAGTGTAGGCCTGCTGCCACGGGGCCTAACCGGAGAGAACCTGTCAGATCCAAGATCTCCCCAGTAGAGTGCTTGGAGACGCTCAGGGGTCAGGTCTCAGAGCCCCGCTGAGAGAGACCCCCAAACCTCTTACTTGCAAATGGCGGCAACTCAGATGAGTGAGGGTTTCCACCTGGAGGCCGAGAACCGGGTCTGTCCCCAGAGGAGTGAGGCTTCTCATTTGCTGGTTACATTCTGCCTCTTCCACAGCCTGGTTCACAGGAGCCACGCACGCTTCCAGGCGTCCTGCCTCTTCCTGTTAGTAGGTCTCCGGCTCCATGTTGTCCTCACCGTTCTGTGGGAGGTTTTTCAACTCCGCAGGTGTGGAAGGTTAAATGCCCTAACCAGGAACTCAGGCCGTCAGTAAGTGTCTGGGCCTCCAGGACCTGCTGTGACACTTACCGCTTCACACTGCATTTCTCTTTTACCGAGGCAGTCTCTGCTGGATCAAAGGCGCTGGGAGGGCAAAGAGAAATCTCATTTCTTTGCTTCATTGGTTCTGCCCTATTCATTAACCTCAGATATGGATATAATCGTGCATGGGTGTATTTATTTATTTATTTTTTTAAATCCTCACCCAAGGATGTTTTTCCATTGATTTTCAGGAGAGTAGAAGACAGAGGGAAAGACAGAAAGAAACACTGATGTGAGAGAAACACATCGATTGGTTGCCTCCTGCACAAGCCCCAACCAGGGCAGTGAGGGGGCGGGGTTGGGGGGGGCAAGGGTGGAGCCTGTAATCAAGTCTGTGCCCTTGACTTGAATTAAACCTGGGACCTTTGGTTCCCAAGCCGATGCCCTATCCACTGAGCCAAACCAGCTAGGGCCATGGGTGTATTTAAATGAACTTTAGCAAAGACTGATTTTTCCTACCAGACCCTCACCGCTCAATTATCTCAAAAGCTTATATTTTCCTTTCCCTTGTTGGCTTCCGTCACTGGACTCAGTGCATATGTACAGAGCCTCTGAGTACAGACAGTCTGAAAAGAGCAAAATAAAAATAGCCAATTGGTCGATAATTGAATGGGAAAGTGCCAAGGGGACAGCACTGGTCCTAAAGCCAGCTGGGAAGAGATGAGGTGGGGCGGGCGGTGGCCTCCCTGAGAGCTGGGCTTGCTCTGAGGTAAGCCCATGCAGGCGGCTCCTCCTGGCCGGGCAGATGGAAGGAACAGTGGGTCAAGGGTCCTGCTTTCTGCTTTTATTCTGTGTTGGCCAGTGCCCATCCGGAGGCTCCTGTTCCTGGAAACCTGACACTCACTGTGGAATATAAAGTGAGGCCCGAGGTGCATGGGACTGCTCCACGCTGGCCAATATGCACGCCCTCTGCCATCAATTAATTGAATCAGGACTCCACTGTCAGGACACCTCTCATAGCCTGTAGGACTGTTTAGACTCTTTCAGGCTGGTATCGATTGTTGCTTTTTTTGGCAAATAGTATACTAAAACGAAAATAAACACAAGGGTTTGCGCAGGCACAGAGGAAAGTGGATTCTGTGTCTCCACGGCTGCGAAAAAAAAACTTGCTCTGAGACCCAGTGGGCAAATTGGCAACGGATGCTCCCTTCAGTGCCCTTCTGCAGTTATTATAAGGATGTTTGTCTGTCTTCTTCTCTCTAATAGGGCAGAAGCCACTCTCTTCCCCATACTCCTTGAGTGCTCAATTCATAGTTGCCGGCTGCTACCAAGGCAGGGCTGTCCAGGAAGCAGTCATTTAGGGCTAGGCTCGGCCTGGTGCTCGCCTCTCAGCTCCGGTTTCCACATGCACCTGCCCCAGCTGGCCAGTCGCCACCCCAATTTGGGGTTATGGGTTTGGTCCCGGAAGGACAGGCAGCAACAACAACAACTACACAGCCAAAGAAACTTCACAGAGATGTCCTGCAGTTCTGGGTGCCTAGGCCAGGTGTTCCCACTCTTAGTGGAGCGGTTCTGCATGATCATTTAACCCTCATTTCACAGATGTAGAAACTAGGGCTGAGAGACATCAGCTTGCCTTACCAAAGTTACACAACTCTGCTGTTCAGATGATGGTTTGGAAGGACCCAACTTTGTGCCTAGACTCAAGCTCTTCATGTGTAATACGGAAATAATGACATCACCCCTTAGGTAAGAATGTTATATATATGATTACTTGTTTATTGCTTGTTTTCTACTCTAACTGTAAACTCCAGTGGGCAGGGACTTTGGCTTATTCATGCTATGTTGTCAGAGCCTAGAACAGGGGTGGGCAACCCCTGGCATGCGTGCCAAACATGGCACGCCAGTAACTTTTGCTGGCACGCGAAACCCTCTCTTATAATCTTCCATTTACAATTGTGAATCTTTGTTCTCAGTGATGAATTTTGTTAAGTCTCGTAATAGGAGTAGCCTGATGGAAGAAAGTAGTAGCTGGTGCATATCTCTGAAGGTCACAAAATATAAACCTGATGTAAAATCTCTGTTATCAGTGATGCAGCAGCAAAAGTCCCACTGATAATATCAAATGGAGTCATAAAGATTTCTGTCAGACTATCAGTGTACATGTATACATTAAAAAATAAATGTATTTTTCATCATCATAGACTGTTTTTGTCACTCGAATGAATTTTATTATTTCTTCAAGGTTCTTCACATACGTACACCTTGATATCAAGTAGGCATAACATATTCTCAAAAAATTAGGGTTGGCACGCAGAAGAATTTTGAGTCAGAGATTTTGCTGGTTTTGGAACGCACTCACAAAAAGGTTGCCCACCCCTGGCCTAGAACGAGTGCCTGGCACACAGTAGATGCTCCATGCTTGTGTTATAAATGGAAATGACGTGAAATCAGCCCAGGCCAGACACTGGCCCTTCTATCTGCAGGTACATTCTACAGCCCAGCGGTTCTCAACCTGTGCAACGCGACCCCTTTTGGGGGTCGAACGACCCTTTCACAGGGGTCGCCTAAGACCATCGGAAAACACATATATAATTACAGATTGTTTTTGTGATTAATCACTATGCTTTAATTATGTTCAATTTGTAACAATGAAATTGGGGGTCACCACAATATGAGGAACTGTATTAAAGGGTCGAGGCATCAGGAAGGTTGAGAACCACTGCTATAGTCTCATTTCCCGACTTCCCCTCCACCCGGGGCAGCCACAGACCCAAGGAAGCCTCGAGCTGGGGCTGGGGCAAACTACTGCTGAGCTTAGGGGAAGGTCAGCAAAGCCCTGGAGTGCGAGGCCAGAACAGTTTGCAAGAGGCTGACTGCGGGGCCCTGGTCTTGACTTCTCCAGGCTTAAGCCCTCTGGTTCCCCTTTTCTTTTTTTCTGGGCAGAGCACAGCGCGGTGCGGTTCCGCAGAGAAGACCCCCGCCAAGAGCTGCCGAGTTATGGGGAAGGGCAGGGGAGGCGGACCCGGCAGACGCCAAGCCCCGCCGGCCGCGGAGTAAGGAGGTGCCGCCAAGAGAGCAGGTCGCAGCCGAGGTGGCCGGAGCCCGCGGGGATGCGGCTCGGACGTAGGGGGCGGAGGGGAGGCGGAGGGGAGGCTGGCAGAGGGGAAGTGGGAGGAGGGGAGATGGGCGGGGCCAAGGGACGTCAGAGGGCGTGAGGGGCGGGGCGGAGAGCGGGGCGTGGCCCGCGCGCGGCTCCCGCGCTCCGGCTCCGCTCCAACTCGAGCGCCGGATCTCTTAAGCGTGGGCGCCGAGGCGCGCTCCGGGGGCGGGGACTCCCATGCAAATGAGAGGCGTGGGCCGGAGGGGCGGAGCGGGCGGGGCGCTGGCCTGACGTCAGGCCGGCGGCCCGGGCAGTTGGCTCGGCGACGGCGGAGCGGCAGGAGCGACAGCGCGAGCGGGCCGCGCGGCGGGGCACGGGGTGCGGCGGCGGCCGAGCCGGAGCAACATGGCGCCGGCGGGCGGGGGAGGGCGCCCGGGCGGCGGGCCGGCCCGAGGGCGCCTCCTCCTGGTGGCGCTGGTGCTGCCGGTGCTGCTGTGGGCGCGGGGGGTCCGGGGCCAGGGAGACCCCCAGCGGAGCACGATCCTTGGCATGCGACTGGCGAGCTGCGACAAGCCGTGTGGGATGAACCCGGATGGCATCATCTTTGTGTCCGAGGGCAGCACGGTGAACCTGAGGCTGTATGGCCACAGGCTGGGCTCCATCTCCAGCAACCTGATCTCCTTCACGGAGGTGGACAACTCCGAGGCCTTCCACAACTCCACCCACTGCCCCGAGCTCACCAAGGACCTGGTCGTCCAGCAGCTGGTCAACGTGAGCCGCGGGGACACGTCCGGGATGCTGGTGGTGTTCACCAAGTTCCTGCGGCGGAGCGAGAACATGAAGCTGTACGCGCTGTGCACCCGGGCCAGCGTGGACGGGCCGTGGCAGAAGTGGACCGATAAGGACTCGCTGCTCTTCATGGTGGAGGAGGCCGGGAGGTTCCTGCCCCTCTGGCTGCACATACTTATCATTTTGGTGCTGTTAGTGCTGTCGGGCATCTTCTCTGGCCTCAATCTGGGGTTGATGGCCCTGGACCCCATGGAACTGCGCATCGTCCAGAACTGTGGCACGGAGAAGGAGAGGCGCTATGCTCGCAAGATCGAGCCTATCCGTCGCAAAGGCAACTACCTGCTCTGCTCGCTACTCCTGGGAAATGTGCTGGTCAACACCTCTCTCACTATCCTTCTGGACAACCTCATCGGGTCCGGGCTCATGGCCGTGGCCTCCTCCACGATCGGCATTGTCATCTTTGGAGAGATCTTACCTCAGGCCCTGTGCTCCCGGCACGGACTGGCTGTGGGTGCCAACACGATCGTTCTCACCAAATTCTTTATGCTACTCACTTTCCCCCTCAGCTTCCCCATCAGCAAGCTCCTAGACTTTTTTCTGGGCCAGGAGATTCACACCGTTTACAATCGGGAGAAACTGATGGAGATGTTGAAGGTGACAGAGCCCTATAATGACCTCGTGAAGGAGGAACTAAATATGATTCAGGGGGCCCTGGAACTACGGACCAAAACCGTGGAGGACATCATGACCCAGCTCCATGACTGCTTCATGATCCGCAGCGATGCCATCCTGGACTTCAACACGATGTCCGAGATTATGGAGAGTGGCTATACCCGCATCCCCGTGTTTGAGGACGAGCAGTCCAATATTGTAGATATTCTCTATGTCAAAGACTTGGCCTTCGTGGACCCCGATGACTGCACCCCCCTCAAGACCATCACCCGCTTCTACAACCACCCCGTGCACTTTGTCTTCCATGACACCAAGCTGGATGCCATGCTGGAGGAGTTCAAGAAAGGTAAGGCCTGAGCCGCTCTCCCAGCTAACTTTGGTCACTCCGCTCTGGTCCGCTCCTTTTGTGGGACTCTGCCCCTTTGCCCCTCTCACTTTCTAGGTCTCTGGGATGAATGGTATTTGGGGCAGCAAAACAGTTAAGCATCTGCTGTCTGCCAGGTCCTGTGTTTTGCTTCAGCTGAATCAAAGCTGAGTAAGACTCTTGCTCATTTGGAGGATGGAGCCAGACCTCAGGGAGCTCTCAAGCACAACAGATGAAGGCAGTTGCCTTAAGGGGGCCAGTACCAGGGCACAGAGATTAGGTCGGGAGCATGCAAGTCTGCTTGGGGTAGGGTGGGGTGGGGAAGGGGCTGGGGAACTGGAAAAACCTTCACAAGGGAGGGAGTGTATGAGGAGAGCCTTGAAAGGTGGAGAGACTTGGTACCTGAGGTCGAGAGAACCCAGGAGCAGAGAACCCAAGTTGTGGGGGAAAGGATGCACTTGTGGCCCAGCAGGTGGTCCTGTTCAGTGAGGATACAGGCTCCGCTGATGAGTGGTCAGCAGGGGAGAGGCTGAGGCATCAGGGACCTGAAGGTCAGGGTGGGAAGTGTGCTAGGAGCTGGGAGCTAAGGACGGTTTGTGAGCAGGGGAATGGCATCACTGGAGCTCCTAGCCCACAGGAGTCGATTGGGAGCTCAGAACAGTAGTGCTTTCGACTCTTCAGCAGAAGCAAGCAGGTTAAGTTTTGGTTATTGTTCTCCCTTTCCCTGGCATCAAACCTAAGCTTCCCTCCTGTGGGCTGCTGGAATCTTCAGCTGGCCTTGCGTCCCCTGTGTTTTTCTTCCTCACATGGGTTCTTGACCTGTTCTCAGGTTGTCAGGGAGGCACTTGGAGGGTTTACACACCAGCCTCAAAGCTCAGCAAACTTTCCTTCTTCCAGCAAACTTTCCTCCCACCTCTGCCACTCCAAGCCCTCAGTGGTGGTAAACAAGCCAATTATGGAGTAAAACCCTCCTAGGCCACAGGGAATGAGGAGGCAGAAAGGGAAGCTCCTTGTGAAGGAATGGAGAGGGGAGGAGCTCATCCTAAACCCAGGACTTTGCTTGTTTCCCATAGATAGGGCTCCCTCTGGCCAAGCTCCCCATGCCACCTAGGGCCAGGGGCAACTTCTGAGCAAGCCCCAGACCCTTGTCAGTTCATTTCTGGAGCAGAGTGCAGGGGAGCCTGGAACTGGCTGGATGGATGGGATAGGGAGGAGCTGGCCTGGCCAAGTTTGGTCTGAAAGATGCTCGGGTCACTCTAGGGTGGGGGGTTGGTACCCAGTCTTTTCCAGTTTGGCAGACTGCATCTCAGCAGCAGAGCTAGGGGGGACTGGAGTAATGTAAGCCCCAGTGGAGACTGCAGAGGGATGGACCAGAGGGACAGAGGTGGCTGGTGATGATGGCACCACCTCCCTGGAGCTTTGGGGTACAGACCCTGGAACCTGTTTCTTCCAGGTCCCCGAGCCTGGGGCAGAGGCACTTGGAGGGTTTACACATCAGCCTCAAAGCTCAGGGCACACCCCCTTCTACACCCACCCTGCAGACCCGTGGCCCTGAGGACTTCTCCGGTGTCCTTGATGAGGAGCCTGGTGAGAACTCGCTATGGAGGCTTACTCCTGGTCTTCGGGACTGTTACTGGTGGCCCACCCACAGCAATCAGTCAGATTGTTGCAGCCAGAATGGATGATCAGCAGATCAGTAGAGCTAAGCTCTCACATGTTGGGAGCTTCCTGAATCTTGGCAGGGCCATCTTTGGACTCTTGTAAAAAATAAAAATAAATTAAAAGGCCACTTCACATCTCTCAGGCCCGAGCTCTATTGAGCAGATCTCTTCAGATGCTGTCTGTCCTCCTAACAGAAGGGGGTGGATAACTCTGTGGAAACGCAGGCGCAGTCTGCCCGGTGCAGCACCAAGCCCTGAAGATGTGGGTGTGACAGGATGGTCACCCCAATGAACACCCTTGGGCTTCACACTATCACCTCCCCGTTTCTAGTCTTAACTCACTGCTATGCTATTCCTCCCTCCTCCTCCCAGTATGGCCTTTTCCAGATCTTTCCATCTGACATGTACCTTTTCAGTCTGAGGCCATCTAGGACATGGCAAACATTAGTGTACACCTGCAACCTAAGAGATTTTCTTTACCAATTTGGTGTTTGGAAGGTTTCTTTTTTAGCTAAGAAAAACAAGTGGAAAAAGAAAAAGAAAAACAAGTGAGCTGGGGTGCCTGTGCTTCAGTGGGCCTTGAGCACCTCCTAGTTGGGTAGGGCTCTGAGCTCCAGCTGAGTCTTCTAAGTTAATTTTGACTCCTTCTTGTTCCCAGCATTATAAGCTTCTTGAGGGTAGTGATTCTGCCCTATTCGTGTTCTCACCATTCAGTGCCTGGCAAAGAGAGGAACAGTAAGTGCTTGTTACACAATGAATGAATGAATGAGTGAACGAATGAACAAACAACAAATGAACGGATGACTGACTGGCAAGCCCTACTGGCATTCCTGCTGTTCCTGGAACATACCATGACGCCCCCAGCCTGGGCCTTTGCCCTAACTGTTCCTCGGCTGGAATGTTCTTCCCTGGATGCCTCACTCTCTCCCCTTACTTATGCCTGCTTCAGCTTCACCTTCATGAGGCCTTCCTGCTTCCTGATCTCCCCATCCTGTGCTTAATTTTCTTTTTCTCATAGCACATATGACTTTCTAACAGCCATGTAGTTTATGAATTTACTGTGTTGTTTATTGTCGTCTCCTCTCATTATAATAAAGTTCCAAAGGACAGGGCGCTCTGTTTTGCTCGCTGTTGTGTCCCTAGCCCCTGGGATGGTTCTTGGCACAGAGCAGACCTCAATAAAAAGCCATTGAGTGAATGAATGACTTGTCAGGATTGAGAGAGAGAGAGAGAGAGATCCCATTTCAGTCGTGTTAGGATTTTGAGGGGCTGACAAGGGGTAAAGAAAAATGGGTGCTTGACTTTCCCAGCTGCACCAAGAAAGACCGGAGGAGCTCCTGCGATGCATATGTCTTCATGGTTTGGGTCAGAGGCTGAGGAGCAGAGCCTGAGATCTTGAGTGTGACACATGGTTCCCCTTCCCCATGCCTCAGTTGCTCTGTAAGTGGTCTTTGACCATCAGGAATTTACATAGCTTCACGCATTAATATTAATGAGTCATGAATATGCTCCTGCACACTGAGAGACAGGCATGGGATCTGGGCTTCCCCTAGACAAGGCAAGGAGCTTCTAGCTGCTTCTGCTTCTCAAACCAAGGCAGTTATCATTAGATCTTTATTGAGCCCATCTGCGTGCCAGACACAGTGCTAGCTGCTGCAGGGCCAGAGGAGTAGATCCTCTAGTTCAGTGTTCTCAACCTTGGCTGCACATTAGAATCACCTGGGAATCTTTTTAAAATCCTGATTTCTGGGTCTCATCCTCCGGAAATTTCATGAGGCCCAGAAATCAGGATTTTAAAAAGATTCCCAGCTGATTCTAATGTGCAGCCAAGGTTGAGAACCACTGCTCTAGTTGGTGAGAGCTGTTAGGACACTAAGAATGGCTGGTACGATTTGAACTTTGGCCCTTGCACTTCAACCTCACCTAGAACTGTTTGCAGTACGGGTGTTGTGGTTGAGTTTGTCTGTAGCTGGAAATCTTAGAATAAAAGCTCCCTGGACTATTCCTGGGCCCGGCTGCATTCTTCCTGCCCACAAATGCGCCCGCAGGCTCTGATGGAAAGTATGAATGAACTCTCCAGAAGGAGGTCCAGAGGTCAGGAGCGCAAGCCCTGCACTGGAGCTACCTTCCAGCTTGCCACTGTGCCCCTCCCTCTGTGACTCTCCTGCCCCTCCTAGGCACTTAGCTCCGCTTTAGTCATCCTATCTTTCCCCACCCAATTTATAACCTTCCAGCCCCCTGTAAAGAGCTGCGTTTAAGCTTCATCCAGCTCGGTCACTGACCCAGGAGGTGACCTTGGATCGATCAGGCTCCTCTTAGCGATTTTGTGGGTTATATGTTGGAGGGAAAACTAGAAGTATTTTCATCAAAACTCCTCCCATATTTCCATGTATGCCACATCACATTGCCCCCACCTACTTACTTTTATTCCTGAAACAACTTTATAAAGTCAAGAAAAACACTGTGTAATTTTACATTCACTTTTGGTTCCCACCATCTGCCACACCTTCAATATCTTACACCCTCCCCTCCCCCAGTTACCAGGGAAACAGACATGTAAACAGAGGTTAGCTGTACACAGCTCAGGCAGGTGCAGTGGGGCCAAGGAAGGAAGGCCAGGCCTGCGAGGTGCTTCTGAAGTCCAAACAATAGGACTCATCAGAGATGTCAGGGCTGGCAGATGGTTGTGAACAGCTGAGGTTTCTGCTTGGGGTTCAGTTGGATGGTGTTGCCATGTAGTATAAGTGGGGTGGGGGCGGGGGAGAGCAGAGCCAGCTTGGGAAGGGTGGGGGGAAGGGTGTAGCAGAAGATAATAATGGTGTGACCCTTTATTGGACATCTCTGTGCCCAGCTGCCTGCACACCAGAGCTTCTCACACTTGACCGTGGGCTGACTGCCTGGGTGTTTTGTTAAAATGCAGATTTGAGCTCAGTGGGTCTGGGTGTGTCTGAGAGGCTGCATGTCTGACAAGCTCTCAGTTGATGCCTACACTGCTGTTCCTGGGCGCTCCCGAGCAGCGCGAGGGTGCAGCCCATCTGCGGGCGTGCAGGGGAAAGTGCCCTGTGGGGCTTGGGAGTGAGGCCAGGACCAGTTGAGGAGGTCTGAGATCAGCCAAGAGCAGGCAGAATGTGTGGAGAAGGCAGAAGCTTGGCTAAAGTGGCTTCTGGGAGAGATGAAAAAGAGCCAAGCAGGCATGGTTTGGGGAGCCTCCTACAAAGGTCAGATGAGGGCGGAGGGTGAGGGCCCAGCACAGACAGTGGGGTAGACAGTGAGTCACAGAGTGCTTGGAGAAGGCAGCCGCAAGCAGCTGTGCACCTGGTCTCAGCTTCACCTGGAAACTGTCTCAATTGGGCCGGTGATTTGATCTCCAGAAGCTGCCTGGGGGCAAGTGTATCTGAGAGAGTGACAGGAGCTGCCTGCTAGGGCAGAGGTGCCGGTGGCAGCTGACAGCACACTGGCCAGGCTCCTCCTCTCCTTTTTTTTAGTGTGGTGCTTGCGGGCAGGGAACTTGGCACCTCTTGCCCTCGCCAGCACCGTGAAGTCTGTGGGCAGCTTCTGCGGAGAAGTCAGGACTGGGAGCTGTTTCCGTCTTCTGTTAGCAGTTCTGTGCTAAAGTAGTTGTGTCCTGGAAGGCACTGCCTTACCTCTCTAGGCCTAATAAGAGCTTCGATAGTACTGAGACCACACCGGCATTTCCTTTTCAAAGTCTTCTATTTTTCATTAGAAAGTGCAACTCCAGAGTTTTCTTGGACTCCTCTGGTCAGGACGGGAGGTACTGAACAGATGTTTAACCTGGAAAATAGGTGAGAGAACAGCAACACAAAACCACAGGACTATCTATCCTGCAGGAGAAATAGAGGAGGGCTGGTGCTCGTCTGGGGAAATCTGGGAATACATTCCAGAGGAGGTGACATTGCAGCTGATCTTCATTGCAGCTGGATCTTGAACTGGACCACAGGATGAGAAACGAGCTTACCAGGCCAACATAGCATGAACTGCTTTTATGTATTGTGACTGCTTCTCAGCCCTTTCTAGAAGAATTTCGAGGTCAGGCCACCACAAGCCTTCTATCTCCACTCTTTCCTCCCAGTTCGTGCTGTCACACAGGCGCTGGGGGAATGGAACAGCAAGGACACCCGAAGGCAGGAAAGGCACCTCGAATTGCCTTTGGTCTCATCTCCTTGAGGGCAGAGACAGAGGAGTGCTTATCAGACACTCTCCTAAAAGGCCGCACAGCCAGGGAGAGGAGAGTGTGCTTAGGTGGGGAGGCTGACCAGGCCCGTTTGTCACTGTCTGATGACTGATTTCGGCACAGTCACTTGGTTGGTTCAGCCCAGCCTACGGGGAGGCCTGGGCACCTCTCTTGTCCTAAGTTGGCTCTCTCTCGAAGCCTCCCTTTTGTCTTAGGGATTTTTTTGAACTTCTCAGTATAACTTGCCAGGAGGATGTGAGCATTACGGAATTTCCCCCAGTTGCCCAACACGGTCCTCAGCTAAGGGATGGGGAGCAGCTTTCTGGCGCTGTTGCTGCCATTTGATCCAGCCCTGTCCTCTCCTCTGAGCCATTCCTGTACCTCAGGTTACCCCTGGCATCACACTTAAGTGTGCTGAGACATCCTGCTGTCAGAGCTTTGCGGCTACGTAAGGGACTCCTGCTCATTTCATAGGCTAGAGTCTGGACTCCTTAGTCTATTCCTGTTCTGTTTATTATGTGACTTTCTTTTTACTAGTGGTTATTTTAAAAATATAGCTCATTGTTAGAACTTTAGAAAACACAGAAATGTACAAAACAATCTACATGATTGTGACCTAGAACTGCTTGTATTTTTTATTTTTAAAAAATGGCTTTGTAGCAGTTCTATTTTTTAAATCAACTGTAACATTTAAAAAATTCATTTTGTTAATACTCACCCGAGGGTATTTTTCCATTGATTTTTAGAGAGAGTGGAGGGAGAGGGAGAGAGAGACAGAGAGAAATATCGATGTGAGAGAGACACATCAATTGGTTGCCTCCCACGTGCTCCCTGACCAGGGCCAGGGATTGAGTCTGCAACCTAGGCATGTACCCTTGACGGGAATCGAACCTGAGACCCTTTAGTCCGCAGGCTGACTCTCTATCCACTGAGCCAAACTAATAGGACTAGAAAGAAATTTTAATATTTTAACTTGTTGTAATCATTTTTATTAGAAATATAGATTAAAGGTTTTTTTAAAAAAATATATTTTTATTGACTTCAGAGAGGAAAGGAGAGTGAGAGAGAAAAAAACATCAGTGATCAGAATCATTGATTGGCTGTCTCCTGCATGCCCCACACTGGAGATCGAGCCCATAACCTGGGCATGTGCCCTGACTGGGAATCGAACCATGATCTCCTGGTTCATAGGTCAGTGCTCAACCACTGAGCCATGCCAGGCTAGGCAAGGTCTTTTTTTTTTTTTTAAATTTAAACAAATCTTGTGACAAACAGCAAGATGAAAATCATTTTCTTTCTTTTTTTTTAAATAAAGTCACCGTTCTGTAGCCCTAAGGTAATGGTAATTTGTGTATCTGACTTTTTAAAAAATATATTTGATTGATTTTTTACAGAGAGGAAGGGAGAGGGATAGAGAGTTAGAAACATCGATGAGTGAGAAACATCAATCAGCTGCCTCCTGCACACCTCCTACTGGGGATGTGCCCGCAACCAAGGTACATGCCCTTGACCGGAATCGAACCTGGGACCCTTCAGTCCTCAGGCCGACGCTCTATCCACTTAGCCAAACCGGTTAGGGCTATATTTTCTTTTTTTAAAAATTTATCTTTATTGTTGAAAGTATTACAGATGCCCCCCACCATTTCTCCTCCACTGATGCCCATATGTATTTTCATTAAAATCATGGTCTACCTATGATTTTTGGAACGCTGTTTGGATTGGATCTTCAGAGTTCTCTTCCGCTAAGCAGTGAAATTCTTTATTATCTCTGGGATTTGGGGAGGAGCATCTGGGAGGATTTCCACAAGCTAAGGCCCGCAGCGCTGTGGTGACAGGGCAGCGCTGTGGTGACAAGGCGCCCAGAGGGCTGGGCTGTGCAGCCCCAGCTTGTTTTGGGGAATGGGGGGCGGGGCGGGGGAGTGTTAGGAGGGGTGTTAAACCTGGTGTTGCTAAGCATTGCCTGGAGGGCACAGTCTCTTCCAGCAGCAGGGCCCTCTCACTGGACCTGGGCAGGCTTGCTGGGCTCTATGGAATGCGTGGTCTCTGGCCAACAGGTAGCCTGGAGCCTGGGATGGAAAGAGGTTCTCTCCCCCTCCCGCCCAGGCAGGCTCACTCCCACCACACCCACGATGTATACACACACCCTGCCCCCCCTACACATACGAACACACACCAAGACAGGCTCACACAGATACACCTCCATCACATAAAGACAGGCTCATTTCCCATACACACTCATCCCCCTTACACAGAGACATGCTCACTTCCACACACACTCACCCCCCCTACACACATTCATTCCTCTCCCCGACAGGCTCACTCCCATATACACTCACTACACACACACACACACACACACTCAGCACCACACACATACAGTCATCCCCACCCCCAGAGAGGCTCACTCCCACACACACTCACTAAACACATATACACACTCACCCCCCCAACACAAAGATAGGCTCATTCCTGGGGAAGGGGTCAATGGGGAAAAAAAGGGGACATCTGTAATACTTCTAACAATAAAGATAAATTTAAAAAAAGGATAGGCTCACTCCCACATACACTCCCCCACCCCGCAGAGACAGGCTCACTTGCACACTCAGCCCCTCTACACACAAAAGCAGTCTCACACACATACACTCTCCCTCCCCTCATTGGCATGTTTAAACACATAACACACAGGCAGGCAGACACATACACATATTTACCCCCTCTAGGCAGTCTCTCTCTCTCTCTCTCTCTCTCTCTCTCTCTCTCTCTCTCTCTCTCTCTCTCACACACACACACACACACACACACACACACACACACACGTACATGCTTGTACACAAGCACAGTCACTTGGAGTCCTGCTTTAAACTTACATCTGTGTCTCATCAGACTTACCTAAGAGTGGTTTAAAAAGTGAGCAAATGCTTATGCAGGGATGTTTATTTCATGAAAGGCTCAAAATAGTGACTGACTCTTGGTCTCAGAAAAATCTCTCTTTGGTGGTTTGGTCATCCACATTAATGATGACACCCAGCTCAGAGGGCTGTGGTGAGGACTAAGTAGAGTAAGGCACATAGAACCCTTAGCTCAGTGCCTGGAACCATGTCATCATGCAATAAATGTTTGCTATTTAAAATGACTGTTATTACTGTCCAAAGGTGCCCCAGTTGGCGTTGACACCAACTCGGGCCACGGTAGTTTGCACACTGGCCCGGGTGGCAGGCTGCCCCACTGTCTGGGCGTGGTGCCTTTCTTGGAATTACGAGTACGCTGAGGTCAAAACAGCCCACTCCACTCCAGCATATAATTACATGCTGATTTCAATACCGTCTTATCCCGACCCTCGTGTGCATATTAAGGGTAACAGGACCCAGAACTTAAGAAAAAAATGTATGGAAGAGAAACTTAAAACTGAGGCATTTCTCCTTATTTCCTTAATAATTTGTTTCCTGCAAATTGGAAAAAGTTAAATTTGCCATCCTGATTGCCAGCATATTTGTGTTGTAAGGACAGGAGTAGAATCTAAAGATGACTGCTCGGGAGGTGGGCAGGAGAGGGCCTGCCACATGGACCCATTGCACCTCCATTTGGGGCAGCATTCGCCAGTGACCTGCTCCCTCCCTGGTATCCCAGTAAGGGAGGGAAGAGGCAATGATAGAAAAACAGCAGAGATAAGAGGGGAGCCACGGGAACAGACTCCTCCAGAGGCCCGGCCCCAGAGCTCTGGAAGAGGGGAGAGCAGAGAGCTTAATAAGGAAGGAAGATGTCCTCATTAATGGGTGACCTTTATTGAATACTTAACTAGTCCTCCAAGTGCTGGGGACTGAGGGGAGGAGGGAACTGAGGCTCAGAGAAGCCGAGAATCTCCCCAGTCAGGCAACAGCTAAGTGCAACTCCAGACTGCTCCCCTCCAGAGTCAAGCTCTTTATATATATATATAATATATATTGATTTCAGAGAGGAAGGGAGAGGGAGAGAGAGATAGGAACATCAATGATGAGAGAGAATCATTGATAGGCTGCCTCCTGCACTCCCCCTACTGGAGATTGAGCCTGCAACCCAGCATGTGCCCTTGACTAGAATCGAACCAGAATCCTTCAGTCTGCAGTCCGACTTTCTATCCACTGAGCCAGACAGCTAGGGCTAGAGTCAAACTCTTAATCACTGTTCCGTGCCACTTCTCAGTGAGGTTGTAGATAAAATGAAAGAGACCGGAAGATTCAGATTCTTCAATAAGTCCAGATTGGGAGATTTACTGTCAGTTCTGGATTTTTTAAATAGAGATATAATTTACACATAACATTATATTAATTTCAGGTGTACAAAATAATGATTCCATATTTGTATATATTGTGAAATGGTCACCATGATAAGTCTAGTTAACATCCATCACCTCACATAGTTAAACAATTTTTTTCTTGTGATGAGAACTTTTAAGATTACTCTCTTAGCAACTTTCAAATATACAATCCAGTATTATTAACTACAGTCACCATGCTGTACATTAGATCCCAGCACTTATCTGTCTTAAAGCGGAAGTCTGTACCTTTTGACCCCCTTTACCGATTTGCCCCCGCCCGCCTCCCACCTCTGGCAACCACACCTAGATTTGTTTTACAGTGAACTTTTCATCGAAGCAAAGTACATTAATCACAAGTGTACAACTTGATAGTTTTTCACAGAGGAACACCCTTATGTAATTACCACTGAGCTCAGGAAGCAGACCAGTATCAACGCCCTAGGAATCCCCATGTCTCTTCCCAGACACTGCCCTTGTCCTCGAATCATCCTGAGTTAATGTTTAATTAACGTTCATAAATGAATCGTGTAGGGTGTGCTCTTTGGTGTCTGGCTGGCTACCTGCTATTGAGGTTATGTGCCTCATTGGTGCCTTGTGCAGCTGTGGCTCAGTGTTTTCTGGTTGCTGAATAGTGTTCCAGGATAGAAACACACCTTGGTGGTACTGTCGGTGGGTCTTTGGATTGTTTCCAGCTTGGGACTACAAATCATGCCACTAAGAACACTCTTGTGTATGTGTCTTCTGGTGACTCTATGGGGGCATTTCTGTTGTCGATACCTCCAGGAGTAGAATTACTAGGGCCTACTGTAGGGGTAGGTGAAACAGTGTTCCAGGGTGCTCGTATCTGGTCTCTACAACTCTGGTATTCTTGACTATGTAGTTATTTTATTTTTTAATATATTTTATTGATTTTTTTTTACAGAGAGGTTGGGAGGGGGATAGAGAGTTAGAGACATAGATGAGAGAGAGACATTGATCAGCTGCCTCCTGCACACCCCCTACTGGGGATATGCCTGCAACCAAGGTACATGCCCTTGACCGGAATCGAACCTGGGACCCTTCAGTCCACAGGCCAACGCTCTTTCCACTGAGCCAAACCAGCTAGGGCTAGTTATTTTAATTTTATTTTTTTGTTACTCTTCACCTGAGGATATTTTTTTTTCATTGCTTTTCAGAGCAAGAGTAGGAGGGAGGGAGAGAGAAACATCAATATGTGATTGGTTGCCTCCACATGCTCCCTGACCACAAACCCACAACCCAGGTACATGCCCTTGACCAGGAATCAAATGAGCGACCTTTTGGTGCGTGGGCGGACATCCTAACCACTGAGGCACAGGAGGGCTAGTTATTTTATTTTAGCAAGTCAGGTAGGTGCTATCTCATTGTGATTTTCATATTGATTTCCCTAGTGGTTAATGATGAGCACATTTTCCCGTCCTTATCCATTATGGTTAGTGCTTTTGATATCCTGTTTCAGATTCTAAAAAGTCTTGCTATCTGGTGATGTCAAGTACTCTGTTCTTTGTTCTTCAAGATAGTTTTGACTATTAGATTTTTTTCCTGGGAATTTTATGGAATTGCATTGAATCTAGAGGTCAACTTTTATCTTTATAATAATCTTCTGATCCACAAGCATAGTTACCCCTCCATGTATTTATGTCTTCTTAATTTCCTTCAGTGTTTTATCATTTTCTGTGTAGAAGTCTTACACGTCTTTTCTTATATTTATTCCTAGGTATTTGGTGATTTTAAGAGGTGCCTTTAAATTTATATTTTCCCACATGTTTATTGAGATTGGAGCCTGGGTAGGCTCCAGTTCAATTCTGATGCTAACCACCTTGGGTTAGCATTGGACCCCCGGCCCTCCCCCACTGTGTACTTTTGACCAAATATATAAATTTAGGGGCTCCCATGACTCCCCTCAAATTCAATAATTCACTGAATGACTCACAATCACTCAGGAAAGTGGCACACTTATGATTAGTTTTATCTTAAAGAATAAATATGGGATGAGGGCTGGGACAAGCATGTCAAACTCAAAGGCTAACATGGGCCAAATAAACAAGGTTGAAGTTTATGTGGGCCGCAAAAAAACAAAAGCTTCAATTTTCATAGAAATGTAGGTTTATTTCGATAGAGACATGCTGAATACAAAGGGCTGAAATAAACGAGTCATCGTTAACATAAAATAATAGAACATTTTAATAAAAATTAATATTTGTCTTGAACATTAACTTACCAGACACTGAATAACTGCACAAATTAGTAAGCCTAACGCAAAAAAACCCTATTTTTCTTGTTCTCTGAAAGCAAAATATTTCCTGTTGCGCACACCAAACAGGTCAGTCCAAGACTAGTGACGTGGCCTTCAGCTGCTAATATATTCGCTGCTAATATTAGTGGAGAGAAATGGTGCGCTGTGTGTAAGGCACATAAGGGAAATGAATGCAGCACGATTATAGTAATCAGTCATTAGTGAATGCTGTAGTTCCTTATTAATAATTATGTATAACAGGATATTGTAAAAATTAAGTTATGAAATTTTTATTAAAACATTTCTTACTTACCGTTATATTGGCCGGGCCACAAAAACATTCATTGTGGGCCGCATGCGGCCCGTGGGCCGCGAGTTTGACATGCTTGGTCTCAGGCAGAGCTTTACTGTCATCTGCCCCTGGAGTCGGGATATGTCGCCCTCCTGGTACATCAAGGTACATCCATGTGTTTACCACCTGAGAAGCTCCACTGAGCTTTGGGCTCCAGAGTCTTTATCAGGATTTCATTACCTAGGCATGATTGATTAAGTTATTGATTGACCTTAATCTCCATGCCCATCTCCCTTCCCTGGAAGTAGGGCAGCTGAAAGTTCCTAGTTTGGTTTTACTGGTGACCAGCCCCATCTGGGGGCCCACCTAGAGTCGTGTCATTCACACAACAGAGTTTCTACAATTACTCAGGAAATTCCAAAGGCTTTTGAATCTGTGCCAGGAACCAGGGTCAGAGACCAAAGATTTTCTTTATTGTACCACACAAGTATAGAGAAGTAATAGTTAAGTTTTGTATAGTGACCTTTGCTCCATTGGCCTTGATAAATTCAATCATTAATTCTAATAGGTTTTTTTTTAGATTTTCTATACACATAATTATGTTGTCTGTGAATAATGGCAGTTTTATTTAATTATTACTAAACTTAAAACACTTTATATCTAGTTCTTGTCTTATTCACTGGCTAAGACATCTAGGATCATGTTGAACTGGTGACAGTGGGCATCATTGTTTCAGTCTGTGTCTCAAGGGAAAACTTTCAGAATTTGTCATTATGAATGATTTTGCTGTGATTTTTTTAAAATATATTTTTATTGATTTTTTACAGAGAGGAAGGGAGAGAGATAGAGAGTTAGAAACATCGATCAGCTGCCTCCAGCACATCTCCTACTGGGGATGTGCCCGCAACCCAGGTACATGCCCTTGACCGGAATCGAACCTGGGACCTTTCAGTCCGCAAGCTGACGCTCTATCCACTGAGCCAAACCGGTTTCGGCATTTGCTGTGATTTTTTTGGGGGTAGGTTTTCTTTATGAGATCAACCAAGTTTCCTTCTTTTCCTAGTTTGCTAAGAGTTTTTATAATGAAAAGATATTGAATTTTACTAAAGTTTTTAAAATATCTGAGATTGATACCATTGTGATTAGCTAGTTATTAACAATTAGAGGCCCAGTGCACGAAATTTGTGCACTTGGGGGGGGGGTCCCTCAGCCAGGCCTGCACCCTCTCCAATCCAGGACCCCTCGGGGGATATTGGACTGCTGGTTTAGGCCCGGTCCCCTGATGGCCTGGTCGCCCCCTAACTGCCCCCTTGTTGGCCTTTTAGCCCCCTAACTGTCCGGGAGGAAGTTGGACATCCAGAAGATGTCTGGTTGACCCAGTCTAATTAGCATATTACCCTTTTATTAGGATAGATAGGAAAGGAGCAAAGGGAAGGCTGGACATTATAGGCATGGTCCTTGCAATGCCTGTCTGTCAATCACACCTGGGAACAGAGGTCATTGGCCAGAATGGGCATGGCCACTGCAAACACATGAAAATTTGGGAACACATGATTCACTAAACAAAGGAATTCTCTCTCTTGTTGCCTCTACTCATTTAAAAAAAAAAAAATTCTTTTTTGGATTTTAGAGAGGAAGGAGAGTGAGAGATAGAAACATCAAGGATGAGAGAGAATCATTGATCGGCTGCCTCTTGCATGCCCCCTACTGAGGATCAAGACCATTTTGTCTCCGCTCCAGACTTTCCCAGGGTCTAGACTCACCCAGAGAGTTCCCTGCCTAGAGTCCTTTAAAACCTCTGACTCCCCATCCCTGGGTGCTGGTGCCATTTTGAAGCTCAGCCCATCTGGTATCCAGATGACCTAATCTATGTATATAAAAGCCAAGCGACTGGAATGACCGGTCACTATGAGACCAACTGGCCCAGTGGGGGTGGGGCCAGCCAACCAACCTCCCGCAGCCCCTCCCCCCAGCCGGCCCGCTGTGATCGGCCTGATCGGGGCAGGCTGGCTGGACCCCACCCATGCATGAATTCGTGCACCGGGCCTCTAGTAATTTTATAAGCCCTTACCACTTTTGGCCTTGTGCATTCCTCCTTTGGCGAGCCTAATAATTACGAGTTACCAACTGGGGTTCACCAAGGAAAAAGAAAACCTTTTCTTTTTTTGTGTGTTATGGAGATGGTTCAGTAGAAAGCTAGTTCCAGACTTGATGTAGGTTGATGTTCATCAGCAAAGCCTTTAGCAGCATTTCCTGTTATAGCGCTAAGACTAACGTGGGACATGTGGGCTCATTAATCACAGTCCTGCTCTGAGATCTGTTTGCCTGAAGATTATTAGCTGGTCACACACACGGGTCCAAGGAATGGGTGCTGTGAGTCTATAAGCAGAGGTACGAGAAGGAAGGGGCTCCTCCTGGGTGGGAGGGTCAGATGGCCAGGAGCCAGAATGAGAGGGGAAAAGGCCAAGGGGCTCCTGAGAAGAGAGGACTGAGTGGGAAGGGAAAAGCAAAGTTAAAAGGAAGGAGTGATCAGGCACCTCCTGGTCACTCGCCCCTGCCCTTCCTAGCTCATTGTCAGTCGATCCAGTGTCTTTTCTCCACTTCATTTTCTCCTGCTGCCTAAAGAAGCTGAGTTCTGTGTGCTCCTCTGCCTTTTGTAGCGTCCCTGGCCGTGCCCTCCAGGAGGAGTTTCCACATCACTGAGGTCGCAGACATCAGCACTAGGTCTGAACTCACTTAAACTCCTTAGGGAATTTAAGAAACTTAAAAAACCTGTCCTTTGACCCACTGATTCCCCTTCTAGAAATCTGCCTTAAGTACCTGGAGCTATAACCCAAATATATTTATTACAAGGGTTTTCATAATGGCAAAAAAGGGGAGGGCCAATTTGAGAGTCCAGTGGCGACTGGGATTATGTGCACGTATGCACAGTGAAATATAAGGCCATTAACATTTTTTAAAAATATATTTTTATTGATTTCAGAGAGGAAGAGAGAGGGAGAGCGAGATAGAAACATCAATGATGAGAGAGAATCATTGATCAGCTGCCTCCTGCATACCCCCTACTGGGGATCGAGCCTGCAACCCGGGCATGTGCCCTGACCAGGAATCAAACCATGATCTCCAGGTTCATAAGTCAGCATTCAACTGCCGAGCCACACTGGTGGGGCGAAGCCATTATTTTTTAAAAAATATTTTTATGGCATGGGAAAATACAAAAAATGTAAAGTATTTAAAAAGTGGGGTGCAGCCGAAACCAGTTTGGCTCAGTGGATAGAGCGTCGGCCTGTGGACTGAAAGGTCCCAGGTTCGATTCCGGTCAAGGGCATGTACCTGGGTTGCGGGCACATCCCCAGTTTGAGATGTGCAGGAGGCAGCTGATCGATGTTTCTCTCTCATCGATGTTTCTAACTCTCTCTCTCCCTTCCTCTCTGTAAAAAATCAATAAAATATATTTTAAAAAAAAGAAAAATCAAAATCATGAAGACTTGTCCTGGGATGAGAGACCAGTCTTAGGGTCTCCTGACATCTATCTGTCAACAGCTTTTTTTTTTTTTAATTAAATCTTTATTGTTCAGATTATTACAGTTGTTCCTCTTTTTTCCCCCCATAGCTTCCCTCCACCCGGTTCCCACCCCACCCTCTGCCCTTTCCCTCCCCTGCTCCCACTGTCCTCATCCATAGGTGCACGATTTTTGTCCAGTCTCTTCCAGCACCCCCCACACCCCTTTCCCCCCGCCCCCGAGAATAGTCAGTCCACTCCCTTTCTATGCCCCTGATTCTATTATATTCACCAGTTTATTCTGTTCATCAGATTATTTATTCACTTGATTTTTAGATTCACTTGTTGATAGATGTGTATTTGTTGTTCATAATTTGTATCTTTACCTTTTTCTTCTTCTTCCTCTTCTTAAAGGATACCTTTCAGCATTTCATATAATACTGGTTTGGTGGTGATGAACTCCTTTAGCTGTTTCTTATCTATGAAGCTCTTTATCTGACCTTCAATTCTGAATGATAGCTTTGCTGGGTAGCGTAATCTTGTTGTGGGGTCTAGCTATTCATCACTTTGAATATTTCTTGCCACTCCCTTCTGGCCTGCAAAGTTTCTGTTGAGAAATCAGCTGACAGTCGTATGGGTACTCCCTTGTAGGTAACTGACTGTCTTTCTCTTGCTGCTTTTAAGATTCTCTCTTTGTCTTTTGCTCTTGGCATTTTAATTGTGATGTGTCTTGGTGTGGTCCTCTTTGGATTCCTTTTGTTTGGGGTTCTTTGCGCTTCCTGGACTTGTAAGTCTCTTTCTTTCACCAGGTAGGGGAAGTTTTCTGTCATGATTTCTTCAAATAGGTTTTCAATATCTTGCTCTGTCTCTTCTTCTGGCACCCCTATAATTCGGATGTTGGTACGCTTGAAGTTGTCCCAGAGGCTCCTTACACTATCTTCATATTTTTGGATTCTTTTTTTCTTTTTGCTTTACTGGTTAGGTGTTTTTTGCTTCTTCGTATTTCAAATCTTAGACTTGATTCTTGCGATCCTCTAGTCTGCTGTTGGGAGTCTGTATAATATTCTTTGTTTCAGTCAGTGTATGCTTAATTTCTAGTTGGTCCTTTTTCATAACCGCGAGGGTCTCAGATTTCTTGAGGGTCTCACTAAGTTTATCGGTGGTCTCACTAGACTTATTGAGGGTCTTACTAAATTTATCAGCAGTTTCTAGAAAATTCTTGAAAGACCTTATAAGTGTGGTTTTGAACTATATCCAGCAGTTTGCTTTCCTCCATTTCTGTCATTTGTGACCTGTTTCTTTGTCTCCGCATTTTGGCTGCTTCCCTGTGTTGATAGAGTGGCTTTGTGTGCTAAGTGTCCTATAGGGCCCAGTGGCACAGCCTCCCCAATTACCGGAGATGGACACTCTTGGTGCACCCCTTTGTGGGCTTTGTGCACAGTCTTGTTGTACTTAAGCCTTGATTGTTATAGGTATCACTGGGAGGAATTGACCTCCAGGCCAATTGGCTGTGAGAATCAGCTGTGTCTGCAGTGGGAGAACTTCTGTGCTGGAGACACCCTTCTGGGGCAAGACTTGCTTCAGTGGGGCTTTGGTACTCACTGAGTCTGCCCCCTGAGTGTGTCACTTATGGATCTGAGGAGTTGTAATCTGGATGGTCCCACTCTGACTACTGGGTACACTGGCTCTTGGAACTAAGGAGGTGCTAATTTAGCCTCTGTCTGAGGCTACGCAGCAGGAGCCCAGCTGTGAAGCAATGCAAGCTGCTGTGGGGCCTTGGGCCTTCTTTTGGTAGTTCTGGCTTTCTCTGACCCAGCTGCAGTTTGTTAGGTAATTTTAGATTGCAAAGGGCCAGGCCTTTCATATGCAAAAGCCTCTGCTCACAGCTTGGGTGGGGCGGGGTCTCAGGGAATCAACAGGGCAGAGCAAACAGCTATGGCTGATCCTCAGTTCTGCCCTAAGAGGTCCTGGGTCTCTGTGTCCCGGTAATCGCTGCAAACACCTCTGAGAGAAAGCCGCCCTCGAGTTCTGACCAATGCCAGACAGTCCAGTTTCTCCCGTATGAGTCTGGGTCCCCAGAACCTTGCCTGGAACTGGAGTTCAGAGCAGTCGGGAGTTTGAGACTCCCTACCGATTGAAAAAGACACCGTGTCCTCAGCTGCCAGCCCTTTCTGCGTGCGCCTCGTCCTCAGCTGCCAGCCCTTTCCGCATGCGCCTCATCCTCAGCTGCCAGCCCTTTCCGCGCGCGCCTCCGTACCTCTGCACTTTACTTCCGCACCTCCTCTGAGTCTCAGTGTGCTTTTCTCTTTCCTTCTAGTTGTAGAATTTCCACTCAGCCAGCCTTCCTGTGATTCTGGATGATGTCCGTTCCATCTTTTAGTTGTATTTTTGAAGTGGTTGTGCGAGGCAGCAATTTCCGATGTTTACCTGTGCTGCCATCTTGGTTTCTCCTCTGTCAACAGCTTTATGCTCTGGGCATTCTGGCTAAAAGAAAGCTGTTTGGAGAAGTTCCATTTCTGAATCCCAGCTTGCTCACCCCTCCTTGGTTGGTCCTAAACAGTACTTCTCTGGGCCTCAGTTTCCTCCTGTGAAGAGTGAGGTCAATCATACTTGAGGCACCTGGGCAGCACCTGGGCCCTGCTCACCACAATATGCTCACCCCTTGTTCACCCCAACTGCTCTGTAGCTGGGGGGCGGTGTGCCTTGAGGGGGACACCCAGGTGTCTACTGGGGATAGGGACAGCTAAGATCTGGCCATTTTTACAGGGCTTTTGTGATCATACACCTTGTTAAAGACATTTTTAAAATTTATACCTCCATTCCCTCAATAGTTATATACATGTACTATTTTCTAATACATGTATTATGAAATAAACACATTTTTAAAGAGGTAAAGATGAAATAACCTACTTTTTAAAAAATATATTTGATTGATTTTTTACAGAGAGGAGGGGAGAGAGATAGTGAGTTAGAAACATAGATGAGAGAGAAACATCCATCAGCTGCCTCCTGCACACTCCCTACTGGGGATGTGCCCACAACCAAGGTACATGCCCCTGACCAGAATTGAACCTGGGACCCTGCAGTCCGCAGGCCGATGCTCCATCCACTGAGCCAAACCGGTTAGGGCTGAAATAACCATACTTTTAAAAAATATATGTTTTTTATCTTTTAGAGAGAGAGGAAGGGAGAGGAGGAGAGAGAAACATTGATCAGTTGCCACTGGCATGCACTCCAATCTTCAATCGAGCCAGCAACCTGGGTATGTGCCCTGGCTTTTTGGTGCACAGAACAATGATCAACCACATTGGCCAGGGAAATAATCATAATTTTTATTTATTTTTTTAAATATATTTTTATTATTTTTTAATTTTTTAAAAAATTTTGATTGATTTCAGAGAGGAAGGGAGAGGGAGAGGGAGAGAGAGATAGAAACATCAATGATGAGAGAGAATCATTGATCGGCTGCCTCCTCCATGCCCTCTACTGAGGATCAAGCCCGCAACCTGGGCTTGTGCCCTTGATCGGAATCGAACCTTGAACTCTTCAGTCCACAGGCCGACACTCTATCTACTGAGTCAAACTGGCTAGGGCATAACCATAATTTTTAGATGTCTGCTATTAGTTACTATTCATATTATCTCTAGCACATCCTTTATATCCTTTTACGAGGCACAAAATATCCTTTTGATGGGATTTGTCAGTACCGACTGTGACTGTAAGCCTGGGTTTCAAATAGTTTTCTTCTTTTTTAAATATATGTTTTTATTGATTTCAGAGAGGAGAGAGAGAGAAATAGGAACATCAATGATGAGAGAGAATCATTGATCTGCTGTCTCCTGCATGTTCCCCACTGGGGACTGAGCCTGCAACCTGGGCATGTACCCTGATCAGGTACCGAACCGTGACCTCCTGGTTCATAGGTTGACACTCTTCCACTGAGCCACTTTAGCCAGGTTCAAATAGTTTTCTTAATAATTTTGAATTATTTTGGCCAATCCCTCAGCCCTGACTCTATGGTTACTGCTTCCCCCACGCTGATTGACAGGGCTGGCAGGAGTGGAGAGGGTGGCCTTGGCCCTTTGTAGGCATTTGTGCTTGCTTTATTCCTGGGATTTCCCTACCGGGTTCTTGGTCAGCCTGTGTATAAACAAAAGGCAAAATTGCTTATTTATGTTGGATGAGTCCCCCTTCGGAGACCCTGTTCTAAAAGGTTCTGGACAGCAGGTCTCTCTTATGTGTGCATAGGAGGTGTCTGGCTCAGAATGGTGGGGCAAGTCTCTCGGGAAGTCTGTAGGAATCTTTTCCCTGTGGACCCCTGTCTGTTTTGGCCATGTTTGTTTTTCCATTTTTCCTTTCCATGGGCTACCCTCCTGTCACCTTCTCTTTCATTTTTGCTCTATTCTTTTTTGTCTTGTTCTTGCCTTCCATTTTTATTTCTTTCCTTTAAAAACATAACCAGTTTATAATACAATCTTTTCATTGGTGGTATTTATTGAATGGCTGACTTATTGAGGGCCTGCTGTATATTTAGCTTCATGCTACGGGTTGAGGAATGGCTCAAGAATCACCGAATATAATTTGTGCTGGTGAGAGTGTAAACTGTGAAGCTTCTGAAAGATTTGTCAATGCATGAACCCTTTGACCTGGATACATCCTGAAATGTATTGTCATCTCACATGGGGAAAATGATGGACTTTACAGGAACAGTAGGAACATACTGGAAATAATCATGTCCAGCAGCAGAAGGGAAAGGGTTAAGTTCATTCTGGCATCCACCAATGGCACACTGCACAGTGGAGGTGAACGGAGCAAAAAAAGTAAAAATAAAGTAATATATTTATTGTAGAAACTTTGAGAACATGGAAAATGATTAAGAAGTGAAAGTGATACTTATTCCACCACCCCAAGTATGAAATGCTTTGTTGCATTTTCTTCTAGTAAGTCAGCAATGAGCTATATTGCTTTTCTCCCCCTCTCAAAATGAGATATTCTTATCTCTTCTGATTATAAAAGGAAAGAGTAAAATAATACATATGGATTTTAAAATGCATTAAGCTAAAGCATAAAAAACTACTATAAATTCCTCCTCTCTATTCTTTAACTTTCTGCTTTATACAGTCAGTGAGCACCATTCCTTTAAATCTCTGGCCTCAGCCTCTTTTTTCAGTGGCTGCAGTACCAGTTGTAAACTACCTTGGACAGATCTTCCTGGGCACACCTTGTACACTGGCTTGGGTGCTTCCTTTATATTAAGGTTTTTCCTAGAAGTGGAAGATTGGCTGAGTCCAGTCCCTGCACATTTTATATTTTGACACATACTACCAAATCCTGAAGAAAAAATGTCCTTGTTTTCTCCAGTACTACTGTATCAGGCATTGTGGTCTGATAATATGTATTAATTTATGTTAAAATGAAGGACCTCCTCAGTGTTCTTTTAAGTTGCTAAACATTTTCCACTCGCCCTCCCAGCCCGGCCCTCTACAGAGATCACCCTCCCATCTGGGAGCTGGGGTGTGGGCTGGGAGAGCTGTGCCAGATTCTTTGCCTGCTGGTGTGTCCCCTTGGGCCCTCTCCTGCCTTGCCTGCATCTGGCTGGGCTGGGCCCTCTCCTACTGCTGGTTGAGGTCAGCACTATTAATAGTCACTTAATCCTACTGTGACCTGTGGCCAGGGTGGAGGGAAGAGAAAGGAGGGCCCAATGGGAGGGCCTGGGAGCTAAGGGCCAGTTCTGGGGACCTGGGATGGTGGGAGGTGGGACTTGCCGGGGAGGCCAGTAAGGAGGATGCCGATGACAGCATCTTGGGTGGTGGAACCCATGTCTGATCTGGGGCCTTTGGATCTAACCCATGAGAAAAGCAGGCAGAGCTGGTGAGTAAGGCCCTCGCAGGACTCCGGTAGACTTTGAAACCCAGTACCTAGTGATGTGTCCTTCTAATGGTCTTTGAAAGATGAAGCTTTTTGAGGGAGGAGGACACAGCAGGGGCTGGGGCCTGGGCTTCCGGAGACAACCTGTGTGTATCCAGCAGAGTCTGGAGCAGCTGCTGTGCTCCTGGCTTGGGGTTGGGAGGAGGGTGCGCAGATACGGAGAGGAGCGAAGTCACAGTGTGGGCCTGGCCGAGCTTCAGCCTGCTCCCGGTACATGGACAGCAGTCGGCCGATGGCACAAGCAGGCCGCATAGCCGGGCAAGTTCCGGGAAAGGAAGAGCTGGGGCACCCAGGGCTGAGCCAGGGGAAGGGTTGTCCCTGAACGCATGTCTGGGTTCTCTCGCTCCCTCCCCGTGTTCCAGGTGAGAGAGGGCAGTGGAAAGGCCTGGGCTTGCTGTCTGGTCTGCTCGGCACCTCTGGGGTTTCTAGAAGCCTCATGTGCAGTTCTCTAACCTAGGAGGAGACCTGGCTGGAAACCTGGTGACGAAGGGCATGGTGGGCAAGCTGGCAGCCAGGTATGGCCCAGAGGAGACCAAGGGACAGCAGCTTCAAGGTACCCCTCTCCCACAGCCAGGTTCTTAGCAGTGCTAGAATTAAAGGCTAAGGAAGCCCCAAGTCCCAGAGGAAGCAGTATGGGAGTTTTTTTAAAAAAATTAATATATTTTTATTTATTTCAGAGAGAGAGAGGGAGAGAGAGAGATAGAAACATCAGTGATGAGAGAGAATCATTGATCAGCTGCCTCCTGCACGCCCCTGCTAGGGCTCGAGTCGGCAACCCGGGCATGTGACCTCCTGGTTCATAGGTCGACGCTCAACCACTCAACCACACCTACTGGGCAAGAGAGTCTTTTAACAGCTACTTTAATGTATGTGTACCTTTCTGATTATAATATTTATGGTATTGATTATGGAAATTTTGGAATTTCTACTCAGAAAAGCATAAAAAAAGAAAACTAAAACCATTCTTAATTTCCCATACTTTTAGGTTAAATCATATGATTCTTATTTTGTCGACTGTCAGCAGTTTTTTATGGGTCAGCCAAATATGAGCATTTAGGTATATTTCTTCAGTCTTTTTTTTTTTTTTTTTTTTAAATAAAGACTGTTTTAAAAAATGTGGGATTCTCAGCTTTCGGGGTGGATGTATTATTTAAATTTTCATGTTTACTTTCTCATCCCAACTACCTCCAAAATCCAGTTATCCAGTTGAATGGAAACTACTAATAAGATGAGGAGACTCATTAAAATAAAATTCTATGTTAGATTTGAATTCCATACAATGAAAATCATAAACATGTAAGTCCTAAGTTGATCCTCTCATTTTAAACTAGAGGCCTGGTACATGAAATCATGCACGGGTGGGGTCCCTCAGCCTGGCTGGCGATCAGGGCCGTCTAGCCCAGTCCAGGGAAAGGGACCGCGGGAGGTTGTCTGTGAGTGCGCACTGACCACCTAACTGGCCAGGGGGAGGGACCGTGGGAGGTTGGCCAGCCATGGGAGGTTGGCTGTGGGAGCGCACTGACCACCAGGGGGCGGTTCCTGCATTGAGCATCTTCCCCCTGGTGGTCAGTGCACGTTATAGCGACCCGTTGACTGAACGACCGGTTGTGGTGGTAGCTTAGGCTTTTATATATATAGATGGTAAATGAGTTAACAGTAATTTTGAATTACAGAAACTTCTTAATTACTAAAATTCAAAATAATCCTTTCGCTGCTAGCCTCCCTGTGTGAACGAACTCATTCCCCATAAACATTCACTGAACACTTACTGAACAGTCTTCTGTGTTTGGGGAGTACAGACTGAAGCCCTGTTATAGTGGACTCGCAGTTAGTAAGAGGAGAGGAGCTATAAACCATAAGTAAAGTGAGTAAGCATGTTGTATCATTTATTTCAGGTAATAAACTGATGACCAGCTTGGGGTGCTAGAGGAGGGGTGGCTGTCAGTGAGGCCCTCACCAGGAGGGTGACATTTGAACAGAGACATAAAGGTGGGGCGAGCTAAGCAGATGTGAAGGGGAGGGACGGCCAGATTAAGGGAGCAGCCTTAGATGTTTGAGGGACAGCAAGGAGGCTGAGACTGACCGGAGTAGGAGATGGGTTAGGGGTCAGCATGAGGGGTGTCTGGGACCTGGCCACGGAGGAATGTGGCTTCTGTGTAGAGTGAGGCGTAAGGCAACTGGACTTCCCTGTAAGGGGCCCCCTTGGTGCTGTGTTGAGAGTGGACTCGGGTTCAGGGTGAAGCAGGGAGATGGTGGGAGGCTGTTCCCACCCTCTGGGTGAGAAGGAGATGCCTGTGGCCCAGAACGGGACAGCGGCAGTGCAGGCCGCCAGAGGAGGCTGGGTTCTGGGTGCCTCTTGTAAGCAGCTGATAGGTCTGCTGAAAGGGTTGGATGTAGAAGGGTAGAGAAATAGAGGAGGCAGAGTTTTTTCTCTCCATGCTGATCAGTTGGAGAGAGGGAGATGGGGAGGCTGGGAGGAAGAGCAGGGGCTTGGTTTTGATAGTAAATCCTAGGTGTTAGACATCCACTTGGCTCTAGCTGTCAGCAAGCAGTAGGAGTCTGGAGGGCACAGAAGAGGCCTGGATTGCAAGTATTTATTTGAGACACCTTAACATATAGTTTTTATTTAAAGTCACAAGGCAAGGGACCAGGTGCCCTCCTGAATCAAGAGGACAGGGCCGGCCTGAGGTCAGAACACCAGGAGCTTGCCGGAGGAGGGAGAGCGGCCCCTGGTCAAAGACTGCAGCCTGAGCTTGAGACCCCCACCACTGCAGGCATTGCGGACTTTGGGAAGGGCAGACAAATTAGAAAAGGCAAACACAGCCCAGAGTCCCACGGCCGGGTCAGCAGAGGGTGACTGACTAGCCCTTCGTGTGCGGCCGCAACCAGCCGGCCACAGGCAGCGCCAGTGCGCCAGGCTCTTTAGCATGCAGAGCAGGGGCGAGTGGGCAGTGCCCCAGGCCAGCACATCTACAAGGTACTCGTCTTGATGGTGCTGCCACTAGAGGGTGCCACACACACCAGTGGGTTCCACAGACAGGAGCCTCTGAAAGCAGGTAGGGAGGCAAAGAGGGGCCCCAATCCAGCACAAGAAATCCATGCATTTCGCCCAGAGGAGGATATTTCTGTCTTTTAGAGGAACCACCAGCCTTTCCCGGTGAAGCCTAGTGCAACCCTTGATCATGGGTTGATTGGAGGTTTCAGTGGTGGGGACATTTTCTCCGATTATTGATGCTGAATCTGCTGGTTTCTGATTCCTAGGGTATAAGCAGGTGCTGCTAGCTGGGCAGCATTCAGAGACTCACCCCATTCCTGGGCTCCTTGTGCCGCAATGCCTTGCTCACCCTAGACTCTTACCAGTTCCCCTTAATTTTGTGTTTCTCCTTAATATTTTTTAAAACATATTTTTATCTATTTCAGAGAGGAAGAGAGAGGGAGAGAGGGATAGAAACACCAATGATAAGAGAGAATCATTGATCGGCTGGGGATGGAGCCCGCAACCTGGGTATGTGCCCTGACCAGGAATTGAACTGTGAGCTCCTGGTTCATAGGTCAACGCTCAACCACTGAGCCCCACCAGCCAGGCTCTCCTTAATATTTTTGTCAAAAAAAAATATACATAGAAAAAAAATATATGGAAGTGAAATATGCCCATCAAATAGAATATGGAAGTGAATAGAGTGATACTAGCCCCCCCAACTTCAAAAGCCCCCAAAGATGACCACTATTACCTCTTCCAGACAGTTCAAGGCCCTCTCCACCCTCCACCCCCATTTCCATGCAGGCAGATGGCACCATGCATTCAGTCCTATCACTTGCTTTTCCACTAATGGCCTGTCTCGGGTTTCGTTCCACATTTCGGCCCTCAAGCCCTGCTGCCTCTCCCCAGGCAGCAGTAGCCCCTGTCCCGCACTCCTGCTCCATTGCAATTGATTCAGATGGTCTCTGGTTTGAGGCTGTGAAAAAGAATGTTTTGATGACCCCTTTGCTTTTGTGTCTTTCTGCTTTAGTGAAGATTACATCCATAGGGTAAGTTCCTACAAGTGCAATTTCTGAGGCCAAGGTTAGGGACCCTTGGTTTTGAGACCCGCTGCCAAATCGGCCTCCTGAAATGTGCCTGTTTTCCTGCCCACCAACCAGAGCCCTGTGAGGGCCTGCCCGTCTCCCGCAGCACTGGGCCTCACAGCCGCTAGAGCATGCCGGTCGGGAAGGTGATAGAAGCTGCCTGCTTGCACTCTGGTTCCCGTCGGAGGACCTGGGCTAAGCTGGCTACGCCGGCCCTCAGCACTGTTTCTCTAGAGGGCTCTCCTGCAGGGCCGCCTCTGGCAGGTGGGGAGGCCAGGCTCGGGGCCCTGGCAGGTCACTTGCTCTCGCTGGCTCATCGCTAGAAGACGGGAATCTTTAGCCGAGTCTAGCCGTGGTCTGTCTAGCAAGAAGTGTTTTGACCACAACTCCAAGCTGGAGATCGGTACCGTATGACCAGCACTGTGTGCGAGGATGTTTCACAGGACAGTACTCCCCCTTCACACGGGTGCACTCAGGCACTTTCCATTTGTTTTTCCAAATGCTGGCTGTGAGGACTGGCATCTCTTCTCCCTAAGAGGCCCCCAGGAGCTCTGAAGGGCGCATGCTGGGCCTGGTGGGTTTGCTGTGGCCTGAGGATCTGGAGAACCTGGTCTACAGGGACGTCCTGAGAGTAAGGCCCTAAGACCGGATTGTGAAGGGGAATCTGTGACAAATCTGACTTGACCTTCACAGCTCTCCCAGGGCTTTCTCCCTGAGACTGCTGCAAATCTGTGTCCTCCTGTGTGGGGCACACCTTGTTCACACTGGGTTCTGGGGCACAAGAGCGGGGGGAGGGGGACCAGGAGGGCACCCAGCCACCCATAAAGCTTCTGTGGAAGGTTTCCCCCCCAACCCCTTTCTATCTTTCTCTTGCTTTAGGTCGAAAGGGTGGCCTTTCTCTAATTACAGTGTTGGCCCCAGGGTACTTGCGGGGGGGGGGCGCTCTGCCAAGGAGCTGGGGGAGGTATTGTGAATGGCCCTTGAAGCCAGGGAAGGTGGGCGCCCTCTGAGCCCGTGTCCAGCTGGCACTTGCCTGCCTATGACATATGGCTTCTCTGTCCACGAGTTGTGAGTGTGGGTCTTCCCCTCCCCAGGAGGGCCTTGCCCTTTTCATTCTATTTAAGCCAATGGTCCGTAATGCCTTGACAGTAAAAAATACTTCTGGTTTTCCTTTTCATACAAGCAGTATCTGTTTGCAATAGAAACTCCAGGAAATATAGAAAAGGGGAAAAAACTACCCCTGACCCCACCCCAATGACTCAGGTGTGTTAACATTTTGGTGGAGGAGTCTCATGATTGGTCCCTTTGCTCTGGTCTGACTCATTGCGTTGTCCCCCAGGGAAGTCCCACCTGGCCATCGTGCAGAAGGTGAACAACGAGGGGGAAGGGGACCCCTTCTACGAGGTCCTGGGCCTGGTCACCCTGGAGGACGTCATTGAGGAGATCATCAAGTCCGAGATCCTGGACGAGTCCGATATGTACAGTGAGTCCACCCCCACAGGCCCAGTGTCCCTTTCCCGCTCAGGCCTGACGTCTGCTGGCCTGGGTGGGAAGGCCACCATGCAGGGACACAGGCCCGCACGACCTGGGAGCATATGGCGTGGAGCAGGGACCGGAGGCTGCTTGGCCCCTCTTGGCTTCTGTGGCTCAGCATCAGCCCGGGGACTTGCCCTGGCCCAGGCTCTGCAGGTCCTGTGTGGAGGGAGGGACGGCAGAGCCGGCAGCTGGCGGGCAGGTTCCAGTCTGTTCCCGAGTCCACCGTGGGGACAGCGTGCTCAGCTCCAGTTCATTCCCTTGCAGCTGACAACCGAAGCCGCAAACGGGTATCTGAGAAGAACAAACGGGACTTCTCAGCCTTCAAGGATACTGACAATGAACTCAAGGTGAAAATTTCACCTCAGCTCCTCCTGGCTGCTCACCGCTTTCTGTCCACGGGTAAGAGCGAGAGGATGGCCTTCCCTGTTGGTGGGACAGTCACAGAGGGAGGAGGACTGGGGCTCTAGCTGCTCCCCTCCTGGGATGAGGCTACACAGATGCAAGGCGCAGGGAAACCCGCGGCCTCTGGAGGGGCGAGCAGCTCCACCTGGACATGCCCTGTGATGTGCTTCCCCCATTGCGGGCTTCTAGAAAGGACCAAGGTTGTTCTGAAAACAAGCCTCAGGGGAGCCTGAGATAGGCCCATCGAGGCCTGTGGAGTGGGAGGGAGAAGGAGGCTCTTGCATGTGCTGTGGGCCTGCCCAGGTACAGCGCACGGCCCTTGCCTGCATCATCACCTCTGAGGAGCCTGCATCTAGCTCTGTCCTTGTCTCTCCCGCCTCCCCTCTGCCTCATGTTCCGGACTTGACCTGTAAATCAGTGTCATATCTCTTCTCACCCCTGATTCACAGCTCCCTTGGGGGCCTGGGTGATGGTTTAGAAAGACACCTGCCTACTCCCTCCCCCATCCCTGTCAGAGTTCAGTAATTCCTTCTCCTTTATTTTTTCTGCCAGGGTATGGATGATAGCGATGATAACAATCATCAAGCACTTTCCTTATGCCAAGGATATGTCTAAGGGCTTTACATGTATTGTTCTGTTTAACCTCACAACCACGCTGAAGTTTTTAACCCCCATTTTACAGATGAGCAAACTGATATACAGGTTAAGTAATTGCCCAAGATCATGCCCGGGTAGTGCAGGAGCGACCATTCAAGGCCAACAGACTCCAGTCTGACCAGTGTGGACCCCAGGGCTCTCCCTTTTCTCAGAACCAAAGGGAAGAGCCTGGCAGTGAGGGAGCTGTCCCTGTACTGCAGTGACGGGTCTCATGTGCAGTCTCCCTCTCCCCTGCAGAAGTCCCCCAGTTCAGCCCTGCTCTGATATCAGAGAAGATCCTGCTTCGGCTGCTCAAGTACCCAGACGTCATTCAGGAACTCAAGTTTGACGAGCACAACAAATACAATGTGCACCACTATCTGTACACCCGGAACAAGCCGGCCGACTACTTCATCCTCATCCTGCAGGTGAGCCTGCCCACACCTGCCTGCCTCACTGTGAAATGTGGGCTGCAGGGTTTCCTGCCCGAAACTGTGTGGCCTGCTCTGGGCCTGGGCTCCCCATCGCCCATCCTCTTCTGAGCAGCTCACGGTGCCATCACCCCTCATGTCTCCCTCTTGCCTCATCTTTTTGTTGTTGTTTTTTGCTTTTCACTCTATAACCCTAACCCTGTGTTCTTTCAGGGGAAGGTGGAGGTGGAGGCTGGGAAGGAGAACATGAAGTTTGAGACGGGTGCCTTCTCCTACTACGGGACCATGGCGCTGTCCTCGCTAACCGCTGGTGAGTGGCTGGGCTGCACTGGCTGCTCTCCAGCGGCCGGAGTGTGAGCGGCAGTGAGTGGCCCCCAGCTCCTTGGCATTGAGATGGCTCATAACTTCGGTGTTTCGAGGAGAGGGAGACCTGTGAGGTCTGGGCCTAGAGGAGGTGGCCTGGAAGAGCAATGATTCAGACGATGGAGTGGGGTGGATGGGATTCTGAGCAAAAGCCTGGAGCTTGCCGAGAGTGTGTCCTGAGATGGTGGGGCGGCCTGCCTGCCAGAGGGGAGGAAGACTGGGAGTAAGGATGAGTCGGGGAGCCCCAGAAAGTCGATGGTGTATGGCTGTGATAGGAAGCAGGAAGCTGTCGATGGCCTTTGAGAGTAGAATGGGCCAGTGGGCCCACGGGCCATGGTGACCCTTACGAGCCATTATGGCAGGCGGGGAGTTGAGAGAGTGGGCATGTGGAGGGAGGCTGTGGGTCTTGCCTATGAAGCCTGGGAGAGGGCAACCAAGGGGTTGGGTGAAGGCGTCCAAAGTGCCTGACGTTGGGAGCCAGGCCAGGGCAGGTTACAGGCAGGTTTGGTTTCTCATGGCTTAGCCACTGCCTCTTGGTTAAGGGTTGGTTGTGATGGAATAAAGGGGCTTGGGGCAAAGAGGGTACTGGGCAACCTCCAAGAGAGGTTATGGCAAGACCAAGGAAGGACCTCTCTGGCCACCCCAGTGCCCTCTGCTTCCCCAGTCCTGGGTAGCTCAGGTGCCCCTTGCCGAAGGGGCCAGCACAGCTCCTCACTCACTGTGGGACACACACCCCAACCACGAGAGGGGCCTGGGTGACTGTGGGCTGGAGAGTGGAAGTTCACTTTGGTGCTGGGGGACAGGCCACAGATGAGGCAGGTGCTGTAGCTTCTGGGAGCCTCAGCCGTGCCTGCTGTTTTCCTTTGACAAAGAGGACCCCGTGTGGGGGGCCAGGGCATCCATGCCTATTGACACAGCTCTGTCCCCGCCAGCACGAGCCGGCCTGTGAGGGAGGGGAGAGGAGGAGCCAGGCTCTGGACCCGGGTTTCGGACTGGCAGCCCTGGGAGGACTGCTCAGCGTCCAGCCTGGGGAAATCTTGTTCAGAAGGATATTCAGTCATGGGACATTTCCTCCAGGCACTCTCTGCCCCTAGTACCTCAGGGGCCTGGGTCATGGTCCTGCGCTCTGTCCCTTGACCTGGAGGCTCTCAGTTCCCATTGGAGTGGCCGGAAGGGGAAGGGATGTCTTCTGGGCTCTGCATTCACTGTGGGAGCTCCGGGCGCCTCTGCCAGCACCTGCCCTTCTCTGAGCAGGGCTTGTGAGTCTGCCCAGCTCCTCCCTGTCAAAGCCGTGTCTCCTTTTCCACTGAGCCCCTCACTGCCCAAGGGAGCCTGGACAGCAGGTCTGCTTCTCCAGCCCATTCCTGTGGCTCCATGTCCTGCCTCCTGACCTGGACCTCACCCAGCACTGACCTTTTCCTCTTTTGCTCCAGTGCCTTCATCCCAGGTCGGGTGTCCGCCTGGCAAGCAGAACTCCCTGCTCTCCTGGCTCTCAGGTAACATGGCATGGCGGAGAATATAGCACTGCCACCTGTTGCCTGAGCCCACACACCACAGCTGCATTAACCTGTCCCAGTAGGCACTGGGGCTCCCCACCTGTTCACACTTGAGAGCCAGCTTGGCCTAGAGCTCAGTTACTGGATGGCTTTGCCCTGGTCCTGGAAGAGGTTCCTGAAGGTTCTTCAGCTTTTGAGGAGGTGTGTGCACGGACGCACGCACGCACGTGCTGGCTAGACCGATTCCTACTCACTGGCAGCATCCGTCCCCCATGATCCAAGGCAGCAGATGGTGGCGGGAGGTGCTGGCCTTGTCACCAGAGCCCTGGCCTGGCCCGGTGAGCCCTGCGGAAGTTCAGAGCTCCAGCTCAGTGCGTAACCTAGAGCAGCTCCGAGCCTCCACAGGCCAGAAAGCCTAGCACTGCAGGCAGCTGTGTCCCACTTTATATTCCTGCGTCTGGTTTTTTCTTCTAAACTGCACCAAAGCACACTTTACTATTGATCCTCTTCTAAAAAAACGTTAAAGGTGACTGAGAAGTCACTGGTCCCTTTCAAACACAACAAACTTTTGGCTGTGATGGGAAGCAGGAAGTCGGTAATGGCTCTGAGCAGGGGGTGTCTGATGAGAGCAGATGGGCCATTTGGCCTTCACTGACCAGCCTCCCTCTGCCTCTTTTGCACTTTCTTGTTTCACATATGGCCAGGAGTTCCTGCCTACAGGGTTTGAATCCTGATGTTTTTATGTAATATGGGAGCAGAGATGCTTTTCCATAAGCTTTCTTGTTAGAGCTACACAGAGTTCACCAGGCAGATGTGCCTTCATTTGTTATTCCCTTTATGCATATTCATGGGGGTCTATATGCTAAATAATACCATGACGTTAACCTCTATGAAAAATGTCATCTGTGTTTGAGATTATATCCTTAGAATATTCTTTTAGAAGTAGAATTACCAAATTAAAAAATTACATTTTTGTTATACATATTGCTTTGTTTTAATCATAAAAGTAACATAGCTCATAGGGGAAAAAAGAAAATTAATAAGCATTATAATTTCATTATTCAGAAGCAGATGCTTGATGTTTTGTTGTGCTTTTCTTTAGGACCTCTTTTTTTTTTTTTTTTAGTGGGTGTGGAAATCTGGAAGATAGATACTGTGGTAGTTCATAAGTCTCTATAGTGTTTATTTTTAAAAAATATATTTTATTGATTTTTTTTAATCTTTTTTTTTTTATTGATTTTTTACAGAGAGGAAGGGAGAGAGATAGTTAGAAACATCGATGAGAGAGAAACATCGATCAGCTGCCTCCTGCACATCTCCCACTGGGGATGTGCCCGCAACCCTGGCACATGCCCTTGACCAGAATCGAACCTGGGACCCTCAGTCCGCAGGCTGACGCTCTATCCACTGAGCCAAACCGGTTTTGGCTATTTTATTGATTTTTTACAGAGAGGAAGGGAGAGGGATAGAGAGTTAGAAACATCGATGAGAGAGAAACATCGATCAGCTGCCTCCTGCACACTCCCTACTGAGGATGTGCCCGCAACCAAGGTACATGCCCTTGACCAGAATCAAACCTGGGACCTTTCAGTCCGCAGGCCAACGCTCTATCCACTGAGCCAAACCAGTTAGGGCAGGACCTCTATTTTTAATAGGCCATGCCACCAATCTGTGTTGATTTTAAATTAATTTCCTGTTCTGGCATGTTGATAAGCATTAATTAAAAGCAAATAACTAATTAATGTGAAGTGTTTTTTTGTGTGTGTTTTTTGTGTTTTTTTTTTTAAGTTTTTGTAAGAGTTTATTTGAACTAAACTGATAACAGTTGGCAGGAAGCAAGATCTCAAATGCTCCCATTAATGTGAAAGGTTGTTCTCCCCAGTATTTGTTTTCTTCTAGAACTTAATCCGAGGTGTTACTTAGTTTAGAATAAGTGATACATGCACATGATCCTCTAATGCAGGGGTGGGGAATGTCCTACCCTTGGGCCATAGAAGTCCTGTGAAACCATTTGGTCTGGCCCTGCCAAGGCATTAGGGGTGAGTTAATTAAGTATTTAGGCTAATATAGCAGGCTAATTTTTAAGTTGGTAATTTTATATGGCCCTTGAATGATGTTATAAATATTCAAATGGCCCTTGGCAGAAAAAGTTTCCCCCTCCCTGCTCTAACGGTCGTACACTACCCAATTGTAGAATATCCAGACTATATTTTCCTTGTTTTCTGACTGAAGCTCAAAGATGGCGCATTACTGATGCAGCCTCACTTGCTCAAAGCTCCATTGGTCATTGCTCTCTTCACTGAGCTATTTGTTAGAACGGCTAACTCAGTAGTTAGTTAGTAACTCAGTCCTTAACTAAGCATGTCAGTTTAGTCTATTTCCTGTTTGTTTGAAACAAGCCAGCATGCCTTCACAATTAACTTCTTTGTGGATTTCATTGCCGTATAAATATTTTAAAAAATAAGAGCACAATAATGTGTGCAGTTTCTTTTTCAAAATAAGGAGTGTTCCTCATTTGAGGTTGAGTCATCCCGCTCCCCTGGTTAGTCAGCGGAATGAGGCCTGTGCTGCCCTGGTGGCGGGAAGAGGCACCGCCAACACTGCCCTGGCTTTGCCTCCCGGGAGGGGGACTGGCACTAGCTGGGATGGGAAGCCTGGCGATCTGGGGCCTCTAGTTCCTGGGGAAGGAACGTGCTGCCCTGCCCCCGGTCAGGCTGGGGCTCAGCAGACAGTGGGTAGGACTGTCCACACAGAACAGGTCGTGTGCAGAACAAATATTTGACGTCTTAAGAGCATTTTTAGTTATGAGCAGGGTGTCATGTTGAGGGGTGTGTGTATGAGAGAGATGAGAGTGCAAATTGTGTAATTTTTCTTTTAATATAATTTAAAGGTATGCGGTTTGTGTCCATTGACATGAGCTGTTACTGAGGTGAGAGCAGCCGCCACACGAGGATAACCAACCTGGACTGATCAGTTGTTAGGGTTTTGTAGCCATAAACTTTTGAGTCTTTGGTTTTTGTGTTCTGTTTTGTTAGACTTTTTAATAGTTATTGCACAACACTGCTAAACAAACTAACTCGTTTGCTTTGATGAGGTTAAAGCTTCTGACTGTCCTTAACAAGTGTTCCCATTCCCAGTGAGGGTAGCATCCCCTGGCATCCATGGGACAGGGCTAGCCAGGAGGGCACCGCAGTCCAGGGTGGTGCCTGCCCCGACAGCCTCTTTCTCCCCACAGACCGCTCCCCATCACACCCCACCTGCCTGAGCCGCTCGGCCTCCCTCAGTTGCCCGGACCGCACAGACCTCTCGAGCCCAACCCCCTTGGCAGGCAGCAGCAACCAGCTTGGCAGCTCTGTCCTGGGCCAGTACATCTCTGACTTCAGTGTCCGGGCGCTCATGGACCTGCAGTATATTAAGGTGAGTGCTCCCCTAGCCTCGGCCTGGCGTTTGGATCACTGCCTCAGGAATCAGCAACTCTTTCTTTCCCCCGCCACCCGGAACACAGGGCCCACGTGAGAGTCCTTCTTGCTCCTGCTGCTAACTCTTGTGACAGGTTTCCGGAGACTCCCCCCGGCACATCCTCGCACCTGGACTTGCAGCCTCCATCCTGCCGGCTCTGCTTTCCCAGGTCACTGGTGCGATTGGCCTCCCAGCTCCTGCTCTTACTGACTCTCATTGCTCCTTTTGCAGATCACCCGCCAACAGTACCAGAATGGGCTGCTGGCCTCACGGATGGAGACCAGCCCTCAGTTTCCCTTGGACGGGTGCACCATCTGCACGGAGAACCTGGCGGAGAAGCCTGAGCTGCCTGTGGTGGACGAGACCACAACTCTGCTCAACGAGCGCAACGCCACGCTGCACAGAGCTTCCCCTGAGAGCGCCATCTGACAGGAGGGCCCGGGGCCCCCCGCCAGCTCCGCGGGGGCCGCCCCAGTGGGCCCACCTGAAGAGAAGGAGCCTGTCAGGCCAGACGGAGCTGCCTAGCCCTGGACTGTGGGTGGCGAGTAGCCACCACAAGGCGGATTTTGTACTGGAGAGTTTCTAGGCTTATTGCTCCTCTTTTGAAATATCATTTGGAGAAGGGAATGGGGAAGGGAAGACAGGGTTAAGGATTTTATTTTAAAAAAAAATTTTTTTCCCACAAAAACTTTGGATGGGGTTTCTCACCCCGGGAAGCAATAGCCATAACCTGCTCCCAGCCACAACCTGGCTATGTCCCGACTCAGGGAGCCGACTCTTCCTGCTCCTTGTCCTCCAGAGACGGGTCCCAGCAGCTGCGGGAGGAAGATTTTCTCTTGGGAGGAAGACAGTGCTTCCCAGGAAGCAAAGAACCAAATAGCATTGAGAACAACTGCCTGGACATGTGCACTGAGGCTTGTCTGACGTCGCCGAGGCCAAGGGATTCTGGGGAGCTGTGATCAGGGGCATTATACTTCCAGCTACAGAGGAGTAGCCCTGCTCCTGTCACTCGCTGGATCCAGGAATTTCTGAAACTGCTGATGGGCTCTCCTGTTGGGGGCCACTGGGACTCTCAACCCTGGCCCCATTGTTTTGCCTCATATCTACCCCTTTGGACAGCTGTTCCCTTGTAATGGGGCTGACTTGACGCATTAGGCAGTGTCTCCCACCTTTCAGATTGCTCCCCCTGCTCCCCAGGCTGCCCTCTCTTTACCAAAGGCTTTCCCGTGGGTTGGGACAGCATCTACATTAGAGGTGACTTGTCTGCAATACTCCTCTTGGTTCTAGGAGGGAATCTAGTCACAAGTATTTGCATTGTTAGCAAGTAATAACATCCCCTTCCCACCCCACAACCAAAGTCCAGTCTGACCCTTGAACTCTGCTTTCCAGGCTCCCTACTTCCAATCTAAACCCCGAGGTCTCTTGGGGATTGAGAACAGAGGAGGCTCTCCGTGGCTGAGGCTGACCTGCCTATTTATACACTTTCATACCCAGGAAAGGTTTCAGCCTCCAGGGCGCACAACTGGTGGCCACGTTCCCCCAGGTCCGTGATCCTAGTGTGGGACGTCAGCTTGTCCTGTGCTGAAGCTGGTGGTACAGAGCTCCACGCCCGCAGGAAGTCCTCCCCAGCACCTTTCCCTGGGGCTGAGTCAGGCCCTGCTGCACAGCTCCAGGCTTCCCACTCCTGCGGAGGCTGCGGGACCAAGGTCCGTGTTGGCCCTTTTGTCGGGTGGAACGGTTGCCCAAGATCAGGTGGGGGAGACTCTGCAGGCCTCCCCCTGAGTATTGTCTATTCGCTCCTTTCCTAAAGGGCTCTGCTCTTCAGGTGCCTGGAGAGCCCTAAGTCTTGAGACCAGGAAATGTCTTGCACCAAGTATACCTACCCCTGACCAGTCACAGAATCTATTCTTAAAAGTTTGGAGAGAAGGTGGTGATACCCATGGGTTCTCAGCCAGAAGGAAAAAAAGACACTGGACCTTTTTGTTCCCTGTGGGGAAACCCATTAGTTTTCTACACGCACAGCTTGCTTTCTGATTCCACATGGAAGCTTGCAAAGCTGTGTTTTTGAGACCTGGGTGCCAGGCAGGGCCAAGCACATTGGCCTGAACCAAGTGAGTGTGTGTGAAGTAAAAGCGGGTACGCACACTTCCACGCTACCTCTTTGCACACACGGTTACTACCAACAGTTCCCTCCTCCCCCGTTCTTCCCTTCCCTTCCCCATTTATAATCACTTCTTGCAAAGGGTCGTAATTATTTCCAAATATTACTGGTCCGATGACTTCCTCCTCCCAGTGCAATTTTTCACTTCCTATTCCAACTTCTGGTTCCTGGGCTGAGCTCTACCCTGGAATTGGCCCACCCTTACCTGTCTTCCTGTGTGAGGGATGGCCTCCAAATGGGTAGGCAAGTCACAGCCACCATACCAAGTAACATATTTATTTTGCATAAGATTTTAATTTGTATATATTTGTGATTTATTTTGGCATTGTTATGAGTTTGACTCTCGAGGAGTTTTGTTGTTATGACTCTTGTGTCTTTTGTCACAAAACAATGATAATATTTGCTAAACAATATATGGAATTTATTTTTGATTGGTAATAAAAAAATGAAATATGAAATCTTGGTGCGTCTACAATTTCCCTATTTAAGTCCAGTCAGTATTCGGTACCTGTCATAGAAATAGAAGTGATTGTGATTGGCTGTCACTATGTGAGGGCAAGAGACAAGTATTCTGGGATTGTTTCACAGTGAAAAAGCAGCAGCAATGTAATTTTAAATATATCCTATATAATAAAAGGCTAATGCAAATCAACCAAACAGCGGAACGACTGGTCGCTATGACACGCACTGACCACCAGGGGGCAGATGCTCAATGCAGGAGCTGCCCCCTGGTGGTCAGTGTGCTCCCAAGGGGGAGCGCTGCTCAGCCAGAAGCTGGGCTCAAGGCTGGCAAGCACAGCCTCTCCCACCTCTGCAGCAGTGCTAAGGATGTCCGACTAAGCTGTCTGTCAGATATCCCCCAAGGGCTCCTGGACTGCCAGAGGGTGCAGGCTGGGCTGAGGGAACCCCCCACCCCCACCCCAGTGCACACATTTCGTGCACCAGGCCTCTAGTATGTAATAAAGGCTGTCCTCACAAGAGCTGCTAGACATACATGGCAAATGTGCTCAGTTGCCACAATTAGGAATCCTGTAAAATGAACACCCACAGGCTCTTCTGTGTACAGGTACTGAAGAGGGGGCAGTTGGAAAGGGCAGATTGCCTCTTTCCCCTGGGGGCTGACGGAGAAAGGAGCTTGATCCAAACATAGGATCATGTTGTTTTATAATGTGCAGTTGCCTCTTGGTCTCAAAGTGGGAGTGCTCATCTTCTCAGGAGCCCACCCAAGAGTGACCTCACTACACCCACTCTTGCAGTGCCCAAAGGTGCCTTGGCCACAGCATGGGATTGTGCTGAGGCCAGGGGCTCAAGCCAGACAGGCTTAACAACGTTGCCAAATTGGGGAGATGTTTAAAAAAGGGAGGTACTTGGGTAGGTAGAAAGGACATTCCAGATAAAAGAAGAAACAAATGCAAAAAGCTGGGTGGGAAGAGTATCATTCATCCATCTGTTCCACATGTTAAAGCCCCTGCTGCCAGGTGCCACCAACCCCTCAGTGAGTTTAATGAGGAAGACCCTCTCAGGGAGAAAGTCACACAAGGACCTTGGATTTGCTGTCTCCTCTGCCTGGAACACTCTGCCCCCAGGAGTTCACCTCCTTGCTTGGTTTAGACCTGTTCAAATGTCTCCTTGGAGAAGCCTTCCTGGATCACCCCACATAAAAACAGCATGGTCCAAATCCTTGTCTGCTCTTGTTTTTCTCCATGGCACTTACTGCAGGATATATTTTTTTAAAATATATTTTATTGATTCTCCACAGAGAGGAAGGGAGAGAGATAGAGAGCTAGAAACACTGACGAGAGAGAAACATCGATCAGCTGCCTCCCGCACATTTCCCACTGGGGATGTGCCCAAAACCCAGGTACATGCCCCTGACCGGAATCGAACCTGGGACCCTTCAGTCCGCAGGCCGACGCTCCATCCACTGAGCCAAACCGGTTTCGGCAACTGCAGGATATTAAAATACAATTTGTGTGTCCCAGCTGGTTTGGCTCAGTGGATAGAGCGTCAGCCTGCGGACCAAAGGGTCCCGGGTTCAATTCCAGTCAGGGGCACATGCCTGGGTTGCAGGCTTGATCCCCAGTCGGGGGCATGCAGGAGGCAGCCGGTCAGTGATTCTCTCTCATCATTGATGTTTCTATCTCTCTTTCCCTCTCCCTTCCTCTCTGAAATCAATAAAAACATATTTTTAAAAAATATATGATTTGCCCTAACCAGCTTGGCTCAGTGGATAGAGAGTCAGCCTGCAGACTGAAGGGTCCCAGGTTCGATTCCGGCCAAGGGCACATGCCTGGGTTGTGGGCTTGATCCCCAGTAGGGGACATGCAGGTGGCAGCCAATCAATGATTCTCTCTCATCATTGATGTTTCTTTCTCTCCCCTCTCCCTCTCTGAAATCAATAAAGAAATATATATTTAAAAAAATATGATTTGTGCATTTCCTGTTGTCCCTATACTAGAACCTAAGTTCCAGGAGAGCAGGGACTTTCTTATTTCCACACTAGAGGCCCAGTGCATGAAATTGTGCACAGATGGGGTCCCTCGGGGTGGCCTGCAGGGATCAGGCCAAAACCAGCAGTCCAATGCTGCCTGCCGCTCCTGCTCACCCAGGCCCTGCTGCACCAGCGGTGGACTCATGTCCAGTCAGTCATGATCAGGAGAGCCCTGTGTCTAGCACTCGCTCAAGGGGGTTGGAGGTGGGGCCAGGATGCATTTGGCCTTGGGGGGGGGGGGGCAGCGGGTGGGCAGTGGGACGCCCTTGCCTGCCCGGGGATCCAACCCACTGACATTTGTGCTGGGTGTCGGGAGCCACCTGGCGGCCACTTTTATATCGTTTCTTCCTTGCGGAGCATCTAGGGAGAGGAAGTGGCCATGGTGCCCGAGGCCGACTTTTAGGAGGCCAGCAGTGCTGTCGGGATTGTGCTGGCGGCACTGTTCCATTAGTGCCTGGCATTCTCCAGAGATTGGACCTACAGAACTACTGAGGGGGTGAGTGTTGGGCTGCTGGGATGGGTTGGTCAGTTGAGTGGTGCTCCCACTGTGGGAGCACACTGACCACCAGAGGGCAGCTCCTGTGTTGAGCATCTGCCCCCTGGTGGTCAGTGCATGTCATAGCAACTGGTCATTGGGTAATTTGGTTGTTCAGTCACTTAGGCTTTTATATATATAGACTAGAAGCCTGGTGCACAAAAATTTGTGCACTGGGGGCGGGGGGTAGGTCCCTCAGCCCGGCCTGTGCCCTCTCACAGTCTGGGACCTCTCGGGGGATGACCATCTGCTGGCTGAGGCCTGCTCCCCAGGAGATTGGGCCTAAGCTGGTAATCAGACATCCCTCTGGCAGCCTGGCAGCCCTCGGGGGATGTCCACTTGCCAGTGGGGAGCAGGCCTAAGGAGCAGGCCTAAGGTGCAGTACACCACTGCTGTACTGGCAGCCATCAGCCTGGCTTGTGGCTGAGCAGAGCTCTTCCATGTGGGAGCTCACTGACCACCAGAGGGCAGCTCCTTCATTGAGCAACTGCCCCCTGGTGGTCAGTGTGTGTCATAGTGACCAGTCATTCCCAGTCTTTCTGCTGTTAGGGTCAGTTTGCATATTACCCTTTTACTATATAGGATAGAGGCCTGGTACACGGGTGGGGACAGGCTGGTTTGCCCTGAATGGTGTCCCAGATCAGGGTGGGGGTCCTGCTTGGGTGCCTGGCCATCCTGGATGAGGGGCTGATGCCTGTTTTCAGGCTGCCTGCACCGCCTTCAGGGTGGGTGTCCCCACTGGGGTGCCTGGCCAGTCTGGATGAGGGGCTGATGGCTGTTTTCAGGCTGCCTGCATCCCCTTTAGGGTGGGTGTCCCCACTGGGGTGCCTGGCCAGTCTGGATGAGGGGCTGAGGGCCGTTTTCAGACGGGCCAAGCCTGCAACTGAAGCTCCCAACCTCTCCTTTTTTTATTTTTTTTTATTCTGGGATTTATTTACCTTCTATAGCTGTCACTGGAGCTGAGAGCTGGCTTTAGCTCTGAGGCCCGGCTTCAGCTCTGAGACCTCGGCTGCTGAAAGCAGGTATCTGGGGTTTGTTTAGCTTCTGTAATTGCAACATTGTTTCTTAGAGTTCGGCTCAGATCCCGGCTTCGGCAGGCGGGGAACCTTGGCTTCCTCCATCACTGGAGCAACCAAGCCTCATGTTCGCTTCAGCTGCCTGGCTGTTGGCCGCCATCTTGGTTGGCAGTTAATTTGCATATTGCCCTGATTAGCCAATGGGAAGTGTAGAGGAGGTATGGTTAATTACCATGTTTGTCTATTATTAGATAGGATAGTCCCAACACTAGAACAGGACCTGGTACATTGCAGGCACTCAATACAGGAAATACTTATCGAATGAGTGAACTTACCACCATAGGTAAGTATTGGACGCTCTGGGGAAGCAGCACCTAGCTCTCATAACCTTGACTCAACCTAGTCTAGATGGTGGAGGAAGACCAGCTGGAGGAAGTGACATTTGCAGGCCAGAAGCAAGCAGGAATTAGCCAGTTAAGTCACAGTAGCTATGGGTTTAAAACTCAAATATTTGGATAAAACATGGAAATGTTTTGAACCAAGCGACCAGTAATGAAAATGGCCCAGGGAGGGTCAACGAGGGACCTGAAGCACAGTAGAAGCCTTTACTGTTAGCAGGAAAGCACTCTGTGAGCAGCTTTACCCTGTGCTGGATTCTTAAAAAAACAAAAACAAACTATAAATATAAGCTGTCTAATACATTCTTTTCATCCTTGCCTGAGAGATTATATATATATATATATATATATATATATATAGAGAGAGAGAGAGAGAGAGAGAGAGAGAGAGAGAGAGAGAAAAGAGGAAGGAGGAGAGAGAGAAACATCTACCGATTGCCTCCCGCAGTGCAGTCGGGAACTGAACCCACAACCTGGGTGTGCGCCCTGACGGGAATTGAACCGAAACCTTTGGTGTACAGGATGATGCTCCAACCAATGGAGCCGCTGGCTAGGGCTGTGCTGGACTTGTTGTCTTTGGATAGTGACAGTCAAATAACCATTTGTGTGATCCAAATAGCTCCAACTGTCTGTCCAAAGGTTTCCCAACAAAATGATTGATAGGTCCTTCCTCAGGGAGCCTAAGACCGAGGAAGAACTACCGGCGGGCTGACGGTCTCCGAATGTGCCTGGGTGGCGACCGGGGAGGGTGGCGCGATATTAGGCAGGTCGCGTTGGAACCCAACATCCGCCGAGTGATGCTTCGACTTTTCTCTGGAAAATAACATGAAGCAGCGGCGAGGGTCCCAGGGGGGTGATCTCCTGTGTTTCCCTCCTTTCCTGCAAGAGCTGTCTCCGTTCCCGGGACTAGCGCGGGGTCAGAAGCCATCATCAAGCATCTTCCCGACCTTAGCTTCACGGAGCCCAGCCTCGGGCTCCCCTTCACCCTCCCGGCCTCCAGTCGGCATTCCCAGGCCCTTTCCTCAGAAAGCGACAGGTCTCCCTACACCGAGACCCCCGCTTGCGGCCGCTCGCCAGCCGGGCACTTGTCAGAGCTCAGGCGGGCCTCCGGAGCCCGGACCCCGGCCTCCCGAGCACCGCGCCCCGCCCCCCTTCCCGGGGCCGCCAGCCCCGCCCCGCCCCGCCCCGCCCCGGCCCGCGCCACTTGTTTACGCCCTGGCGCAGCCTAGCCCGACCCTAGGCCCGCCCCCACGCGTCGCCCATTGGCGGGGGGAGTGCGAGGCCGGCGCCTATTGGCCGGCGGAGGCGGAGGTAGGCTGCGCAGGGCCCGGGACGGGCAGCGGGCGATGGCGGCAGCAGCAGCAGCGGCGGCGGGGCGGCTGGGCTGGCTGCTGGCCGCGCTCTGTCTGGGTCACGCCGCGGGGGAGGTGGCGCAGGGTCCACGGGTGCTGGGCATTTGCCTGGAGCAGGCCGGGTCCGCGGGAGCGGCGTGGGCGCGCGGAGGGGAGGTGCCGGCCGTGCCTGAGGCCACCTTCCGCTTGCGCCTCTTTGGCTCGGGCTTCGGGAACAGCTCCTGGTCCTGGGCGGCCCCCGAGGGTGCGGGCTGCCCCGAGGGCGGACCGGCCGCGGCGCCCGGGGAGGCGGCGGCGGTCCCGACAGGCGAGTGGCGCGCGCTGCTACGCCTGCGCGCCGAGGCCGAGCACCCACACTCGGCGCTGCTGGCTGTGCGCGGGGAGCCGGGCGGCGCGGCAACTGGGGAGACGGCGGCGGCGGCGGCGGCCCCCGCGGGCGAGTGGCATGCGTTGCTGCGCCTGCGCGCTGAGGCCGTGCGCGCGGAGCCCAGCGTCGCGGCCGCGTTCCAGGAGGCAGTGCCGCCCTGGGCGCTTGGCCTGGGGGCTGCGGGGCTGCTGGCGCTGGCAGCGCTGGCACGGGGCCTGCAGCTGAGCGCGCTGGTGTTGGCACCAGCTGAGGTGCAGGTGCTGCGCGAGAACGGGTCGGAGGCGGAGCGCGCGGCGGCGCGGGGTCTGGAGTCGGCGCGGCGTTGGGCCAGCTACGCCCTGAGCGCGCTGCTGCTGCTAGCCTGCCTGGCACAGGCGGCGCTGGCGGTGCTGCTGTATCGCGCGGCCGGCCAGCGCGCTGTGCCCGCCGTGCTGGGCAGTGCAGGGCTCGCGTTCCTGGTGGCCGAGGTGCTGCCCGCCGCCGTGAGCGGACGCTGGACGCTGGCGCTGGCCCCGCGCGCTCTGGCGCTCAGCCGCCTGGCCGTGTTGCTCACCCTGCCCGTGGCCTTGCCGGTGGGTCAGCTGCTGGAGCTGGCGGCGCGACCCGGGCGGCTGCGCGAGCGCGTGCTGGAGCTGGCACGAGGTGGCGGCGATCCCTACAGCGACCTCAGCAAGGGCGTGCTGCGCTACCGGACGGTGGAGGAGGTGCTCACGCCGCTGGAGGACTGCTTCATGCTGGACGCCAGCACCGTGCTGGACTTCGGCGTCCTGGCCAGCATCATGCAGAGCGGCCACACGCGCATCCCCGTGTACGAGGAGGAGCGCTCCAATATCGTGGACATGCTCTACCTCAAGGACTTGGCCTTCGTGGACCCCGAGGACTGCACGCCGCTCAGCACCATCACCCGCTTCTACAACCACCCGCTCCACTTTGTCTTCAACGACACCAAGCTGGACGCCGTGTTGGAGGAGTTCAAGCGAGGTAAGGTCTGGGAATCGCGGAGGGGACCTGAAGGCCTTCGGTCTTCCCTAGAAAGGGGTGAGGGGTCCCAGCCCTGTGGAGGGCAGTGGGACCTCTAAGTGCTCTTTTAAAGAAGATGATGGCCTTGCAGCTCTGAAATATCACTTAAAGACCATCGTTCAGAGGGTGACGGCGCTATAGAGAGCAAGCGCTATAGAGAGCAAACCGGGTCTTTTCCTGGGAGACCCCAATTCTGGGAGGTATGTCTACTAGATGCCAACCCCCAGCTCTTTGCCTCTCGAGGTCATTTTTATGGGTTTGGGGTTTGTAGCACAACCAAACTCTCGGATAGAAACTAAAAAATGTAGAAAAAACGTGTCTCCAGACACCTATTATTTGCCTTCATGTACGAGCACACCTCGGAGATATTGTGGGCTCGGTTCCAGACCACCGCAATAAAGCCAGTCTTAATGTTTTTGCTGGTGGAGGGTCTTGCCTTCCATTTGTCAGAAACGCAACATCTGTGAAGAGCAATGAGCCTGTACCGTGAAATTAGCCCTGCCAGTGATGTTTCCAGGCGGTGTTCAGGTCACTGAGGGGCTGCTGCCTTCCGATTACAGAAGAGGAGTGATTGACAAATCCCTTTCCGCAGGTGTGGATGGAATGTCCACTTTGATTTTGCCAGAAACCACTTCATGGATACTGATTTAGTCTCCCCGTCAGCTGTCTTTAGAAAACTTTCCCTTTCTTTTAGAAAACTCCCATAAGGTCTTTCAGGTTCTCCTGTAACTACACATTTTACTCTCTCTTTCACCTTGATGTATCTGAGCAGCTCTTAGGTTGCAGGTAAAAGCCAAAACCTACCCCCCAAGTGTGAAGGTGTGGGCTGCCCTGTAGTCCTTTCCAGGGCCAACGCGATGTGCTCCTTAGAGCGTGGCTGCTCCTCGCTGCCAGCCAAGCTTCTCAGACCTGAACTGCAGGGTGGGCACGGGGGACACCCCAGAATTCTGGGTCGGCTTGATCCTAAAGGCTGTGTAATGTGAGGCTGGGACGTGAGTAAAGCCCCCTGATCTTCGTGGCAGCTGTGAGGTGCTGGGAGCCCCTGACGGTGAAGGCAGGGGGACAGGGAGCAGGGATGCAGGGCTGTGTGGAACTGACCCTGCTGCTCCTGCGTTAGCACTGCCGTATGCCAGACAGTGCTGGGCGCTCCCGTGCGTCCTTGCCTTTCAGCCTTGCGGGAGGCCTGGGTGTTGCCTAGTTTGGCAGTTAATGTTACTGCTGTGCCTCCCGTTGGACCAGAGGCTTGATGGGTAGCTCCGACTGCTCTGCTAGAGAACCTCATGGGTGCTCCCAGCTGCCTTCCGAGAAAGTGGTCATTCAGCCCCTCTCGGGTGGGGAGCCCCCGGGTAGGGGCCAGACTTACCTCCTGGTGGTAAGTACCCCATCTGGGCCAGTGTAGTCTATGCGGTGGCCCTGGAGTCAGTTGGGAGGGTTTATTCCATCCTGCCCCTGCTGCCTCCCAGCTTGAGACGGTGGGGAGGCTGGACTTGACACAGGGTCGTGCTTGTGAGCAGAGCATCTCACCATGACTGGTGTGGAGACCGGCGGGGGCGGGGGGGGGGGGGGGCGGGCGGGTAGGGCAAGGGCACAGAGGAGAGAGGATGGCGGGCTGAATGGGGCCTGGGGAGGAGACCCAAGAGGGCATTTGGAGGTAGAATTGGGAAGGTTTTGTGGTTGTCAGGGGCTTTCCAGCAAGAGGGAGGAGCTGGGGATGAGACCTGGGTTGCAGGGAGGTGAGGGGCTGGGTGAGGAGTTTGTTCTGGACTTTGGAATTTGTGCAGTGGCCAGAGGCCAAGTCCTAGGGGACAGGTGACGTGAAATTGGAAGGACCTGAGTGGAGGTGAAGGTCTGATTCTGGGTGTAGAAGTGGTCCCTCAACCACAGGAGGGAGCAGAGAGCCTAACCCTGAGGGGCACAAGCATGTCCGGGGAGGGCAGCAGAGAGGCTGTTGAGGAGAGCCAGCAGCTTGGAACATCTGGAAGCCAGGGGAAGAGACCACTCACCAAGGGAAGGCGAGTGATGAGGAGAGGATCCAGCAAGCCATGGTGTGGGGTAACAGATGGAGTGAGTAGGGCATGAGAGAAGACAGGTTATGAAGAGCCTTCTGGGAGGTGTGGCTGGAGAGCAGTGGCTGGGAGGGAATGGCCGGGATTAAAGTGGGCGAGTCGGGTGGGTTTAGGTGTAGATGTTGGAAAGGGGCCAGGAGAGAGGGATGGCCACTGTGCCGGCCACTCCTGTGCTGGGTGGTGGCCCCAGAGCAGCTGTGGAGAGCCACGCCGGTTTCATGCAGCCTGATGCTGACCCGGTAGCTGCCTGCTGACAACTGCTGCTACTCCTGGAGGTGATGGAGGCTGAGTGAGCGCTTCCCTCCCCTGCCTTCCTCTTGTGGTGAGAGAGGGCCATTCTCAGGGCAGAATGACCACATCGTTTCTGTGAAATCCTGGAGCTTTCTCTGCTTCTTGTGCCAGGCAGTTCTTTGGTGGATGTCTTTACTTCTCCTCCTTAGAATCCTTTCTGGCCTAACCCCTGTGAGCACAGCATGTTGTAGCCTTGACGGTGCCTGAGGTGTTCGAGTTTGGTCCCCGTCCCGCCTCTGTCAGGTGTGTGAGGTGGCGGTGCCTCTGCATTCCCTCAAGCTGGAGTCTTCGGCACCTTGGCAGCTACCATTCCGGCCCCTGTTCCTGTCCTGCTTCCAGAGCCGTCTCTCTGGGACTTTATCGTCTCGGAGAGTCACCTTCCCCAGTGAGGAGGCTTCAGTCGGCACCGATTATTTTGTGCAAAGATCACCAGGAAGAGTGAGTGCTCTCGGCTGTATTTCCTTTAAAGCCATCAGTCCCGCTTCCGTGTCCACCCCGCTGAGACGATGCAGGGCATTCAGCCAGAGGAGGGGTCAGGGTGGGTACGTTTGTTAGTTTCTGCTTTAAAGGGTCCGAGTTCGGGTTCACTGTCAGAAGCCACAGCTCTGAAGAGTCAGACCTGCCATGGGGAATGTTAGTAATGTCCCTTCTCGCAGGATAGATTCACATAGTGACTTTAAAAGCAAAAGAGGGAAGGCAGAGAAGTCTAAACTCCAAATGCGTTTTTAAGAATATGCTAGAAGCTAGGCGTTCCAGAAGAGCCCTCAAGCATTCACATAACTTAGGAGCACGCTTGTGCCTGCTGACTAAACAACTAGCTAAGATTGAGCAGTGGAGCTTTCCCAGGGCTTTCTGGACCCCGCTGTGAGGTGCACCATCTGCCTCTTGCTGTGGCTCTGGCCCGGTGCCAGGGCCGATGCCAGGTTTGCAGCCAGCCAGCAGGGCCCGTATTTGCTGGGTATTTTATCCTCTCGGATGAAAAATAAACCCAATCCCTCCAGCTGCCCTTTCTCTGTGTCCTTCTACTGCTTCCTCACGGTGGCCTTCTGGTGGACCCCTTCAGAGTTGTCTTGAGAGGAAGTTACCTGGCCACTGTTGGAGGGGGTCTTCCATGTGGCAGGTCACTGAGAAACTTGTGCCCATTTCATAGACGTTTGAAGGCAAAGGAGAAGTCAGTCCATCCTGCAGGTAGCCAGCCAAAGCCAGTGGCTCCTGGGAGAAGGGAGCGCAGGTGGGTCTTCTGCGATCTCTGAGGCCCCCAGAGCCTGGGATCTGGTTTCAGAGCCCGAGAAGGCTGCTGCCAGAGTGGTGTGCCCTGATCTGGCCTGACATTGATGTCATGTGGCAGGGTCCCCTGGCCCTTCGAGAAATGGCGCCTGCCTTTGGTGTGAGCCATTCCCACCACAAATCCCAAGAGGCCGAAAGCAGCCCCCTTCAGTGCCGTCTCCTCAGGAACAAGCAGATTCTTCTCCGGGGTCCCCTGGCTTTTCCTCTGGGGGCGAGGCAATGTAATATAGTCATTTCCACCTTTAATTATTGAGCGTATGAGAGCGTCCTCGAGGTGAAAAGAAAACAATGGTTTCTTTTCTTTAGGAGGCCCGTGGGAGTCACCAAGGGGAGGGCTTTCTCAGATTCAGTGACAGCCAGTGGGGCGTGGTGGTGAAGAGAACGGACTCGGGAGCCCGCTGCTGGCGTTTGAATCCTGGTTTTGCTCTTGGATGGGTCATTGGACCTCCCTCAGCCTCATTTTCTCTGCGAACTATAAGTGGGGATAATAGTGCTGTCTGCCGCAGACAGGTGTCGGAGGACTTGGTAAGTTAGTGAGTAAAGCCCTTGGTGTCCAGCACAGGGTGAGCATTGAATCCTGCTGCTTAACCCACTGCAGTCGGGCTGTGCTCACAATTGATGGCATCTGAGGTTTGATGAGCTACAGCAAGTGTTATCTTTTTATTCTTTTACAGCCTCATTCCTTTCTTGATCATCCTGCTAGTGGTTCTAATTATAATACAGTAACTAGAGGCCCGGTGCATGAAATTCATTCACGGGTCAGGTCCCTAGGCCTGGCCGGCGATCAGGGCCTTCTGGCTGCTGGCCAGGGCCTTCCTTCATTTTGCGCCACCCCCTGGTGGTCAGTGCACGTCATAGTGAGCAGTCGAACTCCTGGTCTCCTGGTCAGACTCCGTAGGGGACACTTTGCATATTAGCCTTTTAGATAGATAGATAGATAGATAGATAGATAGATAGATAGATAGATAGATATAGATAGATAGATAGATATAGATAGATAGATAGCTTTTGCTTGAATCTTCACATTTGCATTCCATCCAGCTTTGGGGCAGAGGTCCAGACCCAGCGGTTGGGGGTTGGGGGGCATGGATGCTGCAGGAATGGGGCGCGCATGCCTAATAGAGATCCACAGAGCATGTTTCTAAACTCAACACATAGAATTGTGATTAAACCCGAGGTATAGAAAGGATGATTCACACAAAGAAGGGAACTTGACTTCTTGCTTTACCAAAAGGTTCTTGAAGCAAGTACCCTCTTTACATGCAAGCCCAGGCCAGCTTTCCCCCCAGGCCAGCCGTTTTCACTAGGAACAGAGAAAGGCGTGGTGGAGATCAGTCTGCTCTGGGCCCAGGACCTGCACAGCCCAGTTGCCACCACCCATGTGTGGCTCCTGAACTCTGGAGAGGTAACTAGTCTGAACTGAGATGTGCTATAAATGCAGACAGACACACAGCAGACTTCAAAGACTCGCACAAAAAAGTAAAACATCTATTAATGTATATTGATTGCATGTCAAAGTGGCATTTTAGCTGTATTGGCTTAAAACAATAGAGTATCAGTTTATTTCACCAGAGTCTTTTTTTTTTTTAATGTAGCTACTCAAAAATTTGAAATTCCATGTGTGGCTGGCATTGTTTTCTCTGGTGCATGTATATGTGTACAGTTTTATGGATGAAGAGCACTTAGCCAAGGCCGACTGAGCTCCTGACGTTTTCCCAACACGCCCGACACCCGGAAAGTGTGGGATTTTTTTCAAGTTTACATTTCCTTATTAAACAAATAGGCAGGTAACAGAAAGAAGAGGAAGGGGAAGTTCCCACACAGATCCCCTGGATAACGTCATAGACCTTGGCTTCTGGAAAGAAGGGCAGCTTTCAGAACTGGGAATCGTCCCGAGGAGGGTCAGACTGGAGGTCCTCTCTCGACTCCACTTAGCCGTCCTGGGGAGCCTGCCTTTCTGGAGTTGGTGCCTTGTGTCCGCAGTTTATCTGATGCATTCATGGCGAAGCCACATTGACAGCATGGGCTGCACAGACCTGGGGCTGACTCCAGCTTGGGGGGCCTTGTGCCGGGGAATGCAGTGTCTGGGGTTCGGGTTCCTCCCATGTGAGGTGAGGCCAGTCCTCATGAGCATGTTGAGAATCTTCAGTAAGAACCCAGCTCTAGCTGGTTGGGCTCAGTGGATAGACCACTGGCCTGTGGACTTAAGGGTCCCGGGTTCGATTCCTATCAAGGACACATGCTGGGGTTGTATGCTGGGGTCTTTCTCAGCATCTGCTAGGGTTCAAGAAATCTGGAAAAGGGGCTGTGCATACATTAAGAAAGAGGCTAGAGAAGAAATATGAATTTGGAAGGCATTTTGGGGGGAGCCAGAGGAGGCTTAGTTCTAGTAACTAAGTTCCCCAAATCTCCGGACCCAGGGCTTTTTATTCCCACATTTTGCCCTATAGCAAAGCAGATATACATATCAAAGGTAAGGTTTGGTAAACAGTAAAAGATTATCAGGTTGGGGGAACTGCCTACCACTGTTCAGCAGCAGGTAATAACATGCAGATTTTCAGCGCTGAAGCCCCAAGGTTCATCAACCTTTTGATGAACTTGCATTTATGACCTGCTGGAATTAGCCTCTAGCAGTTGTAGGCTTGATTCCCCAGTAGGGGGCATGCAGGAGGCAGCCAATAGATGATTCTGTCTCCTCATTGATGTTTCTATCTCTCTCTCCCCACCTTCCTCTCTGAAATCAATAAGAATATATTAAAAAACACACACCAAAAACCCAGAAAAGTCACACCCAGTGCTTGGTGGGTCTTAGGGACACAAACATCAACATCTGTCCTGCGGGCTTATGCAGGGGGAGCCCTGTCACAGGCACGTCCCCTCCTCCAGGGAAGTCCCACCTGGCCATCGTGCAGAAGGTGAACAACGAGGGGGAAGGGGACCCCTTCTACGAGGTCCTGGGCCTGGTCACCCTGGAGGACGTCATTGAGGAGATCATCAAGTCCGAGATCCTGGACGAGTCCGAGGACTACCGTGAGTCTCGCCTCCTGGCAGCTTTTCGGCTCAGCCGGCCTGGGGCTCCCTGAGGTGTGTGCTTCAGTTCCAGGGCATGCCGAGCTGTTCCCCCGTTCGTCCCCTGCGTGGACCAGTGTTGCCCCTCACAGGGGAGCCCCCTTCTGGGGGGGCAGAGCCATGGCGCCCCGTCCACCATGGCCTTGCAGCTCCAGCGCTTGCTGGGGCGCCGCTTGTTTCTTCCGTCTGAGGGGCCTCTGTCCTTATGGGCGTTTCCAAGCCGCTCTCCTCCTCACTCCTTTTGCTTCTCCTGTGGTTTGTACAGTGTCTCCTCAAACTTGTCCTTTACTAAGAGGGTCTTCCCAGAACGTGTCCCTGGGGCCCGTGGCTGTGTCTTAGGAGCATCTGCCTCTTAGGATGGTGACAGGTCTGCAGGATGGACATAGGGCCCTTGCTCAGTGGCTGGGGCCTCCCATGGCACTTGGGACACAGGCCACCCGCCTGTGTGTGCTGTCAGGAGAACTGCTTTGCCCGTGATGCGTCCCACCCTGCAGCATCTTTAGTTTCATTCCTTGGGCTGCTCCAGGCTCAGAGCTACTAGTGAGCTGCCACCGGCTGGCACCAGGGGTCCTCCAATGCCTGCTTTCCGGCGAGTGGTCTTCTAATGACCATACGTGCCTGCCACTTTGCTTCTGTCAGTCTTGTCAGCATTATCTTCTCCCGCCTCCCAGGAGAGGTACTTTCTCGGGGTGTGGCTGCATGTAGGCCTCTAGCTGTCTGTCCTTGAGCACCAGGATTACTGTGTGGTGGGAATGACAACCGGGCACCATCCAAGGGTGTGTCCTGGGGGCTCCGAGGTGTCTCCCAGGAGCCCCCTGGCTTGTGGAGGGGTGCAGGCAACATGCCCCTTGGTTTAGTCACGTTGGTGGGAGGGCTGCGGGTGCCTAAGCTGCCTTCTGCTCGCCATCCCAGGAGACACCACGGTGAGGAAGAAGCCCGCTGCTCTCAGTGTCCCTCTCAGGCGGAAAGAGGAATTCTCCTTGTTCAAGGTGTCTGACAATGAGTATAAAGTGAAAATCTCGCCTCAGCTGCTCTTGGCCACCCAGCGCTTCCTTTCTCGAGGTGAGGATGAAGGGTGGTTCTCGTCCCCACTCTCGCTTACCAGTCCTGGGTGTCAGGAGATCCTGGGGCAGCCCCTGCCTCCCCATCCCAGTAAGGAGGAGAGTGTCCAGGAGCACCTCTGTGCTCCTCCTGGCTGTCCTGGCAGCAGAGACACCCTGCTGGACACTCTCAGGTCACCCAAGGGGACTGCTCTGCTCCACCCAACATCCAAAAGCAGGGCCAGGCTGCCGCCACCTGGGCGAGCCTCCACCAGGAAGCCTTGCGGTGGTGTGTGTGGCTGCCACGTCCTCTTGTGTTGGGGAGGGGACTCGGCTCGAGGGCCAGCCAGGAGATTCCAGGTGGGCAGCAGGCGTTGGTGTGGTTGCGCTGGCCGCCTAGGGCCCAGTGGACACTCTCTTCTCTCTGCCGCGGGCAGAGGTGGATGTGTTCAGCCCATTGCGAATCTCCGAGAAGGTCCTGTTGCACCTGCTGAGGCACCCCAGCGTCAACCAGGAGGTGAGGTTTGACCAGAGCGACCGCCTGGCTGCACACCATTACCTGTACCAGCGCAGCCAGCCGGTGGATTACTTCATCCTCATCCTGCAGGTAACAGGAGCCCGGCCAGGCCCCCACCTGGTCGGAAAGCAGGGAAGGGTCTGAGAGAGGGAGGCACATCTAGGTACACCCCTGGTAATCAGAGTGGGTGCTTTCTGCTGCGCTTCCTTCCGGCAGGAAGCGTAACGTGTGCGCATGTTTCTCTCCACCTCCCAGGGCAGGGTTGAGGTGGAGATCGGGAAGGAGGGCCTGAAGTTCGAGAACGGGGCGTTCACCTACTATGGCTTGTCTGCCCTGACAGCCCCATCCTCGGGTGAGCTGCAGCCCCACCCCCGGGTGCAGACTGGGCTGGCGAGGCTCTCCCTCTGCTGTGGCTGGGTCCCTAGGACCAGGATTCTGCCCTTTTCTCCCTCCAGCGCTCGGCCCCTACGGGGTTGTCTGCTTCAGGACCTGCTGGACTTTCTCCTCTCGGGGTCGTGCGGGAAGGGGCAGTGTTTTTTCAGGGCTCGTCTTGGCTGCCCCTCCCATCCCTGTGACACCTTTCCCTGGAGGAAGCTGTTTGCCATAGTCCCTCCCGGTGTGACTGTGGGGTGGCTCTGGAGGCTGTGCAGTTGTCCCCACCACGGTGGGCTGCCCAGCTCCCAGCAGGGCTTCCCGTGACTGCTTGTTCCTCTCCCTAGTTCACCAGTCCCCAGTGTCCTCGCTCCAGTCCCTCTGCCATGACCCGCAGCCCGAGCCAGCTGACGGCACCCGCCTCTCCGCGTATTGTCCTGACTACACCGTGAGGGCCCTCTCCGACCTGCAGTTCATCAAGGTTTGGACTGCTCATTGGTTCTGGCCTCTAACCAGCTTTGTGTCCCCAAAGGTTAGACCACCTGGTCACCAGTTTGTGTGATTGAGAGTAAATTCCTAGGAAGTTGGTCTGAGATGTCCCAGAGCAAACCTTGAACTGGCTCTGCCTCCTCTGACTGCTGCTGCTCTGGCCGAGGCACCCGTTTCCTTCTGCTCTTGAAGACACGGTGCTTGATTGCCCTTAGCCTGTGGTTCTTCCTTTCTCCTCACCCTGCCCAGTGTGACTCTCCCACCTGGTTCAGGGCTTGTGGGCAGGAGGGGGTGGTATGAGCAGGCGCTTCACCTGCTCCGTCATGCGTTCCGTCCTCCAGGTCACGCGGCTGCAGTACCTCAATGCACTCCTGGCCAGCCGGGCCCAGAACCTCCCGCCGTCCCCTGAGAGCTTGGACCTCCAGGTCATCCCAGGCAGCCAGACCCGGCTCCTCGGTGACAGGACGGCCGCAGCAGCAGGTGAGCCCGGAGGCCACATTCTGCGCGTCGACCCAGAAGGCACGTGCCCTTCTGGGCCTTGCTGCTGGCGCGCACACACACCGGCTCTCTGCCCTGCGTTCTTCTCTCTTCCTCCCCTTTCTCCCCGGCCTCTCTTCTTGCTGTTTTTAATAGCTTGGATGACCCCGAGCTCTGTAGACCAGCACGCACTTGAGTATATGAAGTCAGCATTTCCTCTTGAGAGCCTGTTAGGGGGTTGACTTGGGATAGTTGTCGAGTGGGAATAAGATCACGTTCAGATGTGGTCATTTAGGACTAGGGTGAGGTCACCCGGAGAGAGGCTTTGGGTACTGGTGGGCCTGGCTCCGAAGGCGGGTGGCTGGTGCGCACATCCAGCTAGAAGGGCCCCGCTCACATCTGCCCTGGGCTCCTCTGCGCAAGAAGCTTGTGTTGGAGGCACAGCTTTGTGATGTGAGATGGCAGGCGCCACCCTCCCCAGGTGAGGAGGGCGGGTGCAGAGGAGCCGGGGGAGAGGGGCTGTGGGAGGAGTGGCAGTATCTGGGAACCTTGCCCTTGTTAATCAAGAAGGTTCCTTTACTCTGAGCTCCTCCTGGGTTGGGGTCAGAGACGCTCCGGGGCGTGGCCTCCCTGGAGAAGTGCCCGGCTTCCCAAGGCTGCGGGCGGAAATGCCGGCCTCGCCCCGCAGTGGGGAGCCTGAGCTCCACACTTCACTGGTCCTGATTCGTCTGAGACCCCGTCCCTGCGGTTGGAGACGGGTAGTGACGCTCATCTTCCAGATGAGCATCGGAGGCTTGGAGCCTGTGGTGCCTCACAGCGAACAGCTCCGCCTGCTCAGACCGTGCTCTGATACAAAGACACTTTCTGAGCCGTGAGGCGCAGGCGCAAGGGATAGCAAACCCACGCTGGGCCGGGTTGCTGGCTTGGCCAGTGCCCCCCCCCCCCCCGCCCCGGGGTGTTGGAAAAGGGCCTTGGGTGGGGTGCGCTGCTTCAGTCCAGCGTGTGGGCTGCCCAGGGCCCCTCCCAGGTGAACACCCACGCCACCTCGGGGGCTGGGGAGCTCCTGGGACGGCCTTTGATTTTGTGACATCCCCTTGTTTACACTGTCCTACTAGACTTGGGTCTCAGAACAAGTTTTTTATGGGCCGTGGGTTTTGGTTTTCTCGTGTGGGAGCCTTTCCTGGCCCCATCTGCTACGCAGACCGTGTGTGTCGTGTTCAGAGTATAGACTTAAGTCTAAGAAGAATGGTTTTCTCTTCATTTCATCTTTTGCTGGATTTCCAGAGGTTTTTTAAGTCCTTTTCTGGCTTTTGCTGCTCGTAGTCAATCCCCTCAGGGAGTAACTTACGGTGAGCCTATGCGTCATGTCCCCTTTGTATCGGACACCGTCCTGCTCTGTAGTCATATTGGGGGCCGTGTCCTCCTGAATGCGCTGACATCGCCCCCATGAGGCGCACCCACTGTCCTTCTGCTCCTGGCCTTGGCTCTCTGGCGTCTTGCTGCGGCCTCTGCTACCCTGGAGGGCTGACTGTCACTGTCACTCCACGCATGGAGGTGTCACGTGCACTGCTTTAGGAGTGCGGTCAGAACCACGCCCAGAGAGCACGCTCAGAAGCACGGTGATTTTTGACTACCTGTATAGCAGGGTCAGTAAAGTGGACAGAGGGTTGGATCTGCCCTTTGCCTGTTCTTGTAAATAAAGTTGTGTTGTTTTTTAAATATGTTTTTAGTGATTTTTGAGAGGGAGGGAAAGAGAGAAAGAAACATCGATTGGTTGCCTCCGCACACCCCCGACATCCCAGGCATGTACCCTGACCAGGAATCGAACTGGCAACCTTTTGGTGCATGGGACGATGCTCAACTAACTGAGCCACACTGGCCAGGGCATATATGAAGTTTTATTGGGACCCACCTGTTCACAGATTGTATGTGGCAGCCTTTGAGCTACAATAGTGGAGTCAAATTGTCACAGAGGCCATGTGACCTGCAAAACCTGAAAGTACTGGCCTTTTTAAAAATATATATATTTTAATTGATTTCAGAGAGGAAGGGAGAGGGACAGAGAGAAAAACATAAGTGATAAGAGAGAATCATTGATTGGCTGCCTCCTGCACGCCCCCTTCTGGGGATCGAGCCCGCAACCCAGGCATGTGCCCTTGACCGTAATCGAACCCAAGACCCTTCAGTCCGCAGGCTGACGCTCTATCCACTGAGCTAGACTGGTTAGGGCAGAACTAACCTTTTACAGAAATAGTTTTCTGACCCCTGACCTGCATTTCACAGTACCTCCTCCACATTCAGCATTCACAGAACTGGACTTTCAAGGGAAAGTTCACTGAAGACTCCGTGTTCCCTGACCCTCTGTTCCAAGCAGCCGGACGCAGAGCGCATGCCTCTGCCTGGGCTCCTGCCCAGCAAGTGCCCGTCTCCTCGGTGCTGCGGGCGGAGGCTCTGCGGGTTCGGCTCCATAGCTTCTCCTCTCTTTCTCTCTGCTCTCTCCAGCCTGCCCCGCACACCTTTCCCTCTTTGGCACATTTGGAAACTGCAGTTGATAATTGACTGGATTAGTGAGCGTTTTTTGTTTTAAGAAAACACCAAGGTAAATACCTGCCCTTTCCCCTGGCTTGGCTCTCCTTCCCCAGCTCTGCTGGGAGGCGCCCTGAACCCGCTTCCCCGGCCGGGGGCATTTCTCCATGGTGCGCGGGCCCTCCCTGTCCCTTCTGCTGCTTTTCATTTCATTTCTCTGGAGACAGGAGGACTCATGGCCCCCCGCCCCGCCGTGGGAACTAAAGCTCCCTTCCAGGGCAGGCTCGGCCTCCTGTGGCCGGAACCCAGCCCCTGCTTTGCTGTCTCAGTGATGACCGTGTCCTCTAAGTGGTGTCTGTGAGGCCATCAGGCCGACCGTTTTCCTAGCTAGTCACTCCCAGGCCTGCCTCGACACCCCTGAGGCGCCTCTGCCTGCCCTGCCCCTTCCTGTCCCCCAGAGGATCGTCATGCTTTCCGTCCTGGTAGTAATTCTCCTTTTCCTCTCTCCTCTAGGGTCCAACCACGGTGGGCCCGGCCTCCCAGCGGAGGAGAGCCCTGGGCGGAACCCAGGAGTGTAACTGCTTGCCAGGCAGCCCAGGCCTGGGAGCCGGCAAGCACGTGGGGAAGCAGAGAGCCCAGCCGCCCTCACCCCCTCGGCCACGTTTTAGAGGCCTTCTAGGCGCAGGGCCGGAGCCCCTGCAGGCTGCCTCCTCTAGAAATGGGGTCGGCGGCACAGCCCTCCAGGCCTGCTTCCGACGGGATGGAAGGAAGGACACCGTGTCTCCGTGGCCGGGCCCAGCCTCCTCCGTGACGGCCACGCCACGTTGTGAGTGCACGATCGCGGCCTTCCTGTGCCCGCGGCCTGTACCCCCTTTGCTTCTCTGCCAACCGGCTGCTGCTGGCAGCACTTTCTGAGCAACAAGAGCACCAGTGTCGGCTGGGGGTGCAAACCCATGGCCTTGTCATGGCGAACTTGGCGGCTTCCCGACAGTGCCACGTCTCGGCGCGCCCCAGCCTGTCCTTTGTGCCAAGCCTGGAAGCACAGTTCCTCACAAGTCGGTGCCACTAGGCCGCCCCTCCCATGGAGGTGGCTGGCTGACCCGGCAGGGCCCCGAGCAAGTCGCTGGCCCCGCGGCAGGACGGCGGGGCCTGCGCCTCCCGCCACTCGTCTGCCTGGGGGGCGGAGAGCCCGGCCACGGAGCAGCTGCCAGCCATCCTCACCCCCCCAGGCCACGTTCTGTGTTTTAACGAGAGGTCATGTGTGAGAGGAAGGGCTCTTCTGCTGCGCCCCATCCTTTCTTCATGGTCAGATCCCAGGAAGAGGAACCAACTACTAGACCGATTTCACGCCTTCCTCCCGGGCTTCCGGCGGGCAGGCGGGCTGTGGGGCTGTGAGTGCGGGGAGAGCCGTGAGGGAGGGAGGGTAGGATAAGGGCCAGGTGGGTCCCCGCCACCTTTCTTTTAAAAAAACACGAGATTTCTGTCTCTGAAACATTTCAAGCTTTTGCCTGTTTCCTGTCCCTCGCTATGGGTTCTAGAGAATCGGGAGCAACAAGATTCTCTCTTGGTTGTTTGTCTTTTTCTTCCTGTTTATTTACCGTCCACGGTTCAGCCGCGCAGAAGCGGGCAGCACAGGGACCTAGGACCTTAGAGCGGGAGGGAACGGAGGGTTTCTGGAACCTTTCTCAGAGGAATCTGGGTCCTTATCTGGGATCAGCAGGAATGAAGGTCAGAGGGTGGCCTGCTTGCTGAGAGGCTGTTCTCCAGGAATTCACCCCAAGAGCAGAGTCCGGGGTGGGAAACGGCCGGTCAGGTCGTTATTCTGTGTCTGTAATGCCGACGGGGTGCCTGGGGGTGAGCTTGCTGGTATCAGTCTGCCTGTGCAAGTTGCAGAACCTGCTGACGACATTGAGGACTTGACTGTACTTTACAGTCACCTCTCTCCAGAACAGGGTTCCCCACCTGGGCTGCAGTTAGAATCACCCGGCAAATTAAACATACCGAGGCTGTAATGGGGCTGACGTCAGGATTTTAGTTTTGAAATAACTTTAGATTCACAGGAGAGGTCCATGTGCCCTTCATCTGGCTTCCCCTAATGTTAACATCTTACATCACCTCAGTACCTTTATCAAAACTAAAAGTTAACACTGGTACAAAAATAACTAAATGACACTTTATAATGTGGATTTTATCAGTTGTTCTAATGTCCTTTCTCAGTTGCAGGATCCATTCCAGGGTACCAATTTAGAGCTATTACTTTTTTTTCTACCTATTTGTTTTGAAATTACAGATTCATAGGAAGTTGCAAAGATAGAGGTACCCTTCACCTTGCTTTCCTCCATGGTTACATCTTAGTTATAATACAGTATCTAACCAGGAATGGACACTGGGCAGTGAGGATGGTTTGTTATATATCATCTCATGTGTAGCTTTGTGTGACTGCCGCTACAGTCTGCACACAACTGTCCCATTACCATCAGCATCTCCCTCTAACTACCCTTTTAGAGCCACACCCCCCGCCCCCAGCCGCCATCCCTAATCCCTGGCAACCCCTGATCTGTTTGTCATCTCCAGTTTTGTCATTTCAAGAATGTATAAATGGTGTTGAAAAATCTGTAACCGTTTGGGATTGGGCTTTCTCAGCATATACTCCGATATTCATGCAGGTGGTTGCGGGGCCCACGGTTCGTCCCCTCGGGTGGTTGCGTGGTTTCCGTGGTGTGCTCGTTCTAGTTACGGACATGGGGGTGGTTTCCAGTTTTTGGCTATCCCGAATAAAGCTGCTATAACATTCATCACAGGTTTTTGTGTAAATGTTGGTTTCTTCCCCTGAGATAAATGTCCAGTAGTACAATCACTCGATTACATGGTCATTGCATGTTTTGTTTTTAAAAATTGACAAACTTCCGGAGTGGCTTCGCCATTTTACATCTCCACCCGCAACGTGTGTGACCCAGTTTCTCCGAATCCTTGCCAGCGTGTCGTATTGACACTTTTAGCCATTCTGGTAGGTATGTTGTGACATCTCGTTGTGGTTTTTATTTGCATTGAGAGAATGGCTAATGTGTATCTTTTTATTTGCTTATTCACTCCATGAAATACCTGTTCATGTCTTTTGCCCGTTTTCTAATTGGATTGTTTAATTTTTTTTTACTGTTGAGTTTTGTTATGTTTTTTAAAATATATTTTCATTTATTTCAGAGAGGAAGGGAGGAGAGAGAGAGAGAGAGAAACATCAGTGAAGAGAGAGAATCACTGATTGGCTGCCTCCTGTGTGTCCTGACTGGAAATTGAACCTGACCTCCTGATTAATGGGTTGATGCCAAACCACTGAACTACACTTGCCGGGCTGCTGTTGAGTTTTATGAGTTCTTAATATATATTCTAAATACTAGTCCTTTTTTAAGGTTTTGGTTTACAAATAGCTTATTTTTTCATCCTCTAAACAGCATATTTTACAGAGCAAACATTTTTAATTTTGATAAAGTCCCGTTCACAGATTTTTTTTCTCTTACTGATTATGCTTTTGATGACATGGCTAAGAATCTGCCTCCTGCCAGATACTGAAGATTGTTTCCTATGTTTTCTAAACTTTATAGATTTGTTTTACATTTAAGTCTGTGATCCATTTTGAGTTAATTTTTGTATAAGGTATGACATTCTGGTCAAGGTTCTTTTCTCAATTTGCATTTTACTGTTTACTGATGAGATTGAGTGTCTTTTTATGTGTTGATGGGCAATTCATGTTTTCTTTTCTGGGAAATGCCTGTTATATCTTTTGTCCTTTTTTTTTAATAGGATTTTATTAATTTTTTAGAGAGAGAAGAAGGGAGAGGTGTAGTATGATAGAAACATCAATGATAGAGAAACATCACTGATAGGCTGCCTCCTGCACCAAGCCAGCAACCTGGTCATGTGCCCCGACCGGGAATCAAACCCGTGATCTCTTGGTCCTGGGCCAAAGCTCAGCCACTGAGCCACACCAGCTGGGCTCTTTTGCCCTATTTCCATTGAGTTTGTATTTTTCTTATTTATTCATGAGTTCTTTATGTGTCCTGGGTTCTAATCATTTGTAGAATAAATGTGCTGCAAAAAGTTCTCTGTTTGTTGTAGTTTATCATTCTACTTATTACGTCTTTTGAGAAATAGTCATTCTTAATTTTTCTGCAGTCAGACTTACCAAATATTTTCTTTTATGGTTTGTATTTTGTGTCTTGATAAATCCTTTTCTACCCTATTGTCATAAAAATATTTTTCTACATTATCTACATGCACACACACACACACACGCATTTAAATGTCTAACCCACCAAAAATTGATATGTGTATGCACTATTCAATTTCCTTTATTTTCCCCCAAATGGCTATAACCAAGTGTTCAAATCCTACATATTGAGAAGCACATCTTTCTTCTCCTCTCTGTAATGCCATCTGTCATAAATCAGATGTTCACATATGTATTGATTTGGTATCTTGCAACATTACTATTTTTTTTCTAATAATTTTATGGTGGCATCTTTAGGGTTTTCTATATAGTATCATGCCATCTACAAATAGGGACAGTTTGACTTCCCAGTTTGGATGCCTTTTATTTTTCTTGCCTATTTGCTCTGGCGAGGACTTCCAATACTATGGCGAATAACAATGATGATGCGTCTTTTTCTTATTCCTCATCTCAGAAGAAAAGCTGTCAGTTTTCCACCATTGACTGATATTGGCTGAGGGTTTGTCAGAACTGGTCTTTATTATGTGAGGTACTTCTGTACCTGTTTTATTGAATGTTTTGATCATTAATGGATGTTGGATCTTGTCAAATGCTTTGTCTACATTTATTAATATGATCATATGACTTACTTTGTAAATTTAGTGTATTATTACATTGATCGATTTGCATGTGTTGAACCATCCTTCTGTCCCAGGAATGAACCCTACTTGATCATAATGTATATGATCCTTTTAATGTTTTGTTTTATTTGATTTGCTAGGATTTTGTTTAGGGTTTTTGCATCTATGCTCATCAGAGATATTGGTCTGTAGTTTTCTTCTTTTGCGTTGTTCTTGCCTGGTTTTGGTATCAGGGTAATGTTGGCCTCATAAAATGAGGAAGTTTCTCCTCCTCTTCAATTTTTGGGGAAGAATTGGAGGAAGAATATTCTCTGAGTGTTTGGGTAGAAAAGCCATCTGGTCCTGGGCTTTTGTTTTTTGGGGGAGGTGTGTGTTTCTTTTTAATAGTTTTAATTTTGTTACCAGTGATTGGTCTATTTAGGTTTTCCAGTACCTCATGATTTGGTCTAGGGTGGTTATATATTTTTAAAAAATTGTCCATTTCTTCTACGTTATTGAATTTGGTGGCATATAACCTTTCATAGTATCTATCTATCTATCTAATCTATCTAGAACCCTAAGCGACCAGTCAACCGTTTGACTGGTCAGCCGTTTGACCAATCAACCATTTGACTGGTCGCTATGATGCACACTGACCACCAGGGGGCAGATGCTCAAAGCAGGAGCTGCCCCCTGGTGGTCAGTGTGCTCCCACAGTAAGAACACTGCTCAATGAGCTTATTGAGCGGCGGCGACGGCAGGCACAGCGGAGCCGGGATGAGTGGGAGCGGTGCGGTGCCCAGCCTGGGCTTGGGCTCCTCCCTAGCCGTCTGCCGCTTCTAGCACTACATCCCTTGGGGGATGTCAGACTGCCAGGGATCGGGAAACCAGCAGTCCAACATCCCCCAAGGGGTCCTGGATTGCAAGAGGGCTCAGGCCAGGCTGAGGGACCCCACCAGTGCACAAATCCGTGCACTAGGCCTCTAGTGTGTGTGTGTGTATATATATATGTGTATGTATATATATATATATATATAAACCTAAGCAACCATTCGACTGTCCGACTGGTAGCTATGATGCGCACTGACCACCAGGGGTCAGACACTCAACGCAGGAGCTGCTGAGCTGCAGTGACTTGGCAGCTGCGGTTCTCAGGTGATGCACCTGGAACCAGAGAGGAGGGAGCCCGATTCCAGGGTGCATCGCCTGAGAACCGCCCTCGCAATTTGGGACCCCTCGGGGGGTGTCGGAGAGTCAGTTTTGGCCCTATCCCTGCAGGCCAGGCCGACGGACCCCACTGGTGCACGAACCCGTGCACTGGGCCTCTAGTTCTTCTGATACTTGTATTTCTGTTGTGTTCATTGTAACATCTCTTTCATTTAAGATTTTATTGAGTCTTTTCTCTCTTTTCCATAATTTAGCCAGAAATTTGACAATTTTATTCTATTTCTTTTTGTTCTCTATTTCATTTTCACTCTAATTTTTATTCCTTCCTTCTGACTGTGCTTTTCTTTTTTTAAAATTCTTTAAGGTTTAATGTTAGATTATTTGAGTTTTTTTCATGTTTCTTGAGATAGGCCTGTAATGCTATAATCTTTCCTTTTAGAGCCACTTTGCTGCATCCCAAATATTTTGGTGTGTTATATTGTCATTTTCATTTGTATCTTAGGTATCTTTTTTTACCAAAAAATATATTTTTATTAATTTCAGAGAGGAAGGGAGAAGGAGAAAGAAACATCAGTGATGAGAGTCATTGATCAGCTGTCTCCTGCACACTCCACACTGGGGATCGAGCCCACAACCCGGGCATGTGCCCTGACAGAATGGAACTGTGACCTCCTGGTTCATAGATTGACACTCAACCACTGAGCCTCACTGGCTGGGATGGGTGCATATATATTGATCAGTGTTAATTCCTAATTAATTGTCTCCTTTATCATTATACTATCTATTTTTGGTCTCTAATAACCTGTTTGTTAATCCTCACCCAAGGATATTTTTCCATTGATTTAGAGAAAGAGCGGAAGGGAGGGGGGGGAGAGAGAGAGAAACATGGATGTGAGAGACACATTGATTGGTTGCCTCCCATACTTTCCCCGACCGGGGCTAGGGATCAAGCCTGCAACCGAGGTACGAGGTACGTGCCTTTGACCAGAATTGAACCCACGACCCTTCAGTTCATGGGTTGATGCTCTATCTACTGAGCCAAACTGGCTAGAGCTCTAATAACTTTTTTTATCTTGAAATCTATTTTGTTTGATGTAAGTACAGCTACTCCCACTTTGGATGCCATTGCTTGGAGTATCAAGGGTCTCCTGAAGGCAACATAGAGTTGGGTCTTGTTTTTAATCCATTCTGATACTCTGTGCCTTTTGATGGGTGAGTTCAGTGCATTTGCATTTGGGATGATTGCTGATTTGCGAGGACTTGACTACAGCCATTTTATCCTGTGTCTTCTGTTTGCTATTTTAGCTTGGTGGTTTTCGTGTCTCAGCTCTGGAGCTGTTTTGTGGTTACCGTTGGGTTTATGTAGAATGAAAGTTCCACGCTTACCCTAGTTCTTTTCCTTCTGATTGCGGCTCCACTCACCTGTGTAAGTTCAGTTGTCCTCCTTTATGGTTTTGTTGTCACAAACATCCCTTTTTATGATGTGCTCATTTCCAAATTGCAGTTAGAGTCTCTCTTTCAAGTACCCTTCCCCCTTTAACCTTTATGTCATATTTGTTCAATACTATATTCTAAAATAGAGTTGCAGTTTCTTCTGTCTATCCATTTTTCTTCTTATTCAAAAGTTTTTGATTGATTTTAGAGAGAGAGGAAGGGAGAGAGAGAAAGAAACACAGATTTGTTGTTCCACTTACTTATATATGTTCATTGGCTGACTCCCTGACTGGAACTGAACCTGCCGCCTTGGCACATCTAGACGACGCTCTAACCAGCTGAGCTACCTGACCAGGGCTCAACAGTTTTAATACACTATCATCTTTTTGTTTCCGGTAGAAGGGCTCCTCTAAACATTTCTTGTAATGCAGGTCTTGTGGTGGTAAAGTTCCTCAGCTTTTGTTTGTCAGAAAAGGCCTTTATTGCTTTATTTTAGCCTGCAGATCTAAAGGCTAACTTTGTTGGATATATTCCTGGCTGGTGGTTTCTCTTTCAATATTTTAAATATTTCACTCCATTCTCTCCTGGTTTGTAGGTTACAATCTTTTTCCCCCCTGGAATTACTATTTTTTTTGTCATTAACTTCTGACAGTTTTAATAGAAGGTGTCCTGAAGGTGTTTTTGCACTGACACAATTAGGTGTTCTGTTAGCTTCTCCCCCCCCCCCCCCCGCCCCCGTATGATTCCATTTATATGAAATTCCAGAAGAGGCAAAAGTAGCCTATAGTGCCTGGCCGGCATAGCTCAGTGGTTGGTGACCTAGGAGGTCACGGTTCGATTCCTGGTCAGGCACATGCCTGAGTTGCAGGCTCGATGCCCAGTAGGGGCTTGCAGGAGGCAGCCGATCAGTGATACTCTCTCACCATTAATGTTCCTCTCCCTCCCCCTCCCCTCTCCCTCACCTGTATTCAATATAAATACAGTTGTTTTTTTTTTAAAAAGAGTAACCTAGAGTGACAGGAAACAAGCCCCCGCTGGGGCCTGAGGGCTGGTGGGTGACTGCAAAGGGGTGTGGGAGCGCATTTTGGAAGATGTTCTGTTTTTTTGTTGTTTTTGTTTTGTGGTTGTAATTACATGGGAATATACAGTTGTCAAAACTCATGTATTCTGAAAATGGTGCATTGTAACCGCATGCAAATTATATCTCAACTAAGTTGGGTTTTTTTTGTAAGAGTACATTTACTGGGTAACGTGCAGAGGTAGAAAAAGTAATTCCTAGAAGAAATGGGCTTAAGAAACAATTACAGAGGTAAAGGCAGGGCCGGTGGAGCTTGGGAGTGAGGAACTAATGGTAAGGAGCGGGGTGGGGGGTGTGTGTGGGGGGGCAGGTAGCAGGGAGAGGCACGGTGTGCTCCCAGGAGGGAGAGCCAGTGCAGTGGGTTTGTAACAGGATAGAAAGGCAGCAGGGCAGAATATTCACATTAAAGACAACATGAGCTCTGTTCGCTTCTTGAATTTGAGGGTCCAGCCCTTTGATAGGTTTGGTGAGTTCTCCTCAGTTACTTGGTTGAATCAGCCTGTTCCCTCTGCTCGTCTCTCCTCTGGTATTCCCAGTGCCCTTGTCGCTCTCTAATGGAGGCAGGAGGTTCTTGTCGAGTTCTTTCATTGTTTCACACTCAGTTCTCTGCCACCGGAGTCATTTCTAGATTTCTATCGTTGAGCCCCCAATTCTGTCTTCCATGTGGTCTGCTCTTTCCCATCTTTCTGATTCATTCTTCAGCTCCAGAATTTCTGTTTTGTTTCTTTTTATAGTTTCAGTCTCTCTGATAAAGTTCTTTTTTATTATTATTATTTTTTTTAAAATATATTTTATTGATTTCTTACAGAGAGGAAGGGAGAGGGATAGAGAGTTAGAAACATCGATGAGAGAGAAACATCGATCAGCTGCCTCCTGCACACTCCCTACTGGGTATGTGCCTGCAACCAAGGTACATGCCCTTGACTGGAATCGAACCTGGGACCTTTGAGTCCGCAGGCTGACGCTCTATCCACTGAGCCAAACCGGTTAGGGCGATAAAGTTCTTTCATTTGTAGATTTTATTCCTTGGCTCATTGAACTGCCTGAGTTTTTTCATAATTGCAATCTTGAATTCTGTCATTTAAATTATAGTCTTCAGTTGTCTTGGAGTTTGTTTCTAGAGACTTTTCTTTCTGAGCTGCCTTGTTGCTGTGGTTATTCAAGGTGCTTGATGGGTTGGTTGTTCTCTGCCTGGGCACTCCAGTCGGTGAACTCCTAGGTACTGTTTTGCTCACAATTCTGCAGGTCGATAAGCATAGGTCTTTCTCTTGTTTTCCACTAGATGGTGCTATATTGCAAGTTTTCGGTCTCTTACCTGCTCTACTGGCACCTGGGACCTCGGGGCAGTGTTGCCTGTCAAGGAGTTTGGTGTCCCCTCCGTGTCTGGGTTTCCTCAGTCTCGGTACCATCCTGTGATGGGCTGTTGGGCTCCGGGCCTGTGAGTCCCCAGTGCTGCCTCTTTGTAACCAGAGGCTGCCATCTGAGGTGTCTCCACACCAGGTTCCACCATGATGGGTGGTAAGGGTGGGGGGGAGGCGGGTTCACAAGTCTGAAGTTTTGCCTTCTTGCTAGTAATGGTGACCACCGGTCTGCTGCAGCCGCAACACTGCTGTGCCAGGTCGCAGCCCAGGTTAGCTGCAGTGGGAGCCTGCTGCTCAGGCGGGAATGTCACTTGTGCCCATTCCACCCTTTGGACTGCCCCTGGCTCCTCCACTCCCGGGTGAGCTGGGCTGCAGCAGGTGGGGGCGGGCAGGTTTGAGTGTCTGCGGCTGCCACATGGCTGTACCTCACCTCCGCTCTGTCACCCACTCAGGTGGCAGCGTGGCCTCTGCCCTCTGCTATTGTGTGAGGGGAGCGGCCCGACTCCTTCCCGCTCTTGAATCAGCTGGGGCCATGGTGGGTGCCGACTGCACCTGTGGCCCCTCCCCATCCTGCCTCACCCTGCTCGCTGTGGGACACCCACCCTCAGTGTCTCGTGTGCGGATCTCAGGTGTGTGTGTGGACGTTGACCAGGAGTCCTTTTTTGTTAGTTGTCTGCCTGGTAACTTTTTTTTAGCCTATAGATGTCTAGTTGCTCCAGCACCTTTGTCTCTCCTTCATGAATTAACCATTCGTGCACCATAAGTGCCTATTGACTCAAGCAGCGGACCTTTTTAAGTTAAATTCAAAATACCATGGCCGTTAACTGGTTAAACCTTGCATCATTGTAGAAAGTCACTTGGGCATATTGTGCCTATTTCCGGATTGTGTATTCTGTACTGTTGATCTGTGTGTCTATCAGCACCACACTGATTCCGGAGACTGCACACAGACACACCTCGTTTTATTGCGCTTCATCTTATTGCTCGCCACAGGTGCTGCATGGCCTACATATGGAAGGCCAGACCTTCCACCAGCAAGATTACAGTTTACTGCAGTGTTGTGGAACCAAACCTTTGCTATCTCCGACGTATGCCTGTAACGAGTTCTGAAATCTGGTAGACTCCTTCCACTTTATTCTTTTTCAAAATTGATTTAGCTATAAGTTTAAAAGTAATCTTATCTACCTCTATAAAATATCTTCCTGGGTTTTTGGCAGGAACTGCATTAAATCTGTATATCAATTTGGGGAGAATTGAAATCATTGCTGCGTTCCATCTCGTAGTCCATGAACACCGTAAGTCTCCATTTAACTCTGGGTTGGTTTCATTCATTAGTGTTTTGTAGCTTTTGGCATATAAGTCCTTATGTATTTTGTTATATTTACAATTAAGTACTTTATTTTTAGAAGCAATTGTAAATGGTACTTTGTTTTATCCTCACCAAGGATATGGTTTATTGATTTTATTTTTTAATCCTCACCTGAGGACATACTAATTGATTTGAAAGAGAGGGGAAGAGAGAAATATTGATTGGTTGCCTCCTGTATGTGTCCCGACTAGGAATGAAAACTGCAACCTAGGTAGGTGCCCTGACCGGGAATCGAACTGTAACCTTTGGGTGTATAGGACACTCCAACCAACCGAGCCACCGGCCAGGGCAGTACTTAGGTTTTCATTGTGGTGATCACATGGTCCTTGTTAATATGTGGAAATAGGTTTTTGTATGTTTACTTTATATCCTGAGATCTTGCCGAACTCTTATTCTAGGTGGTTTTGTGGGTTCTTTAGGATTTCCTGCATGGACCAGTGTGTGGTCTGCATGACAATGCTAACACCTGGGTCCCACCCAGGGACTCTGATTGAGTTGTCTGGATATTAGGACTTCTAAAGCTTTCCCTGTGATTCTAATAAGCAGCCAAAGGCTGAGAACCACTGCTTTTTGATCCTGTCCGTCCATGAGTAGAGATGCCTTGAGCGTGAGGGCCAAGGGCCCAGACTGCCCCGTGTGCATGGGGCCTACCTCGCGGTCCGCTGCGGCGTGGTCAGCAGGCTGGCCCAGGGCCTGATGGCCTCGCTGCTTCCAGCCCAGCACACACTAGACCGGGTGGATGACCAGCCTATTTTAATGAACACATTGACGCGTATAAAAAGGTACTGCTGTCGGTCACCTAAGTGTCCCCGTTTTCTGGGTGGGGAGTCGTCTTCTCCGTGGACTAGAGTCCCTGCTCCTCCCATGGCCCCAGCATCTGGTGAGTGCTGGCTCTGTCCCCCAGGGCAGGGGCCGCCAAGGGAAGGGAAGGTGTGGGCTCTAGTCGGCTTTTTCACACAATAAGAGCCTTGGTCTTGGCCTGAGAAGGCCACCAGCTTAGACAGAAGTAACTGCTTGGCACAGTGTCTGCCCAGATGCCGCACATGTGGGAGGGAGGCCGGCCCTTCACCTTGGAGCTGCCCCTCGGCCTACAGCTCTCGGGTCAGCTGAGCTCCTCAAGGCTCACTTCCTGGAACTGAATACCCAGCCCTGCCAGGAGCACGTCCACACCAGCACAAGGAAGTGCCAGGGACAGTGGAAGGGGAGGGTCCATTTGGAGAGTGTGTGTGGAGTTGGGCCCTAAACGTGCGCCAGCCAGCGCAGGGGCAGGCGTGCTCCTCTGCGTCCCTTCACGGCGTGCTCAGAACCCGCGGTGCCCTGCGGAGGTGGCAGAGGCGACAGCTGCAGGGTACGTATAAGAGCTCCAGTGCCAGGGCGGCATTAGCACCTGAGGCAAAGGAGGGTTACGGGCCACCGCCCCAAAAGCTGAGTGGGCCACGAGCAACCCCAGCACCCAGGCGCTTCGCCGTCACCAGGAGAGCTACCAGCTGACCCCTGCAGAGCAGCGGGCAGGCCTGACCGCAGCCTTTAGACAACGGGCGCAGGTTCTCTCAGTACTGGCTCCAGCTCCTCATTCTTAGGGCTCCTGTGGCAACCAGGCTGGCACTGGACTTCTGCTATGGGGCCTCAGACCCGCTGAGCAGCCCCGTCCAGACACGAGAGCCACTCCAGACACCTGCTGACAGGCGCGGAGTCGCTGAGAGAACCACCCACGGGCACTGGCAGCTGTGAAACTGCCACCCGGCAGGAAACGCCCGTGGGAGGGAGGGGCACAAGCAGTCTCCTCGGAGGCTCCCTGGCACCGGGAAGCCTAGCGCGGCCCTGGGAGCTGGAGGCTGAGCGTCCTCGGCTTCGTGGCCGTCCGAGCTCCCAGCTCCACTGTCCCGTCTGGGCCTCTGGGTCCTGCTTCAGCCCTTCCTGGCTCGGGCCCTCGGGCAGCTGCTCCTCTGCCTGGGGGCCGGGCTGAGCTGACAGGACTGTCTGCCCTGGAAGCCTGAGGTCAGCACCGCAGACACGTGATGGGGGAGCACGGGGGTGGCGGGCGGTGGGCGGCTGTCGTCAGCACCGGCTGCGGGGATGCCCCTGGTAGGCCTGCAGAGCCTCCCGGATGGCCCGCTGCCAGTCGCGGGCCAGCTGCACGGGGGTCGCTGAAGCCTGGGAACAAGGTGGCTGGGTCAGTCCTTTCCCCTTAGCGCCCCCACCTGCCTTCCTGGGTGCGGGGCCTGCTGGGACTCGCCTGGTTCCGCACGCCCAGCTGGGCTCCGTAGAGTAGCAGCATCTTCATGGCTCTGTAGTGGCCGTGTCGCACAGCCTCGTGCAGAGCTGTGTCTCCTTCCTGTCGAGAAGGGGACATCGGTGCTCTCCCCCCCAGGAACGCATTTCCTAGACGCGCAGGGACCCCGCTAGGTGTGCACCCGGGGGAGCAGTGGGCAGCAGCAGCTCTTACTCGACTCACCCCCCGAATCTGTCCCCAAGGTCCCCTGCTCTCTGACTTCCCAGGGCGCTAGAGCAGCCCCACCTCGGCGCTCCCCTGTTGCTGCTTCTACCCTAAGCCCTCGTTTCACTGTCCCCAGCTTTATAAACGTAGCCTGCCTGAGCCGGAGCTGCCCCAAACCAGCGCCGACCTTGTCCTGCGCGTCAATGTGGGCCCCGCACGCGATGAGGTGCTCCAGGCACTCGCAGTGCCCCGTGCGCACGGCCACGTGCAGGGGGGTGCTCCAGATCTAAGGGCGCGAGGGACAGTGTCACTCCTGAGGGGCAGGCTTCGCCCCCACCCCAGGGCTGTGCTTCCTCCAGGAAGTCAGCCCCCAACAGGCCGCCCTCTGGCGTGCCCTCACCTTGTCCCGTGCGTTGACCTGGGCTCCGTGGTTAAGCAGCTGTTTGAGGATGTCCAGGTGTCCTCCACGGCAGGCCCAGAACACAGGTGTCCTGTCCAGCTGCAAAACAAAAGCGCTGAAGTGTGAGGCACCGCATGCCGGGCCCAGCCTCTGCCGGGAGGGGAGCCTCCCCCGATTCTCACCAAGTCACGCGTGTCCACAGCGGCCCCTGCCTCCAGCAGCTTGTTCACAAGCTGGCTGTGGCCCTTCAGGCAGGCCCAGTGCAAGGCCCTGCGGTGGAGCTGGTGGTGGAGACGGGAGGGGAAGCTGGGGGAACAGGGCCACCTCTAGAGTCCCACTCCCACCCCCACCCCATTCCCAGAGTTGGCGCCCTGCAGAGAGAGCTACCTGCTCCTTAATCATGCAAAGAGCCCCTCCTCCCGGCTCAGGGGGCCCCTGGGATTTGTGTCCCATACAGAAAAGCCTGTGGTCCCCTCGGCTGGACTGGAGCACCCCGACGGCACTCCTGCAGCTGCTGAGCTGCTCTCCAATTCGCCTCCCTCGCTACCTTGTCGTGGGCATCGGGGTCCCCTCCGTCCGCCAGGTACTTGTCAATCAGGGCCTCCTGGTTCTCAGCTGCTGCCTTCAGGAACGCCTCGAGGTCCACAGGCCCTGGCTGGGCCTGGGGCTGGTGAGTTGGGGCCGAGAGCACGTCAGTCGCACGCTGCGGGCTGCAGGGACGCCACCCCTTCACCGGTCACACCAAGTGGTCCCCACAGAGGCACTTGGCTTGTACAAGTGACAGGTGTTCAAACACTTATCTCAGTAGATTCTGGCCAGATAGCTGGTGGGGTGGGGGTTATGGGTTGACTTGTGCCCCCCACCCCCCAGTTCATATGTTGGAAGTCCTGTCCCCCAGAACCTCAGATGTGACCTTATCTGTAACCATCACTGCAGCTGTCCTGCAGGTGCGGGCTCAGGGTGCAGGTGGGCCCTAAGCCAGTGTAACTGGTGTCCTTACAGAAAGGGGACATTGGGAGCAGAGCCATGCACAGGGAGAAGGCCATGTGGACATGAGGCAGACGTCGGGTGCTGTGGCCACAAGCAAGGGAACAGCACGATGGCCGCAGCCCCCAGGGGTTCGGGGGGCAGGCCCGGCCTCCCCTGACCTCAGACTCCAGAGCACAGGCAGGGCTCCCCCTCAGGCTGTGCAGCTGGGCCGTCGCTGCCACTCAGGCGTGGCTGGCAGTGCCCCCTCTTCCCCAAGCCCTCCCACGGGTGCGGAAGCTCCTCCTCAGAACTCAAGCCCTACTCCGCCCCCCCGTCCGACTTCTCACCCACCTTAACCACGGGCTCAGGTGCCCTGGGGGGGACTCTGCGTTTCAATCGCTTTTCTCTTCGTCTCTGAACCAAGTTTTCCAAGTCAGCCAGATTCTCCAGATTAATTCTGGAACTCTTAAATCTCTCAAGCTGGGGCAGAAGACAAAAGACCATGCAGCCATCTGCCAGGGGGCAGCAGGCTTCTTGTTCTCATAGGCCTCTCCCGCCCGCCCACCGCAGAAACACCAGCGCCCCGGCTGCCAGCACGCCCGCTCTCCAGGCCCTCCCGGCTCTGGGCCTGCCCCCCGCCAGGGCCACCCGCCTCACTCACTCTCCTCCTCTTCTCCTCTTCCAGCCTCTGCCTCTCCTGGGCCACGGCCTCATGGGGTCCCAGCCTCCAGTCTCCTGGCCAGCCTCCAGGATCAGGAATTCCATGTCCACATCCCAACACTTTCCGTCCTTCTCTTTCTCCACTTACCTGTAGGGACAGGGACGGATGAAGAAGACAATTAGGAGCCGTCCTTTCCTTAGAGAGCCCCGCTGTGCAGTGGGGGGTCCGACAAGAGCTCACCCTTTTCACAACTTTCGATGCAGGGTTGCTGCTGGCTCTCACCAACTCCGCCTGCCCTGCCCTGTCCTGCCCTGCCCTGCCAGCAAGGGCACGGGATGGGGTGTGACCCCGTCTATTTATACTGCTGGGCTTGTGTCCAGGGGAGCTGGAGCACATGACACCTCAGCTTCCCTTGCATTCCTACCAGATCACGCCATACTGCCAGCCGACCCCGAGCTCAGGGCACAGGAGATGCCTCGGGGGGGGGGGGGCTTGAATTCCTGGGTTCCAGTCTTTGCGCCTCACAAAGCTGCTTCTTCATCAGTAAAAGGGTGGAGAACCAGCACTCAGCTCAGCTCTGCTGGGGCAGAGCCCCACACAGTGCTCCGCCCTGCCCGCCTGGCCCACCCCAGGCATCAGGAGCTGGGCGCACCGAGGACCGAGCCTGTAGAGGGAGAGGCTGGAATGGCAGGACGGCCGGGCCTGGGGCTTCTGGGGCTCCCAGCCACAGGGAGCTGTATTCCCTTTCAAAGCAAACGCTGGCCACCTAACATGCCTGGGGCTGCTGGGCACTGTGGTACCAAAGTGTGTCCTAAAGTGCCACTGGGCTGCCGTCTCTCTCACAGCCAGGGAACTAGGGCACCCCCCCCACTGAGGCAGCCGGCCTCCGGCCCGTTTCCAGAGCAGTGGATGTCCGGCAGCTGAGCTCAACCAAGACCCGGCTACAGTGGTGTTTTCCGAGACAACCTGCCATTTCCTGTTCCTCTTTAGCCATCACCATCCCTGTCCAGGGCAAAACTCACTCCCCTCCAGGATTTTCACGTCACTGCTTCCCTCTCTTGCTCCCTCACCACCCACAGGAGAACCAGCACAGACCAGAGAACTGCCTGTTTCGGCTCTGAAAGCCCCATCCTCAGACACAGCAGCAGCTGCTGCCTCCTCATTTTGCTGAGAAGGTCTGGGGGTACCCAGATGACTGGCTGCCCTCCTGCCCCTCTTCCCACGTCCTTACCAACTGCTGCACGCTGATGACATCCATGGTCCCCCCGCTCTCCAAACCCCCAGTGAGAAGAGCTGAGCTGCCAGCCCTTTTATAGGCGAGCTGTCCCCTGGGGGCAGGCAGGGCGGGGCAGTGGCTTGCACCCGAGCCAGATGACTCTGTGGCTCTGTAATGCCCACCAAAATACCAGGGTGGGCCTGTAGCCGTGCAGGCAGGCAGGAGCTGCTCTGAGCTGAGTCAGGTGCATCCTCGGATACCCACTGCCCTGCACCTGTGCCACCCCCCTACCCACTCCGGAGCAATTTCACATAGACACGTGTCCTAGGGTGCCTGGGCCACTGGCCCGGATTCAGGGGGAAAGAGCTCCCACTTTCCTAAGTCCAGACACCACTTACAAAAAAGGGTCAAGTGTGAGCCCCCACACTGCTGTAGGTCCGGCCGCCTGAGACCCTGAAAGGCCCAGCCCTACTGCCCTTGCGAAAGGCCAGAGTCCTAGAGGGCCTGGGAACCGCCCTGGCACCAACAGGAAGAAATCAGGCATCAAGGGGTCTCCCAGTGCCAAGGCTGCCGCCACTCTTGGTGGCTTCCTCCAAGGTGCCCTTACTTCTCCCTCTCCATCGGGGGCCAAGTCCAGCCTGTTGGCAGCACCTCAGCCCTGGGAGACCCGGGCCCCACATGCAGGTCCCTACCAGACGCTCTCCTGGAGTGGGACATGGCTTTCCATGGGGAAGGCGAGACTGACATCGCTTCAGGTCCAAGTACATAACATTAACCGCTAATCCAGTCGCAAAGCAACCTGTCACCAGCCACAAAATCAAAGTTCCTAATAGTCCCTAAATGCCAGCATGCCCTTCAACCAGCCGGGCAAAAAACTCTGCCTTGACCTTTGAGAGGAAACCTGATAGCCAGTAAATAAGACTCCAGAATGGGAGTAACATGAGCAGAGATGACCAAATGAGAGGGAGGGGGATTTCGGGTCAAGGACAGCCCAGGCACCTCAGGGCTGCCAAGGTCCTACCCATGGTTGGCTAGCTAATTTGTAAGTCCTTGCCAGTTCTGAGACCAGATTTTTTTAAAAATAGTTACATCTTCTTTTAAAAAGTATGTTTTTATTGATTTTACAGAAAGCAAGGGGGAGGGATAGAGAGATAGAAACATCTATGAGAGAGGAATATCATTAATTAGCTGCCTCCTGCATGCCCCCACAGGGGATCGAGCCCGCAACCCGTGCATGTGCCCACAGGGAATCGAACCCTGACCTCCTGGTTCACGGGTGGGTGCTCAACCACTGAGCCACACTGGCTGGGCTGAGACCAGATTTTTAAGAAAATCTGTAAGCTTCAGAGTGTTCTGTCAAAGGTGCTTTCTTGTCTTTCCTTATGAGGAGGGAAAGGGTTACCTAGACCTGAGTGAGGGTGGACAGACAAGAAAAAGTTAGACTTGAGCTCGGGGCTCCACTGCCAGCCACCTACTCACACTCCTCTCCCTTGATATTTCCAATGGGTTTCACCTGAAACTCAGCGGAAAACTAGTTTCTTCCACATGAAACTAACTGGCTTATTAAAAAAAAAATTACTCCTTGCCCTAACTGGTTTGGCCCAGTGGATAGAGCATCAGCCTGTGGACTCCAGGGTCCCGGGTTCGATTCCAGTCAAGGGCATGTACCTTGGTTGCGGGCACATACCCAGTAGGGGGCGTGCAGGAGGCAGCTGATCGATGTTTCTCATCAATTTTTCTAACTCTCTACCCCTCTCCCTTCCTCTCTTTAAAAAAAAACAAAAAAACATTTTTTAAAAAAATTACTCCTTGTAAAAAAATCCACACATAACAAATAAAGCTCAAAAAGCGCCCTTTACTAACCACAGTGGCCCTAGGGAACCATGGTCACCTGTTGCTATACTTGCTCTGACTTCGTTCCTGCAATTTTGTGTATGTACATACATGTTTCTACAGACATGTCTTAAGAGGCACATACTGTGATTACAACTCAGCACGCTTCCCACATTAGCATACTCCATTCCACTGCATTGCACTCAAATGGCATGTGGACCAGAAGGTAACTATTTCCCTATCGGGGAGCACCTGGGTTGTCTTTTTTTTTTTTAAATATTACACCCCAGGCTCAAATGTGTGAATACCTCCATAAATAGGCATCTTTGTAGATTGAATATTCTTCTACATAGCTACAGGGAAACCAAATTATTGGCCCATTTAACAAAATTTTTAAAAATGTTTTTCTTGATTTCAGAGGACAGGAGAGGGAGAGAGCGAAACATCAATGATGAGAGAATCATTGATCAGTTGCCTCCTGCATGCCCCCTATTGACCCGGAAGCGAACCCTGATCTCCTGCTTCATGGGTCAATACTCAACCACTGAACCACACTGGCCAGGCTGTTCATTTAAATCAGTGGTTCTCAACCTTCCTAATGCCGCGACCCTTTAATACAGTTCCTCATGTTGTGGTGACCCCCAACCATAAAATTATTTTTGTTGCTACTTCATAACTGTAATGTTGCTACTGTTATGAATAGTAATGCAAATATCTGATATGCAGGATGTATTTTCATTGTTACAAATTGAACATAATTAAAGCATAGTGATTAATCACAAAAACAATATGTAATTATATATGTGCTTTCCCATGGTCTTAGGCAACCCCTGTGAAAGGGTTGTTCGACCCCCAAAGGGGTTGCAACCCACAGGTTGAGAACCGATGATTTAAATTTTAATAGCTATTGTCAAATTGCCATCTATAGTGGCTGTTATCAATCCATGAACAGATGCCAACAAAGTTAAGACAAATGACAGTATGAAAGGAAAAAATATATACATCCAAAACAGAGACAATATCCAGAAGCCATAAACAACTCCTATCCTTTATCCTTTATAATAAAAGGCTAATATGCAAATCGACACAATGGCGGAATGACCGGTTGCTATGATGCACACTGACCACCAGGGGGCAGATGCTCAACACAGGAGCTGGGCTCACGGTTGGCAAGCGCAGTGGCGGTGGCAGGAGCCTCTCCTGCCTCTGCAGCAGTCGGACATCCCCCAAGGGCTCCCAGACTGTGAGAGGGCACAGGCCGGGCTGAGGGACCCCCAACCCCAAGTGCACTAATTTTGTGCACCGGGCCTCTAGTGTATGTGTGTGTGTGTGTGTGTGTGTGTGTGTGTGTGTGTGTGTATATATATATATATATATATATATATATATATATATATATATATGCTCAGCAACTGGAACAGCGGAACAAACGGTGGCTATGACGTGCACTGCAGCAGCCAACCGGCCTGATCTGGGCCCCGATCAGGCCTCCCCCCGTGCCGGTCTGGCCCGCAATCAGCCAACACTCTGATTGGGGCCGGGGTCAGCCAGCCAACTGCCCGTGGCCCCTCCCCTCTGCTGGCCTGATGGGCTCATCGGGGCGGGCTGGCCGGACCCCACCTGTGCACGAATTTGTGCACCAGGCCTCTAGTGAGTCAATAAAAACAAATTTTTTAATGGGCAAAGGATGTGGACAGGAAGTTCACAGAAGACAGGTGTCAACCTCACTAGTAATCAACAATTCAAAATAATAGCAACAACACTTTTAAATCTATCAGATTATTGAGATGCATGAAATTATGGTATAAAAATGTGCTGATCAGGTTTTGAGGAAGGGTGTGCTCTAATACACTGCTTGCAACATGCCAGGCACTCTCTCCAGTGCTCCCCATACATTCAAATACCAAATCCCCAGTGCCTTTGAGGCAGGTCCTAAAATCATCCTCATCTCACAGATGAAGAAAGTGACATTTACCACAAGATACCTCAGATCGCAAGAAGCTTTTGTTACATATTCTGTAGTTTCTTCTAATACTTACTTGCAAAGTTTTGTGTTTTTCAATTTAGGTCTTTTTATTTAAGTTTTTTGTTATTAATTGATTTTAGGAAGAGAGAAATGTTTATTTGTTGTTGTTCCACTTATTTATGCATTCATTGATTGATTCTTATATGTGCCCTGATGGGGAATTGAACCCACAACCTTGGAGTATCAAAACAACTGAGCTACCTCGCCACATACAATTTAGGTACTTGAAATTTAATCTGGGCATGGGCGAGGTAAGGATATAACTTTATTTTTTCCAAATGGATAGATGTTTCCACATGAACTAATTTAGAATAGGGTCATCTGTCCAGGCTTAAGCACTTGCAGCCCCCCAAATCTACTCCGTCACTCCAGGGGCCAAAATCAGGCTCTTCCTGGGTCTTTGGGCCTCACTTTCCCACCCTGCAGCATGGATGCTGACCAAAGCTGGGGCTTGGAGACCTAGTCTATGTACCCTTGCACGGCAGCCTGAGACAGAAGGGTGGTGATTCAACTGGCCAGCAGGTCCCGCAGTTCACTGTTGTGGGGCAGCAGGTCACATGCTAGTCGTGCCTTCCGATCTCGGACGGCCTTCAGGGCTGGGCTGTGTTGCAACAGAAGGGAGCAGATATCCACATGACCATTCTCAGCAGCCTGTGGAGAGAACAGCCTGAGTCAAAAGTCACACCTCACTGGGCCCTGCTCTTGCACTACTTCTGGGGGTCTCTTGGTCCTCGTGGAAACGGAGACACTGGATGTTTGGGTTGACTTCGCCTAACTCCGACCCACTCCCACGACAGGCACTCAGGTGGGCGGAGTGCTCTAGGGCCAGCCGGGCAGTTAGCTTGAGTTTTTGGTTCTCATGGTCTGGCTCAGTGGCCATTCTTCCTTGTCCAGGCTGCACAATGAAGACAAGTACAGAACCCTGGGTCTCTAAGTGTGTTTTACAAACGTTCTGATCATCTAGAGGGTGCTGGGCACCATGAGCACAGAGACATCAGACATGGTCTCTGCCTCTTGGGGCTTTCAGATGAGCAGAGGAAAACGGGCCCAGGTCCCCAGCTTTCTCCTCTCCTCCTCTGAGACAGATGATCCCAATCTGGATGTCAATTTCTAATTTATTTCCAAAAAATAGCAGTTAAGTGATTTACATAAATTATCTTATTTCACTTCCACAGTAACTATCAGAAGTAGGAACTATCATTATTCCCATTTTATAAACGAAGAAACTGAGGCTTATAAAAGTTAAGTGACTTACCTAAGGTCACAGAGCTAATGTGGCAGCCTGGGGATTCTAAAGCAGGTCTGTCTGACCTCAAAGTCTGAACTCTTAACAACTGTCATACTACTATATTCCCTACTCCTCCCAACAGACAAACTGATGGAATACAGGGGCTTTTGAGAGGTATCAAAATTAGTATTAGTAGCGACCATCATCTCAAATTTGAACCCAAATCTTTTTTTTTTTTTTTCCAAATCTTTTTTAGCAGGTCCTTTTGATAAGTATAGACCCAGGTTCTTAATTCTGTTGCCTCATTTCAGGCAGTGTTATGTTGTGAACAATTGTGAGATGCATTTCAAGTAATTTTTTTTAACAACAACAAAAAAAGTACCAATGTTTGCAAGTAGTTTATTTTTTTAAAAAAGAAAGTGAGGTCCAAGATGGCGGTGGTGTAGGGGACACTGAACTCACCCCTCCATGAGCCACTGAAATATATGCCCACCTATAGAGAGAGCCATTCCTCCAAGAGACCACTGGGAGCGACTGAGCGCTTCTGCACAATAAATGTCAGAGAGGAACTGTACAGGAAGGCTGGGGAACCGTGGGAGCCTCCAGGCCGGTGGGAATTCTCTGGGTGCCACTGAACGCCCTTGCTTGTTTCTCTCCACCTCCACAGGGCAGGTCACAGCTCTATCCAGGGACTCTGACCTCCACGCAAGGTTACTGCAGTGCTTTTCCAGCCATACCACCCAGAGCCCATTTCAGCTCTGAACGAAGGGAGAAAACAGGATCAATAGGGCATTACCACATGCAGCTGGCTCCAATGGCCTGCCAAACGACCCAGCACACAAAGCCACTAGGCCACTTTTTCTTTTTAAATTTATTTTTATTTTTATTGATTTTAGAGAGGAAGGGAGAGGGAGAGAGAGATAGAAACATCAATGATGAGAGAGAATCATTGATCAGCTGCCTCCTGCACGCCTCCTACTGGGGATCGAACCTGCAACCTCGGGCATGTGTCCTTGACCAGAATAGAACCTGGGACCCTTTAGTCCACAGCCCAACACTCTATCCACTGAGCCAAACCAGCTAGGGCAACACAAGGCCACTTTTTCAAGACTGGAAAAGATAGCTATTGTCTAGTTATATAAACTAGAATTTCAAACAAAATGAGAAAATGAAGGAATATCTCTCACGGGAAGGAACAAGAAATATCCCCAGAAAAGAATCTTATTGAAACAAAGATAAGTAATTTATCCGATAAAGAATTCAAAGAGCCCTGACCAATTTGGCTCAGTGGATAGAGCGTCGGCCTGCGAACTGAAGGGTCCCAGGTTCGATTCCGGTCAAGGGCATGTACCTTGGTTGTGGGCACATCCCCAGGAGGGGGTGTGCAGGAGGCAGCTGATCGATGTTTCCCTCTCATCACTAATGTTTCTAACTCTCTATCCCTCTCCTTTCCTCTCTGAAATCAATAAAGATATATTAAAAAAAAAAATTCAAATAAATGGTCATAAGGATGCTCACCAAACTTCAGAGTAAAAAAGGGACTTAGAGAGAACTTCACCAAAGAGTTAGAAAGTATAATAAAGAACCAAGCAGACCTGAAAAATATGACGAGTGAAGTGAAAAAATACAATAGAAGGAATCAGCATCAGATTAGCTAAAATAGAAGAATGGATCAGCAACCTGGAAGTCAGACTAGTGGAAACCAATCAGAACAGCAAAAATAAAAAAAATTAAAAATGAGGATAGTTTAAGGGGCCTCTGGGAAAACACCAAGCACACAAACATCACATTATAGGGATCCCAGAAGAGAAAGAAAGGAACAAATTTTCCTAACCTGGGAGAGGAAACATATCCAGGTTCAGGAAGCACAAAGAGTTTCAAACAAGATGAATCCAAAGAGACCCACACCAAAACATATTGTAATTAAAAAGGCAGAAGTTCAAGAATTCAGTGGTGCAGGGGGACACTGAACTCACCCCTCCATGAGCACACTGAGATATATGCCCACAATGAAGTTAAGAGGCAATCTTAAGTGCAGCAAGAGGCAAATAAGTTGCATACAAGGGAAAACCTATAAGGCTATCCACTGATTTCTCAGCAGAAACTGTACAGGCCAGAAGGGAGCAGTAGGACATATTTAAAGTGCTAAAAGAAAAGAACCTACAACCTAGAATACTTTACTGGCAAGATTATTATTCAGAATTGAAGGAAAGATAAAGAATTTTCTGGACAAGCAAAAACTTAAGGAGTTCATCATCACTAAACCAGCTTTACAAGAAATGGTAAAGGGTATTCTTTAAGCAGAAAAGAAGAGGCCATAACCAGAAACAAGGAAATATGAGAAAGGAAAATAACCTACAGGTAAAGGCAAATATTTAATAAACACAGCAAATCAGCCATTTAAAAAGCTACTATGATAGACAAAAGACAAAAGTACCAAACTCAATAAAAACTACAAGTAGTTAGGAGACACACAAAACAAAGATTTATTAACAACAAAAAAAGAAAACACACAAACAAAAAATATCTAAAGTATGACCTCAAAAACCCTCGTTGGTTTGGCTCAGTGGACAGAGTGTCAGCCTGCGGACTGGTTCGATTCTGGTCAAGGGCACGTGCCTGGGTTGCGGGCTCGATCACCAGAAAGGGGTGTGCAGGAGGCAGCCGATCAATGTTTCTCTCTCATCATTGATGTTTCTATCTCTCTCTCCCTCTCCCTTCCTCTCTAAAATCAGTTAAAAAAAATTTTTAAATTAAAAATAGATAAATGAGCCGAAACCGGTTTGGCTCAGTGGATAGAGCGTCGGCCTGGGGACTGAAGGGTCCCAGGTTCGATTTTGGTCAAGGGCATGTACCTGGGTTGCAGGCATATCCCCAGTAGGAGATGTGCAGGAGGCAGCTGATCAATGTTTCTCTCTCATCGATGTTTCTAACTCTCTATCTCTCTCCCTTCCTCTCTGTAAAAAATCAATAAAATATATTAAAAAAATAAAATAAAAATAGATAAATGAAGTGTGACCTCAAAACATAAAGACTGGAGGGAGGGGAAGCAAAAATGTAGTCCTTTTAGAATATGAGAACTTACATGCCAAGCAGCTTAAAATAAACAGCTATAAATATAGAATGATACACATAAACCTCATGGTAACCACAAACCATAAACCTACAAACGATACAGAAAAAAATAGAGAAAGGAACCCAAACAGAAGAATAAAGAAAACCATCAAACCATAAGGAAAGAGATAAAAAGAATAAAGGAATAGAGAGGAACTACAAAAACAACCAAAATAACAACAAACAGCAATAAGTACATACTTATCAATATGACTTTAAGGACATTAAATGTTCAATAAATATACAAAGGATGGCTGAATGGATTAAAATCATGCCCTATCTATATGCTGCTTGCAAGAGACTCACTTGAAATTGACAAGCACATACAGACTAAAAGTGAAGGGATGGAAGAAGATATTTCATACAAATAGAAATGAAAAGAAAACTGGGGTAGCAATGCTCATATCAGACTAAATAGACTTTAAAACAAAGAATGTAAAAAAGACAAAGAAGGACATTATATAATTATAAAGGGGCCAATCCAGGAAGAGGATATAACAATCATAAGTATACACACACCCAACATAGGAGCACCTAACTATATATAAAGTAATTATTAATGGACATAAAGGTAGAAATCTACAGTAATCTTCCTGTATAATGAAAGGCTACTATGCAAATCGATTGAACGGCGGAACAACCAGTCACTATGACGCGCAGGAGCTGCCCCCTTGTGGTCAGTGCGCTCCCACAGGGGGAGCACCGCTCAGCCAGAAGCAGGGCTCAGTTGGACATCCCCGAGGGCTCCAGGACTGCAAGAGGGCACAGGCTGGGCTGAGGAACGACCCCTGAGTGCATGAATTTCGTGCACCGGGCCTCTAGTACAATAGTAGGGGATTTTTAAATATCTATCTATCTATCTATCTATCTATTTTAATCCTCACCCAAGGACATGCTTAGAGAAAGGAACAGAGAGAGACAGAGAGAGAAACATCAATAGGTTGCCTTCCGTATGTGCCCCAACTGGAGATTGAACCCGAAACCCAGGTATGTGCCCTGACCGGGAATTGAACTGGCAACCTTTTGGTGCACAGGATGATGCTCAACCAACTGAACCACTCTGGCTAGGTAAAAACTGACAAATTTTTAGCTAAACTCACAGGAGAGAGCCCAAATAAATAACATTAAAAATGAAAGAAGAGACATTACAACTGAATTTGTAATGATTACAAACAAATTTGTAATGATACAAAGCATCATTAAAGGATACTATGAACAATTATATGCCAACAAACTGAACAACCTAGAAGAAATGGATAATTTTCTAGAAGCATATAACCTTCCAAGACTGAACTAGAAAGAAATAGAAAATCTAAACACACTGATCACTAACAATAAAAATGAAAAAACTCCCAACAAACAAAAGTCCAAGATCAGGTGGTTTTACAGAAGAATACTTATCCTTCTTAAATTATTCCAAAGAAGGAGGAATGCTTCCAAACTCATTCTACAAAGCCAGTATTAACCTAAAACCAAAATGAGACAAAAACATTACACACACAAAAAAGTTACAGGCCAATATCCTTAATAACATAGATGCAAAAATCCTCAACAAAATATCAGCAAAAAATTTTCAGTAATACATGATCAAGCGGTACTTATTTCTAGGATGCAAGGTTGGTTCAATATCCACAAACCAATGAACTTGATATACAGCATAAAATTAAGAATAAAAATCATATGATCATATTAGTAAATGCAGACAAGGCATGTGACAAAAGACAACATCCATTTATGATAAACTCTCAGCAAACTGGGGACAGAGGAAAAATACCTCAACCTAATAAAGGCCACATATAACAAACCCACAGCTAACATCACACTCAATGATGAAAAGCTGAAAGCTTTTTCTTTAAGATCTGGAACAAGCCAAAACCGGTTTGGCTCAGTGGATAGAGCGTCGGCCTGCGGACTGGAGGGTCCCAGGTTCGATTCCGGTCAAGGGCATGTACCTGGTTGCGGGCACATCCCCAATAGGAGATGTGCAGAAGGCAGCTGATCAATGTTTCTCTCTCATCGATGTTTCTAACTCTCTATCTCTCTCCCTTCCTCTCTGTAAAAAATCAATAAAATATATTTAAAAAAAAAAAAAGATCTGGAACAAGAATGTCCACTTACATCACTTATATTCAACACAGTACTGGAAGTTCTAGTCAAAGCACTCAGACAAGAAAAAGAAATGAAAAGCATCCAAATTGTAGAGGAAAAAGTAAAACTGTCATTATTTGCAGATGACATGACATTATATATGGAGAGCCCTAAGGATTCCACCAAAAAACTATTAGAACTAAAGTCAGTAAAGTAGCAGGATACAAAATTAATATTCAAAAATTAGTTGCACTTTTATACACCAATAATAATCAGAAAAAAAGAAAGAAAACAATTGCTTCAAAAAGAATAACATATATAGGAATAAATTTAACCAAGAAGGTAAAAGACTTATACTTGGAAAACTATAAGACATTGAAGAAAGACATTGAAGAAGATACAAATAAATGGAAGCATACACCATGTTCATGGATAGGAAGTATTAATATTAAAATGTGCATACTAGCCCTAGCCGGTTTGGCTCAGTGGATAGAGCGTCGGCCTGCGGACTCAGGGTCCCAGGTTCGATTCCGGTCAAGGGCATGTACCTTGGTTGCAGGCACATCCCCAGTGGGGAGTGTGCAGGAGGCAGCTGATTGATGTCTCTCTCTCATCGATGTTTCTAACTCTCTGTCCCTCTTCCTTCCTCTCTGTAAAAAATCAATAATATATATATATATATATTTTTTTAAATGTGCATACTAAATAAATAAATAAATAAATGTGTATACTACCCAAAGCAATCTACAGTTTCAATGCACTCCCTATCAAAATACCAATAGCTTTTTTCATAGACCTAGAATACATAATCCTAAAATTTATATGGAATCACAAAAGACCCGAATAGCCACAGCAATCTTGAGAAAGAACTTTATCTCTGTAGACATAACATGTCAAGGCTGCTGCGCCCATGCAAGCACCTGTCAGGCCCCTCTCCTGGAGTCCAGCAGCTTGCTGTGAATTCGTCAACCCTGAGGTCTCTGTTACCAGCGAGGGCAACAGAGTTGGAACACTGATTCCCAGAGGCTTTCTCCTGGAAATAATGATCCATGTGTCTTGTCTTCTATGCATGAGGGGGTGGAATATAGTCTGTGATTGGAGATCCCCTTTGGAGGGACATGTCTCTAATATGAAACAGTTCAATCATTATGTTGTACGCTTGAAACTAATATAATATTGTATATCAACTATAATTAAAACTAATTTTTTTCCATACCCAGTTTGGCTCAGTGGATAGAACGTTGGTCGGATGACTAAAGGGTCCTGGGTTCGATTCCAATCAAGGGCACGTACCTCAGTTGCAGGCTCGATCCCCGCCCCGGTCGGGAGCATGTGCAAGAGGCAACCAATCGATATGTCTCTCTCACATCAATATTTCTCTCTCTGTGTCTCTCCCTAGGAATTAATGGGAAATTATCCTTGGGCGAGGATTAACAATAAACAACAACAACAAAAACACCCTAATTTTTTAAAAAAATATATTTTATTGATTTTTCACAGAGAGGAAGGGAGAGGGAGAGTCAGAAACATCGATGAGAGAGAAACATCGATCAGCTGCCTCCTGCACCCCCCCCCCCCCCCCCCACTGGGGATGTGCCTGCAACCAAGGTACATGCCCTTGACCGGAATCGAACCTGGGACCTTTCAGTCCGCAGACCGACGCTCTGTCCACTGAGCCAAACCAGTTACGGCAACACCCTAATTTTTTTAAAAAGTGAGCACAGCCCAGCTGGAGTGGCTCAGTTGGTTGTTGTCCTATGCAGTTTGATTCCTGGTCAGGACACATACCTGGGTTGTGGGTTCAATCCCCGGTTGGGGCACATAGGGAAAGCAACTGATCAATGTTTCTCTCCCTCTACCTCTCTCTCCTTCTCCATTCCTTTCTCTTGGGTAGGAATTAAAAAAAGAAAAAGTGAGCACAGATTTTTAGTGGATAGCAAAAAGTGTTAGTCACAGGTTCTATTGTTAACATAATACAGACAACTACTTACATTTTTCTTTTTAAAAAAATATTTTTATTGATTTTTTTTAGAAAGAGAGGGATTGAGAGAAACACCGATGAGAGAGGAACATCATCAATCGACTGCCTCCTGAACATCCCCTACTGGGGATTGAGCCCGCAACCCAAGCAAGGTCCTGACCGGGGAGTAAACTGGTGACTTCTTGGTTCCTTGGGTCGATGCTCAACCACTGAGCCACACTGACCGGGCTTAAATTTTTCTATCTTAATATTCACAGCCACAAATGTGTTTCACAAGCTACAATTCAAAAATATTATTGTGCTCCTGGTTGTATAAATAAATAAGTAAAAAAAAAAAAAAAAAAAGATAAACTGGAGAGGTAGGCAGAGGCTAACCTCAAGCCTGGTAAACCATATTCAGGATTTTATTTTTTTTAGTATATTTTATTGATTTTTTTACAGAGAGGAAGGGAGAGGGATAGAGAGTTAGAAACATCGATGAGAGAGAAACGTCAATCAGCTGCCTCTTGCACACCCCCTACTGGGGATGTGCCCACAACCAAGGTACACGCCCTTGACCGGAATCGAACCTGGGACCCTTTAGTCCGCAGGCCGAAACTCTATCCACTGAGCCAAACCGGTGAGGGCCATATTCAGGACTTTAAAAAGCTTGGAAAGAGTCTAAGTTTGGCATGATCCAAACTGCTTTTTAAAACCATCACTCCGGCCCTAGCGGTTTGGCTCAGTGGATAGAGCATCGGCCTGCGGACTGAAAGGTCCCAGGTTCAATTCCGGCCAAGGGTATGTACCTTGGATGCGGGCACATCTCTAATGGGGGGTGTGCAGGAGGCAGCTGATTGATGTTTCTCTCTCATCGATGTTTCCTGCTCTCTATCCCTCTCCTTTCTTCTCTGTGAAAAATCAATAAAATATATTTTTAAAAAAAACCATCACTCCGGAGGAAAATCAAGTGAGGACAAGACCGAAATAAATGTACACATATCCAATAAACCACTTCTCAAAGACGCCTAAGAAATGGGTAAAAATGTATGCCTTACGGGAGGGACCTAGAAGAGGGACTGGGGGCCAGGGGTTGAAGGGAAACTCATTTTCACAGTATACCATCTTGTACTCCTCAAACTGTCTACCACGTGTAGGTATTTCTAGTCTGAATTGTACAGGGACAGGTGAGTATAGGTGCAAGTTACAGGAAAAAATTATGTAGAAAAGCATTCATGACATATCACTAAAGGAAAGAAAAATTAAATGATACTACATTTAATTCTAATTTATATGCACCGGAAAAATGCTGGAAAATTACACAATAATCCTAAAGTGATGAGAAGTGAGCAGTGCAATTACAAATGCTTTTATTTTCTACTTTATGCTTTCCCGTTTTCCCCATGTTTCCTACAGTGAACATGTTCTATACCTTTTATAATGACAAAGAACAAGGTTTTGAAGGGTGTGAGGGGGCATACCTTATGTAGACTGGTCATGCCATCATCATCTACCAGCCTGGGGTTGGACCCATGGGAGAGTAGAAGCCGTGCAATCTCCGTGTGCCCACAGTAGCTGGCCCGGTGCAGAGCGGTGGCACCCCCACGTGTCTGGGCGTCACACTTGGCCCCACTTTCCAGCAGGAACTGGCATACTGCGTAGTGTCCATTGCGGCTGGCATAGTGCTGCAGGGAACAGAGACCGAGGTTGGACAGCAGAGCCAGGCAGGCGACAGGGGAAGGGGAGGGGAAAGCATCGGTCCTAGAGCAGCGGCCTGGCTCCATCAGCTGTGTGACGGGCAACTGCCTTCATGTCTGGCATCAGTTTCCTCAATCATTTCTACCTCACGGGACTGTTATGAAAATGAAATCAAATAACTGATGTACAGCACACTTATTTTAAAAATCTAGGTTCACATGACACTTAAAAGAGAAACCCTGCTGGGAGAGAAGAATGGGAGGGAGGAGACAAGGTAAGCCTCAATCCCCCCCAGGGAGCAGGCTGACCCCAAGCTCCTCCCAGCTCACCAGAGCGGTGTAGCCGGCCAAGTCGGGCTGACTAGGGTCCACTGCCTTCTGGATTAAATACTTCACTCGGCCCAGGTCTCCATTCAGGGCTGCTGACCAGATTCCTAAGGAAAGACAACCAAAGTACTGAACGATGCTGACCGAGGACATTTAATATTTCCTTCACCCCTTGACCTCCATTTTTTCTCCATCCGTAAAATTGGTAAGAAATGGGTGTTGGGTTAATATTCATTCAACAAATATTAACCAAGCACCTCCTCTGTGCCAAGGATTGTCCTAGGTGCTGGTGACATATTAGTGAACCAGACAATGAGCTTGCCCGACCGGAGCAGGGGGCTGGGACAGACACAGAAATCCCTTCTCCCCACTTCAAATGTTGAGTAAAGTTTAAAATGGTTGAATGCACAAATTCAAAAGCAAGAAAAGAACATTGCCAGGTGCCAGAACAAGGAGAAAACCGCAGCCACAGTAGTGAGCAAGCACTGGGTCTGCAGGATTCAAAGAGTCCACACAACTAGACACACACCTCAGGGGCTTGGCTCCAATGCCTGAGCAGGGTCTGGAGCAAAGGGAACTAGAGAAGCTCTGTGCACAAAGTCAGGAGGCGCACACCATGGATGAACTGGGACTGAAAAATCTCTCTTGCCCTGGGTAGCGGCAGGAAGCAAGCCACCATGCCCAGGCCCATCACTCACTCAACAAATATTCACTGAATACTTACTATGTATCTGGCACTGTTCTGGGTACTAAGGGTCAGCTGAGAATAAAAGACCTCCTCCTAAATGTTGGTCTTATGGAGCTTATATTCTAACTAGAGGCCCGGTGCACAAAAATTTGTGCACTCGGGGGGGAGGGGGGCTCCCTCAGCCTGGCCTGTGCCCTCTCGCAGTCTGGGACCCCTCGGGAGATAACGACCTGCTGGCTTAGGCCTGCTCCCGGGTGGCAGAGGGCAGGCCCAACCCCTAGGTGCAGCCCCTGGTCGGGCTCAGAGCAGGGCCGATCGGGGAGTTGGGGCGCCGTCCCCTGTCACACTCAAGGCAGGGTCGATGGGGAGGTTGTGGAGCAACCCCCGTCACACACAGAGCAGGGCCAATCAGGGGGTTGGGGCGCTGCCCTCTATCACCCACAGAGCAGGGCGGATCAGGGGGTTGGGGCGCCGCCACTCTCACACTCAGGGCAGGGCTGATGGGGAGGTTATGGCTCTACCCCGTCACACACAGAGCAGGGCCCGTGGGGGGGGGAGCTCCCCCCTATCAGGCACAGAGCAGGGCTGATCAGGGGGTTGGGGCGCTGCCCCCTGTCATGCTGATCCTGGTGCCGGGAGACATATTACCCTTTTACTATATAGAATAGAGGCCTGGTGCATGGGTGGGGCCGGCTGGTTTGCCCTGAAGGGTGTCCTGGATCAGGGTGGGGTCCCCACTGGGGTGCCTGGCCAGTCTGGGTGAGGGGCTGAGGGCTGTTTTCAGGCTGGGAGTGACTGAAGCTCCCAACCGCTCCTTTTTTCCTTTTTTTTTTTTTTTTTTTTTTCATTCTGGGCCAGCTTTACCTTGAGGCTTGGCTCCAGCTCTTAGGCCTCCGGCTGAAAGTAGGTTTCTGGCCTTTGCATACAATGTTGCGAATCTGCTGGCTGAAGTTGGGCGTATTTGTTAGAGTTTCTTAAACTGCCCACTCAGAGGCAGCGGCAGGCGGGGAACGTTGGAGTCCTCTGTCACTGAGGCAACCAAGCCTCATGTTAGTTTCAAGCTGCCTGGCTGCCGGCCGCCATCTTGGCTGACAGTTAATTTGCATATCTCGCTGATTAGCCAATGAAAAGGGTATCGGTCGTACGCCAATTACCATGTTTCTCTTTTATTAGATAGGATTAAAGGAGATAGACAAGGAGAAAAAACATACATGAAGTAAGTCAGGTGGTGCTAAATGCTGTGAGGAAAAATAAAGCAGAGAAGGGGTATAGGCAGTGGTCAGGGATGGCACCTCTGATAAGGTGACATCTGAACAGAAACCTAAAGGAAATGAGAAACAGCATCATTTGAATAGGTGTGGTGAGAACACAGCAATGCAGAAGAAACTTAAAAAATCAGAGGTCCTGACCTATGCCACTTGGAGGTGTGGGACCTATATCTACCTACATTACCTTAAAGAGCAAACCCCCCGCCGAAACCGGTTTGGCTCAGTGGGTGGAGCGTCGGCCTGCGGACTGAGGGGTCCCGGGTTCGGTTCCGGTCGGGGGCATGTGCCTGGGTTGCGGGCATATCCCCAGTGGGGGATGTGCGGGAGGCAGCTGATCGATGTTTCTCTCTCATCGATGTTTCTGACTCTCTATCTCTCTCCCTTCCTCTCTGTGGAAGATCAATGAAATATATTAAAAAAAAAAAAAAAAAAAAAAAAAAAGAGCAAACCCCCAAGCTAAGAATCTGGCATAAAAACTGATCCAGACAAGTGAACCCTATAAGGGCCAGTCAGAGGCAACTTTTTAAAATGACCCTTAAGGTCTAGCCGGCATGGCTCAGTGGTTGAGCGTCACGGTTTGATTCCTGGTCAGGGCACATGCCCCTGTTGCAGGCTCCATCCCCAGAAGGGGGCATGCAGAGGGCAGCTGATCAAGGATGCTTTCATCATTGATGTTTCTACCTCTCTCCTTCTCCCTTCCTCTGAAATCAATAAAAATATATTTAAAAACAATAAAATGATCCATAAGGATGCTTCTATTAGCCTCAAAGCTATGTGTGACAATCTCTTACAAAAGAGGAACCCCCTGGCCAGTGTAGCTCAGTGGTTGAGCATGGACCCATGAACCAGGCGGTCTTGGTTAGATTCCCACAGGGAACATGCTAGATCCCCAGGGCATGCAGGAGGCAGCCAATCAAGGATTCTCTCTCATCATTGATGTTTCTCTCCCTTCCTCCCTCTCTCTACAACAGAAAAATAGTGTGAAAAATAAAAGAATAATATTTCTAAAGGATTGGGTGGGAGGGGAAATAACTGTCAACCTAGAATTTTATACCAGCTAAGCTACTGAAAGTGAAGCATGCTACTGTGTCAGTGAAGCATGCTCAGTGAAAAAACTATTAAAGGATATACTTCAGGCCTGGCCTCATGGCTCAGTGGTTGAGCATCAACTTATGAACCAGGAGGGCACAGTTCGATTCCTGGTTGGGGCACATGCCCTGGTTGTGAGCTCAATCCCCAGTAAGGGAATTGCAGGAGGCAGCCGATCAATGATTCTCTTTCATCATTGATGTTTCTCTCTTTCTCTCCCTCTCCCTTCCTCTCTGAAATTAATAAAAATATTTTTTTTAAAAAAAGAGATATACTTCAGGAAAAATAAAAATGAACCAGAAAGAAAATATGAAAAAAATCCACACAACAAAAAAGATAAGGATCTTCTCCATGTGTGCAACGTAGATAATGAACAAGGAAACAAAACACAGGCACACCTCCTTTTATCGCACGTCACCTTACTGTGCCCCATGGATGTTGTGCATTTCACAAGCTGAAGGCAAGCTGTTCCACCAGCAAAAGCATCAGAACTGCTTTACTGCGACGCCTACTCCCTTCTGACGGCGGTCTGAGTCCAACCTGCAATGCCTCCACGGTGCGTCTGTGGCGTCAGGCTGTAAAAACTGCTCTGACGAAAGCAAGGTCCTCTCTCAGAACCTGGAGGGCGGCGGCCCTGCTTCGCATGGGTCAGGTTTCCAGCAGCAGCAGCCACCCGGCAGGTGTGGGGGGAGCGCGGTGGGTCCGCACCCACAGCGCCCGGGGCCCCTCGGCGGTAACGACTCAGTGTCCCAGTGGTTCTCAACCTTCCTCAGGCCGCCACCCTTTAATACAGCTCCTCCTGTGGTGGTGACCCCCAACCATACAATTATTTTCGTTGCTACTTCATAACTGTAATTTTGCTGTTACGAATCGTAATGTAAATATCTGATATGCAGGATGTATTGGCATTGTTACAAGTTGAACATAATTAGAGCATAGTGATTCATCACAAAAACGATGTGTCATTACGTATGTGTTTTCCGATGGTCTTAGTCGACCCCTGTGGTCGTTGCGATCCACAGGCTGGCGACCCACCGGTTGAGAACCGCTGGTAGCCGGTGCCAAAGCCCTAAGGCGCGGAGCTGCGGCAGCTGCGAACGGCTGGTTCTCACCACTCGGGACCCGCGGCGGCGGGAGCGGGAGGGAAGAGCGGGTGGGGAAGCGTTATCCTCGGCCCCGCGGAGGGAGTCGGCGGCCCCGGGGACCACCCGGGCCGGCTGGGCGCACAGTGGGGACGCCGCGGCTCAGAAACGTCAGCCCCGCACAGCGCGGCCGCCTGCCCCGCAGCTGCAGACCCCGGTGGGCGCCCATCCCCAGCCGCCCCGCTCCGACACCCGAGCGGCCGGAGTCCCCACGGCGCACGGGCCCAGCTTCCCTCTCGTCCCGGTCGGCGACTCCAGTGGCCGAGCTCGCGCCAGGCCCCGGAGGGATCTCGGCGACCTAGGACCGGCGCCCCCGCCCGCCCCCTCGGGCCGCCCCCGGCCCCCGCGGCCGCCTCACCCCTCTCAAAATCCATCTCGTCCAGCGTCTGCCGCGCGCCGGGTTGGGTGCAGCAGGCGCCGTCAGCGCAGGGCCCGGGCGCCGCCATGCCGGCCTCGGCGCCGCCCGGCCACCTGGCCAGTCGGCGTCTGCCGCCGCGCGGACCAATCAGGCGCCCGGGCTCTCACACAAGAGCCAATCGGACGGCGGGGCGGGACCCGAGCTGCGCGCCTCGCCCGAGACGGCCGCACGGGGGCGCCCCAGGCCCGGCGGAGACTGAGTGCGGGGCGGGGCGGGGCGCGGGGCGGGGCGGGGCGGGGCGGGGCGCACCCCCAGGTCCTTCCCCGCCTCCCGCACCACCCAGGGCCCAGGAAGGAGGCTCGCCGCCGCCGCTGGGAAGGCCTCAGGGCACTCTCGCTCCTCACGCCGGCCTGGCCCAAGTCTGAAAAACCCGTGGGAGGCAGGAGCCGCTGTCACTCCCGCGGGCAGGGACGGGGCTCAGGTTGGGCGGAACCCCGTCCCAGTGGCGCCGTTGGCAGACTCAGCCCTCAGACACCAGAACGGCGTCGCAGGCCCCAGCGGGTGTCCCGCAGCCAGGACCCGGCGCTGCAGCCCGTTGTGGCCACAGCAGCCCCCGCGCGTGCAGGACGCGGCACCCAGGCCTGTAGGCGGCAGCCACCGCAGTGCGCGCTGGTTGGCCCGGTCCCGCCTCCAGTGCCCGAAGCTGCAGCCTGGAGAGCGGGGGCGGAACCGCCTCCTCCCGGCGGCCCAGCCTCAGCCAGCGCCCGCCCGCGGCCTCCAGGGCGTCCAGGGGGCGGCCCCCCGCTCGCCCCCCTGCCCTTCCCGCTTCTGGGAAGTCAGTTCCTCTCCGCTGTGACTCCCAGTTCCCTGCTTCTCCCTCGGGCCAGAAGCCAAGGCTGGCTCCCTCCCCACGGCCACCCCTTGGGGGGGGGGACCCTGGAGTCCCGTCGCCCCTCTGGAGGGGCTCAGGCCGGCGGCCCAGACCATGGGGAGTGGGATGGTCCAGCCCGTCCCACAGGGAGCCTTCCCTCTTGGCACTCAGGGTTTAGCCCCAAAATGTCTCATTCCAGTCAGCTTCATTTTCTCCATTTTATTTGTCAATATAAAAATACTCAAATATTTACAACAAATAAATACGCGGGGACACAATAAGTTACACTGTTAGGAGCCCTCCTCCAGGTCTGGGAGAGGATATGCCATAGCCACAGCATGCCCACCCTCTCCCCCCCCACACCTCTCCCAGCCCTGTCAGGGGGGCACGTACAAAATACCAGGAACCCCAGGGCCACTGGGAGGCCCTCCCTCCCTTCCCCCAAACACACAGGAGGTTCCACTCCCTCCCCCGAACCCTGAAAACATTCACCACCCTGGAAGCAGGACGAGGCCCACCCCAGAGCCCTGCACTCCCCCAGGGGCACAGCACCCTGCCCGGCCCACCCCCATATGTACATCCCTGCCCCTCCTGGGGACAGTGGGGGTAAGAGAAGCAAAGTGATCGACCCCTTCCCCTTCATAGCTCCAATGACTCACCAGGAGGACCCCAGGCCAAGGGAAGACTCCACGGAAACAGAAGACGTCACACAAACACACCCACGTGCACACACACACATACACAAACACACCCATATCTCCAACTTCTGTCCTGAAGGTTTGGCTGCTGGGGTCCCGTGTCTGTGATTCACAGCCCCTCACAGAGAGGAGGAAGACGCCGTGTGGCGGCTGGTGCCTTGGTGAGCCACACCAAGTGGCAGTGCCCGTGCTGAGCAGAGCAGGTCCTCATGGGCGAGCAGGTGCTGGGCAGGATCCGTCCCAGTAGAGCAGGTGCCCACGCCATGTCCCTGAGGTAGCTGGTGCCTGTGCAAAAGTAGGAGCCACGGCCCCCAGGCTGCCCCACCGACGTGGGGTCCCTCATACCGAGGACTCCTCGGGATTGGAGTCCGGTAGGGGCTGGCGCTGGTGCAGTTTGCGCCTCATCTCGTCCGCCAGCTCGGGCAAGGGGTGCCCAAGCCCCTCGCTGTGGTCCTCCCCACCTAGCTGTAAGCGCACATAACCGTTGGCATTTGAGTTCCGCCCACCCCCCAGGTGAAGCCGGGTTGGGGATGGCAGGGGCTGGCCAGGGATGCCAGGAGGCGGGGAAGGGGGCCCAGTCCCCGGCTGGCAGCGGGCGTGTCCAGGCACAATCTTGAGGGAGCCATCTGAATAGTAGTAGCCAACGGGGTCCCAGAGCTTCTCATCAGTCTCGGGGCCAGGGCGGAAGGGGGGGCTGGTGGGCTCCTTGGGAAGCTCCAGAGGGTACACCAGGGTCCTCTCTGCCGCCTTGGCACCTTTCTCCAGCTCCTCACGCAACCGCCGGCGCAGTGACAAGACGAGCAGCAGCAGCACCAGGCACACGGCCCCCAGGGCCACCACGGCCAGCCACACCAGCCCCAGGTTTTCCAGGGGGGCCCGGGCCTCCAGGGTCAGCGAGGAGCCGGCCACCACGGCAACCAGGTAGCCTTCGGCAGCCAGCCGTGCGCCCTGCTCCTCCGAAAAGCAGTGGTAGGCCCCGGCGTGGCGGGGCTGGGCGGCCATCACGACCAGGGCCTGGAGCCGAGCATCGTAGAGGAAGGAGCCAGGCTGTTCCACAGGGAGGTCCCGGCCCCCAAAGGTCCATCGGGCATGGGCCAGGTTGGAAGACAGGCGGCAGGGCAGCACCAGGTCTGTGCCCGCCACCACCGTGATGTTCTTGGGCGTGAGCCTGACTGCAGCGCCGGGAGAGGAGAGGGAGCAGAGTCAGTGCAGGAAACCCAGGGCCAAAGGGAAGTGCAGACACTCCAGCTCTGGCCCAGGGCCCATCCCGCTGGGAGTGGGACAGAGGCGGCTCACCTTTCTTACTGCCACGGAAGTTGCAGATGCCCGAGGTGTCTGAGATTGTCACTTGCTGGATCAGCAGGGATCTGGTTGGGGAAGAGGGTCCATCAGCATCCCTGCTCCCACCACCTGCCTCCCCTCCTGGTCCCCATAGGAGAGTCCCGCTCACCCAGAGCGCCCGCCCACGGCCACACAGCGGCTGGCGTTGACGCTCCAGGCGCAGTAGGGGTCCCGAGCGAGGATGCAGTCGGCACAGGAGCGGTACTTCACGCAGTCGGCCAGGGGTAGCTGAACCAACTGTGAGCGGGAACCTGCAAACAGCAGCTTCTGCAAGAGAAGCAGTGGGCATAGGAGAGGGCCCACCAGGCCCGGACACAGCATGGGCACAGCTGGGACTGCTGGGGGCAGCACAAGGCAAAAGGGGCCAAGAGAAGGGTGAACCAAGGATGGAAATCTAAGGACCAAAGAACGCAGGGAGGGCTTATTACAAGCCAGACCCCATCCTAAGCACCTCATAAAGGTGACCTGACTGGAGAGGAAGAGTAGCCCCGTGGTGCTGTGTATAATCACACACTCACACTCACACACACACACACACACACACACACGGCTCCAGTGCGGTATAAATAGTGCAGGAAGTATGTTTTCCGCAAGGCCCGGCAGCCCTCACAATAGTACCAGCCGAGCATAAGGTGTTTTCCTGTCTGCATGGTGACTGCTAATCTGTGTTTCTTCACCCAGACTTTCTTTCTACCATCATTCCATGTTCCGGGGAACAATTGGAGCCACAACAGTTGGTAAAAGGGGAGCAGGTGAAACTTTAGATGCGGCAAATGGCCAGAAAAGGGAAAGGTGCCGAGTGCACCTCAGGGAAGGGGGCAAGGTATGGGGTCAGGACTGGGGGGGCAACGCAGCCTCGCTGGGACCTGGCCATGTACACGGCCTCCGGGGAGCAGGATCCACTGGGGCTGACCTGGAGCTCGCCCCCAGCTGAGCGAGGGTGCTGGAGCGCCTCCCCTGCCCTGAAAGGGCCAAGCACAGACTGGGGAAGGTGGAGGAAGGGCTGTGGGCGGGGCCTGACGATTACCTTGCTCCGGGACAGGACCAGGCTTTTCACAGGCTCCTGGTCAAACACCTGCAGCTCCTCGATCAGGTGGACCCAGGGCCCCAGGCTGACAGCCTTAAGTAGCCAGCCGTCTCCTGTGAGGGGGTTGGGGAAGGACAGGTGTCAAAGAGAGAGCCCACGGGCCCCGGGCATCCCCAGGTGAGGTGATAACACCCTATCCGGGCACACAGGCCTTCAGCCAGCCTCTAGCAGCTAGGCCCGCATGCCACGTGCCTACCTGTGGCAATGAACAGCACTGTATAGGAGGCTCCATCAAGCCCCGTGACCCGGTCAGCCACCAGGTGGGTGAAGTTGGTGTCCTTCTTTACGAGCAGGGGCCGGCCCCAGAGGGGCCTCACCTGCTCCTCCAATAGGGGGTGTTTCTTGATGAAGTTGAGGGTGTTGTCGGGCAGCTCCAGAGAACTGGTGTAGCCGTGGTGACGGTGCCAGTTGTTGATGCACTGGAGATTGGGGCCGGGGAGGGCGGTCAGTCAATGGGAATAGCACAGGGGCTGAGGGCAGCAGTGCACCCTCGGGGGCAACTCACCGAGCCCGGCCGGGGGCTGGGTACTGGGTCGGTGTAGCGGCCCCACTTCTGGGATTGCTCGTGGTACTCCTTGTAGGGACCCTCGAACACCCTCTGAATCTCTTCCAACTGGTACTCACAGACTGCTGACAGGTCCACATCACCCCTGTCACAGCAAGGGAGGGACCCCAAGGGTCGGGCTTGGTACCCACGTCCCACTGGGAGCAGATGCCCAACATCCTCCTTGGCGTCCAGATAACTGGCCAGCCGGCCTCGCCCAGAGGCCTGCACCACAAACCATCCCTAACCTGAAGACCTGCTTCTCCCCACCCCCAGTGACTCCTGGCCAGCTCACCATCGTGCCCGGAAAACCGCAAAGAAGGTGGTGTTGTGCCAGGAGGTGCCCTGCAGGGTGTGCAGTGCCTGTAGGTGGCTGAGGTAGAGGTGGCGACTGGGGGCCGAGCACACCAGGTGTGCCTTCAGGAAGGTGGTCCACTTCTTCTGCAGGGTCCGTGCGCCCCCCACGTCTCCCTGGCAGATGGCAAGGAGACACTGGCAGTCAGCCCTGCCCGGCTGGCAGGGCTCCCAGCACTCACCGCCACAGACTGTACCTTGCAGACCCGGGCCACACGGGCCACCACCTGCTCCATGTAGCAGTTGTACTCCAAGGCCCGCTCGCTGAAGAAGAAGTAGACCTTGTCATCGTCCCCAGTCAGGCTCCCCACGCTCTCCGGGACGTAGGCAGAGCCAACAAAATGAGGTTCTACGGGAAGGGGGGGAGACTTAGCGAGGCCCTAGTGATGCCTCCCCCCAGAGCTCCCCCAGTGCCCACACCAGCTCCAGCTCCTAGGGGCTCACCGTTGAGCCAGAAGGCCAGGTACTCTGTCTTCATGGGATGGTGGGGCCCCATGTTACGTAGGATGATGGGCTCTGTGCCCAGGAAGTTGTTGAGTGTGGCCGAGTACAGCTCGCCATCTATGGAGAAAGGATCAGCCAGACCAGGTGAGCATACATGCAGGCCATACAGCCCCGGATGGGAATGAGCCCTGGGGGACACCCAGCCTACCGCAGGTGGGAACTCACCCACAAGGAGGCCAGTGTGGCCCTTAGCCGGGTCGTAGGGACACTTCCCCTTCCCATCCTCAAAGGCTCCACGCTCCAAGGTGAAGGTGACCATGTCCTGAGGCAGGGAAGAGACAGAGAGTGAGGTGCAGAAGGCCCGGCGTTCAGAGCAGCACACGCAGGGCAGAGGGAGGGGCAGCACTCACGATGTAGGCGCACTTGGGCTGGAAGGCGTAGGTGCCACACACATACAGGTGGGACGCGTTGTACGGCTGCAGGAAGCGGATGAAGTTGAAACACTCCGTCTGGGAAGAAAAGTGGATCCATTTAAAAGAGAATGGGGGGTCCAGTTAAAAGAGGGCCCAAGAATGGGGGGTCCAGTTAAAAGAGGGCCCGAGAATGGGGGGTCTAGTTAAAAGAGGGCCCGAGAATGGGGGGTCTAGTTAAAAGAGGGCCCGAGAATGGGGGTCCAGTTAAAAGAGGGCCCGAGAATGGGGGGTCTAGTTAAAAGAGGGCCCGAGAATGGGGGGTCCAGTTAAAAGAGGAGGGCCGAGAATGGGGGACACTGGACGGAGTTCAGGACCCAGACCAGGAATGAAAAGTGAGCCCTGGGCAGAGCGTGAGCCATGAGGCCCAGCCAAGGAGAGACAAAGGCTCCTGCCCCCAGCTCCCTTGGTCTGTCCCAAGCACGCACCTGGTTGTTCTTCCCTTTCTGACTCGGTCTTCTTCTCCACAGGAGCTGCCCACGAGATCTGGGGACAGGACGGGCACCGCAGCAACGTCACAGGTGTACAGTGAGCACGTGCCCACGCATGGCCTGTGGCAGCCACAGGAATACCAAGTGACAGTACATGGTCCCCGACCCTGGGATCTGACTTCATAGAGGACACAGGCTCCACACGGCCCCATGGCAGCAAAACCTAATGAGTGCTGCTGACGGCAAGACAACCTGCGCACTCCGCCCACAGTGGCCTTGCAGACCCAGCAAATTCCCAAGGGGCAGCCTGACCATGAGCCTCTGGGGTCCTGCCTGTCATGGGCCTGTATGCCTCCCGCTCCCCCACCTCTCACCACTCCTTGCAGCTCCAGAGCCTCCACGCTGAAGGCAAACAGGGTCTCCCGGGCCCCAACATACAGGAGCCCGGTCTGCTCGGTCAGGGTCAGCGTCAGAAAGTCCTGGATGCCCGTTTGGGAGAACCGCCGCACCACGGGGGCAAGCTCTGCAGGGACAAGATGGGAGTGAGCAAGGCTGTGGATAGGTGGGCCTTTTTAGGGCTCCAGGCACCCCCCCACCCCAAATCAGCCTTCCTCTACACCAGAAATTTTCAACCAGTGTGCCATAAGATTTTTAAAATATGCAATACCTGCCCTAGCCGGTTTGGCTCAGTAGATAGAGCTTGAGCCTGCAGACTAAAGGGCCCCGGGTTCGATTCCGGACAAGGACACGTACCTTGGTTGCAGGCTCTTCCCCAGTCGGGCCCTGGTCAGGGCTCGTGCAGGAGGCAACCAATCGATGTGTTTCTCTCACATCGATGTTTCTCTCTGTCTTTCCCTCTCCCTTTCACTCTCCCTAAAAATCAATGGAAAAATATCCCTCAGGTGAGGTTAACAACAAAAACCATGCCCAACTATTTTAGTCAGGGGCACTGACCACTTTTCCCTTGGATTGTCCAATACAAAAAATGACAATAGGCAATATAACAGTAGCCATCCCGTATAAATGAATCAAAATTATATATATATTTTTTTTTTGGGGGGGGGGGGGGTCAGACTGGCCAAAAATACAATACTATCTTTTTGGTGTGCCACAGAATTTTAGTAATTAATTTATGTGTGTCATGAGATGAAAAAGGTTGAAAAATCGCTGCTCTATGCAATGGTCTCCTGGGCCTACTTGTCCTTGTTCCCCACATTAGGGCTAGCACCCCCACAAGCAATGCAGCCCAGTGCCCTGAGGGCAATAAAGCGCATTTCCTGAGTTGCCGCCTGGTGACAGCTCCTGTGGGCCTCCTTGCTTTCCCTGGGAAAAGCCCGGGAGGAGGCACATCTGAGCTGTGAGGAGGAAGGAAGGACATCTCAGCCACAGCTTCCGGCCAGAGGAAGCCATCAGAATTATGGCTCCCACTCTCAGGCCAGCAGCGCCTCTGGCTGCAGAGCTGGGCATTCTCCTTCCCAGCTCCACAGCTGCCTCTTCCTTCTTTGCTCTGCTGCCCACTGCCCACATCAGAGTCCAGCCAGACCCCGCCCCTGACCCCGCAGGGCAGGGCATACCGAAGTTGTGAGCGCTCCTTGTCTTAGAACCCCCCCCCCCCCCCCCCACTCCACTCAGACAAATCCAGGCTGCCCGACATACCAGCACAGCTGGCCCCTGGATCAGGCGGGGATGGAGGGGAGACCGGAGGCTGGGACCAGAGAGGGTGCTGACGCCTGGGGGCTGGGAAGCCAGGCAGGGCACTAGGGCATTCACATAGTCACAGGACCCCTATGTTGGCTCCCAAATAGCTGCTGGCCCGTCCTCAGGGTCCCCCTAAACAAGCTTAGTCTTTGGAGCCAAAAATGGGCCCAGACACAGTCAAGTAAGGAAGGGCTTCATTAGCACCTGAGTGCCGCCTGTGGGAGGTGAGCTCATCCCAGGTCCCCAGAGCGCAGGGATGATACAAACACCTGACATCACCCCTTGGTGCAGGTGCGCGCACAGTAAGGGCTGTCAGGTCCGTGGTTCTCCCACATGAGCACGTGCACACACACCCACCCAGGGCCACCAGGTCGCAGGCCTTGGCTGCAAGCTTACGCGGGTTCCGGACTCTCTGGCTGGACTCTCAGTGAGAGTGGCAATGTCAGAAGGCAGGCACGGGGAGAGGGATGCAGAATGGGGCCTGCGGGTCCTGAGCATCAGAGGCAGGGGGTAGCCCAGGTCCTGGGCTGGACCACCAGTTCTAAGCCCCTGGGGTCGAAACTGGGTCACACCCGTGGGCGGGCCTTGACAGCAGAGTGAAGCCGGCACAGTCAAGGGGGCAACCTCAGCGTCTCTTCCCTCCTGGCCCCTCTCCCCAGCTGGTCTGTCTCCTCTGATTTCAGACACTCACCCCCAGAAGAGACGGTCTTGCGGGGCACCAGGTTCCACCACATCTCAGCCCCAAAGCCCAGGCCCCACAGCCCCACAGCCAGCAGCCAGCCAGCCCAGTGTGGGGCCATGGCACGCGCCTGGCTAAAGCTCCAGGCCAGCTGCCCTGCTGGGGGAAAGAAAAGGGTCAGAATCAGCCCGCGCACAGACCGGAAGGCACTGCCAGGACAGCCGGGCTCAGGCCCCCTAGGAGCCCCCTCGCCCTGCCCCAGTCCTAGGAGCAGAGACCGAGTGCCCTCTCACACCTGAGCCCCCCTCCCGCCTCCAAAGGACCAGGGAGTCTCCCTGAAGGGGTGGGGCCGAGGGGGGGAGGAGGCCCTCCCCCATTCCCTCTCCTCAACAGGAAGTTGTTTAAGAAAATAAAAAGGGTCCCCTCCCCCATACCAAGCCTGACAGGTTCGATGATTTTTGAAAGTAACCTTTGGAAGCAAGACTTGACCCTGCCGGGGCTCCAGCCGGCCCAAGACTCCCCCAGCCGGCCCAAGACTCGTTCTGGGACGTGAGCCCGAGGCGCGGTGAGGGGGCACGTGGCGGGCGGGCGGGGGGCTGGAGACCGGGGCGGGGGTCCTGCCAGCCTCTCCCCGCCCCCAGCGCAGACAATGGCGGGCCGAGCCCGAGACCCGCTCTCCATGGGCAGGGCCGGAGCGGCCGGGGCTGCGGGCCGCGCTTCCCGGGGCCCCTTTGTTGCCCAGGAGGGGAGGCAGGAAGTGGATAGGATGGGCGTGGAGTGACCAGCGCCTCCTCCGTCCCTCGAACGGCCTCCGAGGACACCGGCCCTTGGGCTGGGGGCGGTGGGACAGCAGCCGCGCCCGGGACACGGCGGCGCCCTCCGGCGGGGCGGGGAAGGGCAGGCCCGGGCGAGGGGCGCGGGGGGCTCCCGGGGAACCGCGGGTGCCGCGCGGGGCCTGACGAGCGTTCCCACCCGGATCGCGCCCCCCGCCCGGCCGGGCCGACTGCGCTCATTGCCGCCGCTGCAGGCCTGCAAGGCCGGGCACGGAGACACACAAGCCGGGGCGTGTTAACCCCAAAACAAAGGGTCCCCGCCAAGACCCCGTCCCTGTCCCCTCCCCCCCCCCCCCCCCCCCCCCCCCCAGCTCGGGGATTTGAATGCAAACAAAGCAGCCGCGCAAGAAGCGTGCCGGAGACCGGCCTGCGGACGCCCCCTGTCGGCCCAGGACCCCGCGCGGGAAGGGCGGGGGGCTGGGGACACGCTCACCCTGCGGGGTCCCCAACACCCCAGCCTCCCTCTGTCCCTTACCCCAGGCTGGGCCGGACTCCGCGGCGCGCGCGGGTGTGCCCCCACCAGGGAAGTCGGGGCGGCCTCGAGGTGGGTGCAGGGGCGCGGGGTCCCGGGGGTAGCCCCTCACCCTTGCCCACCACGAACGGCGGCCGATGGGCGAGCGGTCCAGCGGGGACAGGGCCGGCTGAGCTCGGGAGCTGGCTTTCCAGGACACCCCGCCTCCCGGGCGGAACGGGCGGGGGGCCACGGCGGGGAAATCCGATCCCACAACATTGGCCTCGGTCCAAGCCCGCCCCAAACTTTCCATCGGGGGTGGGGGAGCGGGGGCAGCTCGGGGGCCCGGAGAGGATCCCGGCCGCGGACCCGACTGCACGAGGGACCCTCCTCCCAGCCCCGCTCCCGGGCCAGTCCGCGCCCAGGACCCCTGGCTGCAGGCGCTGCTGGCCCCGCTCCAAGCCCCCGCCGGGGGCGCAAGGAGGATCTCGAGCGGACAACGGCCCCCCCCCCTGCCCTTTCCTGCGCCCCGAGATCCCGGCCTCGCGCGTGAGGCGGCCCCTGCCCGAGAAGGGGGACAAAGCGGCGCCCGGAGCCCCGCGGCTTCGCCCCGCGCCGCCCTGGCCTCGCTCACCGTCTCCTCGCGGCTGGAGTCCCTGGCGCCGCCCGCACGCTCGGCTCCGACCCCGCCGCCCCGCCCGCGCGCCCCCTCCGCGGCCCCTGCGCCGCCGCCCTCGGTCCCGCTCGGCTCGGCGCCCTGAGCTCGGGCTCCGCGCGCCACCGCGGCGGCCGCCGGCTCTTTCTCTTACGGCCGCCACCCCGCCCCTCCCCTGACGTCAGGCGGGGGCTCGAGGGCGGGCCCCGGAGGCCGGCCCGGGAGGGGCTGCGGCCCGCCGGCCCGCTTCGCTCCCCGAGGTCCGTCCCCGCGTCCAGCCCCTGCCCTGCCGGCCGCGCGCGGGAGTCGCGGGCGCTCCGTGGCTCCGGAGGGGGGCGGGACGGGCGCCGGCATTGTCCGGGGAAGCGGACTCACCGGCCTCTCGAAGTGTCTCCCGGGCCCACCGGGGCTACGCGGCCGGGCTCGGGAGGGGCCTCGGGGCGAGTGTGCGAGAGCGGCGCCGGGGAGCGCGGCCCCTCCTCTGGGCCGACCGCCGGCCCTGCAGCCGGACTGCACGGGCCTCCGTGGCCAGGAAGACCCCTGTCTGCGGAGACACTGCCCTGGCTTTTCCTCCACAGGCACGGGGACCCCACTCGGCGCCCCTGGCCCAGCTCCCTCTAGCCGAGGGCACAGAGCTACTCCAGGAAAGGATTCCTTCTGTGCCTCCGGTGGGCTAACAATCGACAGCCCCGATGTTCAGATGAAAGGGGCTGAGGGTAGCCACGCTGCAGATCTGCCACCTTCAGAACCGCCAGTCTCCGCCCACAGCCGCTCCTAGAAGTAACTGGGTGATGTTGCCAGCTGGTCCTCCGAACTGGGAGGTGGACAGAGGCCAGCACCCAGAGAGATGCCACCTCCTGGCCAGGAGCAGAGGGCAGAGGCGAAGAGAGGCCCCGAGGCTAGGGTGGTTGCCTTAAGCCTGCTGCAGCCCTGCAGGGGAGGAATGCTTTCGGGCCCCATCAGCAGATCTGGATTATAAATCAGTCCAGACAGAAGCTTTTGTTCTGGGTTTAAACTTGGCGTCTGAAGAGCAGAGACCAGAAGAGTAGAGGAGATAACTGGGGAGGCAGCCCAGTTTGGACTCAGTAACTGGGTCTTTGCCGGTGCACATAAAGGCCCCTTCTCCCGCTCTGGTCACATTTCGCAGCTCCTTTCCGCCAGAGGAAAGCTGTGTAGCTGTGGAGATGCTGGAGACAGGGAGCAGCCAGCCGCTAGGCCGGGTGGGCAGCAGGCTCTGCCTCAGCGGTGGAGGGAGAGGCCGTGTATGACCTCAGTCGGGGACACTCGGTATCCATTTAAGTGGCGACCTGTATGCAGATCCCCTCACTGTTCTGTGCTGTAGACTTTGCAACCTGCCGCCTCTACATTTTCTTCCGCTCCACCCTCAGGACCACTTTGTAAAAGTGGGCATTGTTTGTCCTACTTTGTAGATAGAGTGAGTCTGAGAGAGACCTGCTTGAAGTCACATAGATATAAACAAGGTCAGAATGTTAAATTGGGCTCTGGGACTCCAAATCCATCTTTCCACTAAGTCACATTGGATCCGGGCAACTTTTAGCCCCCAAATGCTCCATTTCCTGCTGTTCTGCCTCCCCTTCCAGCCCCTCCCCCACGGCCACCCACTAGGTGTGAGGGTTACCAGACAGAGACTTGAGCTCCTCCTGCAAGATAGCCCCAGTGGAAAGTTTCAGACGGTGGTTTGGTTTCACTGGCAGGGACAGTCTTCTGCGTACCCCAAGGCAGGCTTCTGTGTTCCAATAACAGACTCCAGGGAGCCCTTCCCTTCCAAAGGCTCCTCCCCAAAGATAGGGCTGCAGCCCCCACACCCCTTTGCCACCTGCGCCCATTTCCTCTGCGCGCTGTTCACTCCCAGTACTGGCCTTTTCCGGGGCTGAGTGAGCAGGGGAGAGTTTCCTGCATGACCATTTGCTCATGATTCATCCTTCAAAAAAAACGTTTTCATTGATTTTTGAGAGAGAGGAAGGGAGAGGGATAGAAAGATAGAAACACCGATGAGAAACCTCATGGATCTGCTGCCTCCTGGATGCCCCTCAAAAGGGATGGAGCCCACAACCCGGGCATGTACCCTGACCAGGTGACCTCTTGGTTCCTAGGTTGATGCTCAACTGCTGAGCTATACCAGCGGGCATGAGTCATACTTTTTAATATAAGCACAACTGGTCTAAAATGAGAATTCCTGGGTCTTAAGATAAAAATTTTACGACAAAAAACAAAACTACTGTGTATCTATCGACCTCCCTGGGGCCTGTCTGGCATATTCAGTGGAAGTGCCCACCTCAGCGTCAGGCCCTGACACTCCTACTTGCCCCACTAACTCAACTGCTGAGGCCAAGTCAAGGAAAGGCCGGCGCTAAACGCCTTCTGAGGTTTGCTCAGATGCACTGGCAGCTGAGGCTGGCCCCACAGGTGGGCCCAGGAGTCACACCTGGAAAGCAAGGCTCCACTCTCCCCCACATGCATCGGTCCTGTGCCAGAGTGGCCTTCACTTGAGCCCCTTCCCCCGCTCCCCGCTGTTCTGAGGCAGCTGACAGGAGCCCTGCTTCCCACTGGGGTTCTCTGGTCAACATGCCTGGCTACTTCCCAGGAGCCTGGAGCTGCTGTGAACCCAAGGGGAAATGAGAAAGCCTGGGTCAGCCACCCTGCAGGGATCTCCCCGAGGGCCTGGGACTGAGGTCAGTGGGGACAGAGGAAAAGGACTTCCCCTCTACTTCCTCCTGGAGGACAGTTATCAAAGCCACCCACCTGGGAAGCCTTTCCCTTCCCAGCCCCTCCCTGCCACCATCACCCAAAGGAAGCAGGAAAACATCCGTCACCACAGCCCCGGATGCTGCTGGTCAGGAGCCTCAGGATGCCCCTCCCTTTCCCCAGGGCGCCATCTGGAAAGGGCAGGGGTGCCAGGACCAGCACCTGTGAATTATTGGCCGAGAGCAGGCTGAGTCTCCAACTGGCCCCAGACCAGTTTGAGATCAGGTCTGCTCCAGGCCAGTTCCAGAGAGGGCCCATTACAGGTCCCAGGGGATGGCATATGCCCTTGGGTGACCTCAAACTGCACACCTCTGCTCAGGTTACAGCTAGGCCCCCGGAGCGACTGAGTCGCCACCAACACCTCCTTTCCTTGGTGTCCATTTCTCTCCGGGGGATGAGTGTTCGGGGCAGTGCGAGAACCAGAGCCGGCGGCGGCGAAGGGACAGCGCCATCCCTTTCTAAGAGCCACAGAGAGAGCTGGAAACTCCCCAGGTCTCCCTGCTCCCTCTGCCCTTGGCAGTGAAACAAAGAAGGGAAATTACAAAGGTGACTTCCAGGTTTCCAGAGTGAACTGAATGGCTGCAGATTAACTGCCAGGATGTACAGTGTGAGAAGCGGGCAGCCCTGAGGGAGGGTGCAGGCGGCCTGCCCTTTTTGCAGTATCGCAGGCCTACCTGGGGCCTCAGTAGTGCCCTGGCCAAGGGGGCCTGCGATGCAGCCAGGAACAGAAACCAGAACTCTCGGTCCAGTCACCTGGGCAGCCAAGTCCCCTGGCAGAGGATTCTTCCACCTCTCACTTGGCAGAGGCGTCGAGGCAGGGAGGCGTCCTGCACGGTACCCAGCCTCTGAATTATAGATGCCCCCGGCTCCCAGCACTCTGGCGCCCAAGGAGGGAGGCCCAGGAAGTGATGGGGTGCTGCGACTTTGCCAATCGAGCTACTTGCCCTGAAAGTCCTTTATTTTGGGGGAGCCTCTCTCCTAGTTAGCCCACCTTCCCCTGACCTCCGTGCCTTGAAAGGACAAAGGAAAGGGACCAAGTCTAGGCACCTGTCATGGTGACGTTCCACTGGCAGACACTAGGGCTGAACTGAGGAGTGGGCACAGGCAAGTTGGCAGGGGTGGTCCTTTGTTACTCCCCTTCTACTTCTGTGGCCCCTGCAAATACCCATCCCAACCCCCAGAGAGTCAGGAGGGGCCAGAGACTAGAAATGGGTGCTCAGGGTTGGAGGAGTGGACGGAGGGAGGAAATGGACACCCGGGGTCTCCTGGGAAGGCCCCATGGGATGCTGGGGGTACGGAAGACCCACTCATTTCTCAAGGGGAGCAGGTCTAAGACATTCAGCATCCTGTTAGGGATCAGCACCCACAAAACTCACCTCCGGCAGCAAGGCCGGAGCCCAGTCACATGGCTGTCCGAGGTGAGTATTCAGCAAACCGGACACTGGCGCGAGACCTCAGGACAGGGGCTGCAGGAAACCATCTGAACCACTGATGTGAAACTCGGCTTTAGTGTGCACAGAGCAACCTCACATTCGTGAGAGAGGAAGGGGGTGGGAGGACAGGGAGGACATGCTGGGCAGGGAAGGAGAGCAGGAGCGGGGTGGGGCAGGCAGCCAGGGGCAGGGTCCCTTGCACTGGGAGTCAGGGCATGGTGGAGGCAGGCTTCATCAGATGGTCCTCCTCTGGCCCCCATTCCTTGCTTCCTTCAGTTCCATGGGTCCTGCTCACTCCCTGGCAGAGCGCAGCCCTGGGCCGCCCCTGCCCTGCTCCTTTAGATGTCTTCCCGGGGGCTGAAGCACTGGGCCTGCAAGGTGAGGAAGGGTGTGGTTGTCCTGGGCCCTGGTGCTCCCTGATTCTCCAGTGTCCATGCACCTTCCAGCACAGCCTCCCTGTGCCAGTTGCTGAGTGACAGGACTCCTGGGGCTCAGCCCAGGCAGGGCGCAGGGCAGCAGGCCACAGGCCACACCTCTGCCTGGTCCCCTCCACCCCCTCGCTGCTGGCCGTTCGCAGCCCCAGGGCAGTGTGAGAGGTGGGCCTGCCTCCTGGTGTGGCCAGGCCACAAATCACTTTTCCTTCTTTTCATGACAAACACAGTTTCCCACCAAAAGACTAGTGTGATCCAGTTCCTTGGGGACTGAGGGTGAGGTTAACTCGCCAGCTTTCCCAGGGACTTGCGAAATCTGAGACCTAAGCCACAGCCTGTGGCGACATGTCTGTCCCATGTCAGAGGTTACAGGGGAAGGACACGCAGAAAGAAGGCAGAGGAAAGGATGCTCATCTCCACCAAGGGCTGGGGGCCCCGAAGGGAAGTGCCCCTAAGCCAGCCGACGCTGCTCCTCGAGGGATGGAGGCCAGAGGGAGGATGCCAGGGCAGGGCCACAGGCGTGGGTGCCAGGCTTGCCCGGCGCCTCGGTTCTGACATTTACACGCTGCCTGCCTGTGAGATGGGGCAAGCTAGTTAACCTCTCTGTGAAATGGGGGCATAGTAACACCGCCTCCCTCTGGGGCTGTGCGGACTCGTGTAGAAATAAGTATTAGCTGTGAACAGCATCACCTCAGTGTGAGAAGGGGAGGTGTGGAGGTTGGTGCTTCAGAGGTGGAGGGAGGGCGGGCAGCTGGGAGTGCTCCTGGCAGAGCAGGCCAGCTTCAGCCTGCAGGGCGGGCCTCTGGTGCCCGGGTCTCCCCTCTCTGGGCAAAGTTCCTCTGCATCTGCTCAGTAGAGGCTTCTCTGTACCCCATGCCACACACCCACACTGGTATCTCACTCTTGATAAGAATGCTGAAGGCCTCCAGGCCCTCCCTTCCCCCACAATGCCCGCTCCAGCCCGAAGCTCAGCAGCTGCAGTGGGGGTGGACACGGGGGGGAGGGGGGGGATGCTCTGGCTCTGGTCAGCTGCCTGACCACTTCCCTCCCCTCCCAGGTCCGGAGGCTAGAGGGGCACCACCTGGGGCCGGCAGTGGGTCAGCAGCTCCTGCCAGCGGATGTGGGTCTGCGTAGCCAGGTCCTTGAGTGTGGTCCGGTGCATGGCCTGGGGGCTCTCCCGGATATGGGTGCTGATGTGACGGTCCAACTGCATACACAACAGCCGCAGCTCTTCCTGCAGAGGCACCGTGGAGGGGCGGCCGGGGAAGTCGGGCAGGAAAGAGGAGAGGGACAGGGCAAGTGCTGGGGCACATGTCAGTAACTCCTGAGAAGGCCCCGTGGGATGCTAGGAGAAGGCAGAGGCCTGCTCCACCCCCCCCCCCCCCAGCTGCTGCTGCTTCTTTCTCAGCCCCTCTTTGCAGTCCCTGAGAGCAGGGTGGGCTCCGCCCCAGCTGACTGTAGCCCAGCCTCTTGGGAGACTCACCCGCTGGTCTGGAGTAATGTCTTGGCAGCTGACCACCACCCCAGCGAGTGTCAGGAGGCTGTGGCACAGGTAGCAGACCTGGAGAGAGCACAGGAGAGGGGCGTCCCTGAGTCCCTCACCCCAGTCCTCCTTCCAGACACTGCAGGGTGAGGGCTGGGCTTCCAGCCAGTTTCCTGGGAGGCGTCTTTAAGGAGCCCAGGGCCCCACTCACAGGGCTCTCCCTTCCTTCAGAAAAGGAAGAAACCCCTCCAGAGCCCACGCTGCCCCAGCCCTGTCCGGGGCTCCAGTGGAAAGAGCGCCGCTAGGGAGGGGCTGTCCACTCTGACTTCTGCCCTGCTCCTCAAGGTGCCACCTACATCTGTGGGCGCTGTCACTGGGGGCCACTCTCCTCGATTGGGGGGGCGTGGCCCATGGGTGCCCAGCTCACCCCTGGGTGGAACACCACTTGCACAGACATATGTGCAGCCCATCCAGACATTCAGACCTGCAGACACGAGGAGGCAGGCGAAGAGGCGGTGGCAGAGTGATGGCTGTGGGTGGGCATCTGCACGCCTTACCCACCAACGCATACCCTTGCTCTTGCCCTAGAGACTGAGGGGTGCCACTTGGTCAGAATGGTGTGATCCCAGGGCCCTGGACTCTGTGGGTGCTCACTCATCTGTTGTGCAGAGAAAAGGAGGTACTGGTAGCACCCTAAAGACAGGAGAGGCCCTACTGTGGAGACAGTCTGCTCCTGGCACTCTGAGGTTCTGTCTGTGGACACCCCCACCTCAGACTCCTATGTCTGAGACAGGAAGGGTGGCAGGAAATGACCCTGACCTGCCCCGTATCTGCAGGTAACTGGCCCTGAGGCTGAGCTGGAGGGAGAGGCGGCTCCAGAATGGGGCTGGAGCTCAGAACCAGCCCAAAGCTTCCCCTGCCATCACGTCCCCCTAGAGCACCAAGTGGTACCCAGAAATGGGGCAGCCTCTTTGCACAGAACAGAAGCCTTCTTAGGGCAGAAGCTAGAACCACTTTCGAGGGTACCAGACTTGGCACTGTGGAATAGTCTTCTTGAATTCAAATGCCACAGTGCAAAGGCCTGACGGAGACCACCTGCCCCTCCCCCAGCAGCACCTGCCCTGCGCAGACCCAGCCTGTTCTTCAACAGGCAGCGAGGCCCCCAGGGGGCCTGACCGGAAGGCTGGCAGGCACAGAGATGCAGCGAGGGGGAAGCAGTGCGGCTGGGGGTCATGCCTGGCCTCTCTGAGCCAGCTCCGACTGCAGGGTCCTGCAGCTGCCAGTCCCCCAGCAGGCCAGCTCACCAGGGAGCTAACTTGCTAGCAACCCCCTGCTCCCCGGGGGCTCCCTGTCCCCAGACTGACCGTGTCCTTTGGAGGGAGGGCCACAGCATTGGAGCCCCCCTGACCTCTGCAGTCCGCCAAGCAGCCATCCCCTCCTCTCCCCCACCCCGGACGTAAAGCAGGCGCAGGCCCGTGTGCCCACTGCACTTGGACTGGGACACAGCCACCAACCTCAGACACGAGAGGAGAACCATGCTGCAGGAAGGCAATCATTTGGCCACAGACCCTGAATTTCAGCCTCCCCAGCACGCAAAAGGAGAAGGGTCCTTCTAAGTGCCGGGGGTGGTGTGCAGCTCAGAGGCTCAAGAAGGAAGTGACTAAGCTACAACAGGCTTCCAAGGAATAGTAGGGTCTCAGTGAGGTGGTGAGGTTACTATGTGGGGCCGGGTGGGCAGGGCTGATTACAGTACCTGGGGCTGATTCAGGGAAACAGAGGCAGGAAGCTGGCTAGGGTGGAGCCGGGAGGGGCACCCTGAGGACCAGGCTGGTGGCAGGGTCTGGGCAGTGGGCAATGGAGAGCAGGGAGGCTGGCTGAGTCACTCCAGGATTCTCTGGTGTGCACATTGTTTTGAGCTAAAGGCAACTTTAGCCTCAGGCTCAAGAGAAACTTCTGCCCCTCCTTTTAACTACCTGAAAAATTTGAATTAGGGCAGTGGTCGGCAAACTCATTAGTCAACAGAGTCAAATATCAACAGTACGACCACTGAAATTTCTTTTGAGAGCCAAATTTTTTAAACTTAAATTATATAGGTAGGTACATTGCTATTGACTTAATTAGGGTACTCCTAAGGCTTAGGAAGAGCCACACTCAAGGGGCCAAAGAGCCGCATGTGACTCTCGAGCCGCAGTTTGCCGACCGTGGAATTAGGGGCCTTGCCGAATTTGGGAGGGGCCGGGCAGAGAGGGAGAGAAAGGGGTTAGTTCTAATTCCTTTCACTTAGTTGTCCCTTAGCCCTGAGCTGGGAACAGTGGCTCTTCCCTGTGCCCGCGCTCAGTGGAGGTCTGTGCTGTGCACAGCAAGCCTGAGGCTAGAGGGGACCTTCCGCCAGCCTGAATGGGGCCCTGGGGCCAGGCACCCTGCAGAACTCAGCTTCCTAGGAGACAGTGTGGTGGGGTGGGCCCAGGATCTGAGGAATGCCCTGGGGGAAATCTGTGAGGAGGGATTTATTGAGGAAAAAAGGACTACTTGTATGCAAATTTCACAACTTTGTTCTTTTGCTTTTTCCCATGATTGAGCTGGAGGAAAATCTCCTGAAGTTTTGGGGGGTGGGAGTGTAACAGCAAGAAGGAAATGGTAGCTCTGAAGAAAAGCCCCACTAACCACGTTTTATTTTATAAGCCCATTTTCCAAAGCTGGGGGTGGGGGCAGGGGGGGTGCGGCTCCTACCCAGAAGAGGGGTTGGTGCGTTTCTCCTTGCATTCGAGGGTGATGCCTGGAATCAGGGTTCAGTGACAGGGGCCCTTTAAGGAAGACCTTGACCCCACTTAAGGGGATAAGGTGCTGAACCGAGGGTCCTTACAACTTTGATTAAATTTAATTTTGAATCCTAGCGCTAGAAATCATTTCTCTCTCTATATATACCCCTCAGAGACCTAGCCTTTTCTCCAATAATCCGCAGTCCCCGAGGCAGCAGAAGACAGAGCCTGGGCCCTGACAAGGCTCAGACCTCTGCAGGTTAAAGATAACATCTTCACCCAAATTATGTTTTAGCTCCTTAACCCTAAAGTAGAAAGACCCCCCTTGGCTACTTTCCACAAAATAAGAGCGGGATGCTGTACAGACCTCAGCGGTCCTCAGACCTGACCCATCAGCGATCAGCTCCCAGCACAGCCCACATCCCTAAGCCAGGGTCCTGTGATTTTGCCCTACAACCCATACACCATCGGGCTGCTAGAGCTCCCGCTTTCCCAATTGGGCAATTCACTATGAAACTATTTTTCCTTTTGTGGGGGTCCAGACGAGTTACCCCAAGATGTGCTCTTGTGGTATGCAGACTATTTGAAGCCAAAGGTAATTTTAGCCGCAGGCTGAGGAGCAACTTCTGCCTCCCACCTGTAACTGCCTGGAAGAATTTGAGCTGGAGGCCTTGCCCACTGCAGCAATAATCCTTTCAACCCACCTAGACGGCAGGGCAAACTTTTAGTAAACATCTGCTCTTCTTTTTTTTGTTTTGTTAATTGTCACCTGAGAATATTTTTTCCCCGTGACTTTTACAGAGAGTAGAAGGGAGGCGGGGGCGGGGGGGGGGGGGGAGAACGAGAACATCCCAGGTGCCCCAATTGGGGACAGGGATCCAACCTGCAACCCAGGTACGTGCCCTTGACCAGGCATCAAACTTGTGACTCTTCAGTACTTGGGCCAACGCTCTAGCCACTGACCACACCAGCCAGGGCACATCTGCCCTTATCGTCCTGCACTGAGCCTGTGAAGCTTCCACAGCAGATTATATACCTCAGTCCCCTCTGTCTCGGAACCTTGCTGGCATGTGGGGTTCCCATACACATGTGTTAAATGTGGTTAATTTCTCCTGCTAACCTGTCTCAAGTCTATTTGATTATTAGACCAGCCAGAAGTTGTGCACCTTGAGGGTAGAGGAAAGTTCGCCCACCCCACTTCCTGCTCCTGCATTTCTTTGGCCAGTGCACCCAGGCAGGACTCAAACACTGGGATCCCCGAAACAGTTCCCCTGCGGTCAGAATCTTGACGGCTAGTCTGTACAGCAGTGCTTTGGGGAAAGGCTTCATTATGTACACAGGACACGCCCAGACCACGTCCCCGTCACTCTGCAGGCCCGAGACCCGCAGTCTCAGCGCCGGTGCGCGCCTCCCAGAAAAGCAGACGTTAGCGGACACTGGGCTCTGGCTCAGGGGAGGCCGGGCGGAGTCTCCACCTCTGACAGTCCCACTGTGGCTGGGGGACCAGAGGCGGCCCGAGCGCCAGCCAGCCGTGGTGAGAGCCAGTGCGCCCAGGAGGACACAAAGCAGACAGCCAGGTGTGAGCGCTGTTTCCTGCTCCAGTGGCTGTGACCAGTTCCTGAACTTAGCAAGCCCATTCCTGTCCCGGCTGGCACCAGGCTCGGGGCTCTGATTTCTTTCAAGACACAGGAAAGGGGGAGGCTGGGCAGAGGCACACGCTGCTGGTCGCCACCAAAGCCCCCGCCGCTCCCACTTCCTGCACAGTTGGGAGTGCATGGCGGCCCAGGCCCCTCCAGTTCCCTAAGGCGCGGGGGCGGGGTTAAAGCGAGGCAGGAGGCGGTGAGGGGCTATACTTGTCCAGTCTTCAGGAACTTGTCTGAAAAATGGGCCCTCACCGTTCAGGCTGCCCAGCCCCCCCCCCCCCCCCCGGGCCTCCCCACCCCCGGCCTCCCCCCAACACACTGGGTGTGAGTGAGTTGGAGGCTGGGAAGCCCCCATGGGAAACGGGCCCAGGAAACCTCAGACAACAACTGGGGAGAGGCAGAGTCTGAGGGCGCGGAACGGGACGTGCCTGAACCCCATGTGGACAAGACGGGACCGTCCCCTGCCAACGCCGCTGCCGCTGGCAAGGCCTGCAGCTTTCGCTTCCTGGGTCTTTCCCAGAGCCAGGCGGACTTTTCTGAGAAGTGCCGTGCAGGATGCCTCCTTCCTGGCTCTGGAGTCTTAAAGGGCCCACCCGGCCCCTGGGGAAGGATGGATGACAAGGGTAAGAGATAGAAGACAGTGTGCTGGGCCTGTCACCCACCAAGGGGGAGTTCTGACCCCAGGAACCAGGGCCAAGACTCCCTCTGCAGCCTTGCATCACACGGGGAGAGGGGAAAGGGTGGCTGTTTCCCAGGAACTCCCTCCTTCACAAAATTCCCCTCCAGCTGTGCCAAGGAAGCGGGCTGTGGCCAGGAGCATTTGTGCTAAAAAGGGGCAGAGAGGAGGAGGGAGAGGATCTCCCAGGAAGCCACTGGCTCCGCCCAGAACACTATGGTTTCTCCCACCTCAGGTCATGACAGGAATCCAGACTTAAGGAACCAGGCAAGTCTTCACCCCAGCCCTTCTCAAGGCAGCCAGGCTGGAGGGGATGGCAGACCTGGCCCCTGGCAGGAGGATCCTGTGGGAGCTGCTCCCATCAGGCCCCAGGCAGCTGCTGTGGGGGCGGGGGAGGGGGTGAGCTAAGGCTGACCCAGGAACAACTGCTGGGGAGGACCAAGATGGACCCACGGGACGTGCCCTCTGGGGCCCAGGGGTCCAGGCTCCTGCTCAAAAAGCCCCGAATGCCTATGGGTGTCAGGGTTTCTGCCCGGGACCCCGGGACCCCGGGACCCCAGAGCAGCCTCCTCCGGCTTCGCCCCTCTGGCTCACTGGCTCTGGGTGGTAGCTGCGCTGGGGGACCTGCATCAGCCACCACCTGGCTGGGCTGCTCTCAGCCTGACCAGAGGGCCTGCAGTGCAGCCCAGCCACAGCACGGACTGCAGGAGAGGCTCTGCCCCCGGCCCGGCACTGTCCTGTGCGGTCCTCTCGGGGTTGTTCCACGGGAGACAGTCAGACTCACACACAGGTGAGGGGGTCAACGCTAGAGCTAATCTGGCCTGGGCAAGACTGACGCTGCCTGGTCTATTCCCGTGGCACATTTCAGACCCAAGGCCAGAGCTGCGTCCTGGAGAATTTTTATTTTCCTTCTTTCTGTTCTTCAAAATGAAATTTAAACCTACAGCCCTACTTCCCAGTGCCCTGAGGGGGCGGGGCAGGCCTCAGATGTGGACACTGAGCTTGGAGAGGTCCCCTGACTGTGTGACCACCTCCAGTGAAGGTTAGATCTGAGCAGATGTCTGTGCTTCTGCCTTAAGCTGGACAAGCTCCGATTGTGTGCATGTGCGTGTGTGTGTGCGCGCGCACGCGCACTTGCACCCCTAGGGTCCCCCTTCAGAGAGAACAAGGCCCTACTGCTGGCACAGCAAGGGCCCAAGGGCCTACTGGAGGCTGGATAGGGAGAGGCCCAGAGCCCGAGCCCCCAGGGCATGGTCTAGGCCCTCCGCCACAGGCGGGATATGACAACAATAATTAGTGATGAGTAATCCTGACGCAGGGCTACTTGCGGGCCCCAGGCCAAGGGCCTCAGCCCACGAGAAAGCCTGGCAGCTCGTCCGGCTGGTGTGTCCACAAAAATAAGACAAGAGGGGATGCATTTTCAAGGGGGACCTCATCTGGACCTGTCCTGGAATGTGGCCTCTGCTAGCCTCTCGAGGACGCTATCTCTTCCCGACCCCCACAGCTACCACAGCCATACGCCTGCTCAAGTCACACCCTGACCTTGGCTTGGACCGTCATGACAGCAGCAAGCAGAGGGAAGCGGAGTTTGGAAATGACTCTGATCAGGACAAGTCCTCGGCCAGAAGTCCTAGAGAGAAGGAAATGACGAGGACATTGGACTGATCACCAGGAAATGAGAAGAGATGGTGACACACCGCTTCCCAGGCCAGGGTCCCTGCAGGCACAGGGCAGAGAGGCCAGAGACGTCATAGCAGGGCCTGCCACACTCACCTCTTAATGAAAGTGCCTGTTCGGAGGTGGGGGTGGGTTTGAGCCCAGAGATGAGGCACTTGAGGGTGATGGGAGACAAGTTGTAGCGTCTGGACAGGAGTAGGACTGGGGTCAGCTGCTGGGATGGCGCCTAGAGAGTGCTCGGAGCCCCGCTGGGTAGAGGCTGGACGGCTTGCAGAGGCCCTGGAACCTGGAGGCTGCTGGAGCCTGGCTTGTGTCCGTCCACTACCTCAGACCTGAGGACTGAACTCACTTAGGAGAGACAGGATTTTCTTAGCTCTATCTGGCCTCAGGTCTAGGCCCTGGGCGGCCCTGGCCTCGGCTCTTGCTACTGGAGGCCAGGGCGGAACTGGAGGCCAGGGCACAGTATGGTGCAGGGTGGGGGAGAGATGGAGTTGGGACGAAAGCAGGAAGGCTGAGGGCTTCTGTTCCTGGGGACCAGCTGTAGGGAGGTTATCTGAGCATCTGACTTACTGCTCATCTGCCTGAGGGAGGAGGGGTGGGGTGCTGTAGGCAAAGCCTTGCTAGAGCCCTCCCACCCAGCCACCCTTCCCTTCCAGCTTCCTGCTGGCCCTGAGGGCTGGGGAGATGACAGGCAGGGGTTGGCTGGCTCTTCCTGCTTCTCCAGCCAGAACTAGAGACCCTGACCCCAGAGGGATGTGGACCGGAAACCCAGCTCTGCGTCTGCCCAAGCGGGACTAGGTTCTCCACGTGAGAGTCCACGCGTCAGTAGGTGGGCGCCATGCTGAGGAGCCCGAGAGCAGCGGGCATGGCCCGAGCATCCTCAGGGGCTTGGAGAGGCCTCCCAGTGCAGCGCCTCCTCCAGAGCAATGGCTCCCTCCCTTCTCTTCCCCACTCGCTGATCTGGCTCCTGGCAGGCACAGCCCTCCTCCTGCCTCCCAAGGATAACAACGTAGGACCATTGCCCATGGCCGAAGACCAGGAGGATGCCATGGATGTCTAAGGTTTCCAGGTGCCCAGATTCTGCCCCTTCTTTTGTCACTGTCCCAGCCTCCTGTTCCCTACATCCAGGCCAAGTTGCTCCAAGAGAGTGACTTTAGCCCTGACTCTAGGGGAGACATGGCCCAGGCTGGCCGATTCCTGTGCACCTGGCTCTGTGATTGGTTTAGAGATGAGCACATGACCTTTTTGCCAAGCCACTGAGACTAAACTCTGGGACTCTGGTTAGGAGGCAGGGACAGAAGCCTTTCTTTCTTCCTGGCTGGGGCAGGGTGGGAGTGTGGAGGGTCCAGCCCCAGGGGGAGAGCCTGCTGGGAGGCAGAGCTGCGGGGTTCAGGGAGCAACGCCGAGGCCTCACGACACTGCTCAACCCTGTCCCAGCTGGAGGGGCCCTCCAGACCTGCCGGGGTGTGTTTGAGTCTCTGTCACTACAAAGTCCTGGCAAAGACAGGGAGCAGGGACAGGAAAGGCAGAGAGCAGAGAGCTGCTGGGAAGCACAGTCTGCCTGGCAACTGCTCCTGCAGACAGAGCAGTGGGTGGGGCCTCACCCCCTGCCAGGCTCCTCAGCTGTGTGGTGCTGCTGAGCCTACGCTGCTTAGACGTGGCACTTAGAAGGCACTGCTCTTGCCCTGGCCGGTGTGGCCCAGTTGCTTGGAGCATCGTCCCGGCACCAAAAGGTGGTGGGTTTGACTCCTGATCAGGGCACATGCCTGGGTTTCCAGTTTGATCCCTGGTTGGAGTGTGTGGGGGAGGCAACCCATTGATGCTTCTCTCACATCAATGTTTCTTTCTTTCTCTCTCCCTTTCCATTCTTCTCTCTCTAAAATCAGTAGAGACATGTTTATCTGTTTTTACTATACTGATTTCAGAGGAAGGGAGAGGGAGAGAGAGATAGGAGAGAATCACTGATTGGCTGCCTCCTGCACGCCCCCTAATGGGGATCAAGCCTGAAACCTGGGCATGTGCCCTTGACTGGCATCCAAACCAGGACCCTTCAGTCGGGACCCTTCTATCCACTGAGCCACACTAGCTAGGGTGAGACATTTATTTTTTAAAAAGGCACTGCTCCTCCACCTCCTGGCTCAGGCCTGGGCAGGTGGGCTGGGCACAGGGGGTGGGAAGGGTCCCTTGGGCCCTTGCTGTGCCCAGCAGAAGGGGCTTCTTCCCTCTGAAGAGGGATCCACTGGGGATGCAGTTGAGACAGACTCAACAGTGATGCTGTTTGGGTGAGTGAATAGCCTGTGGACCACGGAATCCAGGACAGGGGACAGGCCGGCGCTGCCAGGAGGAGCAAGAGCAGGAGCAAAGCCTCAGGCCTGAGAAGGGGGTTCTGGGAAGGACAGCACTGCCTGGAATCAAGTGGTGTGATGTGGCCCCGGAGGGAAGTGCATGGATGGAGGGCCAGCTGAGGAGCAGGGATGGCAGGGCTTGGGCTGGCGGACGGGCACCGAGGGTCGCTTTTTCCCGAGCAGCAATGGGAGGAAGATGATCACAGGGTGGCCCAGGAGGACTTGCAGGACAAAGAGGCTGGGAAGGTGTTAGGTCAGAACAGAGAAGTTACAAGCACGGGGCAAGGACTGTGCCGGGGCCCCTGGGCCTGGGGTGGGTGGGCAGAGAGCAGGCTTGAGTGCCAGCTGCCTGGAGAAGCCCGCCGAGCTCTGCCCCGTCAAGCTCTGCTCACATGCCCGACAGAGCGGGCCTGGGCCCGAGCCGTGTGGCTTCGGATGCTCAGGAGGCCACTCTGTAGAGGCTCAGCGGCCACGGAGGTGCGTGAGGTGCGCAGGGGCCCTTTAGGGCCAGCTCTCCAAAGGCCGGCTCTGACAGAGACTTCCAAAGATGTCTGAGGCTCCTCACTGTGGAGGAAGCAAGAACGCACCAACGACCAGCCAGGGAAGGGACTCCCGACTCCCCAACAACTGCTTCCTGTTCCTCGTGCCCAGTCAGTTCCCTTCCCTGCTAACCATGGCTCTCCCTAAGGCAGGGGGAGGGGCAGCAAGACAGGGAGTCCCGTGCAAGGAGAAGGCAGAGGGGATAGGAAGAGGGAGAGGCTCCAGGCACCAGGCACCAGGCCTGTGCTCAGCAGCCCCAGGGAACGCCGTCCCATGCTGCTGGGAGCGGCAGGAGAGTGCGGGCAGGCACACAGCCCCCAGGGGCCTGCCCCCTCCCTGCCCTTCCCAGAACCGCCCAAGCCGACCCCAGTCACTTCAGGTGCTCTTGGCAGCAGGCCAGACACAGGGACAGGCCTGCAGCCATCACAGCAGCAGAAGCAAAAGCAGTAAAACTTGTTCGTCGGCTCTATTACCACAAAGATATATGCACCACAAAGATATACAGGAGAGGTGCACAACCCACACAGACGCAGGCACACAGACGCAGGCACACCAGGCCAACGCCCTCTGCGGTGGGCATGCGGGGATCTCCGGGGTAAGAGCACTCAAAGGACGCGAGGCCCGAAGCGTGGTCCAGCCTGGAGCACACCCCCTCCAACCATCAATTCTACACCAGCACTTCTCCCACGTAGGCACGCCCAGCACAGGGCTGACCGCAGGCCGTAGGCATGGTGAGGAAGCTGGCAGGAGCCACCTGTGGCCGGCCAGGCTCATCCGGCGTGTGGTCTCTTGCAGCTAGTCCACCAGGGACAGGGCCCATCACGTGTGCAGAACCTCAGTGTCTGTCCCACAAGGACATCATCTGGCTGTGAGGAGGATGAGGCCAGAAGCTGACGAGGAGACAGGACGGGCTCCTGGCGCCTTGGCGCAGCGCCCCCGGACTTCCCCTTTGTGGACCTTCCTTTTCTTTCACAGTGAGAGACAGTCTACTTCCTCAAAGCTCCCAAATGTAACCAAACTGGGGAGAACTCCCTGCACCATAGAGACCCTGCAGGGAAGGGCGGGAGATGGGGCACAGCAGATGCGGAGGTTCAGCAAGGCCAGTATCAACAACCTCAGTAAAAGGGAGGCCGAGACCCTGAGATCGGCCAGGGTACAACCAGACAAAAGCTGCCCAAAGGCTGCGGACAAGAAAGGGGCCACGTGCTAAACCTGCTGGCTCAGGGGAGGCCAACGCGGCCTTACAAACTCACGGGACCTAAAGTCATCACGTAGATGGTTTGATCATCAAAATTCCTAACTGAGAGCAGGTCACGTCCGAGGCCCGCAGCTTGCGTGACAAAGTCAGTCTTTACCTAAGTGAGCCTGCCTACTATCTTTTTGCATCAATAAGATAACATGCCTTTGAAATGTCAGAGTAATCTTCTTTCAGAGCCCTCACAACCCAGAGTGAACTGTCATTGTTATCTTAACCCCCGCATACCATCTCCGTGCGGTAAATGTTCACCGTCCTGTACCCACAATGTAAAAGAAGTACCTGTCAGTGGCTGAGCGTCGACCTAGGAACCAAGAGGTCATGGATCGATTCCTGATCAGGGCGCATGCCGGGTTGTGGGCTTGATCCCCAGTAGGGGAGGTGCAGGAGGCAGCCGATCAATGATTCTCTCTCATCATTGATGTTTCTACCTCTCTCTCCCTCTCTCTTTCTCTCTGAAATCAATAAAAATATCTAAAAAAAGAAGTATGTGTCTGTTTTCCTTTATCCAATGTCAGCGATCCCCACCCCACGTTGCTCTCTCCTGCCTCCCTAATCTACCAACGGGTTTCATGTAACCCCTTTACATCTCCTCCTTCGACTCTAATGTATAAAAGAATCTGCAAAACTGCCATTTTCAGGAGCATTTTTCAACCAAATTCATTAAAAATTGCCCTAACCGGTTTGGCTCAGTGGATAGAGCGTTGGCCTGGGAACTGAAGGGTCCCAGGTTCGATTCCAGTCAAGGGCATGTACCTTGGTTGCGGGCACATCCCCAGTAGGGGGTGTGCAGGAGGCAGCTGATCAACGTTTCTCTCTCATCGGTGTTTCTGGTTCTCTATCCCTCTCCCTTCTTCTCTGTAAAAAAATCAATTAAAATGTATATTTTTAAAAATTATCTACAGGTTTGGACATTTCTTACATCGACAATGGTTTACATGAGTTAACAATAGAACAAAAAAGCTCTGGATCCCTGGCTCTGGTTGGAAGGCTGAGCGGGTAGCTTCCTGGAGGCAATGGCCTCGTGAGTGCAGTTACCTGCGTCTGTCTGCCAGGGGCTGGAGCAGCCTCCCACGGAGCCCAGGGGCCTGTCTCTCACAGAACTGGTGCCCTTGGGTCAGAGGGGGAACCTGGAGGCCAACTCTTGGAGTCCACTCCTGCATGAAGACATCCTCTCCCCCTCTCAGACCCCAAACCACACTCTGACCTCTGTCTGTCCTCTGGCAGAGCCCCTCTGAAACCGGACAAGCACAAGGCCTACACCAGCCACGCAAGGGCAGGGAAACATCCCTCTTCTGGCTGGTGGAAGGATTTGAAAGACATACAGAAGGTAAAAGGAGATAACCAAATCTTTTTAAAATTGGTTTTAGAGAGAAAGGGGTAGGGAGAGAGAGAGAAACATCGATTAACTACCTCCTACATGCACCCGACCGGAGATCAAGCCAGCAGCCTGGGCATGTGTCCTGATGGGGAACTGAACCAGCAACCTTTCACCAACCGAGCCACACCAGCCAGGGCGAAAATCAAACCTTAATATTTGTTCAAGGGAATTCACATAAACATAAAAATTACACACACTACAAATGACAAATATCCCTTAGTAAGGCAAGCTGAGGTGCATATGTCCTTTTGGACTAAGGAGGGGGAGGTAGGCAATTCACAGGTGGTTGAGAACGATCAAACGTTCGGTAAATACATTCTTGCCTGCCCCCCCACAACAGTGGGTGCAGAGGGGAACCTCGGAATAGGATGTTCTTGGACCCCGCCTAGCTGCCACACTTCATTCCTAAGTGAGAAGGTTCCCTGTTCTGAGGCAGGTTTTTCTCTCTGAGTCTCTAGCAGGAAAGGGGGAGCTAACAAACTCTTCCTGAGTTTATTGGGCTTTAATTGTTTTCTGTTCAAAACAGTCTGACCCACACACCACAAGGGGCTGGGCAACCGTTTCTGTTGCTCAGGGGATGACGCCCAGCCAGCTGAGCCACAGCAGCCAGGGCTGGGCAACCATTTCTTTATCCAAAAGCACTTGAAAATGCTGCAAGTATTCTAATTGCCCGTGAGGAAGCAGGGCTCCTCTACTCCACAAGCTCTGTGTGAGCTGCCAGGACACAGCAGCACTCTACCCTCCCACCGAGGGATGTTAGCAGCAGGCTGCCTCCTTGGTGGCACTCGGCAGCAGCGGTTAGCGTTCCCAGGCAGGAACCTCACTGGCTTAGAATTACCCACCCTGTTCTCTGATTGGCTCTCTCACAAGCAGGTGACCCTTGTGAAGCCAGCGTCTCACAGGCTACAGACCCCTGCAGCTCTAAGACACCAGGACTTTAGAGGACAGGGGGCCACATGCAGAGACTGGTCAGAGGTCAGAGGGCGTGCAGAGTGAGCAGGTCTCAGGCCCTCCAGAATGAGGGGTGGGGGAGGGGGAGTTCAGAGAGGAAGAGGAATTGAAGTTGCTTCATTCATTCACTCATCTGGCGCCAAGCATACCACACGATGCTGGGAGACACAGGCCATGCCCAGCTAAGGACAAGTAAAGGGACAACTGCAAAGTCACCAGATCAGGGAGGACAGAAAAGTCATGCCCTGGGCAGCAAGAGCGCCTCTCCCAGTTGGGGGGCAGGCTGGGAGCCTCACCGGGAGAGGAGGCTGTGCCAAGGCCCCAGGCAGAGAGAGGAGGTGAGAAAGCGGGCGTGGAGCCTGGCGGAGTGTCTATCTGAAGGCTGGGGAGGGCTGTGACCACGCAGTCTCTCCAGGGCAGGAAATCACCCAGACAGGAGCGAGCAGGTCTGAGGGAGGGGGCCCAAGGGCTGGGAAAGGGCCCGTCCCCTTTCAACCTCACGCTGGCCTTGGTTTCCCCGGGCGCCTCAAGGAGAAAGAAGGCCAGGCCTTTGAGCTCTGGGATAAAAGCGCAGCCGGCCCAGACCACCACTCCTGTAAAACAGGGCGGGTGACGCCTCCACTCTTTTCGGCTGGTGAGTAGCCTGTTCATCTTTGAAGATGAAACGTGCTGGGGCCTAATGAGGAGTCAGCCAGCCGGCCTGGGAGTGGGGCTGGGCTGCTGGAGCCGTAAGCAGCCCCACTGCCCCCACCATGGCCTCCAGGTCAGAGCAGAGCCCGCCCAGGAGTCGGGACACTTCACATTTCTGTCTCTGCTGTGCCTCCCGCCAGCCTGGCCTGCTTTCTCCCCTCCCCTGCCCTGGGCCACCTCCCTCTCAGGCAGGACCAAGGCCAGGGGGCTCGTGCCTCCCTCTGCAAAGGCATTAGGAGCCCCCTGTGCCCTCGCTGCCCTGGCCAGCACATGCTGCACTTCTGTCCTGGTGCCGGGCCACTCCATGTTTCCAGGCCAAACTGGTCATGTCCTATATGGCCACCGGCCAGGGGGACGCTCCACAACTCCTGCATATGTGAGAGAACCGTCCTCAAAATAAAGGGTACCCCGCCCACTGGGTGAGGTCACGGGAGTGGCCCCAAGGCGCCTGGAGGTCGCACTCTCCACGTGGTGGACAGACAGCCCCTCCCTTGCCTCTCCCCTCCCCTCCTCCGTCCTGTTTCCTCCTTCTCCAGCCCAGGCCTGAGGCCTCTCACCACTGCCCTGCTCAGACAGACCGCCCCGGGCTGACCCCCAACACTCCACTCGCCTCCGAGCCAGCGCCCATGTGTCAGGAAGTAGCTGGACCGGAGAAGGGACACGTGGGCGCTCCCACGCTCCGGGAGGCCGCGCCTGGCAGGGCACCAGCGTCAGGTGGAGCTGGAAGACAACCTTCCTCCACTCCCCGGAGGAGAGCGTGCGGGCTCCCGCTCTTCCTAATGGTCGGTTTGTGTTCATTAAGTAATTAATTCGTTTATCTGATTCGCAGGATGATGCCCAAAGGTTAGACTTCTGACTGCCAGCCCCCAGGAGCCTTTGGGATCACCCTTCCTAAACTAGGAGGGCGCCTGTCTGCACTCCTCACCCAGAGGCCCGGGGCGTGCTCGCTGAGATCGAGGCTCCAGGACCCAGGTCTGGGATGCAGTCTGAAGCCCCACACCACCTGCTGGCGCTCACCCCGGGGCCACGGCCTCACTTCTCCGAACCCACACCTGCCGCTGCCGCCAGAGGGTGGCTTCGGGGAACCTGGGCAGTGTCTGGAGGGGCAACGGGATGACTTGGGCTCAACGACAACCACGCCAAGTGGGCACAGGCAGGTTGACCGGGCGCTGCCCTCGGAGAACAGGGGGCCGGATTGTCTGGACACCCCCTGGCTTCTCCTTCGTGTCCCTTCCCACTCCTCCCTCAGCATCAGGCTGCCTGTGTCCTCTCTGACCGGCGCTGTGGGACTAACGGGCCCGTGGCCTCCACCAGGCCGGGCGTCCGGCAGCAGAACCCGAGCAGCCTGTGCCTGTGCCCGCAGCGCCCAGCGTGGGGCCTGGCAGGGCACAACCACAGGCAGGGCCCAGACTGAGTCTCCGCTCACCAGGGAGGCAGGTGCAGGTCTCTTTCCCCTCAGGGCCCCCGGGCGAAGGCGAGGGCCTGCCTCACCCGCCCCGCTGGCTCCCCGTGCTCACCTTGTAGTCTCGCTTAGCACTGGCCGTGGGCTGCTGCTCCTGGCGGGGTGGCGAGGCCTCGGAGTCCAGGTGCTGCCCGAGGGCTGCCGGCCTCATGAGGCGCAGGAGCCGGCTGAGCACTACCAGCTGCGGGGGAGAGAGGCCGTCACGTCGGGCGGCTCCTGCCCTGGCTGCCTCGCTGGCATTGGTGGCTGAGAGTGTGGGTTCTGGAGCCAGACCACCAGCTTCCAGAACCTGGGTCCACCTCTCACTCTCGCTCTGTACAGTGGAGGTGCGCACACACCTTCCCGAGAAGGAGGGCACACGGTCACCCAGGCCTGGCACAGGGTGAGCCCCTCGGAGGAGTGACCAGGGAAGAAGGGCTCCGGGGGCTGGAGGCCGCCCACTCGCCTGCAGTCAGCAGACACTCATGGTTTAGAGCAGTGGTTCTCAACCTTCTGGCCCTTTAAATACAGTTCCTCATGTTGTGAACCAACCATAAAATTATTTTCTTTGCTATTTCATAACTGTAATGTTGCTACTGTTATGAATCGTAATGTAAATATCTGATACACAGGATAGTATTAGGTGACCCCCGTGAAAGGGTCGTTCGACTGACAAAGGGGTCGCGACCCACAGGTTGAGAACCACTGGTTTAGAAGCATGGCCAGCAGAGAGGGTCTCCTCTGTCTCCAGGGAGGCCCCCTGGCTGAGCTACTCTGGCCCACTCGCCCGCGTCCCTCTCTTTCCATTTAACGTGTCCCTGTGGGGCCTGAGCAAGGGCTCGGGGAAGGGGAGAAGCTGCATGCCGCCCCCCTCCCTCGCTGGGAACAATGGTCCATGCCATCACCATGCTGCCTACTGTTCCATCCTCTCCCCCCCATTTTCCTCCCAGAGAATTTTAAAGCAAATCTAAACACTGTAATATTTTACCCACAAAGAGCTTCTAACAGAAAAGGATAAGGATCCCTCCCAATATAATCATAATACCATTTTCTTGCCCAATAAAATCACCAAGAATGAATTCCTTTTATGATCTAACACCTGTGCTGATTTCTCTGAGTCTCAGATATGTTCTCCTGTAGTTGTTCTGTTGGAATGGGGATTCCCCACAAGGTCCACAACTTGCATTGGGCTGAAATGTCACTTAATCTGCTAGCTCCCCCTCCCCAACTGACCACCCTCTCTGAACAAATGGGCCAGTGTTCCCCACCCTCTGGACCGTGGTCCACATGAGTCCAGGTGTCTGTGGCAAGCGATCCTTCCCGCCAGCCCCTGCACCTGGTGCGGGCAGCCTCAGCTGGGCCCCAGCCAGGACCGCCCAGCTGCCCCAGAGCGAACGGTGGCAGGGCAGGCGGGCTCCAACCGTCCCTCTGAGGCCACGTGCCGCCTGGAGAGGTGGTGGTGCAGAACCAGGGAGCAGCGTGGGGGTGGGGGAGGTTCACGGAGGCACCATCTCTTCAGATGTAGCAGGTGCAGGGCAGCAGAAGGGGGAAGGGCTTGAGCCCTGAGACCGACCCCTGCTTGAGCCCAGCCTGCCCAGCACACCTGGCTTCCTCCCTCTGACACCCTCAGCCACCTGCTCAGCCCCCGAGCAGCTGTGGGCTTAGCCCAAAAGAGCAGCTGGGGTGAGGGCGAGGAGTCAGGCCTGAGGAAGCCAGAGCTCTGGGCTTAGTGTCTGATCCATCAGGAGGGCAGAGAGGAGGCAGGGAGAGAGGGAGGGAGGGAAGGTGCTAGGTGAAGAGAGACACCACACCCAGTGTGCCTCTTCCTCAGTCCCTGCAAGTCTGGGGAGAGGTTCCAAAACAGCGCTGCCTGCTCAGGGCTCACAGCTGTGCGAGCACAGGGGCACACAGGGGCGCTCTGCAGCCCTCCCCGCAGTGGACCCTCCCAGCCAGTGAGCCTCAGGCAGGGCAGAGGAACACATGCAGAGCTCCCCAGTTTCCCCTCACTCCATCCCGCCATCCCACTCAGCACAGCGAGCCTCCACCTTCTGGTTGCTTATCCCCTTGTGGTGCCAGGTCAGCCAGCCCATCTCTCTCCAGGATAAGGACTCGTTTGGCCTGCACGGGTCCCAGCTGGGCCAGCGCATCTCCCCACCTGGCCCCGTCTGGGAGCCGACTCCGTAAACACTCAGCCCTGGAGGGCAGACACTTCTAGGCCAGAAGCAAATGATCCCAGGAAGGCAGCGCTCCACTGGCCTCAACAGGCTGCGGGCAGAGGAGGCAGGCCAGTTCCAGTGCGAGCACTGCCACAAAGCCTGTCGCTCCTGGCTCAGCCAGACCGCTGCTCCTCTTGCCCAGAGAAGGCCAGGATCTCACCTGTGTGCGACGCCCCGGTGGCCCCTGCTGCTTCCGGGAGCCTGTGCCGAGTGGTCCTTCTGACCAGACTGCACAGCTGCCCTCCCCTCCTTCCAGCCCAGCTCCAGGCCCACCTGGCTGGCGAGGCCCGCCCAGGTCCCTGCAACCTCCCGCCCTCACCACTCCATTCGCCGATCCTGACTCTGCCCTACCTTATTTCCATGGAGTTTATTACCTTCCAACATGCTGTGCAATTTACTTTTTATTATTATCTGTTCCCCCTCCCTTACCAGAATGTAAGCCCCATGAGGGCACCTTCATTTACTGTCCCGGAGTCTAGCACAGTGCCTGGCACGTGGTACACGTTGAACCCATATCATTAAGTGAACTAACAAGTGACTAGCCGGGCAGTGCCTCAACTAGTTCCCCTCGTAGATGCAAACCTCATCCCCCTTGATGTCAGCAATTTGAAGCCCACGTTTTTCAAACTCCAAACTGGAAGACATGACTTGACCAAAGATGCTTGCTGTGTGGCCAGAGGTGGCCTGCGACAAGACACTACCTCCGACTTCCCTCCACAGCCTGCTCCACCCGGGCTTGCCTGTCTCCGTCAAGTGCCTCTCCACCTGCCGGATGTACAGCCTTGGAGCCCTGCTTGCCTCCTTCTCTCACATCCCGGGTCCCACTGGCTGTCCTTGGGGAATGTACCTAGAATCTGACCACTTCTCACAACCTATGGCACCGCCACCCCAGGCCGAACTGCCAGCTCTTACCATGGTTACTGCCATCACCTCCCTCCTCCCCAGCCCCAATAGTCAATTTCAAGAGTGGGAACATTTTATAAATCAATTATGTTTTTCCTCTTCCTTCCAATGGATCTCCACTTCCGCCTGGAGGTGCCCGGGGCTTGAGTTCCCACTTACCTCTCTGACACCACTCCTGCTCCACCCTCAGCCCTCTGCTCCAGCCACACTGGCCTCTGGTTTTCCTCCAACCTAAGAGGCCTTTGCCTGCCCGAGTGCCTTTGCACTTGCTGTTCCTTCTTCCCCCCAAACCTGTTCGATTCCCTCAGGTCTGTGCTCAAATGTCCCTGTTCATCCTTATAAAACAGCATCCTCCCGACACTCCTCTTTCTCGGCTCCATCTTTCTCTGCAGCACGAACACAACCTGGCATGCCAGGGCTCGGTACTTCTTCCCTGGTCCCCATGTCCATCTTGCCCTGAACCATGAGTTTCACGAGGGTGGGACTGAGTTTGCTCAGGGCTGTATCTGCAGTGACCTGAGAGTGTCTGGAGCATACTGACGCCTGAGGCTGGAGCCCCGCTGCTTCTGGGATAGTCCAGGGAGTCACAGGAACCCCAGGAGGCAGCTGGACCCTGAGGCTCTCCTGAAAGATGCACGCTTTGGAGTTGTTGCGTGCTGACCATCTACAGAAGTCCTGATCCTCACAGCCTGAGACGGGGAGCCAAGCAGTGCAGGCAGCAGACACTTCTGCCAGCAGGGCCTGAGGACCTCTGCCCAGCACTCGTCCCAGACCCTCTCCCCCACACCAGTGCTCAGCCCTTGCACCCCATTGCTAGGGAATCAGTTGATAGGTTCATCAAGCACTTGTGCATTAAGAAGGACAAGGAAGGGATGGCCTGGTCTTCTGACCTGCCATTCAGTACTAAAGCTCAAGGAACCAGCAGGCACCTGCCACCGGAAATGGCAGGTGCAGTCCAGGCTGTCACCACAGTGCGAGCCAAGGAGGGGCTGGGAAGCGCAGGTGACTCATGCGGGTGAAGGGCAGGACTCTGGAGCCAGGGCCTTGCTGCTGAGTGACCCTGAGCAGTGCCCTAACTGCACCTGCCTTGTTTCCCCATCTGTGCAAGATGGGTGATAACAGTCCTTACTCCTGGGGCGGCTGTGAGAAAGAGTAAGCTTGAGATGGCCCTGGGACACGATCCAGTTGGGAGGTGATGGGTGAAAAGGAAGACGTGTCGGTGCACAGAGCCCTGTGTGGAGGCGCTGAGCTGGCTCGCGAGGCGGCTGAGAGGAATGGGCCGCCCTGGCAGGCTGCGCAGAGGAGAAGTTGGGAGGGGGGCGTGTGGGCTGAGCATGGGCAGCTGTGGGCTGCAATGGCCCTTTGAAGGTGTGTTTCATGAGGATCCGTCTGACAAGCCAGACTGGAAAGGGGAGTGCCTGCAGCTGACACCAGGGAGGAGGCCATGGCAGCGGGGCTGGCGCAGAGATGGGGAAACACACGGAGGCTGTGGGCAGGCCCGAGCTGGTCCTGCCTCTCCCAGCCACCAGGCGTCTGGCACGGCCTTGCACAGCTGTACTGCCCGCTGCAGACTCCTCTTGCAGCACAAGCATGGACCAGCCTCCAGGGTTGGCTCAGGACACCGCTAGGAGCTTGTTCACTGCCTCTGTCCCCTGCTCACACCCTTTCCCGAGGGCGGCTCCCCTGCAGAGCCCCCAGGCCTCCCACCACACTCCCCTCACGCACAGGCTCTTGTCAATAAAATCCAACCAAAACAGCACTGGCCGATGTGCATCTGTGTTTAGAGTGTCAGCTGGACTGAAGGGTTCAATTCTGGTAAAGGGCACATACCTTGTTTGCAGGCATGATCCTCAGCCCTGGTCAGGGTGTGTGCGGGAGGCAACCAATCTACATGTTTCTCTCACATCAATATTTCTCTTTTTCTGTCTCTCCCTCTCCCTTCTCTCCCTCCCACTCTCTCTAAATACCAATGGGAAAATATCCATTAACAACAACAGAAAGCAAAACAAAATCCCAAACCTTGAACTGATGCTGACACTGGAGTCACCTCTGACTTCCCAGTCATTGCCAAATGCTACGGGCGGCTACCCCTACCGGACCCCACCGTCCGCAGCCAGTCCTGCCCTCCTTGACCTTGGCGCTGGCCTCGCTGCACTCTCCTGACACTGCTCTGCTCTCCGTGGGGCTCGGTGACCGCTCTGGAGCCCTCTGGGATCACTCAGCCTCGCCCCCACCGTCCCTGCTGCATCTCTGCCCGCCCTGCCCCTACCACTTGGCATCCCCCGTAACACTGTCTGGTCCCTCTGTTCTTCACAGAGATGTCCTGTCATCAGCTGTCACTTATGTGAAGTGACCCCTGTTCAGGCTACTCCCTCACCCAACCTCCCAAGGTCTCTGTCTGGAGAATGTTCCCCTGTACACGAACCAGCAACTCACTGCCACAAGTGTACACCCACAGTGTGCACCCGCAGTATACACCCAATATACACCACAGTATACACCCGCAGCACACACCCGCAGTATACACCTGCAGTATACACCCACAGTGTGCACCCCCAGTATACACCCGCAGTATACACCCAGTGTGCACCCGCAGTATACACCTGCAGTATACACCCAGTGTGCACCCGCAGTATGCACCCAATATACACCACAGTATACACCCGCAGCACACACCCGCAGTATACACCTGCAGTATACACCCCCAGTGTGCACCCGCAGTGTGCACCCGCAGTATACACCCAGTGTTCACCCGCAGTATACACCCACAGTGTTCACCTGCAGTATACACCCGCAGTATACACCCGCAGTGTGCACCCGCAGTATACACCCGCAGTGTGCACCCGCAGTATACACCCGCAGTGTGCACCCGCAGTATACACCCGCAGTGTGCACCCGCAGTATACACCCAGTGTTCACCCGCAGTATACACCCACAGTGTTCACCTGCAGTATACACCCGCAGTATACACCCGCAGTGTGCACCCGCAGTATACACCCGCAGTGTGCACCCGCAGTATACACCCAGTGTTCACCCGCAGTATACACCCACAGTGTTCACCTGCAGTATACACCCGCAGTATACACCCGCAGTGTGCACCCGCAGTATACACCCGCAGTGTGCACCCACAGTATACACCCAGTGTTCACCCGCAGTATACACCCACAGTGTTCACCTGCAGTATACACCCGCAGTATACACCCGCAGTGTGCACCCGCAGTATACACCCGCAGTGTGCACCCGCAGTATACACCCGCAGTGTGCACCCGCAGTATACACCCGCAGTGTGCACCTGCAGTATACACCCGCAGTGTTCACCCGCAGTATACACCCGCAGTGTGCACCTGCAGTATACACCCGCAGTGTTCACCCGCAGTATACACCCGCAGTGTGCACCTGCAGTATACACCCGCAGTGTGCACCCGCAGTATACACCTGCAAGTGCACCCGCAGTGTGCACCCGCAGTGTGCACCCGCAGTATACACCCGCAGTATACACCCGCAGTGTGCACCCGCAGTATACACCTGCAATGTGCACCGCAGTGTATATCGCGCTCCTTTGTGGCCAGCTCTGTGCTAGGTGCCAAAGGGCAGCAGGAAGCAGGAGCCATTTGGTCTCTGCACTCAAGGAGCTGCTGGTGTGTGTGTGTGTGTGTACAGACCATGAACAAACAAACAAGAAAATATCAGGAGGTGAACCCCAGGAGTAATTGAAAGACAGGGTGACGGTGCCTGGGTACTTGGGTTGGGTGGTCAGGAAAGGCCTCTTCAGCCGGAATCGGAATGACAAGAAGCTCCAGCTGTGCTGAGTCCTAGGGGAGGAGCTTCTAAGGCAAAGGGGACAGCTAAGGCAAAAGCTAGCGGGGCCTGCTCTGACAAGCCAGCCCTGGTCACCTTGCTGAGCTCTGTCCCTGCCTCGGCAGACTCAGCATACCGTCTGCCTGCCCCGAATGTGCTGGAACATTCTCTCAGCACTCTGGGTAAGGGGTTGCACCTCCAGTGGCCAGGCCTGTCCTGCCTGTCTCCGGGGCTGAGCTGGAGGGTTGGGCTGTACCCAGCACTTCTGGGTTTGCAGGTGGGGGGTAGGGGGGGACTCTTGGGAGGGTGAGCACATTCTCAACCTCCCTGCCATACAGCCTGGCTGGCAGGGACCCAGGCTGCCCGGGGCCCTGAGGGATGTTCTCTGAGCTGCGAGGAGGTTGTAGTCAGAGCTTTTTGGAGAGCAGAGGGCCGGGAAAGAAAACAAGACTGCCTTCCACTGCCCTCAGGATGCCTGGCGCTGGCACAGAGGTCACTGAAAGGGGGCAGTTTCAGTTGAGTAGCATTTGTTTTCCACGTATAAAAAGTGATGTAACAGCCCTGGCTGGTGTGTGCAGGAGGCAGCTGATTGGTCTCTCCCTCTCCGTTCCTCTCTCTCTAAAACAGTGGTTCTCAACCTTGGCTGCACATTAGAATCACCTGGGAATCTTTTTAAAATCCTGATTTCTGGGCCTCATCCTCCAATGAGGCCCAGAAATCAGGATTTTAAAAAAAGATTCCCAGGTGATTTTAATGTGCAGCCAAGGTTGAGAACCACTGCTCTAAAAAATCAAACATATATATACACTTTCTTTTTTAAAAAATGGTATCACCAGGGGCTGCAGGAGGAGGGAATGGAGGAGTTAGTGTTTACAGGTGGTTTCTGTTCGGGAAGATGAAGTTCTGGAGATGGCTGTGGGGACAGCCTCACAACACCGTGAACGTACTAAGGCCACTGAACTGGACACTTTAAAATGGCTAAAAATAGTAAAGTTTATGTTATCTAAACTTTACCACAATTTTAACAAAAGGCAATACACACACCCTGCTCCCCACTCTATCCTCAGAGCCTAGCACACAGCAGGCATATACAAGTAACTGTCCAACGCAGGGATATGAGTGAAAATTCAAACCGCCTGGCTCTCCCGGCCGGAAGCACCTAACCTTTGGGAAAAGCATGGGGACGAGCAGGCCAAGGGGAGAGCTGTTCACTCGCCCACCGGCTTCCCAGGCCCCAGCAGACACACCTGGCAGAGGCGCACACTCACCTGGGCCTCCTCTTTCCAGAGCAGGGCTGCCTCCTGCTGGCCCAGCATCCGGGCAATGACCACGAGGCTGAGCTGGCGTCGAAGCTGCCTGTGAGAGAGGAGGGAGGGGACCAGAGTGCGCAGTCAGAGTGGAGGGGTTGATATCCCGGGGGGGGGGGGGCGCGGGGGGAGGACACCCACCACAGAGAGACGAACAAGGGAGAGCCGCTCTGTCTGGAGTATGTGGGCTTTCTCATTTATTTATTTTAGAAGTAATCAGCCACGCATGATGGGAAAGTTAAAAAATAAGCAAACAGAAAATTTAAAGCAACTGGTAATTTCAGGGTCTAGCACAGTGTTTTTCTTCTCAGTTTGTTTTCTCGCTCTGTGCTTACACTTATCTGTGGACACAGAGATAGGGCATGACCGATCCCTTTGCACAGGCCCTGCCTGTTCCTACCTTTCAGCCCGTGCAGGGTCAGGGAAGGTGGGCCGCCTGACTTTCCCTGGGAGAACCCCTCCCCCAGCCCAAACCTGGCTCCCAGGGTGGGCGAGTGAGCCCGGCCTGGCCCCCGCACAGTCCCCGTGAGCGAGCCACTGGCCGGTGCGGGCGTCTTGGCCGGACCTGACCGCTGAGTGCGTGCCTTTCCAGCAGGGCCACTTATTTGGCAGAAGTGATCCCCCAGCGGCTGGTGGCCATCTGCCTCCCTGTGGGCGCGCCTGAAGGATGAAGCAGACCGGATGGAGAGCGAGCCCTGGCAGCAGCCAGAGCAGCTGTGCCTGAAGCCTCCAGCCCCAGGACCGTGCGCTCGCTAGCAGTTGGCTGGTTGTGTGAGCCAACGAAGTCCCGTTTGCTCGAGTCATTTTGAGCTGGCTTCTGAGTCTAGCACCACACGGCTATGATTCACTCATGATGGGCTGCCGTCTCCTCTCTTTAGGAGTGAAGACCTCTGATGTGAATTTGAGATGCTAATCGTTGGGCTCTGATTTCGAGTCCTTGAGGGCTGGAGTGGGCCAAAGAGAAGAGAGGAGGGGAGTGGAGACCGGAGGGGGGAGAGGTGATGGGAAGGGGTCCAGGGCGCCTGCTCCACTCCTGCCACAGCCTCCACCAGGAGGTTACGTCTTGAATGCACCCCCACACCTGTTGCCCACCTCGGAGCAGATGGCAGCCCGTTGCACGCACTTTGATGTGGCCGCAGCCCCTACTTCCTGCGGAAAGCCGCCACCAGGGAAAGCGAGGAGAGTTCTGAGCTGGAGGAGAGTTGGGCTGGAACTGCTCCTCAGAGGAGAACCGCCCTCCAGTGACTGCACTGTGGAGGGACCACAGCGTGGACTCAGCAACTAAAGGAGGGAGGGGACGTGGGAGCAGCAGGCTGAGGGCAGCACTGAGAAATGACGCTGCCCTAGGGAAGGACTTGGGGAGCAGGACTGAGCCTCCTGCACCCTCCACCCCATGCCCAAGGCTGCCCAGGCCCCCATGGTGCTGGGACTGCGGGGCTGGGCAGGCTGGCATCTGAACCAGGGCCTCATTTATTTTCTTCACTAGCACTTAGTCAAGAAAGTCAGAGGAATCAACAAAGCGAGGCTCTTGATTAAACAAAGAAAAAAGGCAGCAGCCGGCGGTACCACTCCCACCAGGATGAGCATGAGGAGGAGGGAAGGCCCAGCGCCAGGAGGGTGTGTGCGGAGGGGCTCGCACACAGCTGGTGGGAGCGCACCCTGGGGCCCCCACTCAGTAAACTTAAAGATCTACGGAAGCCGCCCACATGCCCACCTCGTGGCCCCGCAGTGCTCGTCCCGGACACCACGCACGGAAATAAGGAAGGCGGAAGCGCGGCCGCACGGGGTGGGTGAAAGATCCTACAACCAACCCTGCACGGATGACCGTAGACCGCCTGCCAGCTCATCCAGCAGCATTCACGTCCCCCTCAGTGCCGTGTGCAGAGGCCAGACACAAAGGAATAGCCCTGGCGGGCAGCTTGGGCAGAGCCGCGTGCAGATGTGCCAAGGTTGCGGTTCGATCCCGGTCAGGGCACGTATAAGAATCAAACAACGAACACATGAATAAGAGGAACAACAAATCAATGTTTCTCTTTCTCCCTTCCTCTCTCTAAACATAGATCAATAAAAAATTAAAAATAATATATGTATGATTTCACTTATAGAAAGAACAAAAACGGGCAAGTACCAGGCCTTGGAGTGGGGATACTGGTGACACATGGTGGGGCAGGTTCTACTCACGTTTCATTTCTTTTCTTTTCTTTTTTTAATATTTTATTGATTTTTCACAGAGAGGAAGGGAGAGAGATAGAGAGAGTTAGAAACATCGATGAGAGAGAAACATCGATCAGCTGCCTCTTGCACATCCCCCACCGGGGATGTGCCCGCAACCCAGGTACATGCCCTTGACTGAAATCAAACCCGGGACCTCTCAGTCCGCAGGCTGATGCTCTATCCACTGAGCCAAACCGGTTTCGGCCATTTCTTTTCTTTTTAAAATATCTTTATTGATTTCAGAGAGGAAGGGAGAGGGAGAAAGAGATAAAAACATCAATGATGAGAGAATCCTTGATTGGCTGCCTCCTGCATGCCTCACACTGGAGATCGAGCTCACAACCCAGGCATGTGCCCTGACTGGGAATCAAATTGTGACCTCCGGGTTCATAGGGTCAATGCTCAACCACTGAGCCACACTGGCCAGGCATGGCTCATTTCGTGATCTGGGTGCTGGTTCCACAGGCTCAACTTGTGGAAATCCGCTGAGCCATACACTGATGGTCTGTGTTCTGTTCTGTTCATATGTTACAGTACAATCAAATAATTACTTAAAGAAGGAATCCAGCTGGGGGAGGAGATAGGATTGCCAGATTTGGCCAATAAAAATATAGGATGCCCAGTTATTTTTGAATTTCTTATAGATAAACAAAGAATGTTTCAGCATACGTTTCTACCATGCCATATTTGCATGGTATCTGGCAACCCTGGGAAGGTCTGGCCACTCCCATCCATTCTTGACGGAGAAGATGTGACATTAACCAGCAAGAGGTCGTCTGACCCTGTCTCCTGTCAGCCTTGACCTTCTCCGCAGAGGGCTGTGGGTTCCCACCTCACCTCCCGAGTCCTGAGTGGACTGCACCAGCACAGAACACAGGAGCCCTCATTCTGGGTCCCCTGCACTTCTGAGTACCCCTCATCCTGAGTTCCTACGCCGCCGAGTCCCCCTCAGCCCCACCCTTCTGCCCTCCCTGGCCCATCACACACCCTGCATGGCTTCCCTTCACAGTGAGCCAGGACCTGCTCTGCAGCTGCTCAGAGCCCCAGCAGCTGGCGGGGAACACAGTGGGAGGTAAATGGCCCCTCTGAGCTGCTGCGCAGAGCGAACGTGCAGCCAGAGTCAGAAGTCCTGCATCTGGGCATCAGTAATCCAAGCCAGGACTGCGAGGCTCCTTGGCACAGTGGGCAGGCGGGGAGGGCCCCTGGGTGGGGGTGTGGGCAGGCAGTGAAGCAGCCGGGGTGGGTCCAGAAGGGAAGAGGCGGTGGGTGGGTCAGGACAGGGCGGCTGTCCAGAAATGAAGAAAGGCCCAGAAAAAGCACTGAGGGGGTGAATGGATACAAATCCCACATCTGAGAGCGATGCTCCGCCTCGCCGCCTGCCTTCTACCCTAACGGCTCTCCCAGCCTTTTAAACACAGTCCCCTGCGCTCTCAGCTCCCACAGGGAGAGGGGACAGGACCCCTTTCTAGTTTAAGACAGAGAAGTCACTCTGCAGAGGAGGAAAAGCAAGGTGCACCCTAAACACCCCCCACCCCCACCCCGCTGCAGGGGGCAGGCAGAGGGCCGGGCAGCAGAGGATGGCCTGGGCTCCTCCCCCCTGGAACTCGCACCAGGCGGACAAAGGAGGACGCAAAAGCCACTGGAGCGGCCCAGCCACTGTCATATAAGGCAAGGCTCCAGCCCAGGCTCAGCAGGCCCGCCTCGCCCTGCCCCCGCCACTCCCGGGGCCTCCCGAAGACCAGGACACTGGAGTAGCGCTCAGAGGAGCCCCAAGTGCTGGGGAATTTGGAAATGATTTTTCCAAACACTCAGCAGAGCTGGACGTGGAATGCACCCCCTCAGCTCCTTCAGGGACAGCTCAGCCGGCACCCTGCAGAGAAGGCAGGGTGGCCACCAGGCAATTCGGGTCCCCGGTTGCCCGTCTTCCCTCCTCCAGGAGCCAGGCCCTGCAAGGCTGAACTACCCTAAAAGGCCATCAGGCATCTGGCCAAAGGCGTGAGCCGCCTTTTCCATGTCTCTAGGGCGGCTCAGGAAGCAGCAGCAGCAGCAGCAGCCTATTCTGAGTGGAAATGCCGCCCAACACCCTGCCTCAGGGTGCCTGCCTGGCTCACCTCTCACCCACCTGCCCCAGGCCCTTCATGAGGTCTCCCTCCTGCACACAAGCAGGCACTGCCCAGGCAGAAAGAGCCAGGGCCTAGGCCAGTGATGGTGAACCTATGACACGCGTGTCAGAGGTGACACGCGAACTCATTTTTTTGGTTGATTTTTCTTTGTTAAATGGCATTTAAATATATAAAATAAATACCAAAAATATAAGTCTTTGTTTTACTATGGTTGCAAATATAAAAAAATTTCTACATGTGACACGGCACCAGAGTTAAGTTAGGGTTTTTCAAAATGCTGACACTCCGAGCTCAAAAGGTTCGCCATCACTGGTCTAGGCTCAGAGCTGAGGACCACCTCCTCCGTGGTCTGCGGGCATCCACACGCAGGCTGCGGCACCCCTGACTGTGGGCACACAGCGGGGACAGGAAGAGACGGCGGGCGGGGTACAGACAGCCACAGGCCCGTTCATGAACCGCCGGGTGGCATCTCGAAGGATCCACCCTCTTCAGCCGAGATGAAACCCACGGGGCGCTGCCGCTCTCCACTGTGCCGGAGAGCGAGTTCTGCAGGTCCCCGTTCTGTGCACGTTCCAGCCTCGCAGACCCACCTGCGGGCGGGAGCGGAGCGGGAGGGTCTCTCTGCAGGGGGAGCCGGTGAAAGATCCTGGGGAGCAGGCGCAGTCTCTCCCAGGATGTGCTGGTGCCACACAGGCGGCCCCATAAGGAGCACTGGGGGCCCCCTCTGCGGGGGTCCTTCCTGATGCGCATTATAACTAAGTGGAAAGGTTACTGCTCTTTAGCAAATACATAAAGCTCATATGGACAATCGCAAGACAAAGTCCTCCCTTCCTTCCTCTTTGTTTTGGTATAACCTCAGGCTTAGAAAACACCTAAACATCACCCTCTACCATCTGCCTGGCCATCCATTCCAGCAGCCCTCACAGGCTGGAGGGAGGTGCAGTGCTTCCACCAGCTTCTCCCCGCGCCACTCTGGGCTGGGTCCTCCCAGGGCATCGCGGCAGGGCAGGCGCCCGGGGCAGAGGCCCCACGATGCGGGGCAGTAACGGATTGAGCCCAAAGGCTTTTGCACACATCTTGCTGTCAAATCCCACTTCCTACATCTTGCTCTTAATTGTGCAGCGGGGTGGGGTCTCTTTTCTACCCAGCCCATCACTAGGGTGTGTTGAGATCTTCGGGGATCTTCCTTTTGCTGTCAGTTGTATTCATGCCCCGCGTGAATCTATTGTTCCGCTGATGGCCTCGTCCGAGGAGATGCTGCGTTGCCTGGTCAAGCTGGTGGTGAAGACAGCAAGCTGGTGGCCACAGCTGCCCCCAAGCAGACTCCATGGCCAGCAGTGCCTTCTGACGATGAGCCCGTCCAGTTTACATCCCTCGGCCCACGTTTCCTCACGGCGGTCCACGAGATGCAATGACGGCTCTACCCAATGCCCTGGGAGAACCTAGGTCTCCAGAGTACTTCCTGGCTGCCTGTCAGAGGAGAAATGAAGCTCGCCTGGCTTGATTTGCTCCCGGGAATCCTGGACGGCTGTGTGCTCACAGCCGTCACCAGGGAATGCAGCGCGGGCGGAGAGCACCTTCTGCCCCTCCCCAGGCCCCGCTCTCCCACCCCAGGGCACCCTCTGCCCCCCTCACAGGACTGACGCCGGGTCCCTACACTGGAGCGGACTTCACCTCCTCCCACACAGCCACATGCTGCCTACGTCTCCTCCTAAGGCCTCAAGTCCCTTCAGCCAATACGTGAGTCCAGTGAAACATTATGCCCCGGACAAAGAACACAGATGCAAAAGAGGAATTCTGTAGTGCTTCTCTCTCTCCATCAGTGTGAACATTTCAGTGTCAACCCAAACAGCACTCCCGGCTGCAAAAATAGCTGCACACCCTCACACAGGCCTTAGTTTTCCGCACAGTATTATCACCGGTCCATGTGGTCTACTCATCTCGCTTTTGAACCCTTTCTCCCATCTCCCTTTCTTCTTCTTTTTCTTTTAGAGAGAGAGAAAGGGAGAGGGATAGACAGAAACATTGATGAGAGAGAAACACTGACTGGTTGCCTCCTGCAGGTCCCCTACTGGGATTGAACCCACAACCTGGCATGTGCTCTGACCAGGAATTGAACTGGCAACCTCTTGGTGCAGGGCGATGCTCGACCACTGAGCAACACCGGCTGGGCCATAGTCAGTTGTATCGCAGGACCTCCTAGGCCCAGCTGAGCCATCTTTGTTTTTGGAGTCCGCTACTAAAAGATCACCTCTCTCTCCATGCTTTTTGAATTCTGCCCTCCAGAAGCGCCCGCTCCCCCAGCATGCTCACCGAGCCCCCCTTGCCACGCTCCTCCCTGGGCAGGCTCCAGCTCGAGGGGTCTGCAAAGGGTGCCAGCCATCAGAGCAGTGGTTCTCAACCTTAGCTGTCATCCACGGTAGGATGACAAGGAGGGATGCGTATTCCCCAGCGTGGGATGGGAAGCCTGGCGGGACAGAAGGCGCCCCGCACTGCCAGGCTTCGGGTGGTGGGCAGGTGCTAATGCCACCATGGGGCCATGGGCAAGCGGGGGGGGGGCCCTCCTTGGCATGTGGAGACTTCTGCTTCACGCATGCGCACTGGGAATGCCTGCCGCACAGGGGTCTGGCCGCAGGTGTCGCCTTGGCAGCCCTGCATGTAGTTGGAGCCGAAGCTGTGATGTGGATGGGATGGGTCTCAGGTCAGGACCACCCCTGGAGGGGAGTGAAGACAGCAGGCTTGGGCCAAGGGCAGCCAGGCTGCGATGCATTCATGGCAAAGCTGACCCCACAAGGAGCTCTGGGCTGGCGAGGTCCTTCAGAGATACCCAGAGTGGGGCCTTTGTACCCCATCACTGGGCTGCCCCCGAGGGAGGGGCCCAACCTTGGGGAAGGTGACCGGCTTCCACGGAGACAACCCTGGGGTGGGCTGGGGAGGCAACAAGATTCCGGCAGCTGGGTAGGGGCGTCGAGTTCCCCAATGGACAGAAACCACAGCGTCCGGCCCAAAGGTGCCCTGAGGCGGCGCCCGATGCAGAGAAGAGGGCCTGGGAGAATCCTGACGCACAGCAGGCTGGAGGGCAATCGGTGATGGCGACGGAGGAGGGGCCGGGGAGGGAGGGATCAGCAGTGGTCCTGTGGAACCCGGGAAGAGGGCGGTCGAGACACTGTTCATGAGAACGAGCCACCAGGTCCCTGGTGACAGCAGCTGAGGAGGGGCTGGTGCCACGAGGTACATCTCGTCCATTTCTGGCTCATAAGTCACTCCAACCACCTCCCTACACACTCACTCCTGAAAGCGAGCCGGCCTCTGCGGCCACTCCCCTCCCTCTCCTGCTTCGGTGGCTGCGTTTCCTTTGCTGTCTACCTCCCAGCTCCAGCCATGACCCCTTGACCTCCAACATGACCTTCACCTTTGTTTCTTGTTCTTCCAAACGTTGAACCCTTCTGAAACATTGAGGGCATTTTTATACGTGGGCTGCCTCCTTCTAGAACATTCTGAATGTCTTCCCAGGTGAGAACCCCCTACAGCACTCTGAGCTCTGAAGAATCAGCATGTGTCCAGGTTCAAACAAGGAGCAAGAGGAAGTGGGATGGAAGTTTGGAGAAGCAGCAGGAGGTGGAGGGACGGGGGTGGAGACAGACTGTTCTAAGGTAGGAGACTCACGAGGGCGACGATTTGCTGAGGAGGAAAAAACCAGCAGAGAATAAAAGCTAAAGGTGGAGGAGTAAGTCTGCTTCATCAGCCAGCTCCCCTCGGTGCTCAGAATCGCTGCTTTAGGCAGAAAGGGACTGTGCGGAGAGGACACTGGGGGCCTGGAATTCAAGGGAAGGTGCAAAACTGGGCTTGAAAACCAGTCAGGAGCCAACGGCCATGGCAGCAGTGAGCAGGCAAGTCCTGCAGAGGAAGAGCAGGCGGCTGCTTCGGGGCTCCTTGCCACAGGAGCATCTGCCTGGTGTGCCCGCGAGCCCCTAGGAGGTGACAAAGCTCTGTGTAGAGGGAGCACAGAGGGACTTCCCGCACCCAGGAAGGATGCCCAGCATCAAGGAACAACTGGCTCTTCCCCTTAAAAAGAAAAAGAGCCAACACCGGACTGTATCTCCGTCGCAGAGGCAGAGACAAGAGGCAAATTCTGGCCTGCACATAGTCATCCAATATTCAGGAGACTGACCAGGTTACTCCATCACTGGTCCAGGCGGAGGAACCCTGCAGGGAGCTGCGCCCTAAGGGGGCTGGGGGAGAGAACACACGAACGAATGCCAGGAGCATGTGGTACTTGGTAAGTGAAGGGAAAGGAAGACAATCAGGTCTGGAGGCCCCGCGGAGGGAGCCGACTTGGAGAGGATGGTCAGCTGAGGACTCTGTGAGGAGGCCACATTTGGCAGAGATCACAGTGATGCAAATGTGTGAGTCTCCTGCCCATGTGGGGGAGGGGAGTGTGCTGGAAAGAGGGGACATCAAGATGCAAGTCCCTGTGTGCCCCAGGGACAGCGAGGGGCAGAGCAGCGGCAGGGCCACATCACAATGTGCCTTACAGGCAATCTTGGAATGAACGTCCCTCCCAGCATGATGCGAAGCCTTGGGGGAGTCTTAGACAGGGAAATGACTCACTTTTTTGTGGTGGTTCTTTCACTGCTAAATGTCCTGTACGTGAGACTATTACGTTAAAAAGCACACGCACAGGAAGCAAGGCCTTAACTTTCTGAGATACCTACTGAACTAGAACGATCTGACGTCTGAGATCTGTTTCCTGATGATCCGGGGTAGGAAAGGTGGGAAGAGCAGGTAAGGGTGGAAGGAATCACCAAGGCCATAGTGAATGTCTGTTGAGATGGAACATGGATGTGTGGAGCCCGTTACAACAGTCTCTCTACTTCTGTATATGTTCAGCAAAACTTTAAACAATCATTAAATAGCTTGGCCAGTGTGAGGCTCAGTGGTTGAGTGTCGACCTATAAACCAGGAGGTCACGGCTCAATTCCCGGTCAGGGCACATGCCCAGTTGTGGACTCCATCCCTGGTAGGGGGGCCTGCAGGAGGCAGCAAATCAATGCGTCTCTCATCATTGATGTTTCTATTTCTCTCTTCCTCTCTGAAATCAATATAAGTATATTAAAAAAGAAATATCTGAATAGGTGTGCAAAGTTCGTATACATGGAAAGTCACTGGGTGGGTATCCAGAGTTAGGGGCCTGATCATGTGTCCATCCACAAGGGAACACTGCAGCTGTGGAAGAGAAGGCCTTCCTCATGAGTGTGCACATGCATGTGTACACGTATATGTATATGTACAGTATATGTGTATGTGTGTACAGCCCAGTTCTTTCAAATACCGAGCAAAAACTTCCCTTTCAGGACTATAGGGAGGCTTCCTCTCCTTCAACCAGTCATAGGAAAGAGACTGAGCCCCCGTCTCAGGACTGGAGTTGGACTCAGGCTGGTCAAACCCCGCTAGGCCCAAGGGACATGAGGCTGAATTAAAGCTCCAAGCTCCTCCACAAGCCACCCTGGGGACGGAGCTGCAGGGGCCGGCCCAGTGGGGGTGCCTTGAAGGCTGGAGGTTCTCCTGAGGTGGACCCAGGCCAGGCCAGGTTGTAAGGGTGGGCAGGGGTGTCATTCTAGGTGGGAGGAGCTGCAAGTGGACCAGCCAGGAGAGCAGAGGAGCTGGGGAGTGGCCTGCTCAGGGAAGGGCAATACACCCTGAGACTGGGCTAGTGTGGGAGAAGGAAGGAGAGAGGAGAGGGAGGCCATGGGTGCACTCCCCGTGGGCTGAGCTTGTTCCTTGCTCAACAGTGTGGGGTGCTGTTCTAGTGCAGGATGTGGCGTGACCAGGGAAGGGACCTGCTCCTGGAGGGCCATAGCCACAAACAAGGAAACACAGGAAGAGCACTTGGGGCAGAGACCAAGGCAGTGCAGACATAACAAACGATAAACCGAGAGTGTGAGAGGGGGATGGGAGGGGGCAGAGGTCAGGGGACCTCACGCAGGGAGGTCTAATGACAAGAAGGAACCTTCACCAACAGGGGAAGGAGGGCGGGGACACCACAGTCACCAGCTAACTGTACGAGACAATTGTTTTGCTAATAAAACCACGGTAAGGAAATTTGCTTTTTCCGTTAGTAATGAACTCATTACTGAGTGCTGTTTTTAGTCCTTTCCCCGGGGTTTTAGAGACCGCTGAGGGTGGGAGGTTTGCTGAGACTGGTGGGGATGGCTCTGGGTCCCCACACCCCACCTGCAGGGGCCGGCTGAGTGTCAGAGGGAGGAGGCCAGGAGGCACACCCACCTGCTGCGGGAGGTCACATCTGGGAAGAACTGCACGACAGCCAGCAGATTGTGGTGGTGATCCGACACCAAGCTCAGGGCACGGCACAGCTGCCGGAGCTGTGGGGACAGCCAGCACCGTGGTGGGTGAAGGAGGGGCCACTTCCACCTCACTCTCACCAGCCCACTCGGAGGGTCAGAGGGCCAGCCATGGAGGCAGGGACATGCCACCCCCTCTGGGTGTGTGAAGGGCACCTGGGGGCCCTCTAGGGGAGCGGGCTGGCTGACCCAGGGCTCTGTACCTTCCCCGGCCACTCCTGGATGCTCTGGAGGAGCAGGAGCAGCAGCTGCTGCAGGTCGGCGTTGGGCAGCAGGCGCAACCGCACATCCAGGCCGGCTCTGCACAGCAGCTCCATCAGGTCCAAGAGGTCTCCATCCGTGGCGGCCTCAGGCTGAGCCTGGGCACACAGTGTCAGGAACTGGAGAACACAGAGAAGACGAGGGCAGTGGGGACCATCCTGGGAGACAGGGCATCACTGTGAGCCCCTCGCCATGTTGGGTAGGAGCGAGATAAGCAGGGAGGTGAGTGCAGACCCTGCGGTCTCAGGTGGCAGCATGGAGGGTGTGAGTGTCCCGTGCGTCAGTGCTGGCAGCCCATGCAGTGCCTGCAGTGGTGCCGAGCCCGTGGGTGCAGGGGGCATTCTTGGAGCTGGCCTATGGAATGGGCCTGGATGGGGCACAGAGACAGCCACTTGACTCACCTTATAGATGTAGCTCAGGCTGATGTCCAAGGCGGTCTCCTGGCGGGTGTCCTGCTGCTCACGCCAGCTCGGGCTGGCCTCACTTGCAAGCACTCTAAGACGAGACAGAGACAAGGAACGAAACGGGAATGGGCACCAGGGAGAACTGAGGTGGAGGGACCTGCACTCGCTCAAGGACACAGAGCCCAGGGACCATCCACTCAGCCTGGACCCTGCGTGCTGGTCGCTACTGCCGTGTAACAAAAGACCCCAAATGCAAAGGCTAAAGAATGTTTATTATCTCACAGTTCCTGAGGGTCGGGGATGCAGAAGCAACTCAGCTCGGTGGTTTGGGCTCAGGTCTCTCAGGAGGTTGTCCCCAAGATGCTGGGGGATGGGCTGCTGTCCTCTCAGGCCTGGCTGGGCAGGCGGAGCTCCCAAGCTCACTCACACGGCCAGCAGGCCTGGCTCCTTGCGGCTCCCCGGGCTCCTCCACAGGCAGCCTGCTTCCTGAAGGCACGCGAGTGACTCGAGAGGAGAATGCCTGGGACAGAGGCTGCAGCCTTTCACACCTGGCCGTGGCAGTGACACCCAGCCTGCGGACACCAGGCCAGCCTGACGGCTCCACGCCTGCCAGGCCTCCAGCTGCAGGTCCCCGGGACTTGGGAAACAGAAAGCCGTGCACCATTGCCCCCACAGCCGTCCTCAAAGGCGTGTCCTCTGTCCATCCAGGCGGGGAGACACGCGCTCCGAAAGCATGGAGCTGCAGCCTCCAATGTCAGCGAGGTAGGTGACAATCAGAGCAAGAGCCCAGCACGGACCTGTCCCGCGTGGGAGGGAGCAGGCCTGGTGGAGCCCAGATGCAGTCAGAGGCCAGGATCACAGCAAAACCCGTTCAGGACTAGTCGCACTCAGGGCGGCAGGATGCCCCCAGGAGAGCAGGGCCACCACCCTCTGCACGAGCTTCTTCGCAGGACGCCCCTGCCCAGCGATTCTCTCTGGGGCCAAGTGCGTATTGTTGATGTCAGGTAAGCGAGGGGAGTGTATGACACTGTGTCTCATCCACGTTCCCACTCCTGTGGACCAGCCTGCAGGCCTGCTAACAGCGGATCTCGCTGACGAAGACGCTGATGGCAGTGCTGCCGACCACAGGCCCTGCCCACAGCACGCTCTGGGGAGGCCTCTGCTCCTCCTTTCGTGGCACTGGCGCTGCTTCTCAGGCAAGAAGGAGACCCAGTCTAGGCACTAGGGAAGTCGGTGCCCACAACCGCGCTGGGGCGAGGGCGAGGGCTGGGTCTGCCTTTGATTAGGGCCAGGCGGGGGGGTGGGGGTGGGGGGGAGGGGGGGGAGGCCGGCATTTACACCTGGACAACAGGGCTGTCCGTCCGAGGGGAGCTGCAGCTGGAGCAGCCTGAACTCACAGGTGGGCAAGCACGGGGGGTTTCAGATTTCCTAAAGGGGGCATTAGAGTGGGCTTGATGCCTCCGTGAAGAGCAGTGGCCTCCCAGACAGCCTAGTGCCAGGGAGGTGAAGTGCAGGACCTGGGATCTGGTGACACCAAGGGAGGCGAGGCTGTGACAGACCCACGCCTCCTAGGAGGAAAAGCCAGCTTCCCAGTGAGAGGGACAGTCTCCCCCAGTGAGAGGGACAGTCTCTCAGTGAGAGGGACAGCCTCCCCCAGTGAGAGGGACAGTCTCTCAGTGAGAGGGACAGCCTCCCCCAGTGAGAGGGACAGTCTCTCAGTGAGAGGGACAGCCTCCCCCAGTGAGAGGGACAGTCTCTCAGTGAGAGGGACAGCCTCCCTCAGTGAGAGGGACAGTCTCCCAGTGAGAGGGACAGTCTCCCCCAGTGAGAGGGACAGCCTCCCCCAGTGAGAGGGACAGTCTCCCAGTGAGAGGGACAGTCTCCCCCAGTGAGAGGGACAGTCTCCCAGTGAGAGGGACAGTATCCCCAGTGAGAAGGACAGTCTCCCAGTGAGAGGGACAGTATCCCCAGTGAGAGGGACAGTCTCCCGGTGAGAGGGACAGTATCCCCAGTGAGAGGGACAGTCTCTCAGTGAGAGGGACAGTATCCCCAGTGAGAGGGACAGTCTCCCAGTGAGAGGGACAGTATCCCCAGTGAGAGGGACAGTCTCTCAGTGAGAGGGACAGTATCCCCAGTGAGAGGGACAGTCTCTCAGTGAGAGGGACAGCCTCCCCCAGTGAGAGGGAAAGCCTCCCCCAGTGAGAGGGACAGCCTCCCCCAGTGAGAGGGACAGTCTCCCCCAGTGAAGGGGACAGTCTCCCCCAGTGAGAGGGACAGCCTCCCCCAGTGAGAGGGACAGCCTCCCCCAGTGAGAGGGACAGTCTCCCCCAGTGAGAGGGACAGTCTCCCCCAGTGAGAGGGACAGTCTCCCAGTGAGAGGGACAGTCTCCCCCAGTGAGAGGGACAGTCTCCCCCAGTGAGAGGGACAGTCTCCCCACTGAGAGGGACAGTCTCTCAGTGAGAGGGACAGTCTCCCAGTGAGAGGGACAGCCTCCCCCAGTGAGAGGGACAGTCTCCCAGTGAGAGGGACAGTCTCCCCCAGTGAGAGGGACAGTCTCCCCCAGTGAGAGGGACAGTCTCTCAGTGAGAGGGACAGCCTCCCCCAGTGAGAGGGACAGCCTCCCCCAGTGAGAGGGACAGCCTCCCCCAGTGAGAGGGACAGCCTCCCCCAGTGAGAGGGACAGCCTCCCCCAGTGAGAGGGACAGTCTCCCCCAGTGAAGGGGACAGTCTCCCCCAGTGAGAGGGACAGCCTCCCCCAGTGAGAGGGACAGTCTCCCCCAGTGAGAGGGACAGCCTCCCCCAGTGAGAGGGACAGTCTCCCCCAGTGAGAGGGACAGTCTCCCCCAGTGAAGGGGACAGTCTCCCCCAGTGAGAGGGACAGCCTCCCCCAGTGAGAGGGACAGTCTCCCCCAGTGAAGGGGACAGTCTCCCCCAGTGAGAGGGACAGTCTCCCCCAGTGAGAGGGACAGCCTCCCAGTGAGAGGGACAGCCTCCCCCAGTGAGAGGGACAGTCTCCCCCAGAGAGGGGGACAGCCTCCCCCAGTGAGAGGGACAGTCTCCCCCAGTGAGAGGGACAGTCTCCCCCAGTGAGAGGGACAGCCTCCCCCAGTGAGAGGGACAGTCTCTCAGTGAGAGGGACAGCCTCCCCCAGTGAGAGGGACAGTCTCCCCCAGAGAGAGGGACAGCCTCCCCCAGTGAGAGGGACAGTCTCCCCCAGTGAGAGGGACAGTCTCCCCCAGTGAGAGGGACAGCCTCCCCCAGTGAGAGGGACAGCCTCCCCCAGAGAGAGGGACAGTCTCCCCCAGTGAGAGGGACAGTCTCCCAGTGAGAGGGACAGTCTCCCCCAGTGAGAGGGACAGTCTCCCCCAGTGAGAGGGACAGTCTCTCAGTGAGAGGGACAGCCTCCCCCAGAGAGAGGGACAGTCTCCCCCAGTGAGAGGGACAGTCTCCCAGTGAGAGGGACAGTCTCCCCCAGTGAGAGGGACAGTCTCCCCCAGTGAGAGGGACAGTCTCCCAGTGAGAGGGACAGCCTCCCCCAGAGAGAGGGACAGTCTCCCCCAGTGAGAGGGACAGTCTCCCAGTGAGAGGGACAGTCTCCCCCAGTGAGAGGGACAGTCTCCCCCAGTGAGAGGGACAGTCTCCCAGTGAGAGGGACAGTCTCCCCCAGTGAGAGGGACAGTCTCCCCCAGTGAGAGGGACAGTCTCTCAGTGAGAGGGACAGTATCCCCAGTGAGAGGGACAGTCTCCCAGTGAGAGGGACAGTATCCCCAGTGAGAGGGACAGTCTCTCAGTGAGAGGGACAGTATCCCCAGTGAGAGGGACAGTCTCTCAGTGAGAGGGACAGCCTCCCCCAGTGAGAGGGATAGCCTCCCCCAGTGAGAGGGACAGTCTCCCCCAGTGAGAGGAACAGTCTCCCAGTGAGAGGGATAGCCTCCCCCAGTGAGAGGGACAGTCTCCCCCAGTGAGAGGGACAGCCTCCCCCAGTGAGAGGGACAGCCTCCCCCAGTGAGAGGGACAGTCTCCCCCAGTGAGAGGGACAGTCTCCCCCAGTGAGAGGGACAGTCTCCCCCAGTGAGAGGGACAGTCTCTCAGTGAGAGGGACAGTATCCCCAGTGAGAGGGACAGTCTCCCCCAGTGAGAGGGATAGCCTCCCCCAGTGAGAGGGACAGTATCCCCAGTGAGAGGGACAGTCTCCCCCAGTGAGAGGGACAGTTTCTCCCAGTGAGAGGGACAGTCTCTCAGTGAGAGGGACAGTCTCCCCCAGTGAGAGGGACAGTATCCCCAGTGAGAGGGACAGTCTCCCAGTGAGAGGGATAGCCTCCCCCAGTGAGAGGGACAGTCTCCCCCAGTGAGAGGGACAGCCTCCCCCAGTGAGAGGGACAGTCTCTCAGTGAAAGGGACAGTATCCCCAGTGAGAGGGACAGTCTCCCCCAGTGAGAGGGATAGCCTCCCCCAGTGAGAGGGACAGTATCCCCAGTGAGAGGGACAGTCTCCCCCAGTGAGAGGGACAGTCTCTCCCAGTGAGAGGGACAGTCTCTCAGTGAGAGGGACAGTATCCCCAGTGAGAGGGACAGTCTCCCAGTGAGAGGGACAGTATCCCCAGTGAGAGGGACAGTCTCCCCCAGAGAGAGGGACAGTCTCTCCCAGTGAGAGGGACAGTCTCTCAGTGAGAGGGACAGTATCCCCAGTGAGAGGGACAGTCTCTCCCAGTGAGAGGGACAGTCTCTCAGTGAGAGGGACAGTATCCCCAGTGAGAGGGACAGTCTCCCCCAGTGAGAGGGACAGTATCCCCAGTGAGAGGGACAGTCTTCCAGTGAGAGGGACAGTATCCCCAGTGAGAGGGACAGTCTCCCAGTGAGAGGGACAGTCTCCCCCAGTGAGAGGGACAGTCTTCCAGTGAGAGGGACAGTATCCCCAGTGAGAGGGACAGTCTCCCCCAGTGAGAGGGACAGTCTCCAGTGAGAGGGACAGTATCCCCAGTGAGAGGGACAGTCTCCCAGTGAGAGGGACAGTATCCCCAGTGAGAGGGACAGTCTCTCAGGGAGAGGGACAGTATCCCCAGTGAGAGGGACAGTCTCCCAGTGAGAGGGACAGTATCCCCAGTGAGAGGGACAGTCTCCCAGTGAGAGGGACAGTATCCCCAATGAGAGGGACAGTCTCCCAGTGAGAGGGACAGTATCCCCAGTGAGAGGGACAGTCTCCCCCAGTGAGAGGGACAGTCTCTCCCAGTGAGAGGGACAGTCTCCCAGTGAGAGGGACAGTCTCTCAGTGAGAGGGACAGTATCCCCAGTGAGAGGGACAGTCTCCCATTGAGAGGGACAGTATCCCCAGTGAGAGGGACAGTCTCCCCCAGTGAGAGGGACAGTCTCTCCCAGTGAGAGGGACAGTCTCCCAGTGAGAGGGACAGTCTCCCAGTGAGAGGGACAGTATCCCCAGTGAGAGGGACAGTCTCCCAGTGAGAGGGATAGCCTCCCCCAGTGAGAGGGACAGTCTCTCAGTGAGAGGGACAGTCTCCCCCAGTGAGAGGGACAGTCTCCCCCAGTGAGAGGGACAGTCTCCCCCAGTGAGAGGGACAGCCTCCCCCAGTGAGAGGGACAGTCTCCCCAGTGAGAGGGACAGTCTCCCAGTGAGAGGGACAGTCTCCCCCAGTGAGAGGGATAGCCTCCCCCAGTGAGAGGGACAGTATCCCCAGTGAGAGGGACAGTCTCCCCCAGTGAGAGGGACAGTCTCTCCCAGTGAGAGGGACAGTCTCTCAGTGAGAGGGACAGTATCCCCAGTGAGAGGGACAGTCTCCCCCAGTGAGAGGGATAGCCTCCCCCAGTGAGAGGGACAGTATCCCCAGTGAGAGGGACAGTCTCCCCCAGTGAGAGGGACAGTCTCTCCCAGTGAGAGGGACAGTCTCTCAGTGAGAGGGACAGTATCCCCAGTGAGAGGGACAGTCTCCCAGTGAGAGGGACAGTATCCCCAGTGAGAGGGACAGTCTCCCAGTGAGAGGGACAGTCTCCCCCAGTGAGAGGGACAGTCTTCCAGTGAGAGGGACAGTATCCCCAGTGAGAGGGACAGTCTCCCCCAGTGAGAGGGACAGTCTCCCAGTGAGAGGGACAGTATCCCCAGTGAGAGGGACAGTCTCCCAGTGAGAGGGACAGTATCCCCAGTGAGAGGGACAGTCTCTCAGTGAGAGGGACAGTATCCCCAGTGAGAGGGACAGTATCCCCAATGAGAGGGACAGTCTCCCAGTGAGAGGGACAGTATCCCCAGTGAGAGGGACAGTCTCCCCCAGTGAGAGGGACAGTCTCCCCCAGTGAGAGGGACAGTCTCTCAGTGAGAGGGACAGCCTCCCCCAGAGAGAGGGACAGTCTCCCCCAGTGAGAGGGACAGTCTCCCAGTGAGAGGGACAGTCTCCCCCAGTGAGAGGGACAGTCTCCCCCAGTGAGAGGGACAGTCTCCCAGTGAGAGGGACAGCCTCCCCCAGAGAGAGGGACAGTCTCCCCCAGTGAGAGGGACAGTCTCCCAGTGAGAGGGACAGTCTCCCCCAGTGAGAGGGACAGTCTCCCCCAGTGAGAGGGACAGTCTCCCAGTGAGAGGGACAGTCTCCCCCAGTGAGAGGGACAGTCTCTCAGTGAGAGGGACAGTATCCCCAGTGAGAGGGACAGTCTCCCAGTGAGAGGGACAGTATCCCCAGTGAGAGGGACAGTCTCTCAGTGAGAGGGACAGTATCCCCAGTGAGAGGGACAGTCTCTCAGTGAGAGGGACAGCCTCCCCCAGTGAGAGGGATAGCCTCCCCCAGTGAGAGGGACAGTCTCCCCCAGTGAGAGGAACAGTCTCCCAGTGAGAGGGATAGCCTCCCCCAGTGAGAGGGACAGTCTCCCCCAGTGAGAGGGACAGCCTCCCCCAGTGAGAGGGACAGCCTCCCCCAGTGAGAGGGACAGTCTCCCCCAGTGAGAGGGACAGTCTCCCCCAGTGAGAGGGACAGTCTCCCCCAGTGAGAGGGACAGTCTCTCAGTGAGAGGGACAGCCTCCCCCAGTGAGAGGGACAGTCTCTCAGTGAAAGGGACAGTATCCCCAGTGAGAGGGACAGTCTCCCCCAGTGAGAGGGATAGCCTCCCCCAGTGAGAGGGACAGTATCCCCAGTGAGAGGGACAGTCTCCCCCAGTGAGAGGGACAGTCTCTCCCAGTGAGAGGGACAGTCTCTCAGTGAGAGGGACAGTATCCCCAGTGAGAGGGACAGTCTCCCAGTGAGAGGGACAGTATCCCCAGTGAGAGGGACAGTCTCCCCCAGAGAGAGGGACAGTCTCTCCCAGTGAGAGGGACAGTCTCTCAGTGAGAGGGACAGTATCCCCAGTGAGAGGGACAGTCTCTCCCAGTGAGAGGGACAGTCTCTCAGTGAGAGGGACAGTATCCCCAGTGAGAGGGACAGTCTCCCCCAGTGAGAGGGACAGTATCCCCAGTGAGAGGGACAGTCTTCCAGTGAGAGGGACAGTATCCCCAGTGAGAGGGACAGTCTCCCAGTGAGAGGGACAGTCTCCCCCAGTGAGAGGGACAGTCTTCCAGTGAGAGGGACAGTATCCCCAGTGAGAGGGACAGTCTCCCCCAGTGAGAGGGACAGTCTCCCAGTGAGAGGGACAGTATCCCCAGTGAGAGGGACAGTCTCCCAGTGAGAGGGACAGTATCCCCAGTGAGAGGGACAGTCTCTCAGTGAGAGGGACAGTATCCCCAGTGAGAGGGACAGTCTCCCAGTGAGAGGGACAGTATCCCCAGTGAGAGGGACAGTCTCCCAGTGAGAGGGACAGTATCCCCAGTGAGAGGGACAGTCTCCCCCAGTGAGAGGGACAGTCTCTCCCAGTGAGAGGGACAGTCTCCCAGTGAGAGGGACAGTCTCTCAGTGAGAGGGACAGTATCCCCAGTGAGAGGGACAGTCTCCCATTGAGAGGGACAGTATCCCCAGTGAGAGGGACAGTCTCCCCCAGTGAGAGGGACAGTCTCTCCCAGTGAGAGGGACAGTCTCCCAGTGAGAGGGACAGTCTCCCAGTGAGAGGGACAGTATCCCCAGTGAGAGGGACAGTCTCCCAGTGAGAGGGATAGCCTCCCCCAGTGAGAGGGACAGTCTCTCAGTGAGAGGGACAGTCTCCCCCAGTGAGAGGGACAGTCTCCCCCAGTGAGAGGGACAGTCTCCCCCAGTGAGAGGGACAGCCTCCCCCAGTGAGAGGGACAGTCTCCCCAGTGAGAGGGACAGTCTCCCAGTGAGAGGGACAGTCTCCCCCAGTGAGAGGGATAGCCTCCCCCAGTGAGAGGGACAGTATCCCCAGTGAGAGGGACAGTCTCCCCCAGTGAGAGGGACAGTCTCTCCCAGTGAGAGGGACAGTCTCTCAGTGAGAGGGACAGTATCCCCAGTGAGAGGGACAGTCTCCCCCAGTGAGAGGGATAGCCTCCCCCAGTGAGAGGGACAGTATCCCCAGTGAGAGGGACAGTCTCCCCCAGTGAGAGGGACAGTCTCTCCCAGTGAGAGGGACAGTCTCTCAGTGAGAGGGACAGTATCCCCAGTGAGAGGGACAGTCTCCCAGTGAGAGGGACAGTATCCCCAGTGAGAGGGACAGTCTCCCCCAGAGAGAGGGACAGTCTCTCCCAGTGAGAGGGACAGTCTCTCAGTGAGAGGGACAGTATCCCCAGTGAGAGGGACAGTCTCTCCCAGTGAGAGGGACAGTCTCTCAGTGAGAGGGACAGTATCCCCAGTGAGAGGGACAGTCTCCCCCAGTGAGAGGGACAGTATCCCCAGTGAGAGGGACAGTCTTCCAGTGAGAGGGACAGTATCCCCAGTGAGAGGGACAGTCTCCCAGTGAGAGGGACAGTCTCCCCCAGTGAGAGGGACAGTCTTCCAGTGAGAGGGACAGTATCCCCAGTGAGAGGGACAGTCTCCCCCAGTGAGAGGGACAGTCTCCCAGTGAGAGGGACAGTATCCCCAGTGAGAGGGACAGTCTCCCAGTGAGAGGGAAAGTATCCCCAGTGAGAGGGACAGTCTCTCAGTGAGAGGGACAGTATCCCCAGTGAGAGGGACAGTCTCCCAGTGAGAGGGACAGTATCCCCAGTGAGAGGGACAGTCTCCCAGTGAGAGGGACAGTATCCCCAATGAGAGGGACAGTCTCCCAGTGAGAGGGACAGTATCCCCAGTGAGAGGGACAGTCTCCCCCAGTGAGAGGGACAGTCTCTCCCAGTGAGAGGGACAGTCTCCCAGTGAGAGGGACAGTCTCTCAGTGAGAGGGACAGTATCCCCAGTGAGAGGGACAGTCTCCCATTGAGAGGGACAGCCTCCCCCAGTGAGAGGGACAGTCTCCCAGTGAGAGGGACAGTCTCCCAGTGAGAGGGACAGCCTCCCCCAGTGAGAGGGACAGTCTCCCAGTGAGAGGGACAGTCTCCCCCAGTGAGAGGGATAGCCTCCCCCAGTGAGAGGGACAGTCTCCCAGTGAGAGGGACAGTCTCCCCCAGTGAGAGGGACAGTCTCCCCCAGTGAGAGGGACAGCCTCCCCCAGTGAGAGGGACAGTCTCCCCAGTGAGAGGGACAGTCTCCCAGTGAGAGGGACAGTCTCCCCCAGTGAGAGGGACAGTCTCTCAGTGAGAGGGACAGTCTCCCCCAGTGAGAGGGACAGTCTCCCCCAGTGAGAGGGACAGTCTCTCCCAGTGAGAGGGACAGTCTCTCAGTGAGAGGGACAGCCTCCCCCAGTGAGAGGGACAGCCTCCCCCAGTGAGAGGGACAGCCTCCCCCAGTGAGAGGGACAGCCTCCCCCAGTGAGAGGGACAGTCTCCCCCAGTGAGAGGGACAGCCTCCCCCAGTGAGAGGGACAGTCTCCCCCAGTGAGAGGGACAGTCTCCCCCAGTGAGAGGGACAGTCTCCCCAGTGAGAGGGACAGTCTCCCAGTGAGAGGGACAGTCTCCCCCAGTGAGAGGGACAGTCTCCCAGTGAGAGGGACAGTCTCCCCCAGTGAGAGGGACAGTCTCCCCCAGTGAGAGGGACAGTCTCCCCAGTGAGAGGGACAGTCTCTCAGTGAGAGGGACAGTCTCCCAGTGAGAGGGACAGTCTCCCCCAGTGAGAGGGACAGTCTCCCAGTGAGAGGGACAGCCTCCCCCAGAGAGAGGGACAGTCTCCCCCAGTGAGAGGGACAGTCTCCCAGTGAGAGGGACAGTCTCCCCCAGTGAGAGGGACAGTCTCCCCCAGTGAGAGGGACAGTCTCCCCCAGTGAGAGGGACAGTCTCCCCAGTGAGAGGGACAGTCTCCCCCAGTGAGAGGGACAGTCTCTCAGTGAGAGGGACAGCCTCCCCCAGAGAGAGGGACAGTCTCCCCCAGTGAGAGGGACAGTCTCCCAGTGAGAGGGACAGTCTCCCCCAGTGAGAGGGACAGTCTCCCCCAGTGAGAGGGACAGTCTCCCAGTGAGAGGGACAGCCTCCCCCAGAGAGAGGGACAGTCTCCCCCAGTGAGAGGGACAGTCTCCCAGTGAGAGGGACAGTCTCCCCCAGTGAGAGGGACAGTCTCCCCCAGTGAGAGGGACAGTCTCCCAGTGAGAGGGACAGTCTCCCCCAGTGAGAGGGACAGTCTCTCAGTGAGAGGGACAGTATCCCCAGTGAGAGGGACAGTCTCCCAGTGAGAGGGACAGTATCCCCAGTGAGAGGGACAGTCTCTCAGTGAGAGGGACAGTATCCCCAGTGAGAGGGACAGTCTCTCAGTGAGAGGGACAGCCTCCCCCAGTGAGAGGGATAGCCTCCCCCAGTGAGAGGGACAGTCTCCCCCAGTGAGAGGAACAGTCTCCCAGTGAGAGGGATAGCCTCCCCCAGTGAGAGGGACAGTCTCCCCCAGTGAGAGGGACAGCCTCCCCCAGTGAGAGGGACAGCCTCCCCCAGTGAGAGGGACAGTCTCCCCCAGTGAGAGGGACAGTCTCCCCCAGTGAGAGGGACAGTCTCCCCCAGTGAGAGGGACAGTCTCTCAGTGAGAGGGACAGCCTCCCCCAGTGAGAGGGACAGTCTCTCAGTGAAAGGGACAGTATCCCCAGTGAGAGGGACAGTCTCCCCCAGTGAGAGGGATAGCCTCCCCCAGTGAGAGGGACAGTATCCCCAGTGAGAGGGACAGTCTCCCCCAGTGAGAGGGACAGTCTCTCCCAGTGAGAGGGACAGTCTCTCAGTGAGAGGGACAGTATCCCCAGTGAGAGGGACAGTCTCCCAGTGAGAGGGACAGTATCCCCAGTGAGAGGGACAGTCTCCCCCAGAGAGAGGGACAGTCTCTCCCAGTGAGAGGGACAGTCTCTCAGTGAGAGGGACAGTATCCCCAGTGAGAGGGACAGTCTCTCCCAGTGAGAGGGACAGTCTCTCAGTGAGAGGGACAGTATCCCCAGTGAGAGGGACAGTCTCCCCCAGTGAGAGGGACAGTATCCCCAGTGAGAGGGACAGTCTTCCAGTGAGAGGGACAGTATCCCCAGTGAGAGGGACAGTCTCCCAGTGAGAGGGACAGTCTCCCCCAGTGAGAGGGACAGTCTTCCAGTGAGAGGGACAGTATCCCCAGTGAGAGGGACAGTCTCCCCCAGTGAGAGGGACAGTCTCCCAGTGAGAGGGACAGTATCCCCAGTGAGAGGGACAGTCTCCCAGTGAGAGGGACAGTATCCCCAGTGAGAGGGACAGTCTCTCAGTGAGAGGGACAGTATCCCCAGTGAGAGGGACAGTCTCCCAGTGAGAGGGACAGTATCCCCAGTGAGAGGGACAGTCTCCCAGTGAGAGGGACAGTATCCCCAGTGAGAGGGACAGTCTCCCCCAGTGAGAGGGACAGTCTCTCCCAGTGAGAGGGACAGTCTCCCAGTGAGAGGGACAGTCTCTCAGTGAGAGGGACAGTATCCCCAGTGAGAGGGACAGTCTCCCATTGAGAGGGACAGTATCCCCAGTGAGAGGGACAGTCTCCCCCAGTGAGAGGGACAGTCTCTCCCAGTGAGAGGGACAGTCTCCCAGTGAGAGGGACAGTCTCCCAGTGAGAGGGACAGTATCCCCAGTGAGAGGGACAGTCTCCCAGTGAGAGGGATAGCCTCCCCCAGTGAGAGGGACAGTCTCTCAGTGAGAGGGACAGTCTCCCCCAGTGAGAGGGACAGTCTCCCCCAGTGAGAGGGACAGTCTCCCCCAGTGAGAGGGACAGCCTCCCCCAGTGAGAGGGACAGTCTCCCCAGTGAGAGGGACAGTCTCCCAGTGAGAGGGACAGTCTCCCCCAGTGAGAGGGATAGCCTCCCCCAGTGAGAGGGACAGTATCCCCAGTGAGAGGGACAGTCTCCCCCAGTGAGAGGGACAGTCTCTCCCAGTGAGAGGGACAGTCTCTCAGTGAGAGGGACAGTATCCCCAGTGAGAGGGACAGTCTCCCCCAGTGAGAGGGATAGCCTCCCCCAGTGAGAGGGACAGTATCCCCAGTGAGAGGGACAGTCTCCCCCAGTGAGAGGGACAGTCTCTCCCAGTGAGAGGGACAGTCTCTCAGTGAGAGGGACAGTATCCCCAGTGAGAGGGACAGTCTCCCAGTGAGAGGGACAGTATCCCCAGTGAGAGGGACAGTCTCCCCCAGAGAGAGGGACAGTCTCTCCCAGTGAGAGGGACAGTCTCTCAGTGAGAGGGACAGTATCCCCAGTGAGAGGGACAGTCTCTCCCAGTGAGAGGGACAGTCTCTCAGTGAGAGGGACAGTATCCCCAGTGAGAGGGACAGTCTCCCCCAGTGAGAGGGACAGTATCCCCAGTGAGAGGGACAGTCTTCCAGTGAGAGGGACAGTATCCCCAGTGAGAGGGACAGTCTCCCAGTGAGAGGGACAGTCTCCCCCAGTGAGAGGGACAGTCTTCCAGTGAGAGGGACAGTATCCCCAGTGAGAGGGACAGTCTCCCCCAGTGAGAGGGACAGTCTCCCAGTGAGAGGGACAGTATCCCCAGTGAGAGGGACAGTCTCCCAGTGAGAGGGAAAGTATCCCCAGTGAGAGGGACAGTCTCTCAGTGAGAGGGACAGTATCCCCAGTGAGAGGGACAGTCTCCCAGTGAGAGGGACAGTATCCCCAGTGAGAGGGACAGTCTCCCAGTGAGAGGGACAGTATCCCCAATGAGAGGGACAGTCTCCCAGTGAGAGGGACAGTATCCCCAGTGAGAGGGACAGTCTCCCCCAGTGAGAGGGACAGTCTCTCCCAGTGAGAGGGACAGTCTCCCAGTGAGAGGGACAGTCTCTCAGTGAGAGGGACAGTATCCCCAGTGAGAGGGACAGTCTCCCATTGAGAGGGACAGCCTCCCCCAGTGAGAGGGACAGTCTCCCAGTGAGAGGGACAGCCTCCCCCAGTGAGAGGGACAGTCTCCCAGTGAGAGGGACAGTCTCCCCCAGTGAGAGGGATAGCCTCCCCCAGTGAGAGGGACAGTCTCCCAGTGAGAGGGACAGTCTCCCCCAGTGAGAGGGACAGTCTCCCCCAGTGAGAGGGACAGCCTCCCCCAGTGAGAGGGACAGTCTCCCCAGTGAGAGGGACAGTCTCCCAGTGAGAGGGACAGTCTCCCCCAGTGAGAGGGACAGTCTCTCAGTGAGAGGGACAGTCTCCCCCAGTGAGAGGGACAGTCTCCCCCAGTGAGAGGGACAGTCTCTCCCAGTGAGAGGGACAGTCTCTCAGTGAGAGGGACAGCCTCCCCCAGTGAGAGGGACAGCCTCCCCCAGTGAGAGGGACAGCCTCCCCCAGTGAGAGGGACAGCCTCCCCCAGTGAGAGGGACAGTCTCCCCCAGTGAGAGGGACAGCCTCCCCCAGTGAGAGGGACAGTCTCCCCCAGTGAGAGGGACAGTCTCCCCCAGTGAGAGGGACAGTCTCCCCAGTGAGAGGGACAGTCTCCCAGTGAGAGGGACAGTCTCCCCCAGTGAGAGGGACAGTCTCCCAGTGAGAGGGACAGTCTCCCCCAGTGAGAGGGACAGTCTCCCCCAGTGAGAGGGACAGTCTCCCCAGTGAGAGGGACAGTCTCTCAGTGAGAGGGACAGTCTCCCAGTGAGAGGGACAGCCTCCCCCAGTGAGAGGGACAGTCTCCCAGTGAGAGGGACAGTCTCCCCCAGTGAGAGGGATAGCCTCCCCCAGTGAGAGGGACAGTCTCCCAGTGAGAGGGACAGTCTCCCCCAGTGAGAGGGACAGTCTCCCCCAGTGAGAGGGACAGTCTCTCCCAGTGAGAGGGACAGTATCCCCAGTGAGAGAGACAGTCTCCCCCAGTGAGAGGGATAGCCTCCCCCAGTGAGAGGGACAGTCTCCCCCAGTGAGAGGGACAGCCTCCCCCAGAGAGAGGGACAGTCTCCCCCAGTGAGAAGGACAGTCTCCCCCAGTGAGAGGGACAGCCTCCCCCAGTGAGAGGGACAGTCTCCCCCAGTGAGAGGAACAGTCTCCCAGTGAGAGGGATAGCCTCCCCCAGTGAGAGGGACAGTCTCCCCCAGTGAGAGGGACAGTCTCCCAGTGAGAGGAACAGTCTCCCAGTGAGAGGGATAGCCTCCCCCAGTGAGAGGGACAGTCTCCCCCAGTGAGAGGAACAGTCTCCCAGTGAGAGGGATAGCCTCCCCCAGAGAGAGGGACAGTCTCCCCCAGTGAGAGGGACAGTCTCCCCCAGTGAGAGGGACAGTCTCCCCAGTGAGAGGGACAGTCTCTCAGTGAGAGGGACAGTCTCCCAGTGAGAGGGACAGCCTCCCCCAGTGAGAGGGACAGCCTCCCCCAGTGAGAGGGACAGTCTCCCAGTGAGAGGGACAGTCTCCCCCAGTGAGAGGGACAGTCTCCCCCAGTGAGAGGGACAGTCTCTCCCAGTGAGAGGGACAGTATCCCCAGTGAGAGAGACAGTCTCCCCCAGTGAGAGGGATAGCCTCCCCCAGTGAGAGGGACAGTCTCCCCCAGTGAGAGGGACAGCCTCCCCCAGAGAGAGGGACAGTCTCCCCCAGTGAGAAGGACAGTCTCCCCCAGTGAGAGGGACAGCCTCCCCCAGTGAGAGGGACAGTCTCCCCCAGTGAGAGGAACAGTCTCCCAGTGAGAGGGATAGCCTCCCCCAGTGAGAGGGACAGTCTCCCCCAGTGAGAGGGACAGTCTCCCAGTGAGAGGAACAGTCTCCCAGTGAGAGGGATAGCCTCCCCCAGTGAGAGGGACAGTCTCCCCCAGTGAGAGGAACAGTCTCCCAGTGAGAGGGATAGCCTCCCCCAGTGAGAGGGACAGTCTCCCCCAGTGAGAGGGACAGTCTCCCCCAGTGAGAGGGACAGCCTCCCCCAGAGAGAGGGACAGTCTCCCCCAGTGAGAGGGACAGTCTCCCCCAGTGAGAGGGACAGCCTCCCCCAGAGAGAGGGACAGCCTCCCCCAGTGAGAAGGACAGTCTCCCCCAGTGAGAGGGACAGCCTCCCCCAGTGAGAGGGACAGTCTCCCCCAGTGAGAGGAACAGTCTCCCAGTGAGAGGGATAGCCTCCCCCAGTGAGAGGGACAGTCTCCCCCAGTGAGAGGGACAGTCTCCCAGTGAGAGGGATAGCCTCCCCCAGTGAGAGGGACAGTCTCCCCCAGTGAGAGGGATAGCCTCCCCCAGAGAGAGGGACAGTCTCCCAGTGAGAGGGACAGTATCCCCAGTGAGAGGGACAGTCTCTCCCAGTGAGAGGGACAGTCTCTCAGTGAGAGGGACAGTCTCCCAGTGAGAGGGACAGTCTCTCCCAGTGAGAGGGACAGTATCCCCAGTGAGAGGGACAGTCTCCCAGTGAGAGGGACAGTATCCCCAGTGAGAGGGACAGTCTCTCCCACTGAGAGGGACAGTCTCTCAGTGAGAGGGACAGTCTCCCCCAGTGAGAGGGACAGTATCCCCAGTGAGAGGGACAGTCTTCCAGTGAGAGGGACAGTATCCCCAGTGAGAGGGACAGTCTCCCAGTGAGAGGGACAGTATCCCCAGTGAGAGGGACAGTCTCCCCCAGTGAGAGGGACAGTCTCCCAGTGAGAGGGACAGTATCCCCAGTGAGAGGGACAGTCTCCCAGTGAGAGGGACAGTATCCCCAGTGAGAGGGACCGTCTCCCTGTGAGAGGGACAGTATCCCCAGTGAGAGGGACAGTCTCCCAGTGAGAGGGACAGTATCCCCAGTGAGAGGGACCGTCTCCCGGTGAGAGGGACAGTATCCCCAGTGAGGGGGACAGTCTCTCCCAGTGAGAGGGACAGTCTCTCCCAGTGAGAGGGACAGTCTCTCCCAGTGAGAGGGACAGTCTCCCAGTGAGAGGGACAGTCTCTCAGTGAGAGGGACAGTATCCCCAGTGAGAGGGACAGTCTCCCAGTGAGAGGGACAGTATCCCCAGTGAGAGGGACAGTCTCCCAGTGAGAGGGACAGTATCCCCAGTGAGAGGGACAGTCTCCCAGTGAGAGGGACAGTATCCCCAGTGAGAGGGACAGTCTCCCAGTGAGAGGGACAGTATCCCCAGTGAGAGGGACAGTCTCCCAGTGAGAGGGACAGTATCCCCAGTGAGAGGGACAGTCTCCCAGTGAGAGGGACAGTATCCCCAGTGAGAGGGACAGTCTCCCAGTGAGAGGGACAGTATCCCCAGTGAGAGGGACAGTCTCCCAGTGAGAGGGACAGTATCCCCAGTGAGAGGGACAGTCTCCCAGTGAGAGGGACAGTATCCCCAGTGAGAGGGACAGTCTCCCAGTGAGAGGGACAGTATCCCCAGTGAGAGGGACAGTCTCCCCCAGTGAGAGGGACAGTCTCTCAGTTAGAGGGACAGTATCCCCAGTGAGAGGGACAGTCTCCCAGTGAGAGGGACAGTATCCCCAGTGAGAGGGACAGTCTCTCAGTTAGAGGGACAGTATCCCCAGTGAGAGGGACAGTCTCCCAGTGAGAGGGACAGTATCCCCAGTGAGAGGGACAGTCTCCCAGTGAGAGGGACAGTCTCCCAGTGAGAGGGACAGTATCCCCAGTGAGAGGGACAGTCTCCCCCAGTGAGAGGGACAGTCTCCCAGTGAGAGGGACAGTCTCTCAGTGAGAGGGACAGTATCCCCAGTGAGAGGGACAGTCTCCCCCAGTGAGAGGAACAGTATCCCCAGTGAGAGGGACAGTCTCCCAGTGAGAGGGACAGTCTCCCCCAGTGAGAGGGACAGTATCCCCAGTGAGAGGGACAGTCTCCCAGTGAGAGGGACAGTATCCCCAGTGAGAGGGACAGTCTCCCAGTGAGAGGGACAGTCTCCCAGTGAGAGGGACAGTATCCCCAGTGAGAGGGACAGTCTCCCCCAGTGAGAGGGACAGTCTCCCAGTGAGAGGGACAGTCTCTCAGTGAGAGGGACAGTATCCCCAGTGAGAGGGACAGTCTCCCCCAGTGAGAGGGACAGTATCCCCAGTGAGAGGGACAGTCTCTCAGTGAGAGGGACAGTATCCCCAGTGAGAGGGACAGTCTCCCAGTGAGAGGGACAGTATCCCCAGTGAGAGGGACAGTCTCCCAGTGAGAGGGACAGTATCCCCAGTGAGAGGGACAGTCTCCCCCAGTGAGAGGGACAGTCTCTCCCAGTGAGAGGGACAGTCTCTCAGTGAGAGGGACAGTATCCCCAGTGAGAGGGACAGTCTCCCCCAGTGAGAGGAACAGTATCCCCAGTGAGAGGGACAGTCTCCCAGTGAGAGGGACAGTATCCCCAGTGAGAGGGACAGTCTCCCAGTGAGAGGGACAGTCTCCCAGTGAGAGGGACAGTATCCCAAGTGAGAGGGACAGTCTCCCCCAGTGAGAGGGACAGTCTCCCAGTGAGAGGGACAGTCTCCCAGTGAGAGGGACAGTCTCCCCCAGTGAGAGGGACAGTCTCCCCCAGTGAGAGGGACAGTATCCCCAGTGAGAGGGACAGTCTCCCAGTGAGAGGGACAGTCTCCCCCAGTGAGAGGGACAGTCTCCCAGTGAGAGGGACAGTATCCCCAGTGAGAGGGACAGTCTCCCAGTGAGAGGGACAGTCTCCCAGTGAGAGGGACAGTCTCTTAGTGAGAGGCCAGCCTCCTGGAAGCGCTCCACACTCGGCCTCCCTGTGCGCCTCTCCTGGGGAGCAGCAGGCTATAGAACGGGTCCCTCCCCTCCCTTTGAGGAGCCACTTGACTGAAATGTGGCGTCTGTGACTGCTCTGCTGGGAGGCAGCATCAGCTGGTCCCGGACCTCCACGTGGCTTCGGCAGGCGGCCTCGGAGCACAGGGATCGATGGCCTACCTAGCCCTTCCCCTCCTGCACTCAGCAGGTTAAGAGGGAGCCACGTGAGTCCATGAGCGAAGCAGCCTCATCTGTGCTGCGTGTCCCTCAGTGGCGAGGTCAGGGCTCACCACCCCACTAGCAGCACCAGCACTAGAGCTGGAGTCTGGGTCACCGTGACCCACTGAGTAATCTTTCTTTTTTGGGGGAAGAATTAGAAATGTATCAGGTCTTCTGGAAAACCAGCCCCGTTTTGTTTCTCCCAAGGGTTGAAAAAATAAGTTACTATCTGTATGGCAGCACTGCGACCTCAGCGGGAGGAGGGTAAGAAGTGTGGGCACCGCCCCCCACAACCCAGAGCTGCTCTGTGGGGAAGAGCGCCCCTGACCAGCAGGGTGCCCTTTCAGTGGACTGTCATCTGCTCACTGTTCCTTTCCAAGGGCCACGTGGGGGGCCTCCAGCCCCGGGCACGGCCGCGGGCCTGCTGGCCGAGAGGCAGGCCTGTATCCAAGCAGGGCTCTCGGCTTTGTCATCGGAAGCGGCCCTGGAGGACCAGCCGTGGTCCCTACGGCCCTGCCCTCTCTTCCCAGGTGAGACTCCGGAGCCCGTGGCATAGCCTCTCGGAGGAAGCAGAGCTCTCGCTCAGCACCCACACTGGTCCCTCCTCCCCTGCTCCCCCACTCTAACACCCTCCTGGTCTCTCCGCGTGTCGCTGGCAGAGGGGCGACTCTTTGCAACGGGCGGACAGCAGACCGTTGCACATGTCCACTGCAGAAGGGCCCTGTCTTTCTGAAAGGACATCTCGAGGCTCTCTGGGAGATGGTGACGGTTTAAGGAAATCTGAGATTAAGAACAGATGGTGGGAGACCTGAATTTCTCATAGCAGCGGGAAAGGCAGCCAAGCCGTGGGCCGCGTAGATGCTCAGCCCTGTGTCCAGCCTTGGCCATCACGAGGCCCTGTGGGTGCCCCGCAGGAGACCCAGCGCATCTGCTCTGCCCGAGATGGGCATCCCGGACGCCGACAGAGGAGAGATGTCCCTGGTGTGTACCCAGCTGGCACAGGGCGGGCCTGCTCTGAGTCTGGTCAGGAACAAGTTGAGGAGGGTGGTGGGAGGAGGCAACCGGCCCTGCAGTGCTCTTGTGACCCGTGGATCCACGAAGGATGCCTTACCCTTGCTGGAGGAGATGCTGGACCTGCTTCCTGAACCCCCCAGACATGTCATCTTCCTACCCATGACCCCCAGCGCTTCCCCAAGCACAGCAGCCAGCCAGCCCCACAAGCAACACCAGGCATCTTCGCCACCGGCCCCCACGCGGGTCACAGGAGGCGTCCAGGACCTGTCTGCTCCTCTGCAGGAGGTTGTGTCCAGGCAGATACACCTCCTCAGGTCTCATCTGGCAGGCAGTTCTACCAGCTCTTACAGCGCTGTGACAGGGAGTCCCCCGTGGCCACTGCCTGCTCCTTGGGGCCAGCTCTAAATGCTCTTGGGAAACGGCGTCAACCACAAGCCCAGGGTGTGGGCCCAGGGAAAGAGGCTGGGCTATCACCAGAGGCGGCTCTGGTGGTGCCTGGGCCTGGTCTGAGGACCACTTGGCTCTGCCTGTCTCCTGCACAGGCTGACTGCATCTGGTAAGGCCGAAGTCTGCGTGCTGGGTTTGTTCACAGGTATCTGAGGGGACACATTTAAAGGGCCACAGTTCCAGGCCCACCCGCCCGCCTCCCGTGGCCTCCAAGCACAGTGGTTTATCCTGAAGCATCTGCGGCAGGAAGCCACGGAAGGGGGGGGGGGGCAGTGGCTCTGCGAGCGTAGAGTGATGAGTGCTTATGTCTCCAGCCAGGCTCTCTGAGCCCCACAGCATCCCTACTTCCGATGCGCATTTGTTTCCTGAGTGTCATTCCCTCCTGACCCACCCTAGGGGGTGGTGTGATGGCAGCTCTGGGCTGGGAAGAGGCTGATCCCTCTGGCTCAAGCTTAGGGGAGTGGGGCGGAGCTGCAGGCAGGCACACGCGGGGCAGTCACGGCAAGCCAGTGTGGTTTGGTTGGCAGATGATTACTAGTCGCCGTTGTGGAAGAAATTCTTTAGAGAACGTGGGCCTTCTCCGCAGACGGACATTGGTCCCAGCACCTTCTGGGACCAGGGAGTCTGCAGGAGGGGGCTCCCATGTAACCGCCCACTCAGGGTTCTAAATACTCTGTTGTATCTCAAACCAACTTCTGAAAGAATTATCCAGAAAGAGGTTAGATGGGCCATAACCTGTAGAACAAGCTCATAGCGTGTACGGCTTTCACAGCCCAGGTCTCCTCACTGTCCATCCAACTCATGGGTATTGTATGGCTTTGTTCCTAGAGGGCAGGGACCATGCTCATGCAAATTAGCATCACCCAGCCCAGTGCACAAAGGGCACACCCGCACACAAATGGAGCATCGTGGACGTCACCGAGAAACAGTGCCCTGCTGGCCACGAGGGTGGGAGCCACGCGGAGGCCTGCAGATGGACTGAAGAGACTGGGGCATGTCTTGGGAGAGGTGGGGCAGCGAGGGCTCTGCATCAGGAAGGAGCAGAAGAGATGCCAACCAAAGCAGCAAGACGCATGGGCCTGGTTCTTTCTGTGCCGCCAGGTCTGGGAGCCTGGCAGTTCATGTATTAGGTTCTCGGGTACTCGTGTGGGGTTGTCGTGTAATTCCCTCAGACTCGGCTTCCCCAAGCTTAGGAACTTTTTAAAAAATGTATTTTTATTGATTTCAGACAGGAGAGGAGAGGGAGAGAGAAACATCAATGATGAGAGAGAATCATCGACTGGCTGCCTCCTGCACATGCCACACTGGGGATCAAGCCCACAACCCGGGCATGTGTCCTGACCGGGAATCAAACTGTGACCTCCTGGTTCATTGGCTGATGCTCAACCACTGATGCTCAACTTTTTATATAAAAAGTCAGAAGAAATCTTTCTTTTTCTAGCTTATAAATGCTCACTGAGCTGAGGATTGTGGCGAGCCGGCATGGCCATGGCATACTCAGCCCCACATTGGGCGCCACTTATGCTGCACCAGCACAGCCAAGGGTGAACCTGAGTGCTGGTGGTGAAGGATTTAGAAAAGACAGACAAGAAAATAAAAGCTGGGTCTCAGTGGGACGCTGTCCTCCCTGATGGAGAGCTAGCGACAGCGCCTGCAAGCCAAATCTTTATTTTATAACCAGATTCCACGAGGCAAAGTAAAGGCGTGGTCAAGATGTTTACAACATTCTCATGGGTTTCGATCCTACTCAATTACATGCACCTGAACGCTATCAAGCCCACATCACTCAGGCACATGGGGCCACGTGTTCAGACCATAGGTTCAAGCTTACAACTATAGCTGTTGGCTATTATTGTGCTGGGAGGGCTCTGCCCTCCAGGCTGGGACTTGCACGTGGCAATGAGAGGACTGTGCCTTCTCATTAGTCCGAGGCTTGAACCTGTCCAAACACTGTAGCCGCTCTCCACAGACGATCATTCTACAAATAATGAAATTGATAGCTTTGTGCAATGAATGGCTAGTTGTGTTACATTTATAGAACAGTATATACTTTAAATTAATATTTCCCAGCATGAATATATTTTTAGAAGAACCCTTCTTTGTAGGGGTACTACTTTGCTTTGTTTCTTAATGTTAGTACTGAGGAAAAACCTGGTCCTACTCAACGGATACATTTTGATGGGTCTGAACTGAGTCCCGTACCTGGTGAGGGAGGACGTGGGAAAGGGGCTGCACTCACCTCCTGCCATGCGGAGAGGGCCCCTGCGGGCACAGAGCAGGGATGCGGGTGCCCAGGCTGCAGACCACCTCCATGACCTCTTGCGTTGAGGGGCACCACATACGCACATCCTCATCTGTCAGGCCAGAGGGAGGCAAGGGTTAGAGCAGGCGGAGGAAGACAGGGCACACACCTCCTGCGGGGGGGGACTGTGGAGACCAGCCTGGCCGGAGGGGACCAGCTTCTGCATCATGCGGCACAGGCACCCCCTGCAGAAATACGGACCTGTGGTTCTCAGACACTCATTGGGGCTCTGGGAACCTGGACCTTCATTCTCTGACCTTCAAGCCATGGACCACCTGACCATCTCTGGCAGGCAGGCCGCAGGACACTAAGCTGCTCAGAGTGGAGCCAGACGGCGAGCCCTCAAAATGGCAGAAAACGCCCGTCTCAGCACCCGGCTCTGCCACACAGGGCCCTGGCCCTGGCCACCGGGTTTCCCAGGCCTCCATCCCTGCCGGTGTCTTCTCAGCAAGCACAGGCTGTGAGCACCATCTTCTCTTGACCAGTTTACAAAACAAGAGTGATAATCTGGCCCCATCCACAAAGGGGAAACCTTACCTACTCAGTGTTAGACTCCCAGGGCAAGGACGATGGGCCAGATACAGAGGGTCACCAGGCAGAAAGCCCCGATGGCTAGCAAAGGGCAGACTGGAAAAGCAGACCCTCGCCCCAGGGTGACCTGTCCTCCCCTAGCATATCATTCACTGGTCGTGCGTTCTGGGCCCAGATCTTTCAGATCGCTGGTCAGACGGTTTGGACCCCTGACCTTTTCCTCCCTAAAGATAACATCTAGGCCTCAGTTGTATTTTATTTTTAAAATATATTTTTATTGATTTCAGAGAGGAGGGAGAGGGAGAGATAGAAATAACAATGAGAATCACTGATCGGCTGCCTCCTGCTGGGGACAGAGCCTGCAACCCGGGCATGTGCCCTTAACCAGAATCGAACCTGGGACCTTCAGTCCTTAGGCCGACGCTCTATCCACTGAGCCAACCGGCCAGGGCTCAGTTGTATTTTAGCTCCAAGCCTAGAAAAGCAGCAAGGCACTCAGGACACTGAGCCCCTCAGGGCTGAGCCAGATGCGAGCCCTGCCCCAGAGGTCTCAAAACCGCAGAAAACACCCGTCTCAGCGCTGTGGCTGCCTCAGGACCCGCTGCAGTGACTAATGACCCCGGCCCTGGCACTGACCCATCCATCAGTGGAGACCACGACCCTGAAAGAACACAGCTGTAAAGCTGATGGATATTCTATGAGACACTCCGCGAGACCTCCCTGAGACAAATACACTCAGGACAAAGGGTCCAGCATGCACTCTCCCTCCAAGGAGCACGCCCGTGCCCTTCCCCCACAGGCACGAGTCCCCCAGCCTCTAAGGGGCCCCACGAGACTCGCAACCAGGGGAGCAATGGGCAGTGGCAGCTCGTCCCAGGCTTACCGCCTAACCTGTCTCCAAGGCCCCCTTTTCTCTGTGCAGCCCTTCCCTTTGGATAGTCCACCCCCCATCTCCTTCCCTTAAATAAATTCAATTTTCTTTCATCACTGTCTGAGACAGCTATTTTTCCTGACTTTAACCTTTCACTTAGGGCTTTTGCTTTTGTCAGACTATTTAAGGACATTTTCAGAAATAGGAGAACAGAAAAATAAAAACAAGGCCAAGCATGTTTCCTAAAGATGAAATGCTACAACGTCCTCTCTGCACATGACATGCCCCCATGCCCATCAAGACGCAGTGGAGGAAGAGGAAGAAAGGAAGGAAGGAAGGAAGGAAGGCAGGCCATCCTAAACCAATCTGACGAAGTAGTGCACAGCTAAGAGGACAACTGACACCAAGTCACAAAATAAGCCGGCAGTGTCAGAACACAAATGCAGAATTTGACAATGAATGAGGTGTCGGATCAGGAACCTGGAAGAGGGCCCTAGCCGATTTGGCTCAGTGGGTAGAGCGTGGTCCTGCGGGCCAAAGGGTCCCGGGTTTGATTCCAGTCAAGGACACATACCTTGGTTGCAAGCTCCTCGGTCAGGGCTCGTGCAGGAGGCAACCAATCGGTGTGTTTCTCTCAATCAATATTTCTCTCTGTCTTTCCCTCTCTCTTCCACTCTCCCTAAAAATCAATGGAGAAATATCCTCAGGTGAGGATTAACCGCCCCCCCCCCCCCCAAAAAAAAGAAAAGAAAAGAAAGAAAGGAAGAACCTGGAGGCGGGGCTGGGGCACTAGCAGGTATGCCCCAACCTTGCCGTCAGAGGGTGGATGCGCTCTCCTGAGGGCCACCTCCCTGCGCCCATGTGCGGGAACTGTGCCGGTGCTAAGGCTATAAAGGGGATCCTGTGAGAACTTGACCTCAGGGAGCCCGCAGTCTAGGAGGGAGAGGAGCCAGGTGGACATATGAATACAGGAGCATGTTCACGCAGAAAACAAAGCAGGTGAAAAGTATGGCGCCTGCTCAGAGGAGCGGAATCAACTGTCCAGAGAAAGGAGGGCAAGGAACAGCACAGGCAACAGGAAAGGAAGCACACCGCTTGCAAAGCCACAGAAATGACAAAGACAGAGGAGCATGTCCAGAGACCAAGGTAAGTCACCAAGTGGCCTAAACTCATTGCGGAGCCGGCTACCGAGCCAGCAGCCAGCGGAGGGGCGGGCAGGGGGTCTGAGCCCCATCCAAGGACGTGGCTTCGGCCGCATCAGGTGTCTCTCTCTTCGGAAATGTATATGGGTCCAGGCTCACCCAACAAGTAATTAGACTCCCGGAGGAGGAAAAACTTTCCTTGTTTGTTTTTTCCCTCTCAGGCAGCTTAACAAGAGAGCGTAATGATAGCCCTTGTCTGCTTCACAACCAGCTGGGAAGAATGAAGTCTGCAAAACACAATGCGACTCCGCTGGAGAGAGAGCTGTTTACCAGGCCCTTGGGGACGTGCTCGTACGTGCACGCATGTGTGGGCGGCGATGAACTTTCCAGGGAGGGGAAGGCGCGTATGGAAAGAGAATCAAGCTAGGGCGAGGCCCTGGGAGGCCCAGCTGGGCCAGAACATCCTGCCAGGGTGTCAGACCCAAAGGGTGCTGTGTGGGGCCTACACCCTTCCCACTGAGGCCCGCACAGGTGCTCTGGTGCTGGAGCGGGGGAGACACCAGCCTCAAGCCTGGAGCCTGGCATTGTCCAGCAGTGACCCAGGCACAGGTGCCAGAAGGAGTTTCAGAGAACGGGTGCTGGGCTGCCTGGGGATAAATGTCATCACAGCCCCGGAAGTTGGCTAAGTGACAACAGGCACCAGAGAGCCCGTAATTAACGCTGTCTGTAAGTAGGCCATGCGCTCAGCTTTTCCTGAGCGTGTCCCGGGTGAGGGTTTTTTGGAGAGCTGGCACAGAAGAAAACCCAGGCATGGAGCTACCAGCTCCATCTCCCTCAGTCTCCACGCCCACGGCAGTCATCCGAGGCGATCCCCGGGCCGGCCGTGCCTTCCTCCAGCGCCAACAGCTCGCACAGCTGCCTCTGTTTAGAGGTTGAGGGTCTGGAGGCGTCCCTGTTGGTGGCTCTCCTGGGATGGAACGGATGCGTCGAAGACAGGCAGGGCAAGAAAAGCATCAGACCTAAACCAGTGACTTTTCCATCTGCGCCTCATAGCAGTGGCTTCACATAACCCCACTTTGTCCAGGCCGTGTGTGCGTGGGACTGGGAACCACACAGCCCAGGACCCGGAGGAGGGCTCCACCGCCTCAGCTTCATGGGGGCTGCTCCCAAACACCATCACTGCCAATCATCAGACCGAGCCCCAATCCAGAGTGTGGGCTTAAAACCCATCCTGCCTGCCCTCCCAACTCTAATTCCTTAGCTTCCCTCAGCACTTTCCTAGTCAAATTTAAACTCATTTCAACGTCACTGATTCAGCCTTTGTCATTTAAAGTCTTATTCACTCAACAAACAGTAAGTGAACACTGAATGCTGGGGTCCAGCAATGTAGGAGAGACAGACACACGTGCGTGTGCGTGTGCGTGTCCTGGTCTCTTGGAACTGATTTGTGGGTAGGGAAATAGTGCATGTGACAAGTCGACAAATAAATATATAAATGATGGCAGGTAGGCGGCTGGCCTGGGAGAAAGGTGGCCAGGGTGACGGCGATGTCACAGACAGAAGAAAGAGCTACAGGGACCTGAGGCCAGAGTGCAGCTCCTCCCAGCAGAGCCCGGGTGCTGGGGGTGCGAGGCCCGGGGTAGGGCCTGCTGCCCTCCAGATGCTGGGGTGTGCAAGACTGAGTGTGGAGGCCTGCTGCCCTGCACACATTGGGCGTGCGAGGCCCAGGGTGGGGGCCTGCTGCCCTGCAGACTGGGGCAAGGACACAGGGCAAAGGAGCAGGCTAGTCATATGGGGAGGGAGTGATGTTACCAAAGGGATCCATTATGCCTATCAAGTCCATATTTTAAAAATGCACTCATTTCATGGCACAACTACAGGGTGAGGCCCCATGCGGGGGGGGAGGGTGTCTCCCATCAGCAGCCTTAATGGGGTGCTGGTTCCTAAAGGAAGCACGGTGCCCACCCATCGTTGGGGAGAGCCGTGTTTTCCCAACACTCACGGTGCCTCTCACAGCAGAAAGCTGGTGCCTAGCAAGACCTTGACAAGCCATGATCCACTCTGTTCTCGGCCTCTCACCCCCACTGGCTCCTTTTCCAGACCTGCTCTACCCACCTTCTTCCAGAACCTTCTTTTTGCTTGACGCTGTGCAACCGCCCATGGGCCTCTTCACTCTCCTTTTCTCCCCACTCCCTGAGACCAGGCCCCCCTTTGGTGCCGCCACAGCCTCTCTGCCTGCCTTGTGTAGCCCAGCCTGCACGCAGCCCCATCTACAGCCCTCCACCCACCCACCACACACAGCCTCTGTCAGCCCTGGCCTGTTTATTCGTGGGGCCGAGGGTGTGCACAGGGTAGGTGATGCCGTCCTCACGCCACCTCTCTTCTGCCTCTGTAACTCACACTACCGCCTGGTGTCACCTAACACAGTGGAGCACTCCAGGCCCTGCTGTGTGGGACAGACCTGCATTGTGCCAAACCACTGAACCACTCGTATCGGCTAGAATTAGGTTCAGGTGCAAATAACAGAGACCACAGACAAAACAAAGAACCCGCCTGGTTTTAAATAAGCTAGATTTTAATTCTCTTTGATAAAAAGGAAGCCTGGAGGCGAGTGGGCTGCAGGGACCTGACTGACCTGTAGGGCTCTGGGTGCCCACCTCCTGCTGTGCCATTCTCAGCATGTGCCTCTCCTTCTAAGGGCCGCCTCAGGTCCAAGATGGCTGCGAGAGGCCCGGCTATCACGTCCCAGGCCCAGGCAACCACTTCCTCACTTTGCCACCTCAGTGTGCATGCTTGGGTTGTTGTTAAGGATGCAGGGCCCCTCAGGGTGACCTGGGAAGGCGGTGGCAGATCACCATCCCAAGTTTAGAAAGCAAGAGTTTGAGAGGAATTTAGACACAAGCAAAGGGCTCCCCAGTGAGTCCCTGAATGCCTGGGCCACCATGTTCTCTCTCATTTTGATTTCTGAACCTGAGACATTGGAATATTCCAGATCTCTGGAATAAAGGGAGACAGAAGACACCGAACACAGGCAAGGACTTGGTGCAACAGGCATCTCATTCATTGCCAGGGGGAATGCCAAACGGTACAGCCACTTTCGAACACAGTCTGGCAGTTTCTTACAAAACCAACCATATGATCCAACAATTGTGCTCCTTGGTATTTTCCCCAAATGAGAAAACGCCTGCCCACACAAAAAGCTGCACATGAATGTTTATAGCAACTTTATTCGTAACTGTCAAAACTTGGGAGCAACCAAGATGTCCTCAGTAGGTGATGGATGAACAGTGGTTCACACAGACAGTGGAGCGTTCATGGCCGATGAAACAAAGAAACAAGCTATCAGGCCATTAACAGACATGGGAAGCCTCTGGCGCATATTATTAGTGAAAAAGCCTCTGAAAGGCTAAGAGTATGAGTCCAACTGCATGACACCTGGAAAAGGCAACCACAGAGACAGGACAGAGCAGTGGTTGCAGGGGCTGGGGCACAGGAGGAGGAGTGGCAGGTGGGGCACGGGGTTCTTAGGGCAGTGAAACTGTTCTGTGTGAGACGCCAATGGCGAGAGATGTCATCACATTAATAAAACCCACAGAACATACAACACAAAGAGTGAACTCTAAGCTAAAGAAGGAGCTTCAGTTAGTAACCTTTTATGTATGGCTCATCAGTCCTAATAGAGATACCACACTCATGCGAGATGTGACTAACAGGAGAAACTGTGTGTGTGTGTGTGTGTGTGTGTGTGTGTGTGTGTGTGTGTGTGTGAGAGAGAGAGAGAGAGAGAGAGAGAGAGAAAGAAAGAGAGAGAGAGGAGTGGGGGAGAGGGAGAGAAAATGGGAACTCTCTGTACTTTCCCACTCATTTTTCTGAAACACTAAAACTGCTCTGAAATTTAACAATAACAACAACAAAGAATTTTTTTAAAAAGAAACAGAATCTGCACACCCAGCACCGGGCAGCGGCCCGGCCTCTCAGGCGGGCGCGTGTGGGGACCGCGTGTGCTCTGCTCTGGACAAGGACACAGCGGGAACACGCGGTGGGTCCCGGACTATCTGCACATTTGGAGTCACTTTGGGTGCAGCTTCAGAAATGGCTCCATCTGTGTCCCACCAGTGACTGCCTTTAAGTAGTCTGGGGTGTGGCTGGGGCTTTGGAATTTTTGAAAATTCCCAAGTGGTTCTGATGCACAGCCAAGCTGGGAATGCTGAGCTAAGGAAAGCGCGGCCCCCCGGGCTCCCTCCCGCCCTCCTGTCCTGCTCCTGCTCCTGCGGTGGAAACGGGTGGGTGGGGTGAGGTGGGGGAATGAAGGGAAGGCAGTGGCCCAGGGGTTCTCAGCCCCTGCTGTTTTCTGGAATCGCCCAGGAGGTCTCAGAATGCCCAGGCCAGGTTGCTCTCCAGAGCCACCTCACGGGCAGGGCTCAGGCCTCCTCCTTTGTGAGGCTCAGCAACAGCCAAACGCTGCAGGGGCTGAGGCCAGACAGCATGTCCGGGGCTTGGCTGCACAGACAGCTCCACAGCCCACTGGCCGATGGGGCTCAGAGGAGCTGATGGGAAAGGATGCTGAGGTCCACTGTGGGCAATGCACCTGCTGCTTGAGACTCATCCTCTCCTTCCACGGGCACTACCTGATCCTCCTGTGTACCCGGCTCACGCAGCTGCACAAACTCCAAAGAAGGTTAAACAAAAACAAGCAAAGAGTGGCCCCTGTGCTCAGGAGCTCACAGCCTGGGAGAGAACATGAATCAAAGAATTCACCATGAACTGTGACCAGAGCCACAAAGGGTGGAAAAGGAGTGTGAGAGTAGAGAGAAGGGGGACAAGACACGGGGTACAGGGCAGAGTGCCACAGAGGTGAGCCAGAGGAGGAGATGGCTTTGGGAAGGCAAATGCAGGCAGCTGTGGGGAGGAGCAGGTGTGCAGCCAGGCAGGGGACTGGCACGTGCAAAGGCCCTGTGGCAGGAAGGAAGATGGGAGGTAAAGAAGGCCTGCAAGGCTGGAGCACTAAGACCAAGAGAGAATATGAAAAAGTGAGCCGGACCAGGGTTGGGTCAGGCACGCAGGAGACTATGTACTTTCCCATTCATTTTTCTGAAAAAAAGCATCACCCAAAAAGTGTGCAGCTCGGGCTTCCCAGCCCTGATTATCTGCAAAATGGGAAAATAGTTCCATCTACTGTTGGACTATCCTGGCGACTAAATGAGATAGGCAAAACCCTGGGCTTAGTGCCTGCCACAGCTCTCTAGAAACATTAGCTATTATTTTTAATGAAACAACCTTTATTATCACAACTGACAAAGTTACATTTAAAAAATGAAGATTAATTATGAAGTCGAATTACTGTTATCTTTGCTTTGCAACTGGAGACTTTAAAGGGGTCGAGCCAAGCAAAGGACGGCTGCAGGAGAGCTGCGGGATGGGTGGTCCCCCGTACTTTCCTGCCCGTCTGGATCTATACAACCTGCTCGCAGTACCAGTGTGGGGTTAACAGTGCAGCTGGCAGACCTGGGTCCCAGCCACCTCTCTGGGCCCAGGGAAGTTAGTGAGTGAAGGGGACCCACACGTGTCCGCTGCTACTGCTACTGCCACTGCCACGGGAGATGTGGCTCACTAACACGTGGGGCTGGGGGAGCTGTGTCCGCTGGGAGCTCCAGGAGGCCCTGGATGGACTGCGTCCTGCCACACAGCACCCGCGGAGGCTGTCCTGCCCGTGAGAGGCGAACCAAGCGAGGCGTGGAGCTCCTAACGAGACAGCGAAGGGCAGAAAGTGTCCACCAGATGTGTAGACAAAAGGATTTCTGATGCTTAAAAGCCCTCTGAGAAAACAAAAAGAAAAACCCAACCCAACTATCTGGGACAGAAATGGCAAAAGCAGACCTATAGACATTAAGAAAAGGGACAGACAGTACCTAGAGTTCCTTTGGTTTATTTAGTGACATCTCATTCATAAAAAAACACGTTTGTTCTGAAAACAGCTGTCATGTTTTGAGTGTCCACTGTGCACCAGGTGCTTCCCATCTGTCATTGCTGCCGACACCGGGACAGTCCCGAGGGCTCGGAGCTGGCCACCTGGTGACTACACCCAGTCTGACTGCTGAGCACCACCTTGTCCGACGCTGCCCTGTATGCCACGGGGTTCCCCAAGGGGGTGCCTGCTGTCTCTACTCCACCCACCCCATCCTATGCTCTATCACCATTCATGCATCCCGTGTCCCCAAGATCCGTCTCTGCTCGAAATTTCCAACGAGTCAGCCTAAGTTCCAAAGAATGCTGGTGCTGGTCTCCAAACTTTCAGATGTGCAGGTCCACCATTAAAAATCTCAATTTATGCCGAAACCGGTTTGGCTCAGTGGATAGAGCGTCGGCTTGCGGACTGAAAGGTCCCAGGTTCGATTCCGGTCAAGGGCATGTACCTGGGTTGCGGGCACATCCCCAGTGGGAGATGTGCAGGAGGCAGCTGATCGATGTTTCTTTCTCATCGATGTTTCTAACTCTCTATCTCTCTCCCTTCCTCTCTGTAAAAAATCAATAAAATATATTTTTAAAAAAAATCTCAATTTATATCTCCAACAATTACACATTTGTAAATTACGTAAATGTACCATGATGCTTACATATGTCCATTATATAACTTGGAAAACTTGAAAAAGATTAGTTACTATGAGCTAAGTTTCCACCTCAAGAAACTGGGGGGGGAGAGGGGGGGAGCAAATCAAACTCTAAACAAGCAGAAGGAAGGAAATAATAAAGGTAAGAGCAGAAGTCAGAAAACAGAAACACTGTAAGGGAAATTAATGAAGCCCAAAGCTGGTTCTTTCAGAAGATCAACAAAGTTGATAAACCTGTAATGTGACTGATCAGAAAGAGAAATTCCCAAATCGGAATGAGAAAATGACCACCATCACTGGCCCAACAGATGTTAAAAGGATAAGGGAATATTATGAAAAATCTATACCAACATACTCGACAACTTAGATGCGAGGAACACAAACTAGATGTAGGTAACATAAACAGCCACATAGCCATTATAAAAATCAGATTTGTAGTTAAAAATCTCCCCACAAAAGAAACTTAAAGCCCAGATGGCCTCACTGGCTATTTTTACTAAACATTTAAGGAAGAAATAATACCAGTTCTGCACAAACTTTTCTAGAAAATTGAAAAAGGGAATACTTCTCAACACATTCTATGAAGTCTGCATTCCCTGATGCTAACACCAGAAGGAGAAAACTACAGACTAATATCCTCATGAACACAATGGAAGGGATCTTAACAAAAATTTAGCAAATTGAATCCAACAATACATAGAAAGTTAATACATCACGACCAAGTAGGACTGACTCCAGAATGCAAGGGTGAATGAATCAACATTCAAAAATCAATGTAATTCACCACATTGAGAGACTAAATAAGAAAAACCATATAAACATCTTAAAATCCAACGTCTTGAAAAATATCCAAAGAATGTACTGGCCAGGGTCATTTTATTTTATTATGCCCTCCCCTCCTACACAAATACTACAGAAACTGCTAGAGAATGGAATGGGTAGGTGAGAATGAACAACATTGTCCTGGAAGCTAATTCCTGGCAAAAATTCTCAGCAAAGTAGGAGTTTATTAAGATTGTAGTTCAGAAGGTCAATATACAGAAATCAATTGTATATCAGTACACTGGCAAGGAACAAACCAAAAATAAAATTTTAAAAAATTCCATTTACAAGACCTTCTAAAAGAATAAAATGCTTAGGAATAAATTCAGCAAAAGAAATTCAAGGCTTGTACAAAAGAAATCTAAGGAAATGGAAAGATATCCTGTGTTCATGAACTGGAAGACAATATTGCTAAGATGTCAATTTATCCCAAATTGATCTATTGGTTCAGTACAATCCCAATAAAAACTCAAGGAGGATTTTTTTTTTTTGGTAGAAAATGACAAGTTCATTCTAAAATTTATAAAGGAACTAGAAGAGCTAAAACAACTTCAAAAAGAAAAACAAAGTTGAAGTACTTAAACTACCGGATTTCCACACGTATAAAGCTACAGTAATGAAGATAGTGCAGGTAAACTTAGACATATAAATCAATGAAACAGAATAGAGTCCAAAAATAGACCCACACATATTTGATCAATTAATTTCTGACAAAGGTGCCAAGGTAGTTCAATGCAGAAAGGATAACCTTTCAACAAGTGGTGCTGGACCAACAGGACAGCCATCTGTAAAGCAATTAATCTTACTTTATACCATAAATAAAAATTAACTCCAAATGGATCACTGACCTAAATGTAAGGCTAGTTATAAGCTATAAATTTATTTTAATTATAAAAATTATAACTTAGAAAAATTGTAGAAGAAAACAGGAAAAAAATCTCAGTCACCCGGATTTCACAAATATGACAATAAAAACAGAAATTAAACAACATGAATAAATTGTACTTCATTAAAATAAAAAAATATGTTCTCCAAAAGACACTATCATCTAAATGAAAGGAAAGCCACAGATTGGGAGAGAATACTTGCAAAACTTGTATCTTGCAAAGAACTGTAACTAGAATATATAAAGAACCCTCACAACTCAATAAGAAGATAACCCAACCCAGTAAGAAAATGGACACTTCACCAAAGATGGCAAATGAGGTCACACAAACATTATCCGTCTTTAGGGAAATGTGAAGTAAAATGCCAGTGGGCTACCACCACATGCCTATTAAGAGAGTGGTGGGAAGGACTTGGGGCGCTGGAACGCCCCTCCACTGCTGGTGGGAAGTGGTATGACCACTTTGGAAAAAAGTTTGGAAATGTCTTAAAAACGCAAACATACATCTCCCACATGGCCCAGCCTGTCTACTCTTAGACAGGTACCCCAAGGGGAAAGAAACAGGTGTCAGTGCATAAGCATGTTCACAACAGCGTTATTTCAATAGGTTCCAAACAGAAACAACCAAAATGCCTATGAACAGGTGACTGGATAAACAAACCTGTGTGGTAAATGTCCACACTGGAATACCACTCAGCTATAAGAAGGAATAAACTATCGGTGCACAACAACATGGATGAATTTCAAAATAATGATGCTGAGGTAAAAAGCCAGACAAGAAAAAGAGAACCTACTGCCTGATTCCATTTATGTAAAATTCTAGAAAATGCAAGCTAATCTGTAGTGACAGAAAGCAGGTCAGTGGTTTCCTACAGACAAAAGGGGAGGGATTACAAAAGGCACAAGAACACTTTGGGAGTGATGGACATGTTTATTATCATGACTGTGGTGAGTTTTATTGTGTACAGGTTAACATATGTCAATTAAAACTCAATAAAACTTTTTTTAAATGGGCTAAAATGTACATATATACATTAGTGTTTTCTTTTTGCAGCCTGGTGGCTCATGCCACCTCCAGGACTCCTCACTCTGCAGGCTCCTGGACATCCAAAGAGAGAAGTGGAAACTCCTAGAAGAGTAACTCTCCACTGGAGATCATTTCGTTTTTAAAATATATATTTTTATTGATTTCAGAGAGGAAGGGAGAGGGAGAAAGAGAAACATCAATGATGATGTTCCTGCACGCCCCACACTGGGGATCGAGCCCACAACCTGGGCATATGCCCTGACCGAGAATCGAACCATGACCTCCAGGTTCACAGGTGGATGCTCAACCACTGAGCCATGCTGGCCGGGCTCTGGAGGTAATTTCAAATGACTGCTCAAGTGGCAAACGATGTATGGTGTAAGTAAATATGTAAGCATGAATACGTACATTATGTGGCTTGTGCATTCACTTTGTTCCTGGAAGTAATCACAAGGGATTGCTAATAATGAGTATTGGGGAGAGGAAGTAGCTATTGGGAGCAAGTCCAGAGGGAGCTTTCACTTTGCACCTTTCTCTAGTATTTAAATTTCCTGCACTTGGTACATGGAATACTTTAAAAATAACACAGCCCAGCTGGTGTGGCTCTGCGTATGAGCATCAACCCAGGCACCAAGAGGTTGCCAATTTGATACCTGGTCAGAGCACATGCCCAGGTTGTGGGCTCGATCCCTAGAGGGGGGTGTGCAGGAGGCAGCTGACAGATGTTGATGTTTCTCTCATCAATGTCTCTACCTCTTTCCCTCTTCCTTCCTCTCTTTCTAAAATCAATAAAACACATATTTAAAAAATAACAAAGGTTACCTGGCTAGTGTGATTATGGTCATTTTTTTGTTTGTTTTATTCTTTTTCCATGAAGCAGCCTTATAAATATTATCTGGGAGGGGGTAAGGAGGAAGGGAGAGGAGGAGGAAGGAGAATGAAAGCAGGCAACGACAGAAAAGAAAATTACCCACAAAACAGGGGCACGTCAAAGATACTCCCAAAGCCCCAGGGAGCTCTGGGAATAAAGGGAAAAGCATGGTGACCAAATGAGGAAGAACAAAGTGCCCGAAAACACTACTGGTGAAAATAAAACTAATCTGTTTTGAGAGCTGAATTTCTCGCCCACTTAAAAAATATCCAAAGAATGTACTGGCCAGGATCACTGTATTTTATTATACTCTCCCCTCCCACACAAATACTGCAGGAGGGTAGGTAAGAATGAGCAACACTGTCCTGGACACTAACAGGAGAGAGCCTACAGGTTTTATGCCTCTTCTGATGTGCTCTGACCTTGCTGACGGAGCTCCCTTCTCCAGGCATTGCTGCCTACTCAGGATGATGGGCAGGTTTACGGGCCAGTCCTACATTGTTAAAGAAACACCAGGTCATGTCTTTCAAGCAATTAATTGCACAAGAATACGTTTGTTTTCAAAACCAAATTCTGCCATAAAAAAAGAAACTACTAGAACTAATAAATGAGTTCAGCGAGGTTGCAGGATATAAGGTCAAGATACAAAAATGTGCTGTATTTCTACACTCTAGCAAGGAACAATCTGAAAAGAAAAAGAAGAAAACAATTCCATTTATAATAGCCTCAAAAAGGTCTTACAATACTTAGGAATAGATTTAACAAGGGAAGTATAAGACTTGTACACTGAAAACTACAAAATGTTGTTGAAAGAAATTAAAGATATCCCAATATCCCATGTTCATGGATTGGAAGACTCAATATTTTGTTGTTAATCCTTACCCGAGGATATTTTTCCAATGATTTATTTTTATTTTTTTTATTTTTAGAAAGAGTGGAAGGGAGGGGGAGAGACAGAGAGAGGGAAACATCGATGTGAGAGAGAGACATTGACTGGGGTCGGGATCGAGCCTGCGTGCCCTTGACAGGACACGAACCCCGGAACCCCTACTGAGGCAAACTGGCTAGGGCAAGAGTGAATATTATTAAGATTGTCAATAACACCCAAAGTTATTTACAGATTCAACACAATCACTATCAAAACCCCAGCTTTTATTTTTGTAGAAGTTGACAAGCCAATCCTAAAATTCATACAGAAATACAAGGGAAAGTTGGAGGACTCACACTTCCCAATTTCAAAATTTATTTATTTTTTTAATTAAATCTTTATTGTTCAGATTATTACATTTGTTCCCCTTTTTTTCCCCTCATAACTCCCCTCCTCCCAGTTCCCACCCCACCCTCTTCCCTCACTCCCCATCCACTGTCCTCATCCATAGGTGCACGATTTTTGTCGTCTCTTCCCGCATCCCCCACACCCCTTTCCCCTCCAAGAATAGTCAGTCCATTCCCTTTCTATGTCCCTGATTCTATTATAATCACCAGTTCATTCTGTTCATCAGATTATTTATTCACTTGATTTTTAGATTCACTTGTTGATAGATGTGTATTTGTTGTTCATAATTTGTATCTTTACCTTTTTCTGCTTCTTCCTCTTCTTAAAGGATACTTTTCAGCATTTCATACAATACTGGTTTGGTGGTGATGAACTCCTTTAGCTTTTCCTTATCTGTGAAGCTCTTTATCTGACCTTCAATTCTGAATGATAGCTTTGCTGGATAAAGTAATCTTGGTTGTAGGTTCTTGGTATTCATCACTTTGAATATTTCTTGCCACTCCCTTCTGGCCTGCAAAGTTTCTGTTGAGAAATCAGCTGACAGTCGTATGGGTATTCCCTTGTAGGTAACTGAGTTTCTTTCTCTTGCTGCCTTTTTTTTTTTATTCTTTTATTGCTTAAAGTAATACAAAGGGTATTACATATGTGTCCATTTTTTCCACCCGCCCTTAACAGTCCCCTAGCCTCCCCTATCCCCCAGTGTCTTATGTCCATTGGTTATGTGTATATGTATGCATACAAGTCCTGTGGTTGATCTCTTACCCCCCTCCCTCCTGCCCCCCAACCCTCCCCAGCCTTTTTTTCCCTCTCTTGCTGCTTTTAAGATTCTCTCTTTGTCTTTTGCTCTTGGCATTTTAATTATGATGTGTCTTGGTGTGGTCCTCTTTGGATTCCTTTTGTTTGGGGTTCTCTGCGCTTCCTGGACTTGTAAGTCTATTTCTTTCACAAGGTAGGGGAAGTTTTCTGTCATGATTTCTTCAAATAGGTTTTCAATATCTTGCTCTGTCTCTTCTTCTGGCACCCCTATAATTCGGATGTTGGTACACTTGAAGCTGTCCCAGAGGCTCCTTACACTATCTTCATATTTTTGGATTCTTTTTTCATTTTGCTTTTCTGGTGGGTGTTTTTTGCTTCTTCACATTTCAAATCTTTGACTTGATTCTTGCGATCCTCTGGTCTGCTGTCAGGAGTCTGTATAATATTCTTTATTTCAGTCAGTGTATGCTTAATTTCTAGTTGGTCCTTTATCACGACATCGAGTGTCTCACTATATTTCTTGAGGATCTCACTACATTTATCGGCGGTTTCTAGAAAGTTCTTGAAAAACCTTAAAAGTGTGGTTTTGAACTCTATATCCAGTAGTTTGCTTTCCTCCATTTGTCATTTGTGTCCTTTTTTCTTTGTCTCCACATTTTTTATGCTTCCCTGTGTTGATAAAGTGATTTTCTGTTCTAAGTGTCCTCTAGGGCCCGGTGGCTCAGCATCCCCAATTACCTGAGGTAGACACTCTTGGTGCACCCCCTTGTGGGCTTTGTGCACAGTCTTGTTGTAGTTAAGCCTTGATTGTTGTAGGTAACACTGGGAGGATTTGACCTCCAGGCCAATTGGCTGTGAGAATCAGCTGCGTCTACGGTGGGAGAACTTCTGTGCTGAAGACACCCTTATGGGCCAAGACTTGCTTCAGTGGGGCTTTGGTGCTCACTGAGTCTGCCCCCTGAGTGTGTCCCTTATGGATCTGCGGAGTTATAATTGGATGGTCCCACTCTGACCACTGGGTACACTGGCTCTTGGATCTAAGGAGGTGCTAATCTAGCCTCTGCCTGAGGCTACCCTGCAGAAGCCAGCTGTAAAGCAATGCAAGTTGCCTTGGCGCCTTGGGAAGCTGCAGTTTGTTAGGTAATTTTCAGATTACAAAGGGCCGGGCCTTTCATATGCAAAAGCCTCCCTTGCACGGCTTGGGTGGGGCGGAGCCCCAGGGGATCAACAGAGTGGGCGGAGCGAGCAGTATGGCTGCTCTCAGTCCTGTCCTCAGAGGCCCCGGCAATCGCTGCGTGTGCCTCTGAGAGAAAGCTGCCCTCGAGTTCCAACCAATGCCAGACAGTCCCGTTTTTCCCGTATGAGTCTGGGTCCCCAGAGACTCACCGGAACTGGAGCTCAGAGCCTGAGACTCCCTCCCGATTGAAAAAGACAATCGTGACCTCAACCGCCAGCCCGCTCCGCATACACCTCCGCACCTTCGTATTTACTTCCACACTGCACCTCCTCTGAATCTCGGTATGCTTTTCTCTTTCCTTCTAGTTGTAGAATTTCCACTCAGCCAGCCTTCCTGTGGTTCTGGATGATGTCCGTTCTGTCTTTTAGTTGTATTTTTGAAGTGGTTGTGCGAGGCAGCAATCTCCGATGTTTACCTATGCCACCATCTTGGTTCTCCCCAATTTCAAAATTTAATACGAGCTATAGTAATCAAGAATTTGGGGGTATTGGCATAAGAACAGATGTATAAATCAATGTAACAGAGTGGAGAGTCCAGACATAAACTCATACATCTATGGTCAATTGATTTTTAACAAGGTGCCAAGACAACTCAATGGGCAATGAACAGTCTTTTCAACAAATGGTGCTGGGACAAATGGATTTCCACATGCAAAGCAATAAAGCTGGACTCCCTATCTCACCCCATATATAAAAATCAACTCGAAATGGATCAAAGCCCTAAATGTAAAAGCTAAAACTATAAAACTCTTAGAAGAGCACAGTTGGTTAGAGTGTCATCCCAATACCCCAGGTTTGATCCCCAGTCAGGGCACACACAAGAATCAACCAATTAATGCATAGAAAAATGGAACAACAAATCGACGTTTCTCTTTTTCTCTCTTTCCCTCCGTCCCTTCCTCTCTCTCTCCAAAATCAATTTCAAAATAAAAAACCTGTGAAGAAAACATACGGGAAAATCTTTATGACCTTGGACTAGGCAATGGTATCTTGTTTCACACCAAAAGCACAGGCAACAATAGAAAAAAAAAAACCCCAGATAAATTAGATTTTATCATAATTAAAAACTTTTGTGCATCAAGGACACTATCAAGAGAGTGAGAAGATAACCAACAGAATAGAAGAAAATATTTGCAAATTACATATCTGGTGAGAATCTAGTATCCAGAGTATATAGAGAACTCCCACAAGTCAACAAAAAGAGACAAAAAACCCCAACCAAAAAATGGGCCAAACATTTGAATAGATGTTTCCCCAAAGACGGCCACTAAATACATGAACAGATGCTCGACATCCTTAGCCATTACAGAAATGCAAATCTAAACCACGATGAAAGACCACTTCACACCCACTAGTCAGGCTACTATCCTGAGGTGGACAATAACAAACGCTGGTGGGGATGTAAAGAAAGCCGAACCTTCAAACACTGTCAGTGGGAATGTAAGATGATGTCACCACTTCTGAAATAGTTTGGCAGTCCTTCAAAAAAGTTAAACATAGAATTACCATTATGACCTAGAAATTCTACTCTTATGTATATATATCTCCCCATAAACACTTGTGTGCAGATGTTTATAGTAGCATTATTCACAATAGCCAAAAAGTAGAAACAACCCAGTGTCCATCAACTAATGGATAAAATGTGATACATCCATACAGCGAATACTATTTGGCTATAAAAAGGAATGAAATACTGACAAACACTACAACACGTATGGACCTTGAAAACATTATGCCAAGTAAAGTAAGCCAGACAAAAGATTATCTACTTTTTTGTTGTTGTTGATTAGATGCCACATATGAGCGAGATTATGTGATACTTGTCTTTCTCTGACTGGCTTATTTTACTTAGCATAATACTCTTCAGGTCCCTCCATGCTGTCTCAAAGGGTAAGAGATCCTTTTTTTTTCTTTTTACTGCTGCATAGTATTCCATGTATAAAAGTATTGATGAAGAAAATAGATCCAGAGATATAGAAGCATGGAACAGACTGTGGAATCCCAGAGGGAAGGGAAGGCAAGGGAGGGTGGGTGGGTGGGAAGAGATCAACCAAAGACGCTGTATGCATATAAGCATAACCCATGGACACAGACGATAGGGTGGTGAAGGCCTGGGGGCGAGGGAGGGAAGGGGGGCTAGAAGAGGTCAATAGAGGGGGAAGGGGGACATATGTAATATTTTCAACCATAAAAATAAAAAAGGTTACCTACTGTGTGATTCCATTTATGTGAAATGTCCAGAATAAGCAAATCACCGAGACAGACGCAGACCAGGGATTGCCAGGACCTGGGAGAGTGGGGACTGAGAGTGAGTGACCGCTGATGGGCATGAAGCTTCTTGTGAGGGTGAGGAAAATGCTCTGGGATTAGACAGTGGTGACGGTTGAACAACTCTGTGAATCACACGGAATCACACGCTTTAACAGGGTGAACTATATGGTATGTGGATTATATCTAAATAGCAACAGTTCTGTCTTGGTCTTACCAAAGAGTAAGCTTCACCCTGTCTGTAACGACCCCACTGTCCTCCGAGACCTGGCCCCCCCCCCCCATGATCAGGCTCATCTCCTGTACCCCCTGTTCTTTGTTCTGCGGCTCCCTGCTTCCCTGTACCTCCAGGGGAGCTATATTCCATCTGCAGTTGAAAAGAGTCTGCAGATGGATTCGCAGTGGGAGTTTTTGCTTTCCTTTTTTTCAATCCTCACCCGAGGATATTTTTTCCATTGATCTTTGGAGAGAGAGAGAGAGAGTAGAAGGGAGAGGGAGGGAGATTGGAGGGGGGCAGAGGAGGGAGGAGGAGAGACAGAAACATCAATGTGAGAGAGACACATCAACTGGTTGCCTCCAGCAGGGGCCAGGGATTGGAACTGCAACTGAGATAGAGGTACGTGCCCTTCACCAACAATCGAACTCGTGAGCTTTCAGTCCTCAGGCTGACGCTCTAACTGTGCAGCCAACCTGGCCAGGGCAGTTTTACTTTTGTTTTCTAACTGAATTAGTTACCCTGAGATTTCACATAAACATCCACAGTCTGGCCATGGCCGCTGGCTGCGGATCCAAGAGCCACGCTCCTCTTCATCCCTGGGAGAAGCCGGGTTCTGTTCGGGCTTCCGCTAGGAAAAGCTGGTCCATCCAGTGGAAGAACCGTGACATCCCGCTGCCCTTTGCAGGGACTGGCCTAGGGTGGCTCCTGGAGCAGTCAGAACTCTTAGACCGGGACTGGCTGCTTGAGCAGAAAACCGTTTGATCATATGCCAGAGCCAACTGACCACAAAGCTGATGCAGCTTAAGGCCCGGGCCCTCCCCTGCGTGCCCCGAACACTCTAGGTTAGGTAAGGAATGTTCTGGAAAACACCCTAAAAAGATGGAGGAGAAAAAACCTCCCAAGGTCCAGCACTTTGGTCCATGATTTCATTACTCATTCTAAGTAAAAGTTCACTTTCATACTTAATTTTCCATGTAATGAATTAGATAATCGGATGTTTGAATCACAGATAAGAATTTTAAAGCAGCTATCATAACTATGCTCAAGGAGGTCAATGAAATATGCTCACGTTGAATGAACAAATAAGAAATCCCAGTGAAGAGGAAGAAGAGGAGAAGAAGAGAAAGAAGGAAAAGGAAGAAGGAAGAAGAAGAAGAAGAAGAAGAAGAAGAAGAAGAAGAAGAAGAACAACAACAACAACAACAACAACAACAACAACAAGAACTAAATGGAAATTCCAAAACTAAAAATTCAAATATTTGGAAGGAGGCTGGAAACGTGAGTGTCTGGAGTTCTACCTTGAAGGAGTAGGATTCATGGAGCCGAAATTTTTCAGACATAGCCAGGGATTCAAAGGGCACTGACAGCCAGGAAACCCGTGACACAGTTCTGTTCAGTGAAATAAAATAGCATGGTGACGCTGGAGCTATGACAGCCACTCTGCAACCCCGCAGGAGCCGTGAGGCACCGGGGCTGAGCCAGAGCTCTGACACTCAGATGTGCTGGACAGAGCCCGCAACCCCGCCTCTGGAATGTCTGTTACATGAGATGATAAACCTCTCTGACGTGGGTATTTGTTATAGGCAAAGTCCATCCTAACCAACACACAGCTTGTCTTGAACATGGAGAGAGACCTGGAAGCACTGGACCTGCCAGCCCTTTAGAGAGAGCTCGGTCCCCAGAGGCAACTGAGCTTGCAAGCCCGGCCCTACCACCTTTCGAGATGGATCACCAGCCCCTAGTCTACAAATCACGCCTCAACTCCTGCTCCCACCAACTCCACCACTGCAAGTCCACCGGGTTGCCCTGCCCTCTCTTCCATCTCTTACTGCAGCTGCGCAGCCATCCCGCCCATGGGCCAGCGGCCTCCTGAGGGCAGGAATCTGCCTCCTCATTCCCGACTCTCCCTCTGCCCTACCATCGAGCGAGCTGCTAGAATACAGGACACCTCAGCGCATGTCTGCTGAATGAATGAATACCCACCCCTGCATGAAGAACGTCAGGGTGCAGGGTGTCCCGTCCTCCAAGCTCAGCCAGGAGCTCTAAACGGTTACGTGTGCTTCTCAGTCAGGACAATCCTTCCCACCACACTCAGTACAATGCTCCAAGGACCCCGCTGCCAGTCCTCAGCCGCTCACCTGGAGGACACCTGCACACTGTCAGCTCCGCCAGAGGCCAGGCCGCCTTGCCCTCCCCTGGCCGGGGGAGCATGGTGGGGTAAGACTCCCCAGCGGGTCTGGGAAGGGCTGCCCGTAACTATGAGCTCGAGGAAAGGGGAGAGATATCCCTAGTTTATAAAGAGAAAGATCAGGCACCTTGAAGGCTCACGCACCAATCACAGATCCCGATGGGAGGGGGCTCCTGGTTCTTCCCTGAAGGCTGTGACCCATGGATGAAAGGACACTCAGAGCACCTCAACTTGTAGACAAATCCAAGGCGCGTGATTCTGTTTGCAGCGACCCTGGGTCTGATGGATCTCGAAAATGCTTCCTGAACTGGCGGCCGACTTTCAGCTCCAGCTTTTGGGAGAGTCTCTCCCGGCACTGGCTCTAGGCTCCGGACTTGGCTGTTTTGTTTTGCCTCTTTGTTATGGTACAAAGCACAGAACATGGGATGGGGATGGTGACTGCACAGCAGTGAGGGGGTTAGGAGTGCAAAATCTATGCTTCTCCCAAACTTCTCGTCTTCCCAGACAGACACTGTGCCTATCAAACACGAACTCCCCACCCCTCCTCCCGTTCCCTGGCAGCCACCTTCTACTTTCTGTCCCTATAATTTTGATGACTTTAGGGACCTCATATAAAAGGAGTCAGCTAGCAGTTGTCCTTTTGATTCTGGCTTATTTCACTCAGCATGATGTCCTCCAGGCTCCTCTGTGCTGTAGCCTGTCCGTTTCCTCCCTTTTCAAGGCTGAATAACGCTCCATCTCATGTGTCTACACACTATTATCCAGTCACCCACCAGTGGGTTCTTGGGTTGCTCCCACCTTTAGGCTGTTGTGAGTAATGCTGCTGTGAGGCTGTGTGTGAGGACATCTGCTCAAGTCCCTGCGGACAGTTCTTGTGTGGACCTGGCCTTTGACTTTCTCTGAATCTGTGAAAACTGCACCTGGGGCCTGGAATTCTAGGCCAGTCTATTCCAATGGTGATGGTGGGAGTGGGGGGCGGGGGAGGACAACGGCCCCAGATGGGCTCACACGTGGTGCATGAGAAATGCTCTGGAGTGGAGGGAGCAGAGCTAAGCCACCTGGGAGCTCAGGAGAAGACCCTGGCCCTCCTGATGGAGGGCGAATCAAGGACAATGTGGCAAGAAGCAGAGAAGAGTGGGACGGCCTCGGCCTCTCCCTCTCTGGGAGGAGACATACCACTGCCTGGAGGAGAGGAGCAGGACAAGGGAGGCCTCTGTTCCCCAAAGGGCAGGCATGCCGCAGAGGTGGCCCCAGGGGCTCCAGAAAGGGCAGCCGGGCGCAGGGGCAGAGGTTATGAAAAGGGAGAGGATGCGGAGACTGGCGCTATTCAGAAACCCTCAGAGGGGCCCTAGGCGGGGGCAGGGGTCTGGATGCTCTAATTTGAAAGCTGGCCCCCAGCTCAGCCAAGTCCTGAAACAGGAAGGCACAAAAGCCGAGGGTCAAAGCGCTGGTGGGTGTGAATGGTGCATCGTGGTCTCCGACCTTGGCCTTCTGAGCTATGCCATCAGTGTTTCAGCGGGAGGTGGGCAGACTCCGGCAGGGAGCAAAGGCGGGGTCTGGACTCCTGTTTGTCCCTCTCACTGTCTGCCTGCCGTAAGCAACTTTCAACTGGTACATGATTTTTTTTTTTTTTTTTGGTGCCAAAGTGTCTGGGTTCAGGTAGAAACAGTGACAGCCCAGGAAGCGTGCGTCTGTGAACTCAGAACTTCTGAAGTGTAAGAGTGACTTACGTGCATCCCTTCATTGGCTCTGGCCCTGGTTAGTCCAACCCCAGGAGCTTCCCTGACCTGATGTAGTTCAGAAAGAACTGTCCCCTTAAATCCAGAGAACTGGCCTTCTAGACTGTTCTGGGATCCCGAGTCTGTGAGGTCAGCCTGGACTTGGCCACAGTGACATTCCCCTGAGGCCAGATCCAGGTGCCACGGAGCCTGTCAGCTCAGCTTTCTACAACTGTTGACGCCAGAGCCAAAGATGGCCCCATGTCTCCACAGCCTGGTGACGCAGCGTCCCCCCAGCATCCCCTTCCCCCGGCACCTCCCCCGATGCCGGTGCCAGGAGACTGGGAGCTGTGAAAGGTGACCGCCAGCTCAGGGCGGAAGCCTCCACCCCACACCCTGGTACTGACCAGACTGACGACAGAGACCATCCACGCTGAGGTCCCACAGGAGAACAAAGGCGCCCGAAGAAATTTCTGGAGGCCATGTCAGCAGCTGGGAGGAGAAACCACAGGTTGCCGGTCACTCCTATGAGTTACAGCACAGCACGCACCTTTACTGCTCCGTCAAGTAAGTCCATTCAATCCTCATGAGCCCATGCGGGACACGAATATCGTCATTATTGCCATTTTACAGAGGAGGAAATCACGCTCAGACGCTCAAGCAGCTTCCCAGGGTCACCCAGCTAGTAAGGGCAAAGCCAGGATGCAACCTGGTCTGTGTGACTTGAAACCTCCTACTCCGTCCACCTCCCTGTGCGGGAGTCTTGTCCTGCCCCTCACTCCCCGTGGTCACGGCTGGGCCCCTCCAGGCAGGAGCCAGTGCAGGAAAGAGAAAGAGCTTGAAAGTCAGCTGGACAATGACAGGCCGGCCCCTCTTTTTGATCCCCCACCACTTCCAGGGCGGTGCCTTAACTTCCCTCATCTGAGATGGCGGCTCTGGGAGGCCCCGGCACTCAGTGCAGATCCTCCAACAACCTGGGCTGGGGAGGGGCGGCAGGTCACCCACTTGACTCAAACTCCCTGGGATCCTTACGTGAAGGCTCCTGGACTCTGAGGGTCGAAGGGACCAAAATTCTGCTACCCTGAAGCTGCCCTTTCTGGGCAAAAGACTCAGAAAGAACCTCTGACCCCCCTTCCCTTTCCTGCCCAAGAGACTCAGACAGAGAACGCTGCTCCAGGAAGGAGACCTTAGGACAGGGCTCCTCAAACTACGGCCCGCGGGCCACATGCGGCCCGCCGAAAACATTTATCTGGCCCGCCGGGTGTTTTTGCCGCTGCTGCCTGTTGCTTAGCAGCCGACTAGTTTTTATTAAACTATAGTCCGGCCCTCCAACGGTCTGAGAGACAGTGAACTGGCCCCGTTTAAAAAGTTTGAGGACCCCTGCCTTAGGATGTCGCCTCAGCCTGAAGTGAATGACGTGTGGTGAACAAGAGGCCCAGCAGCCTGCGAGCTACACACTGTCTATGAACCACGGTCTCTGGGTGGTCCAGCCAGAGCTGTCCTGCCAGGTGCGATCTGCTCTTCCTCGACTACCTGTGAGTCAGCCATTCTCACTTCTGGAATCTAATTCCCATTCCCTCTTGTCTCCTTTGCCCAAAAATGTCTTCTATACCCAATGCCGCCTCACTGTCTTTGGAATGCCATGCCTATGTGAATTCCATGCCAGGCACATGCATTAAACTTTGTTTTTCTCTGTTAACCTGTCTCTGTTCATTTATTAGCCCAGCCAGAAGAACTTGGAAGGTAGGAGGAAAAGTATCAATATTTTTTAGCCCCGGAGGCTCACAGTTGGGCATCTGGGCTGAGTGGCATGGACAGCACCTTCCCGACAGTGCCATCTGGCCTGAGGACACACAGAGCCAGCCATGCTGCCCCTGCACCGTCCTCCCGAGGACTGAGAAAAGGACGCTATGGTGGGCTCCCTGGGCACAGCCCCTTTCAGGACAAGGTCCCACCCCCAGGGCTCAGTGCCGTTGCTGCCTGAGGGCCCTGAGCCAGTCCCTCTGGACATTAACGACATTAACCTTGGCTGAAGGGAGTGCCTCACCCAAGGTCACACCCCTCTCCAAGTGCAGCCTTTGTCTGCTAACTGGCCTAGGCTGGGGTCCAAAGGCCTATGCCCCTTGCCTCCATTGGGACAACTCTAAAGGTCCCCCCAGTCCCAGAAGCCCTTGCAGGACTGGCTGTGACCTCTCTTGCATTTGCTTTGACTCCGCCCAGGCCTTCTCTTCTCTCCCCCCCAGGGTAGCTGCTGAGAGTGACGCACACCCCCACCCTCTTCCCAGAAATATGCTGGGAAATCACGTCTCAGAGCCAGCTTCCTGGGATCTGACCTAAGAAACCAGAACTCTGCCTCCTCCTCCTCTCATAATTTCTCATAACTTCTTTTTTCATAGCTGGACATCTGATTGTTTCCCAACAAGAATATAAATTCAGAGCAATGATACCTGCTTTTGTCCACGTCCCCAGCAAGGCTCACTTGGCAGGTATACACTAGGGCTCTAGTAAAGAGTTCACGTAATTCATGAGCACCAAGGCCAAAGTCTATTCACCCAGTGACCACTGTATACCCACCTGAAGCCCCTGGGAGGGATCCGGGGTGGCAGCAGGACCTTGTCCCATGGGACCTGAGGCTATCCTTTCCAAAGAAACAGTTGAATGAGCAGGTTGGGGAGGTCTGCCCTGCTCACCCACACGACTGAGTCAGCTGCAGGTGTGCCCAGGAGCCTTGGGCAGCTCCAAGACCCTGCTCACCCAGCTGCCTTTGATAGGATGGAGTGGGGTTGGGGTGTCACTTAACCCTTCTTAGTCCAATCAGACTCTCCTTCCTGAGAATATACTTGGCCATGGTGTCTGCAGAGTAGAGAAAAGCCAAGATCTTTCCTAGGATCCCAAACCTTCTCCATCCTCGTTCCTGCTCCTCCTGACACCACCACAAATGACCCCTGCACCTTTCTAAGACTCTCCTCAGCAGCTTCAGGGAGTCCCAGGGATTTCTGCCTCTTGCAGTCAGAGTCCCCATAATAGGAAGGCTCAGAAGTATGCTGAGCACAGGGCCACGTTCTGGGCAGGCACCCGTGACGCCAGTCCCCAAACCCCTCCATCCCTAGAGCTCAGTACAGCAGGTCCTTGGCCGATGTCTATGAATGAATGCATGGTGCTACTGTGGGGAAGTTGCAAGAAAGCCCAAACCTCAGAAGTGAAACGGCAGGGTCCCCGTGAAGGCCTGCAGTGTGACCACATGACAGCCACATGGCCACCTGTCTCCTTCCTGAAGATGGAGAACTGGAGCCTCTTGCTAACACTCCTTCCAGAAGGTGCCAGGCCCTGGCAGAGCCATGGGGGACCATCCAAACAAGGCAGGTCACAGGACTTCATTTAACCTCCACCTGGGACTCTCAGCCCCTGTTCACAGACTACAAAACTGAGGCCTAGGCTGACACTGCTAACCTGCCCAAGGTCACACAGCAGGAAGCGGCAGAGGAGGAACTGCAGCAGTCTGTCTGGCCTCAGGGCTGGCACCTCTGCTCTATGGCTCCCCTGGGGTGACAGAGGTGGGAGAAGAGACTGGGCAGGGGTAGCTCACTCCTCCCAGGCCTTATGGACAGGGAAGGCCGTCTACACTGTGCCAGGGTCACACAAGGACCCCCTGTGGGCGACGTCTCAGACGGGCCCTTTGTGCCTCCCAATGCCCGATTGTGTGTTTTGTCATATACTGTGCACGGAGCACAGAGACACTGCACTGACTGGGAGCAGAGAAGAATGGCCACACTGTTCCCTGTCACTGGCCCACCATTCCCACTGGGCCTGGGGGAGGGACAAGGGCAACAGCCACACACAATAGCCCCAGGCACCAAGGGTGCCTCTTCCCTCAGGGGCAAGGAGGGGCGCCGGGAGAAGAGAGCTGGAGGGCTCTTTCTGGAAGGCAGCCAGGCAGCAAGGCGACTTCCTTGACCAATCGCCCTGCATGCTGCTCTCATGTACAGCGGGGATCCAGGCTCCAACGCGCAGGAATGAGACCAGGTGGAACTTCTGACCTGCCCTCCCGGACAGGGACGGTTCTGTCCTGGGTAGGTGCCAAGGCTGGCCGCGTTCAGATCTCAGCAGCTGGTGCTGGGCTGTCCCTGCTGGCTCTCACCTTCTTCCTCAGGCCCAGGGGCAACCAGCAGGGCAGAAAGGGGCAGGCGCAGCTGCTCTGGGCTTCCCCAGCTGACTACAACCCACAGAAGAGGCAGACGCTCAACACCTGAGCAGCCCCAGCTTGAAATTCACGGGGCCCCCACACTTGCAGGGTGCTCCAGGCCGTGGCAGGCCCTGAGCTAGGCCCTGAGACTTGGAATAGAGATGAGCTGGGACGCGGGAGGCACCTGTGGAGTAGCAGGGACAGGACCACAGAGAGGACTTCGGGGGCACAGACAGTACCCTGCGAGGCACATGCTCTGGGCGACAGACCGCAGGCTGGTCCCAGCATCTTCCCAATGATGCCATCACAGGCCTTCCTCCTCTTGCCTCAGCTGGAACAAACCCAGAAGTGGCCCAGACCAGAGGAGGAAAAGGCATGCTCCCGCCCTTTCCCCTCCCACCCTCCTTCCCCCCCCCCCCCACCTTCGCCGTGGCTATGCCAGGCTGCAGGCCGGAATGCTCCCGCCACCTGGTGGCAGGCCTGGGTCCTCACCTGGAACAGCCACCGGAGCAGGGGCACAGGGCAGCCGGGCCGGTGCAGGTAGAGGTTGCTCAGGAGGCCACTGCGCAGGAAGGAGAGCTGCTGGGCCAGCGGGGAGCTGCGGGCAGAGGAGCGGAGCCAGGTTAGGGGGCTCCGGCCGGCGGCCTGGCAGCCTTCCTTCACACCCGTCTCAGTAAAACGGGGTGGGGGATTCCAGAGTTTCAGCCTCACCAGGGTGCTAGAATCATGTCAGTCATCGCTATGGACAAAACGTTTGTACAGCCCAGGATGCAAGCAGCTGGGAGGGCAAAACTGCTCCCATCAGAATCACTTGCCCCGTGAGCACATCTCACAGTGCTTTGAACACGCTGTCCTTCCCACTGGACAGAGGGGGACTGAGGGGTTCACAAGGTTGACTGGGGGATCCGAGGCAGCTCAGGGGAGAATCGGGAGACACAGCCGCAGCCTAGGGCCCCACCGTTGGGGGCAGAGTTACCACAGGGCCCACGTGGGCCAGCGTCCGGACTCCGATTACACGGCGCTTTTCTGCCTGGGCTGTTTTTCCGAAACAAAGGGGACACCTGAGAAGATGGGGAAATAATAGAAAGGGGCTGGAGGCAGGGAAATTCTGGGAAGCAAATCACAAACAAGGGTGCCGCCGAGGACTCCAGAAACCATGTAAGCAGCAGCGACCCAAGTCCAGGGGACTGGCACCCAGGCACCACCTGCCTGTGGCCCCAACCAGAGCCCCACTCAGGACAGCGTCCTAACAGGAGCCTTCAAATCCCACTGCCACATGGAAAGGAGCCCGAGCCCACCGGCCTGCTGGCCACCCTGTGACCAGGAGCTGAAACGCTCCAGGTGGCTCTAGGGCAGGGGTCCTCAAACTATGGCCCGCGGGCCACATGCAAATACAAATATTGTATTTGTTCCCGTTTTGTTTTCTCACTTCAAAATAAGATATGTACAGTGTGCATAGGAATTTGTTCATAGTTTTTTTTTAAACTATAGTCCGGCCCTCCAATGGTCTGAGGGACAGTGAACTGGCCCCCTGTTTAAAAAGTTTGAGGACCCCTGCTCTAGGGCCTTGGAGAAGGAGCTCCGGAAGCCACTTTGGAGGGTCGCTGGCTTCATACCTGGGGGGCTGGGGCGGGGGAGCCTGTCCTGCCGCTGCATTGGTGAGCACCCTTTGCTCTCGGGACAGTCCTAAAGGCAGTTAATATGGATTCCAGGAGATGGGAATGTAACTTCCTGTTTGTTCTTGCTTTGATGGCCAGGCCCACGCCAAGATTTTGGACAGCATTTAAAATCCTGACTCCAGATAGAGAGTCCTCGGCCAGCCCACCCTCTCCTTTTTACAAAGGACATATCTTATTCTGTGAGGCACGGAATGCTCCAGAACAAAGGTTCTCCTCCAAGCCAAGATGCTGTCTCCTTGAGTATGTCCAGGCAATTTACAAATTGTTTATATTTTCCAAGTCATTTAAGTTCAGAGGAGAAAGCAGCTTTCTCCCTGTGTTTGTGAAGTTGACGGCTCTAAAATAGACCTTTATTTGTTCATGAAACATGTGTGTGCCCCGGGGCTGCTGGTGCACCGCTCGGCTCCATGCGCTTGGTCACATGGACACTTTCATGGACTGACCCCATGATGCCCGCGTGGTTCAAGCACAGAACCCCGGATGCAGACAATACCCAGGCAAACGATGTCTGGAGGACCTCACAGACCAGCAGGACTTGACCAGGGACCACGTGGCAAGGAGGCTGGTGCTCCAGGGACTCTTAGGAGACTGTGGCATTCTGTTGGGGCAGTGGTCGGCAAACTGTGGCTGGGCAAACCACGGCTCGCGAGCTACATGCGGCTCTTTGGCCCCTTGAGTGTGGCTCTTCCACAAAATACCGGCTCTTCCACAAAAAACTGACTTCTGCGCAGGGGCCACGAAGTTTCAATCGCACTGTACGCACGCGCCCGCACATGGTATTTTGTGGAAGAGCCACGCTCAAGGGGCCAAAGAGCCGCATGTGGCTCGCGAGCCGTGGTTTGCCGACCATGGTGTTGGGGGGACTGACCGTACAAGCCCCTATTGGCTCAATCAATGCATTTCCAACCGCTGCTCCAAGGGAGTGACACCCCTCAGGTGGCAATGTCTCACTTCTGCCTCGCCCGCTTTGCAGCGCAGTTGCTGCCACAGGAATGATCAGGCTGCCTCTGGGCTCATGGCTGCCGGGTTAGGGTTAGTCTGTAAGACCAGCAAGAGATGGCAGAAAAAGTGGCCCAGGGCGCCCGGAGCGAGGGCTTTAGGAACTCTGTGCCCAGGGCTAGGCCACAAGTGCTGCTTCACCCCACGAATTCACGGGCTGCCCCTGCAGCAGAAGGGACAGGTGAGACATGAGTGACCTCCAGCTTAGTGGAAGGGCAGGAGGGCCTCACTGCACAGGGCCCTGATGGGAGCAGGAGAGCGTGCAGCAGTACCTGGGAGGAAAGGGGAGGGGCAGGGGGGGTGTGCTGAGCACTCAAACATGTGGGTCACAGACTCAGTGGTTGTTAGATTTACCAAAACCCCTGCCACGTCTACAAATCAAGAACTCGGACGCGGGGTGGCTAAGCCAACGCTACAGTCAGCAGTTATGCTGACAATGAGCCGGGAGGAGGGAGCCTTGGTCACAGCAGATGCCGCACGGCCTGGCTGAACACAAAGCCACACTGTCCACCCTGGGGTCCCAGTAGGGAGGTTCTCGCCAGGACAAGGAGCAGCCAGTCAGAAAACTGCTGATCCCCAACCCCGTGGCGAGGACGGAGGGCCCGGGAGCTGAGGGAAGGAAAGGGGAATCAGCCCCAAAGGAGAACTGCACAAAACAAGGGACAGCACCAAAGGGCCGGCGTGGACCCACGCGGGTGCTGGGCAGAGCTCCGGCCTCTGCGTGGACGTCCATGCCTGATAGTGCCTTGCCAACAGTCCTCCAGCCTTCCCTCCCCCACCTCCCGGCAGCAGTCCCAGAGGGCAGTCTCTCCGTGCCTCGGGAATCCCACGCTGGTGGAGGCATAAACACAGTGTAGCTATTTATACAGTATCAGTTTCTGCGCCCTTGCCAAGTTACTCAAATGAAAGTTTAACGGCCTCCTCGAGAACAGAAAGGAATAGTGCTCAGAGCCTTCATCCCTGCTGCTCTTCTCTTTCTGGCTTTCCCTTTGTCAAAGCTAAGCAGCATCACCAGGTCAGAGGGACCCCAGCGACAGCCCTGCCTGTGGGCTCTGTGTTTTCAGGGACAGTCGCAGCCAGTGGGTGGCTCAGTCCTGCCCACTCTCTAACCACTGGGTTTATTTCACAGGCCTCACCCGCCGCATGCCGGGAAGAGGAGGGCCTGGCAAAGCGCGGGCTGGCCTCAGAGATCCGGTGCCCACGCAGCAGAGCCCTCTCAGCTCGGACCCGCCCACGTTCTCCTGTTAAAGTATTCACGGAGCGAAGCCCTGGCCTGTGTACCAGGCGCCCCGCCTGCAGGACACCCCCACGCACACTGCGGGGCCAGGGGAGCACCCTGAATAATTCAGCGGGCAGCCCCCACCTTCCCTGGAGCTGCCTCCTGGCCGGGAATGGGCACGTCCTAAAGCTTCCACTCAGGGCGTCGGATTTCCTGTTGAACTGCTGTCCAGGGAGGAGGAAAAAGTTCAGCCTGCCACCGGCTCTGTCATGAAGGCCTGTGCCCTTGGTCCCAGGGAACTGCACTGAGGCCACACATCCAGCTGGGTGATGAGCAGAGGGATGGCCGGGCCACCTCCGGTGCCACAGCTGCGGGCTGGGACCCCTGTGCAGGCCCAGTCCCGGGGACACGCCGGCTGCGGCGCTCGGCTACCCATTTGCTCTGCCGTCTGAGACCAATAGCTTGCTTACTCGGTGCCAAGGTTTCCCATGGTGAACAGTGGGGAGAAAGATAATCCTCCTTTTCACAGACGGGCAAGAAGCGACTCTATTTCTGGAAGTGATTTTTATGGAGGCATTCACTTTTTCTCCCCTCAATGATAAAAATGTTCACTACAGAAAGTCTGGAAAACACAGGAGTATAAGGAGGACAGTTACAATGACCTGTAATCACAGTGTTAGCTGTCTGTACGGCAGGAAATGGAAACACTGCTTTTTTGAGATCAAGTGATCTTTTATTCTTCCTCCATTTTCGTGTTTCCGGCTGAACACAACGGGATAATTATTAAAGGACCAGTATTCCCCACTCTTGTGTCTGAACTTGAAGTCCTTGGCAGAAACAGGAACTAAAAGATGGCCCTGAGGCTAAATGGTGACCTTCAGGAAGCAGCCCTTACCCATGCGGAGCAGGGCCCGGACCAGAACGCCCTCACTTTGGGATTTGCCGGCTGGCAAGGCCGCACTGTCGTTAGCACGCCTCAGGCAGGAGGGCCTGCATTCCTCCCTCCAAGGGAGCCGGCCAGCCACCTGGCCCCATTTGGCAGGGCCGCTCAGATCCAGGTCACTGCTCCATGGGCCAGCTCATCTGTCCAACACTTCCTGCGGGCCGTTGAGCCCGGGGCAGAAGTCCTGCTGTTGGCACAAACCGTGAGGCTGCTCAGGAAGCTGCCTTCCTCTCCTGTGTCCTCCCCACCCCACTCCTGCCCCGCCTGTTTGCTATCCCCTCCTTTCTCCAGCTCCACTATCTTTCCTCTTCTCCCTTCATTCCTTTCCCCCCTTTTCATCATCTCTTTATTAGATACATTTTCAATTTGGTAAAGTGAACCTTCATCAATATTCATATGCTCAGGCCAAACCACCTCACATCACAGCCAGGGGTATACTCCAGACCTCCAGACAGACACTGTGTGTGTAAGCACATTCTCCACACGCTGTTCTAACAGGGAAGGAGGACACAGCCTGCACGCCACGCAACGAGGACGGCACCAGTGCAGTGCAGCATCCTTCCCGAGCAGCGCTCACTGTCTGCCCGCGTGCGGTGTCTGCGTCCTGATGTGAACAACATGTAGAAGACATCTATAAGACAATCAAGGAAAGCTCAACATTGATTGATAATAGGAAGCTACTGTGTTCTTTAGGTGCAATAATGGCATTGATGTAATGTCTAAAGATAGAATCCTGCTTTTAGAGACACAAATTGAAGTACATATGGATTAAATTATGTGTGTCTGGGATTTGCCTAAAGACAACCCGAGGGGACAATGCCAGTTAGGGGGCAGGAGTAGAGACGGAACAAGACGGGCTTTGAGCTGATAATTGTTGAAGTTGATGCCGGCACATGAGGCATATTATACTGCTCTCTTTACTGTTAGGCATGTTTGAAACTTTCCATGCGACTCAGTTTTAAAAGAAACACATCAAAATGTTACCTATTATTAAAAAAAGTAGATTTAGAATTAATGAAACAGACATGAGGAAGCCCCAAACAGCTGGAAAAGAGAACAAGATTCCTGGGTTCAAGTCCTAATGTGGCCGAAGGGGCCACAGAGGCAGCCTGACCTTGTGAGCTGGTGGGCCAGCTGCCTCCGTGCCAGCTCCTGGCGGCCTGCACTGCACGCAGGGATGCTGCACACTGAGTCCTGCGGCTCTTTTTCTTCCGTGTATGAACTCACAACTGCAAGTGTTGCATGTTACTGTCATGAACTTTTTTTTGTTTTTTTTTAAGCCTTAAAAAGCAACATAGTCAGTGCTTATGTGATAACGATCATGAACTTCCTTCCCAGGGAAGAGGAACAAGCTGTCCTAACATTACACACAGTGTGCTCGGCCCGGACACAATCCCAGCGTCAGAGCACACAGACTGACGCAGGGCCCCAGGGAGTGGCTGGCAGCGCGGCGCATGCTCTGGAAACTGCTAGCTGGCCCAGAAAGCGGCTCCCGTGTTGGTGGAGACATAACTCCGAAGGCATGTAAGATGACTGTGATTAAAGTTGTTTGATGAAGCTCAGGTGTGAGGGAAAAAGGCAATATGAGTACATAAATACACAGGCTAATATTTACTGAAATGTAAGATTTTTAAAAAATTAAATATTGTTAGACACTGTGGCTATTTCGTCTACATCTCTAAAAGTCGACACATCCAAATGGGCCAAAACACAGCTTTGGATTTCCTCCTTTGGGGTGGTCCTCATCAGGGGGCTCCATGGGGAGGGGCCTGGTCATGCCCCACAGACACTTACCTGAGGAACTGTCTTTCCAGGTGGTTACGGGGCTCCAGGTGCGAACAGTCCAGGTCGCAAGGCAGGGGGTGATGCCTGGGTAGAAAGACAGCCTCTCCTGGATGGACTGAGGGGATGACCTGCAGGGACATGGAGAACCTCTCCACCAGCGTCCTGGCAAAGCAAGGGAGAGAGAGCCGGTCAGCAGGCACACCTGGTCTGCAGCTGGGGCCTGGGGAGCTGGGGGTGTGTGAACTGAACCAGGGGGACAGCGCCACCTGCTGACGGAGAAGAACCCCTGAGATGTAGACTAAGGCAGCAGTCGCCAACCTTTCGGACCTCACGAACCCCCAGTGGTCCGTGGACCACTGGTTGGCGACCGCTGGACTAAGGGGCCCTCTCCTTTCACTCTGTCATACACCTGACCCCTCCGTGGGCCTCAGTCCAGGAGCTAGAGGCTACGGTGACAACCCCAGAGTGCCCACCATGTGCAGTGCCAGGTGCTGGAGGATGGATCAGTGCCCTTGCACTTCCCAGTGCCCTCCAGCAGGTGGACAGGCCAGAGCCCAGACCTGGGTCAGCCAGGGTCAGGGAGGGCATTCTCGCCATGAAGGAGCCCAGGCTCTTCCTCAGGGCAGCGGTCCTCAAGCTCCGTGATCAGGAGGACTCCCCGGGAAGCTGATAAAATGCAGATGCCCAGGCCCCACCTTCCCTGTGAGTCTGAGTAGATTAGAGAGTAGGGAGAAGAAGAGGGGATACAATCCAACTATGTGGGGAGGGTACACACTGTCAGTACCGTCACTGCATGAAGAGGGAATGGGGAAAGGGAGGCAGTGGGATGATTCCTGGGAATGAGGTGGCTGCACCACAATGCAGGTGGAAGAGCAAGCTGCAGAACGGGAAGTGTGTGTGTGCACGTGTGTGCGTGTGTAGGTATACACACACTCATGAATGCACACAGCACCCCCCCACACTCCAATATCTGGCACATGCAACTATGAGCTAGGGTCAGCCCTGGGCAGCAGGATTTGGGGAAAAGAAGGCATTTCCTGTTTACTTCATACAACATTTAACAGCAACAAATTAAAGCAGCTACGGTACTGCATGCCCTCCCTCACCAGAGGACTACCCCTACCCAGGATCCCAGCTGGGCTGAGACTGTGAACTCGGAGAGGGTAGCACTTGGCGTTCCCATTAGGATGTGGTATGTAGCAGCGGGCACTGGAGGTGGAGAGTGAGGTGGTTGCCCGCTGCTGGCCAGGTGAACTCTCCCACTTCATGCTAAGTGCCCCACTGTCAGGGGATGACCAGAATTGCAGGTTGCCCTGAGGGTGAAGCAGCACAAAGGGGTGACCTCTGGAAGCAGCCTGGGAAAACTGCCACACAGATGGTAAAACAATTTTCTGTTTTACTCATTTCTTTGCCATTTGAGATTAATTTCTTCGCTGTTTGAATATCCGAAGTTGCTTTTGTAATTTAAAAATGTACAAATTATTCAAAGCCTGCAAGAAGTAGGCTTACCTACAAAAAGGTCTTACCTTGTCCCCAAACCACTGTTCAAAGGGATTTTTGTGATATTAACTATAACGTCTGTCTGTCATTCAGAGTTCCGAGATGACCCTCACACATCTAATCGAGGGCTTCCTGTGCAGCCCAGAACTGAGGATAAAGGATGCTGTTGTGGTTTAAATGTCCTCCCTCCCCCACCCCAGCACACACACACAAGGTCTTTCAACTTGAAGAAATAGAGAATGTGGATGTTGTCCATTCAAACACTAGCCAGTCCTTTGCGTGCAAGCAGATGATCTGCTCAGGATGCTCAGGGTCCCTTCTGAGGGCAACTGTGGTTATATGAGTCACAGGCGACTTGTTTGCCAGACGAGACTGGGCCCCCGCCTCAGCTCACCCCACCAGACCTACGCTCCTCCATGCGCCATACCCGACTCAGGGAGAGAAGAGGCTGCTGGCTTTGTGTATCAGGGAGTCATTTTCTTTGAGGCAGAGAGTTGAACTGTCCCATCAACATGATCCCACATCAAAACCACCACCTCAAAGTGGCTATTGTCAACAGGCTTTCTCAAAGTCCAGCTTGAAAATGTCACGTGCCCAGAAAAGTATCAGCGATTTCCAAGCCTGAAACCCCTCCTGTCTTAAACGGGTTGCCCAGATAACTCCCTTCCTGCTAGGATTTAAAAATATCCAAGCGTGGCTTCTGTAATCCTGAGTGCACGTGGCAGGAAGGCAGAGCTAGAGTAATTATTCCTGCTGCAGAGATATTTAAAAGGCTCAATTTCAAGGCTATCTGTCCAGCGAGTGGGGAACTGGAAACCAAATCCAGAGGCCCCAACATAGAGGAGCAGTGCTCTCATCACCTGTGCCGCCATCAAGGGCTCCACCCGCAACGTTCCACCGTTTCCACGCTCAGCACACGTGCCCGCACTTGGAGGCGCTGTGAGGCGCACAGCCTCTCCCCTCAGGGTCCCTGGGCAGCGCGTGAGCAGTGCTCAGCCCATCTGGCACTTGGCTCTGCAGTGAGGACTGGCACTGGGCAGGGGGTGCCGCCTGCCCAGTTCTGTAGTGAGACTTGAAGGCAGCACAGCCACTCACATGTTGTCTGCAGGGCCTTCAGCCACACAAGAGCTGAGTCCTTAAACAGACTGCATGGCCCGCAGAGCCTGAGATATTTACCGTTTACAAACTTCCCAGTAAGTGTGCTGAGCTCTGATCTAGTCCTGAGGCGACTGGTTACCAAGAAAATTGCAGAAAAAAGCAAACAGTCCACCAAGGTGTCGTTCATAATAATCTCTGGTCAACAATCATATTTGGGGTAACAAACATGGAGGCCCTGAGGAAGTCCGTGTGCTTTCACTCAACATCCTCAGCAAGTGGGTGCCGAACGCACACTCAGCCTATCACTGCAAACCAACACCGGATAACAGCACTCAGACCTAGGAAAGAGCAAAGCCTGCTCTGGCCGGTGTGGCTCGGTGGTTAGAGTATTGGCCTGTGCACCAGTCAGAAACCTGTACCTGGGTTGCAGGTTCGATCCATAGGCCCGGTTGGGATGCCTCAGCCACCTCATTCCCAGGAATCATCCCACTGCCTGCCTTTCCCCATTCCCTCTTCATGCAGTGATGGTACTGACAGTGTGTACCCTCCCGACATAGTTGGACTGTATCCCCTCTTCAATGTGTCTTTCTTTTCCCCTACCTTCCCCACTCTCTTAAAAATTCGTGGAAAAAATATCCTCAGGTGAGGACTGACAAAAAAGAAAAGGCAAAGCTTGGACAGCCACAGTCAGGGCGTGTTGACCAACTTGTGCTGTCACATGGCTGAAGTGGCTCCCCTCGGGCAGCGGGAGGGAGGGAGGGAGGGAGGGAGGGAAGGAGGGAGGGAGGGAAAGACAGATAGATCTATCCTGACTGCCCTTCCCCCTTCAGCTACTGCCCATTTTTCTCTTGGTTCTGCTCCTGTTCTCCTAGGAACCTATTCCAGTCAGGTTTGCCCAAAGCCACCCACCAGAGTTGTTCTTGTCGAGGTCAGCGTGGCCTCTATGTTGGGCCTTGGGCACCTGTCTCTTCTCTCTATATACTGGCTCCCAAGTCATCTCACCCAGTTTTATGTCTTTAAATGTCATTTGTATATAGAAACTCCCAAATTTGCCTTTCCAGACATGGCATTCTAGCCACCTCCTTGATCCTGCCTCTGGATCCCCCAAATGAACTCTCCATCCCACCCCACCCCACCCCATAACCCCTAGTCTTACCCCAGACAACTCCCTTCTGCTCGCTCAGGCCAAACCCTTCTGGCCCCTTTGATTAATACCCCCCCGCCCCCGCCCCCGCCCCCCCCCCGCCCCCGCCCCCCCCCCCCCAATCTCCCCTTGACACCACTTACCTCTTCCAGGGCTCTGCATAAAAGTCATCTGCTGGGGAGGGGGGGCTTTCCCAAACCTCATCCCAAACCTCCCAACCCTCCCAACAGTCCCAATGCTCCTCCCCAGTTTATCCTTTCTCATTAGCGCCTGTCACATGGCTTCACCCAGCTGGTTCACTGTCTCCCTGTCCTAAAAGCAAGTGATATGAGGGCAGAGATGTCTGCCTGGCTTCGTTCCCACAGCATCCTGAGTCTGTTACAGAGCCTGGCGCCGGTCAGGTGCGCGGTTTATTTTTTATGTTGGATGGATGAATGGATGGAAGGATGGACAGACACATGATGAACACATAGCAGGGTACCCTGAAGGTGGGTTCAGCTGTGGTCCTTGGGCATCTCTGAGACTGGCACAGATGAGTCCCCGGCATGACAGCACGGAGAGAAGCCATCTTCTTTTCCCAGTGGGGACCGGGGACAGTGTCATGTGGCTGCATGCTCCCCTTCAAAGGCAGTTCCCATTCAGGCTGCAGTTTTGTATAGTTATTGTCTCAAGAATAGGCTCCATAAATGTGGGCAGACAAGCGGGGCTGAGCAGGCCATGTTTTGGATCTGTGTCCTCAAAGGCCCACACTAGACCCTGACACACAGCTGGTGAATAAATATTTCTCAATGAATGTGGTTTAAGGGAAGGAGGCAACCTGAGAACTCATAACCTGAGATCTCAACCTGAGATCACTGGCTGAAAGTTCAAAATCCAGTGTGGTGGACTAAGTCCTTTGCGTGAAGAGGTGGGTGAAGGGGTCCTTCCCCCCATATCCTCCCCACTTCTGCCTGCTCCCCCTCATACCCTCCCCAGTGCTCCCCTGTGCCCCTGGGTGCCCACCGCCACCTGTGCTCCGGTGTGAGAGGCACGGCCTCCTCATGGAGATCCAAGGAGTCATGATCAGCAGGGTGTTGCAGGAGCAGCTCCCCCCACTCCTGCTCCAGGGCCTGTTCCCTGCAGGGAGATGAGAGCCAACAGCTCAGTGCTGTTCCTGAGGGTCATCCAGCCGTCACTGGGATACAGGGACCCCTAGAAGGAGGGGCCGGGCAGCCGAAATGCCTGCCTCAAAAACTTCTATCTTGGTGATGTAAGGACACATATGTAATAACTTAATCAATAAAAAAATTAAAACCAAAACAAAACACTTTTATCTTGACGTTCTCCCTCCAGGGAGCATGTGCCATCTGCTTTCCCCTCTCCTTCCCCCACAGGCACGTACCCCCTAATCTCTAAGGGACCTCATGAGACTTGCAACCAGGGGAGCAGTGGGCAGCTCTTCCCGGGCTCACCCCCTGGACCTGCCTCCAAGGCCCGCTCTTCTCTGACTTCCCAGTGAGCCCGGCAGCCCAGCCTAGGCTCCCCTGTGGCTTCTTCTATGCCCTTCTTTGTTTCACTCTCCTAAGTATATTTTTGCTGCAGTCAATGCATTCTTGCTTGCTTTTCTGCAAAAAAAAACCAACCCCAAAACAAACAAAAAACAACAAAAACACACCATAAACCCCCAAAACTTCTCTCTTTATGGGGGGCGGAGCTGCGTTGCACTGACTGAATCGTCCCTGATGTGCAGAGAGGAGCAGACAGGCCTGAAAGGAGATGATTTCTGCCCTGGCCTGTGTGGCTTAGTTAGCTGGAGCACTGTCCCGTAGACTGAAGTGTCACAGGTTTGATTCCCATTCTGGGCACATACTCAGGTTGTGGGTTCAATTGCCAGTCAAGGGGCATGCAGGAAACAGTCGGGCAACCTTCCTCTCTCTCTAAAATCAATGAAAGCATGTCCTCCAGTGACGGTTAAAAACAATTATAAAAGAAGACGTGTGGCACTACACACTTAAAGTGTGCTTTTACTTATTTTTATTTTTAATATATTTTTATTGATTTCAGAGAGGAAGGAAGAGGGAGACAGAATCATTGATGGGCTGCCTCCTGCAAGCCCCCCAATGGAGATCAAGCCCACAACCCAGGCATGTGCCCTGACCAGGAATGGAACCTCGACCTCCTGGTTCCTAGGTTGATGCTCAACCACGGAGCCATGCCAGCTGGGTTAAAGTGTGCTCTTATTAGTGGACCTTATTTTGGCATCTGCTCACTTTTTAGCACACCACGCCTGTGCCCCGCCCTTTTGCTCCTGCTGGGGCCCAGCCACACTGGCCAGGAGAAGCCCCGTGCTCACAGCTGCCGCTTCGCCATCTCTCCACCTCAAAGGGCAGCCTCCAGATCCTGCTCAGCCCTTACTCCCCCACCCTGTGCCTGAGCCACAGAGGCCTGGAGCCCACGTTTCTCCCACCAGCCCCTGAGCGCTTTATAGTCAAACCTCAATTCTCAAAGGTTCCCAACCAAGTTGTTCACAGAAAAAAATGTCTTGGTTGTTGACCCAAACTTCAGTTTTCAACCTAACAACCCTTTCAAGCTCATGCCTCAGTCTGACAAAAAGCATCTCTCCAGCCACAAAGAAGAGAATGCTTTTGTTGCTGGCAAAATGGAGATTAGCAAAGTTTTAAAACATAGAGGCCATCAAGAGTGCTGATGTTGCTAAGGGTGTAAAAGTGCTCACAAAGAGAAACCAAGATGGCGGCATAGGTAAACACCGGAGTTTGCTGCCTCGAACAACCACTTCAAAAATACAACTAAAAGACGGAACAGACATCATCCAGAACCACAGGAAGGCTGGCTGAGTGGAAATTCTACAACTAGGAGGAAAGAGAAAAGCATACCGAGACTCAGAGGAGGTGCAGTGCGGAAGTAAAATACTAAGGTGCGGAGGTGCATGCGGAGCGGGCTGGCGGCTGAGGGCACAGTTGTCTTTTTAAATTGGGAGGGAGTCTCAGGATCTGAGCTCCAGTTCCCAGCGAGTCTCTAGGGACCCAGACCCAGACCCAGACTCATACGGGAGAAGCGGGACTGTCTGGCATTGGTCGGAACTCGGGGGGGTTGTAGCGATTACCGGGACACTGAGAAGCAGAGCCTCTGAGGGATGGACTGAGGGCAGCCATAACTGATAGCCCCGCCCTGTTGATCCCTAGGGACCTGCCCCGCCCAAGCCCTGCAGGGAGGCTTTTGCTGGATAGCCTCAGGCAAAGGCTACATTAGCACCTCCCTAGAGATCCAGGAGCCAGGAAACCCAGAGGTAAGAAGAGTGGGACCATCCAGTTTGCAGCTCCATGGAACCATAAAGGACACACACAGGGGGCAGACTCAGTGAGCACCAACGCCCCACAGAAGCAAGTCTTGCCCCAGAGGGGTGTGTCCAGCACAGAAGTTCTCCCACTGCAGACACAGCTGATTCTCACAGCCAATTGGTCTGGAGGTCAATTCCTCCTAGTGATACCTTCAACAATCAAGGCTTAACTACAACAAGACTGTGCACAAAGCCCACAAGGGGGTGCACCAAGAGTGTCCTCAGATAATTGGGAAGGCTGAACCACTGGGCCCTAGAGGACACTCAGCACAGAAAACCACTTTATCAACACAGGGAAGCATAAAAAATGCGGAGACAAAGGAAAAGGACACAAATGACAGAAATGGAGGAAAGCAAACTACTGGATATAGAGTTCAAAACCACGGTTATAAGGTTTTTCAAGAATTTTCTAGAAACTGCCGATGAACTTAATGAGATCTACAAGAAATCTAATGAGACCCTCGAGGTGGTGATAAAGGACCAACTAGAAATTAAGCATATACTGACTGAAATAAAGAATATTATACAGACTCCCAACAGCAGACTAGAGGATCGCAAGAATCAAGTCAATGATTTGAAATACGAAGAAGCAAAAATCACCCAACTGGAAAAGCAAAATGAAAAAAGAATCCAAAAATATGAAAGTAGTGTAAGGAGCCTCTGGGACAGCTTCAAGCATATCAACATCCAAATTATAGGGGTGCCAGAAGATGAGAGAGAGCAAGATATTGAAAACCTATTTGAAGAAATCATGACAGAAAACTTCCCCTACCTGATGAAAGAAATAGACTTACAAGTCCAGGAAGCGCAGAGAACCCCAAACAAAAGGAATCCAAAGAGGACCACACCAAGACACATCATAATTAAAATGCCAAGAACAAAAGACAAAGAGAGAATCTTAAAAGCAGCAAGAGAAAGACAGTTACCTACAAGGGAGTACCCATACGAATGTCAGCTGATTTTTCAACAGAAACTTTTCAGGCCAGAAGGGAGTGGCAAGAAATATTCAAAGTGATGAATACCAAGAACCTACAACCAAGATTACTTTATCCAGCAAAGCTATCATTCAGAATTGAAGGTCAGATAAAGAGCTTCACAGATAAGGAAAAGCTAAAGGAGTTCATCACCACCAAACCAGTATTATATGAAATGCTGAAAGGTATCCTTTAAGAAGAGGCAGAAGAAAAAGGTAAAGATACAAATTATGAACAACAAATACACATCTATCAACAAGTGAATCTGAAAATCAAGTGAATAATCTGATGAACAGAATGAACTGGTGATTATAATAGAATCAGGGACATAGAAAGTGAGTGAACTGGCTATTCTTGGGGGGGGGGGAAGAGTAAGGGGGATGCGGGAAGAGACTGGACAAAAATCGTGCACCTATGGATGAGGACAGTAGATGGGGAGTGAGGGAGGAGGGTGGGGTGGGAACTGGGTGGAGGGGAGTTATGGGGGGAAAAAGAGGAACAAATGTAATAATCTGAACAATAAAGATTTAAATAATAAAATAAAAAAAAGTGCTCACAAAACAATCACAGGCAATTGAAAAGGTAGAAAATCTTGTTGATTTAGAAAAACAAAAAGCAGTTAGCCTGTGGTAGCATTTCCGAGGCAATGATATATGAAAAATTCATTTAAGGGTATTAGGGGATGGCTCAATAAATTTAAGAAAAGAAGTGTTATTTGTAGATTAAACAGTATATTGGATGTGCACTGTATATAAGAAAGGTTAAAACAGGGAATCATTTGAGGTCTGTGATGGATTAATTCAATTTACAGTATTTTTTGTTTTGTTAATCCTCACCCTGAAGATATTTTTCCTTTTTTTTTTTTTTTTAAGAGAGAGTGGAAGGGAGGGAGGGAGGGGGGGAAAGGTAGAGAGAGAGAGAAAGAGAGAGCGAGTGAACAAGAGAAACATCAATATGAGAGAGAACGTCGGTTGCTTTTCTCCCACACGAGCCCTGACGGAGGCCAGGGATCAAACCTACAACCCAAGTACGTGCCCTGGATCAGGAATCGAACCCAGTTTCCTTGGGTGCTTGGGCTGGGCTCTAACCATCGATCAACATTAGTCAGGGCTCAATTTGCATATTCCTAATGGGGAAAATGATTCGGTTTTTGAACAAATCACTTCTCAAACAGCCTTCCAGAACAAATTAAGTTAGAGAACTGAGGTTCCCCTGTACTTCCCTTTTCAACCGATCCCTACCACAGGCCCTGCTGCCAACCATTATCTTGCCTGAGCCCCTACTCCCTCACCTGCTCCAGCCTTCTCTGTCCTCGCGCTGTCCTTGTCCCTAGGGCTGTTGAGGGCGTCCTGTCTCCCCAGCCCTTGTCCTGCCCCTCCCAGGGCTTGCCCTGGCTCTGCCCATAGGTTCTAGTTCTGAGATTTGTACCTCCAGCCTGGCCTCTGTCTTGAGTGCAGATCCCCCTGGCTAGCCACTCACTGGATGATGTCTGGTTGAATGTACTCATGCCCATTGGATGCCACAGGTCCAGTTCTGAATCCCTCTTTCCCACAAAGGCGCCCATCTCATCACCAGTCACCCTACTTCCTCTCACCCTTCCCATCCATCCTCCATGATGCATTCAGAGTGCTCTTTCTCAAACATGTGGGCAACCGCATTACTACCTGCCTAGGCCTCCCCGCTGACTGTCTGGTGTTCGTGAGGCCCCTCATGACCCAGCTGCTGCTCACAGTGTGGCTGCATCTCCACTCGGCACCAAGAATCCCAGTCCTGGCCACCTATATGTGTGGTCACCTCTGCTGCCCTCCCAGGTCTTCTAACCCTCTGAGGTTCAAGGACAAGGACACCTCTGAGGAGCCATTCCTGATCTCCAGGAGCCACTCTTCCAGGCCCCTCCACAGCAGCTGATGGCACAGGGAACACAGAATCATGGTGTTAATACCCAGGTGTGCAGGGGCTGCCTGGTCTCTATATACCTGGCGCCTAGTCAGGGCCCAGTGCAGAGCGAGAACCTCCCAGTGCAAAAGAGTCAGTGTCTCCAACACCACCCCTGCCTCCCTGAGGGACATCACTTGGGCCTTTAGAAGTAAGTTTTTGTGAGATAAGGCTCACTGTAACCCAGGGAGACGGCACATGTGAACCAGATGACGTGCTATGGGAAAATGAGCAAAGCATGCGTCAGGGTTGGCACAGAGCAGGCAGTGGGAAGTGATGCCTCTCTGGGAGGCAGGCTGCACACCCGTCAGAACCAGCACCTTCTCTGCATCTAACACATGAGAGGGAACTGAGAGACCAGCTCCCCCACTTCTCCACACTGGCAGGAACTGGGCCCAAGAGTCAGGATGGGAAGAGGAGCCGGACGTGGGCTCTGTAATGGGCAGGGGGTGGGGCGTTCTGGGGCTCTCTGCTTGGCCATTCCCTCCTCTGATTTGGCTGTTCTCCATGTTTGTTATTAATTCAGCACACAGGGCGCTCGGGGGGCTCACTGTGCAGGAAGTGGGCTGCTTTAGCCTGGGAGGCATTTGATCTGAGTCAGAGGATGAGCCCCGTGAAGGTACTGCCAAACCCACGGAAATGAACAGCCTGTGATGGACCCCTTCTTGCACTCACCTCTTCTCCTGCAGCAAGTAACCTAAGCTGTTGACATAGCTTCCTGAGCCCTCAGAGGTGAGCTGGAGAACGGGACATGGGAATGGGGAAGAGAGAGAAAGACAAAGTAGAGGGAAGCACAATAAAATTTAATCTAAAGTACACCCTTTATCTTGTTTACTTTTCTGAACAGGCAATCCATTCACCTGACTAAAAAACAAAAAACATGAGGGTGTACAGTAAAATGCCCTTCCTACAGGCATGCTAGCAGAGAAATTCTGTGCACAGGTAAGCAAACAGACCGTCACAGAGCCCTCTCAGCATGGAGGGAAGCACACCGAGGCCCCTGCACTCACCCTGTGCACTTAACAGTATGTCTTGAGGGTCATTCCACATCAATACTACAGAGATAACTTAAGAAATACCCTCAGGGGACCCCGATGTGTGGCTGGAACCTAATTCATCAGTTCTCCCCTGGTGGGCATTTCAGTGACTGGCAATCTTGGACTATCACAGACAAGTGAATCTCTGTTCTTAGAACACATTTCCTTACGTGTCCTCTCAGTCTACCTAGCAACAGGAGTTTGCTCCCCTGGTGAAGTTCATCACAGAAGTGTCCATTCAGGACTCCAGATCCACGGGACCACAGCCAGCCCAGCCTCTGCGCCTGACTAGCCCTGCCCCGGCTCCAAGGTCCTTCCTCTGCAGCCACATCCCAACCACACCCTCAAAGACCCCACCGCCAAGCCACCCTCAGCAAGAGCTAGGAGTGGGAATAAAGGGAGGTCACCCTAGCCTTTGGAGCCCAAGGACGAGGGGGACAAGGGCTGAGGAGGGGTGGTGCAAAGGAGGTGGTCAAAGGACAGCTGGGGTACGGCCAAGGAACGGCCAAAAGAAGTCGCCTGGGGGTGACAGAAGCAGGGTGACCAGAGAGGGGCAGTGAGGAGAGGAGGCCACTGCTTACCCCGGTGCTGGTTCCCGCCACAGTCTGCTGGCTGGGGCCTGCCGCCCTCCAGAGCTGCTCCTCCCGTGAGGCCAGGTCCTCCATGGGGCCCGAGTCCTGGGGCTCTTGCTCTGGCTCCACGGGCACCGAGCAGGCCAGTCTCCTCGGGCCCTCAGGCTCCACCGCGCCCACCCACCTGCAGGCTAGGGCCCCCCTGCCAGCTTTCGGTGCCCTCGGGGTCATAAACGTGACATGCGGTGGCCTCCAGTGGGTGGGAACCATGTCCCCCGTGGCCCTTGGGGTCATAAACGTGACATGCGGTGGGCTCCAGTGGGTGGAGACCACGTCCCCTATGGTCCTTGGGGTCAGGAATGTGACCTGTGGTGGGCTCCAGTCGGTGGGGACCATGTCCCCTGTGGCCCTCGGGGTCAGGAACGTGACCTGTGGTGGGCTCCAGTCGGTGGGGACCATGTCCCCTGTGGCCCTCGGGGTCAGGAACGTGACCTGTGGTGGGCTCCAGTCAGTGGGGACCACGTCCCCCGTGGCCCTCGGGGTCAGGAACGTGACCTGTGGTGGGCTCCAGTCGGTGGGGAAAGTGTCTCCTGTGGCCTGCATCTTGGGCTTCTTCGACAACTTGGGAGTTGGAGCTGAGTTGGGGCTGCAGAAGCGTTGGGTCGGCCGGCAGATCCCCTGGTGTAGGGGATGGTCGAAGCCACTGTGCTTCAGGTTGGGCAGAACCATGGGGATTGCAGCAGCTGCCTGGACCCCTGTGGACAGGATGAGTACTCAGTATCCCACCTGACTGCCACCATCCTGCCATGCTGGGTGAGGAGAGGAGGCAACTCTGGATTGCAAGATGCAAGGGGGGCCCTGGCCAGTGTGGTTCAGTTGGTTGAGCATTACCCTGTACACCAGGTCGCCAATTCGATTCCTGGTTGGGCCATATGCTGGGGTTGTGGGCTTGATCTGGTGTGCAGGAGGCAGCCGATAGATGTTTCTCTCTCTCTCTCTCTCTCTCTCTCTCTCTCTCTCTCTCTCTCTCATTCTCTCTCTCTCTCTTCCTCTCACTCTAAAATCAGTAAAAATGTATTTTTAAAAATGATGCAAGGAGAAACATCAGCCATGGGTTTTCTACTCCCTTGTGGCCCCTAACCTCAGGAAAGCTCTACCTCTGCAGGTGAGAGACACCTACCTTCAGTCTGAGGAAGGACTAGCACAGTCTTCGGGGACCTGGCCATCTGAAAGCTTCTGGGAGTTCTGTCCTGGAAGGAACCGCTGGTCAGGGGAGGTGAGGGGAACTTCCAGAAGAAAGCTGATGTTCTGGGACCCTAGGTTCCCAGAAAGGAGGGCCCAGCCTATTGGTACCCAGGAGAGCATCCCCCTCCAGCTCACCCAGGGACTAAGCACATGCACCACAAAGATCAAGTTGCTGAGTTGATGGGGGCTCAATCTGACCTCTCTTTTCAAGGATGTGATGGGCAAGTCTAAGGACATCAACTTTTTAAATACCTGCAACAAATTAAAACTAGTATTGCTCAGCAGGAAAATCGTGTTCTGAGATGACATCCTGAGCACCTTGCTTTGATGTCACCCCTGTCCAGCTCTTTACCCACAAGGGGTGGGGCATGGCTGTCCCAGCACCAGCACAGGCCTAGTACTCAGTAGGGCTCTGTGCATGAATGATTTAATGGATTGAATGAACGAATGAATGAATGAGTGAATGATTTAAACAGACCCCGGGTCTGGTCCAACAAGTCTCCTCCAGTATTAGGGGCTGCCTGTCCCCAGCTAAGATGGACCATGCCATTTACACAGGCATCTCTCATCACATCAAGCCAGGCTCAATAAACAAAAATGCAGGTGAAAGGCTAATACCTGAACAAGCTTAAGAGTCTAATGGTCAAAGGAATCAACAGTTCACAGAAAAACAAACACTAAATCAATAAGGGTTCAAACTCAACAATACTGCACTAAATTGAAATCAATGTGACTACGAAGTATTATTCAATAATAATCAGAAAATTAAAAATGTATAACAAATGTCATGCATGGCTGTTAGTTAGCACTATAAGATGGATTATTCTTTTTAGAGGACAATCTATCAATATAAAAATAACTGTAAAAATGTCCATATCTGAGAGTAAGGAACCCCCCAAATCTGTCCCTTCACAAAAGCAAGTAAGCTGGCAATAACTGTCAGAACCAACATATACACAACTTCAGAATCTAATAAAAAACTAACTGCAACCAGGGGAATGCTTAATGAAAAAAGGAGCTGCTAAATTTCAGAAAGATTACAATCTGGTTTTTGAAGGTACCCGCTGATCATCCCAGCTCAGAGGCAGACCTGGGACTGTGTTCCTGGTATGGTTTTCTGGTGCTGGGGAGGGCGGCGGGGGGGGGGGGGTGCGGAATTCTTGGTGTGTGTTTTGACCTGTCTAGTGGCTCCCTGATGGATCAGTTCATGGCATATGACTTTTTTTTTACCCCCCTCAGAACTTCCTCAGGGGTGGAGTGGCCTCCTGGCCAGCAGTTGTCAAAAGTGTTTAAAGACAGATCTACTAGCTACAGCCAGCTGGGGCAAGAGATAATAGACAGGGCAAGCATCGGAGAGACTGAACAGTCTGAAAAGGAAGAGGCTAAGAGGAAGGAGGAATAAAGATTTTGAAAGGCTCCCACAAAAGCCAGAGACTAGAAGGCCGCATGTGTGCCCAGGCTGACGCATGCTCAGGAAAGACCTGAGAAGACCACCAGCTTCCCTCTGGCTGATGGTCAGGCTCCACATAATCAAGAAGTGAAGGCTAAGGCAGAGTTGCAAGAGGCCTAGCTGATGTTGAAGGAGAACTCCAGCAGAGAGTCAGTCTGCAAACACCGGGAGAGTTGTATGGGGTTTTTTAGTTGCCATTGTTGTTTGGGCTCTATGAAGAGACCGCAATAAAATCACCAGTTGACCTCTATGCTAAAGGAACAGTGACTTCAGTAACCCCACACAACAAAATAAAAGTCTTTACAAAAAATAGTTTAGAAAAGTCATTAAACAAACAACTACAATGCACAACAAGCAGCAACAGCAAACCCTGGGGAGGGGGAGAATGTTATTTCCAGAGTTACCGCATTATAATATTCAAAATGTCCAATTTTCAACAAAAATTACAAGGCATTCAAAGAAATAAAGTATGGTTCTATCATCTATATTATAAAAGGCCAGTGGCAGTAATGCTGTAATGACCAAACGACCAGTCACCAGGAGGTGGATGGAGCACCTCTTGGGCCCACCCCCAAGGTGCTGGCAGCGTCAGCAGAGTGTCGCGGGTCACCGGCAGCGTCCACGGAGCGTGCGAGGCTTCATGGGGCGGCAGACATGGCCCTGATAGCAGGTTTGGCCTAGGGGGAAAATTGTGTGCTGGGCCTCTAGTAGGAAAAATAAATGAAGAAAAAAATGTTTCTGAGGAATTTCAGACAAAAACTTTAAATCAACTGTCTTAAATATGCTCTAAAACAGTGGTTCTAAACCTGTGGGTTGCAACCCCTTTAGGGGTTGAACGACCCTTTCACAAGGGTCACCTAAGACCATCGGAAAACAAATACATAATTACACATTGTTTTTGTGATTAATCACTATGCTTTAATTATGTTCAATTTGTAACAATGAAATTGGGGGTCACCACAACATGAGGAACTGTATTAAAGGGTCGTGGCATTAGGAAGGTTGAGAACCACTGCTCTAAAAGCCAAAGGAAATGATGTTCGAAAAACTAAAAGAAAAATTGTATTAATATATTAATATAATCCTATCTAATAATAGACAAACATGGTAATTGACCGTACCTTTGCTACGCCTTTCATTGGCTAATCAGCGAGATATGCAAATTAACCGCCAACAAAGATGGCGGTTAATTTGCATACATAGGCGCAAAGCAGCAGAACGAAGACTGAAGGCAGTTCTGGCCAGAGCAGTGAAGGCTTGGAGGCGGCTCCAGCCGGAGCAGCGAAGACTAAAGGCGGCTCCGGCTGGAGCGAAGGCCTGGGTCCTGGGTGCTGGAGGAAAACTGGTGCCAGCAGCCAGGGGAAGGGAAGGCCTATTGCATGAATCTTTTCATGCAACAGGCCTCTAGTTAATGGTATAAAAAAATAAAAGAGAAACCAAGATGGCGGCATAAGGTATAGACCTGTGCATGCTGCCTCCCACAACAACATTGAAACTACCAACTATAAGACAAAACAGCTATCATCCAGAACCATGGGAAAGCTGGCCCAGTGGAAGTTCTACAACTGAAAGGAAAAGAAGCGCATTGAGACTGAGTAGGAGGTGCAGAGGCGCCAAGAACAGAGGTACAGAGTCGCGCGTCAGGCGGGCTGCAACTGGATGCGCGGTTTTTCTCAATCAGAAGGGGATACAAGCTCTCAAATCCACTGAACTTGTTTGGGGCGGAATTCTGAGGTCCCAGACCCCTACGGGGAGAGGCGGGACTGCCTTGCAGTGGGTCGGAGAGCGAGGGTGGCTATCTCGTGGAGCTGCTCACCGGCACTTGGGGACACGGAGATGCTGAGTCACAGAGAGGTGAGGAGTCGCGGAGACGCTGACGACAACCATTGCTGTTTGTTCCACCCTGGTGATTCCCTGAGACCCCGCCCTACTCAATTTACATCTCCACCCAAGCTGTGCCAGTGGCACAAAAGGAACCACCTGCGCTTTTGCAGCTTAACCCAACAAACTGCAGATTTCAACTCCTCACATCCATAAAGGACACACTCAAGAAGCAGAATCAGGTTCAGAGGAAGCCAGAGCCGGACCCGGCTGGGGCAGCAACATGGAACCGCTGTACCAGCAAATGCACAAGCAGGTCCACCAGATCCAGTCTCACATGGGACGCCGGGAGACGGCAGACAAGCAGTCTGTGCACTTAGTAGAAAATGAAATCCAAGCAAGCATACCAGATACTCAGCCAGCAAGAATGCCTGAAGATTTTGTCCAGCAAGGAGCCTCCCAACAAAAGACAGAATGCCAAACTTCATGTTGACCAGTCAAAGTATGATGTCCAGCACCTGCAGACAGCTCTCAGAAACTTACAGCATCAGCGATACGCAAGGGAGCAGCAGGAGAGACAGCGAGAGGAGCTTCTGTCTCGCACCTTCACCCGCAACGCGGGTTGCGGCGCCCCCTGTGAGGCTGCATGAGGCTGCGATGGCCCCTGCAAGGCTGCAATGGCTCCTGCGAAGCTGCAACGCCCCCTGTGAGGCTGTGACGGCCCCTGCGAGGCTGCGGCGGCCCCTGTGAGGCTGTGACGGCCCCTGCGAGGCTGCAACGGCCCCTGTGAGGCTGCAACGGCCCCTGCGAGGCTGCAACGGCCCCTGCGAGGCTGCAACGGCCCCTGTGAGGCTGCGGCGGCCCCTGCGATGCTGCAACAGCCCCTGTGAGGCTGCGGCGGCCCCCGTGAGGCTGCGTGAGGCTGCAACGGCCCCTATGAGGCTGCAACGGCCCCTGTGAGGCTGCAACAGCCCCTGTGAGGCTGCGGCAGCCCCCGTGAGGCTGCAACGGCCCCTGTGAGGCTGCAACGGCCCCTGTGAGGCTGCGGCGGCCCCTGTGAGGCTGCAACAGCCCCTGTGAGGCTGCGGCGGCTCCCGTGAGGCTGCGTGAGGCTGCAACGGCCCCTATGAGGCTGCAACGGCCCCTGTGAGGCTGCGGCGGCCCCTGTGAGGCTGCAACGGCCCCTGTGAGGCTGCGGCGGCCCCCGTGAGGCTGCAACAGCCCCTGCGATGCTGCGACAGCCCCTGTGAGGCTGCGACGGCCCCTGTGAGGCTGTGTGAGGGTGCGATGGCCCCTGCGAGGCTCCGACGGCCCCTGCGAGGCTATGATGGCCCCTGGGAAGCCGGAAGAACTGCATGGGCCTTCGTTGACGGCCCGCGAACCAGCTCACAACCCCACGTACAACTATCACCTGAAGGGCGAGAGGGGCGAGAGCAGCTGTGGTGTTGCTTTCTCCTCACTTCTGGTAGCGAAATCCTCATTTTAAACATAAGAAGATACATTATTTTAAGAAGCCATCATGTGGCTCCGTACCCTTTCTGAGTAGAGTGTGAACAAATCGTGAGAGATCTTTCCAAACACAGGGACACGTTGAGGATGGAAATAGCTACATTTTCCATGTGTATGACCTTTGACCCGGTGACAAAAAGCGTACACCTATGGATAAGGACAGTGGGGGGGTAAGGGCAGAGGGTTTGGTGGGAACTGGGTGGAGGGGAGCTATGGGGGGGGAAAAGGGGAACAACTGTAATAATCTGAACAATAAAGATTTATTTAAAAAAAATAAAATAAACCAGGTAGAGAATATCAATAAAGATAGAGAAATTATAAAAAGGAACCAAACAGCCCTGGCTGGGTTGCTCAGTGGTTAGAGCAGGGATGGGCAACCCCTGGCACGCGTGCCAAACATGGCATGCCAGTAACTTTTGCTGGCACGCGAAACCCTCTCTTATAATCTTCCATTTACAATTTTTTTCTTAATATCAACTTTTTAATTTTTCAGATAAATTCAGTGTAGGTGAATCTTAGATAAATAATTTTACATAACAAGTTATCTTAAAGACCATAGACATGGATTGGCGAGAGAGGGTAAGAACAATTTCTATGCCTCTGCCTTAACTCTCCCTGCCTTCCTAGATCCGACCAGTGTTTTGGTTTCATCCACATACGCTTGTGAATCTTTGTCCTCAGTGATGAATTTTGTTAAGTCTCGTAATAGGAGTAGCCTGACGGATGGAAGTAGTAGCTCGTGCATATCTCTGAGGTCACGAAATATAAACCTGATGTAAAATCTCTGTCATCGCCGAACCGGTTTGGCTCAGTGGATAGAGCGTCGGCCTGCAGACTCAAGGGTCCCAGGTTCGATTCCGGTCAAGGGCATGTGCCCTGGTTGCGGGCACATCCCCAGTGGGGGGCGTGCGGGAGGCAGCTTATCGATCTCTCTCATCGATGTTTCTAACTCTCTGTCCCTCTCCCTTCTTCTCTGTGGAAAATCAATAAAATATAAAAAAAAAAATCTCTGTCATCAGTGATGCAGCAGCAAAAGTCCCACTGATAATATAAAACGGAGTCATAAAGTTTTCTGTTGGACTATCAGTGTACATGTAAACATTAAAAAATAAATGTATTTTTCATCATCATATACTGTGTTTTTGTCGCTCGAATGAATTTTATTATTTCTTCAAGGTTCTTCACATACGTACACCTTAAAAGATATCAAGTAGGCGTAACATGTTCTCAAAAAATTAGGGTTGGCACGCAGAAGAATTTTGAGTCAGAGATTTTGCTGGTTTTGGCACACGCTCACAAAAAGGTTGCTCACCCTTGGATTAGAGCATCGGCCTGCAGACGGAAGGGTAGAGGGTTCAATTCCAATCAAGGGCATATGCCTTGGTGGCAGGTTCAATCCCCAGCACTGGTTGGGGCTCGAGTGGGTGGCAACCAATTGATGTATTTCTCTCGCATTGATGTTTCTCTCTCCCTCTCTCCTTCCCTCCCTTCTACTCTGTCAAAAAAAAAAAAAATATCAATGGCAAAAATACCCTTTGGTGAGGATTTAAAAAAAAAAAAAAGGAACCAAACAGAAATTCTGGAGTTAAAAAGTACAAAAACTGGAATGAACTCTAAATAGAAGGTGTCATCACCACACGTGAACAGGCAGAAAAAAGAATCAGTGAACTTTGTTTTAAATGTATTTTTTGTTGTTGATAATATTACAGGTATCCCCTGTTCCCCCCTATTTCCCCCCCTCCTCCTAGTCAATGAATTTTTAGATAGATCAATTGAGATGATCAAGTCTGAGGAACAAAATTAAAAAGGGACGAAGAAGTGGGAGAACCAAGATGGTGGCATAAGGTATAAGCCTGTACATGCTGTCCCCCCCCCAACAACAACATTAAAACTACAACCATAAGACAAAGCAGCTATCATCCAGAACCACGGGGAAAGCTGGCTGAGTGGGAGTTCTACAACTAGAAGGAAAGAAAAAGCGCATTGAGACCGGGTAGGAGGTGCAGAGGCACCAAGAACAGAGGTACGGAGGCGTGCGCGCGGTGGCTGCACCTGGGTGTGCGGTTTTTTTCAATCAGAAGGGGATACAAGCTCTCGAATACACTGAACTCATTTACAGCAAGACTCTGGGGTCCCAGACTCCTACGGGGAGAAACTGAACTGTCTTGTAGCGGGTCAGAAAGCGAGGGTGGCTTTCTTGCAGAGCTGCTTACACGGATCATTGTTGCTGTGGGGGCGCAAGACTCGGGGACGCAGAGGGACTGGGGGATGCAGAGGGACTGGGGGACGCAGAGGTGCGGAGTCGGCTGACAACAGCCATTGATTGCTGTTTGCTCCGTCCTGGTGATTCTGAGACCCCACCCCACTCAATTTACATCCTCATCCAAGCTGTGCGCAGTGGCACAAAGGAACCACCTGCGCTTTTACAGCATAACCTAACAAACTGCAGCTGGGTCAGAGAGCTCCAAAACTTCCAAACCCCAAACAAAGAGGAGAAATCTGCTGGTATTGCTGTAGCTCCTGCTGGGTGGACTCACACAGTGGTTGACTTGGAGATCCAGGAGCCAGGGTACACCTGGCCAGATACCAGATTTCAACTCCTCACATCCATAAGGGGCACACTCAAGAAGCAGAATCAGTGAGCACCAAAGCCCCACTGAAGCAAGTCCTGCCCCATAAGGGTGTCTCCAGCACAGCAGTTCTTCCACTGTAGACACAGTGGGTCCTCGCAGACAGCCAAAAATGCAGAAACAAAGAAACATATCACAAATGAAAGAAATGGAGGAAAGCAAACTAATGGAGGACATAGAGTTCAAAACCACAGTTATAAGGTTACTCAAGAACCTTCTACGAACCTCCAAGGAACTTAGTGAGACCTTCAAGGATCTTTTTTTTTTTTTTTTTAATATATTTTATTGATTTTTTACAGAGAGGAAGGAAGAGAGGTAGAGAGGAAGGGAGAGAGATAGAGAGTTAGAAACATCGATGAGAGAGAAACATCGATCAGCTGCCTCCTGCACATCTCCTACTGGGGATATGCCCGCAACCCAGGTACATGCCCTTGACCGGAATCGAACCTGGGACCTTTCAGTCCGCAGGCCGACGCTCTATCCACTGAGCCAAACCGGTTTCGGCCTTCAAGGATCTTAATGAGAATGCCAAAAAAATGGAAAAGGACCAGTCAGAAATTAAACATACACTGACTGAAATTAAAAATAATATACAGAGATCCAACAGCAGACTAGAGGATCCCAAGAATCAAGTCAAAGATTTCAAATACGAAGAAGCAAAAAACACCCAACCAGAAAAGCAAAATGAAAAAAGAATCCAAAAATATGAAGACAGTGTAAGGAGCCTCTGGGACAACTTCAAACGTACCAACATCCGAATTATCGGGGTGCCAGAAGAAGAGAGAGAGCAAGATACTGAAAGCCTGTTAGAAGAAATCATGACAGAAAACTTCCCCTACCTGATGAAAGAAATAGACTTACAAGTCCAGGAAGTGCAGAGAACCCCAAATAAGAGGAATCCAAAGAGGACCACACCAAGACACATCATAATTAAAATGCCAAGAGCAAAAGACAAAGAGAGAATCTTAAAAGCAGCAAGAGAAAAATAGTTAATTACCTACAAGGGAGTACCCATACGAATGTCAGCTGATTTCTCAATAGAAACCATGCAGGCCAGAAGGGAGTGGCAAGAAATATTCAAAGTGATGAATAGCAAGAACCTACAACCAAGATTACTCTACCCAGCAAAGCTATCATTCAGAACTGAAGGTCAGATAAAGAGCTTCACAGATAAGAAAAAGCTAAAGGAGTTCATCACCACCAAACCAGGATTATATGAAATGCTGAAGGAGATTCTTTAAGAAGAGGAAGAAGAAGAAAAAGGTAAAGATAAAAATTATGAACAAAATGACAACAAATAAATATCTATCAACAAGTGAACCTAAAAATTAAGTCAGAATAAACTGGTGAATATAATAGAAGCAGGGGCATAGAAAAGGAGTGGACTGACAATTCTTGGGGGGAAGGATGTGTGGGGGGTGTGGGAAGAGACTGGACAAAAATCTTACACCTATGGATGAGGACAGTGGCAGGGGATAAGGGCATGGGGTGGGGTGGGATCCAGGTGGAGGGGAGCTATGGAGGAAAAAAAGAGGAACATCTGTAATAATCTGAACAATAAAGATTTATGAATTTAAAAAGAAAGGGGACAAAGAAAACAAACAGAGCCTCAGAGACCAGTGGGACACCATCAAACATATCAACATGAGCAAAACAGGAGTCCCAGAAGGAGTTGAGAAAGAGAGGAATAGAGAGATGGGGGGTGGAGAGGGAGAGACAGAAAGAGAGAGAACATTACACTTACAAGAAGCTCAACAGATTCCAAGTAGGATAAACTCAAAAGAGATACAAGGAGATACGCACTTAGATCAGCCGTGGGCAAACTATGGCCCGCGGGCCGGATCCGGCCTGTTTGAAATGAATAAAACTAAAAAAAAAAAGACCGTACCCTTTTATGTAATGATGTTTACATTGAATTTATATTAGTTCACACAAACACTCCATCCATGCTTTTCTTCTGGCCCTCCGGTCCAGTTTAAGAACCCATTGTGGCCCTCGAGTCAAAAAGTTTGCCCACCCCTGGAGTACATCATAATCAAACTTAAAAAGCTAAAGAGAGCCCTGGCTGGTATAGCTCAGTTGGTTGGAGTATTGTCCCATACACCAAAGGGTGGCGGATTCCATTCCCAGCCAGAGCACATACCCAGGTTCCAGGTTCAATCCCCGGTAAGGGTGTGTGCAGGAGGCAGTCGATGTCTGTCTGTTTCTCTCTCTCTCTCTCTCTCTCTCTCTCTCTCTCTCTCTCTCTCTCTCCATTTCCTTTCTCTAAAATCAATTAAAACTTTCCTGTAAATCAATAAGAGAATCTTAAAAGCAGGAAGAGAAATAATTATTTACCTACAAGGGATTCTCATTAAGATTAACAGCTGATTTCTCATCAGACACCATGGAGATTATTAGGTACTAGATAAAATATTCAAAGTGCTGAAAGATAAGACTACTGACCAAGAACGTTACATTTAACAAAAGTATACTTCAAGAAAAAAGAAATTAAAATATTCCCAGATATACAAAAACTGAGAAAATTCATTGCTAATAAACCTGTCCTACCAGAAATACTAAAGTAAGTCCTTCAGGCTGAGTGAAAGGGTATTAGAGAGTAACTTGAATCCACATAAAGAAAAAAGAACACTGATAAAGATAACTACATGGGCATATGTAAAAGACAGTATAAATATACTTTTTCTTTGTAACTATATTTCTCCTATCTAATTTACATATTAACTGCATAGAGCAATAATTATAAATCTTGTCTTCATGGTGCACAATGTATAAAGATATCATTTATCTGACAATACACTACAAAAGAAAGGGAGGGAACAGAGCTATACAAATGCAAAGTTTTTGTATCCTATTCACATTAAGTTGGTATTATTCTGAACTAGACTGTGAATTATGTGATATTTATAGATAAATAACAATGGAAGTATTACTGTATTTTGGTTTGTAACTTTTCCCTATGTAACTTAAAAGACAAATGGGTAAAACAATAATTATATATCTATGTTAATAAACACAATGTTTAAAGATGTGATTTGTGACAAAAACATGAAGGGAGGGATGGAGCTGGATAGGAGCAAAGTTTTTATGTATTGAAGCTAAGTTGATATTAATGCAAACTAGTTTGTGATAAATTTAAAACATAAATTATAATCTCCAGGGTAGCCATTAGTAAAATAACTAAAAATATAGAGAAAAAGATATGAGGAGGGAATAAAAATGATGTAGTACAAAATATTAATTAAACACACAAAAAAGGCAATAATAGAGTAACTGAGGAACAAAAAAGACCTAATATACACTGGAAACAAATAGGAAAATGGCAGAAATCCTTCCTTATCAGTAATTCGTTTAAATGTAAATGGATTAAACTCTCAAATCCAAAGGCAGATACTGGCAAAATGGATTAAAGAAACACCATCCAGAAACCAAGATGGTGGCATAGGTAAACACCGGAGTTTGCTGCCTCGAACAACCACTTCAAAAATACAACTAAAAGACGGAACGGACATCATCCAGAACCACTAGAAGGCTGGCTGAGTGGAAATTCTACAACTAGAAGGAAAGAGAAAAGTTTACCGAGACTCAGAGGAGGCGCAGTGCGGAAGTAAAATACTAAGGTACAGGAGCGCACACAGAGCGGGCTGGCGGCTGAGGGCGCGGCTGTCATTTTCAATCAGGAGGGAGTCTTAGGCTCTGAGCTCCAGTTCCGGGCAAGTCTCTGGGGACCCAGACTCATACGGAAGAAGTGGGACTGTCTGGCATCAGTTGGAACTTGAGGGCACCTTTCTCTCGGAGGGGCTTGCAGCGATTACCGGGACATTGAGAAGCAGAACCTCTGAGGGCAAGACTGAGAGCAGCCATAACTGCTAGCCCCGCCCTGTTGATCCCGTGGGACCCGCCACACCCAAGCCCTGCAGGGAGGCTTTTGCTGGATAGCCTAAGGCAGAGGCTAGATTAGTACCTCCCTAGAGATCCAGGAGCCAGGAAACCCAGAGGTCAGAGTGGGACCATCCAGTTTGCAGCTCTGTGGAACCATAAAGGACACACTCAGGGGGCAGACTCAGTGAGCACCAACGCCCCATTGAAGCAAGTCTTGCCCCAGAGGGGTGTCTCCAGCACAAAAGTTCTCCCACTGCAGACACAGCTGATTCTCACAGCCAATTGGCCTGGAAGTCAATTCCTCCTAGTGATACATACAACAATCAAGGCTTAACTACAACAAGACTGTGCACAAAGCCCACAAAGGGGTGCACCAAGAGTGTCTACCTCAGGTAATTGGGGAGGCTGAACCACGGGACCCTAGTGGACACTTAGCACAGAAAACCACTTTATCAACACAGGGAAGCATAAAAAATGCGGAGACAAAGAAAAAAGGACACAAATGACAAATGGAGGAAAGCAAACTACTGGATATAGAGTTCAAAACCACACTTTTAAGGTTTTTCAAGAATTTTCTAGAAACTGCCAATAAACTTAATGAGACCTACAAGAAATCTAATGAGACCCTCAAGGTGGTGATAAAGGACCAACTAGAAATTAAGCATACACTGACTGAAATAAAGAATATTATACAGACTCCCAACAGCAGACTAGAGGATCGCAAGAATCAAGTCAATGATTTGAAATACGAAGAAACCAAAAACACCAAACCAAAAAAGCAAAATGAAAAAAGAACCCAAAAATACGAAGATAGTGTAAGGAGCCTCTGGGACAGCTTCAAGCGTACCAACATCAGAATTATAGGGGTGCCAGAAGAAGAGAGAGAGCAAGATATTGAAAACCTATTTGAAGAAATCATGACAGAAAACTTCCCGTACCTGGTGAAAGAAATAGACTTACAACTCCAGGAAGCGCAGAGAACCCCAAACAAAAAGAATCCAAAGAGGACCACACCAAGACACATCATAATTAAAATGCCCAGAGCAAAAGACAAAGAGAGAATCTTAAAAGCAGCAAGAGAAAGACAGTTACCTACAAGGGAGTACCCATACGAATGTCAGCTGATTTCTCAACAGAAACTTTGCAGGCCAGAAGGGAGTGGCAAGAAATATTCAAAGTGATGAATGCCAAGAACCTACAACCAAGATTACTTTATCCAGCAAAGCTATCATTCAGAATTGAAGGTCAGATAAAGAGCTTCACAGATAAGAAAAAGCTAAAGGAGTTCATCACCACCAAACCAGTATTATATGAAATGCTGAAAGGTATCCTTTAAGAAGAGGCAGAAGAAAAAGGTAAAGATACAAATTATGAACAAGAAGTACACATCTATCAACAAGTGAATCTGAAAATCAAGTGAATAATCTGATGAACAGAATGAACTGGTAATTATAATAGAATCATGGGCATAAAAAGGGAGTGGACTGACTATTCTTAGGGGGGGAAAGGGGTGAAGGGGATTCGGGAAGAGACTGAAAAAAATCGTGCACCTATGGATGAGGACAGTGGGTGGGGAGTGAGGGAGGAGGGTGGGGTGGGAACTGGGTGGAGGGGAGTTAGGGGGGGGGAGGAACAAATGTAATAATCTGAACAATAAAGATTTAACTAAAAACATTAAAAAAAGAAAGAAAGAAAGAAACACCATCCAGAGCTGGGCCGGTGTCTATCAGTGGTTAGAGCATCAACCTGCACCCTCAAGGGCTGTGGGTTCAATTCCCGGTCAAGGGCACATACCTGGGTTGCAAGTTTGATCCCCAGCCTCGGTCAGGGTGTGTGCAGGAGGCAACCAATCTTACATCGATGTTTCCCTTTCTCTCTCTCTCTCTCTCCCCCTCCCTCCCTCCCTTCCACTCTCTCTGAAAATCAATGCAAAACAAAACAAAAACATGATTCAACCATGTATATTCTCTCTCCAAGAGACTCGCTTTATGATGTAAATAGTTTCAACCTAAAGAATGGAAAAGAGACTCCGTTGAAATAAAAACTGCAAAAGAGCTGGAGTAGCTATAATAATAATTCTGACAGAATGCACTTTAAGTAAAAAATTATTTTAAGAAAAAGAAAGCCATGCCCTAGTGGCTAGGGCGTAGCCACTTTGGCTCAGTGGAGAGGGTGTCGGCCCAAGGACTGAAGGGTCGCAGGTTCAATTCCGGTCAAGGGCATGTACCTCGGTTGCAGGCTTGATCTTGGGTTCTGGTCTTAGGGTTCATGCAGGAGGCAACCAATTGATGTGTCTCTCTCACATCTATGTTTCTCTCTCTGTCTCTTCTCCTCCCTTCCACTCACTCTAAAAATCAATGGAAAATTATCCTCAGGTGAGGATTAATAGAAAAAGAAAGCCATTACATATTAGTATGTGCCAATCAACAAAAAAATAACAATTATAAATACACATGTGCCTAAAAACAGAGTTTCAAAATATGTGAAACAAACTAACAGGGTTGAAGGAAGAAATAGTAATAAATTAATAATTGAGGACTTCAATATCTTACTTTCTTTTTTTAAAATATATTTTTATTGATTAAGATATTACATATGTGTCCTTGTCCCCATGTTACCCTCTACCCCCCACCCCCGCTCATGCCCTCACCCCCCCCCAATTGTCCGTGTCCATTGGTTAGGCCTATATGCCTGCATGTAAGTCCTTTGGTTGATCTTTCCCCCTTGCCCCCACCCTCCCCTCCCCTCCCTCCAAAGCCCGACAGTCCAATCAATGCCTCTCCGTCTCTGGATCAGTCCTTGTTCATCAGTTTACATTGTTCATTATATTCCACAAATGAGTGAGATCATGTGGTATTTATCCGCTCTCCAGTTGCATCCATGCTGTGGCAAATGGTAAGAGTTCCTTTTTCTTCTGCCTCTTCTTAAAGAATACCTTTTAGCATTTCATATAAGGCTGGTTTGGTGGTGATGAACTCCTTTAGCTTTTTCTTATCCGTGAAGCTCTTTATCTGATGATAGCTTTGCTGGATAAAGTAATCTTGGTTGCAGGTTCTTGCTATTCATCACTTTGAATATTTCTTGCCACTCTCTTCTGACCTGCATAGTTTCTGTTGAGAAATCAGCTGACAGTCGTATGGGTATTCCCTTGTAGGTAACTGACTGTCCTTCTCTTGCTGCTTTTAAGATTCTCTCTTTGTCTTTTGCTCTTGGCATTTTAATTATGATGTGTCTTGGTGTGGTCCTCTTTGGATTCCTTTTGTTTGGGGTTCTCTGCGCTTCCTGGAGTTGTAAGTCTATTTCTTTCACCAGGTGGGGAAAGTTTTCTGTCATTATTTCTTCAAATAGGTTTTCAATATCTTGCCCTCTCTCTTCTTCTGGTACCCCTATAATTCTGATGTTGGTACGCTTGAAGTTCTCCCAGAGGCTCCTTACACTATCTTCATATTTTTGGAATCTCTTTTCTTTTTCAGTTGGGTATTTTTTGTTTCTTTGTATTTCAAATCTTTGACTTGATTCTTGGGATCCTCTTGTCTGCTGTTGGATCTCTGTAAATTATTCTTTATTTCAGTCAGTGTATGCTTAATTTCTAGTTGGTCCTTTTTCATGTCCTCCATGGTCTCACTATACTTATTGAGGGACTCATTAAATTTATCGGCGGTTTCCATAAAATTCTTGAAAAACCTTATAAACGTGGCCTTGAACTCTATATCCAGTCGTTTGCTTTCCTCCGTTTCTGCCATTTGTGACCTGTTTCTTTGTCTCCGCATTTTGGCTGCTTCCCTGTGTTGATAGAGAGGCTTTTTGTGCTAGGTGTCCTGTAGGGCCCAGTGGCTCAGCCTCCCCAGTTACCTGAGGTGGACACTCTTAGTGCACCCCCTTGTGGGCTTTGTGCACAGTCTTGTTGTAGCTATGCCTTGGTTGTTGTAAGATCACTGGGAGGAATTGACCTCCAGGCCAATTGGCAGTGAGAATCAGCTGTGTCTGCAGTGGGAGAACTTCTGTGCTGGAGACGCCCTTCTGGGACAAGACTTGCTTCAGTGGGGCTTTGGTGCTCACTGAGACTGCACCCTGAGTGTGTCCCTTATGGATCTGAGGAGTTGTGATCTGGATGGTCCCCCTCTGACCACTGGGTACAGTGGCTCTTGGATCTAAGGAGGTGCTAATTTAGCCTCTGCCTGAGGTTACACAGCAGGAACTATGAAGAGAACTGCAGATTCCCCTTCCTTTTTTTGGAGTTTGGAAGTGCCCTGATGATGCTCAGCTGTGAAGCAATGCAAGCCGCTGTGGGGCCTTGGGCCTTCTCTTGGAAGCTCTGGGTCTATCTGGCCCGGCTGCAGTTAGGTAATTACAGGTTGCAAATGGCCAGGGCATTCATATGCAAAAGCCTCTGCTGAAGCCTGGGCGGGGCGGGGTCTCAAGGAATCAAAGGGCAGAGCAGGCAGCTATGGCGGAGCCTCAGCCCCGCCCTAAGGAGTCGTGAGTCCCAGTGTCCCGGCAATGGCTGCAAGCACCTCTGAGGGAAAGCTGCCCTCAAGCTTGCCCGCTGCCAGACAGACCAGTTTCTCCCCGTATGAGTCCTGGGTCCCCAGAGACTTCCCGGAATGGGATTTCAGAGCCGTTGGGAGCTTGTGTCTCCCTCCAGATTCAAAAAGACAGCCGCGTCCTCAGGTGCCAGATCCTTTCCGGGCGCGCGCGAGCCCCCGTACCTCTGCACTCCACCTCCACAGCTCCTCTGGCTCTCAGTGTGCTTTTCTTTCCTTCTAGTTGTAGAATTTACACTCAGCCAGCTCTCCTGTAGTTCTGGATGATGTCTGCCTTGTGTTTTTGATGCATTTATCAATTGTTGTGGGAAGCAGCAATTTCCCGGTGTTTATCTATGCCGCCATCTTAGTTCCTCCTCCAATATCTTACTTTCAATAGTGGAACTAGGCAGAAGGTGAAAAGAAAACTGAGGATTTGAACAACACTACAAACTAACTAGACATAACAGACATACAGAACACGTCACCCTGCAACAGCAGAATACACACTTTTCAAGTAACATGGAATTTTCTTTAGGATAGATTATATGTTAGGCCACAAAGCAAGTCTCAATAAATTTTAAAGACTGAAATTATATAAAGTATCTTTTCTGAGGAACCAAGATGGCCAGTACTAGCCACCTCACAAAACCATGACAAAATTATAAATAAAATACAGAACAACCATCATTCAGAACTGCCTGAAAGTTGGCTGAATGAAAGTTCTACAACTAGAGAAGTAAAAAAGAAAGCACACTGAGACTGGTAGGAGGGGCGGAGGGAGGAACAGCCTGGTCCAACACCAATGTATGGCGTGTTTTTAATCAGGAGGTCCATCTCCACTGCGAGGCTTCCTTTGAGAAACAAGGGGGTCCCAGCCCCACACCAGACCCCGAGCCCAGGGTTCCAGAGCTGGGAAGGGAAATCCCCATAACTTTGGGCTGTAAAAACCAGCGGGGATTTTTGCTAAATGAAACAGGCTGTCGGAGACCCAGGCAGTCCCTCTTAAAGGGCCAGCACACAGACTTATTCAGACTCAATCTCTCTGGGCTCCAATAGCACGGGCAACAAAAAATAAATAAAATAAAACTGGATTTCATCAAAATTTAAAACTTTTGTGTTTCAAAGAATACTGTCAAGAAAGTGAAAAGCCTACAAAATGGGACAAAATATTTCCAAAACATATATCTGAAAGGGTCTAATATGCAGACTATATGAAGAACTCTTACAATTCAACAACAAAAAGGCAAAAAAATCAATTAAAAGTAAGACTTGACTAATCATTTTCAAAAGAAGATGTACACATGGCCAACAAGCACATGAAAAGATGCTCAATGTTATTAGTCACTTCATTAGGGCATTAAAACCACCATGAGATACCACTTCACACCCACTAGAATGGCTATCATCAAAACAAAATATGTTGGTGAGGATTGGAGAAATTGGAAGCCTTATACATTACTGGTGTGAATGTAAAATTGTACAGCCACTGTGGAAAACACTTTGGCAGTTCCTCAGTAAGTTAAAAATAGAATTACCAGAGAAGCAACCAAGATGGCGGCATAGGTAAACACCTGAAATTGCTGCCTCGCACAACCACTTCAAAAATACAACTAAAAGACAAAACGGACATAATCCAGAACCACAGGAAGGCTGGCTGAGTGGAAATTCTACAACTAGAAGGAAAGAGAAAAGCACACTGAGACTCAGAGGAGGTGCGGAAGTAAAGTGCAGAGGTACGGAAGCGCATGCAGAACTGGCAACTGAGGACCGGTTCTTTTTCAATCGGGAGGAAGACACAAACTCCCGACTTTTCTGAACTCTGGGCGAGTCTCTGGGGACCTAGACTCATACGGGGAGAAACTAGACTGTCTGGCAGTGGGCAGAACTCGAGGGCGGCTTTCTCTCAGAGGTGCTTACAGCGATTACTGGGACACTGAGATGCACAGCCTCTTAGGATAGGACTGAGGAGCAGCCATAGCTGCTTGCTTTGCCCTGTTTATGCCAAGACCCCGCCCCACCCAAGTTGTGCCCAGAGGCTTTTGCATATGAAAGGCCTGGCCCTTTGCAATCTGAAAATTACCTAACAAACTGCAGCTGAATCAGAGAGACCCAGAACTTCCAAAAGAAAGTCCAAGGCCCCACAGCAGCTTGCATTGCTTCACAGCTGGGCCTCATCTGGGCACCTCAAAACCCCAAACAAAGAAGAGGAATCTGCAGATCTCTCCATAGCTCCTGCTGGGTAGCCTCAGGCAGGGGCTAAATTAGCACCTCCGTAGAGATCCAAGAGCCAGTGTACCCAGTGGTCAGAGGGGGACCATCCAGATTACAACTCCTCAGATCCATAAGGGACACACTCAGGGGGCAGACTCAGTGAGCACCAAAGCTCCACTGAAGCAAGTCTTGTCCCAGAAGGGCGTCTCCAGCACAGAAGTTCTCCCACTGCAGACACAGCTGATTCTCATAGCCAAGTAGCCTGGAGGTCAATTCCTCTTGGTGATACCTACAACAATCAAGGCTTAACTACAACAAAACTGTGCACAAAGCCCACAAAGGGGTGCACCAAGAGTGTCCACCTCAGGAAATTGGGGAGGCTGAGCCACTGGGCCCTATAGGACACCTAACACAGAAAGCCACTCTATCAACACAGGGAAGCATAAAAAATGAGGAGACAAAGAAACAGGTCACAAATGACAGAAATGGAGGAAAGCAAACGACTGGATATAGAGTTCAAGGCCACGTTTATAAGGTTTTTCAAGAATTTTCTAGAAACTGCCAATAAATCTAGTGAGATCCTCGAAGATATGAAAAAGGACCAACTAGAAATTAAGCATACATTGACTGAAATAAAGAATAATATACAGGAATCCAACAGCAAAGTAGAGGATCACAAGAGTCAAGTCAAAGATCTGAAATACAAAGAAGCAAAAAACACCCAACTGGAAAAACCAAAAGAAAAAAGAACCCAAAAATATGAAGATAGTATAAGGAGCCTCTGGGACAACTTCAAGCATACAAACATCCAAATTATGGGGGTTCCAGAAGAAGAAAGAGAGCAAGATATTGAAAACCTACTTGAAGAAATCATGACAGAAAACTTCCCCTACCTGGTGAAAGAAATAGACTTACAACTCCAGGAAGTGCAGAGAACCCCAAACAAAAGAAATTCAAAGAGGACCACACCAAGACACATCATAATTAAAATGCCAAGAGCAAAAGACAAAGAAAGAATCTTAAAAGCAGCAAGAGAAAAACAGTCAGTTACATACAAGGGAGTACCCATACGACTGCCAGCTGATTTCTCAACAGAAACTATGCAGGTCAGAAGGGAGTGGCAAGAAATATACAAAGTTATGAATAGCAAGACCATACAACAAGATTACTCTACACAGCAAAGCTATCATTCAGAATTGAAGGTCAGATAAAGAGCTTCACAGATAAGAAAAAACTAAAGGAGTTCATCACCACCAAACCAGTATTATATGAAATGCTGAAAGGTATCCTTTAAGAAGAGGAAGAAGAAGAAGAAGGTCAAGATACAAATTATGAACAAGAAATACACATCTATCAACAAGTGAATTTAAAAATCAAGTGAATAAAAAATCTGTTGAACAGAATAAACTGGTGAATATAATAGAATAAGGGGCATAGAAAGGGAGTGGACTGACAATTCTCGGGGGGAAATGGGTGTGGGGGGTGCGGGAAGAGACTGGACAAAAATCGTACACCTATGGATGAGGACAGTGGGGAGGGATAAGGGCAGAGGGTGGGGTGGGAACCGGGTGGAGGGGAGCTTTGGGGATAAAAAGAGGGACAACTGTAATAATCTGAACAATAAAGATTTAATTAAAAAAAATAGAATTACCATATGACCCAACAATTCCACTCCTAGGTATATACCCAAGATAAATGAAATAGGTATTCAAATAAATCCTTGTACATGAATGTTTTTAGTAGCATTAGTCACATAGCCGAAAGGTGAAAACAGTGCAAATGTCCATTAATGATTAAATGGATAAACGAAATGTGGTATATCCATACAATGGAATATTATTGAGCCATAAAAATGAATGAAGCACTGGTAGATGCTATAACCATGGATAAATTTCAAAAACACTATGCTCTGTGAAAGAAAACAGACACAAAAGACCACATATTGTATGGTTCTCTATACATGATATAGGCAAATCCACAGAGACAGAAAGTTTAGTGGCTGTCATGTGCTGGGAGGGAGAGGGAGGAAGAGGAATGGAGGAGTGACTGCTTAATGGGTACGAGGCTTCCTTTTTGGATAATGAAAATGTTCTGGAACTAGACAGTACTAATGGTTGCACAACATCATGAATGTACTAAGTGCCTCTGAATGATACACTTTAAAATGGTTAAAATTTTAAGTTTTATGTGTGTTTTTTAACCACATAAAAGATAAATATAAAATTATACATGGGAAAAATACATGTAAAATAATGTCAAGTAAGTAGAGGTCAACACAACTTGGTAGAAATCATTGATTAAAGAATGGAAAATATTAGAGAAATATAAAGTAAACATATTAAATGAATGATGTATGGCTAAAGTTTTTGTACAACTGTTAAATAATAAAATGTTCTAGATTTGTACCTATCTACATACAGCGGAGGGCAGGATCAGACACTCCTAGGGCACCAAGAGGTAGGGATGGCTCTGAAAATCACCCTCTCTCCTCCTTTGGGCCTTCAGGGAGCTATTGCCCAGGATCGCCCATCCTTCCATTCACCAGTGGAATGTTTTCCAGTTTTCCTGCCCTAAAATCTAACCAGCTTGTTTTCCTCTACACTCCTTTTTTCTTCTTGTCCTTTCTGAAAAGAGCTTCTGATTAGGTCTTCCTAGAGCATCAACTCAATCTTCAACCTGGGAAGTTACATCAACTGTAACTTCCTCTGCTCACAAGCCACCTTTGGGCACAGGTGCAAGAGGACTCTTCAGGGGGTGACAAGAATATACAGTCTATTCTCTGTGTTTTTTAAAAATTTATTTGATTTCAGAGAGGAAGGGACAAGGAGAAAGATAGAAACATCAATGAAGAGAATCATTGATGAGCTCTCCTGCACAATCGGGGATTGAGCCCGCAACCCCGGCATGTGCCTGACGGAATTGACCCATGACCTCCTGGTTCATAGGTTGAGGTTCTTGAGCCAGGGTATGCCTTCTATGTGGGAGGCACCTCTGGCCGTAGAGAAACAGACAGACCAGCGTAGGCCCAGGATAAAGGAGACCAGAACGAGTGCTTCAAGGTGATCCATGAGGAGGATATGGTCTTGGGATTTGGGTTGTGGTTTATCCATCATGCCCACAGGGCAGGAGAGCAGGCAGGTGTCAGGCACAGAAGTATTGGGGTGCATGTATTAGTCATGTTGGGATGCCGTAACAAATATCATAGACAAGGTAGTTTATACTATGGAAATGTATTTTCTCACAATTCTGGAGTCTAAAAGTCCAAGATTAAGGTGTCAATAGGGTTGGTTTCTTCTGAACCTCTCTTTGTGGCTAGCACATGGCTGTCTTCTCCCTGTGTCGTCACCTGATTTCTCCTCTGTTTCTATGCCCTAATCTCTTCATATGAGAGACAGAAAGCAGATTGGTGGTTGCTTAGGGATGGGAGAGAGGAGAGAAGACTGGGGTGGGGTTGGTGATAGCTAAGGGATGCGCAGGGATTCTTTATGGAGCGATGTAAATGTTCTAAAATTAACTGTGGTGATGGTTGTGTAACTATGAATTGTACACGTTTAATGGGTAAATTACATGGCACATGAATTATATCTCAATATAACTATTTTTAAACAAAGAAAGTAAGTGAAAAAGGTGAAGGGGACTAAGAGGTAGAGACTTTCAGATATCAAAGAAATAAGTCACATGGATGTAAAGTATAGCACAGGGTATATAGTCAATAGCATCATAATAACTATGTACAGTGACAGATGGTTACTAGACTAACATAGTGATCACACTGTAAGGTATACAAATATAGAATCACTATGCTGTACACCTAAAATTAATATAATATTGTAAGTCAATGACACTTCAATTCAAAAAAAAAAAGTAAGTTCAGCCCTAACTGGTTTGGCTCAGTGGATAGAGCGTCGGCCTGCGGACCAAAAGGTCCCAGGTTCGATTCCAGTCAAGGGCATGTACCTTGGTTGTGGGCACATCCCCAGTAGGAGGTGTGCAGGAGGCAGCTGATCGATGTTTCTCTCCCATCAATGTTTCTAACTCTCTATCCTTCTCCCTTCCTCTCTGTACGAAATCAATAAAATATATTTTAAAAAAAGAAGAAAAAAAAAGCAAGCACAGGGAGAGTAAAACCAAAGGTCATGGCTGATGATGAAGTTGAACCTTCCAAGAGGACGAAGAAGCGCAAGTCAGGAAGCATGGAAGCAAGTTTAAGGGTGTTCACATGGTAGATGCTAATCAAGGAGGAAAAGAAAAACAAAGACTAAAAAGTATTATTAAAATCTTCCACAAGCCCTAACCAGTTTGGCTCAGTGGATAGAGCATCGGCCTGCCGACTGAAAGGTCCCAGGTTCGATTCCTGTCAAGGGCATGTACCTTGGTTGCAGGCACATCCCCAGTAGGAGGTGTGCAAGAGGCAGCTGATCGATGTTTCTCTCTCATCGATGTTTCTAACTCTCTATCCCTCTCCCTTCCTCTCTGTAAAATATCAATAAAATATATTTTTTTAAAAAATCTTCCACAAATAGTCTATGTGATGATAGTGCTTTTTCAGAATGGGTGGGGAGGATGAAAACTGCCCTTTATACCCTTTTCTTTGGGATTCTTAAAGTACCAAGTTGAGTCTGGGAACATTTGCCAAAGGCAAGAAGACTGCCCTAAACCAAGCAAATGTTTAGTGTTCAGAAGTCTGTAGTAAAGATGATAGAATAAAACAAAAAGAATCGGAAACTGCTGATCCACTGCTGAGACCAATTCCGTGCAGCAAAAGTTGTGTGCAAGGAGGGGGTGGAGGAGGCTATGTTCTTCTGAACTCGTTTCTTTTCTGAGCACAAGTGTTTTCTGTGTCTTCCCAACAATGCAGAACCTACTCGCTCGGGAAACACACCAGCCTTTGTTCCACTGCAGTGCGATGGTTTTGCTCTTCCCATTTTGGCTGTTCCTCAGTCATGAAAAGTAGCATGCCCTGGTTTCAGAAAGGTCAGCAGTTCACGGCTCCAGATGGAACATAGGGGGGAGCACTTTCAAGTCTGAGGAGTTGATGTGTCACTGCTTACTGAGGATACTGTAGTTTCTCAGCCCCCTCAGGGCACTCACACATCTTCACCACACTGATGAGTCAGTTTTCCTTGGGAATCAGTGCTCAGATGAAGCCTTGTTCTGCATCCCAGCACTCAGCCTGGGGCCCAGCTCAGAATGGATCCCCAGAAAATGAGGTGGCTGAGGCTGGGGTTCATTTGCATGTGCCTTATCTGCTCTGGCTGCCATAACAAGACACCACAGACTGGGGCTTCAACAACGGAGTTCTCATAGTTCTACAGGCTGAAAGCCCCAGGTCAAGGTGCTGGCAACATAGGTTTCATCCTGAGGCCTTTTCTCGTCTTTTTTTTTTTTTTAATTAAGTCTTTATTGTTCAGATTATTACAGTTGTTCCTATTTTTTCCCCCATAGCTCCCCTCCACCTGGTTACCACCCCACCCTCTGCCCTTACCCCAGCCACCCACTGTTCTCATCCATAGGTGTATGATTTTTGTCCAGTGTCTTCCCACACCACCACACCCCCTGCCCCCTCCCCGAGAATAATCAGTCCACTCCCTTTCTATGCCCCTGATTCTATTATATTCACCAGTTTATTCTGTTCATCAGATTATTTATTCACTTGATTTTTAGATTCACTTGTTGATAGATGTGTATTTGTTGTTCATAATTTGTATCTTTACCTTTTTCTTCTTCCTCTTCTTAAAGGATACCTTTCAGCATTTCATATAATACTGGTTTGGTGGTGATGAACTCCTTTAGCTTTTTCTTATCTGTGAAGCTCTTTATCTGACCTTCAATTCTGAATGATAGCTTTGCTGGGTAAAGTAATCTAGGCTGTGGGTTCTTGCTATTCATCACTTTGAATATTTCTTGCCTGCATAGTTTCTGTTGAGAAATCAGCTGACAGTCGTATGGGTACTCCCTTGTAGGTAACTGATTGTTTTTCTCTTGCTGCTTTTAAGATTCTCTCTTTGTCTTTTGGTCTTGGCATTTTAATTATGATGTGTCTTGGTGTGGTCCTCTTTGGATTCCTTTTGTTTGGGGTTCTCTGCGCTTCCTGGACTTGTAAGTCTATTTCTCTCACCAGGTAGGGGAAGTTTTCTGTCATGATTTCTTCAAATAGGTTTTCAATATCTTGCTCTCTCTCTTCTTCTGGCACCCCTATAATTCAGATGTTGGTACGCTTGAAGCTGTCCCAGAGGCTCCTTACACTATCTTTGTATTTTCGGATTCTTTTTTCATTTTGCTTTTCCAGTTGGGTGTTTTTTGCTTCTTCGCATTTCAAATCTTTGACTTGATTCTTGCGCTCCTCTGGTCTGCTGTTGGGAGTCTGTATAGTATTCTTTATTTCAGTCAGTGTATGCTTAATTTCTAGTTGGTTCTTTATCATAACATCGAGGGTCTTATTAGATTTCTTGTAGATCTCATTAAGTTTATCGGCGGCTTCTAGACAGTTCTTGAGAGACCTTAAAAGTGTGGTTCTGAACTCTATATCTTCCATTGACAATTTTGTCCCGTTTCTTTGTCTCCGCATTTTTTATGCTTTCTTGGTGCACCCCCTAGTGGTCTTTGTGCACAGTCTTGTTGTAGTTAAGCCTTGATTGTTGTAGTTAATACTGGGGGGATTTGACCTCCAGGCCAACTGGCTGTGAGAGTCAGCTGTGTCTGCAGTGGGAAAACTTCTGTCCTCTGGGGAGGTGCTAATCTAGCCTTTGCCTGAGGCTATCCGGCAAATGGCTCTGTGCAGGGCTTGGGCGGGGTGGGTCCCAGGGGATCAACAGGGCTGGCGGAGCGAGCAGTTATGGCTGCTCTCAGTCCCGTCCCCAGAGGCTCTGCCTCTCAGAGTCCCAGCAACCGCTGCAAACCTCGGAGAGAAAGCTGCCCTCGCCTTCTGACCGATACCAGACAGTCCCACTTCTCCCGTTTGAGTCTGTGTCCCTAGAGACTCACCCAGAACTGGAGCTCAGGGCTTGAGCCTCCCTCCCGATTGAAAATGACAACAGCGCCCTCAGCCACCAGCCCACTCTGCACGCACCTCCGCACCTTTGTATTTTCCGCACTGCGCCTCCTCTGAGTCTCAGTATGCTGTTCTCTTTCCTTCTAGTTGAAGAATTTCCCCTCAGCCAGCTTTCCTGTGGTTCTGGGTGATGTCCGTTCTGTCATTTAGTTGTATTTTTGAAGTGGTTGTTCGAGGCAGCATTCTCCGGTGTTTACCTATGCCGCCATCTTGGTTCTCTCATTTCCAGTTTTTATTATGAATAATGCTTCTATGACCGCCCCACCCCCACACCACACAATCACACACATTTCTGTTGGGAATGCACCTAGATGTCAAATTAATGGGTCACGGGAATAGATGTGCCCACTATAGTAGACAGGCTAAACACTTTCAAAGCAGTAGGATGAATTTACCCTCCTACCAGCCACTTATCAGTTCACCTTGTTCCACTCTTGGCAACACTTGAGATTATCAGTCATTTAAATGTCTACCATTTTGATGGGTGTATATTTTTACATTTGCATTTCCCTGAGTCTAATGAGATTGAGTGCTTTTTCATACTGTATTGTTCACCTGGATATCTCCTTTTATAAAGTGCCTGTGCAAGTCTGTTGCCCATTTTTCTAATGAGTTGTCCTTTTTAAAAGATCTGGATCTGTGGGCATTCTTTATATATTCTCAAAATGAGCCCTCCGTCAGTTAAATGTGCTGGAAGTATTTTCTCTCACTGTATGGCTTGTCTTTTCACTCTCTTAATGGTGTGTTTTGATAAAGAAAAGTTTGTAAGTCTAATATAGCCCAATTTATCAGCATTTTCTTCTATGATTAGTGCTTTCTGGGTCCTGTTTAAGAAATCTTCCCCTATATCATAGCCATGAACATATTCTCGTGTCATCTTTTAGGATTTTTATTATTTTACAATTACATTTGGATTTATAATCTACACAATATACATTTTTGATTTTATTTATGTGCAACTTAGATATGGTACACAAATCTTAAGTGCTCAGCTTGATGAATTTTTACATGTGTGTATATGTGTATATGTGTGTATGTGTATATATGTAACAATTACACAGATCGAGATGTTAAACATTCCTCACACTCTAGAACAGTGATTCTCAACCTTGGCTGAACATTAGAATCACCTGGGAATCTTTTTAAAATCCTGATTTTTGGGACTCATCCTCCAGAAATTCTGTTTCTTTGTTATGGGGTGGGGCCACAACATTAGTAACAAAGAAACAGAATTTCCAGAGGATGAGGCCCAGAAATCAGGATTTTAAAAAGATTCCCAGGATGATTCTAATGTGCAGCCAAGGTTGAGAACCACTGCTCTAGAACGATCTCTCACCCCTCCTCCAGCCAGTAACTCCTAAAAGTAACATTACTCTGCATCTATCACTATTATTTTTTCAAACAGTTCCCAAAAAGCCTGTGTTTGCACTTTATATACATGAAACCAGACAGTTTGTACTCTTTTCTCTGATATTTTGCTCAACATTATGGAAGTGAGATTCATCCATGCTGTTGCATGTTGTAGTCAACACTTCATCAATTTTCATTATTGTATAGATTCCAGAGTATGCAGGCATCACAAATTATTTATGCACTCTTCCTTTGAAAGGCATTTGGGTTGTTTCTTATTTTAGGGTTTTATAATAAATTTGCTATATTCTTGTACATCTCTTTCAAAGAACATAAGCACTGATTGCTGTTGGATATGTGCCAGGACACACAAAATTTAGATGTTACCATATTATAAAAACATTTAGATTTATCAAGATCTCCCTGCCACATACATATAGCATATTTTATTTGTTCCCACATCTATGATTCTTACTTAAAAAAATGTTAAAACCAGTATTTTCTAGTTTCATTTTGAAATAATTTCAGACTAAAAGTTGTAAAAATAGAACAAATAATTCCCATATGTCCAAATTCCTCAAATGTTAACATTTCCCTGTATTTTCTTTTTTTGTTATTAATCCTCCTCCGAGGATATTTTTCCATTGATTATTAGAGAGAGTGGAAGAGAGGAGAGACAGAGAGAAATATCGATTGAGAGAAACACATCGATTGGTTGCCTCCTACACACACCCCAACCAGGGCCAGGGAACCTGCAACCAAGGTACGTGCCCTTGATCAGAATCGAACCAGGAAACTTTCAGTCCGTGGACCGATGCTTTATCCACTGAGACAAACCGGCAGGGCTCCCTGTATTTTCTTTATCATTATCTCTCTTGTCTACGTATGTGCAAGTATATGGTCTTGACACTTTTGAAGACTATTGGCCAGTTACTTTACAGATCCTATCAAGTTGGGTTTGTGGATGTTTCCCAATGATTAGGTTCAGGTCATATGTTTTATGCAGGATACACAGATGTGATGATGTGTCCTTCGCGGTGCATCATATTAGAATGCACATGATGTTGATTTATCCTACTATTGGTGTTCCTACCTTTAATCACTTGGCTAACATGGTATCTGCCAGACTGCTCCACTACATTATTTTTCTCTTTGTAATTAATCAGTATCTTACAGAGAGAGCCCTTGAGATTATGTAAACACTCTGTTTCTCATCTTACTTTCATTTCCTAGTTTTAGCATCCACTGATGATGCTTGCCTGAAACAATTTTTATGATAGTAGTTGAAACTAATTTTTGCTTTTTAATAGCTTCAAATTTTTCAAAAATCTTACAATGACCGTAGTTCTCACAAATCAAATCATCCTTATTCACTTCCCCCAAGTCACCTCAAAGATAAAAACAAAACAAACAAACAAAAAACTGGTCCTGACTGGTATGGCTCAGTGGATAGAGAATCATCCTGCGGACTGAAGGGTCCTGGGTTCAATTCCGGTCAAGGGCATATGCCTGGGTTTCAGGCTCGATCCCCAGTGGGGGGCATGCAGGAGGCAGCCAGTCAATGATTCACTCTCATCATTGATGTTTCTCTCTCTCTTCCTTCCTCTCTGAAATCAATAAAGATATGTATATATATATCTTTATAAGATATATTTATATATATATATATATAAAACTGGCAAACTGGTGGTGGGACTCCAATGGATGGTGGAACCTGGACCCCACTGTCCCAACGGTGTATTCATATTGGCAGGTCATGTGCAGGCGCATGGGCCAGAGCTGCCTGCTCAGTGGGTAGTTAAGCCTGGCTGCTGCCAAGCATGTTTCACTCATAGGTACTAATCTACCAGTGGTTATATGATAGTCCAATTTTTTTTCTAGTTCAATGTTTCTTTGTTTGAATTAAAAACAATTTTCAATTACAATTGACATTTAATATTATATTAGTTTCAGGTATACAGCACAGTGAGTAGACATTTATATAACTTACAAAGTTTTTACCCTGATAAGTCTAGTACCCACCTGATACCATACATTATTGAGTACATTCCCCATACAGTACTTTACACATCTTTCTGATTATTTTGTAATGACCACTTTGTACTTCTTAATCCCTTCTCAAAGTATAACCCTCCCCTGAAAGCCAGAGAGTGAGCCAAAGTCACACTTCTATATAAACCACCCCCGACAATGCTGGTACGGCTGAGAAAGGATGATTTGTATGCTCAAAGCATTTCATTCTAGGAGGAACACTGTCAGCCAGGATGAGGATGGGGAGCAGGGGTCAAGTCTGCAATCCAGAGGAGCCCCAGAGTCCAGCCCATGTCTTCTCTGGAGACAAAGGTCAAATGTGGCCTTGTGTTTCTAGGAGATCCTCACTCACCTTTCTACTTCTCCCGAGGCTGGGACCTACGCACCTGTTTAAACACCAAACCCAGCACAGAAACCTGCTGTGCCAACTGGGCTTATCTAGTGAGGCTCTCTGGGAGCAAAGTCACCAAGTGGGTTGATATACAGGCAGATTCAAATTTATAACTGGACTGAGTCCCCGTAGCTCATTCTGCAAGCCAAGGGTTAAATAGGAGTAGGGTGTGGAGAGAAATAAGGTCTCCAGGTTAGCTTACAAAACCAATAACTCACAAAGCAGATGCATGGACAATTGAGGACTATGAATGTAAACTGCACTCAGAACACAATTCTTACAAGCTAAAGCCTTTGACCAAGGTGCCAGGCAGCCAATTTCACCTTGTCTAGTACAGTTCTCAGCAAACCCCACTTTAGCATCCCTGATGTGCCAGGCACTGGGAAACCAAGGATGGGGAAGGTCAGGTTTCTACCCTTGAGAAGCTTACAGTGGTGAGAGGTTTCTGCCATGGGATAGACCCAGGGACATCAAGACTTCAGGGGATGGGGGAACCTGGAACCCACTGTCGCAACAGATGTAATCAGATTGGCAGGTTATGAGCAGGCCTGCCCAGTGGGTAGTTAAGCCTGGCTGCTTCCAAGCATGTTTCACTCAGAGGTACTAATCTACCAGTGGTTATATGATAGTCTAATTTCTTTTATAATTCAATGTTTCTTGTTTTGAATTTAAATTTTTTTTCCAATTACTGTTGAAACTTAATTTTATATTTGTTTCAGGTATACAGCATAGTGAGTAGACATTTATGTAACTTATGAAGTGCTTTTCCTGATAAGTCTAGTACCCACCTGATACCATACATTATTGACTACATTCCTTATGCTGTACTTTACACATCCTCCTGATTGCTTTTTATGGTAGTGGTTGCAACAAATTTTGTTCGAGGCAGCAATCTCCGGCGTTAACCTATGCCGCCATCTTGGTTTCTGTGCAACAAATTTTTGCTTGTTTTTAATAGCTTCAGATTTTTAAAAAATCTTACAATGGCAGTTCTCACAAATCAAAATGAAATTTGGAATATCATCTTTACACTTCTTACTCCCTTCCCTTTTCCATCCAGCCTTCCAACCAACCTCCCATGTGGCATCTATGAGTTTGTTTCTGTTTTATTTATTTTGTTATTAGATTGCACATATAAGTAGTTTTGTTTTTCTCTCATTTCACTTAGCGTACCTTCTAGGTCCATCCATGTTGTTGCAAATGGTAAGATTTCATTCTTTTTTAATGGCCAATATTCCATTGTATGTATATATCACATCTTCTTTATCCAATCATTTATTGATAGACACTTGGATTGCTTCCATATTTTGGCTATTGGAAATAATGCTGCAATGAACATAGGGATGCATGTATCTTTTCAAATTGATGTTTTGGATTTTTCAGATAAATACCCAGAAGTGGGATTGTTGGGACATATGGTAGTCTATTTTTAATTCTTTAGAGGAACCTCCACACTGTTTCTGTAGAGGCTGCACCAGTTTGCAATCCCACCAACAGTGTACAAGGGTTCTCTTTTCTTCACATCGTCACCAACACATTGTTTGTTGGTTTATTGATGTTGATAGCCATTGTGATAGGTGTGAGGTGATAGTGCATGCCCTTTCAATTTGCATTTCCCTGATGATTAGTGACATTGAGCATCTTTTTATCTGTCTATTGGCCATCTGTGTGTCCTCTTTGGAGAAATGTCTATTCAGGTTCTCTGCCCATTTTCAAATCAGATTGTTTGTCTTTTTGATATTAAGTTGTATGACTTCTTTATATATTTTGGATATTAACCCATTATCAGATATACCATTGGCAAATATCTTCTCCCATTCAGCAGGTTGTCTCTTCATTTTGTTGATGATTCCTTTGCTGTGCAAAAATTTTTCAGTCTGATGTAGTCCCATTTGTTTATTTTTTGTTTTTCTTGCATGAGGAAACGTCAAAAAAAAAAAAATTACCAAGAGCAATGTCAGAGAGTTTACTGCCTATGTTTTCTTTCAGGAGTTTTATGGTTAGGGTCTCACATATAAGTCTTTAGTTCACTTTTAGTTTCTTCTTGCATATGGTGTAAGAAAGTGACTCTATGTTCTGTTCCATTGATCTATGTGTCTCTTTTTATGCCAGCACCATGCTGTTTTGATTACTATAAACTTATAGTTTGACATCAGGTAGTGTGATACCTTCAACTTTGTTCTTTTTTTCTCAAGAATGCTTTGGCTATTTGGGGACTTTTGTAGTTCCACATAAGTTTGAGGATTATTTGTTCTAGTTCTATGAAAAATGCCATTTGTATTTGCTGCGATTGAATTGAAACTGTAGATTGCATTGGATAGAATAAACATTTTTAAAACATATTTTTTTTATTGATTTCAGAGAGGAAGGGAGAGGGAGAGAGAAAGATAGAAACATCAATAATGAAGAACCAAGATGGCAGCATAGGGAGTAGACCTGTGCGTGCTGCCTCCCACAACATCATTGAAACTACCAACTATAAGACAAACAACCACCATTCAAAACCATGGGGAAGTTGGCCCAGTGGAAGTTCTACAACTGGAAGGAAAGAAAGAAGTGCAGTGCGACTGAGTAGGAGCTACAGAGGTGCCAAAAACAGAGGTACACAGTCGCGCGCCAGGCGGGCTGTAACTGGATGCGCGGGGGTTTTTTTCAATTGGAAGGGGTTACGAACTCTCGAATCCTCTGGGCTTGCTTGGGGTGGGTCTCTGAGGCCCCAGACCCCACGGGGAGAGGCGGCACGGCCTTGCAGCGGTCGGAAAGCGAGGGAGGCTCTGGCGCACAGCTGCTCACCAGCACTGGGGAACGCGAAGTCCCGGAGAAGCCGCCATTGCTATTTGCTCCGCCCTGGCGACTCCCTGAGACCCAGCCCTAATCAATTTACATCCCCATCCAAGCTGTGCCAGGGGCACAAAAAGACCCACCTGCGCTTTTGCAGCCTAACCCAACAAATTGCAGACTTCAACTCCTCGCACCCATGGGAGACACACTCAAGAAGCAGACCCAGGAGAACCAAGATGGCGGCGTAAGGAACAGACCTGTGCGTGCTGCCTCCCACAACAACATCGAGGCTACCAACTATAGGACAAACAGCGATCATAAGGAACCATGGGAAAGCTGGCCCAGTGGAAGCTCTACAACTGGAAGGAAAGAAGAGCATTGAGACTGAGTAGGATGTGCAGAGGCACCAAGTACAGAGCCCAACCCAACAGACTGCAGATTTCAACTCCTCGCACAGAAAGAAGAGCATTGAGACTGAGTAGGATGTGCAGAGGCACCAAGTACAGAGCCCAACCCAACAGACTGCAGATTTCAACTCCTCGCACAGAAAGAAGAGCATTGAGACTGAGTAGGATGTGCAGAGGCACCAAGTACAGAGCCCAACTCAGCAGACTGCAGATTTCGGCTCCTCGCATCAGGGAGTGACGCCCTGGGGGGGGGGGCGGAGTCGGGTTCGAGGGAGGCCAGGCCCGGCTGGGCCAGCAATGTGGAACCGCCGTACCAGCAGGCGCACAAGCAAGCCCACGGGTTCCAGTCTCACGTGGGACAGTGGGGGACGGCAGACGGCAGTCTGTGCACTTAGTGGAGAGTGAAGTCCGAGCAGGCGTGCCGGATGTTCAGCCACCAGGAAAGCCTGGAGATTTTGTCTGGCGGGAAGCCTCCCGGTAGGGGAGTGTGCCAAACTTTGTGTTGCCCAGGTGAGGCCGGGATGGCCCCGGTGAGGTTGAGATGGCCCCGGTGAGGTCGGGACAGCCCCGGCAAGGTTGGGACGGCCCTGGTGAGGTCAGGACGGCCCCAGTGAGGTTGAAACGGCCCTGGTGAGGTTGAAACAGCCCCGGTGAGGTCAGGACGGCTCTGGTGAGGTTGGGACGGCATCCGGGGCCGGAATGGCCCCGGCGAGGTCGAGACGGCGCCAGTGAGGTTGAAACAGCCCCAGTGAGGTAGGGACAGCCCGGTGAGGTCGGGACGGCCCCGGTGAGGTTGAGACGGCCCCGGTGAGGTTGAAACGGCCTCGGTGAGGTCAAGACGGCCCAGGTGACGCAGAAACAGCCCTGGTGAGGTCGGGACGGCCCCAGTGAGGTTGGGACGGCCCTGGTGAGGCCGAAACAGCCCCGGTGAGGTCAAGACAGCCCTGGTGAGGTTGAAACAGCTCCAGTGAGGCCAGGACAGCCCCGGTGAGATAGGTATAGCCCCGGTGAGGTCAGGACAGCCCTGGTGAGGTCGGGACAGCCCTGGTGAGGATGAAACGGCCCCGGTGAGGTTGGGACGGCTCCAGTGAGGTTGGGACGGCCCTGGTGAGGTTGAAACAGATAATGGGGACCAGTATAGACTGATTAACAGGGGTAGATGCAGAGGCAGAGCATCATTGAACAGACTGTCAAACTACAGTGGGAAGCCTGGGGAGGGTTTGGGGGGTGGGTTAAGAGATCAACCGAAGGACTTATATGCATGTATATAAGAACTAGGGGCCCGGTGCACGAAATTCGTGCACTGGGTGTGTGTGTGGGGGGGGAGTGTCCCTCAGCCCAGCCTGCCCCCTCTCACATACTGGGATCCCTCAGGCGTTGACCCCCATCACCCTCCAATCGCAGGATCGGCCCCTTGCCCAGGCCTGACGCCTCTGACAGAGGCGTCAGGCCTGGGCAGGGGACCCTCATTTCCCCCCATCACTGGTTCTGCCCCCAGACCAGGCCTGATGCCTCGGCCAGAGGCGTAGACCCCCATCACCCTCCAATCGCCTGATCGGCCCCTTGCCCAGGCCTGACGCCTTCGCCAGAGGTGTCAGGCTTGGACAGGGGACCCCCATCTCCCCCTGATCACTGGCTCTGGCCCCAGCACAGGCCTGAGGTCTCTGGCCCAGGAATCATGCCTGGGCAGGGGACCCCCATCTCCCTCTGATCGCTTGCTCCACCCCCCACCCAGGCCTGATGCCTCGGCTAGAGGAGTTGACCCTCATCACCCTCCGATCACCAATCACCGGATCGGCCCCTTGACCAGGCCTGAGGCCTCCGGCAGAGGTGTCAGGCCTGAGCAGGGGACCCCCAGCTCCCCGCGGTTGCAGGCTCCGCCCCTGCCCAGGCCTAACACCTCTGGCCTAGGCGTCCGGCCCGGGCAGCAGGGACCCACAGCTGCAGCGGCCCCGCGATCGTGGGCTCCGCTTTAGGCCCAGGCAAGGGACCCCTAGCTCCCGGGACTGCCAGCTTCGACCATGCCCAGCTCCCATCGCTGGCTCCACCCCTACTTCCTGCTATCACTGGCCAGGGCGGAAAAGGCACCTGATTCTCTGATCATGGCTGGGGGGCAGGGCAAAGGCCGCCTTTGCCCTGCCCCCCACCTCTTAGCTTCCCCCTGGGTTTCCAATCACTGTCAGTGGCAGGGGGCTTCTTCCTGCTTTCCCTTTCACCTCCCTGCATTGTGCCTACATATGCAAATTAACCGCCATCTTGTTGGCAGTTAACTGCCAATCTTAGTTGGCAGTTAATTTGCATATAGCCCTGATTAGCCAATGAAAAGGGTATCGTCGTACGCCAATTACCATTTTTCTCTTTTATTAGATAGGATAACCAATGGACACAAGACACTAGGGGGTAGGGGAGGCCAGGGGAATGTCAAGCGGGGGGGGGGGGGGGGAAGGAGACATATGTAATACTCTTTGTAATACTTCAAGAAATAAAAATTATTTAAAAATGCAAAAAAAAAAAGAAACATCAATAATGAGAGAGGATCATTGATCGGCTGCCTCCTGCAAGACCTGCACTGCAGATCAAACCCCCAACCCGGGCATATGCCCTTGACCGGAATCGAACCTGGAACCCTTTAGTCTGCAGGCCGACGCTCTATCCACTGAGCTAAACCAGCTAGGGCTAGAATGGACATTTTAATTATGTTAATTCTTCCCATCTATGAGCATGATAAATGCTTCCATTTATGTGCATCTTCTATTTCTTTCTTCAGTGTCTTTTTAATTTCCAAGTACAGGTCTTTTATCTCTCTGGTTAAATTTATTCCTAGGTATTTTTTTTATGTGTTTATAAATGTAATTATTCTCTTAATTTCTCTTTCTGATAGTTTTTCATTGGTGTATAAAATGCAGTCAATTTCTGAATATTATTTTTGTATCCTATTGCTTTACTGAATTCATTTATCAGCTCTAGTAGTTTTTTTGGTGAACTCTTTAGGGTTCTCTCTATATAGTATCATTTCATCAATAAATAATGACAAATTTACTTCTTCCTCTATAGTTTGAATGTCTTTTATTTCTTTTTCTTGTCTGATTTCTGTGGCTATGGAGTCCAATTTCACCTAGAAAGGAGACACACCCACCAACTGTTTCTTCCCTCTCCAACCCACAAAGTAATACATTCTTCATACTGTTCTGGACTTTTACCAACCCCCCCTCTCACATTCCTTGAAAATATTAGCACTTTCAAAGAAAAAGAAATGAACAACAGTGGAAGGGTACAGTCTGATAACAGGTCAACTTTTTTGCCTGAGTCTCCAACCCCAAAATCTCTCATTATTGGACCAAGACTACAGTTAAGTACAGTACTTCATCAGAATTAAGATGCCGCTGATATTAATAGCACCAAGATGCTCTGTGCCACTAAGAAAAACAAACTGACAGCTTAATAAAATACCAAGGAAGATACCATCCACTGTGGGATCCAACTCATTGCTGTTCAAATGTGAACAAAGATACATCCTAGAACCAATTTAAAATAAATTCTGGTTAGTCTGACATACTCTAAGCATTGTATTGGGTGTCAAGAAGAGAATATGGGAGGGGACAAAAGTGATGATATCGAGCCTCTTCCCCCAGTCAAATAAGGGAGACACATTCAGCATCTAAATTTCATTTCTCTTCCCACCCTCTCCCTCCCAAGCCCCTAATATCCAACCAGCCAGGACCATACCTCCTCCATCTCACTCATTCTTTCCAGGCTAAGGATTGAAACCACCTCAGAACCTGTGAGAACTTGGCCTCCTGGCTCAGCCACACCTGCTTCTCTTCAATCCAGCCAGCGCAGGGCGGGGTGGGGGTGGGGCTGGGGGGCTGTGGCTTCATATGCCTAACTCATCCCACTGCAGGGCCCGTACCTCCCCAAAACAGCAAGCCCAAGACTAAAGCCTTTCACCTCAGCCTCCCTCCTCAACTCTTCTGCCCTCCAGTATTGTTTCACAGTGTCACTTTACCATGGCACCTCACTTTTCCTTCTTTTACTTTGCTGGCTACCAGAAAAATAAAGTAACCTGTCTTAAATTGTGGCCACGAGGCCAAATAATTATGGGATCCAAAGGGCTTTGAGCCTTGATGAAAAAAGATGCATGATTAACTCAGAATATTACAACTGTCTCGTTTTTTATGAATACTGCGTTCTCAAGACGCCTTATTCTTTTTTAAAAAAGATGTGGTTTTGTTGATTTCAGAGGGGGGGGGGGATAGAAACATCAATGTTGAGAGAGAAGCATGGAACGGCTACCTCCTGCAGCGCCCTACTGAGGATGGACCCTGAAACCCAGGTACATGCCCGGACCAGGAATTGAACCCTGACCGGGATTCCAACCGGTGATTGACACTCAACTACTCAGCCACACCAGCTGGGCAAGATGCCTTATTTTTAACGCCAGGCTGTATGTCTGTTCCTTTAAACAAATATCTAATAACTTAGGAATTTTACTGAGGACAGCCGCTCCGGTCAGCAAGGACTCAGCTCACAATCTGAAAGATGAAACGGGATGAGTCCCCCCCCCCACCACCACCACCACCACACACCCTCCAAAAAAGTCAAACAGTCTCCAGTATCATAAACAGCACATTCATCAAACTGGGCAGGAGTTAGGAACAGAAAGTCTTTCTGGAAAGAAAAACAACAGCTACTCTTTGTGCCTAAGGAACTTTAGAAAAAAACAAACAAACAAACAAAAAAATCACCAAACCAACCAAAATGTAAAGCAATGCTCAGGTTAGTTTGGAAAATATTCTACCCCAACCAAGTAAAGCGCGCGTGGGGCTGTGCTGCCCAGGAGAGCAGGGCGGCCCGTCTAGGTCTGGGTTGCGCGGGTCACAAGGAGCCGGCAAACACGCAGGCGCCGAACGAAGCGATTCCTGAAAAGGCCCAACAGGCACCGGCCCGGGGCAGGCGGAACTCTAGTCGGGCCGTTTACCGTGTGACCACAGGACCGAGGCTCCTGTACCTCACCTACCGCCACACGGGGCAGGCGTCGGCCCACGTGAGTTGCACGGCTGGCCCGAACCGGGTAGCTGGCCTTCAGCACGAAGAGCGGAAGGGCTGGGACCCAAGGGCAGGGAGAGCACCCGGAAGCGCCAGCACAGACGGCTGGGCCAGCCAGCAGTCAAGGAAGGGGGTGCAGGCTTGACCAAGGGTGGAAGGTAGTGCGGGTGGGTGCAGGGAGGGCGGGGTGGGGCCAGACCAGCAAGGCAGAGGTACGGGTCCTACCTCCACGGCTGTTAGTGTCTCCCGGCGCCTCCGCGTTGATTTCGACAGGAAACTGACTTCCAGCGCCGGCTCCACGCCTGACGCATGCGCGGTAACTCAGACACATCACACCCCCCTCCCCCCAGCTAGGCCCTGCACGCTGCGTGCGTAACCCCGCTGCGTGCGTAACCCCGCTGCGTGCGTCCCTTCGTCCCTACCACCCTGCGTGTAGCCCTGCGGCGTGCCGCCATGTTGGCCTGGCAGCCTGGTGAGGCAGCCGCGGTTTCCCTTTCCCGAGCCGCGGGACCGTGCTGGTGGCTTCTCATGCACTAAGTCACCGAATCCGCACCTGAACGAGGACGTCTCCTTTACAAAAGAGGGCGCTGAGCCCCAGAGGGAAGGATCCACCTGTCGAGGGCACCTGGACAGAAGGTGGGGGCGCCAAGATTTGAACCCAGAACAGATCGTGACCGCTTAGCCATCTGGCCACTCCAGGGTCATCTAAGCACCACAGGGAAGTGTGCTGAGAGCACTCTGCTCACAACTACCATCCACGTTATTCTTCGTCTCGTTTTGCTTTGAGAACACATCTGCCTTCAGTGTGTAGCTGAGTGTGTGTGTATGTGTGTGTGTGTGTGTGTGTGTGTTTGGAGGACGTCGGCCTCCAAATTCAAACTCAAATGCTGGGTGAGCCCGACCTGGGCCTGGGCCTGGGCTATAAAGAGCCACATCATCTCCTTATTCTATACCAGCCCTGTCATAGGTTAAAACCCACTCCTACCCTTCGGGGTAACTGGTTTGTACTGGGAATTGGCGTCATGAATGACCCATTACGATCCCGCCTGGTTGAGCAGCAGGAGGAGCACGTAGAAGTGTGTGTGTGTGTGTGTGTGTGTGTGTGTGTGTGTGTGTGTAGCCAGGGCTGCTGCTGGGCCTCGGCGGAGCCCGTCCCCGGGTGAGAGGCAGCAGCCCTGGGTGCTGAGGGCCTTCCCAGCGGCATTGCTCTTTGACCTTTTCCTTCCATGGATCAGTGTCCCAATTATGCCCCAATTAATTATTTATCTGTCTAGACTTAGTGGGACAAACGCAGGTGACCAGGAGTCAGCAAGAACGGCCTATCCCCTGGTACTTCAATGTCTAGACAGCTGAGCCGAACTGGAACACATGAACACACAGACAGAATTAGTATGCAGTCACCCAAGGTTTATATACCTATTCCTAGTGGGTCCTAGGCTCCAGCAAAGGCCACCCGGCGATGCACACCGAAAGACGGACGACGAAGATGGAGACAGACAGGTGGCCACAGTTGGTTCAGGCTCGCACAGCAGAGCAGTCAATCAGGGGCTTGTCTCACAGAGTGACGTGGAGTCCTCCACTCTTCAGGCAGGAGACGCTCACAGAAGAAAAATCTGATGCTTATGTAGCCCGTGGTAAACAACTTGTGTCTTATCAGTGTGGGCCAGACCGTGTGCCTTTTGCTAGGAGCAGGGTGTTTACGCTTTAAGGGCTTAGGGCAGTGGTCGGCAAACTCATTAGTCAACAGAGCCAAATATCAACAGTACAACGATTGAAATTTCTTTTTTTTTAAATATAGTTTATTGATTTTTTACAGAGAGGAAGGGAGAGAGATAGAGAGTTAGAAACATCGATGAGAGAGAAACATCGATCAGCTGCCTCCCGCACATCTCCCACTGGGGATGTCCCCGCAACCCAGGTACATGCCCTTGACCGGAATCAAACCTGGGACCTTTCAGTCCGCAAGCCGACGCTCTATCCACTGAGCCAAACTGGTTTCGGCTGAAATTTCTTTTGAGAGCCAAATTTTTTAAACTTAAACTATATAGGTAGGTACATTGTTATTAACTTAATTAGGGTACTCCTAAGCTGGCCTTTGCAAAAAATGTCCTCAATCTGATTGAGGTACGTTCACTGAGGTTGACCCCTTCCAACTCTCCCATCCTCAACTCGTGCATGAATTGCGCGCGCCTCCCCCCCGCGCCCGTCTGCACCGCGTCTCCCGTTCTTCTAACGCCACTTCTTCAAAATAGACTCGCCCAGGACGAAAACTGACTTCTGCGCATGGGCCACGAAGTTTCAATCGCACTGTACGTGCGCGCCCGCACGTGGTATTTTGTGGAAGAGCCACACTCAAGGGGCCAAAGAGCCGCATGTGGCTCGCGAGCCACGGTTTGCCGACCACTGGCTTAGGGCATTCACATCAAGATAGTGGGGCGTTCACCACATTTTGGAAGTTACTGAGTATTGGGGTTTTCACAGAGCAAACATTTCACTTATTACTTATTTCCCCACATTAGAGGTGTTTCCTTATGACGATGACAGTATTATAACAATCAGCTCCTCTAGGAGCTTGGGCCTATCAGTTCATCTGACTTCCGGTTGTCCAGAGGGACACTTGAGAGGTTGAAGAGTCCTATCCAACTCCTTCCTGTTCTTTGGAGAACTGCCACTTAAATGTTTTAAATATACACAGGTAAATCCATTTTAATGAACATTTGAAAGTTTAATATGAAGAGGCAGAACTGGCCCCAGGCAAAATTGAAAATAACCTACACAAGGAAAATAAATTTTCAGAATAAAAATTGGTTCCACCAACATTACCACATTTGGTCTTCGCAGTAGGTTGGAGGGCATGATTAATACCTTCATTTTTCAGAGAAAGAAACAGGCTTGGAGGCCACCTACCTGGCCCAGAGCCCTGTGCTGCGTTAGGAGAACCAGCATGTGAGCTCAGGGCCCTTGTTGCCGCCGGCCTAGCTTTTAAGCGCCACATCATCCAGCATTGTGCCCTCACTTTAGGGACTGGTTGTCCTCATTTCTTTGGAACACTGTGGCCGGACTCTGTGTCCCCGAGGCCTCCACATTCCTTCCAGACGACCCTGGAAGGAGCAGAAAAGGAGGGTGGCTGACGGGGCTGCTTCGGGTGGAGGGCCCCACGAGCCGGTCCTTGCATGGCCTAGCCATGCCCAGTCGAGGACCAGTCCAGTCTCCCCTCCCTCTCTTCCTCCTCCTCCTAGTCTTAAAATTCTCTTCCCTTGGGCTCTGCTCCATGTGCTTTGTGCCCACTCCTAGTGGACTTGATGTCTTAGCCAGTTAAAAAGCTGTTTTTCTGAGGGTGACATCACCAGGATGGTGACATATGTCATTCCTGATTTTGCTCCTCTGACAAGAACAACTAATATTTATATTAGTTGTCAATAATAAAACACCACTGAGAGAGTCCCAGAACACAGGGGTGAGGCTGAAGCCCCTCCCCCCGCTCCCCCTCTCCCACCTCCGCCCCTCAGACACCAAGCCAGACTGCATTCGAAGGGTAAAGGAAGTTGCTACACATTAGTTACATTACTCCTCCCCTGACAAACTCAGGGGAGGCCTGCATGGCAGTCTTGCAAACTCAGAGACCTAAAATAACCACAAAAGATGGTCTGAAAATTAAATATTTAACTACAAACAGGTTATAGTGGGTAGTCATGTCCTAGGCTGGCATTTTTCCCTGACAAAGATCAACTTAGATCTTTACTGAGCCCATTTGTCTTTTTGCCTCTAAGATAACATATCTGTGAGATGTCTGGGTAACTTGTAACTTCCTTTCGCCTCCCCCCCTCCCCGCCACCTTCCCCACCCCTAAGGACACAACAAATGGCACCAGGACATTCCCTCATTGTTATTGTTATCAGGTTAATCGTCAACTGTTAATTATGTTAAACTATCCCGTATCCATCTGTGTAAAAGAAGAACATGTCCATCATTTCACTTTTACCCTATCCCAGAGGTTTCCCTGCTTTGCTTTATCCCACCGCCTTAACCTATCACCAAGGAATTTCATGTAACCTACCTCTGTCCCTTTCCTTTGATTGCAATGTATAAATACAGATGTAACCTGCCATTCTCCGGAGCATTATCTCAATTCTTTGAGGTTCTGCTTCTTGGCATATGACAACTGTTTGGCTCAAATAAACGCACAAAATTCTTTACAGGTCTGCAATGCTTTTTACGTTAACATAAGGAACATACTCTGGTATTTCTAGATAAACAATGTTTTCATTTTTTTAATAATTCTTATTCTGTTTTTTTATAAGTGTCATCTAAACCCTAGGCTGGTACCTGTGTTGTAATGTACCCCGCGAATCACAGAAGGACGCCTCGAGAAGTCGAATTAAAGAGTCAAGCTTGTTGCAATCCGGGACTATGAGGGGCCATTCCCAAATCTCATAGCAATAAGATGGTGGCAAAACCAGACTTATATAGGCAAAAATCACAAAGGTATTGATTACATCCCAGGGTTTGGAATGTGGCACCTTGCTGGGGTCCAACCCCAGCAGGTCCAGGGGTTCCCAAAGGTATAGACGGAGTTGGCGAAGAAGGAAGGGCACGGAGACAGTGTTCAGTTGATCAGCAGCCTAGCCAGGATCTCCAGCCAGGATCTCCAGCCAAATTCTGGTCTGGATCTCCAGAGAGGTTCTGCTTAGGATCTCCAGCGAAGTTCTGCTTAGGATCTCCAGCCAGGTTCTGTGTCCATGTTCTCTTGCTAGGTTCTCCAGGTTCTCCAGCCAGGTTCTGTAGCCATGTTCCCTCGCTAGGTTCTCCAGCCAGGTTCTGTAGCCATGTTCCCTCGCTAGGTTCTCCAGCCAGGTTCTGTCCAGGTTCTCCAGCCAGGTTCAGTCACCAGGTTCTAGTCAGGTTCTCTTGCCAATTTCTGTAGTCAGGTTCAGTCCAGGATCTTTTGCCATGTTCTCTCGCTAGGTTCTGTCTCTAGGTTCTGAGGTAGTTTCTGTCCAGGATCTTTTGCCATGTTCTCTCCAGCGAAGTTCTTCTGTCTCTAGAGAACGTTCTGTGTCGGTTCTGTGCCTAGGTTCTGTCTCTCTTGGTTCTGTCTTCTAAGTTCTGTGTAGGTTCTGTCTTCTAAGTCCTGACTTCTAAGTTCTGTGTCTTGCTGTTTTGTTACATCTGTATTTATACCAGTTGATTCAATCCTATCAATCTCTATTACAAAGGTTAGGGCATTTCTTATCTCCATTACAGGGAGTAAAGATTATGTAGCTTAAGCATGATTGTTCGTAGTTAAAGTGATTAATTACCCACCTGGCACTTAGTTGAGGGGTTTTATCCCCTCCCTGACTTCAGGGAAAAATCCCTACCTGGGGAAACAACCTTTCTCGGAGAGGTGACCTTGGTTAAAACACACAGCGCTAAGGGGAGCAAACATATTAAGAACAGTATGCCATAAATGCCAGGTCCCTTGAAACAGCAAGGATGGACCGGCTCCCGGCAGCACCTGGCTCCCAAAAAAGCAGATTACAGAAGCAGAATTAAGCATGTTAATTACAGTTTCGGGTCTCGGGGTCACTGAATTGACAGAAATACATTATCTAGAGTCCTTGGGTAACCTGGGTTAAACTCAGGCATGTTATCTAAATTACAGTTTTGGGTCTCCGGATCACTGAGTTGTCAGGACAATTTAGAGTGATTGTGCTGTCCTGGTCTCGGGACCACTGAGGCAGCTGGAACGCACCACCTGTGGCCACTAAAACAATTTAGGGTAATTGTGCTGTCCTGTTTCCAGGTACAGTAGAATGTGCTCTCTAAGACCAGTATGATAACAATCAATGGGATAGTCATTCAATCGATAAGGCAATCAATCGAATGGGATGATTTATACAATTCAGAAAATCAAAATAACCTTTCTATTGTTAAGCCAAACAACAGGGTTAGAGTTAAACTACAGTTTCAATCTGAAATGGTTGCTACCATACTTCACCCGGAGGAGACATTCTCTGCCCTTGCTGGGACCCAGAAACCCCATGAGATGCTCCCACTTATAACTCCTTTTTTTGTATCCCTAATTGTAGCAAATTTTTCAGCCATACTGGCTCCCCAAATCCTTAGCTACTAAGTATATTATAAGCAGCCCAATTCAGGGTCAAATAATCTCAATTAAATATATATCTTCCACATCTATAGGACAAGTTATGCTACCACTACCAACAACCAGACCAGAACCACTTCTCAAGCTTCTACAGATTTTTATTCATAGAGAAGCTCTCCATTGAGCAGGGCAAAGTCTGTGCCATGAATAACACTTCTTTCTGCAAGCAGCTTAGCCAAAAGGAAGGCCTCATAGCCTCTTGCCCCAGAAGTCTGGCCACTAATTAAAGATATAATGCCATCCCTATTAGGTAACTCCCTTTCTCAGACCTTGGTTTATACTGTTTTTTATTACTCATCTTTAACCATTGCCTGTTTAACTTTTGCTATGTTTCATATCCTCCCATTTAGAAGCTCTAAAGCTACAATTGATCCTCCGCATGGAACAGCAAATGGAGGCCGCTACATCCATCTTCCATGGACTCTTAGACCACCCACTTCTGATGGGACCCTGACTGCTGCCCCAAACTACGACCCCTTTGCCAGCAGGAAGCAGCCAGAAAGATGCGGAGTCCCCAGTCCCCAATGGTTTCCTAATTGGACGGGGGACTGAAATGGGAATTTTAAGGGAACATAGGCAGGTTTAGGGAATTTTTAGAATTGGGATCCATGGAAAAAAAACATAGAGCTACAGATAGGAGAAGGTACATTTCCATAACACAAGGAAGCCAGCTGCAGTGACATTTCCATAAGACAAGGGAGCAACAACAGTTACATTTACATAAAACAAGGAAGCAGCAACAGATATATTTCCATAAGAGGAGGGAACTAGAAGCAGCCAAAAAAAAAAAAAAGGTCTATATTTACAAAATAAAGAAGGAAAAAAGCCCAGAAGGAATAAGAGGACAATGAGGGAGGAGGGCCCAGGAGTCACTATAGTAACCAATTCAAAAGGGAAAATTGACCAATCGGAGACAGAAACTACCGCCTTTATAAAGGGTGGAAAGAACCGAAGCCGGTTTGGCTCAGTGGATAGAGCGTCGGCTTGTGGACTGAGGGGTCCCAGGTTCGATTCCGGTCAAGGGCATGTACCTGGGTTGCGGGCACATCTCCAGTAGGAGATGTGCAGGAGGCAGCTGATCGATGTTTCTCTCTCATCGATGTTTCTAACTATCTCTCTCCCTTCCTCTCTGTAAAAAATCAATAAAAAATATATTAAAAAAATTAAAAAAAAATAAAGGGTGGAAAGAGGAAGTCGGTGGGACCCTTTCCCCCTCTCCACGTGGGAGTCTGTACTTGTTCTTTGCTATAAAAAAAAATTACTTTGAACAGATCAAATTCTCCATACAGAAGAACTGCATGGATTGAAAAAAAAACCACAAAATCCAACAATATGCTGCCTACAAGAGACTCACTTTAGCCTTAAAAGACACATGTACACTGCGAGTGAAGGGATGGAAAAAGACATTTCAAGCAGGTGCAGCTATACTTATATCAGAGCTTTTGTGCATTAAGAGGGCTATTCATTAAGAAGCAAGAAAGACCCCAAATAAACAACCCATCTTTATGCCTTAAGGAACTAGAAAAGAGAAAACAAACTAAGCCCAGAGTTAGCAGAACGAAGGAAATAATAAAGATTAGAGCAGAAATAAATAAAATAGAGAACAGAAAAACAATAGAAAAGATTAACGAAACTAAGAGTTGGTTCTTTGAAAAGATGAACCAAATGGAAAAATCCTTAGTAGAGTAACCAAAGAAAAAAGAAAAAGGACCGGATTCAACAAAATTATAAATGAAAAAGGAGACATTACAACTGATACCAGAGGAATTCAAAGGATCATAAGAGGCTACTATGAACAACTAACTATGTGCCAACAAACTGGATAACCTGTAAGAAATGGAAAAACTGTTAGAAACATACCACTTATTAAGACTAAATCAGTAAGAAATAGAAAATCTGAACGGACTAATTTATAATAATAAAAGCATAATATGCTAATTAGACTGGACGACCTTCCAGATGAAGCCAGGGCTGTGAGGGTCCCTGGTGCCAGAGGGAAGCCAGTGCTGGCAGCCGGGGGAAGGAAGGCCTACTCTTGCACGAATTTTGTGCATCAGGCCTCTAGTTACTAGTAAGGAGATTTAAATCACTATTCAAAAATTTTCCAACAACAAAAAAAGCCGAGTACAAGATGGTTTCACTGGTGAAGTTTACCAAACATTTAAAGAAAAATTAACAAAAATCCTTAAACTCTCCCCCTAAAAAACAAAACCACAGAAGGTCGCCGGTTTGATCCTAAATTTAAATCTTTTGGGGTCCAGTAGGCTAGATCCCCAATAGGGGTGGCCAGGAAGCAGCTGATCGATGTTTCTCTCTTATTGATGTTTCCATCTCTCTCCCCTTCTCCCTTCCTCTCTCTGAAATCATTAAAAACATATTGATGGTGTCCTGACCAAGTCCTTTGTACTGAGAGCATCTCTTAAGACTAGGATTTCATGGACTATGCTTTGGGAAATACTAACCTAGTCTAGTCATAGTTTCCGTGAGGAGGAAATGGCGGCCAAAAGAAAAAGTGACTGGCTGAGCTGGCTGGTGGGGTTCCATGCCAGGGCACCTGTCTTCCAGACCAAGGCTTTTTTCCCTCACTAAACATTTAACTACAGGTACAAATCAACTGTAGGTTCTTGGGGAGCATTCCTAGGATTTAAGGAAAAAAGTTTCAATTTATTGTTGAGGGGTTACAGTAGAAGTGACGGAGTAACAGTGGAGGTGATTTAAAGCAAAACCCAGCTTTAGATGAGCTGCAAAAAATTTTCGGCGTCAGAAGAGTTTGTTTTTTTCTTGATGGACGGTATACTAACAAAGACCAGAAGTGCTCCACTAAGTCCTTTTGAAAATACCATAACCTGCAGGAGACAGGTGGGAACACCTGGGACTTCACCATTTCCCAATTTGCCTCAAATTGACCACCCGACTCGAAAAGCCCTACAAAGCAGATTGCTTATTCTGTCCAAGCAGTAAATACACTAAAGTTTATTTGACCCTATTATATGTGAGGCCTGTGCAAGGCATAATTCTTGCTCGGAAGGGATAGTCTGTCTGGTAGGGAAACGCTGATAACGCATGGAGCCAGACTGTGACAGGGCTACAGTTATAATCTGAACAATGTCCTAGGAGCCAGTGGAGGGCAGTGTTTGCAAAGTCTTTGAATGCCCACCCTGCTAAGAAGCTAGCACACCTTAGTTGTAGGCCATCAGAGCTATAGATGTGCTCGTCTTAAACAGAACTCTGGGCACAGACTGTTCTGTGATCCCACTTCCTGATATCACCTCCCTTCCTGCTGCCCCTCCCTTAACCTCTTCCTTGGCTGATAACCTCCGGATGTGGCCACCCTCTCACCCATCATCAAGAAATCCAAAATCTGGCCCTACTCTCCTGCCCCTCATCACTTGTATGACTTTGCCACCTCAACACCCCTGTAACAGCAGACTGATGCCAGCACTGCGGGTAGGTTCTTTCTGCCCAAGTTCTTGTGGGGTAGGCCAAAGCAGCGAGTTGGCGTTGGCTCCCACGCTGCCAGAACCAGCATCACAATGAACAAGCATGACAGTGAACACAGGGCCTAGGAGCCCACTCCTAAATTTGGGGTCCAACAGTAGGGTGGTGAAGGCCTGGGGCGGGAACTGGATAGAGGGGCACAGCGGGGGAGAGTAGGGGGACATTTATAACACTCTCAACAATTTGGCTCAGTGGATAGAGCTTCAGCCTGTGGACTGAAGGGACCCGGATTGATTATGGTCAAGGACACATGATGGGGTTATGAGCTCGATCCCCAGTAGGGGGCGTGCAGGAGGCAGCCCATCCATGATTCTCTCTCATTGATGTTTCAATCTCTCCCTCTCTCTTCCTCTCTGAAATCAATAAAAATATATTAAAAATAAAAAGAGAAAAAATAAATCATTTGGGATCCAGCAAGCACCTTGATAGAGGCAGGCTTAATGACTTCCCATAGCAACCTCCACGTTTAGGGAGCACAATTAACAGGCAACAGGCACAAGAACGCCAGTGTGGCTGCCGCATTCCACCCACGAGGATACGGGGTCCCACGGCGCAAAAAGGGCTGCCCCAAATCCCAGCGTTGGTGAAAGCGAAGCCCGCCATCCAGAGCCGAGACCGCCAGGACGCCCACGCCTCCACGGGGCGCGAGGGGGTAAATGCGAGACAACACCGGGCACTCGCATTCCTTTCAGTCCCCGGGCAGTCACGTGAGCGGGGCAGGGCGGAAGCGGAAGACTGACGCCAGGGCGGAAGCAGCCCTCCCAGGAAGTCCCGCCTGTCTTCAGAGCCTGTCCCGGAAGTGCTGCTGTTGGAGCGGGCGTGATGGCGTCAAGGTTACTCCGCGGAACTGGAGCGCTGGTGGCGCAGGCCCTGAGGGCCCGCGGTCCCCATGCGGCGGCCGCGGTGCGCTCCATGGCGTCTGCAGGTACTCGTCCCGCCGGACGCGCGGGGACGGGCCCGCGGCCCTCCCGGGGGTGGGGGTGCTCGCGCAGCACCGGGGCTGGCCATTCCGCTCCTCCGGGCCCGTGACCGCCCCCAGCCCTGCGGGCCTCAGGCTCCGCCCGCCTTTCCCTGTGCCTCCCGGCCCCCGCCGAACAGCCCGCCGAACTGACCCTGCTGGAAAGGAACCCTAAATGGAGGTGCCGGTGACCTTGGGGGGTTAGGAGCTGCCGGCGCGATGGGTAGGGGCCGAGCCGCCTTCAGACCCGCCCGCACTGTAAATTGGATGAACTCCACTAGGACTGATTTACCTGCTTTTAGAAAAAAAATGTGTCGAAAATTGGCCTCGGTGGTTGGAGGAGGAAGAATTTCCCTGGTGCTGGCTCTGTGGGGAGTCGTGACTCTGGTCCTTAGGAGACAGAGGGTTGGGGTGGCCTTTAGAGCTTGTGAGCTCATTAAACGGCGTGCATTTTCGGCCTTGGTAATTTTAGCCGACACCAAAATGCACGTATCTTCCTTTAGGCGGCGTTCCTACTGACGACGAACAGGCGACTGGGCTGGAGCGGGAGGTCATGTTGGCTGCACGGAAGGGACAGGTGAGCAGAAACTTCCTTGTCTTTGGAGCTCGTGACCTTGGATGGGACCAGAGCATTCTCCTCTCTGGGAGCATCTGGTCCAGGAAACCTGCCTGTGGTAACGGGAGCGCTAGAGTAGGGGTTCTCTGTATAATGGCCCAATTCTTGTTTTTTTCAGGACCCATACAATATGCTAGCCCCAAAGCCAGCTTCAGGAACCAAGGAAGACCCTAATTTAGTCCCTTCCATCACCAACAAGCGAATAGTGGGCTGCATTTGTAAGTACCTCATCACTATTTCCTTATTTTTCTTTAATATGCCCTATTCTACAGGATGTCCGTAAACTGCTTCACATCTTTTGTGGGACTGTATGTGTGTAAAGAGGATATGTTTGTAAAAAAGTTGTTCTAAGGGTCCTGGCCCTCTCAATCCTCCTTATACCTGAGTAGGTCATCCTTACTATCAACGGCATAGAATATCTAATGCTGCCTCACTGGAGGTGCAACGTGAAGGTGTATTCATCCAGAAGATACTAATTGTACTTGCTCTTTGCTAGATACCATTTTAGGCAGTAGGGTTGCATATCAGAATGACCCTCCTTTGGGATGCTACACAGGCAGGGGAACTGTTAGAACCTATACTGACTCTGATATATGGTCAGTTTACTCACAGGTAAACTCTGGGCCTCTATTTCCTCATCTGGAAAATGGGAGGATACCTTGAACTGATCTCTCAAGGTGTCAACCATAACTTTGTGTCTCAGAGGTGACTGAGGAAAAGAGATTCATATTGCCAGTCTCCTCTCTTCTAGACTAGATGCCCTTCAACCACTTTTTCCTTTTAGGTGAAGAGGACAACAGTGCTGTCATCTGGTTCTGGGTGCACAAAGGCGAGACCCAGCGATGCCCTAGCTGTGGAACCCATTATAAGCTGGTGCCCCACCAGTTGTCCCACTGAGCCCCTGCACTGACTCACTCAAAATGTGCTGTGAAGTTTCTTGTTTCCGATAAAGACTAGCCATTGCTTTGGCTCCTCCCACAGTTGGCTGGTCTTCTTTCTTTTCTGTTTTTGGCGAGATATGGTTAATTCTTTTATCAGGAATAGCTATCTGTTACTATTAGCTTGCCATCCACTCATGTACACTGAGACTGACAATGCCATAATGCCATGATTGGGACTACCTTGTACGGGGGAAAGCATGTGCTGTGGAGTCGGGCTGACTGGACTTGTAATATTAGCTGCATCACTTAACTTTGTCACTGGGGACATGCTCTTCAAGGTACGTTATATCCACAAAAAAGATAAATACCTTGCCAGGTGTCAGAAGTAACATTTATTAAGAGTCTGGCAGATGGTAAGTCCTCACAGTATTGTTAGAAAGGGTGACTGGAGATTTTGGGGGGCTTCGAGGTTTTGAGGGACCCAGGTTCAAAGCCCAGTTATTGGGGGGTACAATCAGTAAAATCCAGAATACGGGACAATTCTAGAAAACAATGACCAGGTTTTGTCAGCAAACACATTGCAAGGAGAGGGGGAAAAGGAGAACCTACGGAGTAAAATGGATGTGGGAGCAAGAACAATGGTGAACCTTCTTTGGATCTTGATCTAAAAAACCAACTATAGCCCTAGCAGGTTTGGTTCAGTGATAGAGCATCGGCCTGCGGACCAAAGGGTCCCAGGTTTGATTCTAGTCAAGGGCATGTGCCTTGGTTGCAGGCTTCTCCCCGGTCCAGGCCTTGGTCATCAGGTTCATGCAGCAGGCAACCAGTCAATGTGTTTCTCTCACATTGATGTTTCTCTCTCGTTCCCTCTCTCTTCCACTCTCCCTAAAAATCCAGAATATCCTTGGGTGAGGATTAACCAAAACACACACATACACCAACTATAAAAAAGAAATTAGAATATTTTAAACTGTATATTTGATGTTTAAGGATTTATTACATTTTTAGGTGTTAATGGAGTTAGTTTTTTATGCTTTTGAGGTACATACCGGTACTTAGGGGTAAAATATGCCTGATTAGCTTTAAAACACAAGTGATTTAGGGTGTGATTGATCCCTTGTAGCTAGGTAGGTATGAGATCATTGTTCTTTCTGCTTTTGTGTATGTTCGAACTTTGCCATAATAATAAAACAGCACCAAAAATAGTTGAGCAGAGAAACAGCCCAATTTAGCCACATTATATTTGTGACGATAATTTTCGAAAACTGTTTACCTATAAAATGGAAATAAGTACCTTTCCACTTTGTGTTGGGATTAACCACAGAGGAACTTTAGTTAGTCTCACAAAATTGATTCAAACTAGATATTTCACTTGAATTAATGAGAATTGAAGAGAAAAGCCCCCTTTCCCCAATCTTGTATTGTCTCCTCAAGGTATGGTCACAACTATTGCTTCCATTCCTTGTCATCAGTTATCGTCTCATTTCCAGGAAATGCACAAGCATTTCTCTGCCATTGAAGACCCTTCCCTGTGGGAAAGGGAACAGGAACACCTAGGTAGCCATCTATTAAATTTACCCCTACCATTCCCACCTTCAATGACTTTCTATATCATTAATCGATCTGCCTTCTCCCTCCCTCATCTCAAAGCCCACTTTGCTGCTTTATCCTCTCTAGGTAAAGTCTCCAGTACATATCCAGGTGGTGGTAGGCAGAGTAACAGCCTCTCTTCACCCAAGATGTGCATGTCCTCATGCCCAGAAACAGAATATTAGGTCCTGTAGCGAAAGGTTAAGGCAGCAGATGGAGTGAAGGTTGCTTAATCATCTGACCTTAAAATGGAGATTACCCTGGTTGTCTGCGGGCCAGTAATTACAAGGGTGGCAGAAGTCAGAGAAGGATGTAACTGGAAGAGTAGAGAGATGCAGTGTTGCTGGTTTGAAGATGGAGGGGACCACAGGCCAAGAAATGCAGGTCGCTTCCAGCAACTGGGAAAGGATTGACACCTTGATTTCAGCACAAGTGAGACCCATGTCAGACTTTTTTTAAATTGATTTGCATGAGAAACAATGATTTGTTGTTCCACTTACTTATGCATTCCTTGTTTGATCCTTGTATATGCCCTGACTGGGGATCAACCTGCAACTTTGGTGTATTGGGACGATGCTCTAACCAACTGAGCTACCCACCCAGGGCTATGTCAGACTTCTATAGAACTGTATTTATGTTGCTTTAAACTGTTGTGCACTGATTTCTTTATGGCACTAATAGATCAGTAAACATTAATTGCAATTTTACTGTAAGGAAGAACTGTCCCTTCTCTCCCATGTATAAATCTATGTCAGAGTGGACTCATCACGATTGTATTCTATGGCTTATAATTCACTGCAACCTGGGTGCTCCCTCAGGTTGGTTCCTGTGTCGAGACAAGCCTCCTTCCTTTTTTGAGCATATTCTTACTTTATGGTATAAGATATTCCAGACTCATTTTATATTCTCTCTGCTTCAGATCAGAATTTCCTCAAGGAGCTCTGGTTCCTTTTATTGAAGAATAGTATTTAGAAACCAAGATTTGGATACTATATGTGCTCATTGCTACTGGGGTATCACTGCCTCTAGGCCCTCTGAGCAGTCAGGGCTAGGAAATATACAAATATTTCTAACCCTAGTGGTCATACCCAGAGGCATATTTATTTCAGTATCTATCTGGATGTATCTAGGAATCCATATACCCCCATAAGGTTCATTCTAACCTTACCACCTTCTCATCTGTCATTTTGCTCCAGCAGGGCCAGAGCTCGCACCATCCCTGCCGAAAGAGGGAGGGGCGTGCTGCATAGTGTTTGGCTTACAGGATGGGATTTTCACAGACAGATGGGAAAGTCACTCCTAGCAGAGAACAGCATGAGCAGAGGCTGGCTGGCGGGCAAAGCAGGGCATGATGATGTGGAAGACTAAGACGGGGAAGAGACAGATCCCAAAGGGCCTGAACTAAATCAACAATGGGTAGTTCATGAAGGTGATTTCACCAGGCAGCGAACTGCTTACACTGTGGATTAGGAAGTGGCAGAACCAAGGCTCTCTGGGCTTTAGCTCCAAGAGCAAAGATTGCTGGGTAAAGTGGAGCTGTGGTCTTGAGCCAGAGGGGTGCGGCCATCATGGGAAAGAAGTTAAGGGGGAAAGATACCACAGAACCAACAGGACTGGTGACTGACAGAATGTGGAGGAGGTAGGAAGGAGGCAGGACTCAATGTAATAGGGCTGCAACTTGTGTGCCTGGGAGAAAACATGAACAGAACCCCAAACAAAAGGTTCTCTGTAAATTCTGTTTCCCCCTTGAAGGCAGGTATGGGGTTACCTGCTCACTGACCACAAAGCCTCACAAAATGCCCCGTGAAGACAGGCCAGACAGAGTAATCTCTCCCCTTACACATGATCTCAGTCCTGGGCCCTCCCTCAGCTCTTCTAGCTCCATTGCCTGCCACACACACCGATGACAACCATGCTTCTGTGGCAGGCTGCCCGTCAGCCAGGACACAGTAACTCCCCCTCCCCCCGAGGCCTCCATACGCTGGTCCCACCTCCCTCTTTGGTCTACCTTGCATTCTAGCCAGAGACCACTTCCCCTTCCCTGCTGACTTGGCATCACTCAGGTCTGTGCCCTTCTGTCCAGCCCCTCCGGTCCCAGGCGTCTCCTTGAGCTCTTAGCTCTGCCTGGAACACCCTCCCACACCTGGTTAACTCCTGGACCCACACAAGCCAACCTGCCCCACTGCTGGGCTAGATGCCCCTCTGTTTGGCCCTACAACTCTGTACTGAGATAGCCTGTTCTTCCTCCCAACCTGTGTTTTTTGGGGCAAAGATGTTTACCATTGACCCCAAACGGCACCCTCCGGGACATACTCCAGGTGTTCAAAGACTTGGTGAAGGGCAGACACTCTCTGGACTTGTTTCTCACTGCTCCTTCCACCGCCTTCCTGGCCTCAGCTTCTACCTTGAGAGCCCAGCTCATCGACACCACCTCTGCCATCTCCTTCCATCACTCTCCTTCCTGACTTGTCTGAACTCTGCCTGCATCAATGGTGGTCTGTCAGCCACAGCCACACGTGAGGGGGCAGCAGAGGTGTTCCAACAGGTAGGACGCAGACACAAAGCCTGAGCCCCACCTGCCAGGAGGCCCTGTCCAGGACCAGGCAGAGGAAGGCAGCCTGGTCCTGCTGCTCCGAGGATGGGTAATGAGGCTGGGAATTCTGCCTCCAGGCAGAAAGCCCGGCCTCCTGGGGCCTCCCGTGCCACGTTGCCCCACCAACCACTAAAACCCTCAGGCTTCTGAACTAGAGCCAGTGCCATACTGCTCCGTGCCTGTCCTTTCTCTCAGAGTCCCCAGGGCTGGGTGAGCAAACAACAGCACAAGAACCACAAGAAAACGGCCACACACTGGGCCTTGTCCATAATTATTACTATAATGCTTTACAAAAATGTTTTTTTTCAGGCAACTGTGTTAAATTATTATACATATCTGGGAGGGGGCGGTGGGGCTCTGGCCCCAGGGTAATGAAGACCTTCATGGGAGAGGATTGTGCCCCCTCACCCCTCTGGGTCCGATTCCTGATTAAGTGACTCCCCCTCAACCAGCAAAGACCATTAACCCTTCCCCATCCAGTACTGGGGTAAAGGAGGAGGAGCAGCAAGTCAATGAAGTGCTTTGAAGGGGAGAGTGTAACAGACTGGCTGCCCAAGCCCCCAGCGTACTCTGCCCTGGCTCTATAGGGTCCAACCGTGGCCAGAACCCCTCACTGGGGAGGGCAGGCTACCAGGACTCAGCCTGCACCCAGGCATCCACTCAGGAAGACGGGGGGACAGTGCGGAAGGTCAGGGATGCCTAGGAGTAGCTGGCCTTCTCGCCAGCCTGTCAGGTCAGGAAGAGGAGGAGGCATGAAAAACAGCGATGCACCAGTGGGAGCTGCTGGCTGCCCCTCCTCTCCTCCACTCCCCAAGGCTACTTACACAGGCACCCCGGCTCTGGGAGGGACTGTCAGAGGAAATGGGGGCGTTTGGGTGTCTGGCCTTGGAGCTCAGGGAAGCAGCCCCAAGGGTTAGAGGCAGGAACCATAGGCTTAATTGGTCCTGCCACGAGGGACCCCTAGAACCACCGAAGGCTGGGCTCCCCAATTCCTATATTCCAGACTCCCACCCATGCAGCTAAACGTTCCTGTGTGTGTGCGTGCATGTGGGAGGGCTGCAGGGAGGCGCTGCTGCACCCTGCCCGGGGTCGGGGCATGCAGGGGGCCCAGACAGAAAGGGTCAAAGACTTTGGCTTCCCTTTCCTCCCATTCTCCCAACGCTGCCCCCTCCTCCTTGGGCACTAGAAGGTTTTACGATGAATAGCACGAGCGCCATCCTCTTCGTACTCTTTCTTGGAGACCCACATCTTCTTAAAAGTGTCCAGCGAGGCCAGGATGGAGCCACTGTGAGGAGGGAGGGTGGTGTTCTTCCCTGGGCACTCAGAGCTGTTTCCTTCACCTGGGAGGAAATCCACCCACTCCTCCCAGCCTGGCTAACCCTGAGAAGTGTCCAGGGCAAAATGGTTTCCTCCCGAGCCCTCCCTGGGAGCCTGCCTCACCCGATCCACGTGGAGTATAGCCGCTCCTGAGGGGCCGAGATCTAGAGGGAGCAAGAACACGTAACTGCCTGTCCCCCCGCAGCAGCCCCGTCCCCGCAGGGGGTGATTCCCACGCCCGAGGCCAGACAGCAAGTACATGCGCCAGGAGCAGCAGCAACAGGCGAATGGGAGCAGCGGCTGGGCTGGGCTGGAAATGAGAGGCCCCCGGAGGCGACCGGTGCCCTCTCCTCCCAGTCAGGGCTGCCCAGCACCGCATGCGCCATGGGCACGCTCCACAACCTCACCTTGATTTTGACATCCTTTGGGGCAAGCTTCTTCACTTCACTTAGTAATCGGTCGCCAAAGCCTGTGAACACAAGGCTGGCTAGCCTGGGGTCCCCTTCTGGCCCTCTCACCACTAGCTCCCCTGGTGCCCCCAGTCACCACCTTCCTTCAGCAGCTCTTTCCAGCATTTGGGGTAGGCGTGAGCCACTCCAAGGGCAGAAAAGACCCAGCCCCACGCCTGCAAGTGACCCCGCTAACAAAGAGAGGTGACATGAGCTAGAACCCCAAGTCACCTGGCTCTGCTGGCCCCCCACGTTCTTCCTCACCCGATGCTCCAGCAGTCAAAACCCGCCAGACGCAAAGTCAAAGGCAAATGACAAATCAGGAGAAAACATCTACCATTCTGCCCATCAGGTGGGCAGAGGTCACACAGTGTCGGGCAGGCGATGGGCACAAGCTCCCAGGAGGGAACGGGCAGCACCTACCCAATAACAAAGGCACACCCCCCCGACCCGGCTGTTCTCTGGGATTTACTGTCGGTCTGTTCTCACCACGGGAAATGACGGTGCACATCTGAGACTAGAAGGGACTGCAAAAGGCCATCAGCAGGACAACGGCCGTGTGGCACATCCGTCCAGTGAAATACCACACGGACATATCGAAGAACTTACATGGCAGGGAAAGACCTTCCAGATAATATGCTAAGTAAGCCATACATGGTTGGGACGTGCAGAACATGCAGTTTGCGTGTATGTGGGGTTGATGCACATGTGTTTATATGTGCAGGAAGGCAGCCGACAGTTTCCTGAGAAACCAGCAAGTCCTGTGCGGAGGGAAGGGGTGACCAAGACAATGGGAAAGGACACTTCATCTAACACATTTTAGATCTCATATGAACCAATCACCTACTTAGGAAGTGAGTAAATGTCATTTTAAATCTTACTCTTAAAAAGCATTGCTCACTGAGCACCGAAAAGCCAATAGAAAAGGGGCCCTGTCCCAGGCTGCTGGGAGCGGGATGCAGAAGGCCCAGCCGCCCTTGGCCCCACCACCACCTCCCAGGTCAGGCACCTTTGAACAGCGTGGAGCCTCCTGAAAGCACGATGTTGGCGAACAGCGTCCGGCGGAGGTCCAGGTCCGACTTGTGGATGGCGAAGGCCAGCACCTCGTGGAGCCCCTCGCTCTCGTCCCCTACCAGGTCTGGCTGGAACAGCAGTTCGGGGGCCCGGAATCGTGCTGGCCCCACCTTTGGAACATAAGATTGAGGTATAGGCCTCTTCCTCCGGGCCCAGCAGCACCACCGCCACCCAGGGCCAGGCCTGGTGACTTACGTCAAGCATGCTGCCATCCGGCAAGGTGTACTGCACCTTCTCTGTCTCCAGAGCCTCATCCTTCTGCGGGTTGATGGACAGGTAGCAGGCTCTCTGCGAGGCGTGGGGAGCAGGGACACACCTTCAAAGGCTGTGACTGGGACACCCACACCCAGGCTCGACTTCAAGCCTCGGTCCTGCCCCCCTCCCTGCCATTCGCCCTCCTCCCGTCACTCCACAACCTCCTGCCCTTCGTCACCTCTTTGATGGTCCGAACAACCTCAAACTCCGCTGAGGTGTGAAAGTCGAAGCCTTCCTTGCGCAGCAGCAGCCGGAGATAGCGGGAGACGTCGCGGCCAGCAATGTCCACCCGCATGATGGAATGCGGCATGGCGAAGCCCTCGTAGATAGGGACAGCATGGGTGACCCCGTCCCCCGAGTCTAACACCACTCCTGTCGTGCGTCCTGTTGCGTACCTGTCAGCAGGTCAGCATCCCCTCGCCTCAGCCGGTAAGGCATGGGCCTCCCACCCCCGGAAGGAACCCTAGGACAACTGCCCAAGGAACTCCCCATCTGGTCACCTCGAGCAGGACGGCCCCAGGGAGGACGGGACCCAGGGACCACTCACAGGCTGAGCACGGCCTGCATGGAGATGAACAGGGCCGGCACATTGAAGGTCTCGAAGAACACCTCTGCCGCCTTCTCCCGGTTCTTACTCGGGTTGAGCGGGGCTTCCGTTAGGAGAACAGGATGCTACAAGAGACAGCAGAGCTGTGGGCGTGTGCACAGACGGCAGGCGAGGCCCTGAAAGGATCTTCCAGAGGAACCCTCCTCCCGTGCACCCACAGTGAGCGCGTGTCCTTCTCAAGGACACTGTCCTGTCACCTGCTGGCAGTTACTCTCCCACAGCCCGCTCTCCCGGGAAGTGTCTGCTTGGCCGCCCCGACTGTTGTGCCCCCACACAGTGAAGAGGCAGCAGGCCCCAGCAAAACGCAGGAAATGTGGGAGCCTGGCCCCGAGGGAGCACAGCAGGGAGGGCACAGCGAGTGGATTCGGAGCCTGGGGGAGGCCTGGCTGCCACACCTCCTCGGAGAAGGTCTGCAGCTGGTCCTTGGAGTAGACATACTGCCAGATGCGCTCCATGTCATTCCAGTCCCGCACCACGCCGTGCTCCATGGGGTAGCGCAGAGCCAGCAGCCCGCGGTGCTCCTGCGCAGGAGGGGTGAGAAGGCAGTGTGGCTCCAGGCTCCAGGCCCCAGACCCAGCCACTGCTTTCTGCCTTAACCTGCCCCAAGTAGAACCACCGCTGCTTCCTGGGTGTCCCCACGCGCTTGGCTCGATTGTCTGGCAGCCTCTCAGAATCTAGCCAGCCTCACCTGGCCAGGGACAGGGAGGGTGGTGACGTGCTTCCTCCCACCCCCCCAGGCCCTCGGCCTCCTCCCCTGGCAGGCTTCTCTATACTCACGGCCAGCGCATCTCCTCTTTTCCCCACGCATGGCTACGCTCCCATCAGCGCCTGTACTGTCCCCTCTGTGGTCACCTGTCACCCCCCTGCCCCTTCTCCCAGTGCTCACATCTCCTGCATGAACTGTCCTTCAATGTCCCTATGTCTCTTCTTGCCAAGCACCACTTTGCCTCTTTCCTATTGACCCATCTCCTGAGAGCCCCTATTGTGCTCCCAGATCCTGGCACCCTACACTGTTGCCCAGGTGCCTAATTTGCACTTGCTTATAACCGCCCCCACCACATTCGCTCCTCCTGAGGGCCTCTCTGGCCGTGTGGCCCCTGCAAGTCACCCTAGTTGGGGTGCTAGAGGTGGCTCCACAGCTCTTGTTGGGATCAGTTATCAAGTCTGGGTAATTCAGACTCTGAAGTCACTTTTTAATCAGTTCTTTCTTCTGCAGCTTCCAAAAGACAGGGCATGAGTGCCTAACTGTACCCCACCCCAGGAGCCACCGCCTCATTACAGGGTAGATTTCAGAGCTAAAGCCTGGAGAGCCCAGGGGGCATCTGGCACGTGGCCCAGAGAGCAGTCTCGGGGGCCTCTGCAGGACAGCTCTGCCCCCAGACCCCAAACCCAGGGAAGTGCAGGTTCCACGTTACCTCTGCTTTTGGTCCAATGAAGAGGTCCCCTTCCAGGGCTCCAGCCATCACCCGCATGTGCTTTGGGCGCCCGACACTGCGGGGACAGGCGTCAGTGAGGCAGGCAGGGGCACAGCTGGAAAGCCAACTCCGGTGGTCAAGACTAACTTACTCTAAAGCACCAGAATGTGGCCATGGGGCAAAGGTCAGAAGCCAGGGATCTGGGATGCGGGACTACCGAGCAGGGACTACAGAGCAGGCCTGAGCAGGACAGGAAGCTCGGGGTCAGAAGAAAAGGTGTGTCCCCCCTTCCCTCCCCCCCCCCCCCCCCCATAGAGGGCTGAGCTCCGGAGCATCAGCCCTCCATGGCCTATTCTGGCAGGAGTTGGCTTCCGCAGCCAGTGACTCAGCCCATGCTCTCAGGGTCAGGAGGACGAGGGAGGCTGCCCCGGGAAGCTGGGTGGTGGCTCCGTGTATCCCCCTCCCGTTCAGTCGGTTCTGCCCCTTTCCCACTGCCGGGGCTTCCAGAATAGAGATTCCAAAATTTGACCTAAGTTCCCTGCACAACAGGACCCTTAATTACACCCAAGTGGGTTTCAGAAAGGACCCCCCCCCCCCCCCCACCACCACCAGGCTTAGGCTAATCACTCTAAAGCAGTGGTTCTCAACCTTCCTAATGCCGCGACCCTTTAATACAGTTCCTCATGTTGTGGTGACCCCCAATTTCACTGTTACAAATTGAACATAATTAAAGCATAGTGATTCATCATAAAAACAATATGTAGTTATGTATGTGTTTTCCGATGGTCTTAGGCGACCCCTGTGAGAGGGTCATTCGATCCCCAAAGGGGTCGCGACCCACTTGAGAACCACTGCTCTAAAGCCTCTAGGATTTGCGAGGTGCGCTGCTGAGGGAAAACTTCCCAAGGGACTGGAGTAGCTGAAGGCCCCAGGCTTTCTCAGGTTTCACCTCCTCTGAGAAAGTATTTTCTAGAGTCTGAAAATAAATAAGCCCCAAAGAAAACCTCTCCTGGGAGGAAGAGGTGGCTGTGCAGTAATCGCCCACTCTTCCCCTTTCTCTGGGAATCTTCTCCCTTTTATTGTAGCTGCTGCAGCCACGCCCTGGCCCCAGGGGAATGCTGGCGCTTCTCCCTCGCTCAGTGAGGGACCAAAATCAGACTCCAAAGGGGAGGGGGAAGCCCAGAGCAGCTGTCTGCTCCTTGCAGAGCCCTCAACAGTGTCAGCCTCAAAGTTGGCCACAAAGACTCAGGATCACTGTTCTCTTGGGAAGCAAACAAAAAGGTTAGGGCTGCTGCCTGAACACTTACTAGTTTGGGAAACAGTATTTGGGAATCTGATCTCCTGCAAAGCCAGCCTTGATCACCCCAGAGCCCTGCAAGGAAAAACACTGTTTAGCTGTCTGCATTCGCCTCCAAATTAAGGCAGTGCCCTACAGTGGGGAGCAGGCTGCCGAGATCCTGCCGAGAGGGCAAGGTCATTTACAAGTACACCAGTGGCTCAAAACAGTGTGGGGGGCACTTCTACATCCCTTCCTCCCACATTTGACAATGTCTGTAGGGGATGCTACTGGCATCTAGTGGGTAGAGGTCAGGGACGCTGCTGAACACCCTGGGGTGCACAAGCCAGCCCCTCACAACCAAGAACTATCCAGCCCAGAGTGCCAACAGGGGACTGAGAGCCCATCACAAAGTCCATCCACCTCCGCACGCTCCAGGGATCCAGGGCAAAGCTATCCTGAAAGCCAGCATCGTTTTTTCCAACAGCCCCTGGCCCCTCCGCTCCCAGTGGATAGGCCCCGGGAAACTGCAGCTCCAGTGGTTTTCCTAGAGACTGCAGAAAAGAACTGCGCTGCCCTGCTGCAGCCTGGACCGGGCATCTGGAAACCTCCCCAGGCCCTCTTCACACAGGTCTTCATCACACTCCGGGTCTGCGATGCAGGAAGCAACAGCCCAAGTTACAGAGCAGCTGGAAGCCCAGAGCACCGTGCAGGCCGCTCCCCGAACTCAGAAGCATGTTGATTGGCCTGAGTGAATTACTTCACCCCAAGAAGGGACATGGCCTGGTCCTTCCTGGAGCCTGCTGAGGGCACCCCTACGCCGCGTCCTAGCTTCTTATTACACATCCTGTGCTGTGGCTCAGGGAGCCCACATGGGAACTCCAAAAAGAGCGGCTCCGGGATGACATGGGGTCAGGTGGGAGGGAGAAAGAGAAGGAATCGCCATCAAAACCTCCCCGGATCACGCACGAGAGGCAGACACCAGGGCCACTCGTTTTCTTACTATGGACCAGAAATTGGAGGCCAGAGTCCTCCGAGGGCAGCTGGCACGCTGAGCGCCAGAGCGGCGGGACAAGCCGCAGGAAGCCAGGCACCTCTCCTGAGCTCGGGAACAAGTATCCCGACTGTGCACGGTCCTGGGGGCGGGGCCTGAGCTCTCCCCGCGCCGCCGGCCGCCGCCGGTCTGCTCCGCACTTCGGGGATCGAAGCAGGCGGCAGCCACCCAGGCGGCGGACTGTGGGTGGCGGACCCAACCTGCGTGTCTCCGAGACCCGGGGGAGGGCAGGAGGGCCTGTGCGCTCGGAGGGTCCTGCCTGGGCGCAGCCCCTTGGGAAGCGCTGTGGTCAGGTCCCCGGACCCACCCTCCCAAAGGGGCCATCAGTGTGCAAAGGGGCAAAGCACCCTTCTCTACCCGGGGGCGGCGGAGGGGTCAGGGGGCTGGGGGGCCCCGCGGGGCCGCCGCTGTCACTCCTGCCCTCCCCAGGTGCTCATCGCGCGGCTGGGGCCGGGGCCGGGCACGGGCGGCCCCAAGGCCCCGGCTCCAGGGCCAAGCAGCGCGCGGCCCCCGGCGGGCAACGCGCAGAGGACGAGCCCAGACGGGCGGGGTCCCTCCCGGCGCCGCGTGCGACCCGGGGGCGGGGCGCCCGCCTTCCCCCCAGCTGCCGGGTCTCACGTTGTCGATGACCACGGGCTGGTTGGCGATGATGTCGTAGGACTCCATGGCGCGGGCGGCCCTGCCCGGCAGGCAGGGGCAGGAGGGACCCGCGGGCGGGCGGGCGCGAGGACCGGACCGCGGGGCTCCAGACGCGGCGCCGCGCCCCTCCCCCCCGGAGCGCAGACTACGCGCCCCTCCCGAGAGGGCGCGCCCGCGGCCAATCGCCGCTCCCTCCTGGGCGATTGACCGCCCGCGCCGGGGCAACGGGACCAAGGGGCGGTGCCGCCGCGGGCCCACCAGCCAATTGCGGTCCCCCGGAGGACTGCCGGGCGATTTCAAGGTAGGTTGCGCTGTGTGGAGATGACGTCATGGCCTCGCTCTTAAAGGGGACGCAGGTGAAATCAAGGGTCGGGGGGCGCGATGTCACCTGTCCGGGAAGACGTCTTCCCGACAGCCGGCACCTCCGACCACGCCCCTTCGGTCCTTCACGATCGCGCAGTCCCGGAGGAGGCTGGCGCTGGCTGTTAAACCCAAAGCATTATTACGCACGGACGAAGGTCCTTTCTCCTGTAACAATTACACTTTAGTGGTAACTTGGTAGCTGGCGTTTATCCAGCACCGATTCCGGTGCTTGCGGAGCACTTCTACCCACTTTGCATAGATGATATTAAATCGGGCAATAACTACCAGGTAATTGCATGTTGTTCCCATTGTACAGGTGTGGACACGGAGGAACCTAGCCAAGTTTATAGAACTAGCAACCCTGGAATTCGCACGTGGGCAGCTTCTAGCCGCCCTGGAGTCAAAGGCTGTAACAGTCCTGAATTCGCTTACCAAACTGAGCCATAGTGATGTGCCTCTATATATGCCTTTCCCACTAGACTGTGACATAAACTGGTAAGATTGGAGACGACCATAGAGAAAAGTGCAGAAACCCTAAGTGTGCATTCAGCGTATTGTTACCATGTGGACGCACATGTAACCATCACTGAGCTTAAGCAGCAGCATGACCAGCACTTCAGCGGCCACCAGCATGCTGTCAGTGCCCCGTTTCTCCTCCGAGGCGGCCACCCTCCCGAATTTAACACCACACGTTCGTTTGGCCAATTTCAGAACTTAGTGCAAATGGAATCGTAGGCATGTATTCACTTGTATCTGGTGTCTGTGCATTCATAAAATGGCTCAATGTACAGCTGTTTAAGTTCATACAGGAGTTCTATATAATCTGATATGAAACACTATCAGGACATATGGTTAAATCAAAGCAAAGAAAGCCGGACGAAGTGTCCAGAATATTGTATGTGTGAATGGCTCTGAAGAGCAGACGCAGCACCTTCAAGACTCTAATATGAGAAAGGGACCATTGGTAGATGCGTGTGAATGAGGGGAGAATTCTTTTTGCAATATAAACTTTTGTACTGAATTGTTTTTACTTGTTTATGTATATATTGCTTTTGTTTCTCATTTTTATTGTGCCAAAATACACATAACATAATTTATCTTAACCATGTTAAGTGTACAGTTCAGTGGTATTAAAAATATTCATAATACTGTGTTATCATCACCACCGTCCATCTCCAGAACTCTTTCATCTTGTAAAACTGAAACTCTACACCCATTAAACACTAATCCCCCACTTCCCACTCTCCCCCAGCCCCTGGCAACCACTGCTGTACTTTCTGTTTCTATGAATTAACGAAGTACCTCGAGCCTCTATACTGTTTCCCATGGCGGCAGCACCACTAACAATGCACTAGGGTTCAAGTTTCTCTACATCCTCACCAACACTTGTTTTTTTGTTTGTTTGTTTTTGTATATTTTAAAAAAATAGTAGCCATCCTAATGAGTATGAGCTATCTGCTATCTCCGCATAGTTTTGCTTTGTATTTTTCTAATGATTTGTGATATTGAGCATCTTTTTTTGTGCTTTATGGTCCATTTGTGTTACCGGTAAACCCCTGGTTGGGCTCTGGCTGCCCGTCGCTGTGTCCAATATGAAGGCAGGGCTGAATCATGTTATGCGTTTATCGAGAAGGCTAGCCAACCAAGAAGACGGTGCTTACAAGCATCAAATCCTGTCTTCCGGCAGGTGCAGGATTATAAAGGGGAAGGGGCTAGGTGAGGCAGCCCCGGAGGTCCACAGACTCAGCTACTGTCTTTAGTCATCAGGCGATGAGGTGATGTTGATGAGATGATGTTTTGACTTCAGGTGAGTCTGACCTGCTTATCGGTTCTGCTGCTGGATTCACAGCTGAGTGAGTCACCTCCTCAATCGCTTCGCACAGGCCTTGAAAAGGAAAATTAAGAAAAACTTAACCTTCTATTCACATATGAGAAACTTAACCCTCTATTCACATAAGTATATGTGTTCTAAGATTTAAAATAATTTTTTAAAAATATATTTTATTAATCTTTTACAGAGAGGAAGGGAGAGAGATAGAGAGTTAGAAACATCGATGAGAGAGAAACATCGATCAGCTGCCTCCTGCACATCTCCTACTGGGGATGTGCCCGCAACCCAGGTACATGCCCTTGACTGGAATCGAACCTGGGACCTTTCAGTCCGCAGGCCGACGCTCTATCCACTGAGCCAAACCGGTTTTGGCAGATTTAAAATAATTTGATTACTTTTCAGATTAATTCAGGTGCTGTAGCTATCAAATTATAACAACCCCCCCGCCCCCCCCGCCACCATCATTTGGAGATATGTCTATTCAAGCCCTTTGCCCATTTTTTAATTGGTTTGGTTTCTTTTTCTGCTGTTGATTTTTAGTAGTTCTGGATATTAATCCCTTATCAGATATATGATTTGCAAATATATTTTCCATTCTGTGGGTTGCCTTTTTATTCTGTTAATAGTGTTTTTGATGCCCAAAATTAAAAAAATGTTCTGTCTAACTTGTCTATATTTTTTTTGTTGCCTCTGCCTTTGGTGTCATATCTGAGACACCAAATCCTCTGACACCAAAGCTCTGAAGCTTTTTACCCAGTGTTTTCCTCTACAAGTATTATAGTTTTAGCTCTTATACTTAGGTCTTTAACCCATTTGTGTTAATTTTTATATTTGGTGTCGGTAAGGGACCAGCTTCTTTCTTTTGTATGTGAATATCCAGTTTTCCCAGCACATTTATTGAAAAGACTGTCTTTCCCCCTTTAAATGGGTTGGCACCCCTGCAAAGATCATTTGATCATATATGTGAGGGCTTACTTCTGGGCTCTATTTTATTCTGGGTCTATATGTCTGTCTTTATAGTGTGTTACTTTAAAAATGAAATAAAATACTGAAGTGCAAGGTGTCTGCATAACAAACATTTATAAGAGAGCATTTGTAAAGAAGAAATTCCATGAACACTAGACAACAGGGTAACAGTGTTGGGGCGAGGAGTGGCTGCAAAGGAGCCCCACAAGGACATGCTGTTGAAGGCTATGGAGCAAACCCAGCTCAGAGGCAGGCGGGCAAGCTCCTCAATTATCCTCTGAGACAGATGGAAAGGGGAGGGGCCCAGAAGGCTTACCTTGGAGGGAGAAAGGGGCGGGGGGAGAGAGGAAGGTGGGCAAGAGAGAATCCCTCCAGCCCAAAGGACCAGCCGCGCCCTCCTGCCCCTTGAGCCATCGTCTCAGCATCTCCCAGACAGCATCTCCTTTTCTGGCCTGAACGTTACCCTCGCACTTCGATGCTGTTGACGTTCTCAGTCTGTCACTGTTACTTACACCCACTTTGCTAATAAAGATTATTGACCCGGAAAAGGTTATACCTGTCCAAAGGGCCTGCTGATGGTTACCTGGGCCCAAGTTCATAAGCAGAGCTTAGCAGCCCTGGCTCACAGGGGGCCGTCCATTCAGGCTGCATCTCGGGAAAACCAGACTGGGCTGCCAAGACTCCTGCACTGTGTTCCTTTTGGTTAAGTCCATCCAGGACTTCCTGGGATGGTGTTTGACCAATGGGTTGAGACCAGGCCTGTGCAGTTGGATCTGCACTGTTACTAGTATATCCTCACTAGAGGCCTGATGCACGAAATTCATGCAAGAGTAGGCCTTCCTTCCCCCAGCTGCCTGCACTGGCTTCCCTCCAGCACCCGGGACCCGGGCTTCCCTCACAGCCCCGGCTTCACCCGGAAGTTCATCCGGAAGGACATCTGGTCTAATTAGCATATTACGCTTTTATTATTATAGATTTGCCATCTTTTAAAAAATACATTTTTATTGATTTCAGAAAGGAAGGGAGAGGGAGAGAGAGATAGAAACATCAATGATGAGAGAGAATCATTGATCAGCTGCCTCCTGCATGCCCACTTGTACAGGGGATTGAGCCAGCCAGCAACCCAGGCATGTGCCCTTGACGGGAATCGAACTTGGGACCCTTCAGTCTGCAAGCTGATGCTCTATCCACGGAGCCAAACTGGCTAGGGCCTCATTTGCATCTTTAGAAACCAATCACAGCAGCTCCATAATGACCAATCGGGACACATGATTCTGACCAATCAGGACATTGCAATTTGGGCTAATCAAACTGCAAATTTGGATCCTTAATTTGCATAAAAATGGACCAATCAGGGATCAGGGCAGGCACTTTCTCTGTGTAAGTGGGCTTCTGCTTTACTCTAGGGAGGGCACTGGAGGCTGCATTTACTCCATTTTTCTGAAAAAAGTGTCCTTTTACTGCACCTCAGATTGGTGATTCCTGTGGGCATTGGATAGGTGGCAGCGACCCTTTGTTGACAAGACAAATGCACCAATGAAAGTAAGTTCTTAGCACATATGGAGGAACCCAGAGGATGGGGTCTTCGGAGACTTCCCTTAGTGACAGACCCCAAAAGGCAGAGGGGATGGAATGCTGTGCCTGATGCCGCCTCCTCTGGGTTATGCTGAGGGGGTGAGTTTGCGTTGTTTCATATGTTGTTGTTTTTTTTTTAAATCTGTTTTTACTTTTTTGAAGATATTTTAGAGAAATAAGACTTATGCTGCTGCCATTACCTAATGTTTTTAGTTGAATTACGTCCCACCTCTCACCCCTAAATCCATACGTTGTGAGTCCTAACCGTCAGTGTGTCAGAATGTGGCTTTACCTGGCGTGTCTTTACAGAGGTAATTAAGTTAAAAGAGGTCATTGGGATGGGCCTAATCCACTGTGATTAAGTGTGCAAAGGGGCAAAGGCATCTTTCCTCTACCATGGGGGGCGGGCGGCAGAGGCAACTTCTTATTAGAAAAGGACCTTTGGATGCAGATGTGTTTGGAGGGACGACCGTGTGAAGACACAGGGAGAAGATGGCCACCTGCCAGCCAAGACGCGAGATTTCAGAAGGAGCCGCCCCTGCTGACACCGGCTCCTGGGCTTCTGGCCCCCAGAATGTAAGACAATGAGTAGATTTCTGTTGGTTAGCCTCCATTTTCTGGTACTTTGTTACGGCCAAGGAATACACCTGAACTACTCAGAACTCAGCTATGTAACTTTTTATGCAACTTTTTGCCCCAAAAGATCTCTTCTGAGTGCAGTGTGTGAACAGGAGGGCTAAAGGGCAGGGCCAGCAGTATAATTTGTGAGACCCAATGCAAAATGAACATGCAGGGGGAAAAGTGCAGTTAAAGGTGCTAAAATATAAAATGTTCCCTTTTGAAATAGTTTAATACTTATAAAACACTAGAGGCCCAGTGCACAAAATTCATGCACTGGTGGGGGGTTTCCCCCCAGCCTGGCCTGTGCCCTCTCAGAGGTAGGCTGGAGCCGGGGGTCCTGCCTCCGCACCGCGTGGAACTGTGGGACCCCTGGCCTTGCCTTGCCTTGCTGTGCGGAGCCGCACTCCCCGCCTCTGTGCCATGTGGAGCCGTGGGATCCCAGGACTCACTTTGCCGTGTGGAGCCGAGGGACCCCCCAGGCCTCACCGCACAGAACCACAGGCCCCGCCTCCACGCCGCACACGCAGCATCAAGCCCCCACCCACCCATGCGTGCATGCAGCCCCGCCCACCCGCGCATGCCCGCTGCACACGCAGCCTCCTGGTGATTGCTTGTTGTGGCATGAGGGCGTCATGGCGTGAGGGTGTGATGACCACATAGGCTTTTACTAATAGGACTAGAGGCCCGATGCACAAAAATTTGTGCACTCGGGGGGAGGGGGGTCCCCTCAGCCTGTCCTGTGCCCTCTTGCAGTCTGGGACCCCTCGGGAGATAACGACCTGCTGGCTTAGGCCTGCTCCCAGGTGGCAGAGGGCAGGCCCAATCCCTAGGTGCAGCCCCTGGTCGGGCTCAGAGCAGGGCTGATTGGGGAGTTGGGGCGCCGCCCCCTGTCATGCACAGAGCAGGGCAATTGGGAGGTTGTGATGCCACCCTCAGTCATGCTCAGGGTAGGGCCGATTGGGGGGTTGGGGCACCGCCCCCTGTCACACTCAAGGCAGGGTCGATGGGGAGGTTGTGGCGCCACCCCCTGTCACGCACAGAGCAGGGCCCATCAGGGGGGTTGGGGCTCCGTACCCTGTCACACACAGAGCAGAGCGGATCAGGGGGTTGGGGCGCTGCACTCTATCACACTCAGGGCAAGGCCGATGGGGAGGTTATGGCCCTACCCCGTCACATACAGAGCAGGGCCTGTGTGTGTGTGTGTGTAGGGGGGGGGGGGGGGTTGGGCGCCGCACCCTGTCACACACAGAGCCGCAGGGCAATCAGGGGTTTGGGGAGCTCCCCCCATCAGGCACAGAGCAGGGCTGATCAGGGGGTTGGGGCGCCTTCCCCTGTCACGAACAGAGCAGGGCAGATAGGGAGGTTGTGGCCCCGCCCCCTGTCACACACAGAGCCGCAGGGCAATCAGGGGGTTTGGGCGCTGCCCCCTGTCACTCTGCTCCAGGGGCCAGGAGGCCTCACGGCTCCGCTGATCCCGGTGCTGGGGGGCATATTACCCTTTTACTATATAGGATAGAGGCCTGTTGCACGGGTAGGGGCCGGCTGGTTGCCCTGAAGGGTGTTCTGGATCAGGGTGGGGGTCCCGCTTGGGTGCCTGGCCAGTCTGGGTGAGGGGCTGAGGGCCGTTTTCAGGCTGGCAGGTGACTGAAGCTCCCAACCGCCCCTTTTTTCCTTTTTTTTTTTTTTTTATTCTTGGATTTATGGCTGTCACTGGACCTGAGAGCTGGCTTTAGCTGTGAGACCTCCCTGCTGAAAGCAGGTTTCTGGCTTTGTTTACTTTCTGTATTTGAAACTTTGTTGCGACTCCAGCTCTGAGATCCCGGCTGACTGAAAAGAGGTTTCTGGGGTTTTGTTTAGCTTCTATATTTGTAACTATGTTTCTTAGCAGCTCAGAGCCCAGCAGCTGCAGGCGGGGAACGTTGGTTTCCCCCGTCACTGAAGCAAGCAAGCCTCATGTTAGTTTCAAGCTGCCTGGCTGCCGGCCGCCATCTTGGCTGGCAGTTAATTTGCATATCTCACTGATTAGCCAATGGGAAGGGTAGTGGATGTATGCTAATTACCATGTTTCTCTTTTATTAGATAGGATAATAGGGGAAATAGACATACATGAATGACATCAACTTCTACTTTTGTTTATAATTTTTGGTGTTATAATTTTATGTAATGCAATAAATAACAATGCTTAATGTGATACCTTGATTTATTCTAAGGATTTACTGACTGCTCTAGCCACTTCCAATTCACTTAAACCAACTTAGTAAAGTTTTGTCACTTGCAAGCTACTGCCTTCAGGCTACGGTGCACACAGGATGGAGGGAGGCAGCTTAGCCACCAGGCCCCCTCCCATGCCTGTCTGCAGACACCGCCCTCCCTCTCCCGCTGTAGAACTGCCCCCGCCTGGCTCCCAGTGTGACCTCACAGAGGTCAGTTTCCACAGAATCCCAGAGTCCAAGGCTGCTTCAGCTGAGGACTTCAGGAGACTTGCTTCTCTCCAATGGTGCACAGACCCAGGCAAAGATGAGAAGAGCAGAGACCCTCTTCTTTCTTCTCTTCTTGGGCTGTTGGCAAGGTGCAGAGCCCCGCCACCCTTTCCACCTCATCAAAGGTACTGTGGCAGCCCGGCCGGCGTGGCTCAGTGGTTGAGCCTTGACCTATGAACCAGGGGGTCACAGTTCAATTTCTGGTCTGGGCACATGCCCAGGTTTCTGGCTCGATCCCCAGTAGGGGTTGTGCCGGAGGCAGCCAATCAATGATTCTCTCTCATCATTGATGTTTCTGTCTCTCCCTCTCCCTCTTGCTCTGATAAATATATATATATATTTCAGAGCAAGAGGGAATATGCTAATAAAAGGGTAATATGCTAATTAGACCCGACATCTTCCAGACAAAAGCACAGTGGTGGGGGCCGAGGCAGAGGTGGTTAGGGGCAATCAGGCTGTCAGGGGAGAGCAGTTAAGGGATCTGGCCAGCAGGGGAGGGCAGTTAGTGGGATCAGGCTGGCAGGCAGAGGCGGTTAGGGGCGATTAGGCAGGCAGGGGTCCTGGATTGGAGAGGGTGCAGGCCAGGCTGAGGGACCCCCACACCCCTGCCATGCACGAATTTTATGCATCGGGCCTTTAAGGTACTATCACAAGTATTCGTGTGGCAGATGGAGAAGTGAGAGACTCACCTTGAGCCCAAATCAGGCATGAGAGGGTGGTCACGGCCTGCGGGTGCAGGCGTGGTGAACAGAGTCGTCTCCCACCCCCTACCTTCTTCATGTCTCTGAACCGACCATAAGGATTTCTTGCTCAGGAGACAGGAGTAACTTTCACATTTCCTCTAACTTTGAACCTTTCCCCACATCCAGAGTTCCACGGGAGGGTAGCATACATGCACATTTTAACAACATGCAGAATAGGAGAAAGATTAGTACAATGAGCCTCCATGTGTGAATCAGGCCAATCTTGTTCCCTCTGTCCTTTCATATGCACACACACCATATTTTAAATACCAGTTTGAGATATTCGCATGGAAAATAACATTCACCCTCTCATGTGTATAATTCAGCAGGTTTTAGGACAAAGAAGTGTGAATCACCACTGTGTAATGTTAGAGCATTTTCATCCCCTCAAAGAGTAATGTCACATTCACTAATGGCCACTCCCAAACCCCTTCCCAAGGCCCCTGACAACAGTCTGCTCTGTAGATTTATGTTGTCTGAAAAGTTCATATGTGGGATCACGTAACATATGGTCTTTTGTGACTGTTTCTTTCATTTTACATATTTTCACGGTTTTTATGATTCACTAACATCCCATTGTACGGACCTGCCGCATTGTGTTAACCCGATCGGCAGCCGATGGGCGTTGGGTTGTTCCCGCCTGCAGCCGATCTGAATGATGCTGTCAGGGGCGTGGCATTTCCAGGTGAACATCAGGTTTCCCTGCTCTCTTGCTGCTGACCAGATTCTGGGACGTTCTCCGGATGTGGCGTGTATCAGGTCGGGGGAGAAAGCAGCAGCAGTGGGCGCAGTGCTGATAGAGGAAGAGCGGTGCTGTTCTCCAGAAATTAAGTAGATCAAGGTCATAAAAGGTGTCACGTTTCATGAGGGACAGTGAGTCCCTTCTGCAAACGGTCAGGCCAGGGGTGAGGGCAGGGAAAGGGAGACAGTAACTCCTCTGGCCAGGGCGCTTTGAAAGCAGATGGGTTTTAGTGAACAGATGTTTTCTGCACGGGCTCACTTACACGGCCATTGCAACGATCCACTAATATCTCAGCAAAAGAAAACGTTCAGTGCCTGTCATTTACCAGACAGACAGCGAACCTGGAAGCCGTGTCCATGCCCCGGGCACCCCAGTGACGATTTCCCGTAGCGCTGAGAGCTGCCACGTGCGCCCGTCACTCACTGGCTCTGCGCACTGTCTGCTGGGAATCAGGTGAAGGTCGGCGTGGCAACTGGTCTTGACTTAAAGGTCAGGCCCACGGACACTCCTGACTGCTCTGGGGCCCCCAGAGTAGGTGGGTGCTGTGGCCTTAGTGACCCTGCCTAGGGGATCGGTTTCTTCTGGGTGGATGGCCCACTACCCTGGGGTCTGAGAAAAGGGCTGGCCATGGCCTTGCAGCGCAAAGACGTGTCTGCACACCGAGACATCACACTCCATGAAGCAGAGCCTGGGAATGAAACTCAGAACCTCGCAGGTCACTGCCGTGGGTTAGCCCAGCTGCTTCCCGTCGTGGCTGGAGCCACAGGAGTGCGAGCAGGAGCCTGAAAGCAGCCCGTGCCGTCCTAGAGGAGACTGTCCACCGGTCCATTCCATTGGCACCTTCATTCTCCCATTTGCCAGCGAAGGCCAGGGCTCCTGTGCCCATCCAACGGCCCCTGGGCAGCCTGAGGCCTCTGGGCCCCTCCCATGGTAGACCCTGGTGTGGGTCGGAGCAGAGTCGGTGGTGGTATTGTTCCCGCTCCCCCAAGCAAGGAAGCGCCTCGTCTCCACCGCAACCCAATCCCTCCCGCTGGCATCGTTCCTTGAACAGGGGACCGTTTCTCTTCACAAAACCTGAATGTGTGTCTGTCTATGTCTGTTGCCCCGACACTGAGCCCTGAGCCCTGAGTACTGAGCACTGAGCCCTGAGCCCTGAGCACTGAGCACTGAGCACTGAGCCATGGGCACTGAGCACTGAGCACTGAGCCCTGAGCACTGAGCCCTGAGCCCTGGGCACTGAGCCCTGAGCCCTGAGCACTGAGCACTGAGCCCTGAGCACTGAGCAATGAGCATTGAGCCCTGGGCACTGAGCACTGAGCACTGAGCCCTGAGCCCTGGGCACTGAGCCCTGAGCCCTGGGCACTGAGCACTGAGCACTGAGCCCTGAGCACTGAGCACTGAGCACTGAGCCCTGGGCACTGAGCACTGAGCACTGAGCCCTGAGCCCTGGGCACTGAGCCCTGAGCCCTGGGCACTGAGCACTGAGCACTGAGCCCTGAGCACTGAGCACTGAGCCCTGAGCACTGAGCACTGAGCACTGAGCCCTGGGCACTGAGCACTGAGCACTGAGCCCTGGGCACTGAGCCCTGAGAACTGAGCCCTGAGCACTGAGCCCTGAGACCTGGGCACTGAGCCCTGAGCCCTGAGCACTGAGCCCTGGGCACTGAGCACTGAGCACTGAGCACTGAGCCCTGGGCACTGAGCACTGAGCACTGAGCCCTGGGCACTGAGCACTGAGCACTGAGCCCTGAGCCCTGGGCACTGAGCCCTGAGAACTGAGCCCTGAGCACTGAGCCCTGGGCACTGAGCCCTGAGAACTGAGCCTTGAGCCCTGAGCCCTGAGCCCTGAGGACTGAGCCCTGAGCACTGAGCCCTGAGGACTGAGCCCTGAGCACTGAGCCCTGGGCACTGAGCACTGAGCACTGAGCCCTGAGCCCTGAGTACTGAGCACTGAGCCCTGAGCACTGAGCACTGAGCACTGAGCCCTGAGCACTGAGCACTGAGCACTGAGCCCTGAGCCCTGGGCACTGAGCCCTGAGCACTGAACCCTGAGAACTGAGCCCTGAGCACTGAGCCCTGGGCACTGAGCCCTGAGAACTGAGCCTTGAGCCCTGAGCCCTGAGCCCTGAGCCCTGAGGACTGAGCCCTGAGCACTGAACACTGAGCCCTGAGCCCTGAGCACTGAGCCCTGAGCCCTGAGCCCTGAGCACTGAGCCCTGAGCCCTGAGCCCTGAGCACTGAGCCCTGAGCACTGAGCCCTGAGCCTTGAGCACTGAGCCCTGTGCCCTGAGCCCCGAGCCTTGAGACCTGATCCCTGAGCACTGAGCCCTGGGCTCTGAGCCCTGAGAACTGAGCCTTGAGCCCTGAGCCCTGAGCCCTGAGAACTGAGCCTTGAGCCTTGAGCCCTGAGCACTGAGGACTGAGCCCTGAGCACTGAGCCTTGAGCCCTGAGCCCTGAGCACTGAGCCTTGAGGACTGAGTCCTGAGCACTGAGCCCTGAGAACTGAGCCTTGAGCCCTGAGCCCTGAGCACTGAGGACTGAGCCCTGAGCACTGAGGACTGAGCCCTGAGCCCTGAGCCCTGAGGACTGAGCCCTGAGGACTGAGGACTGAGCCCTGAGCCCCGAGCCTTGAGCCCTGAGCCCTGAGCACTGAGCCCTGAGGACTGAGCCCTGAGCACTGAGCCCTGAGGACTGAGCCCTGAGCCCTGAGCCCTGAGCACTGAGCACTGAGCCCTGAGCACTGAGCCCTGAGCCCTGAACAAGCCGTGGTTCATAATAGATAACAGCACGAAGCCGTGAGAAGGGGGCGCATCAGCGAGCTTGCTTGCCCTGCCCCTCCTCCTGCGGTTGGTGCTGCTCCCACCAGCGTCAGACGAGAAAACCCGATCCACAGAGCTTTACAGCTCAAGCTCACAAGCCTCAGAGGGTGGCCCCGAACCCAGGCCCGGGGTCTTCCCCGAGCAGCCCACCGCATGGCACTGCTCGCAACGCACCACGCAAGGGCAGCTCGACATGAAAACATCACACACAGATCCGAGGAGAGATTTGCTCACAACCAAGGACTATTCTCCCATAGGTTCCCTTCAACAAAAGAGCTTGAAAAATTCTGCACCACGGTCAAACAAGCAAGAATACGCGGCTAGACTCTTGGGTAAGTCCCCTCCCCACGCGATGCTGAGGGTGCTTGCCTGGCGCCCCCAGGCAGCCTGTGCCCGCGCTGGTGGGAGGGAGGTGCTGTGCACGGAGGCCAGACCCCTTCTCCAGGTGTCCGGCCCCAAGAAATGATCCGAAGCGCAGAGACCAGCACGGGAGAGGATCCCGCTCCTCCAGAGGGTGTGGCAGCGCTGGGCACCTCTGGGCGGTGCTGGGCGCGAGTGTCAGCCCCACCTGAGCCCAGCGTCACCCCTCCCTGGGCGGGTGCCAGGAGCTTCTGCACATGGTCCCGATGGGGGGGCCCTCAGGCTGAGACAGACCCTCTGCCCAGGACCTCAGCCCATCAGCACGAGCATCCCCGGGAGGTGGTTAAATGAGACGTCCAGACCCGCCCCAGCCACCGGGTTCCCTGGTGTGGGGTGAAACCTTCACGTGAGTGAGCCTCGGCTGGGCCTCATCGATCTACCCAAACCGCCCACGGAACACTCGAGAGTAACTAGGCCGGGAGTCTTATCTTTTAAGACGGCTAAGAAAGTCGACATGACCGCCTCGCTGATGGACTGAAGGAAGGAAGGGGCGCGCCAGCTGGTCCCTGCTCTCGGGGTTCCCGTCCAGGAGCAGGTTGAGACCTCTCTCCTCCTTGCAGGTCCCTGAACCCACATGTGAGGGCGGGGACTGTGTGCATCTGAAGGTGGCGTCTGCTTCGGGGTTCGGGAGGATCCCATCCCCCCAGCGCCTACTGAGCTGCCCAGTGTCACGCCAGCGTCCGCCTCGGCAGCGCTGGGCCACCGAGAAGCTGGCCCGGTCCCCTCTGAGCAGTAATCCAGGAGCCTGTGGGTCACCACTCACCAAGGAGGGGCTGGTGATGAGAGCGCCTCACTTTGAAGGCGTGAACGTGATGGTCAATTTTTGTGTCCTCATTGTAAGCATCTGTTCACCAGGTGCGTAGACCATGCACAAATGTACCGAGATCCCTTGAAAAAGGACACAGAATGAATGTCAAATGAATGTCGCTTAGCAAAGTAAACCTAGAAGGAGAAACCAAAATGGTTGTTTTCAAAGACAGACAGAAACCGGACTGCTTTAGAAGAGGAGAAGTTAATAGATTTCAAAAAATGTACCTATGAAAAAGTAGTGACAGTAGTACAAGTGAAGACTTTGCCGAGCTGATAGAATCTGCTGTTCTCCATGCCTCCAGCCTCGACCCGATTCTCGCGGGTACAGTTTCCATACACGGCATTTGTAAAGGGATTTGAAGCCTCTGAGGACAGCGTGGCCTGGGGGTTGCCATGTCCTGGGCAGTCCTGTGGGGACTTGGAGCTGTCTGGGTCCAGGTTCTTCTCTAAGGCACAGAGGGTGTCCTGTGGCCTCTGGGCAGGGCCGTCATTGGTCTGCAGCTGCCTGCTGACCGCCTCGGGCGTCTCCTGTGCCCGCAGGTCAGTGGGTGAGTGTCCCCCGGGGGCCATCCCCAGGTTGCTGGCCTGTCCCATACAGACCCCCCAGGCTGCCGTGAGCCTTGTGAGCCTGAGTGTTGGTGACTGAGTTCACCGGCACCAACACTGTGGACAGGATTGGCCTTGGGGTCTCAGCAGATACCACGGTTGGCGTGGTCCAGACTCAGACACCAGGGCCCACTGTCTCTGAAGCCGCTCAGCCCGGGGCCTGTCTCCTGGCTGCCTGGCTGAGTTGGTTTTCCTTCTCCCGTCCACCTAGCCCTTGCCTTGTTCTGTGTGGCTGTGTCGGTGTGCCTGGCCATGTCTCGGTGTGCTTGGCCTCTGCCATGTGCCTGGGTGGCTCTAGGATGCAGACCAAGGAACAGGTCTCCATCCCCTTTGAACCTCCAGCTGCTGGCACAGTTCTGAGCAGAGCTAGGGCTCCACACGAGCTTTGGGTCTGAAGGGCTGACAGTCTTCTACAGTCGTGGGTCTATACTGATTCCTGGTCTATACTGATTCCTGTCGGGGATATGTAGTGAGATCAGTTTCCCAGAAGCAATTTTGGTAGACGGGTTCCTCTGCTCTGACAAGGCACTTTAGAGCATAACGTTAAATATTCCGGAAATGACCCACCAGGGAGCCGGGGCTCGGCAGCTTTGTGAATTCTCGGAGCAGCTTGTCTACACTCAGCCAGGCAGCAGCCCCAGCTTCACTTAGAGGTTTTCTACCGGCGCCAGGACAGATGTTGGTGCCAGGGCTGTCTTTCCCGCCTCTGAGCTGACTGGTGTAATCCTTCTAGCACGTATGCTGGAATGACCATAGGCAAATCCTGACAATACCGGCACTCACTAGTCCCTGTGTCCCAGGGTGAGGGGTGGGGTCTGATATATAGTAGGTGCTTAGTAGTGTTTGCTGAGTGAGTAACTGTGTGATGAATGGATGGTACATTTCTCTGTAACAATAATAACCACCTTTATGACAAAATTAAAATATACGGGAACATTTAGTGTGTACCAGACACAGGAGGTTTTCTTTTCTTTTCTTTCTTTCTTTTTTTTTAATTTTTATTTTTTATTGTCTAAAGTTTTACATATGTCTTTTTCCCCCCGATTGACCCTGCCCCCAGCCATTCCCACCCCCAAGGGCAAGCCCCCACCGCTCCAGTGTCTGTGCCCATTGGTTATGCTAACATGCATGCATACAAGTCCTTTGGTTGCTTTCTAACAGCTCTCCCCCACCCCCCGCCATTTGTTTCTGGCTCTATTCTTGTTCATCAGATTATGTTGTTCATTATATCCCACAATGAGTGAGATCATGTGATATTTATCTTTCTCTGACTGGCTTATTTCACTTAGCATAATGCTCTCCAGGTACATCCATGCTGTTGCAAATGGTAAGAATTCCTTCTTTTTTATAGCAGCGTAGTATTCCATTGTGTAGCTATACCACAGTTTTTAACCCACTCATCTGCTGATGGGCACTTAGGCTGTTTCTAGATCTTAGCTATTGTAAATTGTGCTGCTATGAACATAGGGGTGCATATATCCTTTCTGATTGGTGTTTCTGGTTTCTTGGGATATATTCCTAGAAGTGGAATCACTGGGTCAGATGGGAGTTCCATTTTTAATTTTTTGAGGAAACTCCATACTGTCTTCCATAGTGGCTGCACCAGTCTGTATTCCCACCAGCAGTGCACGAGGGTTCCTTTTTCTCCACATCCGCTCCAGCACTTGTCGTTTGTGGATTTGTTGATGATAGCTATTCTGTCAGGTGTGAGATGGTACCTCATTGTTGTTTTGATTTGCATCTCTTGGATGATTAGTGACTCTGAGCATGCTTTCATGTCTCTTGGCCTTCTGTATGCCCTCTTTCGAAAAGTATCTATTTAGGTCCTTTGCCTATTTTTTTTTGGGTTGTTTATCTTTCTTTTGTTAAGTTGTATGAGTTCTCTGTAAATTTTTGAGATTAAACCCTTATATGAAATAGCATTGGCAAATCTGTTCTCCCATGCAGTGGGCTCTCTTGTTGTTTTGTTGATGGTCACTTATAATCAAGGGCTCATTTCAATGCCAAAGTCTCCTAAGACCTATAAAACAGGGAAATTATGAAGGTGTAAGATTTCAACTGTTCCTTGAACACAGAGCCGACATTTCTTGGCTGTGGGCTCTTTAGGATGAATGTGCCGGCTCAGGGTGTGGCTGGTGACTGGGACAGTGCTGGGCAATTGCCGGAAGCCGGTCCATCCTTGCTGCTTGACACAGTCGCTGCAGGAAAGAAACATCTGCACAGCATATGTTTCAAGGGACCTGGCGTATATAGCATACTGTTCTTAATATGTTTGCTCCCCTTAGCGCTGTGTGTTTTAACCAAGGTCACCTCTCCGAGAAAGGTTGTTTCCCCAGGTAGGAATTTTTCCCTGAAGTCAGGGAGGGGATGCCTCTCCTAGAAAGGTTGTTTCCCCAGGTAGGAATTTTTCCCTGAAGTCAGGGAGGGGATGAAACTCCTTAACTAAGTGCCAGGCGGGTAGTTAATCACTACAAACAATCATGCTTAAGCTACATAATCTTTACTCCCTGGAATGGAGATAAGAAACGCCCTAACCTTTGTAATAGAAATTGACAGGATTAAAATCAACTGGGATAAATACGGATGTAACAAGACAATAAACAGCAGAACCTCTCTGGAGATCCAGACCAGAACTTGGCTGGAGATCCTGGCTAGGCTGCTGATCAACTGAACGCTGTCTCCGTGTCATTCCTTCTTCGCCGACTCCGTCTACGCCTTTGGGAACCCCTGGACCCGCTGGGGTTGGACCCCGGCAGGCAATGAGGACCCGGGTTTGCTCTCTGCGCTTCCCTGGTAAGGGCTGGCCCCTCACGGTCAGTGGTTTCCTCAAGTCGAAATGAAGTTTGAAAATTGACTGTATTTGACAAAACTTGGTAATCATGCTCATTTCCCCCCACAAAAAAATAATCTACTCGCACTGCTGCCCCACCGTCTGGCCCCTACTCACCCACACCCACGCTCCACACCCCACAACCCGCTACGGACCAATCTGCCCGGCACTCGGTGCACCAGGTCTGGTTCCTCCCGCAGCACCGCTATGAAGAAAGTGGCTCAGCAGCTCTGGCTGTAGGCCCGGCTCACCCGCGAGGAGGTGTGCCAGGCATCTGCAGACGTGAAACAGTTCTGTCTGCAGAATGCTCACTGTGACCCCCGGCTGACAGAGTGTCTTCAAGTACCAATCCCTTCAGACACCAGAGAGCTTCTTCCTTTCTGTAGTGAAATGAATTTTGAAGGTGTTCTCAACTGCTGGGGTCCGGCCCCAGCAGGTCCAGGGGTCCCCAAAGGTGTGGACGGAGTCAGCGAAGAAGGAATGACACGGAGACAGTGTTCAGTTGATCAGCAGCCTAGCCAGGACCTCTAGCCAGGATCTCCAGCCAAGTTCTGTGTCCATGTTCTCTCGCTAGGTTCTCCAGCCAGGTTCTAGCCCAAATCTCCAGTCAGGTTCTGTCGCCAGGTTCTAGTCAGGTTCTCTTGCCAGGTTCTGTGGCCAGGTTCTGTCCAGGATCTTTTGCCATGTTCTCTTGCTAGGTTCTGTCTCTAGGTTCTGTGTTTATTGTCTTGTTACATCTGTATTTATACTAGTTGATTTTAATCCTGTCAATTTCTATTGCAAAGGTTAGGGCGTTTCTTATCTCCATTCCAGGGAGTAAAGATTATGTAGCTTAAGCATGATTGTTTGTAGTTAAAGTGATTAACTACCCGCCTGGCACTTAGTTAAGGGGTTTTATCCCCTCCCTAACTTCAGGGAAAAATCCCTACCTGGGGAAACAACCTTTCTCAGAGAGGTGACCTTGGTTAAGACACATAGCGCTAAGGGGAGAAAACATATTAAGAACAGTATGCTATATACGCCAGGTCCCTTGAAACATATGCTGTGCAGATGTTTCTTTCCTGCAGCGACTGTGTCAAGCAGCAAGGACGGACCGGCTTCCAGCACTCAACCACTGTTCTTGAACTGGTGGATTTTCAGAGAGAGCTAAATCTGAAGCCTGTACAAAAAGCTCGCCCTATAACATGTGCCATACTGTACAAACTTCTGCTTTTGTCCGTCCTTAACATCTGCCCCTTTGAATTTTTGTGAATTTCTATTTCACAAGAATGATTATTTTATATACACTGGCAGCAGCATACAAATAAAAATAAAATACTTAATATAAAAAATAATCTAACAAATGGTCTAAAGCACAACCATCACATGTGGAAAACATCCTTCAAACTCTCCAAAGAACCTTAGGTAAATGAGAACTTACAACCATGTGACGATAAGTGTGGACTGTGGCTCCGAATTCTGTTTTAAGTTTTGGTGGCACAGAGACCAGAAAAGTAAACATTTGTGTTCAGGTGGTAACTCCATGCAAGGCCAGCACAGCCCTGCGTGGACCAGGTCCCCGGTAGCCAGCGTTTTCTGTCTGTGGTGCTAATCTCTCAGCTCTGGCCTGACAGCTGGCATTTCAGAGGCAAATGATTGAGTCACACTGTGCTGGGAGTTTTCTCCCCGTTCCAGGCCAAATTGAAAAAGGAACACATTTCTTTTCCCCAGGTATAACTAAGACGTAATGAGGTGTTGTCCCCCCGCCCCCTGACAGTCTTCGCCAAATCGGCTCACTCGCACCCCTGAGTGAGCTGGGCCAAACAGGACTCACGGAGCCCATCCCCTTTGACAGCCCTACTTCTAACTGTAAACAGTCCAGACAGATCTTGCGGGAGCTCCTAACCATTGGTTCCACTTGCTGCTGGACCTGTTGGACTTCTCCCGCCCCTCACAGCCTCTGGCTGCCCCGTTCTCCCCAGCTGAGCTCACGCAGGCTCTGCCAGCTCCGTGCAAACAGCTAAAGGCAGCCATTGGCAGAGTTAGGACACGGACACTTTTGATTTTCAACCCTGTCTCTCTCTCTCCTAAACCATCTGCAGTCCCTCTATCAGTAAATGAGTATTTCAGTCTAGTTCATTTTTCTGTCCTGCCCTTACAATTTTTTTTCTATTATAATCACCAGTTTATTCTGTTCATCAGATTATTTATTCACTTGATTTTTAGATTCACTTGTTGATAGATGTGTATTTGTTGTTCATAATTTGTATCTTTACCTTTTTCTTCTTCTTCCTCTTCTTAAAGGATACCTTTCAGCATTTCATATAATACTGGCTTGGTGGTGATGAACTCCTTTAGCTTTTCCTTATCTGTGAAGCTCTTTATCTGACCTTCAATTCTGAATGATAGCTTTGCTGGATAAAGTAATCTTGGTTGTAGGTTATTGGCATTCATCACTTTGAATATTTCTTGCCACTCCCTTCTGGCCTGCAAAGTTTCTGTTGAGAAATCAGCTGACAGTCGTATGGGTACTCCCTTGTAGGTAACTGACTGTCTTTCTCTTGCTGCTTTTAAGATTCTCTCTTTGTCTTTTGCTCTTGGCATTTTAATTATGATGTGTCTTGGTGTGGTCCTCTTTGCATTCCTTTTGTTTGGGGTTCTCTGCACTTCCTGGACTGGTAAGTCTATTTCTTTCACCAGGTAGGGGAAGTTTTCTGTCATTATTTCTTCAAATAGGTTTTCAGTATCTTGCTCTCTCTCTTCTTCTGGCACCCCTATAATTCAGATGTTGGTACGCTTGAAGCTGTCCCAGAGGCTCCTTACACTATCTTCATATTTTTGGATTATTTTTTCATTTTGCTTTTCTGGTTGGGTGTTTTTGCTTCTTCGCATTTCAAATCTTTGACTGGATTCTTGGGATCCTCTAGTCTGATGTTGGGAGTCTGTATAATATTCTTTATTTCAGTCAGTGTATGCTTAATTTCTAGTTGGTCCTTTATCACAACCTTGAGGGTCTCACTAGATTTCTTGAGGATCTCACTACATTTATCGGCGGTTTCTAGAAAATTCTTGAAAAACCTTAAAAGTGTGGTTTTGAACTCTATATCCAGTAGTTTGCTTTCCTCCATTTCTGTCATTTGTGACCTGTTTGTCTCTGCATTTTGGCTGCTTCCCTGTGTTGATAGAGTGGCTTTCTGTGCTAGGTGTCCTATAGGGCCCAGTGGCTCAGCCTCCCCAATTACCTGAGGTGGACACTCTTGGTGCACCCCCTTGTGGGCTTTGTGCACAGTCTTGTTGTAGTTAAGCCTTGATTGTAGTTATCACTGGGAGGAATTGACCTCCAGGCCAATTGGCTGTGAGAATCAGCTGTGTCTGCAGTGGGAGAACTTCTGTGCTGGAGACACCCCTCCGGGGCAAGACTTGCTTCAGTGGGGCTTTGGTGCTTCCCTGCCCTTACAATTTAAGACGCATTTTTTATAGCACTTTGTGTTATACACTGTTTCCATGAACAGCATGCCATCCATGAGGTAGGTCTCATTGTCTCTGTTTGATTCTAGTGGAGCCTGGGCTCAGGGCAGCTCAGGGCCCAGTGCCTGGCCAGCAGGTCCTCACAGGCTCTGCGTGTGGCCCAGCATCAGCAGGGTCGCTCTCAGGCCTTCCCAGACCTATGTCCCCGAAACTCTGGGATGGGGCCCCGTGATATATGTGTGTGTGTGTTTTAATTAAAATTAAAATTTTTTTCAATTACAGTTGACATTTGATAGCAACCTGTGTTTCAGCCAGGCCCCGGTGATTCTGATGCCCATTCAGGTGTAAAAACCACTGCCTCAGGCTCCGTGGGGGTCACCCAGGAATTTGTTAGATTAAAAAATAAAAACAAAACTTGGATGCACTTTGGAGTCTTCTCCAAAACCCTCCCAACTTCTCACTCTGACTCGAGAGGAAGTTACTTTCATCCTAAAACAGAAGTGGCCGCAGGCCGAGGGCTGTTCTCAGACGGTGCGTTTTGCCTTTTGTGTCTTGTAGGCCACGCCCCCGAGGAGAAGGGGAGGAAGGGGCCCGCGCTGTTCCACAGGGCGGTCAGCGAGCAGTTCCCAGGTAACTAGCTCCCCCGAGGGACGGACATGTCTGTTTGCCTTTCGTGGTATTTTGAGGGAATAGAAGTCAGCACACCGTTAATTCCAGGCATTTGACCACCTTAAAAAAAGGTGCTACTTTTATGTTGTTTCTGCACAGCCAGGCCATTCCTACCAGGGGCATCGTCTTGGGAGCCCTGCCAGGACTGGGCACTCGGCTCCCTAACCCTCGGGGTTCTTGTTCCGGCATTAAGAAGGTTCAGGAAATCTGGAGAAGGCTGTGCATAGATTAAATAGGAGTCCAGAGACGAAATATAATTTTGAAAGGCATTTGGGGGTCAGAGGAGCCTAGTTTAAAGGAAACTAAGATTTTCTTGTCTCAGGACCCCATGCTTTTTATTATTACAAATTGTCCTGAGGTGAGGCAGAGATATACACTTCAAAGGGTCAGGGTTTCGTATATAGAGGCATTGTCAGATTGGAAGAATCAGCCTATGGCTGTTCAGGTGTTTGGCCAGCAGGAGGCAATAACACATAGATTAAGATGCTCTGAGCCAGTGGTCGGCAAACTGTGGCTTGCGAGCCACATGCGGCTCTTTGGCCCCTTGAGTGTGGCTCTTCCACAAAATACCGGCTTCTGCGCATGGGCCATGAAGTTTCAATCGCACTGTTCATGCGCACCCGCACGTGTATTTTGTAGAAGAGCCACACTCAAGGGGCCAAAGAGCCGCATGTGGCTCCCGAGCCGCAGTTTGCAGACCACTGCCCTGAGCTGTCTGGCAGCAATCATCCATTTTCAGGTTTGGGGAAATGCCTTTAGCCATTCCCAACAAGTGACTACATGTGTGACTCAACCCTGTTGAGTTCCCAAGTTCCATCAACCTTTTCTTTTTTTTTAAAATATATATTTTTATTGATTTCAGAAAGGAAGGGAGAGGAAGAGAGAGATAGAAACATCAATGATGAGAGAGAATCATTAATCAGCTGCCTCCTGCACGCCCACACTGGGGATCGAGCCTGCAACCCAGGCATGTGCCCTTGACCGGAATCGAACCTAGGGCCCTTCAGTCCGCAGGCTGACGCTCTAGCCACTGAGCCAAACTGGCTAGGGCTCCATCAACCTTTTGATGAAACTCTTGCAATTATGACATGCTGGAATCGGCTTCCGGCACCAACGACAGGAAGGTGCCGCCGTGAACCTAGTCCCGGGATTACCTGAGCCTGGGCCCATCCAGTGCGGGTAGGAACCTGCCCATCATGGCAACGCGCTGGGGCCAAGACCAGTGTACTCTCCTCATAGCCACCGCTACCAAAAGCACACTTGGTGTCATTCCCTAACTCTGAGAAATGAAATGCTAAATCGCTGCCACATAGTCCTTCCTGTTCCCCAGGCCACTGCCTCCTGACACGGCAGAGATGCAGGGGGAGGCGGAGCAGCCAGTTTTCCCCCATGGCCCGTCCAGGCCGTGGTTAGCACCTCCTGCCAGCATCACTGGGCTCCCAGCTTCCTCACCACACCACCTGATTCCCCTCACGGTGCCTGTGCCCCATTCCCCTGAGTCCGTGTCCCTTTTCGGTCACACTCCAAATATGTCCCCCACCTCGGCCGGGTGTCTTCCTTTGAGGCCTAGCTAAGATTGCCTCGTCCTCCCAAGCCCACACTCGCCACCCTCAGCCTTCCTGCAAGTCCCCAGGGGCCATAGGCACTCAGGGTCACCTCAGGGTCACTCTTGCCTTCTGTCACAAAATCCCCCAGACCCGCTCACGCGAGGCAGCCACTCTGCGAGAATCCCCTGCAGCTGGAGCGGGCCGGAGGGCGGGAAGGCTGTGTCCCCGTCCTGGGAAAAGCTGCCAACACCTGACTCTACTCCCCCCCCCCAGTGGCTGCCCCTCCCTCAGCTGCGCTCTCCTCCCCCCCCCACTTCCCACCATCTGGCCGTGGACCCTGAGGGTCTCCCCTGCACCACAGAGCTCCCGGTGAGCTCCCTCCCAGAGGTTTGCAGGAGCTCGGTGTCCCTGCGGCCCGCGGGCGCCTGCTGGCTCGCCCGCCGTGTCTTCCCACACAGACGCTCGGAACAGGACGGTGCCGTGCTTGCTGCTCCTGCGCTTCCTCCAGAGGAACACGGTGGTGGTCATCGGCTCGGTGGCCGGCCTCCTCGCGGCCACAGTGCTGCTGCTGCTGCTGCTGACCGTGCTCAACCGGAGGAGGCAGGCACTGTGAGTGGCGCTTCCTCCCCACTCCCTTCCCCGCCCGCCCACCCGCGTTGGTCCCAGCGTAGCCAGAGCGCCCTGCGGAGCCTGGATTGGGAGGAGGGCAGGGCTCCAGGCCTGGCGGCCATCGGCATCTCCTGGCAGGCTTCGTACTGGTAAGAGTGCAGATAACTCGGCTGTCGGGCTTGTGTTTTATTTATTTATTATTATTTTAAAAAATACTTTTATTGCTTTCAGAGAAGAAGGGAGAGGGAGAGAGAGATAGAAACAACAATGATGAGAGAGAATCACTGATCAGCTGCCTCCTGCACGCTCCACACTGGGATTGAGTCTGCAACCCAGGCATGTGCCCCGACCGGGAATCGAGCTGTGACCTCCTGGTTCAGAGGGTGATGCTCAACCACTGAACCACGCCAGTTGGGCACCCATTTTTTTGTTTGTTAATCCTCACTCGAGGATATTTTTTCTATCGATTTTTTTTTATAGAGAGAGACAGAGAGAGAAACATCTATGTGAGAGAGACACATTGATTGGCTGCCTCCCACACACACCCTGACCCAGGCTGGGGATAGAGCATGCAACCACGGTATGTGCCCTTGACTGGAATTGAACCCAGGACCCTTTAGGCCGAGCATCTGTGCTCTGTCCACTGAGCCGCACTGGCTGGGGCTCCTGTCGGTGTTTAGGCACTGCTGTGGAGGTTCTGATCACAGCCAGGTTTCCGGGTCTCCAGCCTGGGCCCTGCTGCCCTCTACTGGCCACAGCTACTGACCTGTGAGGGCTGCTGAGAGGAGCCGGTGCAGCCTCTGGCTGGAAGAGCAGCAAGTGGATGGGAAATGGAAAGGCAGGAGCAGCAGGCAGGAGGGCGAAGGGGTGCGGCTGGGGAGGAGATGGCAGCAGGGTCTTCCTCCGGGTCAGCAGCCGGTTCTAAGATATTGAAAGACAGCTCTACTGGTTGCTGAAGGCCCCTTCCCAGAGCCTCCCACAGACGTCCCAGTCTTCCCCCCGGCCCTGCAAGTGGGGTCAAGGCCTGGCGGGCGGGCCACTCTGCGGTCGGCGCCTGCCTGGATCAGTCATCAGATGCTGTGACTGCCCCCTGGATGGGGGCTCGGGCACAGTGGGCCCACCACGAGCAGGCTGGGAAGGGAATCATGTACAACGAAATTATGGGCCTTGTTCTCATCCCTCGGGACGCACATTCCTGATCCCAGGCAGAGCAGCTCCCGGCAGACCCCTCAGCCCTGCCTGCTGCTGGGTGCTCAGCTGGTCCACAGCACAAGGCGGGCTGGTGTGGGGGCCCCGGGCGGGCAGCCCAGCAGGCCAGCCGCCACCTCACAGCCAGCTTCCTGCTCTGGGACAGGAATGGGCCTCGGAGCACACGGGAGCCCTGATGGGGCAGGGGGTAACGACAGAAGATTGAAAGCTGGAAACCAGCTTGGCCCACTCCCCAGTCCTGATGAGGGCGCATCCATCAGATTCGCCATTTCCCTCCCGTGTCTGTTGGCGCCAAGAAGAAGGGGCTGAGATGGTGCTGCTTCTCCCAGAGGCCCACAATGATGTGGGGCCTGAGCCTGAGCCGGGAGCACTGGGGGGAGAGGGGAGGGGAGGGGAGGGGAGGGATGGGGCGCCTCGCCCTCCACGGGTGCACGGTAGGAACTCCCAATGGCACACTTTCAATGCAGTTTTGTGTTGTTTCAGATATCCGCCGGCAAACATGACGTATAACATCTTCATAATGAGTGGAAAGACTTGGTGGCAAAAGTCTCAAGAAAAGAACCCCAGAAGCAGCGCGGGGAGGCAGAAGCAGCTGAACAGCAGTTCCCACGCCTAGGCTCGGCCCGCAGACACCCGGGCTCCTGGCTGTGAGGCGGACTCTCCGAACAGTTACCTTCCCCGAGCCTTGGGCGGCCCAAGGCCAAGTGCCCCTCCCCAGGCGCCTGGGTGCAGTGGCGCTGGGACCAGGGCAGGGCACTCCGGTGTTTACCCGAAGACAAAGCTGACAAACACCGGCTTCTTGATTCATTGATTCAGTCCTCTGTCAGACAGACATTGACTGAACACCTAGAACCTAGACATCAAAATACCCGAGGCAACCAAAGGTGTTGGAGTCAGGCGCAGCCCGGCAGGTTGGGGCGCTGGCGGCGGCTGGCTGAACTGGTGGCCGGCGAGGGCCCTGCGTCCGAGGCTGGGGCCCTCCGTGGGTGCTGGACGTGGCAGGAGCAGGAGTGTTGTCCCGTGGCCCCCAGAACACGGAGGGCGGCAGGGTCAGAAGGTCCCAGCGCTGTCACGGCAGCCGCAGGAGGACCTGCCCGCCACCCCAGGGGCGCTCTTGCCCCCAGCCAGGTGTCTGCCTTGTTCTCAGGGGGACCCAGCTTCGGGCTCAGCACCAGGTGGTCCGAGGGGCCAGGACTGGGGAGGTCAGAGGTCAGAGGTCAGAGGAGGGAGTGGTGCGCGAGGAAGGGGTGTGGAAACCCGCCCAAGACACACGGAGGGAGGGCCGAGTGGTGGGGTGGAGGGAGGGAGAGTTGGGTGGGAATCGGGGGATGATGAGGAGGGGAGGGGAGGGGTGGAGGGAGAGGAGAGCAGAGGGAGGAGGGCTGGGAAGAAGGAAGTGGGGGTGGAGGTGGGAGGGAGATCTGGGTTTGGGAGAGGGAGAGAAGAGGAATGCAGTGAGAAGAAAATGGAGGAAGGAGGGAATGGTGTGGTGGGGACAGATTTGAAAGGAGGAGGGGTAGGAGCAATGGGCAGGGAGGATGGGAGGGAAGAAGGGGGGAACTGGGGGAACGCCAGGGGGCGGCAGGGCCCTCTCCCCATTCAGCCCCAAAGCGGCTGTTCTTCACTGGGTGCTGGTCCCACTCAAGCAGGCATCTACGGCACCTCCCCGTGCCAGACACGGGCCCTGGTGGCAGGTACACCCCACTCCCGGGCCGCCAGAGCTCCCTGCTGGGAGTGTGTCTGTGTGGGCCTCTGGGCCTCTGTGATCACCATCACAGTGAGGGCAGCACGGAGGCCCATTTCACTGACAGGCGGTCTGAGGCCAGAGAGGGAAAGAGCAAGTGCTCCATGCGAGCGGCCGCCCTCGGGTCATGGTTCTGTCCAGGCCAGTGCTCCAGGAGGGAGAGGTGCCCACCTGGCCTCTGACTGCCCAGACCCCACAACCCAGGCATTTCCCAGGCACGGCCCCTGGGCAGCTGGGCCCAGCCGGACTCCTTGACCTCCTCTGGGCCTCGGTCTCCCCATCTTGGCCATGGGGTAGGGATTTGCCTCCTTGGCAGGGCTGTTGGTTTTATGGGCCACTTGCTATGTGCCTGGCACTGTATGGCTGGGTGCTGGGGACACCACGGGAGAGAACGGGTTGAGCGCCTTCCTGATGGCAGGCTGCCGGCGTCCTCCTGAGCGCAGGGCTTGCGGATACAGCAGGCACACCGTAAAGACCAGATTTCCCCCCAGGACCCCAGGCCTGAGGGTCAGCCCACCTCCTGTTGGCTCCTCCCCTGCCTCAGGCTTCCATTTGAGGAACAAGTAGGGGTCAGCCGCCTCCGGCCTGTGCCAGCAGTCGGCCATCGCCCGCGGGCCCCCGGCAGCCTGCCCTCCGCTGTCTTCCGTGTCCCCCTTTCTCTGTCCAAGAAGGGGCCCCTCTCTCAGTGTGCCCTCACTCCAAGGTTCCACCTTCGGTCCAGCGGCCGGTCCAGCAGCCGGTCCCTGGCGGGTGCAAGGGATTGCAGGGCCCAGCGCTGTGGAGGCCCTTTGAGCCAGGAGCGTCCAGGCTCTGCCACTCACCAGCTGTGAAACTTCAAGCCTCAGTTTCTCTATCTGTAAAATGGGGCCAGCCTACTCCTTCGCTCAGGCCACGAGAAGCCGTGCTTCCTATTGATGAACAAATAAATCTTAGCTGTTGTGATTATTCTGTAAAGTTTGGCTCTTTGCCCGCCCAGCCTTCTTTCCCCCTCCTTCCAGCCATGGTCTGACTTCCTAGGGTTCTCAGGATGGTGTGGTGGGCCCGTGACCTGGTCCTAAGCCAGTGATGGTGAACCTTTTGAGCTCGGCGTGTCAGCATTTTGAAAAACCCTAACTTAACTCTGGTGCCGTGTCACATATAGAAATTTTTTGATATTTGCAACCATAGTAAAACAAAGACTTATATTTTTTATATTTATTTTATATACTTAAATGCCATTTAACAAAGAAAAATCAACCAAAAAAATGAGTTCGCGTGTCACCTCTGACACGCGTGTCATAGGTTCGCCATCACTGTCCTAAGCCCCTCTCACACCCACCGCTGGCTTCAGGGACTGGCTGGGGGATGGCCGTGAGACCCTCTCAGCCAGTGAGCTGCTTGGGGCTCTCGCTGGGGATACTTAGAGATTCTTGCTCCTTGAGTGGGATTTGAAGCTGAGTCACTATCTTGGGCCCCAGGGAGAAAAGCCGTCTGAGAGTGAAGTCCACAGGCGGCTTTAGGAAAAGCTTGTGCAGGGTCAGCAACCACGGGCTTCTCCATCCCTCACACAGCCATTGAACACTATTGTGCACCAGGTGCCATTCCAGGAACAAGACACTCCCCACCTCCCGAGGTCACGGTCCTGCCCCAGGGCCTTTGCACTTGCTGGTCCCTCTGCCTGGAATGCTCTTCCCCCAGGATCTCCAATGTCCCCCCACCCCCCGTACCTCCTGCAAGCCTTTACTCACAGGTTATCCCCTCAGTGAGGCCTCACCCTGACTCTCTGCTCCAAATCACAGCTCTTCTGGTTTATTTCACTCCTCAGCACTCGAAACTACCCAATATACTCCTCAGAACAGTCGCTTAGTTGGTGTCTTCTCTCCCTCCTCCCTAGAATGCCAGCTCCGCAAGGGATGCATCTGTCTTGTTCGCAGCAGACCCCTGCTGCTGAGAGCAGAGCCTGGCCCTGAGGAGGGGCTCAGTGTTGCATAAATAGGCGGCCCCCAAAGGACTGTCTGAAGAGGTGACACTGCCATTGTGGTTTGAGTGTGTAAGGAGCCAGCCATTGGATGCCCCCCAGGGGAGGGCACGGCGTGTGGCTGCTGTGGACAATGGATTCTCTTCTGATTTAAACCAAGTTGGATGGAAAGTTTGGCAGGAGTGGGGTGGAGCTGTCACTTTCAACCTTTGAGCTCCTACTTAGCCTTAGACGGGTGCAGAACTTGAGAGCTGCCCCTGGAGGGCGCAAGGAGTCCCGTAGCTGCCCTTGGCCGTGCACTCACTAGCACAGTGACAACCGGTCGAGCGGTTTGGAGAGCCGTCCTGCACACCAAAATGTGTGTTCGATTTCTGGCCAGGGCACACACCTAGGTGGTGGGTGGGGGCATGTATGGGAGGCAACTGATCTCTCTCAAAATCAATAAAAACGTATCCTCGAGTGAGGATTAAAAAAACTGGGGGTGGGGGGAATCCAGGGGTGCGTGTGACACGGTGAGGACAGCAATGGTGGGGTGTTTGCTCCGAGGCCTGTTTTCATGTTCGCCATGGCCTGTGAGGTGGGTGATGTTTCCTAAGTGAGAAGCGAAGACACAGAGAGCTCAAGGGACTTGCTCAAGGTTCCTGAGCTACAAGTGGCAGAACCAGAAAAGAACAAGAGAAAAGCACCAATGTCTGACCACTCAGAGGAAAGGCAGGTGACTGCATGGCTGAAGACGCCCAGGTGGGGAAGGGTTGAGGAGGGCCCTGGGGGCAGGGGCTGCCCTCCCGTGGGGGATGCTGGGCTGAGGGGTGAGCCCTCTCCCAGGCCCACCGGCTGCAGGTCTCCAGGGCAGCGGCCTGGTGTCCTTTTAACCTTGAAACTAATCTGCCTGCACACAGGTGACACTGACACCAATCCCCACCCCGCCCAGTCTGAGGCTCGGAGGGCTTCCTGGAGGAAGCCATTTTAATCCGAGACCTGGAGGAGGAGTCAGGGGTAGAAGAGGTGGGTGGAGAGAGTTCAGGCTGGGACACAGGGTGGGCGGAGGCCTGGGGGTGTAAGGGTGAGCAATCAACTTCCTCTGAGGCTCTTGGCCTGTCTGGAGTGAATATTTACCGAAACCCACCGGGGCGAATGCACCACAGCTTTCCCAGCCCACGTTTCCACCCGTTTGCTCTTTCCCCTGAACCTTCAAAAGCCACACCCACCTGTCTCCCCGACTCTGGCCCTGGAGCGGCCTTATCTGCAGGCCCATCTCAGACTGTCGGGGGCCAGGCAGCGTCAGGAGGCGCCCGGGCCTGGAAGGGGATCCAGGGCCACTGAGCCAATGCCTCCTAGGCACAGGGAGCCCCCTTCTCAGGCCTGACCACCCAAGACCGGAAGCCCAACCTGCTGCCCCTGGGGTGCCCCACCCACATGGAGCTGCTCGCCGGCCAGGTGTCTGGGAGTCCAGCTCGCGGGGAGCTGTTTCACAATCAAGGTTTCCCCTCCTCTGTCCACCGAGGTAGCTCCCACGCCGCCTGCCACTTGGTATCTGTAAATTCACCTCGCCGGGCCTCACTTAGCTCATCTGGAAACATCGGTTAAATTGTAAACTGCTTGCAGCGTTGTGAAGCACATAGGCAGGCATGTCAAACTCGTGGCGGGTGGGCTGGGAGTTTGACATGCTTGGGGGGCGGGGAGGTTCTGCTGTGATTTCCCTGCTTAGCCTGCTGGGCATTCTCCTCCCCCCACCCCGGCAAGGAGGGCCAGTGTGGAAACATGTTTTCTGCATCCTGAGTGTCATGGTGCCTGTGGGGAAGGGAAGGCTTCCAACAGAACGCTTTTTCTGGGGAAATTTATACGGGAGAAAAGTATCCCAGCCTGGAGCCCAGAAAAAGGACGTCCTGCTTCGGGGGGTGGGGGTGGGGGTGGGGGAGGGGCGCGGCGAGCTGGGGGGCGGCAGGGACGAGGGGAGAGGGTGCTCCGGAGAGCAGATCTGGGTCAGCAGGGAGGAAACTTCGTCAGGCAGGTTGGGGAGCTGAGCCCTCTTACCCAGCGGCAGGACCCAGAGAAGAAAGATTCTTGGGGTCTCAACAGTGGGCCTAAGACAGCCCCACGGGTCCCTGAGGCCCCCCGGGTCGGGTCCGAGGGGGCCCGCAGAGGCCGTGGGGCGCTGCAGGGAGAGGGGTGAGGGAGGCTAAGCCCAGGGTCTGCAGCGGGTGGGGGTGGGGCCCAAAGGCTGAGGGAGCAGCTGTGAGGTGTGGCCGCCTGGTCAGCCAGCGCGGGCAGGTACCATCGTGGGGATGGGCGAGTGTGAGGGGGAAGGAAAGAGGACGAGGAAGTGGTTGTGGCCAGAACAGGAGGTGGTGATCAGCCTGCAGCGTGAGGGAGAGGTCCGAGGGGGGCCGGGCGGGCCTGGGTGGGCACTGGGGACTCCCAGCCCCTGTGTCCTGACCTGACGGACACAATCCCTCTCCGAATCCTTCCTGACACGCCCCAGGCTTGGAGGCTCCTCTGGGACGCACAGCGCCCAGGCTTCTGACCCTCTCCCCCCGCCCCCCCCTCCCCGCCCATCTTCCTGGGGACTCGGCCTGTGAGCCCTCGAAGGGCAGGGACAGAGCTGTGCTTGCCGCCCGATGCCTGTGTGACGATGCCCCTGGCGCCGGGCACGGGTGCTCCGAACCTCTGAGGTGCGGACCTGCTTAGTAGGTGTCTCCTCCGTCTTCAACCTGCCCGTGGAATAAACAAATCAATATTCCCTGCAGCTCAGCCAGGGCAGTCCCGGGTCCGTGCCCCCTTAGGAGGGGAAAGTGGGGCCTTCTAGTTTCCAGTGAGTCCTGGGGATCCCCCTCCCACTGCTGCTGTCCCCCACCCCCCATGCCGGGACACTCGGTTCCCCTCCGCCCCCAGGTTAGGGGCTGCTGTTGGACTCATCATTCCTGCATAACCTGGACTGCAGGCAGCCCCAGTTCCTCTCTAGCTGTGTGTGTGTGTGGGGGGGGGGGGGGACTGGTAACCCCGGAAATGCCCTCTGCCCGCCAGGAGCATGTGCCTACAATTTCCCTTGAACACAGCACTTTGTGACTTAGACGTAAGCTTCAAACGCAGCCTCTTTCCTGTCTTTGCATCAAGGAAATAGGCCGAGTTTCAGAGAACGAGGCTGCTCAGGGAGCACCAGCCTCCGCCCGCCCCTGCCCGCCCGGCCGCTGCCCGCTGCTGTGAAGGTGAGTGGCGTCTCCAGCCTCCTGCCTCTGTCCCGCCAGCACACCCACCCAGGGTCCTCGGGGGCCAGCGGTGGGGTGGGACCTCCTTACACCTGGCCTGGGCATGGGGGAGATTAGACAGCGGAGCCTTGAGGTGGGGCTTGGGCTTAGAGAAACCCCAGTTCTACGTCTAGAACCAGCTGGCTGTCAGCACTGGGGACCAGAGACCCTGCAGGGGTTTATCTTGTCACCCACCTGCACATCTCCAGGTAAGTCACCCGGAGGGAGCAGCAGCGGCCGCCGCCCCAGGGGGCCTGGGTCTGGTGGAGGAGGCCAGAGTCAGGAGGCCACTGGGAGAGCCAGGAGGGCTGTTGGTCCGGGCGGGGCGGGTGGTGTCGAGCTGTAAACGGAGGCAGACGGGGCTTGTGGCTCCCCTGAGGGGAGCAGCTCCGCTTCCACAGGCTCAGCCAGGCGGAGGGACTGGGGACACAGATGCTGCTCCGTCCCTGCGCCTGCTGGCTCGTCAGGGCGGCCTCCTTGGCTCCAGGAAGCAGAGAAACCTCCAGACAAAGCTCTGGCCCGGCCCCAGGAATGTGAGCCGGCTCAGCAGGGCTGTGCGCCTCAACACTAACGTGCCGACGAGCCCCCTGAGGACTCAGGGAGGCTCCAGTCACTGGTGGGCAGCCCAGCCGCAGGTGGGGCCCAGAGGGGCGAAGGAGCACATGTCGGGAATCCTGCTCCATCACTGTGCGTTCCTGGCAAGTAGCTTGGCCATTCTGAGCCCCGGCTTGTGCATCTGGTACATGCAGATGTAAACATTGGCACCTAGTAGGTGCTTGGCTCCTGACTGTCAGATGAGAGGCTGGGAAGGGGTCCCAGGCCAGGAAGGGGTCCCGGCAGGAACAGGGGTCGGGTCGTGTGGTGATCAACTCAAGATGATCTTCATTACTCTTGTTTCAGCCAGGGAAGCGGGCACACAGTAGGTGCTTAATAAAGCTCTGCTGAGAGATTAGGGTCAGGGACTCCGGGGTGGAAAGTCCTTGGGTGCCACCTGCCAAGGCAGAGCCTGTCCCTTTTCTCGCCTGTCCTCCAGCCCCTTGCATGCAGCCTGGGCAGGGACCTGGGCGGGAGGGCAGCCTGGCTGGTGTGTGGTGTACACTTGAGCTGGGAGGCCTACAGCCCAGTCCTGGCTCTGCCACCTACTGTGTGTGCTGGGTGACCTTGGGCAAGTCCCTCCACCTGTGTGCTTCAGGTCCCGAACCCACAAACCCTTCACTCACAGGGTTCTTGCAAGGATTAGGGGAGGGAATATGTGCAGGGTCCCTGGCACATAGTAGGTGTTAGAGAAGCATATAGAAGCCATAGTTGATCCTTGAACAATGTGGGGGCCAAGGGTGTTGAGCCTCTGCACAGTCAGAAGCCGAGTATAACTTTCATCCGCAGCCATCCCTCTGCGTCCCCGGGGGATGGGTTCTAGGACCCCGGAGGGCTCACGGCCCTTGTATAGAACGGCCTAGAACAGTGCATACAGTCGGCCCTGCACCCCGAAGATTCCCAACATGGATCAAAAACACTGCTTCCCGTTGCCGCTGGTCAAACACTGTACAGTTACTGAAGAAAGTCCGCATGTAGGTGGACCCACAGCTCAAACCAGTGTCACTCGGTGTCAGCGGGAACGTTAATGAGCGCTGTGGGCTCTGGGTGGTCTCTGGGCGGCATAGCTCCTGGGGCTCCAGCAGCCAGGCCTCTCCATGCGGACGCTCCTGCCACCCACAGTGCTCACGCAGGGTTCTCAACTGGAGCCGGTCTTGCTCCCAGCCGGGGACAGCCAGTGTCTGAGACCTTGCTCCTTGGGACCCGGCGGGGTGACTGGCATGTGGGGTGCACAGGCCCGAGTGCTGCTGAATGGCCTACAGTGCCCAGCACAGCACCATGCCTGCCAGGCTCTGTCCTCTGACTCAGCCTCCTTCCCCTCCGCTAGGCCTCTTCCTCTCCCTCCACAGAGCTTGGCACTCAGAGGGGAATGTCCTTGCTGAGGCCACACAGCCCAGGCAGCGGAGGTTGGGGAGGGGGAGGGTCTCATGGTATCGGCCGCTCAGCAGACACTTGGAGTGTGTGCTGGATGTGAGGACGCCCCGGCCCCCCTTACCCGGCCCCCCGTCCTCCTCCTGGGCCCTGACAGTCAAATGCAGCTCATGGTGCAGCCCCCCGGGCAGCCCGAGGCCTGTGGGACGTGGCCACCCCGGGCGCCCAGCTCGGCGCAGAGGACGCTGCCACCCTAACGGGCGGTCACTAGAGGGGTGGATGCCGGCTGCTGGTGAGGCCGGGTTCAAACCGACTGCTGCTGCGGACTGCGTGTTCTGAGAGCGACACTCAGCCCTCTGGGTCTGGGTTTCTTTAGCTGAGGAACGGTAATGGCAGTTTCCAGGGGACTTGGTTAAGGAGAGGGTTGGATTAAAGGGATGACGCTCCTAACAGGACAGTAAGTCCCTGGCCTAGCGGCTGTTGTTGTTGCCCAGGTGACAAACGTTTACTGGGAGGAAGCGGGGGCTGCAGTGGAAAGCAAGCCCTGCAGCTCTGCCTGGGGAGCTCAGCTGATGGGGGGCGGGGGGTGGTTGGGGGGAGGAGCAGGCAGTGGTCTCACCGGCCACCACAGGTCAGAGGCACAGAGAGGAGAAACCTACTAAGTAGGTCCGCACCTCCTGCTGGGGCGGGGGGGGGGGCACTGGTGGCCCCGGAAATGCCCTCTGCCCTCCCAGGAGCACGTGGCCTATGAACGTGGCACTTGTGACGTACACGCAGGCTTCAAACAGCCCCCTTTCCTGCCTGTGCATCAAGGAAACAGGCTGGGTTTCCGAGAAGCCCGCTGCTGGGTGGGCGACCTTTAGGTGCCGGTCCCTGCCCTGCCTGGCCGCTGCCCCGCTGCTGTGTCCAGGTGAGTGGCCTCCTTCAGCCTCCGCCTCATCCTGCCAGCACCGCCGCCCAGGGCCCTGGGAGGAGCACTCTGGGAGGAGGGACCATGGAGGGGACCTGCGGCCCAGGCCAGAAGGCTGTGAGCACTGTTCCCCGGGGTGGGGGCGGGGGGCGAGGAACAGCCTGTGCAGGATCCGGGTTGGCCCTCTCCCCTCCCACCAGGGTTAGTGGACGAAGCCTCCAGACCCATGTTCCCTCCTCTCTCCTCCGGAAGCCCCTCAGCCCCTGGCCTGCAGCGGCGTCTGCACCCATCACGGGGCTGCATGCCTTTCAGGTGCGCGCCGGTGGCTCTGCAACCAGATATTTATGGGGCACGTACCATGCCCCTTGCAGGTGTAGGTGCGGAACAAGGAGGTTCCACTCTCACCGTGCTTACGTCCGATCATATCGTAAGATGTGTCAGACGTATGTTGGCATATGGCGAAGGTCACCTGTCAGCAAGTTGACACCTGTAGCCCGTTTCCGGGGGTGAAGAGCAGCGAAGCTGGGTCAGGGGTGGGGACAGAGGGGAAAGCGATTGTGGAGAGGGAGTGCGGGAGGCCTCTGGGGGAGGGTGGTGTTTAGGCAGAGACCCGAGGAGTGAGGGGTCCTGGGCGTGAGGCTGAGGGAGCAGACAGGCCAAGGCCCTGAGGTGGGGCCTTCCCTGATTTGCTCAAGGACCCAAACAAGGGACATGAGACGCCCGTGTGGCTGGTGGGAGTGAGCGAGCCTGGAGGTGATGGGATGAGGATTTGGGCTCTGACCCTGAGCGAGCGGGAAGTCCTGGGGCGGTGAGAGGCAGCCGGTCCCGCGCCGGGTGCTCCGTGCTCCGTGCTCCGTGCTCCGTGAGCCTGCTCTCCTGGAGTCCCCCTCCCTTGGTGCTGGGCCCCTTTTCCAGGCGGGGTCTGGGGAGCTTCGCTCCCTGCTCAGGGCCACACCTGCTGCTGCGTGGTGGGCCCAGGACTCCGTGATGCAACTCGGACGCCTGGTGTCAGGAAAAAGGTCTGAAGGAGCCTATTGCCACCCACGGCACCATGCTGGTTGCTGTCCTCGTGACGCGTAACCAAGGTGGCATTTTGTTGACTGACAAATGCCGTGCTGCCTCGGTGGTGGGCACGGGGGCCCCACCATGGCCTGTGGACAAAGGAGCAAAAAGTGGCTTCAGGGGGGACTTGGGGTCATGGGCAGCGTAAGAGGAGTGTGGGCAGGGAGGGGCTGGGCCCTCACTGCATCGGGCCTTGGGCGGGGACCCTTCAGTGTCTGGCTGAGGGTGGCGTGTGGAGCCTGCAGGTGCAGCCTGGGTAGCCAAAGGGGGTTCCCGCAGAAGCCAGGGTGTGGAGAGGCTGGCCTGGGGGCTCAGTCCAGGGCCATGAGCCATGATTGGCCACCTTGTACCCTGGGCCACGGTGTCCCAGAGTGGGGAGCATTCTGTTTTATCCCAACTTCCCGTCACTGCCAATAGCCACGCCAGTGGCTGAGGGTGGTGTGTGGCATGGTGGTCCCGTCGGGCCACCCACTCCATTCCAGCAGGTCCAGGGATAGAGGAAGATTCCCTCTGCAGCCGGTCTCCCCGCTGGGCCCCGTGACGGGCATTCGATGGGGCTTGTGGTGCTCAGACATGGGGTGGGCCCGCTGCGCGGCCGTGGGACTAACCAAAGCCAAAGGGCCGGCCGCCTCTGAGCCTTTGCTGTGTGCTTTGTGTCTTGGAGTCCGCAGTAAGGGCCATCGTGGTGTCTGCCTTCCTGAGCCTGACATCTCCCAGCACAATGCTCTCCAAGGCCCTCTGTGCTGTTGCCAATGTCGAGATTTCATTCTTGACGGAATGCAATCAAGAATGGCCGAGTAACATCCCACTGCATACATGTGTGGCATCTTCTTTATCCATTTACCATCTATCGATGGACGCCCAGGTTGCTTCCGTATCTTGGCTATTGTAAGTAATGCTGCCATGAGTTGGGGTGCGGATGTCTTTTCAAGGTTTGTTTTTGTTTTCTTCAAATAAAAGCCCAGAAGTGGAACTGCTGGGTCCTACGTACGTAGTTCTAGTTTTAATTTTCTGAGGAAACGCCACACTGTTTCCCATAGCGGCTGCGTGGGAGCCTTGAATGTGCTCAGACGCCTTTCTAAGTGTACTTGACCCTTCTCTCCTTTGCAGTGTGTGGGGGTCAGGTGTCCCTGGAGCAGCTATCACTGAACCTGCCTTTGCCTCAAGGATGCTTGAGTGGAGGAACTTCAGGCAGATCTGTGTGCCAAGGGTCAAAGGTCTCCTCCTCACCGCACGGCCTGGCGGGTGTCCCTGGTCTCGGTGGAGCTGTGCACTCTGGGAAGGCAACGTTAGGCCCTCTGAACCCACAAGGAGCTCACATGCTCAAGGGGAGGCGGGCGGGTCCAGCCCCGGCAGGACTAGGTCGGGGAGAGTCCTGGTGGGTCCGCCCGGGTAAGCCATGGAGTCTGCGGGACACGCTCAGGACAGAAGCATCTGGTCCCGCTGCCCGAGAACTGGGCACACGGAGGCCACGGGCTGGCCCAGCGCCTCCGAAAGCTGGCGTGGCTATTGGCAGTGACGGGAAGTTGGGATAAAACAGAACGCTCTCCGCTCTGGGACACCGTGGCCCAGGGTCCGAGGTGGCCAGTCATGGCTCATGGCCCTGGACTGAGCCCCCGGGCCGGCCTCTCCGCACCCCGGCTTCTGCAGGAACCCCCTTTGGCTACCCAGGCTGCACCTGCGGCCGCGGCGCTCAGGGAGGAGCTTCTTAACTGTGTTGCCGACAGTTTCCTACCACAGCTTCCTGCCCAGAGACGAGATCCACTACCCCCACCCTCCTCACCGTCCCGGACGGCCCCCACCGCGCTGCCCTGTCCTGTGCCCCTGACTCTATGGGAGCAGCTGCATGAGTCTGTGAGGCAGGGCTGGCTGGGTTGGGAAGTGGAGAGGAGGGGGAGGTGGACCCAGCAGAGGGCACCGCACAGGTGCAAGTATGGAAGTGAACTTGAAGGAAGGCGACCAGCGCAGCCCGGCTGGAGCAGAGGGCGGGCTGAGGGGCTTAGTTAGAGTCAGTGAAGTAGGCAGGAGGGAGCCGCAGCTGGTTCTTGAGCGAGGGAGGCCTTGGGAAGGAATCGCCTAAAAGCAACTTGCTCAGTTCATGTGGGAAACAGACTGTGGGGTCCAACCAACCACAGGCACCGTGTGAGTTAGATGTGGATCTCAGTTTTATTAATAGAAACAGCAGGTAGAGATCAAAGGAGGTGATGGCAGCACAAACCAACTCAGCAGAGAGATCTGGACTGGGCAGGTGGGTGTGGCAGCGTGGTTAGCCACAGACAAGATGGCCCAAGTAAGGGGACCAGGGCTGCGAAGGGGAGAAAGGAGAAACCATCAGAGAGGGAGGAGGCAAGCCAGAGAGTCGTGGAGAGCCCAAGAGAGCCATGACGTCAGCAGGACGAGTCCCTAGTGCTTATACTCAGCGCCCAGTATCCAGGAGGCATAACTGTTTGCCCGGCGCCCTCCAGTGGTGACAGCAGTGCTCCCAGAGGCCAGCTTTTTGGGGGTGAGGGGCGGGTGGGGGTCAGACCCTGAGGCTGGGGGAAAGGGTCGGAGTCAAGAAGGGGAGCTCTCTGCTTCCTATTTTTAGTGCCTGGTGTGTCTGTACTTCCCAGCTCTTCTATCCCCCTTTAATTAAAAAATTAAGTTATAAATTACATACAGTAATCCACTCACTCTAGTGAGAAATTCTGTAGATCTGACAAGTGCATAGAGCTGAGAAACTACCATCTCAACCGAGAAATCCCCTCATGCCCGTTTGTAGTCAGTCCTGCCCCCGCCCCAGCCTCTGGTGTTCTCCAAGCATCCAGCCTTGAATGGAATCGGACAGTGGCCGTTTGGGGCCTGGCTTCTTCACTGGGCGTGGGCCTCTGAGGTTCATTCCTGTTGTTGGGTGTATCAGCATTCAGTTCCGTTGCATGGCTGAGTGGTATCCCAGTGTAGAGATGCTCCACTCTTTATCTGCTCGCTTGCCGAGAACATGCTAGTGGCTTCTGATTTGGGCAATTACGAGCAGACGGCTCTCCCGTTCCTGCGCAGGTTTTGTGCGAAGGCACGTTTCCGTTTCCCCCGGTCGGCTCCAGGAGCTCTCCTGGCTCCAGCTAAACCCTCTGGTGGAATGGCGGCTGTGTCTACAGCCCCTGGCTCATCGCCCCTCCAACCTGGCCCTCCCAACCCTGGTGTCAGAAACAACCTGGTTAGAAAGTCCCTTCTGGCCCCTCCCCCAGTCGCCCTGACCCAGGCCTCTCCTGAAATGACTCCCATTTCAGTAGGGCAGATCCTCCAATAACATGGTTTTTCGTTCAATGTTGTTTCGTTATAATATCGAAAAAAATGTATAGAAAAACATATTTTTGATTCTCAGCTGGGCTGCTGTCTGTAGGGGTTTTCTCCAGGGACTCGGGTTTCCTTCCACATCCCAAGATGAGCACATGAGAGGAATCAGTGAGTCTACAGCGTCCCAGGCTGAGTGAGTGTGTGTGTGAGTGTGCAAGGGTGCCCTGTCCAGGCTGGGTCCCTGGCACCTGAGAGAGAGGAAGGGAGGGAGAGTGAGATGCATTAATTGGTTGTTTCTTGTACGTGCCTTGACTGGGGGCTGAGCCCACAACCTTGGTGAATCGGGATGATACTCTAACCAACTGACCTACCTGGCCAGGGTCAACGTTTACTATTAGAAGAGTTTTGGGCCTTTATTTAGAAGTTTGGTAGTGTTTTTGTAGCCATAAATACGCCATATGAACTCTTGTTTATATCAATTAACCTATGGTAAAATTGGGTCCTTGTACATCATCTCACTTAAAGTGTAGCTTCCAAGAACCTGTTAATGACGTTACGTGAGGACTGACTGACCTTCCTCTCGGACCCAGTACCCACCCTTCCATGTCCCTGGACCCTCCGGGCGGGCGGGCAGCCTTTCTCAGTCCACAAGAGCTTTCTTTGTGCCACTGCGTACATGTGTGTCACTGAGAAAGGCACCCAGGCCCTGTTCCTGAACACAGCCTATGCCTTGGGGCCTTGCTGGGCCCACCTTAGTGAGAAATGAGCAGGAACTGCAGTGGGGAGACCATTTTTTCAACATTATCAGCGCATTCCCGCTGACCGGGAGCAGGCACACTCTGTCTTCCCTTTTAGTTGTCACACTGGAAGCAAGTGTCCTCACGGTCTACTTGGTGCCTCATTTTTGTGCTGTTTGTTGGTGATTTCAGTTTAACTGGCCCCCAAATGCTGTCTAGTGTTCCTCGGTGCAAGACGGCTGTGAGGATCCGTATGGAAAAATGCAAGTTACATGAGCTTAGGGGTGTAGTGCTATTGGCTGAGCGTTCAATGTTAATGAATCTACAATAGGAGGCGTCTTGCAAGGTCATGTACTGCTCCGCTAATGGAAATGTGACCAGAGGCTCGAAGGAACCCACCCCTGCATGTCCCCTGCAGCAGCGGTTCAGCCCCTGCTAATCCCTGTTTGCACGAACTACAGAACTGCTGTGAACAAGACTGCACCATCCAGCTGGCCAGCCCTCAGTCCCTGTTATTACTTGAACGGCCTTCAAAGGAAACTGCAGTCATAGTACCCACCTAAAAACTTCTGCACACAGATCACTAACCAGGGTTTAATATTTGATGGTTCTTTTTTACGGAGGGGTCCAAATTCAATGAAATGAACAAATCTTAAGGGTACCTTCTCAGAGTTTTAAGGAATTCAGAATCCTGTGGAATCCAGTGTCCAGCGTCATTACCCCAGGAAGTTGAAGGTAGATAATTTTAGGTTCTGGGGATGAATGAATGGTTCCAGGTGTGTGTGAGCCAGTGGGGGTGTCTGGGTCTCCGCACAAGGTCTCCAAAAAGTCGGAGGCGGATTTGGGACTCCCTGATGCTGGGGCTCCTCTCCAAGTTGAAGTGGGCTCCACGCGGTGGGCACGGATGCCCCAAGAGGTGACCTCTCTCCCACTGTATCCGGGCCCGTGGACGGAGCTCAGGAAGCAAAGCCGAGGCGCTGACATGCCTCCGATCTCGCTTGCACCCGCAGGGTTTGGCGAGGCGCTAGGGCGCGCAGTTGGCGCGGGGCAGCGGCGGCGATGCCGGACCCCGCTGCGCACCTGCCCTTCTTCTACGGCAGCATCTCGCGCGCCGAGGCCGAGGAGCACCTGAAGCTGGCGGGCATGGCCGACGGCCTCTTCCTGCTGCGCCAGTGCCTGCGCTCGCTGGGCGGCTACGTGCTCTCGCTGGTGCACGACGTGCGCTTCCACCACTTCTCCATCGAGCGCCAGCTCAACGGCACCTACGCCATCGCCGGCGGGAAGGCGCACTGCGGCCCCGCCGAGCTCTGCGAGTTCTACTCGCGCGACCCCGACGGGCTGCCCTGCAACCTGCGCAAGCCGTGCAACCGGCCGTCGGGGCTGGAGCCGCAGCCCGGGGTCTTCGACTGCCTGCGGGACGCCATGGTGCGCGACTACGTGCGCCAGACGTGGAAGCTGGAGGTGAGAGCGGCCGGGGGGCGGGGGGGGGGGCTCGGAGTGGGGAGAGGGGTCCCCTTCGCCAGCCTGCGGTTTGCCTTGTTGCGTCAGGTTTGGAGGCTGGAGGGCTGGGCCCCGCTGGGAGTGAGCCTCCGAGGCGGGGCCTGAACTGCGGGAGGGAAGGTGGAGGTAGCTCAGGACCGGGACCGGGCGAGGCTTGGGCGGAGTTGAGAGGAGGGTGGGTGCCCCGCCCTGGGTAGGGAAGGCCATGGGCGGTGGTCTTTGATCCCCTGCATTACGTCTGGGTGCTCGACTACCAGTGTCCGAGCTTCCAGCTGGAGGCCACTGGGGGCTCGGCCCTGGGTGGGCGGGGACAGGACGGAGGACGGGGAGCGGGGCTGTGCTCACCCGGTGTGCCTGGGGGTCAGGGAGGGATCTGAGGGGGAGGGTGGGGGAGATGGAAACGGGGTTCCTGGCCGCGTATTCCCGTCACTTGTAAGTGCCCTTGACCTCCGTTCCCCAGGGCGAGGCCCTGGAGCAGGCCATCCTCAGCCAGGCGCCCCAGGTGGAGAAGCTCATCGCCACCACGGCACACGAGCGGATGCCCTGGTACCACAGCAACCTGACGCGCGAGGAGGCCGAGCGCAAACTCTACGCGAGCTCGCAGACCGACGGCAAGTTCCTGTATGTGGGCCTGGGGCTGGGCTGGGGCTGGGCTGGGGCGGCTCAGTGTGCGGCGGGCCTTCGGTGGGAAGGAGCGGCGGTGTTCAGGTGTTCAGGCCCCGTAGCGGGACGCCTGGGCGGGATCCAGAGTCTGCTACTTGCCAGCTGGGATGTGTGGCAAGCAGGTGGGCTTCCTCTCCTTCGCTCAGCAAACAGTGACTGAATACCTACTGTGTGCCAGGCACTGAGGACATGGCAGTGAATAAAGCAGACAGAGCCCTGTCCTTGTGGAGCAGGGAGACAAAAAAGAGGAGCCAATAAATGCAAAGTGTGTCAGGAGGCGGGCAGTGCCGGCTGTCCAGGGGGGAGGGTGGGATTGGGTGGCCAGGAATGGCCTTCTCAGGGAGGTGAGCTGCGAGCTCTCTGGGAGAAGGTTCCTGGCAGGTGGAAATGCGAGTACAAAGACCAGGAGTTGCTGTAGCGGGACCTCAGAGAGCCCTGAGCAGCCCCCCACAGCCTAGCCACCATCACACCCCGAAGGAGCTGCAGTGTGCAGCCGGCCCCAGTCACCATCGCCATCGCCATCGCTGTCGCCGTCACCATCACTGCAACCATGAGCAGCAATGCCGAGACCCAGCAGGCAGCCCAGTCCCCATCATCACACGGCAACCGTGAGCAGCGAGGCAGCCGCCCCAGTCACCATCACCATCACCATCACCACAACCATCACCATCACCACAACCATCACCATCGCCATCACCATCACCATCACTATCACCACAACCATCACCGCAACCAGGAACAGCGAGGCCAAGACCCAGCAGGTGCCCACCGCCCCCACCCCAGCGCTGCCAACACCAAGCCCGGCACCAAGGGCAGCAGTGTAGGGAGCGGAGGCCGGGCCGGCCTCGCATCAGTGGTGCCTGCGGCGGGGACAAGAAGGTCGTGCACCGAAGGTTTTGGAACCAGTCACGCGGTTCAGTGTAAGAAATGGATATGGTTCCATCGACAGGAACGACACCAAGGCAGATGCGTTTGTACACCAGACTCCCATCAAGAAGAATAACCCCAGGAAGTCCCTTCGCAGTGTAGGCGCTGGAGGGCTGTGGCGTGTGATGCTGTTGAGGGAGAACAGGTGCGGAGGCAGCAGGTGGCACAGCCCAGGTGGAGTTCCAGGGCAAGGCCGTCACTGTGCGGCAGACCGTGGCCGTCATAGCCGCTCTCCACGTGGCAGGGCCCTCCCCACAATGAGCAGCAGGATTCCCAGAATGGTGAGAGGGGAAAGAATGAGGGGTCGGAGAGGCTCCCAAAGGCCAGGCCCGACAGCGCCGGCCCCCACCTTACCACACGCGGAACCCCTGTGGGCGCGTACCGCAGCATCCCAGCCCCCCTGCGCAGGGAGCAGGGGTGGAGGGTGCAGGAGAAGAAGGCAGACCAGTGAGGACATGTATGGGGCTATGGACCAGGATGCTGCAGGGCCCTCCTCTTCAAAGACAGCCTAGAGCAGTGGTTCTCAACCTTGGCTGCACATGAGAATCACCTGGGAATCTTTAAAATCCTGATTTCTGGGCCTCTTCCTCCGGAAATTCTGTTTCTTTGTTACTAATGTTGTGGCCCCACCCCATAACAAAGAAACAGAATTTCCGGAGGATGAGGCCCAGAAATCAGGATTTTAAAAAGATTCCCAGGTGATTCTCATGTGCAGCCAAGGTTGAGAACCACTGGCCTAGAGAGACGGCCGTGAAGAAGAGAAGGAAAATCAAGGAGGCGAGACCCAAGGTCAGCAGCCCCCTCAACGCCGGTGCCACTGCAACTTCCATTACCCACGCGCAGAAAGCCCTAAACCACAAGATGGCAGAGAGACAAAAGCAGCTGATCCAGCAGCTGAGAATTCGTCCACTCCCGAGGCTGAGCAGGGTGCGGGGAGGAGGGTGTGGGTGGGAGGGGCTCTGAGTAAAAGTGCTGGCTACCATCTCTACCATCAAGAAGAAATGAATATGAAATTCCAGCAATAAGAAATGAACAAGAGACTGGAGCTGAAGACCTTAAGTGCTCGCTTTTTGCCGTTGACCAGATAACTAGAAGGATGTGCGTTGTCTGTGCAGCAGGGGTTTTTATTATTTTTGTCTGAGGACATCTCTTTTTGATAATGACAATGTGTTTTTCATGGGAGAAAAAAGCCTGCTTTTTTTCAATATACCTTTTTTTAAAATATATTTTATTGATTTTTTTACAGAGAGGAAGGGAGAGGGATAGAGAGTTAGAAACATCAATGAGAGAGAAACATCGATCAGCTGCCTCCTGCACATCCCCTACTGGGGATGTGGCCGCAACCGAGGTACATGCCCTTGACCAGAATCGAACCCGGGACCCTTGAGTCCACAGGCCGACGCTCTATCCACTGAGCCAAACTAGTCAGGGCTCAATATACCTTTAAAGGTTTTAAAATTGTTTCCTATCTGGTCAAGCTGAGATTTTTAAAGAACCTCATTTTTAATTTGTAATAAAAGTTTACATCTTGATTTTTTCAAAACAGTTAACAAATTGCAAGCACCTGCTAATAAAGGTCTTAAATAATTAGAAAGAAAGAAAGAAAGAAAGAAAGAAAGAAAGAAAGAAAGAAAGAAAGAAAGAAAGAAAGAAAGAAAGAAAGAAAGAAAGGCTAGGAGGCGGATTCTTGGGAAGTTCACAAAACAGGAAGGAGCGGGAGTGCTTGGAAGGAAGTGAGGTCTAAGGGTCTCAGGACCTCATGAATTAATGTGTGTGAAGTAGGACAGTGTCTGGCATGTACTGAAAGTGCGCCAAGTGGTAGCTCTTACTGCATGTGCGTGAATGTGTGTCTGCCCATGTCTGAGTTACCGCTGAGCCTGTGGCTGTATTTGTTACTGTGAGAGAAGCTGTGCAGCTATTTAAATAACCCTGCTGGGTGTTTGAAAGCCCGCTGGCACTGCACTCTGGTCTGGACCAGGTCCCTTTGTATACAGCTGTTATCCAGATGTCAGCTGAGGTCACGCTGGCCGTGAGCGCCCTCTCTCCTGTGCCCTCAGGAAGTCCAGCGCCCTCCCCACCATGTCTGTGAGTTCTCCAGGCCTCCCTCCTCAGGCCGAGTCTCCTAGGGCTGTCCCTCTCCTGGGACCAGCCCACAGACCCTGGACCTCCCCACCGTGTGTGGTCTCTGCGTGGGCACCAGATTGCCTGCAGGTCTCCCACAGTGTGCTGGTTCCAACACAGGATGCTGTTGTCAGCTGATAAAATTAATTTTTTTACTCTAGCAGACTTCGGATAAAATTGCAGTAAAGTTTCTAAGGGAACTCTTTTTTTTTTTAATTAAATCTTTATTGTTCAGATTATTACAGTTGTTCCTCTTTTCCCCCCCCATAGCTCCCCTCCACCCGGTTCCCACCCCACCTCCGCCCTCACTGCCCCATCCCCCACTGTCCTCATCCATAGGTGCACGATTTTTGTTCAGTCTCTTCCCGCATCCCTCACACCCCTTTCCCCCACAAGAATAGTCAGTCCACTCCCTTTCTATGCCTGGATTCTATTATAATCACCAGTTTATTCTGTTCATCAGATTATTTATTCACTTGCTTTTTAGATTCACTTGTTGGTAGATGTGTATTTGTTGTTCATAATTTGTATCTTTACCTTTTTCTTCTTCTTCCTCTTCTTAAAGGATACCTTTCAGCATTTCATATAATACTGGTTTGGTGGTGATGAACTCCTTTAGCTTTTTCTTATCTGTGAAGCTCTTTATCTGACCTTCAATTCTGAATGATAGTTTTGCTGGATAAAGTAATCTTGGTTGTAGGTTCTTGGTATTCATCACTTTGAATATTTCTTGCCACTCCCTTCTGGCCTGCAAAGTTTTTGTTGAGAAATCAGCTGACAGTCGTATGGGTACTCCCTTGTAGGTAACTGACTGTCTTTCTCTTGCTGCTTTTATTTTTTTTTTATTTTTATTTTTTTAAATATATTTTATTGATTTTCCACAGAGAGGAAAGGAGAGAGACAGAGAGTTAGAAACATCGATGAGAGAGAGACATCGATCAGCTGCCTCCTGCACATCTCCCACTGGGGATGTGCCCGCAACCCAGGTACATGCCCCCGACCGGAATCGAACCTGGGACCTCTCAGTCCGCAGGCCGACGCTCTATCCACTGAGCCAAACCGGATTCGGCTCTTGCTGCTTTTAAGATTCTCTCTTTGTCTTTTGCCCTTGGCATTTTAATTATGATGTGTCTTGGTGTGGTCCTCTTTGGATTCCTTTTGTTTGGGGTTCTCTGCGCTTCCTGGACTTGTAAGTTTATTTCTTTCACCAGGTAGGGGAAGTTTTCTGTCATTACTTCTTCAAATAGGTTTTTAATATCTTGCTCTCTCTCTTCTTCTGGTACCCCTATAATTCGGATGTTGGTACGCTTGAAGTTGTGCCAGAGGCTCCTTACACTATCTTCATATTTTTGGATTATTTTTTCATTTTGCTTTTCTGGTTGAGTGTTTTTTGCTTCTTCGTATTTCAAATCGTTGACTTGATTCTTGTGATCCTCTAGTCTGCTGTTGGGAGTCTGTATAATATTCTTTATTTCAGTCAGTGTATGCTTAATTTCTAGTTGGTCCTTTATCACAACCTCAAGGGTCTCACTAGATTTCTTGAGGGTCTCATTAAGTTTATTGGTGGTTTCTAGAAAATTCTTGAAAAACCTTATATCCGTGGTTTTGAACTCTATATCCAGTAGTTTGCTTTCCTCCATTTCTGTCATTTGTGTTCTGTTTCTTTGTCTCTGCATTTTTTTTATGCTTCCCTGTGTTGATAGAGTGGCTTTCTGTGCTAGGTGTCCTATAGGGCCAAGTGGCTCAGCCTCCCCAGTTACCTGAGGTGGACACTCTTGGTGAACCGCCTTGTGGGCTTTGTGCACAGTCTTTTTGTAGTTAAGCCTTGATTGTTGTAGGTAACACTGGGAGGGATTGACCTCCAGGCCAATTGGCTGTGAGAATCAGCTGTGTCTGCAGTGGGAGAACTTCTGTGCTGGAGACACCCTTATGGGGCAAGACTTGCTTCAGTGGGGCTTTGGTGCTCACTGAGTTTGCCCCCTGAGTGTGTCCTTTATGGATCTGAGGAGCTGCAAACTGGATGGTCCCACTCTGACCACCGGGCACACTGGCTCCTGGATCTCTATGGAGGTGCTAATCTAGCCTCTGCCTGAGGCTATCCAGCAGGAGCCAGCTGTGAAGCAATGCAAGTTGCCCTGGAGTCTTGGGCAAGCTGAAGTTTGTTAGGTAATTATCAGATTGCAAAGGGCCAGGCCTTTCATATGCAAAAGCCTCCATGCATGGCTTGGGCTGGGCAGGGTCCCAGGGGATCAACAGGGCAGAACAAGCACCTATGGCTGCCCTCAGAGGCCCCCTTCTCAGTGTCCCGGCAATCGCTGCAAGCACCTCCAAGAGAAAGCTGCCCTCGAGTTCCGACTGATGCCAGACAGTCCAGTTTCTCCCGTATGAGTCTGGGTCCCCAGAGACTCGCCCGGAACTGGAGCTCAGAGCTTGAGACTCCCTCCCGATTGAAAATGACTACCGTGTCCTCAGCTGCCTGCCCTCTCCACGTGCGCCTCCGTACCTCTGTACTTTACTTCCACACTGCGCCTCCTCTGAGTCTCGGTATGCTTTTCTCTTTCCTTCTAGTTGTAGAATTTCCACTCAGCCAGACTTCCTGTGGTTCTGGATGATGTCCGTTCTGTCTTTTAGTTGTATTTTTGAAGTGGTTGTGTGAGGCAGCTATCTCCGGTGTTTACCTATGCCACCATCTTGGTTTTTTTTCCCCCGGAGGGAACTCTTGAATGCATGTTACAGGTAATGCAAGGAAGGCCTTAGAACAGTATCAGACAGGGCTGTTTTCTCAGGGAAACTGCACTTTGCATTTGTATCGGTTACTGTTTGCTATGTAACAAACTGCTCCAAGACCTACTGGCTCCAAACAACATTTTTAAAAATTGTCGCAATTCTGTGAGTCAGCTGAGCCGTTTTCTTTGAGGCTGGGACTGAATACGTTGGGATGGGCATGTCGTGTATCTGGCTATTGGCCCCATGTCCCCTGGGTGATGGGAGGCAGTGGCCGCAGTGCTGTCACTGTCCAGCAGGCTAGCCTGGGCTTATGCAGTGGTGGTGGCTGCAGGGTTCCCACGAATAGTCACAAAGGAAAAGTGACGACACACAGGCACTTTTAAAGACTCTGATTGAGTAATGTCATTGAGGTCCAATTGGCCAAAGCAAGTCATGTGGCCAAAACCAGAGTCACTGTGGGAGAAGGGACTACCCACAGGAGAGGAACGAAGGCAGCCAGTTTTGCAAAGACCACCACAGGATTGGAACGAGGAGGTCATATGGAGGGGATGGGCCTGTCGAACGTGGGTGTTTGGCGCTCCTTCTTCTCTCTTGGATTGCAAACTTGAGGGCAGAGCCCGCCCTGGTGCCTCCAGAGCGCCCTCTTCTAGTACGTGGTGAGGGCCGGTACTTGGCCAGGTGGCACCTGTCCTCACACGGACACTGCACCCTCCCATCTCAGGTGTGGTGCTTGCCAAGACGTTACCACCATTTGGTCGAACGTCTCAGGTACATGTGCCGGCTCCCAGGTGCCAGAGTGCCGCGGCTCTCTGGGAGGGTGACAGCTCCTCTGTTGGTGTGGCTGGTTTTTCCCCCTCATCTCGGCTTTGTCCTTTCTGACGTGTGATCTCCTTTCTTTGCATTTGCAGGCTAGGGCTTCCTTCCCTGGTTTCATCTCAATTCCGCTTTTCATCACCTCAGTTTCTGCCTCTCTTCTGTCTTGGTTTTTCTTTCTTTTTCTCTCCTCCCCTCTCTTCCCTTCCTCTTTCCCATATATGGACAATGATTGCACCATTCCAGTGGTGTTAAGTCTCCCCCAACCTTGGATTACCTAAGGCCCCCTGAAAGTATCAAAGGATTCTGGGGAGGTAAGGGGTGGAAGAACTGAGTAAAGTGTGCAGCAAGTAATCTTCTGAGCCCTCAGCTCAGCTTTAAAAAAAAAGTTGTTGGTTTTTGTTTGCTTTTTTTTAAGAGAGAGAGGAAGGGAGAGGGAAATAGAAACATCGATGTGAGAGCTAAACATTGACTGGCTGCCTCCTGCATGTCCCCCTGCTGGGGATCAAGCCCATGACCCAGGCATGTGCCCTAACCGGGAATCCAACCAGCACCCTTTTGTGCACAGGATGATGCCAACCAACGGAGCCACTCCAGCTAGGGCCCAGCTCAGCTTTGACTTGTTTCATACCTTAACCTTCCACGGAGGATGTTTGACAAAGAATTCCACTGCCCAAAGGGAAAGTTTGCAGAGGTTTTGCATGGACACAGCAGAGGTGATGACAGGCTTAGCCTTAACCAGTCTGTTGAGATAAGAGGCGTCTCAGGAGAACAGGGCCAATGGCTTTCAGCACCGAGTGGGTCTACCATGACGACAGACGCTTTGGAGAGCACGCTGGCTGGAAGGCTCAGAGGCAGGAGGACAGCTGGCCATGGAGGCTGAGGCTGGAGGAGGTCGCATCTGGGTGCAGTGGAGAGACTGGGGCTGGTGCTGAGGTGCAGAAGCAGCTGGAGTGGTGACGTTCTGAGGGACAGTGACTGATGCTGGGGAAATGTCCAGAGTCCGAAGCAGCTGGAGAGACAGGCAGGGTGTGCTTTGGCAGAAGCTGTCGTGGATTCCTCTTGTGGTTCCTCAGTCACTAACTGCTTTCTCAGCATGGAGAGAGTTAGGGGCTGGAGGTCAAAGCTGTAGGCACAGAACCTCACACAGGTGTGGAGGTCTCAGGGCCTGAGATCAGGATGTAGGGTGTGACAGAAAGATGCATCCACTCAGGCCTGCAGTTGAGACCAGGGCCACGCCCACCACTGACCACAGAGATGGTACCTAATGCTGTTTGCTGCCAAAGCTGGCTGCCTTTCTGCAGGATTGCAGCATTTGTGGTTGTGGTGATTCAATGTGAAAGCAAACTTGACCCCGGAGAAGGGCCATCAAGAGTATCTTGTTAAGTGATTCTTAACCTCTTCTGGATGGTCCCCTTCGGGAATCTGACAGGGGCTGGACCCCTCCCACACGTGCTCCCACAGTGTGGTCAGCGTGTGCAGGTGTGTGTAGGTAGACATGTTCTCACTGCACGAAGGCACCATCTTTGAGGGGCTCAAAATATCTTTATTTTGGCAAATTTCCAGCAGAGGACAATCAAGGGTCTCATTCTGTCACAGGTTGGTCTGTTACAACAACGGGTGGGTCTGTGGTGATGACAGAGTGACTTGTTCTGGTCTGTACAGAGGTGTCCCATGATCTAGCCCAGGGGTGGGCAAACTTTTTGACTCGAGGGCCACAATGGGTTCTCAAACAGGACCGGAGGGCCGGAACAAAAGCATGGATGGAGTGTTTGTGTGAACTAATATAAATTCAAAGTAAACATCATTACACAAAAGGGTACGGTCTTTTTTTTTTTTTTTTTTAGTTTTATTCATTTCCAACGGGCCAGGTCCGGCCCGCGGGCCGTAGTTTGCCCACGGCTGATCTAGAAACAGGGTTGTGCTTACCTTTGTTGCTCTACATGTGGACATGACTTTCCCTAAGAGAATGGTCCTGTCTACCTGTGTAGACCTGTGTGTCCCCTGTGAGTGGCTTTGTGTCTACCGTAGATGGCCAAAGAGCCCTCCATGGCTGGCCAAGAGTCCCTGTGGCTGAGTGAGTGTCCCCTGTGGGTGGCTGAGTGTCAGGCCATGCAAGGCTGAGTGGGTGCTGAGGGGGGCCCAGCATTTCTTTGGGAATGGTCACATGTCTGCCCTTGGATGATGGGGTGACACTGTGGTTCCCTCTCTGCTCTCTGACCAGTCTCGGCTCCCCCAGTCCCTGCTGCTTCTCCGTGAGGCTCTGGGGTGCCAAGCCCAGAGGGTGTGTTTGGGGGACCTGGGACCCAGCAGGGGGACACCACGACAGGAGCCCAGGTGGTTGTAGGGGTGACCTGCTCTCCTTGTCCCCACCAGGCTGAGGCCCCGGAAAGAGCAGGGCACGTACGCACTGTCTATGATCTATGGGAAAACCGTGTACCACTACCTCATCAGCCAGGACAAGGCCGGCAAGTACTGCATACCCGAGGGGACCAAGTTTGACACGCTCTGGCAGGTGAGCCGCCCGCCCCCCGGATGTGAGGGAGCAGCCATGGCGAGGCGCTCAGGCTCCTGGGAGGAAGGAGCCTGGCCCTGACGCCCGCCCCCTGCAGCTGGTGGAGTACCTGAAGCTGAAGGCGGACGGGCTCATCTACTGTCTGAAGGAGGCCTGCCCCAACGCCAGCGCCAGCGCCAGCGCAGGTACGCGGGACCACGGGGTGGGGCTCGGGAGACGCTGGCCCTCAGCCCCTCACCGCCCTTTCTGTTCCCTCAGGGGCCGCTGCTCCCACCCTCCCCGCCCACCCATCCACGTTCACCCATGTGAGTCAGCCAGCATCTCAGAGTTGGGGTCTCTGGGGCGGAGCTGGTATGGGGGCTATGGGTCCTGTTCCCAGGGCGAGGCTGGGGAATGGGAGGAGGTCCCCCATTACTGTCCCTGGGAGTCCTCAGAGGATATGGGTCTCATGAGGGGCTGGTGCCCTCAGCTTGGGCCCTACTAACCCTTGTGGCCCCATGACCTTTAGCCTCAGAGACGGATCGACACCCTCAACTCAGATGGATATACCCCTGAACCAGGTGAGCTGGCAGAGGCGGAGGTGTGTGATGGGTTTGGTGCCGGCTGGTGGCAGATCCCTGGCTGGCTCTGGGTGTGCTCAGGGAGACGGGGGCCTGTCCTGGCCCGTGGCAGTTGGCTTGGTTGGCCTTGTGCACACACTGTGCCATCTGCATGGGCACGCCCATCACGCCCACCTGTGCATGTACATGGGTGTGTGCAGTCATGCAGGGGAGAACCCGTGGCCATGCCTGGGTGCCCAGGGCACAGACACACATTCGTTAAGCACCTACTGTGTGCCAGTTACACTCTGAGCTCACTGTGCACATGAGCTCATTGGATCCTCCTGGCATACTATGGGAGGCGGTCACAGTAATTCTCAATATATAGACGAGCCAGGAGGGAGTAACTCTCCCAGGCCACACAGCAGGCAGTGGGGGGGCGAGACTGGACCCAGGCAGACAGGCTCCCGAGGCCACGCCCCTAAAACGCCCCACTGCTGATGCTCGTGTGTTGGACGTGTGGATGCAAGCCTCCCCATGTATGTGCTCAGAGAACATACATGGTTGTGTGTGCACACAGAGGCTCATCTGTGGAGCCCTTGTAAACATGGCTGCCTGGTGCCTACGGAGACGCGGGCAGGCACGGACGTAGGTGCATACATGTCAGTGCACACATAGGCACAGGTGTGCACATTCCAGCTGGCATACTAACGGTTACTCAGACAGACATGGGTGGGAGTGTACATGAGTGCATAAGTGTGAACACACAAGGGCACACATGCTTATATGTGCACAGTGATGCACGAGCCTTTGGGGTCCAGTTGAACGTGACTTCCCGGTGCACCCACAGATGGGACCAGGAGTGCACACATGTGCACACACACACGGACCCACGCGCCAGTACATGCTCTAGGCGGTACGCCCCTGTCCACGGTACATGCCTTGTGGGCGCTGAGGCTCCCTGCCCTCCCATCCCCTGCCCCCTCCCTCCTCTTGACTGGGAGTGCACGCCTGTGTGTGCCCAGCCCGCCTAGCGTCCCCAGAGAAGCCGCGGCCCCTGCCCATGGACACGAGCGTGTACGAGAGCCCCTACAGCGACCCCGAGGAGCTCAAGGACAAGAAACTCTTCCTGAAGCGCGACAACCTCCTTGTAGCTGACATCGAACTTGGTTGCGGCAACTTCGGCTCCGTGCGCCAGGGCGTCTACCGCATGCGCAAGTACGCCTGCTGGTGCAGGGGGCCGTCCCCTGCCTGCGGAGAGGGGGAGCCAGGAGGTGACATCAGTTTGCCTGGAAAACAGACCCTGGGGGAGGACCTCGCCCTTGGGGACAGCACCTGAGGGAGTGAGAAGCAGCGTGGGGCCGGGGAGGCTGGGCTGGGCTGCAGCTGCTGATCCCAGGGGAGCTGTAGAGGGGCCCCCTGAGCCCCTGCGTCCGCCCGCCATTGGAAGCAGGCTGCCCAGGGGGGAGTGTACCTATGAATGGAACTGCTCTTTGCAGTGAGGGGCAGTTCCGGGGAGGACTTGGCCGTGCACTGCCCCGCCCGTACTCCCGGCAGCCAGGGATGAGTGCCTGGGTCTGGAAGGGAGATCTGGGTGGCAAACCACAGCGTCCACTACACAGTCCAGGGAGAAGGAGGCTGGTGAGGGCCTGTGGGGCCGAGCAGGGCCGTGCTGACTCGTGTGTGCCTTGGCTTGGGCAGGAAGCAGATCGACGTGGCCATCAAGGTGCTGAAACACAGCACAGAGAAGGCGGACAAGGACGAGATGATGCGCGAGGCGCAGATCATGCACCAGCTGGACAACCCCTACATCGTGCGGCTCATCGGCGTCTGCCAGGCGGAGGCCCTGATGCTCATCATGGAGATGGCGGGCGGCGGGCCGCTGCACAAGTTCCTCACCGGGAAGAAGTGAGCGGGCTGCGGGCGCTGGGACGGGGGCCCATCCTGTCCACTCATGGGTGTGCTCCACTGTGAGCACACACTCACTCTGTATTACATTTTTGTTTATTGATTTTAGAGAGAGAGTAGAAGGGGGAGAGAGGGAGAGAAATTGATTTGTTGTTCCACTTATTCATGCATTCACTGGCTGACTTGTATGTATCCTGACCGGGGATCAAACCTGCAACCTTGGTGTATTGGGATGATGCTCTAACCAACTGAGCTACCCGGCCAGGGCTCACACTCATTCTATATGTTCATAGACACAGACGCGCAGCACACCCTGACACGCACACTCATACCTGCCCCCCGCACACCCTGACACGCACACTCATACCTGCCCCCCACACACCCTGACACGCACACTCATACCTGCCCCCCCCACATGCCCTGACACGCACAGTCATACCTGCCCCCCAGCACACCCTGACACGCACACTCATGCCCACAGGGCAGAGCCTGACCTCCATGCCTGATGGAGTCCCAGCTCTGCCTCTGACTGCTGTGACCCGAGCAGGCTCTTAACTTGTCTGGGTAGTTTCCTCGTCTGCACCGCAGTGGGGATCACAGTACTTCCTCCAGGGCCCTTGTGAGGATCAGATGAGTGGGTATTGATAAAGTGCTTAGCACGGTGCCCGCACTGCGTGTGAGGGCTGGTACTAGCTCCGAGGGCCGTAACTGTCGCCACCCCCGTTCTCTTGGCCCAGGTCATGACCCACAGGAAATGAGGTGGACTGTCTCTGACCTAAAGCAGGGTCAGCAAACTGCAGCCCATGGCTTGCTTTTGTCCTGCATGGTTTTGCATTTTTAAAGGGTTATAAACAAAAAAGCAAACACAGGGACACATGGCAGAGGCCACGTGCAGCCTGCTGAGGCCAGAACATTCCTGTCTACCGGCATTTACAGAAGAAAACGGCTGACCTCTGACCTAAGGAACTGCAGCTTCCTTTGTGCTCCCTCAGCCTCAGGCTTTTACTCTCAGTCTTTCACACTCACCACGGCAGGGGCCCGCCAGCCGTCCTGTCCTCGTGTCGGGCCGGCTCATGCATCCAGTCACTGCACAGGTGTTCAGGAAACCTCTGTGACGGGGACGATTACAGCCCTTGGGATTCATCAGTGGACAAAAGTGGCAAAGATCTTTGCCTGCATTCTGGTTGGAGAAGAGAGGCTTTGAATAATTACACAATAAAGTGCTGCGTATGTCGGGAGATAAGTACTATGGAAAAGGGGTCGGAGTGTCAGGCTGGGAGGAGAGCAGTGAGAAGGTGAGGTGTGTGCAAACAGGGGGGCAGCCGAGCACAGCTCTGGGGGAAGGGTTTTAGGCAGAGGGCACAGCCAGTGCCAAGGCGCTGAGGTGCCCCCAAGCTGGTGCTGTGGAGGAACAGTGAGGGGGCCTGTGGCTGGAACTGATGTGGGTGGGAAGGTGATGGGTCATATTTTGCAGGGCCCTGTGGGTGCGGGGAGGGCTTGAACTTTGACCTGAGTGAGATGGGAACCCCGCGTGGCTGTGAGCAGAGGAGGAGGACCTGGCTCTTCTGTGGGGAAGGCCCAGGAGGGCGAGGGCAGAAGGGACTGTTCCGGTCCAGTGAGTGAGGACGGAGGCTGGACCAGGTGCAGGAGCCACGGTGGGAGAAGCAGGAGGTGCTGGAGGGTCCTGAGGGCAGAGCTGATCGCTGGATGTTGGGTGGGAGAAAGAGCAGCTGAGGGCAGGCTTCTGGCTGGAGCGCATGAGAGGAAGGAGCTGCTGGGAGGGAGGGCCGCTGTGTGTGTGTGTGTGTGTGTGTGTGTGTGTGTGTGTGTGTGTGTGTGTGTGTGTAGCTTAGCTTTGTCCTTAACCATCTTTGAGATGCCCTCGGGCCCCAAGGGACCGTGGAGGGTGCAGACAAATGATTAGTTTGGGAATCGTAGCAGGTGGGTGACATTGACAACCTGGACCGCAGGAGGGCAGGGCTCCCCTGTGGCTCCCCGCTGTGTGCCCCGCCCCTGCCTGGCACAGACAGGTGCTCAGTGAGCATGAGCACGTGCCCAGCTGGGGCGGAGGCGCGGGCTTGGCCCCCCGGGGTGGGGGGGGGTGGGAGGGGGGGGGTGGGAGGAGCTCGGGCTGCCGCACCCGCTGACCCGGCCTCCCCGCCTCAGGGAGGAGATACCCGTGAGCAACGTGGCGGAGCTGCTGCACCAGGTGTCCATGGGGATGAAGTACCTGGAGGAGAAGAACTTCGTGCACCGCGACCTGGCGGCCCGCAACGTCCTGCTGGTGAACCGGCACTACGCCAAGATCAGCGACTTCGGCCTCTCCAAGGCGCTGGGCGCGGACGACAGCTACTACACCGTGAGCTGCCCTGGGCCATGGCGGGGAGCGGGGAGCGGGAAATATCTGTGAGGGGCGGGGTCTCCACGGGGGCGGGGTCCCCTCGGATGTGGGCGGGGTCTCCATGGGGGCGGGGTCCGCTCGGGTCGGGGGCGGGGTCTCCATGGGTGGGGGGCGGGTCCCCACACCGGCACCAGCAGCGTCTCCGCCCCCCAGGCACGCTCGGCAGGGAAGTGGCCCCTCAAGTGGTACGCGCCGGAGTGCATCAACTTCCGCAAGTTCTCCAGCCGCAGCGACGTCTGGAGCTATGGGGTCACCATGTGGGAGGCCTTCTCCTACGGCCAGAAGCCCTACAAGGCAGGCGGGCAGGGCAGGGGCGGGGGAGAGGCGGGGGGCCGGGTGCGAAGGCAGGAGCGGGGAGGGCTGGGTGCGAAGGCGGGGGGTGGGGGTGCGAAGGCAGGAGCGGGGAGGGCTGGGTGCGAAGGCGGGGGGTGGGGGTGCGAAGGCGGGGAGGGGGGAGGGGCTGGGTGCGAAGGCGGGGGTGGGGGTGCGAAGGTGGGGAGGGGAGAGGGCTGGGTGTGAAGGCGGGGGGTGGGGGTGCGGAGGCAGAGGCGGGGGAGGGGAGGGCTGGGTGCGAAGGGCTGGGTCGCAGGCGGGAGGGGCCTGGTTACTCAGCACGCACTTGGCTCTGCTCCAGCAGAAGATGAAGGGGCCCGAGGTCATGGCCTTCATCGAGCAGGGCAAGCGGATGGAGTGCCCGCCAGACTGTCCGGCCGAAATGTATGCGCTCATGAGCGACTGCTGGATCTACAAGTGAGTGCGGGCCGCGGGAGGGGCGGGCTGGCCGGACCGGGGCCTGGGCAGAGGTCCTGGGGCCCAGTCAGTCCAACAGAACTGTGGGGTGTCATCCACCCAGAGACCCGCTGCCTTTCCAACACGCAGGTGCTCTGCCTCTGTGGGCATCTCTCCAGCACCCTACACTGCCCCCCATCTGTGGACACCTAAGCCCCAGGCCCCACCAGCCAGCATTCAGCACACTGGTCCCCCAGAGCTCCCAGTCACCCCTCTGTTACCCCATGTGGTACCAGTTCTGACACGGGATGATGTTCTAGCATCTAACTTGTCAGCCCCCACCAGCCAGATAGGTCACCACTGAAGTACGCAAACACTCAGTATATCCACACCCCACTCTGTCTGGTCGAAGCTTAACACTTGAGTAACCCAACTCCGAATACCGTCAATATCCCAATTTCCCATCCAACAACAGGCAGCACGGATCCAAACAAGCGGTCACCCTACACTGATCATGCAAAGCGTGTACATTCCAGCACCTGTGCATTCCCAGCCGCCAGCGTCCAGTGCTCCACTGGCCAACACCTGTGACATTGATGCGCAGACACCCAGGCAATCCAATAAACAGACACCCCTCTTTATGGTAAATAAATAGCAAATGGTCAGCCTTCCCGTCAAACAGGTTAACCCGCCTCCACAGGAAACACCGAGACACCAACACCCAACACAGTGCCTGGACACGCCACACAGCACCATGAGTGCCCAGCACTCACCAGCCAACCCCCTCAGTACCCCAGCCTTCTGTTCCGTCATGGGCAGCATACTTGCACCCATATAAGTCCACCCTGGCCCCATATGCCCCGACCCTGGGCACGTCACATGCTCAGTACGCCAGCATTCAACAGCCCAGCTCCCTACGGTCAATAGTTGTCTTGCCGAACACTCAGTGGATTCATTTAATAAGTCTTTACTAGTTAACACCCAACATCCTGTGTGTCTGCAGCCCTTCTATCAGGCAACCCCAAATTCCAGGTCTCACACCTTAAAGACCCCTCTATCACCCAGTACTTCACCACCTCGACGCCCCAGGATTTTCTGAGCCCCCTGCATGCCCACCTCCAGCTGGACTTGGGTTCTGGCTGGTGGTCAGTGGCCTGGATCTGCCCCTCCCCCCACAGGTGGGAGGACCGCCCGGACTTCCTGACTGTGGAGCAGCGCATGCGGACCTACTACTACAGCTTGGCCAGCAAGGCTGAGGGCCCCCCGGAGAGTGAAAAGGGGGCCAAAGCTGCCAGTGCCTGAGCACCCCCGCCCAGGGCCTGCAGGCCCCTAGGCCCAGCCTTTCCTCTGTGCCTTCGGCCCCATCCCAGGATCCAGTGTGGCCGGGCCAGGCCAGCTCCTCCCCGCAGCTGGGCTGTGAGTGGGAAGCTGAGGCCGAGGCCCACACTGGTTAGGCATGTCCTACCTGGTCACCCATCCTTTCTGGCTGGCGGAGGAGGGATGCCCTGAGATGGGGGTGGGGTTGTGTAGCTTGGCCCTGGGCGGGTATGTACTGGGGGGCCCTGAGCCGAGGGGTGCTTACAACAAGGACCCTCCTTTCTCGCCCTGAAGGGGAGGACTCTGGGAGTCCTCAGGTGGCAAGACCTTAACCATGGAATAAATCAGCTTCTCTCTTGTCTGAGCTTCCTCATCTTTCTTGGGTGAGGGTGGGACAGGAGAGGGGGTGCAAGGGCGTGCTTGAGAACAACTTTCCTTGTGTGAGGCTGGCTTTCCCACTCCTGTGCCCTGGGAAGTCTTCATTCAAGTGAGGGGCTATTGGGGAAACCAAGGCAGGTAAGTGTGGGGCTGTGTGCACGCGGAGCCTCAGCGACGCTACCTCCGTGACTGCATGATGGCGTCACCTGGAGAGACCTGACCAGCTGCTGACCCTCCCCCTCCCTCTCGCCCCCGGCATCGGTGCATTTTAAAGTGTCTTCAGGTGATTCTACCACCCAGCGTCCTGCTCCGCTGTCCAGCCTTTCTTCCTGGGCCGGTCATCGCTGGAGTTTCCATCACTGGGTGCCCCAAGTGCCAGCTCAGTCCCGCTCAGACCTGTCCCTAAGCTCTTGTGGCCTCAGTTTACCCACATGGAAAGTTGGGATGTTGGATCGCAGAACCCAGCAGGTGGGGTGAAATGAAGCCAGGTGCCTGCATTTCTTTGCCGAACCAGCTCCCCCCCCCCCCCCCCCCCCCCCCCCCCCCGCTCCCCCGTGTGATGCGCCGTCCCAGGCCCCGGTCAATGCCTGGTTCTCTTGGCTCCGCCTCCAGAGTGATTGGCTCAAGGGCGGCACAGGGCCCCCCCCCGCCCCCCCCGCCCCGCCCCCCCAGCCCCCTCGCCCCCCCCGCCCCCGCCTCCGCGGCTCAGAGCCCAGGAAAGGCCAGGAGGTGCTCCGTGGCTTCTGGGAAGGCGGCGTTCCTCTCACCGGTGGAGGCCGGGCTGCCTGTGGCCTTTCGTGCGGTTATGGGGAGGGCTGGGGGCTCCAGCCGCTGTGCAGAGGGAGCGTGAGGCCCGATGGGTGACCCTGAGAGCAGACCCCGAGCCTTCGTGGCCCGTGAGTACATGATCGAGACCAGGAAATGGATGAACAGGTTCAGACCTTGCTGTGATGTCACCATTTACTGTTGAGGTTTTCGTACTTGATCCCTAAGCTTCATATGAGCATATTTAATGAACTTTGTAGTCTACATGGAGGTGAATTCAGAGGCCCCTCAGCTAGACCGCCAGCTGACACACGGAGGCCCAGCTGTGCGTGTGTTTGGAGAGTGTGTTATGGGTTAGACCACCGACTCAGAATTTAAATTTTAAGAGCCTTTATTAAGCTAGCCAGCTGACTGCCAGCCGTGTCTTTCCGGTAAGAGCCCACAGCTTGCAGTGCAGACCAAGAGTACAGCAAGACCTTTTATCTGCAACACTACAAAGTATTTTTTTTTAAAAAAAGAAAAAACAAACTTCAGAGCGGTTCATTAGCCGTTCCTAGTACTGGCAGGGTAAAAAGTTTACATAAAGTTTACGAGCAGGGTCACACCTGGCTGGGTTCAATCATAACACATTGCTTTTTTAGCGAGATAATTAGCAATTTTTCTCTCCCATGATCCCTGCCCCTCAGCCTACTTAGTAATTCTTTTTTGTCAGGCCCCTGCCCCTAGCACATACAAGTGTTTGTAAAGGTGTGGAATTTTCTGAGGGTCTCCGAGCCCTGCATTTAGAGTGAAAACAGACCAGGAGAGTGCAGAGACCCTAAAGTTAAAGACACAAACTCGAATTACTCCCATTTTTGTCATTCTCTGTGACCACTTGGAGATTTTTGGGTTTAAAATGTAAACCAGTGAGGCTGTGCAAACTGTGAGATACAATAACTTTAGTTGGAAAATGTATATCAGTTCATACATGAACCAAATTACTGAATTTGAATAACACCATTAAAATGTAAACATGGTTTTTAAACTAATGAGCAAATCAAGAAAACAGTCACATCAATGGTACAATTTCGTGGCTTCCCAAATTCTGTTCGCAGATATTTCAGTTTTACTAAATTTTCTTGTTAGTTATGGGATAATTCACATTATTAGATGAAATATATCATAAAGGAAATAAATTCTCTCTGTCGGCATTTCTTTCAGTCATTAATTTTTATTTTATTATTGCTGGAAATCATTTTATAGGACGGAGGTTCTAACGGTGACCCACTCGGAGTGTCCAATGCACGGAACGCTGTGTGCACTTCCAATCAAGCAGCGGTTCTCAACCTGTGGGTCACGACCCTTTCACAGGGGTCGCCTCAGACCATCGGAAAACACATATATAATTACATACTGTTTTTGTGATGAATCACTATGCTTTCATTATGTTCAATTTGTAACCATGAAAATACATCCTGCATATCAGATATTTACATGACGATTCATAACAGTAGCAACATTACAGTTATGAAGTAGCAACGAAAATAATTTTATGGTTGGGGGTCACCACCACATGAGGAACTGTGTTAAAGGGTCGCGGCATGAGGAAGGTTGAGAACCACTGCAATAAGTGCTTGTTGAACCAATAAGAGGGTGCGGTTCCACACATTCACCACCAGGGGACGCTGTTCCCGAAGCCAAGGCCGCTCAGCTCCTCCATTCGGGCCTTGCCGCCAGCCCTGCTTCTGGGTGTCTCTTCTGCCTGGGGCGCGACCCCAGGCTCCTCCCTGGTCTCCAGGTGCCCCCCACCCCGCGCCGTCCTGTCCCTTGCAATCCATTCACCCCAAAACCACTTTTCTTCCAGGGTTCCCCAATCATAGCACCCCTGCCCCCGGCTGCAGCTGCTTTCAACAGAGGGTCTTAACATGAATTGAATGACAGTCCCAGGTTACTTACGGGCACCTCTGAAAAGGCCCTGTCATCTTCAGGCCTTGCACAGCCATTAGCCAGGGTGGGGTGCGGTGTGATGGGCCTGGGGGAGAGAGGGGTCGGCTGTTGCGGGGCTCCGGGGCACTGTTTCTGGCTCTGGCTGTGGAGGAGGGTTGGGGCTGGCTGCGGGGGCCCGACTGTGTGGAGAAGCGGTTGTACAGACCTAGGGGACTGTGTTGTGGCAGAGCCTGCGGGGGCTCCTTCAAGGGCTGGGGCGCGAGCTGTTGGCAGGCTGGGCTGTTGAGGTCTCTGGTTGGCTGTGGGGGCCTGGCTGCACAGGGCCCTGCTGCTCCAGGGTTGGTGTGGGTCTGGGGTGGCTCCCAGGGAGTCCAGCTGCTGAGGGCGATGCCGTGTCAGCTGCAGGCGGTGAGCTCACACAGACCTTGGGCTGTTGTCTGCTGGACCCTGGGCGCTGTGCGGTGTGTCTTGGGGTTCAGTAGTGAAGATCAGCTTTGCTCATCTTTCCTTCTTTCTGTGTTTCTTGTTCTCTGTGTTTTGCAATCTGTCTGTCTTTCTCTGTTTCCACCTGGCTCTCTCACTGGGTGGGCCAGCACCCAGGTGGGTCTGTCCCTGCATGGTCTCGGATGTGCGGACTGGACTGTGCAGGGAAGAATTCAAGACACAAGTCCGGGTCATTCTGAGAGAACGTTCATTAAAGCTGGGGACGTGCATCAGAGGAAGGGCTTAGGGCAGAAGCAGCAAGATTAAGAGGCCAGTGAGCAGGACACGTGGAATAAGGACACTGACAGCTGAACAAACTGGCCGAGCAATTTGCAGCAGATACAGGTCACGTTCCTGGAGAGAACATCTAGGCCTCAGCTGTGTTCCAGCTCCAGGCCCAGAGAAGCAGCACAGCCAGGTGGGCGACATCAGGACCAGCTGAGATGACTACTGACTAATGATGCCCCCTGCCCTGGCGCTGACCAATCAGCAGAGATGTCATCCCTCCCCCTTCCCCTTCTTCCCCATAGGCTTGCATCTCCTAAACTCTAGGGCAGTGGTTCTCAACCTTGGCTGCACATGAGAATCACCTGGGGATCTTTTTTAAAATCCTGATTTCTGGGCCTCATCCTCCGGAAATTCTGTTTCTTTGTTACTAATGTGGTGGCCTCACCCCATAACAGAGAAACAATTTCTGGAGGATGAGGCCCAGAAATCAGGATTTTAAAAAGATTCCCAGGTGATTCTAATGTATTCTAATGTGCAGCCAAGGTTGAGAACCACTGCTCTCAGGGAACCCACGAGACTGGCAGCAGGAGAAGCGAAACGAAGCAGTGGGCAGCGGCAGCTCAACCCCGGCGAATCCCCGAACCTGTCCCCAGGCCCTCTGTTCTGCCTGCCCAGAGAGCGAGGGCAGCGCAGCCGGGCTCTCCTGTGGCTTCTGTGCGAAGCCCTTCCTCGCTCCAGTGCCCGCAGCTTTAATAAATGTCCCCGCGCAGTCACCTGGACTCCTGTTGTGAAATGTTTCCTGCACAAAGTCAAGAGCCCACACACTAGAGGCCGGGCCAGGCGGGCCGCTAAGGGCCAGGCCCCCTTCCTGGTAGCAAGATCACAGCGACCAAGTGAGGGTAGCCAGGGCTGCTGTGGCCCTTTGAAAGGTGAGGCAAGAGGAGTGCCTTGGAGCTTAGGAGGTCTGTAAAAGCAGCACCTGAGGAAAGGGGGGGGGGGCGGTGCCCGAGGGAGAGTGCCGCCAGCTCCCTTGTCCTGAGGTTTCTGTAAGTTTTCTAGAAGCGGGCATTTTAGGGGCGGTGTCAGGGGAGGATCCAGCAACACGCCTCAGCTTTCCAGGTGTGTCCGTGGTTGTGCTGATGCCTCTGAGTGAGCGCAGAGGGGAGAGGGGTCGTTCTCTGGTCAGCTTCACCTCCATCTTGGACTTGTCGGGCTCTAGTTGTTTTGTTAGTTATTCCCCTGGGTTATCCATCTTGGGTATGGCTGCCACTACTTGGGTCCCTGTTAGCGATCTCCCTGCCTAGGCCCTAGGGCAGGGGTGGGCAACCTTTTTGTGAGTGCGTGCCAAAACCAGCAAAATCTCTGACTCAAAATTCTTCTGCGTGCCAACCCTAATTTTTTGAGAACATGTTACGCCTACTTGATATCTCTTAAGGTGTACGTATGTGGAGAACCTTGAAGAAATAATGAAAATCATTCGAGCGACAATAACACAGTATATGATGATGAAAAATATATTTATTTTTTAATGTATACACGTACACTGATAGTCCGACAGAAAACTTTATGACTCCGTTTGATATTATCAGTGGGACTCTTGCTGCTGCATCACTGATGACAGACATTTTACATCAGGTTTATATTTCGTGACCTTCAGAGATATGCACGAGCTACTACTTTCATCCGTCAGGCTACTCCTATTACGAGACTTAACAAAATTCACCACTGAGAACAAAGACTCACAAGCGTATGTGGATGAAACCAAAACACTGGTCGGATCTAGGAAGGCAGAGAGAGTTAAGGCAGAGGCATAGAAATTGCTCTTCCCCTCTCTCGTCAATCCATGTCTATGGTCTTTAAGATAACTTGTTATGTAAAATTATTTATTTCTCTAAGATGCACCTACACTGAATTTATCTGAAAAATAAAGAAGTCGATATTAAGAAAAAAATTGTAAATGGAAGATTATAAGAGCGGGTTTCTCGTGCCAGCAAAAGTTACTGGCGTGCCATGTTTGGCACGCGTGCCAGGGGTTGCCCACCCCTGCCCTAGGGTGACTTAAGCTAGCTCCCTGGTTGGGGAGGGGAGAGGGAAGCCATCTGCTCCTAAGAGCCTTTGGTTAGGGGAGGTAAGATCTTGGGGTACACGAGCCATCTGCCTGGCTCGGTTTCCCATTCCACTTGCCAGGGAACTTTCCTAACTTGCTGACCTGCCCCCCCACCTGCACCTCGCCTCTGCTGGCCCTCCTGACCTGTTTCCACTCAACGTGTGTTGAGCGCTTGCTGTATGTATGCATAGGCTGTAGCAGGTGCCTGGGGGCTCTGGGCCCTGCGCATGGGGAAGAGGAGGGACCCCCTAACCTCCCCCCGCCCCCCCCAGGCGCATGGGGAAGAGGAGGGAGCCCTAACCTCCCCCCGCCCCCCCCCCCCAGGCTGGCCCTGGGAAGGTAATCCTTGGTGGGGCACAGGGCTGGATGCTGTGCCTCCGAGGCCCCGGATGAGGCTCTTTCCCTGGACTTTATGGTTGAGTCTGAGGGGCTCGGATGGGCCTGGGTGTGTGGGGTCCAGAAGGCCTCAGCCACAGACTCTGGGCGGGTCCAGGGACTCTCCCCTGGGTTCAGAGAGGGTCCTGGGCATCCGGAGAGAGAGCAGCCAGCTGATATTTGGGGGAGAGTGTGCCAGGCAGAGGGAACCGCCGTGCAAAGGCCCTGAGGTGGGATATCGCAGTGTGTGGAGGCACAGCGAGGAGGCGGCGCCGCTGAGCAGAGTGGGTGAGGGCAGGGGCCCGCGGTGGGGGCGAGTGTGCAGGGTTCTTTGGCTTTTACTCCAAGCGAGGTGGGCACCTTGGGCTTGGCACGTACAAGGCTCTGAGCCCACACCCGCCCACGCTGCACACGGGCCTGTGTGATACCCTGCCAGCGGACGTAAAGCCGATTGAACCCATTCTGAGACTTTGGTCTGCTAAGGCCTTTGGAGGAATGGGCTGGACTGGGCTGGGCACAGCCCCGCGGTCCTTCCTACCCCAGCTGCCCCCACCCATGCCTTCGGAGCCGGAGGAGGGGATGGAAGGCACGGGGACTAGCGTGGGGCCAAGAGCACCGGCCCAAAGCCTCGGCGCTCGCATTTAAACGCTCCTCTCCAACTTCCGGTGGGAAGTGAGCTCTGACTGTGGGATGAAGACAGGGGCGCGGTGCTGTGGCCGCGGGGCGGGCCGCGCTCTCAGGGGTGCCTGTGAGAACACGTGATGTCCCCCGCAGAGAACGCGTGTAACCTCCGAGCAAGAGCAAAGCGCTGCCCTCCGGCCGAGTGGGAGGGAGGGACTGGAGCTCTTCTTTCCGGTTTTACATTTCTCTGTTCTCTGTTGGAGGCTGGGGTCCCATCTGCCTACAGCTTTGTTCTTGACTGGGGTGCCTTTGAACTCAAACGGCAGGGCTGCAAAGCCCGAGGAAGGTATTCTGTGGGAGAACACTCGGATGTGCGGAATGTCCTTTAGATGCAATTTTCCATCTAATTTTCAAAACACCTGCCTATGGCGGGGACCCTTAAACCCACTTTACAGATGAGGAAACTGAGGCTCAGAGAGGCTAAGGAACAAACTCGGCATCCAGTGACCAATATGTAAGAAGCAATTCTATTGGCGGCTTTTCGAGGCTTTACTTAACCAATTCCTCTTCAGATATTAAGAGTCCATTTAACTTAGTTCAGCTCCAGAGGACAGCTCCATCTCAAAAAGAACTTCTCACGCTGTCCAGTGGAGGAATAGAAGCCCTGATTCTCAGCTAGGAGGGGGCTTTGGGGTTCAGCTCAGTACCAGCTTTCCACTCCAGGGAAAGAAAAGAGAACAAGAATGCGGGAGGGAACATCTCTTCTCCTTGGAGAACCTAACTCCCAAGCTCAACTTGGTTCTGGTTCTGGTTCTGTGTCCGCCACTAAAATCTGATGTGGCCTCGTTAAATTGCTTCCCAGTTCTGAGTCCCCACTTATTCCAGCAACTCTACCTTTGTGTCTGAGCTCTTTCACATCTGCCAGTGTTTGTTTCATAGTCTCCTGTTCTTGTTTTATGGCAGTTATTCCTCCTTTTATCTCTTTGAGTCCTTTAATACACAGGTGTCGCCCAAAGTGTATACAGACTTTGAATAACGATTAATTCCAGTGGGTTAAACCGGAAAAGAAAGAAACAGCAATTGAGCTACCAGCTGTTAAGTATGTTTACATTTTGGGGGGACACCCTTATCTGTTGTTAAACCTTATTTTAGGTTGCTCTTAATCTCTAGGTCTTCAGATGTAAATTCTCCTAGCGGGGGAGTTTGGGGAACTTTATGAAGGGGTGACTTCGTTGTCACTTCAGGATATTCTCCAATGTGCACCTGGTCACATGATCTTGACCTCATATATTTGGGGCCTCAGCACTCCCATGGGAGGAGGGGGGCTTAAACCCTTGTCAGTTGCCGGGGTCCAACCCCAGCGGGTCCAGGGGTCCCCAAAGGTGTAGACGGAGTCGGCGAAGAAGGAAGGGCACGGAGACAGCGTTCAGTTGATCAGCAGCCTAGCCAGGATCTCTAGCCAGGATCTCCAGCCAAGTTCTGGTCTCGATCTCCAGAGAGGTTCTGCTTAGGCTCTCCAGCCAGGTTCTGTCTGAGATCTCCAGCCAGGTTCGGTCACCAGGTTCTAGTCAGGCTCTCCTGCCAATCTCGGCAGTCAGGTTCAGTCCAGGATCCCCTGCCATGCCCTCTCTTCAGGCTCCGCCTCCAGGCTCCAAGGCCAGTCCCTGTCCAGGATCCTCCGGCATGCTCTCTCCAGCGAAGTTCTTCTGTCTCTAGAGAACGTTCTGTGTAGGTTCTGTGCCTAGGCTCTGTCTCTCTTGGTCCTGTCTTCCAAGCCCTGTGTCCTAAGTTCTGAGTCTTGCTGTCTAGTTACATCTGTATTTATACCAGTTGATTCAATCCTATCAATCTCTATTCCAAAGGTTAGGGCGTTTCTTATCTCCATTCCAGGGAGTAAAGATTATGTAGCTTAAGCATGATTGTTCGTAGTTAAAGTGATTAATCACCCGCCTGGCACTTAGTTGAGGGGTTTTATTCCCTCCCTAACTTCAGGGGAAAATCCCTACCTGGGGATTCAACCTTTCTCGGAGAGGTGACCTTGGTTAAAACACAGCGCCAAGAAGGTGAGCAAACATATTAAGAACCGTATGCTATATATGCCAGGTCCCTTGAAACAGCAAGGATGGACCGGCTCCCGGCAGTCAGTGGTACCTCTGCTATGGCCTCTTGTTCATGTTAGCGTTTTCCTGTCATTTTCAGTGTTTGGGGTGGGATGGATGGCTGCAGTGTGTACAGTAAGCCCTTATTTAGCATTGTCAATAGGCTCTGAGACTTTGAGAGAAATGATGTATAATGAAACCAGTGTTGCTAATTGATATAAACAAGAGTTAAGTTCCTATGGCATCTCATCAATGTTAAAACAAAATGACGTTGAATGAAACATTATTTGAGGACCTGCTGTCTTGGTTTGTTACCTTGAACAGAAGTCCAATTTGATCATCTATAAACATTGTACAGATGAGGAAATGAAGCTCCCAGCGGCGGTCTCACTCGCTCAGTACACACAACCAGGAGGGAGAATTACAGTCTGGCTAAGCCTCTCCGTTCTCCTGCATGTGGCTGCTGAGTGTGACTCTTGGCTCTGACTCATTACTGGCTGTGTGTTCCTTGGGCAGCTTTTCCCTCTGTGACCTGGGGAGGCTGACCTCTACCTTCAAACTTGCAAAACAAACTCAAAACTGTGTGTGTTTTTGGGAGGAGAAGTGAGAACTGCCGGCAAGGCGTGAGCTGGTGTATTAGAAAGTGTGGGCCCTGGAGTCCGGTTGTATGACCTCAGGCAGGTCACCTCACCTCTTTAAACCTCAGTTTTCTCATCTATAAAATAGGGATAACAGTCACACTTACTTCTCTGAGTGGTGATGAGTGTGGAGTGAGAAAATGCATGAGCTTAGCACATAGTAGTTGCTTAATAAATATTACTCCCTTACATGTAGGAAAGCAGAGTGGGCTTGATGGGGACCTCAAGGCATGCCCGCTCTCCTGGCCCGGGCCAGGGGACCTCAGGCCATGCACTCCATCCTGGGCCAGGAGACCTGAGGTCGCGTCCCTCACCCGGCAGGGCTTGACAGGGGTGGGGCAGGCTGGGTCTGGGTTTCGCGTGTTTTTGAGGCACACTTGGGAGGGCAGGGACTTGACTCTGGTTCCTGTGGTGTACCCCAGACTCAGACAGGAGGAAGATTTTCATATACATTTTACTAATTTTCTTTAATCTCCAATACTTCTATTATAGAGAAAGGGCAAATAGCAATATTAAAATATTTCCTCTAATTCCCTTTTAATGAGCAAGAATTTCGTGCACTGAGCCACTAGTTACAAATAAATGGTTAAATAAAGAGCTTCCCAGACAAAAAAAGGCTAAAGGAATTTATCACCACCAAACCAGCACTGCAAGAAATACTAAAGGAACTGCTGCAATGAGAAGAAGAAATATATATAGAGAGAAACATAGGCATAACAAATTAAAATGGCAATAAATAAGTGCCTATCAATAATAAGCCTAAATGTAAATGGATTAAATGCTACAATCAAAAGACATAGAGTAGCTGAATGGATATAAAAACATGAACCAAATATATGCTGTCTACAAGAGACCCACCTCAGAACAAAAGACTCACACAGGATGAGAGTGAAGGGATGAAAAAATTTTTTCTAGGCAAATGAAGAAAAAAAAAAAGGCTGGGGTAGCAACACTCATATCTGACAAAATAGACTTCAAAATGAAGGCCATCACGAGAGACAACAAAGGTCACTACATAATACTAAAGGGATCGATCTAACAAGAGGATATAACCCTGGTAAACATTTATGTATCCAATATAGGAGCCCCTAAATATATATATAAAACTTCTAGAGGACTTTAAGAGAGAGATCAACAACAATACAGTCCTGTTAGGGGACTTTAACAACCTACTGACTTCACTGGAGATATCTTCCAAACAAAAAAAGTTAATAAGGAAACAGAGAACACACAGGATCAGATGGACTTAATTAACATTTATAGAACATTTCGCCTCAAAACTGCAGAATATACATTCTTCTCAAGTGCACATGGGTCATTCACAAGGATAGACCACTTGTTAGGACACAAAAAAAGTCTCTACAAGTTTAAGAAGATTGAAATCAAATCAGGCATCTTCTTAGATCATGAAATTAGAAATCAACTACAGTAAAAACACCCCAAAACATTCAAACACATGGAGGCTAAATAGCATGCTATTAAACACTGAATGGGTTACCAATGAGATCAAGAAAGACACAAAAAACTTCCTGGAAACAAATGAAAATAAACACACAACAACCCCCAAATCTCTGGGACACAGCAAAAGCAGTCCTGAGAGGGAAATTCATAGCACTATAGACCTACCTCAAAAAATTAGAAAAATTAATAATAAACTATTTAACCTCCTACAACTTAAATAATTAGAAAGAGAACAACAAGAAAAGCCCAAAGTGAGTAGAAGGAAGGAAAGAATAAAGATTAGAGCAGAAATAAATGACATAGAGGCTATAATAATAATAATAATAATAATAGAAAAAAAATCAATGAAACCACAAGCTGGTTCTTTGAAAAGATAAACCATTAGCCAGCGTCATCAAGAAACAAAGAGAGGACCCAAATAAATAAAATTAGAAATGAAAGCAGTGAAGTAACAACTGACACCACAGAAATACAAAGGACTGTAAGAGAATACTGTGAGCAACTATAAGCCAACAAGCTGGACTATATGGATGAAATGGACAAATTCCTAAAAAACCACACTCCCAATCTTCCAAAATTGAATCAGGAAGAATAAAAAAACCTGAATAGGTCAGTAACAACTGAGGAAATAGAAGCAGTAATCAAAAATCTCACAGCAAACAAAAACCCTGGTCTGGAGAGCTTCACAGGGGAGTTTTACCAAAACTTCAAAGAACAACTAGCACCTATACTCCTCAAATATTCAAAAAAATCCAAGAGGAAGGAACACCTCCAAATTCTTTTGATGAGGCCAGCATCATCCTAATTCCAAAATCAGAAAAAGACACTACAAAGAAAGAGAATTACAGGCCAATAACCCTGATGAACATAGTTGCTAAAATCCTTAACAAAATATTAGCAAATCGGATCTAGCAATATATTGAAAAGATCATACACCATAACCAAGTGGGATTTATTCCAGGAATGCAAGGCTGGTACAATATTCACAAATCAATAAATGTGATACATCACATAAACAAACTGAAAGACAAAAATCACATGATCATATCAATAGACATAGAAAAAGCATTTGACAAAATTCAACACCCATTCTATATAATAAACCCTAATATGCAAATCAACCGAACAGTGGAATGACTGGTCGCTATGATGCGCACTGACCACCAGGGGGCAGATGCTCAATGCAGGAGCTGCCCCCTGGTGGTCAGTGCACGCCCACAGAGAAAGTGCCACTCAGCCAGAAGCCAGGCTAATGGCTGGCGAGTGCAGCGGCAGTGGCGGGAGCCTCTCCCTCCTCTGCGGCAGTGCTAAGGACCCCTCGGGGGATGTCCAACTGCTGGCAGAGGCGGGCCTAAGTTGGTAGGCGGACATCCCCCGAGGGGTCCCAGACTGCGAGAGGGCACAGGCCAGGCTGAGGGAACCCCCCCCCCCGTCCCCAGTGCATGAATGTCGTGCACCTGGCCTCTAGTTTTTGATAAAAGCCCTCAGCAAAGTGGGAACAGAGGGATCATATCTCAACATAATAAAGGCCATATATGACAAACCTACAGCGAACATACTCAATGGGCAAAAACTAAAACCATTTCCACTAAGAACAGGAACAAGACAGGGATGTCTGCTTTCATCACTCTTATTCAACCTCAGTGGACCTCCTCACCGCCTCAGCCTGGCCTTCCCTCCAGCTCATCGTGCTCCAGCCCGCTGTGCGCATCGCATCCTGCACAGCTCGAAGTAGAGTGTGAAGCCGCAGGTGGCTGGGGAGGAGCCCGAGCCTGGGCTGGGCGAGGCACTGCTCCTGCTCATCCGGAGCCTGCTGAGCCTGCCACCACAGCTGCTCCAGCGAGCAGGGGGAGTGTCCAGGGGAGAAGCTTGGGCTACCACAGCAGCGCTCCCCAGCCATGAGCCTGGCGTCTGGTGCCCCTCTGTCAGCGGAACGGCGCTCCCGCTGTGGGAGTGCACTGACCACCAGGGGCAGCTCCCGCATTGAGCGTCTGCCCCCTGCTGGTCAGTGTGCATCATAGCTACCGGCTGGTCACCTGGTTGTCCAGTCATCTGGTTGCTTAGGTGTTTATATATATAGATAGCACTGGAAGTCCTAGCCACAGTGATCAGAAAAGAAGAAGAAATAAAAGGCATCCACATTGGAAAGGAGGTAGTAAAACTGCCATTGTTTGCAGATGACATGATATTGTACATAGAAAACCCTATAGATTCTACAAAAAAAAACACTAGATTTAATAAATGAATTTGGCAATGTAGAAAGATACAAAATTAACACCCAGAAACCGATTACAAATTCTCAGAAAGAGAAACTAAACAAACAATCCCATTTACCACGATAACAAAAAAATTAAGATACTTAGGAATAAATTTAACCAAGGAGGTAACTCAGAAAACTACAGGACTTTGAAAAAATAGAGGAAGATATAAACAAGAGTATACTGTGTTCATGGATTGGTAGAATCAACATCATTAAAATGTTCATACTACCCAAAGCCATCTACAGATTCAATGCAATCCCCATTAAAATACCAACAGCATATTTCACGGATCTAGAACAAATACTCCAAAAATTTATATGGAGCCAAAAAAGACCCTGAATGAATGGAGAATCACCAATCTATGCAAAAAAAGACCGGAGGCCTCCTCTCGCTGCCCCTGTTCCCGAAGGACAGGCCACCTGTTTTGACCACATGGAGTGCCAACACCTGCCCTTCTCTGGGCCAACCCCCCTCACCTCAGCCTGTAAGTGAGATTGCACATTAACTACTGTAGGGAGAGGAGCACACTGGGAAATGTGAACATGAGAACCTCAGTGACACTGATGAGAATAAACTAAACGCCTTTGTAACAACAACAACAACAACAACAAGACCCAAAGAGTTGCAGCAATCTTGAGAAAGAAGAACAAAGTTGGAGGGATCACAATTCCAGATATCAAGCTATATTACCAAGCCACTGTAATCAAAACAGCCTGATACTAGCACAAGAACAGACATATAGATCAATGGAACAGAACAGAGATTCCAGAAATTGATTCAAGCCATTATGCTCAATTAATATTTGACAAAGGAGGCAAGAGCATACAAATGACAAGTGCTGGCGAGGATGTGGAGAAAAGGGAACCCTAGTACACTGCTGGTGGGAATGCAGACTTGCAGCCATTATGGAAAACAGTGTGGAGTTTCCTCAAAAATTAAATATGGAACTTCCATTTGACCCAGTGATACCACTTTTAGGAATATAACTTAAGAAACCCGAAACACCAATCAGAAAGAATGTATGAACTCCTATGTTCATAGCAGCACAATTTACAATAGGTAAGATCTGGAAACAGCCCAAATGCCCATCAATAGATGAGTGGATAAAAGGTTTTGGTACATTTATACCATGGGATACTATGCAGCAGTAAAAAAGAAGAATCTCTTACCCTTTGAGACAGCATGGAGGGACCTGGAGAGTATTATGCTAAGTGAAATAAACCAGTCAGAGAAATACAAGTATCGCATGATCTCACTCAAATGTGGAATCTAATGAACAAAATAAACTGATGAACTTATCTATAATAATAAAAGCATAATATGCAAATTGACTGAATGGCTGAACAGTGGAATGACTATCTGGATGACCACGCTATGACACCTACTGGCGCCAGGCCAACCAAGGTGGGTGTGATGCGATTGGTCGGGGGCCCAGCCATCGCCCCATGATCGCCCTGCAGAGGGAGGCCCAGTCCACTGGCTGGCAGGGCGATCGATCAATCAAGGGGCTCCACGATTGCCCCAAAGAAGGAGGCCCAGGCTACCCCACAGGGGTGCTGTGGTGGGTGGGTGGGGCCTCCACAGGGCCTCCCTCTGCGGGGGTGATCCATCACGAAGCCCCGGCCCTCCCTTTGCGGGGCCATCCATCATGGGGCTCCCAGACTGTGAGAGGGCACAGGCCGGGCTGAGGGACCCTCTCCCCCTGAGTACACAAATTTCATGCACCGGGCCTCTAGTTTATTGATGGCAGCCATCTGTCAGGTGTGAGGTGATACCTCCTTGTCATTATAATTTGCATATCTCTGATGACCAGTGACTTTGAGCATTTTTTCAGATGTCTCTTGGCCATTTGTATGTGTGCTTTAGAGAAGTGTTTATTTAGGTCCTTTGCCCATTTTGTAATTGGGTTGTCTTCTTTTTGTTAAGTTGTATGAGTTCCCTATTTATTTTGGATATTAACCTTTTATCAGATGTATCATTGCCAATATGTTCTCCCATACAAGTGGGTTCCCTTTTCGTTTTGATGATGGTTTCTTTTGCTGTGCAGAAGCTTTTTATTTTGATGTAGCCCCATTTGTTTATTTTCTCCTTAGATTCCTTTGTCCTAGGAGATGTATCCATAAACATATTGCTATGAGAGATGTCTGAGATTTTGCTGCCTATGGTTTCTTCTAGGATTTTTATGGTTTCAAAACTTATATTTAAGTCTTTTGTCCATCTTGAGTTTATTCTTTTTAAAAAATTCTTTATTGTTTAAAGTATTCTATATGTCTCCCTTTCCCTCCATTGTCGAGTTTATTCATGTGTATGGTGTAAATTGGTGGTCTAGTTTCATTTTTTTTTTTTTTTTGCATCTATCTGGTCCAATTTTCCCAACACCTGCTATTTGCAAAAAGTGCAATATTTACGAAGCACAATAAAATGAGGTATGCCTTAATACTTAAAACTACTGAATTGTACACTTTTAAACAGTTAAAATTGTGAATTTCATAGCAAAAACATGAGAGAATGTGGTCAGAAGAGTGTCTACTGAACCTTCTGTTCTTGCTTCAGGTTCACCCCCCTTGACAGTTGCGTGGCTTGTTGAACTGTGGCAATGTGGACAGGTTAGATCTGCCAGCTCTATGCAGGCAGTTGTCAGGTACAAAGTGGCTGTTAGTCCTTGCAATGGAGCCTGAAGCCAAGACCTCAGAAGCAGGTTTGAAAAACATCGAAGGAGAAACTTCCAAATGAATAGGTGACCTGTTGGTCAATAATGAGAGGGTGGTAAAGCATTAGGTATGCAGCTCCCCCTTGGCCCTCCACATCTCCATGGTGTACAGTCATCTACAGTCACCTACTCTGGGCCCAGGCATCTTGTTTTTCTACAGTTTATTAATCCAGGGCAATGGCTATGTTGGGAATATTTGTTCATAAGGTTAGTGATGGCATCAATCCTAATTTAGCCACGGTGGGGGACTGATTCCTTATAATTTATGTGTTGGTATAGTATTTGTAATGAACGATCAAAAACTGCTAGTTTTTTGGCAAATTTAAAGCCAGTTTTATTTGATAAAGAAGAGGCTCTTCTTCCTTCTGAATTTTATTATTGTTCTGACTTTCCTCACGTGACGCGTGTCAACTGATGATCATTGGCACCGATTCAATGCCAGGAATCCCACTTTGGGGTGTAGTGAAGAAGGAAACTTTATTCGGTGCAAAACAGCTCAGTTGTGAAAAGGCTGTGAAAACAGCACAGCTGTGAGGCAGCCCAGGGGCCAGGCTAGACAGCTCTGCTCCTCGCTGGTCTGTCCGCTGGCGCTGCTCGGGTCTGTGCTTTCTGTGCCCGTCTCCTCTGGCCTTTGCTGCTCTGCTATGCTGCACGAGGGAGACGTCCTCGGTGTTGGGGCTCAGCACAGCTGGGGTCCATGTCGCTTCCAGGCCTCAGTGGAAAGGGAAAGTACAGGCAGTCCTCAGGTTACGGTGGAGATCCATTCCTACGTCGCGACATAACTTGATTTTCACCGTAAGTCGGAACCCACCTACATAAGCACCTACGTCACTCACATGGAGCACATACACAGCAGTAATGAAGTGAAACAGTAAAAAAAAAATTAAAAGAAAGATAACAATTCCTGACCTTTGCTTGTGGTAAATCCTATATAATAAAAGGCTAATATGCAAATAGACTGAATGGCGGAGCAACCTAACAACTGGTCACTTTGATGTGCACTGACCACCAGGGGGCGCGTGCGGAACATGCTGGGCGTGGGCCGCAGCGGGATGGTGGAGCAGGTGATTGGGGGTGCCAGTCCAAGGCTGGGCGCCAGGCGCTGTCATTGGGGCGAGCCTCTGGTGGTTACTGAAAATTCTTTGTTCTCGCGTGCCATGGTCCCGCCCTGCACCAGCCCCGCTTGCGCCTGCTGCCAGCACCGGAGCCACTGCTCGCACCTGCCGCTGGCCCCAATTGCTTGGCACTGTCAGTGGGTGCAAGCGGCAGCTGCCATTCCCGAACGCCCCTGAGGGCTTCTCCACCTCCCTCTGCTCCTGAGGGGTGATTGGGGCAGCAGCCACCGCTTGCACCCACTGCTGGCACCAGCCCCAATAGCTCTGCGTTGTCAGCGGGTGTGAGTGGGGCCCGTGCTGTCAGCACATGGGAGTGGCAGGGGCTGGGCTGCAGGCAGACGGGACCAGGGGACTGTGGCAGGAGGGGCATGGAGGATGGGCTGAGACCCGCCCCTGTGCCCACTGCAGCCTCGCGGCCCACAATTCCTTTCAAGGTGCATGGATTCGTGCACTGGGCCCCTAGTGAATAATAACAAACATAAAGCACAGATGTACATATGATGAAATGACAGAACTTTTTTTGTTGTTTAATAAATACTGTAAATGGGAGATGGTGAAGTAACCTCTAAACGACGTAAGTCGAGTCCCCCCTAACCCGAGGACTGTGTACATGCCCAGAGCCAGAGGAGAGCTGGCTTATATAGACAGAAGTCCCCACCCCAGGTGTCTGTCCTCCTGCAAACGCAGGCTCCAAGTCCTTGCAGTTTGATTGATCCAATAAGCACTTTCCTGATTGGCCAGAACGGAGCTGTTCTGATTGGTTAATGAAGATGAGGGTAGCTGTGCAGCTCTGATTGGATGGGGAAAGCCTCCGTCCTTTTGGTCGGAGTCGGGTTCCAGGACGCCTGTGTGAGGGCTGGCTCGGGGGGCAGCAGCCCTGCAGGCAGGCGGGTCAGTGCAGGCCTCCCCTGGAGGCAGTCTGTGTGAGAGGCCCCTGACTGGTGTGCCCAGTCAGCCTCCAGGAGCCCTCTCACTGACAGGCCGCGGGGCTAGAGCTAGGAAAACATGACTGCGGCCACGAAAAGTCAGTGGTGGGCTGGCCTACTGAGTGCTGGGTAGTGTCTAGGAAGCACAGTTCCTTTTTTTTGTTTTTTTTCTCATTGATGATTGTACTAGACTGACCCCTGGTGGCCACTGTGCTGTGTCTGACACAGACACACTGCGTTCCTAGGGCCATTTTTGCCCCTGCCCTGTCCATGGTTATAAACGAGCTCATGCCACTTCTCAAATACAATTTTCATTCTATAAAATGCACAGTCTCATAGCGCTGTAAAGTCCAATTTCATTCTCTATGAACAGCTTTCTATAAAAGTTCTCATAGATTCCTGCTGCCTCCTCCCCAGCTGGTCCTCGTTTGGTTTGACGGATGCGATTGGGAATGCGTTTTGAAAGGAGGTATTACTCGCAGTGACTCCACATTTCCTATTTAGCCTCTTCCTTCCTCTCTTTCTAAAAAATCAATAAAAACATTGTTGAAAGTGGGGGGCTAGAAGGGCATGTGCCCTAGCCTGCCTTTGGGGAGAAGGGAGAGGGAAATGGAGGCAGGGGCGGAGGTGGGAGGCACTGTTCCCCAGGGGACACTTATGGGGCAGGCTCCAGGGGATCCTAGCGGTGGGGTGGATGTCAACGGCTCAGGCTGCAGATGTCAGTGGTGGCAGCCAAGGCGTGCCTGTGAGCACACATTCAGTCGTGGGAAGGTGGCTTAGGGCAAAAGACTTGTTTCAGAAAGATGCCGAGGGCAAGAGAGCTTGCAGCCCCACCTGACTGACTGGAGAAGGGGCGGGTTTGTGGGCATAGAGACCAGATGCAGCCTCCTCTCTCCTGAGAAAAGGGGGTGTGGCCAGGAGGGAGAGGCCACAGCAGACACTTTATCCGAGCGCAGTCCCCCAGGGAACGTCCCCCTGGGCTGGCCCCGCAGGGTGTGCCCTCACGCGGCTGCAGCGAAGGGCACACCCCCTGGTGTGGTTCGGGGTGGCTAGTGGAGGGGTCAGGGGCCAAGCCAGGTGGCCAGGAGCTCAGGGTGCGCCGTCGGTGGCCGCATCCCTTCGGCCAATATTGGTTTGATTCCCCGGGAAGTTTGCATTTCAAAGGCTTAACATTTGAAATGCCCTTGGAACAATTTACCACAGTGACCAGTAAGAATAAGAAGTGTTGCCATTTATTTTTAAAAATTTCTTTATTGAGATATAACTGGTATGTAACATTCTGTTAATTTCAGGTGCACAACAGAATGAATCGGTATTTGTATATATTGAGAAGTGACCACTACAGTAAGTCTAGTTAACATCCAGCGCTGCACATACTTACAAAATTTTTCCCCTTATGATGAAAAATTAAAAAAAAACAAACCTATACCCAAGGATGTTTTTTTAAATTAAATCTTTATTGTTCAGATTATTACATTTGTTCCTCTTTTTCCCCCCCATAACTCCCCTCCTCCCAGTTCCTGCCCCACCCTCCGCCCTCACTCCCCACCCACTGTCCTCATCCATAGGTGCACGATTTTTGTCCAGTCTCTTCCCACACCACCACACCCTTTCCCCCCCCAAGAATAGTCAGTCCATTCCCTTTCTATGTCCCTGATTCTATTATAATCACCAGTTCATTCTGTACATCAGATTATTTATTCACTTGATTCTTAGATTCACTTGTTGATAGATGTGTATTTGGTGTTCATAATTTGTATCTTTACCTTTTTCTTCTTCTTCCTCTTCTTAAAGGATACCTTTCAGCATTTCATATAATACTGGTTTGGTGGTGATGAACTCCTTTAGCTTTTCCTTATCTGTGAAGCTCTTTATCTGACCTTCAATTCTGAATGATAGCTTTGCTGGATAAAGTAATCTTGGTTGTAGGTTCTTGGTATTCATCACTTTGAATATTTCTTGCCATTCCCTTCTGGCCTGCAAAGTTTCTGTTGAGAAATCAGCTGACAGTCGTATGGGTATTCCCTTGTAGATAACTGAGTTTCTTTCTCTTGCTGCTTTTAAGATTCTCTCTTTGTCTTTTGCTTTTGGGATTTTAATTATGATGTGTCTTAGTGTGGTCCTCTTTGCATTCCTTTTGTTTGGGGTTCTCTGCGCTTCCTGGACTTGTAAGTCTATTTCTCTCACCAGGTAGGGGAAGTTTTCTGTCATTATTTCTTCAAATAGGTTTTCAATATCTTGCTCTCTCTCATCTTCTGGCACCCCTATAATTCTGATGTTGGTACGCTTGAAGCTGTCCCAGAGGCTCCTTACACTATCTTCGTATTTTTGGATTCTTTTTTCATTTTGCTTTTCCGGTTGGGTGTTTTTTGCTCCTTCGCATTTCAAATCTTTGCCTTGATTCTTGCGCTCCTCTGGTCTCCTGTTGGGAGTCTGTATAGTATTCATTATTTCAGTCTGTGTATGCTTAATTTCTAGTTGGTTCTTTATCATAACATCGAGGGTCTCATTAGATTTCTTGAGGATCTCACTGCATTTATCGACGGCTTCTAGACAGTTCTTAAGAGACCTTAAAAGTGTGGTTCTGAACTCAATATCCTCCATTGACAGTTTTTTCCTGTTTCTTTGTCTCCGCATTTTTTATGCTTTCTTGGTGCACCCCCTAGTATTCTTTGTGCGCAGTCTTGTTGTAGTTAAGCCTTGATTGATGTCGGCAATACCGGGGGTGATTTGACCTCCAGGCTAACTGGCTATGAGAGTCCCGCTGTGTCTGCAGTGGGAGAGCTTCTGTGCTGGATCTCTATGGCGGTGCTAATCTAGCGTTTGCCTGAGGCTATCCAGCAAATGGCTCTGCGCAGGGCTTGGGCGGGGCGGTTCCCCGGGGATCTACAGGGCGGGCTGGAGCGAGCAGTTATGGCTGCTCTCAGTTCCGTCCCATGGGCTCTGCCTCACAGAGTCCCAGCAACCACTGCAAACCTTGGAGAGAAAGCTGCCTTCGAGTTCTGACCGAAGCCAGACAGTCCCGCTTCTCCCGTTTGAGTCTGGGTCCCTAGAGACTCGCCTGGATCTGGAGCTCAGAGTCTGAAACTCCCTCCCAATTGAAAACAACAACCGCGCCCTCCACCACCAGCCCGCTCCGCATGCACTCCGCACCTTAGTATTTCACTTCAGCACTGCGCCTCCTCTGAGTCTGGGTATGATATTCTCTTTCCTCCTAGTTGTAGAATTTCCACTCAGCCAGCCTTCCTGTGGTTCTGGATGATGTCCATTCCGTCTTTTAGTTGTTTTTTGAAATGGTTGTTCGAGGCAGCAATCTCCAGCGTTAACCTATGCCGCCATCTTGGTTTCCCAAGGTTGTTTTTATTGATATTTTTAGAGAAAGGGGGAGAGAGAAAGATCGATGTGAGAGAGGTGGTTGCCTTGATTGGTTGTCTCCTGCACATACCCTGACCAGGGCTGGGGATCAAACCTGCAACTCAGGTATATGCCCTTGGCTGGGAATTGAACCCAAGACCCTTCAGTGTGCAGGCCGACACTCTAACCACTGAGCACACCACCCAGGGCTCTGTCTTCTTGATGGATTGTTCCATTTACTGTTATGGCTGCCAGGCTGTTTTGGTTGATATAAGCATGGCAACACTTTCTTTTGGTCACCGTTTGCTTGGATTATCTTATTCTCCCCTCACTTTGAGCCTGTTTGTCTTTGTAGCTGAGATAGGTCTCCTAAAGGCAGCATAGAGGTGGGTCTTGTTTCTTAGCCCATCCATTTATTGGTGGAGCATGTTGGTGCATTCATTACATAGTCTGTGCCTTTTGGTGAGTTCATTCTATTTACATTGCGGGTAATATTGATATATTCAGGGCTTACTACTGTCATTTTATCTTTTGTTTTCTGTTTTCTCTGTCCATTATTTCTTTTCCCTTGTGTTTTTGTCTGCTATTTTATTTAAAAAATATTTGTATTGATTTCAGAGAGGAAGGGAGAGGGAGAAACATCAATGATGAGAGAGAGTCATTGATCAATTGATCAGCTGCCCCCCTGCACGCCCCACGCTGGGGATTGAGCCTGCAACCCAGGTATGTGTCCTAACCGGGAATCGAACCATGATCTCCTGGTTCCTAGGTCAATGCTCAACCACTGAGCCATGCCGGCCAGGTTTCTGTGAAATATTTTAATGCCATTTGTTAGTGGATCATGTTGTTACTTGCATAGTTAGTAGGAGTTTCTTTTAGTAGTTATGTAATAGATTAATGCGTGTATTACCTACTAAAAATACTTTTCACACTTTAAAAAAATACATAGGTAAATCTGGCATGTGGAATGCTGGTATCTCCTGTGAAATATGATAATATGATGCCATTTACTGTTGGAGCATGGTGGTACATTCATTACATAGTTAGTAGGAGTTTCATTTTGTAGTCTGTGCCAAAAACATTTTACCAAAATCCCAATTGGTACACATAATTCTAATAGTGTTCAAATACTTCCCTTCGGTATTACAGATTGTGCAGCTAATTGAAACACTAAAACTATACTAATCTAGAGAGAATTTGCTAGTAGCATTACAAATGCATTGATTATACATTATGTCATAGAGTAATAATACGTGCATTATCGACTGGGAACACATTTGACTCTGAAGTAACACACAGGTAAACCTATTTATTGGTGGAGCATGTTGGTACATTCATTACCTAGTTAGTAAAAGTTTAATTTAGTAGTTATAGTCCGTGCTCAAAACCATTTGACAAAATCCCACTAGGTACGAATTAATTTACAAATGTATTGACTATACATTATGTTGTTGTTAATCCTCACCCAAGGATATTTTTTCATTGATTTTCAGAGAGAGTGGAAGGGACGGGGAGAGAGAGAGAGAGAGAAATATCGATGTGAGAGAGACACATCGATCGGTTGCCTCCTGCACACGCCCCAAATAGGGCTGGGGGTTTGAGCCTGCAACCAAGGTACGCGCCCTTGACTGGAACCAAGTCCAGGACCCTTCAGCCCACAGGCCAGCGCTCTATCCACTGAGCCAAACTGGCTAGGGCTGATTATACATTATGTAATAGATTAATACACGCATTGAGTGCTGGGTACATGCTTCACTCTTTGAAGGGCTACACAGGTGAACCTAGTGTGTGGAATGCTGGTATCTTCTGTGAAATATGATAATCCTAGAGGCCCGGTGCACGAAATTCCTGCACGGGTGGTGTCCGTAGGCCTGGCGGGCCATCAGGCCAATCAGGTCCAGGCTGATCGGGGCCTGAAGGCCCCGGCGGGGTCGGGAGAGGAGGGGACAGTCACAGGGCTGGGTGCGGAAGGAACAGACGCCAAACACCAATGCTGCCCTCGGTGCCCACCTCCCCCCCTCCTCCTTGCCTTGGTGCTGTGCTGCCACCAGGGGCCAGCTGGCTGGGGGAGGGTTGGGGAGAGGGGCCAGGGGAGGTTTTGATCCCCAGTTTGGAACATGCAGGAGGCAGCCAATCAATGATTCTCTATCATCATTGATGTTTCTATCTCTATTTCCCTCTCCAAAATCAATCAAATATATATTTTTAAAATGCAAGGTTTTTAGAGGAAGAGAGGTAAGGCAAGGGAGCTATTGGCGGGGCATTTGAGATCTTGCTCACATTTCAGATAGGATAACATAAGGTGGTCCTCAGGGGGTGACAGGTGAGGAGTGGCAGTGGGTGGAGCAGGGCACTGCAGCTGAGGAATGGGCTGTACTGACTGGGAACGTCTGGGACAGTGACACTGAGCGTGTGTTGGGGCCACTGCTGGGATCATTCATCTCCAAGAGGTTTTGATTCGGACGGGAGGAGAAACATGGAGATCAGTGGGCCTTTCTTAGTCTAGGAGGTGAGGGGGGCGGCAGGGGTGGGCTGCCCTGCTTCCCTACAAATGTAAACACAGAGTGTAACTGCCCATGGACGTCTGTCAGTGGTCAAATCAATGCCCAGCCAGCCCTGGTGGCTGTGTCCTGCCACTCTCTGGCTGTGCTGTGGTGCTATTGGCCAGGGAGGCTGAAGCCATGCCCCCAAGCACGCATAGTATACGAAGGGGCGGGCAGGAAGCCAGAAGCTGGAATTCAGAGCTGAGGCTGCCCGGCAGTGCTGTGTCCACCATGGAGCTGGACAGAGAGCAGCTGTCAGTGTGACCGGCTTTGGAGTTGGAGGGGTTGTGCTTCTTGCATGTCACCAGTGAGTACCTGTGTGCCAGCCGGGCTGGGCAGGGCCCGGGGAGGCCTTTCCCTCCTGTAGCTGTTCTTCCCAGGGGGACAGTGTTGGCTGCTTTTTTTTCCTTCCAATTTATTTATTTTATTGGAAAGCAAGCTCTGGGCTTGTGGTTCCTGGGATCCCTGGGCCATAGCATGTGCCTCCAGGCCTCACTGTGCTGCTTCCCCCTCCTGCGTTGAGCGTCTGCCCCTGGTGGTCAATGCGCATCAGAGCAACTGGTCGACCAGTCGTTCTGGTCGTTCTGCTGTAATGGTTGCTGGGCTTTTATTCTATAGGATAGGATAATGCCATTTACTGTGGGAGCATGTTGAATAGTCAATACAGAGATAGTAGGAGTTTCTTTTAGTAGTCGTAGTTTGTGCTAAAAACAGTTTGCCAAATTCCTCTTGGTACCAATTACTTCAAAGAGTGTTCCAACAGGTATTACAGCATGTGCAGCTAATTGAAACACAAACTACAGGTGTTGACAGAGTTTGCTAGTAGTGCTTACAAATGTATTGGTTATATGTTATATAATTGACTAACACATAAATTACCTACAGGGAATTCCTTTTACTCTCCAAGGGAATACAAATGTAAACCTACTATGTGGTATCTTCTCTGAAATATTATAAGTCCTTTTACTGTGGAGCATGTTGGTAATTAATTAGAAAGTTATAGAGAGCTTAATTTTGTAGCTTTTATTCTATGCTAAAAAGTTTGCCAAAACGCTTGTTGGTAAAAATTATAAGTGTTCAAAGACTTCACTACAGGTGTTACAGAATGCACAGCAAATTGAAACTAGAGTATTCTAGACCAGAGTTTGCTAGTAGTGTTTACAAATGTATTGATTTTATGTAATGTCAGAGACAAATACGTGCATTACCTATCAGGAACATGCTTCTCTTTCTAGGAACACACAGGTGAAACTAGTGTGTGGAATGCTATCTTCTGTGAAATATCTATACGTATAAAACCCTAATATGCAAATAGACCGAAGAGTGTAACAACTGAACAACTGAACAACCAGTTGCTATGACATGCGCTGACCACCAAGAGGCATGCACGGAACATGGAGGGCATCAGCAGCAGGTGGCAGGGCACGGAACATGGTGGGTGTCGGCCGCGGCGGGATGGTGGAGCAGGTGAGTGGGGGCACCAGACCAAGGTGGGGCACTGGTCACAGTCATTTCTAGGTGCACAAATTCATGCACTGGGCCCCTAGTTACAATATAATGGTATTTATTGGTGCAGCACTTTGCTACATTCATTACATAGTTGGTAGGGGTTTCCCTTCATAGTTATTCTCTGTGCCATAGAAAGTTTTCCAAAATCCCAGTAGGTATGAACTTATTCTAAAAGTGTTCAAGCACTTCACTACTGGTCTTACAGAAGGCACAGGCAATTGAAACTCTAAATTTAGACAAATCTATGCAGAGTTTCCTAGTAGCATTTACAAATATATTGATTGTACGTTGTCATAGACTAATACATGAATTAACTACTGGGAATTCGTTTTACTCTTTGAAGGAAAACACTGGTAAACCTAGTGTGTGGAAAGCGGGTATCTCTGGAAAATAAAATGTAATGCCACTTATTGAAGGAGCACATTGGAACATTTGTTACCTTTTTAGTGGCATTATCATTTGGTAGTTATAGCCTGGTCTAAAAGCAGATGTCAAGAATTGTGCTTGGTATGAACTGTGTAAGAGTTCAAACACTTCACTGTGGCATTACAGGAGCAGGTAATTGAGACACAATCTAGACAGATGTAGCCAGTTTGCTAGTAGTGTTTACAAATATATTATTTCAATATTATGTCATAGACTAACACATGAATCCCCTAGTGGGAATTCATTTCATTCTTTGAAGGAATGTAAACCTTGTGTGTGGAATGCTGGTATGTTCTGTGAAATATTATAATACAACTAGAGGCCCGGTCCACAAAAATTCGTGCACTCCCTCAGCCCGGCCTGTGCCCTCTCAGTCCAGGAGCCCTCAGGGGATGTCTGACTGATGGCTTAGGCCCGCTCCCCGCAGAGAGCAGGCCTAAGCCACAGTCAGGCCTCCCTCTGCGGGAGGCGACCAGTGGGCTGATTGGGGAGGCGCTGGCCAGTGAGTGGCCAGCCCTGCCCCCCATCGCCCCATAGCTGCAGGTGGCCTCCCTCTGTGGGAGGCAATCAGGCAGGCCGATCAGGGGCCCCGCCTCCCCGATCGCCCCTCCACTGCTGCTGGTCGCCACCACCCCCTGATCACAATCCCCTCCCTCTGCCCACAGACATGTGCCTTGGCTGGCCTGTTGCTGCCTGCTTGCTGGCTCCCCCCCCCCCCCCCCCCCACTGACCAGTTGTTCCACTGTTCAGTCAATTTGCACATTACGCTTTTATTATATAGGATGCCATTTATAGGGGTAGCTGGTTGGAACATTCAATACAGAGTTAGTTGTTATAATTTGTGCTGTAAACAGTTTGCCAAAATCCCTCTTGGTAGAATTACTTCTGCATACCAAAATACGTAGATAATTGAACCACTAAAATAAGACAGGTCTAGCCAGAGTTGGCTAGTAATGATTACAAATGTATTGACTATACAATATGTAATAGACTAATTCATGCATCACATGCTGGGAACACAATTCACTCTTTGAAGGAACACGCAGGTAAACCTTGTGTGTGGAATGCTGGTTTCTTCTGTGAAATATTATAACATAGGTCATTTACTAGGGAGCTCATTGGAACAGTCAATAAAGAGGGAGTAGGAGTCCCATTTAGTAGTTATAATTTGTGCTACAAAGTTTGCCAAAATCACTCTTGGTATGAATTGCTTCTAAGAATGTTCCAACACTTCACTACAATAATTACAGAATACGCAGCTAATTGAAACACTAAAACTGGACAGATCTAGACAGTTTGGTCCTAGCGTTTAAAATATATTGATTTTATGATCTGTCATAAAAAGGGTTGAGAGTTGCCAATAACTTGGTGACAAAAATGAATCTCTCTTCATTTGATGCATTTTAACTAAGTCATTTTACATGAAAAACCCAGATTATAATTTTATTTCTTTGGTACATTATTTATGTAATTTTTTCATTATTTATGAAAAAAATTTAAGGGATCCATTAAAATACCATTATTTGTATGCATATAGGCATATAAAGATATAAAAAAATAAAATGATTGAGTTTTTAACTATAGCTTTAAAGTATAAAATTTTCAGTATAAATACTATATATAGCATTACATTTATTAGGATGAATGGTAACAACTTTTAAAAATCAATTGAGCCCTGGCCGGTTTGGCTCAGTGGATAGAGCATTGGCCTGTGGACTGAAAGGTCCCAGGTTCAATTCCGGTCAATGGCATGTGGTTGCGGGCACCCCAGTAGGAGGTGTGCAGGAGGCGGCTGATCGATGTTTCTCTCTCATCGATGTTCCTAACTATCTCTCTCCCTTCCGCTCTGTAAAAAATCAATAAATTTAAAAAATCAATGGAAAATCATGTTGTCTATTATCTTGTGCATATTCCTGAACTAGGGGCCCGGTGCACGAAATTCGTGCACTGGGTGTGGGGGGGGAGTGTCCCTCAGCCCAGCCTGCCCCCTCTCACATACTGGGAGCCTTCAGGCGTTGACCCCCATCACCCTCCAATCGCAGGATCGGCCCCTTGCCCAGGCCTGACGCCTCTGAAAGAGGTGTCAGGCCTGGGCAGGGGACCCTCATTTCCCCCCATCACTGGTTCTGCCCCCAGCCCAGGCCTGATGCCTCAGCCAGAGGCGTAGACCCCCATCACCCTCTGATCACCTGATCGGCCCGTTGCCCAGGCCTGACGCCTCCGCCAGAGGTGTCAGGCTTGGACAGGGGGCCCCCATCTCCCCCCGATCACTGGCTCTGGCCCCCGCCCAGGCCTGAGGCCTCTGGCCCAGGAATCATGCCTGGGCAGGGGACCCCCATCTCCCTCTGATCGCTTGCTCCACCCCCCGCCCAAGCCTGACGCCTCTGACCCAGGCTTCAGGCCTGGGCAAGGGGACCATCATATCCCCCCAATCCCCGGCTCCGCCCCCCACCCAGGCCTGATGCCTCGGCCAGAGGAGTTGACCCTCATCACCCTCCGATCACCAATCACCGGATCGGCCCCTTGACCAGGCCTGAGGCCTCCGGCAGAGGTGTCAGGCCTGGGCAGGGGACCCCCAGCTCCCCGCGGTTGCAGGCTCCGCCCCTGCCCAGGCCTAACGCCTCTGGCTGAGGCGTCCAGCCCGGGCAGCAGGGACCCGCAGCTGCAGTGGCCCCGCGATCGTGGGCTTCGCTTTAGGCCCAGGCAAGGGACCCCTAGCTCCCGGGACTGCCAGCTTGGACCGTGCCCAGCTCCCATCGCTGGCTCCACCCCTACTTCCTGCTATCACTGGCCAGGGCGGCAAAGGCGCCTGATTCTCCGATCATGGCTGGGGGGCAGGGCAAAGGCCGCCTTTGCCCTGCCCCCCAGCTCTTAGCTCCCCCCTGGGTTTCTGATCACTGTCAGTGGCAGGGGGCTTCTTCCTGCTTTCCCTTTCGCCTCCCTGCATTGTGCCTACATATGCAAATTAACTGCCATCTTGTTGGCAGTTAACTGCCAATCTTAGTTGGCAGTTAACTGCCAATCATAGTTGGCAGTTAATTTGCATATAGCCCTGATTAGCCAATGAAAAGGGTATCGTCGTACACCAATTACCATTTTTCTCTTTTATTAGTGTAGATGTCTCTATAGTTAGTAGAGATTATGTAAGTAGTATAACTATCTACATTAATAACCTGTAATAAAAAACATACCTTTTCCTTCAGACCTGTGACTTCCAGACAGAAATATAAAGTGTTATATTTTACTAGAGGCCTGGTGGACAAAAACTTGTGCACTCGGTGCGGGGGGGGGGGGGGGCCCTCAGCCTGGCCTGTGCCCTCTCACAGTCTGGGACCCCTCGGAGGATGTCCACCTGCTTCCTTAGGCCCGCTCCCTGGGGGATCGGGCCCAAGCTGGCAGACATCCCTCTGGCAGCCCGGCAGCCCTCGGGGCATGTCCACTTACCAGCAGGGAACAGACCTAAGCTGCAGTCGGACATCCTTAGCGCTGCTGAGGAGGCAGGAGAGGCTCCCGCCACCACTGCTGTGCTGGCAGCCATCAGCCTGGCTTGTGGCTGAGCAGAGCTCCCCCTGTGGAGCTCTAATCACTAATGCACTAATCACCAGAGGGCAGCTCCTGCATTGAGCATCTGCCCCCTGGTGGTCAGTGTGTGTCATAGTGACCAGTCATTCCCAGTTATTCTGCTATTAGGGTCAGTTTGCATATTACCCTTTTATTATATAGGATAGAGGCCTGGTGCATGGGTGGGGGCCAGCTGGTTTGCCCTGAAGGGTGTCCCAGATCAGGGTGGGGGTCCCACTGGGGTGCCTGGCCAGCCTGGGTGAAGGGCTAATGGCTGTTTGCAGCTGGTCACACCCCCTTCAGGGTGGGGGTCCCCGCTGGGGTGCCTAGCCAGCCTGGGTGAGGGGCTGATGGCTATTTGCAGGCTGGTCAAGACCCCCCCCCCCCCTCAGTGGGGACCCTCACCCCATGGAGGTTTGGCCAGTCTGTGTGAGGGGCTGATGGCTGTTTTCAGGCTGGCCACACCCTCTTTAGGGTGGGGGGTCCCCATTGGGGTGCCTGGCCAGTCTGGGTGAGAGGCTGAGGGCTGTTTTCAGGCTGGCCAAGCCCCCCAGCAACGAAAACTCCCAGCCTCTCCTTTTTTTTTTTTTTATTCTGGGATTTACTTATCTTCTATAATTGAAACTTTATTGCCTGAGTGGAGCTCAGAGCAGGCTGGCAGGCGGGAAGCTTGGCTTCCTTCATCACTGGGGCAAGCAAGCCTCCTGCTCGCTCCAGCTCTGTGGCCACAGCTGGCTGAAAGCAGGCATCTGGGGTTTATTTACCGTCTATAATTGAAATTTTGTTGCTTTGAGTGGAGCTCAGAGCCCGCTCCGGCAGGTTGGAAGCCTGGCTTCCTCCATCATTGGGGAAACCAAGCCTCCTGCTCGCTCCAGCTCCGTGGCTGCCAGCCGCCATCTTGGTTGGGTTAATTTGCATATAGTCGCTCTGATTGGCTGGTGGGCATGGCTTAAGGCATAGCAAAGGTATGGTTAATTTGCATGTTTGTCTTTTATTAGTGTAGATGAGCATTAAACTCATTACTTTAAAATTCTGAAAGGGATAAACGTATCACCTAAAAGTATTTGCATATTGTTAATCTGACATTTTAAGAAATGTTTAAAATTTTTTGTATGTTTTTTTTAAGAAACTACAACTATTTCAAGATTATTTATAGGGAAGCTGAAGCTAGTAACACTCACACCGAATTGGCGAAATTGCTCAGCTGGTGAGAGGGTTTGCAGCCGGGAAGAGCAGAACTCCCCTGGAAAGGTAAAAAAAAAAACCAGGGATTTGGGCAGGAAAGTTTGCCTGACCTCTGAGCCCAGAGAGTCGGAGGGAGACCGCGTGGCAGACAGCCGCGTCCTTTGGGACAGGCACAGCCCCTGACGGGGGAAAGGAGAACTGCGGGATTCCTGGCGCCGCCAGGGAAATTGAGAGCTGGGTTCTGTGATCACGGAGGACTGAGCCTAAAGGGGGCAGCCTGAAGAGCTGACCTGACCATGCAGTCCCGGTAAGAGAAGAAGCTTACAGAAACCAAGCCTTCCCCGTTTCCGCGGCCGGCATTTGTTTGTTTGTTTACACTGAATCCTGTTCATGGGACATTTCGGATACAGACACTCACCTGTGCTGAAGAGAGGGAGAGTGTGCTGAGGAGTGGAATCTGGGGAGAGACTGGGGAAAGAGGGGGAGCCGGGAGAGGTGGTAGTGAATTGAGTGCTGAGACACCCCTGAGGCCAGGACTGGGGCAGCCACCCGCTCCTGAGAGTGAGTCTCCTCCCCCCAGCCCCCAGGCAAGGAGCACAGCCACACCCAGATTCCACCCTGAACGAGATCAAGGATTAAGATAACCTGATCAGTCCCTGGGAGTTAACAGGGTCTGGCCTATAGGGGGATTTTCAATCCCAGCAACAACATAGCGCCAGTAACTAACTACTACGCAGTCAGCTCTGGGCAGTGAACTTCCACTGGACAGAGAGGCCCTATAGCCTCAGAGGCCAACCCCAGAACACTGCCACCCAGAGGCTGACCCACAAACTGACTCTTTGCTAAACACAAAATAAGGCAGTCTGGGAAATAAATGCGGCATGCTTTAAAATAAGGACTGTGGTTTACAACACAGAGGAACAGTATATCGCAGGGAATCACAACACTCTCCTGAATACCTGGAAGGTCTAAGGCGAGCCACACTGAAGAATAGAAGAAACGAAGGACATTCACTACTGCAATTTTTTTTTCTTTTTTCACTTTTTAACTAAGAAACCAATTTTTTTTTATTTTTTTTTTCTGTTTTTTTTTTCTTCTTTTTCCATCACCTGATTTTACCCTTTTAATTACTACCTTCTTATTTTTTAACCAGTATTATTACTGCTACCATTTTACCATTTTTTAAAGTGCCATTTTATTTTTTCTTTATTTTATTTTGGGATTAGTGGTCACCATTCTATTTTCATCGTTATATTATTGGTTGTTTCTAGTTTGCATTCATATCCAGGGAGCTGTTGCTGGAATTTGTTGGGATTAATGGCTGTTCTATAGGAGTATTCTCCTCATATAAAAAGTCTCTTCCCCTCTTCCACTTCATTCTCTCTTTTCGCTCTTTTTTTTTCTTTTCTTTTCTCGCTTTTATTTTCCCCCTTCCTTTTTCCCAATTTCATTTTTGCACTCCCTTTTTTTGGTCCCTACTTTTCTTTTCCTTTCTCTCTTTTATCTTTTTCTCTTCCTTCTTCCTTATCCCCTAATTCTCTTAATTCAGGTGGTCACCTTTACTTGGGGTTATTAATATCGTAAATATATTTGTGTATAGTGCCTGGTACGTGGTGCCTTGTTGTGTTGTATTTTGTGCCTTTAAATCAACGCAGCAGATCCAAGCAACAGCAACCTCCTGAGCACCACATCCTCTGCTGAGGAACAGCAGCTGTACGTGAAACCTCGCCCCACCAGCCAGAAGAGCCACCACAGCTGTGAACAGCACCCACCAGAGGAGCTGCTGACAACTGAAGAGCAGCTGCTACCGCAACCACCCGAAGAGCAACCACAGACCAAGGAGTCACTGCCACCAAGGGAGCAACCACTGAACAACTCAACGTCTAGATATGTCATTGAGATCAAACATGGGTAGACAAAGAAACCCCCAAAGGAAAGAGAAGGAGGACTCTCCAGAAAAGCAGCTAAGTAATACAGAGGCATGCAACATGACAGATAAAGAATTCAGAATAAGGATCCTAGAGTGCATAAACCGGATGGAGGAAAAAATCGACAACCTCTTCAAGAAGCAAGAAGAAACAGATGAAAAAATCGATAATATATGGAAGAAGCTAGAAGAAACAGATGAAAAAATCGATAACATATGGAAGAAGCTAGAAGAAACAGATGAAAAAATCAACAACCTAAGTAAGACCCAAGAGGAAATGAAGAGTGATATAGCTGCAATGAAAAACTCCATTGAAAGTATCAACAGTAGACTAGGAGAAGCGGAGGACCGAATAAGTGAATTAGAAGACAAGGAAGCAAAACACACCCAAAATGTACTGCAATTGGAGAAAAAAATTAAAAGACAGGAGGAGAGCCTAAGGGAGCTTTGGGACAACATGAAACGAAACAACATACGAATAATAGGAGTACCAGAACAACAGAAGGATGAACAAGGATTAGAAAACCTACTCGAAGAAATAATATCAGAAAACTTTCCTGAGGTGGGGAAGAAAAAAGTCACACAAGCCCAGAGAGTCCCAAACAAGGTGAACCCGAAAAGACCCACACCAAGACACATCATAATCACCATGGCAAATGTTCAGGACAAAGAGAGAATCTTACAGGCTGCAAGAGAGAGACGGAAAGTTACATACAAGGGATCTCCCATTAGATTGTCAAATGACTTCTCAACAGAAACACATCAGGCAAGAAAAGAATGGACTGAAATTTACAAAGTGATGCAAAGCAAAGGACTGAATCCAAGAATACTCTATCCAGCAAGGCTATCATTCAAACTTGAAGGGGAAATAAGAAGCTTCACAGACAAAAAAAGGCTAAGGGAGTTTGTCACCACCAAGCCAGCATTGCAAGGAATGCTAAAGGGACTGATATAAAAATAAGAAATAAAAAGCTCAGAAAGAAAACAGCCACACAAAAAAAGAAAAATGGCTACAAACAAGTACCTTTCAATAATAACTTTAAACGTAAATGGACTAAATGCTCCAACCAAAAGACATCGAGTGGCTGAATGGATAAAAAAACATGACCCATACATCTGCTGTCTACAAGAAACCCACCTCATTAGAAGGGACTCACACAGACTGAAAGTGAAAGGATGGAAAAATATCTTTCAGGCAAATGGAAAGGAAAAGAAAGCTGGGGTAGCAATACTTATATCGGACAAAATAGACCTCAAAGTGAAGGCCTTAACAAGAGATAAGGAAGGCCACTTCATAATACTAAAGGGATCAATACAACAAGAAGATATAACCCTGGTAAACATATATGCACCCAATGTAGGAGCACCCAAATTCATAAAAAAACTCCTGGAAAATATCAAAGGAGAGATCGACAACAATACAATCATAGTAGGGGACTTTAATACACCATTGACAGCACTGGATAAGTCCTATAGACAAACAACCAGCAAAGATATAGCAATCCTAAATGATTCACTAGATCAGATGGACTTAATAGACATCTTCAGAACACTTCACCCCAAAGCCAGAGAATATACGTTCTTCTCAGGTGCTCATGGGACATATTCAAAAATAGACCACATACTGGGTCACAAGCAAAGTATCCCCAAATTCAAGAAGATTGAAATCATAAAAAGCGTCTTCGCAGACCACGATGGCATAATATTAGAAATAAACTACAATAAAAACAACCCAAAATACTCAAACACCTGGAAGCTGAATAGCATGCTATTAAATATTGATTGGGTTACCAATGAGATCAAAGAAGAAATTAAAAACATCCTGGAAACTAATGACAATGAAAACACAACAATCCAAAACCTATGGGACACATTGAAAGCAGTCCTGAGAGGGAAGTTTATAGCTCTACAGGCCTATCTCAAAAAACAAGAAAAAATGGTAGTAAATCATCTAACTCTACAACTCAAAGAATTAGAAAGAGAGCAACAAGAAAACCCCAGAGTGAGCAGAAGGAAGGAGATAATAAAGATTAGAGCAGAAATAAATGACATAGAGACCAAAAAAACAATACAGAAAATCAATGAAACCAAGAGCTGGTTCTTTGAAAGGATAAACAAGATTGATAAACCTCTAGCCAGACTCACCAAGAAGCAGAGAGAGAGGACCCAAATAAATAAAATCAGAAACGATAGAGGCGAAATAACAACAGACCCCACAGAAATACAAATGATTGTTAAAAAATACTATGGACAGCTTTACTCCAACAAACTAGACAACCTGGAGGAAATGGACAAATTCCTAGAAAAATACAACATTACAAAACTCAATCAGGAAGAATCTAAAAATCTCAACAGGCCAATAACTATGGAAGAAATTGAAGCAGTCATCAAAAAGCTTCCATCAAACAAAAGCCCAGGACCAGATGGCTTCACAGGGGAGTTTTACCAAACATTCAAGGAAGAACTAAAACCTATCCTCCTCAGACTACTACAAAAAATTCAAGAGGAAGGAACACTTCCAAGCTCATTCTATGAAGCCAGCATCACCCTAATACCAAAACCAGGTAAAGACAACACAATGAAAGAGAATTACAGGCCAATATCCCTCATGAACATAGATGCCAAAATCCTCAACAAAATCTTAGCAAATCGGATCCAGCAGTACATCAGAAAGATCATACACCATGACCAAGTAGGATTTATCCCAGGGATGCAAGGATGGTACAATATCCGCAAATCAATAAACGTGATACATCACATAAACAAATTGAAAGAAAAAAACCACATGGTCATATCAATTGATGCAGAAAAAGCATTTGACAAAATTCAACACCCATTTTTGATAAAAACTCTCAGCAAGGTGGGAGTAGAAGGATCATACCTCAACATAATAAAAGCCATATATGACAGGCCCACAGCCAACATCATACTCAACGGACAAAAACTAACACCATTTCCCCTAAGAACAGGAACAAGACAGGGATGCCCCCTCTCACCACTCCTGTTCAACATAGTACTGGAAGTGTTAGCCATTGCAATTCGGCAAGAAGAAGAAATAAAAGGCATCCAAATTGGAAAAGAGGAAGTAAAACTGTCCTTATTTGCAGACGACATGATATTATACATACAAAACCCTAGAGATTCCATCAAAAAGCTACTAGACTTAATACATGAATTTGGCAATGTAGCAGGATACAAAATTAACCCCAAGAAATCTGAGGCATTTCTATACACCAATAGTGAACTTTCAGAAAGAGAGATTATAAAAACAATCCCGTTTACCATTACACCAAAAAAATTAAGCTACCTAGGAATAAACTTAACTAAAGAGGTAAAAGACCTCTACTCAGAAAACTACAGGACGTTGAAAAAAGACATAGAGGAAGACATAAACAGATGGAAGAACATACCGTGTTCATGGATTGGTAGAATCAACATCATTAAAATGTCCATACTACCCAAAGCAATCTATAAATTCAACGCACTTCCCATTAAAATACCAACAGCATACTTCAGAGATCTAGAACGAACTTTCCAAAAATTCATCTGGAATAAAAGAAGACCCCGAATAGCTGCAGCAATCCTGAGAAAGAACAAAGTAGGTGGGATCTCAATACCAGATATCAAGTTGTATTACAAAGCCACTGTTCTCAAAACTGCCTGGTACTGGCACAAGAATAGGCATATAGATCAATGGAATAGAATAGAGAGCCCAGAAATCGGCCCGAACCAATATGCTCAATTAATATTTGACAAAGGAGGCAAGAACATACAATGGAGCCAAGATAGTCTCTTCAATAAATGGTGTTGGGAAAATTGGACAGATATATGCAAGAAAATGAAACTAGACCACCAACTTACACCATATACAAAAATAAACTCAAAATGGATAAAGGACTTAAATGTACGACAGGATACCATAAAAATTCTAGAAGAATCCAAAGGCAAGAAAATTTCAGACATATGCCGAAGCAATTTCTTCACTGATACAGCTCCTAGGGCACTTGAAACTAAAGAAAAAATGAACAAACGGGACTACATCAAAATAAAAAGCTTCTGCACAGCAAAAGAAACCATCAACAAAACAACGAGAAAACCCACTGTGTGGGAAAACATATTTGCCAATGACATATCTGATAAGGGCCTAATCTCCAAAATTTATAGGGAACTCATACAACTTAACAAAAGGAAGATAAACAATCCAATCAAAAAATGGGCAAAGGACCTAAATAGACACCTTTCAAAAGAGGACATTCAGAAAGCCAAGAGACATATGAAAACATGCTCAAAGTCACTAATCATCCGAGAGATGCAAATCAAAACAGCAATGAGGTACCATCTCACACCTGTCAGACTGGCTATCATCAACAAATCAACAAACGACAAGTGCTGGAGAGGTTGTGGAGAAAAAGGAACACTTGTGCACTGCTGGTGGGAATGCAGACTGGTGCAGCCACTATGGAAGACAGTATGGAGTTTCCTTAAAAAACTGAAAATGGAACTCCCATTTGACCCTGTGATCCCACTTCTAGGAATATATCCCAAGAAACCAGAAACACCAATCAGAAAGGATATATGCACCCCTATGTTCATAGCAGCACAATTCACCATAGCTAAGATCTGGAAACAGCCTAAGTGCCCATCAGTAGATGAATGGATTAGAAAACTGTGGTACATCTACACGATGGAATACTATGCTGCTGTAAAAAGGAAGGAACTCTTACCATTTGCAACGTCATGGATGGAACTGGAGAGCATTATGCTAAGTGAAATAAGCCAGTCAATAAAGGAAAAATACCACATGATCTCACTCATTCATGGACAATAGAGACCATTATAAACTTTTGAACAATAATAGATACAGAGGCAGAGCTGCCTCAAACAGATTGTCAAACTGCAGCGGGAAGGCCGGGGAGGGTTGGGGGGCAGGAGGTAGTGGGGTAAGAGATCAACTAAAGGACTTGTATGCATGCATATAAGCATAACCAATGGACATAAGACACTGGGTGATAGGGGAGGCTAGGGGACTGTCTAGGGCGGGGGGATAAAATGGATACATATGTAATACCCTTTGTAATACTTTAAGCAATAAAAAAAATAAATAAAAAAAAAAGAAAAAAAAAAGATTATTTATAAATTAAGTTTAAGCTTTTAAAGTTACCAATTTGAACATTAAAATTTTGTTAATTACATTTTCATGAATTTTTAGTATTTTAAGAATTTTATAAAATTAAACCATTTAAACAAGTATGTTATTTTATTTAAACACAATTATACATGTATATTTGTAATTATAAAGCATATATACATATAAATTTTAATATTCAACTTTGGCCTAGTAAGCACAGAGCATGGACTGTGTGAACATGTGTCTCGCGGTAGCTGACCGCCTCCGGGGGAGCTCTGGGTTTGACATGTTGCTGCTAGAATACCTACCCTGAGACTTATCTGTACTTCCTCCCTTTCCAAGCGTATGAGGTTCCCGTGCTGAGAGGAGCTGGGGGAGCTGGGCCTGAAGAAAAGGAGCGAGTGGAGGAGCCTGAGACAGGTATGCAGGAAAAACTTGTCAGCATTTTTCTGTCATGAGGGCTAATATGATGCCCCCATTTTCATAGCTTTGCTTTGGTGTAGACTCTCTAGCCTTGAGTGTCCTGGCTTTGCAAGTGCACACAGGAGGCCCCATTGGTGCAACCAGGCCCCCAGGGCTTGGAACAGCGAGCGACCTTAGGGGAATCTGGTGTCCCCGAGGGCAGAGCACAGGGTAGAGAAGCTGCTTTACTGAACTTCGGTAGGAAGCAGAGAAAAGGTCCGACTCAACATCACTCTGTACAAGGTTTCAACTAAACCACCCTGACCTGGGTGGTTGGAGCTCTTCAGGGTGTACCTGACCTCAAATAGGACATTTATGCTGTGTCTCCTGGTTACCCAGCAAAGGCTGTATGTCCCCAGGTTGGTGTTAAACTGGAAATGAAAGAGGAGAAAAGCAAGTTGGGCAGGACTTTCTGGAAGATCAAACCACATTGATGCACCACGACACACCGGTAGCCTCGACAAGACCATGTGGAGGAGTTATGGGAGTTTTAAGATTGGAAAAGGGTCAACACACTTCCAGTTGAAAGGAAAAGTAAGTTTTAAATATGTAAACTTTTTTCTATCAAGGACCTTCCTTCGGTGACTACCATGGAAATACTCAGAATTTAAGTAGAGCACAGGGTTCCAGCCATGACAAATAAAATTCTACAGAGTAAGTAAATGATAGCATGGCTTACCTGGGTGTGAGAGAATGCAAATAAATACATCTTGCATATAAAAAAAAAAAGGCACACAACAATTCAAGGCTTTTGAAAAAAGCATCATTTATTTCAAAGTACAACACAAAGTTGTATTTTTAAGAAATACACATTCAATCTTGTATCTCAAGACTTGGCTATGTGCATTTCAGTTTATCTTTAAAATAAATTCAGGTATACAAATGTTACATACCTCAAGTACAAATAGCACAGAAAATGCATATGGTCTTACTGAATGTTTTTACATTCATTCTCTGTTCTTCAGCTTGACTCACATTTCTGTAATCTGCTTTTAAGCCAGGACAGCCTTATTTTAAAAAAATACTCTGTATTTTTCAGCACAAAGTCCTCATACATTTTTAAAATTAGATCTTGGCGCATAATATTGTGAAATTATAAAAAACCAACCCTGGTAGTTTAATAAAATTGTCACATGCCAGGACTTCTGAATCAACTCAAATTATTTCTTCAGCTGTGATGTCAGATTTGTGTTCCTACAGATAAAGGATGGAAGAAGACAGACAGGCGGTGGCAACTTGACAGCAGTTAAGGTTTCAGATGTACAGGTCTTACTGAAGTTTGTGGCGAGTCCAGACTTTTCTCTAAAAGCAAACAGCAAATCTCATGATCATAATTGCAAGAAAGATCTGAAAGCAGCGAGTGGTGCAAGCCTGCCCTGCCGAGTCTGTTTTGTGAAGATGAGGAGGGTGGGGAGTGGGGAGCTACAGCAGGAAGAGCCTTAGAAAGATGTCTCAGAAACTGGCAGATCATGATCTAGACGAGGGCCTGCACTTTTTCTTTTTGCCCAATTTCAATTCTCATGAGGGAAGTGTGAATTAGACCAGGGGTCAGAGCTTCTTCTTCCAATTGTGGGGCTCCATATCCGCCATGGGTTGTAGGTCTGTCCCACATCATCAGCTGGGCTGGAGGCCGAAGGGGCGTGAGGAGCAGCGTTCTCTGTGCCCATGAGGCCGATGCTGGTCAGCGTGCTTGCTGGAGTGGTGAAAGGGAGGGCACTGCTCAGGTTGCTGGACCAGATCGAGCTGCTGAAGGGAGGGGTGTACCATAAGCCGCTGGTGTTGCCAAGGACTGACTGCAAAACAGAAAAGACAACAGGGCGTCAGGCTTGAGAAGGGCAGGGGCGGCCAAGCGCTGAAGGCTCTGCTGGGACAGGGGCCGGGCCATCGGCATCTGTCATGTTATTATGAATGTGTTATATGTATAACCATCCAGAATCTGAGCAGATGACTGTGGTATTTTATTTTTTGTTAATCCTCACTTGATATTTTTTCCATTGGCTTTTTTTTAAAGAGTGTAGAAGGGAGAGAGGAATGGGGGGTGGGGGGGGAGACAAAGAGAGACATCAACTGGTTGCCTCCCACAGGTACCCCGCCCAGGGCGGCAATTGAACCCACAGCCCAGATACATGCCCTTGACCTGGCATTGGACCCTCGACCCTTTGGCGTATGGGCTGGTGCTCTAACCACTTAATACACCGGCCAGGGCAAGAAGGATCTGAAAGCAGCGAGTGGCACAAGCCTGCCCTGCTCGCGTCTGTTTTGTGAAGATGAGGAGGGTGGGAGTGGGAGCTTGGATGTGATATTTTCAACAAGGACTGGCTGACTAAGCCAGGGGCCAAGTCGAGCCCTGTTTCTGTAGAGAAAGTTCCACTGGAGTCCAGCCACACCCCCTGCTCAGGCACTGCCCTGGCTGCTGGGCACGCTATGGCAGAGGTGAACAGGTGCGACCGGAACAGCACAACCTACAAAGCCTAAGACATTTACTGACCCGTTTAAAGAAGGTTGAGATGCTTGGAAACCTAAAGCCAAACAATGACAAGTAGAGACACACCTTAGGATCTTTTAGTTAAATCGGCACCGAGAAACCCTGCTTGTCTCTCTAGTTCTCCTGCGGATAAGGAGTGACCACAGTGGGATCATGCTTTTCTATCACAATTTTGTGAAAGCTGGGACCAATAATTATTTCCCTTAGTGAGACTGCTTTTTTAGAACATGATTTTTGCAGAAGAATTTTACTGAAAATCGAACAAATGCCCACCAGGAAGCTCACGTAGGGCACATGTGCTTTTCAGAACAAAGCCAATGCCACCCCCAAAGCCTCCAACTGGCAACCTGCTTGTTCTCTGTATCTGAGTTTATTTCTGTGTTTTTATTATTATTATTTTGTATTTTCTTTAAGAAGTATATTGTTGATTTCCGAGAGGAAGGGAGAGGGAGAAAGACAGAAACAACAATAATGAGAGAGAATCATTGATCAGCTGCCTCCAGCACACCCCCCACTGGGGATCGAACTGTGACCTCCTGGTTCATAGGTCGATGCTCAACCACTGAGCCATACCGGCTGGGCTATTTTGTATTTTAGATTCCATAGATAAGTGGTATCATATGGTGTCTTTCTCTGTCTGAGTTACTTAGCACTCTCACCCTCTTGGTCCATCCATGCTGTCACAAATGGCAAGATTTCATTTTTATGGCCAAGTAATATTCCAGTGTATATATGTCCCACATCTTTACCCATTTGTTTATTGATAGGCATTTAGGTTGCTTCCATATCTTGGCTATTGTAAATAATACTGCAATAAACACACGGCCACATATATCTTTTCGAATTCATGTTTTGGGTTTCTTCAGATAAATACCCAGATGTTGAACTGCTGGATTGTATAGTTGTTCCAATTTTAATTTTTTTGAGGAACCTCCATCGTATTTACCATGGTGGCTGCACCAATTTACAATCCATCAACAATGCATGCAGGTTCCCCTTTCTCCACATCTTCAACATTTGTTTCTAATATTTTTGACAGCCATTCTGACAGGTGTGTAGTGTTAATGTGCATTTCCCTGATGATTAGTTGAGCATATTTTCACATGTCTGTTGACTATCTGTGTGTCTTCTTTGGAGAAATGTCCCTTCGTGTTCTCTACCCATTTTTAAATTGGATATTTTTTGGTGTGTGTGTTAATTATACAGGGAGGGGCAAAAGTAGGTTTACATTTGTTTGTATGGGAAATAATACAATAATTAATAATTATTTCTGTACTCACAACTGTAGACCTACTTTTGCCCCTCCCTGTATGAGTTATGTATTTCGGATATTAACCCCTTCTCAGATGTATCTTCTCCCATTCAGTAGGTTGTTATTTCATTTTGTTGGTTTCCGTCACTGTGCAGGTACTGGGTATATCAAAGCCTGCCTGCTGGTATGGGGTTTGAAGATCTTTGAGAGGTTTTAGGCGTCTGTAGCACAAGCCAAGCAGGTTGCTTGTGTGAAGGAGCCCCTGCAAGAGGTTTGGCTGCGCAGGAGATTTGGGTGGGGCAGGGTCTCAGGGAATCACCAGGGTGGGGCGAACCTTGTTAGCCAGGCTAATGAAGGGCTTGGATTTGGTGCCAGGCTGGCTGGCTGGGGGGAGAGCTCAACAAAGGAACTATGACATCTGCTAGCACTTCTGTCTCCGAAAGAGCTGCCCCTCCCCTTCCCCCTTCCCCCCCTCCCCCTAGAGCCAGTCAATTGAGTCCCTCCCACTTTGTCCCTAGTGCTTTTTGAGCGGCTGCCCCTGTGCTGGAGTGTGGAGTGAGTGCGTCTCTGCACAGGCCCTTTAAGACCTGTGTCTCTCTTAGACGCAATCCTGCTGGTTTGCACAGACATGCCCTGGGGACTCGTCTTCCTGGCACTGGTGCTCCAGGCTGAGGAGCCCACGTCGGGCTGGACCGCTCCCTCCTCAGGAGAGCCCTTGCTGTCCTGTCCCGTCACCTCTCCGCCGTCTGGAGGCGGCGTCTTCATATCCTTCCTTACAGGACTCCCTTCAGCAGGTCTTCAGGTGGTTCTCAGTGATGTTGCTCTAAGATTTGGTGAATTCTGATGTGGTTGGGACGAAGCGAGCACAACATTCACCTACTCCACCATCCTGACCAGAAGCCTCCTCTCCCATAAGTTCTTGCCTACAGTGGCTCTGGCAAATATTGATGGGCCACTTTGGCAGATATGAAGACACAGCAAGACAGACACTGACAGTACATCCCAACCTGCCCACACCATTCTGTGCTTATAACTGTGGCGGTGGTGATGAGCGAGCCCTGAGTACTGACCGTGGCCGTGTGGGTCGGCGAGCTGGAACTGGCTGGCCAGGAGGGGCTAGGATCTGTCGCTGGAGATTCCCACAGGTAGGAAGGGCCACTGCTAAATTCATTCCAGCTCCTCTGTGAGGCCTGACTGCACGACCGAGATAACCCGAGTTTGCTGAAAACTTCTGAAAGTAAGAACACAATTTCAAATCCGTACTTTGTTTGGTCAGGCTCACTGGGACAGGACGGGGCATTCATGTAGTGGCCCCCATCGCACCACTGTCACCTGGACGCCCTCACACCTACTTCATTAGTTCCCCACACACGCCCGAGAGGGAGGGGGATACTCCCAGGAACTCAGGCGTACGGCACGCCATTGGAATACTTTCCCTGGATGACATAGATGCAACTACCTCCCAACTCCACCGTTCCAACCTCAGCTGGTGCGGAACTCTCACGAGGTCTCTACTTCTGTGCAGCAAGAAAACATAAGGTGCCCCAGAATGGCCAGGAATCACTTTTCAGACAGAATCCTCCCGGAAGTGCTTAAGTAATTGCTGCGGAGCACAACCCAATGGAGACTCCCAGCATCAAGCCTGTTCCACGGCACCTCTGGGCTGGCGGAGAGTGGGAGGGGACCCATCCTAGAGCCTTGTGCTGGGCCCCTAAGCACCTGTCCAAACAGCAAGGACAGATACACTTCCCAAGGTCAGCCCACATAGTTTATGTCTATTGGTGCCTGACAGCAGGTACAAAGAAATGCAGCTTTTAAAACAGCGGTTCTCAACCTGTGGGTCGCGACCCCTTTGGCGGTCAAACGACCTTTTCACAGGGGTCGCCTAAGACCATCCTACATATCAGATATTTACATTATGATTCATAACAGTAGCAACATTACAGTTATGAAGCAGCAACGAAAATAAAGTTATGGTTGGGTCCCAACATGGGGAACTGTATTTAAAGGGCCGGAAGGTTGAGAACCACTGTTTTAAAAAATGTCTACTAACAACAATCACACATTCCTCTCCATCTCAGTGTTTCTCCACACATAAAACTAGACTTCATTTTCCTTCCTTCCTCATCCACAGGCTTATTAATGACAGGTCTAGAGTTAAACACTTACCACCAGTTAGGTTAAAAGAATTCCCAAAGGCGGAGAATGAATTGAGGGGTGTGAAGTCAGGGCTGCTGGGGTTGCTGACGGGACTCCACAAACCCGAGCTGAATGTTACAAGAGGAAAGAAAATGCAACACAAAATGGATGAGGGTTAGCAGAACAGATTCATTAAGCATGGCTTCGCAAAGGGGGGGACACTGCTTCAACTGGGGGTGCTCAAGTATTAAACACAAAGAGAAAGGGGAGAACTGAAAACCAGCTCTAAACCACAGAGGAGTGAAGGCACGGAGCATTCCAGGGCTCCTCCTCCTCCTCCTTCTCCTCCAAGCCGAGAGCCTGCCTGCCGGTGTGGCTCCGCTGGCTGGTGTCATCCTATGCACCCAAAGGTGGCTGGTTTGATTCTGGGTCAGAGCACATGCCCAGGTTCCAGGGAGGCAACCAATCGGTGTTTCTTTCTCTTTCTCTCTGTCTCTCCTTCCTCCTTCTCTAAGATCAGTAAAAACATTAAAAAAAAAAAAAGCTGAGCGTCTGCTTCAAAGCAAGTTTTGCAGTAAAAAGAGATTTATTTCTTTAGGGTTACTATTTGATAAAGAAAGATTTAAAACCCAGGACTCATTTCCCTTTAGTGCCAAGCAGGTAAAATTGGGTTCTGCTTGCTGACAGCCTTTATTATTACTGTTGTTGTCAGTTATCTGGGAAGATAAACCGAGGCGCTGGCTGCATGCCATTGGGTGCTCTGGGTCAAGAAAGAGGCATGTCCACTAACTTAGTATAAATGATCCAGTATTTGCTCCAGTTTCTTTCCTCTCAAATACATGTTTGTTCTTCTATATCTAATACCAGATCACATCCTTCCCCACAGGGGACCATGGTAACGGAGAAGGATGAGAACAGATTGAAAATGGGGTCATAAGCCTCCCTCTCTGCTGGGTTATACAGGTCGTGTGCACCGCCTCCCCTCTGTCAGGGGAGCTGGGGGGGAGCACAGCAACCGGGCTCTCTGCTTCTACCCAGCAGACAAAAGCCCCTAGAAGCCTGGACCACTTCTGACAAATGCCTACTTGTAATCTAGGGCAGTGGTCGGCAAACTGCAGCTCGGCAAACTGCGGTTGGCGAGCCACATGTGGCTCTTTGGCCCCTTGAGTGTGGCTCTTCCACAAAAAACCAGCTCTTCCACAAAATACCGACTTCTGCGCATGGGCTATGAAGTTTCAATCACACTGGACGTGCGTGCCCGCACGTGGTATTTTGTGGAAGAGCCACACTCAAGGGGCCAAAGAGCCGCATGTGGCGCGCGAGCTGCGGTTTGCCGACCACGGATCTAGGGGGAGAAATGCCTGGAACACGTGGATGGACAACAGATGCTAACCTGACTTGAGAACCCTGTCCATCCTTCTCATGAGTAAGAATGGTCTACTGTACCTGTCTGAGCCGTCGCTGTCACCAGGAGTGTGTGCAATGCCAAGGCTGCTGGAAAAATCTGTTTTGTTTGAAGAAACTTTAGCAAAGCCATTCCCACCTGTAACAATGGACTCTGAATCAATCAAAGGCAAACCGGCCAAGGTAATCCCACCATGACCGAGTCGCGGGGGCAGGCCTTCCGCCGCCGGCCACTCACCTGGGCTCTTGTCGTAACCGGCCGTGACTGCAGCAAACGTGGGGTTGCCGTTCTTGCCGGGGAGGGAGGCTGCTTTTGTCAATTTGTTTTTGCTTCCACTTGGCTGCTTGGTTTTTGGGTCACTGAAGACAGAAGCAAAGGAAGAGTAATTGATTCCTCATCAGCAGTGCCTGCTGGAAGCCTGGAGGTGCACTGCCTCAGGGCTGTGGCCAGCCCAGGGCAGCCCATGGGGCACAGCCTGGCCTCATGTAAATGAGCTGGGACCTACAACTGAGCAGCCAGATGGAAAATAAGAAAGTTGTAGGGGAAAGGTAAGAGAATACAGGCCAGTCTAAGACAGTGGTTGGCAAACTGCGGCTCGCGAGTCACATGTGGCTCTTTGAGTGTGGCTCTTCCACAAAATACCAACTTCTGCGCATGGGCCATGAAGTTTCAATCGCACTGTATGTGTGCGCCCGCAGGTGGTATTTTGTGGAAGAGCCACACTTAAGGGGCCAAAGAGCCGCATGTGGCTCGCGAGCCGCAGTTTGCCGACCACGGGTCTAAGAGACCAGGGTCACAATTTAGGGACGGGAAAGACTGTTTTAGAGGACATGAGAAAGGGAGCCATTAGGCCAGGGGTGGGCAAACTTTTTGCCTCGAGGGCCACAATGGGTTCTTAAACTGGACAGGAGGGCCGGAACAAAAGCATGGATGGAGTGTTTGTGTGAACTAATATAAATTCAAAGTAAACATCGTTACATAAAAGGGTACAGTCTTTTTTTTTTTTAGTTTTATTCATTTCAAATGGGCCGGATCCGGCCCGCGGGCCGTAGTTTGCCCATGGCTGCATTAGGCAGTGAACAAGGAGTGGAATATGAGGTCCTGGCAGGTGACAACACATGACAAACTGGTTCTGAGAAAGCGTCCTCCCCTATCAGGACAGGCTAAGGAGCTCATGGTGACTTCCCCAGACTCTGGATGCTTCCTCTTTGGGCAAGAGCTAAACACTGTGCAGGTGCACTGCAGCTCCCGGCAGGCGCTGCCTCCTGGGGAAAGCAGGGGTGGGGACAGGACCTAATTATGCTTGCCGGGAGGACGAAACGCAGCACTGCGTGGTGCCGAGAACAGTGCTGGCGCAAGGTAAGAACTGATAGGGGGTTACAGTGACCACTGAGGTGACTGTTCCCCTGAAAGTCAGTCCAACACAAGTGTGGCTGTGCCTCTAGTGAGGAGCACCAGTTGAGGGGTCCCACCTGCCTGTCAGGAGGCTGCCTGCTGTGCGCACGTCCCCTACTACAGCTGACTTCCTCAAGATCCTGCCCTTTGAACTGCTAAGCTAACTGCCAGAGCAAAATAAATGGGCCACAAAGCCATTTCCTCAACTCAAAGGACATCTGTACATCTTCATTTAATGTCAGTGTGCTTATTCACTCTTGAATTAGAACATAATTCTAATAAGTCAAATGATGCTTTTCCAGTTGTTGGGTTAAGAAAGCCCCAGGATGGAAGGAGGCACTGCTGGGCCAGACAACAGTACGGCAGCAGCCAGGGAACCGCCCCAGGGCAAGGGCGAGCTGTCCACAGATGTAGGAAGCGAGACAGGACAGAGTCTGTGGCCATAGACGTTTCCACTTAATGGGAGTGAGCCTTCCTGTTCAAGGTCTAGGAAGTGACCAGTGAACCTACCCGCTGGAGCTACTGTTAAGGATGCTGCTGTAGCTGCCGCGGGATGCAAGCGGGCACGGTGCCGCTGGTGAAGACGGAGAGGCAGGTGTTGGTGAGGTCTGGCGTTGTTTTAAGAAAATGTCTGCGTTGATGGTTTGCAGAGAAAGTTTATAAAGACTATCGGCAGCTGGAAAGTAAAAATAAAAGGTCTCATTAATGTGATATCTTTACTCTTCAAAATCAGTTACTTTTACTTTTGGTGTTCCATCTGATACTATGCAGAACTCAAGTGCTCCTACAAAGAAAAACGTAATTAAACCTTTCTGTGTGTTCTGTTCAAAGTTTAAAGAAAACAAGGGAAGGAGCTTCTCTCTGCATCAGGAGCTCCCAGAAGCACCAGTGAGGCCTGTCTCTGCTGAGCTGTGCAGGACCTCAGGGACCGGTCTGCTCCTCCTCCCGTCTCCCCCGTCCCTCAGGGGTGGCAGGTGAAATCACTGTGGCCACCGCCTCCCCCCCCAGTTCATCATACAATACCCCGCGATCTGGCACACCGAGTAAGGTGCTGTTCCTGGTCCCTGGTTTACAAGAATACAAACTCCTAATATCTTCCTGCTGCCCTCTAGGGTAATGTCTACACAGCTATTTAAAAAAATTTAAAACAAAAATGGTCATGAAATATTACTTCTGCACTCACTAAATGGAAACACATATAACACCTTTATCAGAAAAAGTTATCACCACTTCTGATCAAGATGGTGGAGTAGGTAAACACCATGTTCACTCGCCTCCTCCCATGATCACATCAAAATCACAACTAAATTAGAAATAGGAAAAGAACAAACAAAGCCCAAAGTGAGTAGAGGGGAAAAAAATAAGGATCAGAACAGAAATAAAAAAATGTCTAAAATAACAGGAAAAAAAAAATCAAAGAAACCAAGAGCTGTATTTTTTGTAAAGATAAACAAAATTAAACTTTCAGATGGACTCATCAGGAAAAAAATGAAAGGACCCAAATAAATAAAATCAGAAATGAAAGAGAAGTGACAACTGAGGCTACAGAAATACAAAGGGCTATAAGAAAATACTATGGCCCTAGCCGGTTTGGCTCAGTGGATAGAGCATCGGCCTACAGATCAAAGGGTCTTGGGTTCGATTCCAGTCAAGGGCATGTACCTTGGTTGCAGGCTCCAGCCCGGGCCCTGGTTGGGGCACGTGCAAGAGGCAACCAATCAATGTGTTTCTCTCTGTCTTTCCCTCTCTTCCACGCTCCCTACAATCAATGGAAAAATATCCTCAGGTGAGTATTAAAAAAAAGAAAGAAAATTCTACGACTAATTATGTGCCAACAAATGGGACAACCTGGAAGGAATGGATATATTTCTAGAAACATGCAATTTTCCAAAACTGAATCAGGAAGAAACAAAAATGTAAACATACTGATTACCACCAACAAAACTGAATCAGTAATAAGAAAAACTCCCAACAAAAAGTCCTGGACCGGATGGCTTCACAGGTGAATTTTACCAAACATTCAAAGAACTAACACTTATCCTTCTTGAATGATTCCCAATAATAGAAGAGGAGGAAAGACTCAACAGCTCATTTTATGAGGCTAGCATTATCCTAATTCCAAAACCAGATAAAGACACTACAAATAAAGAAAATTATAGGCCAATAGACCTGATAAAAACAAAAATCCTCAACAAAATATTAGCTAACCAAATTAAGCAATACATTAAAAAGAGCATACACCACAATCAAGTGGGATTTATTCCTGGAATGCAAAGTTGGTTAATATTCACAAATCAATATAATACACCACATAAACAAAATGAAGGATAAATGTCACATGATCATATCAATAGATGCTGACAAAGCATTAGACAAAATCCAACATCAATTCATGATAAAATTTTCAGCGAAGTGAGGATAGAGAGAACATTCCCCATAATAAAGTCCATATATGACAAACACATAGCTAACATACTCAATGGTAAAAAGCTGACAGCTTTTTCTTTAAGATCAGGAACAAGACCAGATGTCTATTTTTTACTGATTATATTCAACATAGTACCGAAAGTCTTAGCCAGAGCAATCAAGCAAGAGAAAGACATAAAAGGCCTCCAAATTGGAAATAAGTAAAACAGTCATTACTTGCAGATGACATGATACTATATATAGGCCCCTCCACTCCCCCCCCAAAAAAACTATTAGAACTAATAAATGAACTCAGTAAAGTAACAGGATACAAAATTAACATTCAGAATTGGTTGGTTTTTTTTTTTACATCAATAGCAAACTATCTTAGAAAACAATCCCATTTACAAATGTATCAAAAATAATAAAATACCAAGAAATAAATTTAACTGAGGAGATACAATACCTGTATTCTTAAAACTATATAGCACGGAAGAAAGAAATTAAAGAAGATACAAATAAATGGAAGGCATACCATTCTCATAGATAGAATTAACATAATCATTAAAATGTCCATACTATGTAAAGCAATCTAAAGATTCAATGCAATCCTTATCAAAATACCAGTGGCACTTTTCACAGAACTAGAACAAATAATCTAAAAATTTACATGGAACCACCGAAGACCCTGAATAGCTAAAGCAATCTTGAGAAAAAACAAACTTGGAGAAATCATGCTACCTGATATTAAAACAGCATGATACTGGCATAAAAACATAGATCAATAGAACAGAATAGAAAGCCCAGAAGTAAACTCACACTTATATAGTCAATCTATGACAAAGGAGGCAAGAATGTACAATGGGTAAAGACAGTGTCTTCAAAAAGTGCTATTTGGGAAATTGGAGAGATAGATGGAAAAAAATGAAACTAAACTACTTTCTTACACCATATATAAGAATGAATCCAAAATGGATTACAGCCTTAAATGTTTAAGACCTGAAACCATTAAAACTCCTAGAAGAAAATGTCGGCAGTAAACTGTGATATCAGTCTTAGCAATATTTTTTTGGAAATGTCTCCTTGGGCAAGGGCAACAAAACTAAAAATAAACATATGGGACTACATCAAACTAAACATTTTCTGCGGTGAAGGAAACCATCAACAAAATGAAAAGACAACTTATTGAATGGGAAAAGGTATCTGCTAATGATACATCTGGGAAGAGTCAATACCCAAAATATATAAAGAACTTGCACAATGTAACACCGAAAAACTGTATTAAAAAATGGGCAGAGGACCTGAATAGACACTTCTCTAAAGAGGACACACAGATGGCTAATAGACAAAGATACTCAACATCACTAATCATCTGGCAAGTGCAAATTAAAAGCACAATGAGATACTACCTCACATCTGTCAGAATGGCTATCTCTCTATATAAAAGCCTAATATGCAAATTGTCCCCATGGGAATTCAACCAGGAGACAGACTGCTCGCTATGACATACACTGACCACTAGCGGGTGGTGCGGAACAAAGAAAAGCCCCAGCTGGCAGCCAGGGAAGGGAGGCCCTGGCTGGCAGCCAGAAGGCCCTGATCGGCCCTGATCACCGGCCAGGCCTAGGGACCCTACCTATGCACGAATTTCGTGCGCTGGGCCTCTAGTTATCAATAAACAGATAAGTGTTGGCAAGGATGTGGAGAAAAGGAAACCCTGTGTACTGTTGGTGAGCATGCAAGTTTGTGCAACCACTATGGAAGGTCCTCAAAAAATTAAAATTGAACTACCATATGACCCAGCAATTCTACTTCTGAGTATTTATTCTAGGAAACCCCAACACAAACTTGAAAAGATACATGCACTCCTATGTTCACTGCAGCATTACTTACGATAGCCAAGGTAAGGAAACAACTAAGTGTTCATTGAAAGACAAATGGATAGAGAAGATGTGTTACATATACACAATGGAATAGTACTCAATCATAAAAAAGAATGAAATCTTGCCATTTGTGACAACATGGATGGACCTAGAGGGTATTATGCTAAGTGAAATAAGTCAGAGAAAGACAAATACTATATGGTTTCACTTATATGTGGAATCTAAAAACTTGAATGAACAAACAAAACAAGCTGATAATATAGAGAACAAACTGATGGTTGCCAGATGCAAGGGGGTTTAGGGAATGGGTGAAAAAGGTGAACGAATCTGAGGTTATAAATATACTTTACATGGGAATGTAAAGTACAGTATAGGGAATACAGTCAATATTGTAATAACTATGCATGGTATTATACTTACTGGGTGATCACTTTATAAAAATTTCTAATTTGTACACCTGAAACTAATATAATACTGTGTGTCAACTATAATTGAAAAATAAAAATGTTGTAAAAAATTTTTAAAAAATAAGACAAAAGGAAGATCCCATTGCATCGCCATGTGTACCTGGGTGCTGGTCCAGGGACTGTGATACGGGGAAGCATAAGGAAAGCGCTCTGGCCTCTCTGAATTCAGTCCATGGCTCCGTCTCTGAGGCTGCCCACTGACCTAGTCACACTGGCACAGCTGCACAGCCCCACTGCCCTTTTTTTTTTTTTTATCTTTGTCCAAAACAGCTCTGCTCAGCTTGACGCTTTCCCCTTTCGCCCTCCTGGCTGGCCTTTTGTGCCCCATGCAAGTCCTGTGTACAGTGAGGAGAGTGCTCTGCTCTGATTTCCTGTGAGGGCCTCACTTCCAGACTGAAGCCTGCTCTCACGGAGGCTCTACTTCCGTGTCATTCTCTCCTCCATAGGAGGCGTCTCCCTAGACCCCTAGGGCTCAGGGCTGAGATAAGGCTACACATGCCTTGGCTGTGTCAAGGCCCCCTTATGGCACCACCAAGCAAAGCACGCTTCTCTTGGAAGCCACTTTGTGACTGTTGCAGAGTTCTTCCTGACCCGCCTCAATGGTGCTGGCACCTTAGCACTGTCCTTATGTCCACCTCACCCACTGTCACCCTTGACCACATGGCTAATCCTTTCCCTCTTGTGCTGTGTTGTTTGCTGACCTGGCGCCCACACTCAGGGCCCATCTCCAACGCCACCTCCTGCATGAACCCTGCTTAAACCTCTCCACCCTCCTGCTCTCCCTGTGAGCCCCCACAGCAGTGTGCCTCTCTGCTATCACCTCTTCACTGCAGGTCCTTCAGTATCTGTACAATCGTTCTGACCCTTTCCTCGCCACCTCTTACACGACACATTTTCTGACCTCCAACATCACTAGGAGTGACCTATCCCCTTGTGAACTGCCCACACCTGTACCCCTCACCTCAACCCCAAGTCCTTAGCCCTTATCCAAACTACGGAGGCTTCAATCACCCACTCTGCATTTACATTCCCCCTCCACTTGAACAATCTTTTGCTTAACCTTGATTTTATCATTAGTGCAAACAAGCCGAAGTGAGTTTATTCTAACTCTGTGGTGAGTGTACACAAGTCAGTCCTAAGATTGGCCCTCTCTTCATCCTAAATCCTACCATCAGTTCCCTGCCTATGCTTGTCTCTGTTATCTTCTATAGTGGAATGTGGGTTCTCGAACTTAATTCATCCCAGAAGGCTGTTCGAGAAGTGATCTGTTCAAAAACATAATCCTTTCCTCTCATTAGAAATAATGTAAATTGAATTAATCCGTTCCAGACCAATGATTCCGTTTTAGCCTTTCTTATATACAGTACTTGTCTAATGTACTGTTTAATCTATAAGTAAACACTTCTTTTCTAAAATTTATCAAACCACCCCCTTACTAGCCATGTTCCAAGGGTGTCTTTTAGGTCAGTATGCGGCATCTTCGCATGTTCAGATATCACTGCCTCCAAAATGCTGTCACTGGCTAACTGCTTTTCTTTTTTCCTAACTCTTCAATTGCCTGTGACCATTGTTTCTTTCCTGCCCTTAGCAACATCAGCACTCTTGATGGTCTTTTTATTTTAAAATTGTGTTACAAAAGCACTCTCTCCTTTCTTTGTTGCCCGAGAGATGCTTTTTGTTATAAAGGGTTGTCAGGTCTAGGAAAACTGAAGTTTGGTTTGACAATGAAGACATAGTTTTTGTGAACAACTTGGTTGAGAACTGAACTGTTCGAGATGGGAGACGTTTGAGAGATGAAGTTAGACTGCATTTCAGGCAAGGACCTCTACCTTATTTTAGTAGACTATGCTGCTGTCATGACGGAATGCAGGGGAAATCTGAGAACAAGGTAAAAAAGCTAGTGAGGAAAATAATGAAATTTTCAAAGTAGGTTGTTTATACAAAAGATGTGAGTAAAGTAGAGAGTAAACTGAATTTTTAGAAAATGATTACACTATAACTGTATGAGAAACAAGACAGGTAAAGAAATGTGGAATTGCCCTGTTTGATGTGGCTCAGTTGGGGGTTGTGGCAGAGGCAGCTGATTGATGTTTTACTCTCACATCAATGTTTCTCTCTCCCTTCCCCTCTCCCTAAAATCTATATATATAAAAGCCTAAGCCACCGGATGACAGCTATGACACACACTGACCACCAGGGGTCAGACACTCAATGTAGGAGCTGCCCCCTGGTGGTCAGTGTGCTCCCACAGTGGGAGTGCCACTCAGTTGACAGATGGGCACCAGACGCCAGGCTCACGGCTGGTGAACGCAGCTGTAGCAGCAGGTGCAGTGGGGCGGGATGAGCGGAAGCAGTGCGGTGCCCAGCCTGGGCTCCAGCTCCTCCCCGGCCGCCTGCCGCGCTGGCGGGTAAGGCCAGGCTGTGGTGGCACGGAGGTCCACTGATCCCTGCAGGCCAAACCGAGGGACCCCATCGGTGCACAAATCCATGCACTGGGCCTCTAGTAGTAATAGTGATCTATACTAATAAAAGGGCAATATGCTAATTAGAACAGACATCTTCCAGACTACCTTTCAGACATCCTTCCTGACAAAGCCGGGCCTGGGCGAAGCTGCCTTTGGTCCCGGGCGCCTGCGGCCAGCCAGAGGGAGGGAAGCCCGGGTCCCGGGTGCCCTGTGGCCAGCCAGAGAAGGGAAGCCTGAGTCCTGAGGGAAACCTCATCCCAGGTGTGGGGGCTGAGGCAGAGGTGGTTTGGGGTGATCAGGCCAGCAGGGGAGCAGTCAGGGGCGAGCAGGCTGGCAGGGGAGCAGTTAGGGGCGATCAGGCTGGCAGGGAGAGGTGGTTAGGGGCGATCAGGCAGGCAGGCAGGCGAGTGGTTAGGAGCCAGTGGTCCCGGATTGGAGAAGGTGCAGGCTGGGCTGAGGGACCACCCACCCCCGTGCACGATTTTCGTGTACTGAGCCTTTAGTAATAATAATAACAATAATAATAATAATTATTATTAAAAGTCTTACATTGTAAAAATATATTCTAGAAAAGAAAAAAAGAAATGTGGAATTAATATTCTCATAAAGAAGCAGTTGTTTGGAATGACTGCGCAATCCAAATAGGTCTTCCCATTTTGGACACCACCTTCTGGGAAACAAAGACCTGACTTGAATCATCTGCTATTTCTCTGGTTACACACATACTCTTATTACAGAAAGTAGGTAGTTATTAACAAAGAAAGGAGAAGCTGCAGCCTCACAGACTCCCCAGAGGGACTTAATTCCCAACCAGGCAGCAAGACTAGCTTTCCAGTCTCCCCAGGAACAACGGCCACACTGGGGGAAGGGAGAACCAGTAAGGGGGAGATTCCTCTGCTGAGGCATGTGCAGTAGCCAGGTGACGCGAAGCAAAACTATGAGACGTGCGCAGTAGAAGCCAAAATAATGACTATAAATGGGGAGGAATCTAGCCTGGGAAAAGGATAGGATAAGGGCATGCAACCCCAGAAGGTCCAGGAAAGGGATTGGACAGGGGAGAGCCCAGTATAGCCCTGGAAAAACACTAGGAAACAGATTGAGTTGGATGGTTTGAAAGACAGCCCGCTTGTTCCTGAAACCTAGAAAACATATGGAGAATTAGGAAGGCCCTAGGGGCAGCTGCTGTTGAGCCTGCCCACACTCTACATTTCCAAGGGCATATTATTTCTTTTCACCCCAATAAATCTTGCCACTACACTTAAACTTCTACCACGCATGTGCCCCTTGAAATTCTTTTCTCGTGACACCACGAGAATGCATTGTCTCTGGGAATACTCTCACCATGACCAATTAACCTACAACAATATAACAACTGGCAGACCATTTAACAACGGGCTTTTGCTGGTTGGTAGAAGCCGGCTCCAGGAAACCAAACACTGGGTCTCCTTTCAAAGTAATGTTCCGCCCTGGCCGGGTGGCTCAGTTGGTTGAAGTGTCGTCCCATGCACCAAAAGGTTGTGGGTTTGATCCCCAGTTGGGGCGTATATGTGTGAGAAATATGGTGAAAACAGAAGTATGGCGAAAACAAGACTTTTAATACATTTTCGAGGGTGTCCGTTTGTACAGGCACACAGCCTGTTTATTCAGTCCCTCCTCCAGTTCCTCATTGGCTGAGTACTATGGGGTCACCTGTTTCCTTATCCATCTCCTAGGTCTTATTTTCTCCCATTGGGCCATTTAAAAAATTGGGCTGAGGTCTTTTCTAGTTGCCTCCACCTCCCCGTCTAGCTGAGGCAGACACTCGGGGGTTTCCACCATGATGCTGGCCCACGTCCCCGTTCCTTGCTCTTACATCTTCTTCCCTCCTCCCTACATTCTGTTTGCCCTGAGGAAATTCAGCAACTGTTTCCATCAAAAGCCGACCATGCTGGAGATGGATCACAGAGGCCCATTTCCTACATATGGGAAGCTATTGATAGGTGTTTCTCTCTTTCTCTTTCCCCTCCTCTTCCTCTAAAATCATTAAGAACATATACTTGGGTGAGAATAAAAAAAAAAAAAGCAGCATGTTCCTGCTGAGTAGTCAAGCCCACAGTGATTCCCAAGTGCCCATACTTACAGCTGCCAGGCTTGTGGACTGGCACAGAGTCCCACTCTGGTGGGGGAGAGTCTTTTTCACCCTCTGAGCTACTGGTGTTGCCTAGCTCTTGACTGTTTGGGAGGAATTTCGCTAGGGCAGATGGTCTGTTATCCACTAATTTATTTGTACCTGCACAGAAAGGAGAAAAGAAAGTTGTTAATGAACGGTAACTCCTTTCTTTCAGGTCTACTTCAATGACCCTTCTAATGAGGAGAGAACACAACCACAGCCTTTCACATGATTACTAACTAGTCATGGATCACTGGTAATTCACAACTAACAACTGTTAATAGAAGTGTCTGTCTGAACCATCAGGGAAATACCTTTTGGTTTCTGGGAATTCCGAGACTTGGAGCTGCTGGTCAGTGCAGTTGAAAGAGGGATCTTGGTTGGGAGGGTCCTCCGTTGTTTACTTTCCAATGGGGGAGGGTATGGTAGCTCTAAGCAACTGAAAGACAGGCAGAGAGGAAAAAAGTAAGTTTGTCCCTTTGCTGTGGAGCGGAGGAGTCACTGACTACTCTACACTTCCAATGCGTGTTTTATGAATCTGGCTCCTGAAGCATTATCTGCCCCATCCTGAGGCTGAGGCCGCGCAGGAGAGCTCAGCACTTGCAGACACCTCTTAGAGCACCTGCCGCAGGTAATGTGCATAAAGCCATTAGCGGGGAACTTGCCATTTGGGGGCTGTTGACTCTCTCCCTGCAGCTATAGTACTAGTGGGGTTCCTGAATATAGAGATTCAAGGTTCTGCTATTCAGAACTTTGAAGACATTTGTAGTAGAAACTATGGAACGAACCAGGCTGAGCTCCTGGGCTATCTATAAAACTGCAGAGCCTATTGCAGAGTAGAATTGCTGTATTTGCCTAGGGTGAGTGGGAAGAGATGAACTGTCTTTATTCTTGAAATTCAGGAGTAAACCTAGACAAACATTTAAATACAATTTTTACTTAGAGTATATATGCTTTCTAAAAGGTTTAGCAAGTAAGCTTAACATCATAAACACCTGTAACTAGGATAATTAATCATCCCTGAACTTCCTGTCTGCCAAGGTGAAATGGGAGGCATGATGAACTATTTTAAGTTTCCACAGCCTGACGGAAAAAAACACACACACACAAAACCTTCAAGTCTAATGGGCAAGAAGCGATCTCTAGGAGAAATGGATTGGGTAGATAGTGCATATAAACCAGCCCGTGAGCAATGGGACTAGGCTGGCCAGAGCCCAGAGCCCAGAGCCCAGTGGCCCCTTATGAGAATTCTTCCAAGCATCATCAGAGACCCCCACCATGCTCCTGGCGATGGCTGCAGAGCTGTCAGTTCAAGGCTGAGCTCATAGCTTGCTTTTCATTGAAAATCTGACCTAGACAGGCTACAATAGATATGTCTATAGCATTTCCTACTTAGTGCAACCCCTCGAGGTGTGCCACCATTCAGGACTCTCTGGCCACCTCCAGAATCCTTATGCACCATATGGCCTTCCTTCTGCTGTCACCCCAGGCTCCCTCCCAGAGGCAGCCAATCTGCACCAGATCTCAAAGGTCAGGATGGTTCAACCTTCCAGATTCAACGGCACACTCCTTCTCCAAAGTAAGCAGATGACAGAATAAAGTGTCATCTCATAACCTTCATTCTAATGAAGGCTATTTACAAAAATGTTATAAGGTACTAGCTCAAAGGTCATTTTATTTACCTTGTTTTGTTCTCTATATTTCACAAATTTTCTCTCAGAATTAGGTATTATATTTTGAATTAGTAAAATGACTAAGCAAAAATCCAGTGAGTCTTAGTTAACCCAAAACAGAATTAGGAAGGATAACAAAATGACATGAACAAATCCACCCTTTATGGGTAAGACTATTAATGCTACAGCTTTATAACTCTTCCGTCCTCCTTCCACTTTTGCCAGGGTTATTTAAAAACTCCATCTTTTAAAATACCAAAAGCTCCCATGACATAGACACCCATGTGAATTAAAATTTTTAAGTAAGTGGTTTATAAATGTGGAGGATGAGGGCTGTCCATTTATACAAAGCTTGACTCTGTGCCACTGTAAAATTGGTTTTTAAGAAAAAAGGTGCCAGACAACTAATTTCTTTTTGCTGAATCATACTTTTCCAAATGAAGCCAAATGATCTTCATTAAGAAACCTTTTTTAAAGCTTCTGAATAAATGGGTGAGACCCAACTTAAGGGATTTTTTCTAAAAGGAAAAACCAGAAAGCTATTTCAGACGCCAGACTTTATTTTGACTCACGTAATCCCCGGTCATCCCCATGCAGGGAGGCAGGAAGCTAGGGTAGGGCTCCCTGTGCCTACAGACCTGGAGGCTAGCGTGTGCCATGAGGCGCCTAAGGCCCTGAGGGGGGTGTGCTATTTGAGCAGATCATGAGAGCACAGTTATTCTAGTAAGCACTGTACTAAGCTAGGTTATTACATTTGCTCCCTAAGTGTAAAGCGCTGAGAAACAACTGGCAAACACAAGGACCAACAGCTGTGCCTTAAATCAGGGTTCCCTGGGCCTCCCTGGTTCTCTAGAAGCCAATTCCTCCCTGGCACCGCGGACTGTCAGGGCCACAGGCCGCTTCTGCAGGCGTGAAGCTGAAGAATGCCTGGGCCCGAGCTCTGCCACGCCCCCAATGCTCCACCTCCTCGATTTTTGTGACGTCGACTCCTGGGGTCTGGCAGGAGGGGCTGCAGGCAGAGGCCGACATCCCTCCGGCTTCATCACGACCGACTGAGAGGAAAACAAACGCTCCAGCATTTAAGGGTTTGGGTGTTCGGGCCCAGGGATGATACACTATTCCTGTAATGCTGATCATATTTAAAGACTAATTTTTAATAAAGCCAATGTGAGCTAAAACTACAGGCTTAATTAATATCAGACGATCAACTTTTTGCCTAATAAAAAATTTATTTCCAATCAGATAAAGATTCCAAAAGGAAGTGACAGTATATGCCTTTTAATATCTCTTTTTAAAAAATGTGTATATAGGGTGGGGCAAAAGTAGGTTTACAGGTGTGAGTATGTAAAACAGACTCTATGTTTCTGACATCAGAAGCACGGGGCCATTCCTAATGGTGCCCATCAGGCATCAGAGAAAAGCGAGAGGAATGCGATACAGCACAGGGCTTTTGTTGCAAGCACCCCCAAAGACCAAGCAAGCAAACACGTTACCTAGTTTTACCAGTAACTTCTCTTACTCTTTATTTCTCTGCACTCATTTCTTTTTCTCACCTGGTTTTCACATCTGCTGGGATTTCCTTTTTAACATTCAAAAGTTTTTTGCTTTTTTGTTTCACTTGAGACATTTCATTTTCATGTTTCTCGGGCATGGCTTGTTTTCCCTTTTGCTTTTCTGTATCCTGTAAAAAAAAGGTACACTTAATTGCTGAGAAGGACTAATAAAAATAACTGATACAGTCTTATTTGAAGGTAGGGATACAAAACTGAAGATGCAGCAGATGTATATGTCATATGTATAAAAACAATAAACTCCTTTCTTCAAATCTATTTTAAGCATGTGGTTCTGTCAGTTTTCCAGCCTTTGACCTTTTATAAACGTATTGTTGTGAGCCTGAGTTATAAAGAGTGTGATTTTAATTTATACCCACATCCTGACAGAGGTGTGTGGTGGTACTGGCAGCAGAAAATTGACAGCATCTTACTTTTCAGACTTAGGGAGCAAAACCTTGCCTTTATTTACAAGAAAAGTTCAGCTGGGACTATAATATAAACACTCTGGCAATGTGCTCAATGCTGAGCCAAGAACACAAGTGTTCACGCCTATTCACTGAGTGTTCACAGTGACACTGTGACTGTCCATAGAGTCATGAGTTAATTTAACTGCTACTCACCATAAACGGGAGGGCTCACTCCTTCACTTACTCAGCATTTACTGGTCACCGCTTGGTGCCAGGCAAGGGCTTGGCCGAGGCCCTTCCCCTGAGGACTGGGAGGTCCAGCAGGAGGGAGATACAATGGAAATGCTCACCGGCCACGACTGTAGCACAGAAGAGCTGCTTCCCTCGCTTGCGTGTGGAGCCCAGACTGAAAAGGCCATGCTACACTGCACCCTACAGCTGTGCTACTTGACTGGCCCAGCAACTGCTGTTTCGGGTCTGTGACCAGGTACGTCCAGAAGCCACTCACACTTTTTTACAGTAACCTGACACTGGTGGTGTCCAAGCACCAACCGGGGGTCTTGTCTCCTGGACATGGCATGTGTCTGCTCAGGTGCTGCTGAATTTGCCTGGGGAGTGGCACATGGACTGAGTGCATAACACAGGTATAGCAGGACAATGTATATGACAGATACACAATTTTTAAAAATCTGGTTCTTCATCAAAGATAGTTTGAGATGCACTGAGACTAACAAGGGGACAGACAGGAGAGAGACATGCAGCAAAAGGGAACAGCTGTGGGTGGAGAGGTACAAGGACATGGGGAGTGACAGTCAACCCCACAGGGTCCAGCCTCACAGTGTGTGCTTATTAAGGAAGCCTGGATTTTATTTTTATTTATTTATTTTTAAAATATATTTTATTGATTGTTTTACAGAGAGGAAGGGAGAGGGATAGAGAGTTAGAAACATCGATGAGAGAGAAACATCGATCAGCTGCCCCCTGCACACCCCCTACTCAGGATGTGCCCGCAACCAAGGTACATGCCCTTGACCGGAATCGAACCTGGGACACTTCAGTCCACAGGCCGACACTCTATCCACTGAGCCAAACCGGTTAGGGCAGGAGCCTGGATTTTAAAAGTCACACCAAGTCAACCGTTTAACTGTCAAGAGGAAATAACCAGAGAAAGGGCGGGACACCCTCTGCGTTCTTCAGGAAGCACTTCCTGAGCACCTGACTCGTCAAGAACATGGAGACTCAGCTCTCTGAGGACAAGAACTTGGTCTTTGTCCAGCTGTTTCCCAAGCTCCCAGCATAACACCTGGCGCTTAGGCACTCAGTACAGAATGTTGAATAAATGAGTAGGATACAGTTGCAATCAACACAGGAGTGTGTAATCTAGTGGGGAAGAAATTACATGCAGCCGGCAAAGGGGTCATTCACAAAGAAGGAAGAGCACAGGAGCCCTAAGAGACTGTGGGGCGGGATACACCCGAGCAGCGGGAGAGGGGAACAGGCATGGAGGCCGTGTCGGTACGGACACAAATGACAGGGAACAACAGAGAGGTAGGAACTATGGCAGTGAGTGCAGTGAGAATGCTGGGAGTCGGGGTAGCTGGAAGGGTCACTGAGGAGAAATGCTGGAAAGGGGGACCAGTTGTGAAGAAAGTGTGTGCTGACGTGCCTTCCGAGTGCTCATCGCTGTCACTGAAACTGCTGGGTTCTGCTCTACGCCCGGCAGTCATGTGTTAGGAGATAAAGCACAAAGTCCAGCACTCGCTACCCACTCTGCCGAGGTGCACAGAGCACCGTGCAATGTGAGGGTGCAAAGGGGAAGGCAGCTAAGAAAAACAGTTACATATAAATGTTATTTAAAAATTAATATATGTAGATGACACTACTGGATATTTTTAAGAAATGGTTCCCGCCGTAACCGGTTTGGCTCAGTGGATAGAGTGTCGGCCTGTGGACTGAAGGGTCCTGGGTTCGATTCCGGTCAAGGGCATGTACCTGGGTTGCGGGCACATCCCCAGTAGGAGATGTGCAGGAGGCAGCTGATCGATGTTTCTCTCTCATCGATGTTTCTAACTCTCTATCTCTCTCCATTCCTCTCTGTAAAAAATCAATAAAATATATTAAAAAAAAAAAAAAAGTGGTTCCGTAGCCATTAGGTTAAAACTGAAAACAAACAAACAAAAACACCCACAAAAAACTTCTGGTCTATAATAATGTCTATATTAGCATGTTTTACTTTTGAAATATAGCTATCTAAAAATAAGCATGCCAAAATAGAATTCCGCTTTACCTTTTCTGTGTACAGCTTGTACCTGAGACCCTCAGACACGTCACAACAGGCACCCCCCCCCCCCCCCCCGCACGTTTTCGGGCGCCACTAGGACCGGGCACTCGCAGTGCTGCTCCTGATGCTGGGGACTGAGGACCGCAGACAGGCAGCTCTCTCAAGGGACTGATTGTGCAGAGCTCGCTCAGCCCCATCCTGGGTGACTGCCACCTGTGGGCAGCGCGCTTGCTGAAGCCCGTGCCAGGGCTGATCTTACAGAAAAAGTCAGTCTAATTAAAATGGTACAATTCCTTCTCATTCTCTTCTGATACTTAAAACCTGAAACAAACTTCACAAGTCAGAGTAGTTGTTATTCCAGATAGCCCCTAACTTTTAAGCAGTGTTTCCAACTTCTTACTATTTTACTTTGTTAACATGCTTCCCATGTCCTTCCCCGGGGGAAAGGAAATTTGTCCCAGAGCTGTGACTGCTTCCTGCTTAGACATGCCTGTGAACCTGCGCGCTAATCCTGGAGCACGTGCGCACACTAACGGAACACGCTGGTCCTGCACGGAGAACCCACGCTGAGGCGCTGCGGCCCTGCTCACCTCCTTCAGGAGGGGCTCTGTGTCGGGGTTGGAGGTCTCCGTGGTGGTGGAGGAGCTGTCGTCGTCAGCCAGCGAGTCTTTCAGCTCGTCATCCTGAGGCTTTCCCTTTCCCTTCTTCTCCTCTTGCTTCTTCGGTGCTTTAACCTTGCGCTGAAGAGGTTTTCCTTTCCCTGGGGATAAAAATCAAAGTAAAATTTCAAACTCTTCATTTTTTTAAAAAAGTATATTTTTATTATTTCAGAGAGGAAGGGAGAGGGAGAGAGAGATAGAAACATCAATGATGAGAGAATCATTGATTGGTTGCCTCCTGCACCCCCCCCGGCCCCACTGGGGATCGAGCCCACAACCCAGGCATGTGCCCCTGACTGGAATCGAACCCAGGACCCTTCAGTCCACAGGCCAATGCTCTATCCGCTGAGCCAAACCTGCTAGGGCCAAACTCTTTATTTTTAAACAGCTTAGAATATTAAGCCATTAAAACTTTTTTAAAGAGGCTGGACTGTTTCTTATGAATAAAGCTTCTTTCTCTACTTCATTCCTTAGAGAATTATTATTTACTGGAGGCCTGGTGCACGAATTTGTGCATGAGTGGAGTCCAGCCTGCCCGGTCGGGGCCAATAGGGCTGGGCTGGCCGGGGGGAGGGGCTGTGGGAGGTTGGCAGGTTGGCCGGCCAGCCGGCCAGCTGGCCCTGCCAGCCAGCCCTGCCCCCTGGTTGAACTCCCGGTTGAGGGGACAATGTGCATATTAGCCTTTTATTATATAGGATTGGTAATTAAAGCTTTCCAAATCATGTTTGGCTTGTAGATTAGAATATTTTAAAAATCAACTTTAGGGCCTAATTTTTGTACAATAGGATGTACCCATTTTAAGTGTATAGTTCAATGAGTTTTGGTAAACTCGGTAGTTCTGACAATTCTGTCTGTCTATCTTGGAATACTTTTTTAGATCACAGAGGCCGATACAGCTTTGAAAAGTCACAGAAGTAAACACCAGAGATCATTTTAAATCCATCTGGAGATGAAAGTCTATGGTGACAGGATGAGCAGCCCATGTGTTAGGTGAGGGGTGCCAAGAGCCACAGCGCAGAGGCATGCTAGTTGGGTCCAAATCCTGGCTCTTCCGTACCCAGCGCGCGATGTTGACCTCTCATCTGTAAGCTGGGGAGGCAGGCCCTCCTGGGGTTGTACTGAAGAATCATGTGAGGCCCTTAGAACAGTGCCTGGCACACAGATAGCTCATGATGTCACACATGGAGAGCATACAACACACCTACAGAAAGCCCATATTTGAAAAGATGTGGTGTTCCCAAGACAAATAAGAAATCAACCCATCACACATAACAGAGTGCCCACTGTCTCCCAGGCACTGTGCCGCGTCCTGGGACGCAGCGGTGAGTACCAGCAGCACACTCCTGTCCTCCGGGAGCTTCGTTCCTGCCTGAATCGACCGTGGAGAGAAATCCCGGTTCCCGCAGCTTGGACTGTGCTGCAGGCAGGACCACCTGGGCAGACGGGCAGGCTGGGGAAAGCCATAGGAGCCCGAGCCACAGGCTAACCCAGCCGTGGGCAAACTATGGCCCGCAGGCCGGATCTGGGCATTTGAAATGAATAAAACTAAAAAAAAAAAAAGACCGTACCCTTTTATGTAATGATGTTTACTTTGAATTTATATTAGTTCACACAAACACTCCATCCATGCTTTTGTTCTGGCCCTCCGGTCCAGTTTAAGAACCCATTGTGGCCCTCGAGTCAAAAAGTTTGCCCACCCCTGGGCTAACCCATTCTGTACTCATCACTGCTAAATATACCCTTTTGACAATGGTGACTTAATACAGCATCTTTAAAGGCTATTTTATGGCCACTGTTAACAGGCGCCTGAGACTCAGACTTTGGCCTGTAGAACAGGTAGCCTGATCTCTAGGCCTTTTGAGCAGAGAATAATTTTTATATTCTTAAGGGTTTAAAAAACAAAACAAAACAAAGAAGCATATGTGACAGACACAGTCTGTGGCACATCAAACCTCAACTAAGTACCATCGGGCCCTTTACAGAAAAAGGGCTGGGCCTGGTCTAGGAAAGCAGTAAGGCTCTGACTTTTAGAAACGCCACTTGGTCCTCTACTTTGCCACTGATTCTGGAGGTGCGACTGAAACCATTAACTGGGGCATTAAGTCTTGAAAGGACTGGCCAGCTGGTTTAACCGTACCAGCCTTGGCCCACCCGGAACAGCTGGAGCGCCCCTCAGCCAGGGCAGAGGGAAGGCACGGTCCTGCCCTGGCCCTCAAGCCCCAGGACTCTGGATTTTGTAGGTTCAGTAGTTGATACTGAGTCCTTTAGTCTTCCCCATGTGACCAAGGTCAAGCCCTGATACGAATGTCCCACTTGCTGTTAGACCATTTTATCATGACTAGGTTCACTGGGTGAGAGGCTCCGTGTAGAAATAATCTGTATTTACAATAACCTGAAACCTCCTAATAAATAGGAAAGGGCTGAAAGTGATATATATATTTTTTCTTACTGCACTCAAATCTTGAAGCCAGGGCACACAAAAGAAGAAAATACTTAATAAATCACTAGTTAAGTTGAAAACTTGGGCACAAAATTATTTCATGAAAGAGTAGTTTATACTTTTTACCTACAAATTCATCTTTTTTAACCTGCTGCACTTGGCCTTCTGCCCCAGCACCTTAATAATGCTATTTTGAAAAGGTGAGCAATGACCCCTTAACTGTCAATG